>NC_053517.1:105013692-106317025 GCF_016920715.1 Anopheles arabiensis | reverse complement strand
GAACGGACACCATTGCACTTGGAAGCGCTTAAGTAACGCTTTAGCATTCTTTGCGGGTTTTACTCGCCGCACCGAGTCCCAGTCCCGTCCCCAGCGTGACATGTTTTGATAAGATTGATTTACCGCGCAGCTACCGCGCTTACGCCAACCACCATTGCACCCATTGTCACAACAATGTAGCGCGCCTGGCTGCGTCTTGATTTGAAAAACCGCACTGCACTCGCCACGGATGTGCGCCTCAGAGGCGCGTGGGTGGGCGAATTGTTGCACACAAATGCATACCAACCGTGCACTGGTCCGGTCGCGTGCGGTGTTTTAAGTGCGGCATGGGAGTTAAGCATGCGAAAGAAAAATAAAACTGAACAAAAACTGCACGTGCTGACGCATGACAAACAGGTTGAAACTGTGCCTGTGGGAATGAGGATGGACCTTTTATGGTGATGCTACACAGACACAACTGAACTGAACTGAAAGGTTTGGAATCATTCGCATGATTCAATTTAACCCGGTTACAGGTGTTGCTGTAATAAAATCGAACCGAACGCTTAGAGCTTATTGCGTGGGATGCGGCATAAACCTGGATGCAAAGCGAGTCCAACAGCGTTTAACCTTAAATGGTAAAAAATAACGACTCTATCGAAGAGGCTTGTTTAGATGAATTTACAAATGCAAGTGCTTAGTTAATCACGTCACATATTTTAATTAGTTTTAGTTTAATAAGGGAACACTCCAATGATTTTTGTTTAATTACAGAATCTTGTTTTAAACATGTTTTAAACGTTTTTAAAAGGAATATTGTAAGCTTCAATTCTGATATTCACTTTCAGTAACGTTTGCATTACAAAAATGGACAAAAATTTTGGCCGATTTTCATGGATTTATCTACAACTGCACTAACAAAACGTTAATTGCACTTCCAATGATAGTACCCTATGAGGTAGCAGACAAAATTTGATGCCTCTATCAGCCGAATTATAACCATTGTAGCTACTTCCTTCAGAAGCTTGCGCGATCAAAGAACGGTAGGACCCCGTAATGTCTAAAACGGACTTCTTTGCGGAGTGTCTAAACGGACAGTTTGCGGACGTCGTATAAGCCTGTTCCGGTATCTAAAACATCTTGGTATCAGTATAAGACAACAATCAGAGCATCGAAAGTAAGTTCAGTTCCGACTGACCGACGTCCTTAAGTGACAAGAAGCTCCAAAGTGTGTTGAAAATGAAAACCGAGCGACAAGTCGCTACATCGCTGAGTTCGCTTGGCTGAAAGGTAGATGCAACCGGCCAAAGAGTGAAATAGTACCTGAGCAACATGAACAAACATATTAGGAATCAAAGATCACGTCCACTGGCTTCCCAGCGGCATGGCTTAATGGCACCAAAACTCAAGGTGATCATTTTAGGCAAATTTCTATATGACACCATAGTCCGCGAACTGGTCCAACATCCCACAGTTGTGTCCCAAAGAATTGTTCATGATGCAAACGCTTTAATCCAACAATTTTGTCGTGAAGACTTAAGTGGAATTGGTAAAAAAACTTTGTCTTTTTTTATTTTAATTTTTTTTATGCAAACTTTAGTGATGTGACCTCTGTTAGATTCCCAGCAATATAATTTTGTCTTTTTATTGAATTGGAATCATAAAAAAACGGCGTTTTTATCATATTCAAAATGCGCACCTTTGGCTGCTTACTATGCTTGAGCCATGCATTGCTTTAAAAGGTTAAAACGAAACATAACCTTCCGCAACAAAACCGCTCCCCGGTAGAAACAGTAAGGTGATCGACTCACTGATCCACCCACTCACGCTCACTTCCGCCACAGGGGGGACAAAAACGAATGGCAAAAAGGGCACCGAATGCCGCCCCAAACCGGCCCAAAGCTTTTGGCACGTGCGAAGTCGTGCGACTGTTCGACCATTCCGCCTACGAGCGCATTACCCTCTTTTTTTTTGTTGCTGCTTTGTTTTACTCACGCACCAAGGTCTAGGTCGTTCCGGCCGCAAGTCATCGCGAATGCGAATGCCACACCGATCGTGGCGGTGGCGTGCGTGGGTGGTAGCGCCGTTGATCATTCGTTGATCACCCCAAACACCCTACCACCGGTGCATACTACACAGTGAAGTGCGTGAATAATTGACTCTCCAGCGAGCGATCTGTTCCTCCCGCTGCTAGATGATCGCTCAATCTGGGGTGTAGCGTGTGCGGGAGGAAATTAAATGCACATTCAAACTGATGTCATCTGCCGCCGCCAAAGCGTGCCGGCGGGTTGTTGCATTGAAGATTAATTTATGAAAATTAAACCTACCCAAGGGTGCCAACCGGCTGTCGATAAGTGTGCGTGTGTGTGTGGGTGAGTAATTTATTGCTTGGATTGGTGTGAAGGATCTTATCTGCGCGATAAATCAATGGTGGTGTGTGATGTTTCTATTTCCAAGGCACTAGGGAACTTTATGCGAATGCTCGTTACAGCCCGTGAGTGGAAGTTATTGATGAGCTGATGATGAGAAAATAAGGACAAGCGAATTAATGTAACGTTCTTGCTTATGCAGCGGAAAGCATTACAGCTCAATACAAGGTATCGAGCTGTTTGTAGTTTGTATTTCTGATTCTAAAAGTAAAAAAGGAGACGCATGGTAGTGTTGTTGTTTACATCTTGTTTCGTGCGTTCTCCTTTCAAAACATACCCACAAAGTCATAACATTTCAATTGCGCACTCCTTGCAGATATTAATTACAACGTGCGGACAGAACAAGACGTATCTTCCGTATCTGGTTCGCTGGTTCGCCCTCCCAAAACAAACATACCGCTTCCACTTTGCGATCGTTCGAAATCAATTTAATATCCCGTGTGTGACAGTGGTACGCCGAGCGCCGGCTTCCACATGATTAAAGAACTGTTGATTTCGAATGGAACGAATTGGAACGGGCGTGCAGAAATAAACCATTTTTCCATTGGCCTGCGTGTAAGCGTGCGATCGTTAGCGGCAAGCTCGGTTCTCTTAATTGATTTAATGCCTGTGGCAGTACCAGCACCACTCGGCAGCCGCGTTTTGCTTAGGAATCTAAACATCGCAACCGACCGAGCGGTCGGTCGGTTGCTCCAACGTTTACGTCCCTTGTGGGTGACAGTTGATGAATGGACTTCTTTTTTTTCAATTTCAACTCTCCAAACGGATTGAGTCCGTTGGTAGCGTTTTTGGTTTGTCTTTTTCTTTTTGCTTCACATTTTGCTGAATGCCAAACCAAGTTGGCAAGAAATGCGTGAATGAAAATGAAGGAATGAGTAAAGGTCAAAACGTCATCTCGCTCGGCAGTGGTCTTCTAAGTGGTCATAATCGTTAAACAGTTTTCGAGCTGCCGCAAGACTGCTGCTTGCATTAGTTCATTCGTTTTCAAGGGTCATATGTCAAATGTCATTTATTGTTTTGGCTTCAGTCTCTATGCAGCCTATTTGACACCTAAATATTAATGGAATGCCATAACTGTTCTTTAAGAAAGTACCATAACCAGGAATTAATATTGAAACAATATTTCTTTTTAAATGATTAAATTTGTTTATTCTTATCAACCTGAAGACTCTCTAATCCTGGAATACATTCGGAGAAGAGGAATCTTCAAAATAACTCCAAAAATGATTTCTACCTTCAATTCAACACTCATCAACCTGATGACCCCAAAACCCCTTTGGCAAGATGTCTCCAAAATCGTGCAGCGCGTACGTAAACGTTTTCGCGCATGAAGGATAACCCACTAAAAGGTCGTCGCTACCGACCGACTGATTCACAGTCTAGGCGACACTCATATTTGCTGCACAATTATGACGAAATGCTGGCGGCAGCACAATTTGCGCACACATCGCCTTGCGTATTTGCGCATGCGGCTCAGGCTAGCACGCCGTTCTTGGGACATTTGTATTCGGGGCCGGGCTCACGCAGCTTCAGCTCAAGGATGGCTGAATTCACCATCACTCATGCACCGAGACTGGACGTGACCGCCCGCTACACAGCAGGATCGATCGTGCGTGCGTTATGATAATCGAGCGTGGGGGTGCGGACTGCATCTACATTACGCACTCCATGCCTCTCCTTCCCGCCCGTCCTGCCACCGTCTGGAGGGCATCGTACGCACGCGCGGATGGCATTAATTTCTTGACAGCTCGATGATGAACACCAACCGCCGTGTCACATGTTGGTGGTCGTAGCTGAGCGTCCTCCCGTGAACGTGAAAGAGAAGAACGTGAATGCAAAGCAAAGAAAAAACAAGTTTGGAATATATTGACGAGCCACTGAGGAGCCTGGCTAAAGGTGATGCTGCGGGGTCACATTATGTATGATTATTTCACACCTTTCCCATAAGAAATCGAACACCGATCGATCGATCTTAACGAGGCTCCTGCTCCTGCGGTGGTGCATGATAATTTGTGACAATTTTTTAATCAAGATCAGATTTCGCCCTTGTTGTTTGTGTTTCGTTGGGGCGTTTTTTCTCTCTCTTCCTCCTCCAACACTATCAAATAGCGGGTTCGCGCGGATCGCTTTTGACCCCGCTAGGGAAGAAATGGATCTGTGCAGCTTTAAGACGACGACGCCCTGCAGCAGTATCTCCAAGAGGTCACCTGTGCGAGTAAATTCAGTGCTACGGATACACCTGCATTCAAGGCCCACCTTCCCAACCCGCACCCCATTTTTGGTTTAATTACAATCAACCATCGGAACGAAAGGGGGGGAGGAAAACATTCGTCCGTGCTGGCCACATAATGCAACATAAATTGCCCACGTTAAACCGTGTCACCCCCGGAGGGGAGCAGCGATGGTAATGTAATGTGTAATTGCATGCGTTCTGGTGCACTGGGGCACGGCGAACCCTGGGCCTGGAGGATGCACAATTTATGTACCAACTGTAATGGAATCAGCATTGTGATTTCTGGCCCCGGTTGTTTTTTTTTTCGTTCCCCATCGCCACCTTCAGTGCTGTGCTGCTGCTTGCCTCTGCAAATTCAAAGAAATAAGAAAGGTCAAATTCATTATCGATCATAACTCTTTCCCGCGGTACCCATGTGCGCGCTCTCGCCGGCTCGCCAGAAAACGGGATCGGCTTCCGTTTCTCCCGTGTGTGTGTTGGCAATGTGTGTTGCATCGGTGCATCGATACGGTTGCATTAAATGGATTCAATTCTCTGGCCTGGCTGCTCCGGTCTGCTCTCTCCCTTGGGCACGCTGTTGGGCTGTGTGGTGTAATGGATGCGCCCGTGTGCTCGCGGTACGAAACGACGCACACGGGGGAATGTAATTTGCCGTAATTTAGTGTTGAAAGGACGAGAACAATGGGTGGTTTAAAATCAGGGTTTGGTATTTTAAATTCCACCGAAACTGTAGTACTTCAAAAAAGGATTACACGTTACTTACAACAAAAAAATCACACATAAAATACGTATTTTATGTAATTGATTCTAGCGAAGGGGGAAGCTTATATAAATTACAGTCTTTTCCAAGTGCTACGCGAATACTGCGTGCCGGAGACATTCGCGTAACTCGGATGTTTGCGTAAGTCGAATATCACCGTTTCCACCCAAAGTATAGATGATAAATAGTTAATTTGATTAAATTTAATAAACCCTAAACCTATTAATAGCTTATTTAATACAATTCGTGTAGGAAATACGGTCATTTCTGAATTTTTAGCGCATCGAAACTGTTGGCAATTTATTTTGATATTATTTTGCAATTTATTGTAACTCGTAACTCGTAATTCGGGAAAAAGACTGTACTTATGAAACATAAAAATGTACAGCTTACCTTTTCATTCTGAAAAAATGATCGACAATGTACCAACAAACATTCAAATAATTCCTTATTACCGATTATGCCTCCCGCTCGTCCTCAAAACATTGTATAGGCTGTTTCAAGGGAAAATATTTCAATTATATTCATTTTCATGTTGAGTTGGAACTTTGATTTCGGTGCAAATTTGATTGAATCTAAACCGGGAGCAGTCGCGGGCGCGTGCTCTGTTGGTCGCTTAATTAGGGCCGCTTAATTATAACGTTTTACCGGTGCTAAATCTCAAAGCGGAATTTGATGTGGCTCAAGTTACCACTACCGGGGGTCCGATTTGTGTTTGATGTTTTGGCAGCTTCGAACACGACCTTTTTGTTCACACTTGTGTGATACGTGACGCCAACGTACACTGTTGCGGACGGGCACCACAACAAGCATGCGGCGATGCGGGTTTCGTGATGGTCGGTGGTCAATTAACAAGTGGCGAGCGTTGCAAAGTAATCAAATCAAAGCAGCACGTCCGTTGGTGGTGTTTTATCTACAATTAAGATAATGAATGGATTTAGAACCATATTAATCCTGGTGGCTCTGGTCTGGTGCATTGTGGACTGCTGCAGCGGTTGCATGATTGTTGCTGCTGATGTGTAAATGATTTGTTGGATGAATGTTTAAGCTGTGTATTAAATGAATCAAACTGAGCTGTAAAACTATTAGATGCATTTTAATTGAGCACGTGTGCATGTAGAATCATCGCGCAAAAAAGGGATTAACATGTTTTTTGAAATACAACCCTCTGTTTCTCCTTGTTATGGGTGATGTTTTATTCCATTCAATGCTGCAGCTGCAGGGATTCCAAATATCACACTAATTATTGTATATTTATTTAGCTCCACATGTCATTGACCACCTACCGCGCATCAATTACCTCTGGGGACCGTGTCAACAACGTTAAAAAACCAACCTGATCGTGCGTATGTAACTCCCTAGTTGCTTCTCCTCCTTCGCTCGCATAAACAACAGCCAAACAACCTGCCTTTCGGACGCTGTGTGCCGAACGTGAAATTACATAATCATTATTGTCCCCCCAGCTCTCATCGTCCCAAGAGACTCTTGTGTGTTATAGTTTTTAAAGAAAGGGTACACTCCCCCTTTACCCACACCTAGCTACTTGAAAAAAAAAAATACATTCTCAGATTGGTGCACCGGATGTGTCCATAAGCAGGGGCACCCAGGGAATCCCAGTCACGACAAGTGCAGGCGCGCCACTGTCCATATTTTTCGTCTTGCTGCTTTTTTTTGTTTCGCCTCACCCCACGTTTTGGGGCGCTGTGTGTCGCGCGCAAAAAAGGCATTCACACGCCACAGCGAATGTGTGCACGCGCGCGTACGCGTACCACCCTCCAAAAAAGGGGTGGCAAGGGCCCCAGCATCATCGCCATGATGGTAGGTGCGTTTGGATTGCGTCCGTTTGATTTAATTTCATGCGTTTTTCTCTCTGCGTGTGTGTGTTCGTTATATCCAAGACAGACTCCGAATCGATCGTGAACCACAGGGCAAGCAACAGAAAAAAAGCGTAGCCAGAGCTTGACTTCATTAGGTGTGCGCAATATTTAATAAGTCGCCTGATTTAATCCCACCGTGCTCAAGTTTGCCAGTAGCGACGGCGACTAGACAACATTAATGTCACTCATAAATCCATGCAAAATCAATATCAATAACCCAATCCGTCCGAGCTGGCTGTCGAAAAAGGGAAGCAAAAAAAAAACGGGGTAAGATCTAGCAGATAAGTTTAGGGGGTAAGAGGTTTTCCTTCCCTCTTAGAGCTCTTCTGAATTCTTAACCACATTTCAAGGGAAACGGCTGCCGGCTTGAGAACGATCGTGTGCCTCTTTACGGTGTGCGTTAAATTAAGATGATTAGAGAAGGGTGCACCACGGACTAGGCTCTCGGGCAGCTAGTGTCCTGCCGCTACTCCTAGACAAGGGTGGACTATTATAAAATCAATCAAATCGATAAGCATCAGCGTACCGGCCGCCGTCTAGTGTGTAATTTTTGTTTCATGATTTAAATATATACACCTGTTTGCCTCCTGCGCGCCTAGAAGCGTGTGGAGGTGTGAGCAGACAAACGACATCCTGTGTGAGTGTGTGCCGATGCAGAGGTCACTGGAAAGGTAAATAATGCATTCAAAGTGGCAGACACAGGATGTTATGTTTACAGGCAAAAGAAAACATTTTAAAATCAAATTCACTAATTTGTTTTCGACGGAATCTTTCACCGACGTTGCTTTAATTAAGTGAAAGAAAAAAATAAAATTGCAACGGCACTCCACCGAACCGCGACCAGAAGCCGCGAAGGTTTATTATCAACAATGGCGTCAGCTATTGATAGCGGTTTCATAATTCATTTTCCTCCGCTATTCTCACCCTACACCACTACACACTGGCCCGCTGGCCCTAGATACATAATCATGTTAATAGGGCTATCAACTCGAACCGGGTGGGTGGGTTGGTGGGTTGAACTACTTTTATTTTCACCCCGCATCCCTCCCTCATGACGTCAAGAAAGCTTCAAAAGCACCAAAAAGCTTAAAATAACGCCGATAAACGCTTGTCGTCGGGTCCGCTCACACCCTTTCGATAGGTTGTTGGCTTTTTTTGCTCTCTTCTCTCTCTTTTTCCCGTTTTGGTTTCTTTCTCCACCGATCGAACATCGGGCGAGGGAGGGGTAGTCGCTTATCGATTTTGAATATATTATTATCGATATTATTATAGGTTTATGGCGAAGGTTCACCCCTCGGCACGTTTGCAACCTTTCAATTACTCCCACTCGCGCTGTGACGCTGGGAGGGGTTTTGTTTTGTATTCGGTGTGGCTTGCCTGCACCTTGCCCGTGTGTACCTGAGGTTGTCTGCTGTCGGGGTTGAAGGTGAAGCTATCTAGTTTGGGTTGTGTTCGGATAAAAAAATGGAGAAAAAACAAGCTACATAAATTATGAAAATTGAAGATGTTTTGCTTATCGCTCAAAGAGATCTGTTGTTTGATTGTTTGGATTAGTGATGTGCTCTGTGGAGTGCACAGACAACTCCGACTTCGACTTCGACTATTATTAGTCCCATTCCAACTCCAGCGAAATGGGAATCACTAGTTCCGTCTAGAGTCGTAGTTGTGTGGGTCGGAGTTGCTCTGAATCGTCCGGAGTCGTCCAGAGTCTTCCGGAATCGTCTGGAGTCGTCCAGAGTCTTCCGGAATCGTCTGGAGTCGTCCAGAGTCATCTGGAGTCGCCCAGAGTCGGAGTCTTCCAGAGTCGTCCGGAGTCGTCCGAAGTCGTTCAGAGTCATCCGGAGTCGCCTGGTTTCGTCCAGAGATCTTTCACTTAGTGCGTGCACTTCGTATACAGGCCTTTGTTATGAAGGTAGACTCCAAACGACTCCGGATGACTCCAACACCGAGCAACTCCAGACGACTTCAACTCCGAACGACTGCAAGCGACTCCGTGTGACTCCGGAATGACTTCGAACGACTCTGGTCGACTCTGTATAATGCTGGGTGGACCTATCTTCCGGATTCGGTTCGTAAATTATCGGAGTCGAATCGGTGTCGACTCCGGACTGATGCCAACTTTACCCATCACTTTGGACAGTAGTACAAAATGTATTTGCAATTCTCGCAACCTAACCTGTTCGGTAATTGGTTATTTGTGCAGCAATTTTGTACAATTTACCTTCCGATCTTTATCGGCCCCTCGAATCGGCAGCAGGAGTAAGATGTTTACATGCAATTTAATTGATCGCGTAATTAATGAGCTCTGGCCGGCTATCAATTATGTGCAATTAAACGTTTGTTTTGGTCTTGCCTCTTTAGGCCGGTACTCAAAAAAAAGAAAGCCAAAAGTCCCATAGAGTACGTATAATGTCAACCGACCATCATCGGTGTTGGCGTGAGCGATCAGTGTAAGGGAAAAGTACTTAATTTCGCTTGTTTTATTACGCTGCACTTACGCACGAAAAGGAGCACTATTTCCCCGCGCTGCATACCAGCAAGGGTGCTAATCAGCTTTCGTACAGAAGCTTCCCGAACGCTTCCTAATTCTGGCCACCCTTCTCGTGCGCTGGTCTCTCTCAACATATTATCCACCAACCAGGCTTTCAGGCCGCCTTTTCTCGTTTCTCCTTTGCGCGCGCGAAGGACATGCGGATCGTTTAAAAAGGTGGGTCCGAACAAATCAATTAATGAGCAAGTTTTATCTTAATCGCTCGTGTGTGTGTGTGTGTCGGTGGTGAACTACAGCAAACAAGCGACGAAGAAAGAGAGAGAAAAAAACATAGTGGCCCCACCCGAGCGCAGCAAAAAGGGGCGAGAGCCGGTTCCTTTGAATTTGTGCCCATGTTGCAAGCGCACCAAATACGTCTATCTGATCGCGCTGCACATGGATCATAATACGCCGGTCCGCCGTCAAGGTTGGCGTTAAATTACAAGAAGTATAAGATAAAGGAACAAGATGGAAAAGAAAACGGTTTTTGATGTGTTGTGAGAAGCAGCAAAAAAAAAAAAAAAAAGAAGCAGACACAGTCCTTCGGGTTTCAAGCTTGCGGCAAATGGGATTTTGCTCACCCCCTGGTCCGAAATCTGTCAATTGGATCGTCCCGATTGACGGCAGCAGCTCCACCCTGAGCAGCAGTTGCAGTTATTTGCTACAGGCCTCTCACCCCAGTTGGGAGGGTTGTTTTGGCAAGCGCTGTGGATCACAACATTGTTGTTAATGTGTTTTCGTTAATGATCATGTGTGAATTTTGAAGGCTTGTTAATAAATTAGCACCGCTGGCTTATGACATTAAACGAGCTTGGAAGAGCTCGAATCCAATTTAAGAAGCATAGTTTTTCATTTTCTCTGCAACTAATCCTTCCGAATGATATATTAGCTGTCTAAATTTCATTGCTCATCGCTCTCATGGCTGCCCGGTTGTTTGTTAATAAAACAACAATAAACGCGCTGACACCCAAGTTGTCAACTCGAGAGCACGCGGGCGATACAATTCGCGCACGTTTCATTTCACGCCTTCCGGTGACAGAGAGCACGCGTTCGGCATGCCATCCGATCGAAGTCGAAGGTCCAACCTGAAACCAAAAGGTTCACGATTTCAAGGGAAGAAGAAACAACCAAAACAAAACACAACCTGACAACCATGCATCAGTTGCAAGTTGCAAAGGTAGAGTTCACCACAGCAGCAGCGCCATCATCAGTGCATTGTCAGCGGTTTTATTTTTCAATAATTATTCTTCTGCTAGTGACACCGCAGAAAAAAACCTAACCCAACAAACCAGGTTGGTGGTGTGGCTTGTTTCTGTTTCCCCCTCCAACTACCATCGCCACCAGCTGACTTCAATCTGTAAGCCGCGCGTTCTAACGCGCAACTGTGTTTGTTTGAAAATTGTTTTTAGAAAGGAAGCCATTCGGAACGAGCTGGTCGGTCGAAGCTGGGTGAGGTGGTGGAAAGTAGATGCGGGTTGAGCGTTGAACGTCGTGAACGAATCGATTGACGAGTAGGCCCCACAGAAGTGAACGACCAAACAACCGCGACCACCATCTAAACACCATCTATGCCGCACACCGCCCGCACACCGCGGCGAGCCGAAGCCAGCGTGACGTAGGAGCCTGCGTCACTATCTGCACTAATACTAATGGTGCGGTGGGCGCACCACCAATAACGATGGGTCGATGGGTTAGAGCGAACTACTAACGTGCTAGTGCGATATACTATTGATTGGTTGAAAAGTGTCTAGAAAAGATTCGAAAAAACGAAGAGAATTTACATTAGAAAGAGCTTATTGTAATGCAGATTGCATGCTTTTAGTACATTTTAGCACAATTTGCATACTTTCAGTAGACAGTTTTTAAAAAAGCGCCCTCTAAACTTTCTCTAAGTTATGCAATTTGCATTACAATTTTACCTTTTTTACATTTATTTCGTAATTAAAAATTACAGCGTTGTCTTGTTTCCCGGAAGCTTTTCAACCCTTTTGCCCTCTTTTCAGCAAAGTCGCAAGCGAAAAGCTATACCACCCATTAGAACGCGTACCACACATTTACATCTAGCACCAGCTAGCCGGCCGAATGCGTCTAGGCTTACGGCGCTAGCCCTGTACAAGAACAACTCCGCGCCCCTCTCTACCAGCCCCGTTAAGGCCACAGCCGTTTTAGGAGGTCATATTTTATAACATTTTCGTTTGTTGCTTCTGCTACGGGGCCTGCGGTTGGCCGTAGTGTTGCCACCGTTTTTTTTTTTCGCTTTTCTTTCTTTTTTTTTTGCTGTACCATGTTCAGCCCCTCGTTTTCGTTTCGGTTTGCTGGCACCGCGTGTTTCCCTTTTTTCCGAACGGCAACACCACCCAAGCTCACTCTCACACCGACACACACGAAACTCGCCAACCAACGGTTCAAGTTCTTTGCGTAAAACCGAAGTCGGCGCACAGCTCGCGGTTTCTCGCGCGCTTCTCGCGCCTTAGGCTACTGCTGCTGCTGCTGCTACCGCTGGTGTTGATGACGATTGTGTCAGCCAGCCAGTCTCGCCGTCGGTTCGGTCTGGTCGGTTGCGGGTTCGCGCTGCTCAGTCTCGTCACAGCCAAACAACTGTCATAACGCGCGCGCGGTGTTCGGTCGGCCGTCGTCACACGTCGTCCGGACCGTCCGAGTCGTCCCCCTTGCAGTGTGTCGATGTGTCTTTTTCTTTCTGCTCAGTGTCCTGACATTCATTTGCTGCTGGTTTGACACGCTCGTTGTGTTGTGTCGCTTTTTGCTGCGTTGCGGTTGCATCGTACCGCGGGTGTAGGTGTGTGCTTTGCCGCGATCACGATCACGAAGGTTTGTTTGCGAAAATCCGCGGATAATGCAACTTGCAGTGTGTTGGTGAATTAGGGATTTAATTTTGACGCAGCTCGAATAGAATCACCCCCATCCCCAAAGTGAGCTCGTTTCAGTGGGGGTTGCGCAGTGGTAAAGTTTGTTGGAATTATGTGGCGTAATAGCTTCCGAGTTTGAGCAGCAACCAAAAAAAATCTTGTGTGGGTCGTGTCCAACTCGCGCCGTGTGTCCCTGGTGTACGTGAGTGGCCGCTTTGTTCAAAGTTCAACCCTGACGTAGTGTGTCCGTCCCCTTTCCGCAATCCGTCGCTCTAAAACTAGTTTGCCCAGCCAGTGACCAACAGGGCCCGTGCAGTGGTGTGTATGAGCTAGCGCTCTAGCCCCTCCGTCCGTTACTGCGGCATATACGTTGTTTGTTGTGTGGTGTGATACGATTTGCTATTTTTTCTCACTTCCTCCTGGCCCCCCATCTACATTCCCCCTCATTAGCCTATGCTCACCAATATGCCAAGCGGAATTGAAACGACGCACTATAGTTGATTGCCTGCCGGCATCGACAACCACCGCACCGGAGCACTGATAGTGATAGAGGGCCTCGGGCACTCGGGAATGTGCAGCACCGTGCATGTGTGGTGTTATCTACCGTCAATTAGGTTGCAATATAAATACACCTTTTCCGTAGTGCCCCATAAATTACCTGCGGTCCTGTGCAAGAGAGGGATAAGGGGCGTTGTGAACCCATTTCCCAAAGGTCCTTTCCACGAGGCGTCCCAGTACCGTGGCACGTGAACGTGGATGGAGTTGTAGTGAGAGTGGCACAGAGCGTGGTTACATCACGAACCTTCAACAACAACAAAAAGAAGAAGCAAAAGGGGATAGGTTCCCGGATCCCTGGTCCTCGCTTGACTAATCTCCCCCTAAACCGGTGTGTTCCAGTTTGTGCCAATCGGTTCGGAACCCCGGTATCGATGGTTTGATAGATAATGAAGCACGTTTTTCGTGATAGCTACAATCGATTATATCCGACAACTTGCCTGACGCAAAGGCATCACTTTCGGGCGTTTGCTCAATATGCGAGACAGGGCCCTGGTAACCTGGCATGGCGTCGAAGAGCCGAAGAGTTCGCCACAGCCATCGCGATAGGTTGCTAAAGTGATGTTGAGAGGCAATTTGGTTGGTTGGTGTTTTTTTCTGGAGTGATTCTATTATATTAGGCCTAGTAGATGCTTGTGATTAGCTTGGGTGTTTGGGTATATTGTCCAAAAAAAAAATTATTTTCTCTACAGGTGTTTAAATGCGTTCTGGGCTTCACTGTAAGCCACGAACCTCCATTTATGCCACGCGTGTGGCCTGTGTGTGTTTGTGACAGTGCAATCAACCTAATGATTTATCGAAACTAGTGATCTTAAATTGTGTCTACTTCCTAGAAACGGCAAAAAATACTTCCCAAAGGTTGGACCTGGTGGTTCGGTTTGGGAGATGGTTGGAAAATAAATTTCCTTCCCTCACAAAACCCGACCAAGACAAGATAAGGCTGTACGTGTGTTGTCGTATCGCTCGTTCGCAGCCGAAGTTTGTTGTGTTGCGTATTTCTGTGTGTGAGAGAAGGGTATCAGACGCCGCCCAAAAAAAAAAAAGAGTATCAAAGATCTAAGGTATCTATGCTGGCTCGGAAGTCACCGGTACAGGCGTGTTATATCGGCATCTTCGACAAGCAGGAAACAATCCGGTTGTGTTGTTTGTGTCGTGTTGTTTTTTTTTCTTTTCGTGAGCCCTAAGACACCGAAAAGGGAAGCTTGTCGCTGGTTGACAGTAAACACAAACCGGTGCGTGTAGTTCCCGTCGCTTCTCTTCCGGTGCTGCCCGTGCGTCGCTGTGTGTGATATCAACAAACAAAAAAGCTGGAAACATGATTATTATTACCGGCAGTACAGTGAACGGCGACGATGGCGATCTGCCCTCTGCGACGGCCAGTGAGGATGACGAGCGGCAGCAACACCAGCTCGAGCTGGTCGGGTACGGTGGGCGCAATGGGTCAGTGGGCACGCTGGAGGAGACGCTTGGGACGGCCCTGGAGTTGTCGCCGGTCGTAGAGCAACCGTCGGTGGATGAGGAAGAACCGGACGATGTGGATATCTCCGGTGGAGATGAGCTGGAAGAGGATCAACAGTTTGCAAACGGTACCGCATGCTGTCAGCTGGAGCTGCTGGAGCACAAGTGTACTAGCGATGAGGAGGACGCACTGCTCGTTGATGGTAGGTTTGAAATTGTTGGAAAAAAGATGATATCTTCACAGGATTCGATCAGTGTGCCAGTGGGGTGTGTAATATCATAAAGTCCACGAAACGTAAATCTCGTCCCACACTGCAACGAGCGAGCGAGAGAGAGAGAGAGTGGGTCCTTAATTTACTTGTCCAACTCTCAGTGTCTGGGTGTGTTTGTGTGTGTGTGATGGGAAAAGCTAATAAACCAGGATGATAAGATTAACGTCAAGCGGGTGGCCACTTCAGACGGTCGGTTGGATAGACTACATTATACATGCAGATGGTAAAAATTCAAAACGATCGAAACCATCCGTGTACCATGGAGCGTTGCACGGATTGGGAGCTGTACTACCCTCTGCTCAACATCAGCTCGACAACATCCAGGGATATCCAGTTGCGCTCCAATGGAGTACCTAACGCGCGTGTGTGTGTGTCTGTGCTGCAGGTGGATGTGAATTTAATTTGAAATGTAAAACAGAAATTACTCTGTTCCGGGATGGTAGCCGCCGTGTTCGAAGTCAATGGGCACAAAACCACCCTTGCCAGTGCATAACAGTGCACAGTGCTCATGGCGTGGCGTGCTGCTGCCGTGGCAAAAGTGCATTAGATTGAACCGCAAAGAATAGTTTGCTCTCCCCCCCCTACTGTTATCTGGTTCCGATAAGCTGAGGTTTGAATAAATTACCCCGTTTTCCGGGACCATCTAGCACCAGCGGGAGCGGGTTGTAGATGCATTGGTAATTTTGGTGCGCTAGAAGCCAGTGCCAGTGCTAGCCGCGGAACTGGTACTACCGATACTAGTAATAACAAATTGAGTACTGGGTTTTGCTGTCTCGAGTGGCGGTGGCAGTGCACTCCAAGCGCTTGTACTGGTCTGCCCGTATACCGGAAGCGAGGGTTGGTTGTTAGGCGAGAGTTGTTTCTGTGCGTGATTACCGTGTTGGGTAGAACTGGTTAATGATATGGAAATGAGTGAGGCGCAAAGGCGAATAGCATATCTGGTGGTGTACAATCTAAGTGGTTGAAGTATGTTTGCTGTTAGGTTGTGTTAACCTAATTTACTATCCTTTTGCCGTAATTGATAGCTTCATGTATCGAAGAAGACTCCTTTATTTCGATGTTTTCACTAACGCCTTTACTTTCCTTCTCTCTTATTACAGGTAAGTTGCGCAATCTTATCTCGTTTTGCAGTAAGTATGATTTTTTCCTTTTTTTATAATTTCGACTCCGGTGACTAACCTCGCTCATCGACAAACATCCACCACTAATCCATCGGAATGTGCCAACATTCTTCATCCGAGTTGCGAACTGCGTTATTCAAGAACTTCAAGAAAACAACCAAAAAAAGCCCCCAATTCTTACCAAGGTCCCACCTTAACATTCTTCCTCCGAGCGGGAGTTGCGAGGTGCGCCGGGTTGTCACGTGACCGGGTGAATCGATCCGGTAACTGGTTTTGTTATTTTATGGCGCGCTGTCCTGTCTACCCCAACTCCCGTGGTTCAAGGGGGCGGGGGACTTCTCATTGAATTGGGGTTTGAACTTTTCTGTGCCGTTTTGCACCGGTATCCACAGGAAATACCCAGCTCATTCCAGTTGTTGTTTTTTTGCGTGGGTTGTTCTGTGATTAAACGAGCACACTGTTCGCTTCGTGATTCTTCGCCAACACCGTTTCGCTTTGAGAGCTGGGAGTTTTGTTTCGCTTTGATCTTGCACCTGCGATGGCTCATAACAGTTACAGATATGTTGGGGTGGGAAGTTTGCGCTTTGATTATCGTGTGCCTCCAAAAGGCGGCAGGTTTGAAAAGCGCAAGCAGAAGCGTCCTACGCCTATCTTTGGCCTGCAGGCTGATGCAAAGACACGATGGGAGTGTGTGGGAATTGGTTAGCTGAAGGTGTATTTTTGAGAGGAGGATATTTTTAGTTCCTATTATCACTTTTTGGGGCCATGTTTTGTAGACAAAGCATATAAATAATAGTTGAAGGATCTTTTTCAAAAGAAAACCTATCCATGTGTTTATTAAAATCCTATGCAGATGATCGATAGAAGCAAAAGGGCAATCACTCAAGACAGAAATGCGCTTAAAAGAATGTGTTTTCTAATCTCGCCGACGCCTATCGGCTAATAAATCATTAGCACTGAAGATCTCCACGATTGACATTCTTTTCCCACTCGCACACAAAAACACAACTCACGCACGTACGCCAACCACTCACGTGCGCACTGATTTCACACTTCATAATTTACTGTGCACACACACGATCAGAGGGAGGGGGGGGGGTGTATTTGTGTATGATACAAAAGGAAGACATTACTTACACACCCCTGCCCTAACGAACCGGGGCGAACGAAAATTACTTTCTTGTGTCTTTTATTTTGCAGCCGGAAAAACAAAATTCTTCCTTGACGTTATTTATTGCTCGGCTCATATTTGCATAAACCTTTTACGCTCTTCTTCTCCCTTTCACCCCGTCCGATGTTGGGGCGCAATATGACTTTGCGCTTGGGAATTTTTGGGTTGTGTGCTGTGTGGGGTAGATCCGGGCCAAAAACTCACACAGTAGCTCAGCAGCCCTCACGTCCGGCTGGCTGGCGGGCAATTATGGGACGTGTTGAAACGCGCTCGGTGTCACCCGGTGTTGCCCGGAGGGAATATATCGTTTGAATCGGATTTAATAAATCTAGCAGAATGAATTATACTCACCGCAGCCATTTGGGTCAGACCGTTAAAAAAAAGGTGCTGGGGAGAGCGTGTGTGTTGTTTTTAAATCGTTCTACCCCACACGAACACGCCTGGCGCGTCCTATTATGAAAAGGGGATTATTTGCTCTTGAGCGGGAGCTGTGATCGTATGCTCATCGTTTTTGGGGCGTGCGGGACAGTGAATTAGGGTGGTTGATTTATTGCAGTAAAATTGAAAAATACTTACACGAGTATGTGGTAACATTGTGCGAAAAATCTTACTGATGAATTACAGCCTTCCTTAGGAAGGGTTGGCTTTATTGTTCCGCTCCAAGAGGGCGAACACGTTGTTTACGATAGAGCGCGATAACAACTGTTTTTTTTTTCCGCAAGCTCTTTCTCACCGTTGTGTGTTGGTAGAATTGTCTCCGATCGTTTTGTGGCGCTAGAGCACAACATCCCCACATTGCGTAAACAACAACCACAACAAAAACATGAGTACGCAAACAAGTGGAAGTAGAAAACGTTACGATAAAAACCACAAACACCACCGGTCTGGTTGCTGTTTGGAGCGCGCACTTGTGGTTTGTAACGTCTACCGGAGAGCGCTCTTGCACAGAGACATTAGTGACGCTAACGATGGTGGTGACAATTTTACAACGTTTCCTTTCATTTGCCTTGTTAAAGTTAGGTTACTATTTAAATCACTCACTGGTCATTGGTCAACCAGCCTGCCCTCCTCCCCACCGTGCGATGAAGATTAAAAATGCATACCATCATTAGTCACACTACACCAACACGCGGCTTAGGTTGGATTTCCCACGAGGAGGATCTATCAGCTGTCATGATCTGGACCAGATGGTCATCACGAGCTCTTGCAAGTGGCCTGTGGTGGACTGTCACACACTCTCTCCCTCTCTCTCTTCATTGGATGTAATACTCGTGATCAGCTCCCCCATCATGAGTGCAACCCCATCAGAAGCGCACAAAGCTGCGGTTTCGGAGTGTACTAAGGGCCATCCACACACATTGCAGTAGGCCGCACGCTGCACGATGGCTGGCACGCAGTGAGAGAATGAGTGGTCATCTCACTAGCAATCAGTGCGCGGCGATGAGAATCACTCAGCAGGAGTGCTAATGAGAGCGGCGAGGTCGAGAATGAGTGCTTCCTTATCTGTGTGGCTCAGCATCACTGGCCTGTACCGAAAAGAGAGCAGATGATCGTCCTCTCTCTTTCTCTCTCTCTCTCGCTCACGCGCTCTCTTTGCCTAACAGATACACAGCTGACTATCTCGAATAACAGCACCTGAATGTATGGCAAAAAGGGCTGTGAGGGAGTCGGGTGGGAGCGTTGTTTTATTCCTCCCCTCTCCGCAACGGGGCCCCTTTCACCTGCAGCTTTTGATTTGCAATCTCGCACGGGGTAGTGTACCATCTGTACCACTACCCAAGCACGCGTTCGTTCGTTCTGTACGCGTACCCAGCCCGAGCGCAGTGTTTGATTGTGATTTCGTGAACCAGTCCTTTTCACCCTTCGCTTCTCCCACCCTCTCGCTTGCTTTGAAGGGAATTCAGCCACACAGACACAGAGGTTAGGTTACGGAGCGTCCGTTCACTATCACGGTATGTGTGCACGATTCCGTACCACACCAGCCGATATCGTACACCAGGGCAGCTGTTCGCTACACACACTCACACACCCTTTTGCTCCCTTCCCTCAGGTGGGGCGGCAGATATTTCGTGCTGCGGCTGCCGCCGCCGACCGTCGTCGCTGTTTTTCCCTTATTTCGTTTGATTAATTCTAGGCCGTGCAGCGCCGTTTACGTGTGTGTGTGTGCATATCGTCGTCCGTACACCGTGGCTCGGTCGTTAGTAGTTCTATCGCTCGGCAGCCCCAACGGTCTCGTCAGTAGGGCGCTCGGCGTTGGAGTGTACACGCGAGTGACGGCAAGCTCCAAAAACAGCAATCCCGAAATCCCGTACCACTGGAGAGCGCGCGTGTTCTTGCAGCTGAGATATTGCGCGGTGTGAGGCGTTACTACGCGGTGCGTTACGACGGGTGCGTTACGGGTGAGGTTGCGCCTCTCCGACCGCAACGGAGACGAACGGTTGTGCACGATTTGAAGTCACTGTGAAACTGCGACGACACTCACCTTGTGATTTGAAAGTCGATACGGTGACGTTTTGTTTTGCCGTTTTTTTTTGTTTTTGTTTCTCTTCTTCCTTCTCGGTGGCAACCTCGCTTCTTCTGTGACGTGTGTGAGCATGGTTGTATGTGTGAGTGTGTGTGTGTGTTTAGGGCGGTAAAGCGAGACTTGAAATAAAAACAGAAAACATACACACCTTGCATGTGCAAAAATATGCAAGTGGTTATGATGGCGCGATGGTGGCAATGATAAAAATAAACGAAAAAATTGTTCATTTCTATCCAAACACGGCATCCCGCGCATTCAGAGACGTACTTTTCTTCACAGAAAAAAAGAACACAGTGTTTCTGTTTCTGGCTACCGTAAGCAAACCGTCTCCTCTTCGCCACCTTGTGTGTGTGTGTATTTGATCGCACAAATCGCGTGTACCTGTTACAAAGATTTCAACTGGAACCTCTGCTCGGCATTTGCGTTTGTCTGCAACCAAACAGAACGTGCCAATAGGAGGTGGCAACCCAAAAGGGTTGTGCGTTCTACTGTTTGATGTTTATTTTTTCTGCCTTTTTGGGGTGCTGAATAGCAAATGGCAAATCGGTTGGTGAATGGAGAGTTTTTCGCTTAACAAGTCTCGCGCTGAAGCAAACGTGAAACGTGAAAACCACCTGTGTATCACCAACACACACGCACGCACGCAAGCGCTTGTTGTTTGCGGTCACAATGTGGTTCAATTGAGAGAAAAAAGGGAGGAAAAAGTGCTCCAGTGACAGAATCCGAAGCCCGAAGGCCGAAAGGATCGCGATGTACTTTTCAATTTATTTTCTCATTTTGGTGGGCTTTTAATTATTTTCTCATCGGCCGGATAGGGGGACAAGGAGGACAGTCCGGTTCAGTAAGCTTACTGTCTCTCGACGGTCCCTCCAATGGGGAGGGCTGGAAGCTTTTTTTTCTCTGCTCCAAGCTCAAGGACGTCTCGTATTGTGGTTACTGCATTCCATTGCGTTTGTCCAGTAAAAAGATTTTGCCTTCCAACTGCTCCCTAGCAGACGTGTTACTACTTGTTCGATATTGCTTTACTTTGGGTTCAGTGGGAATGCACACCTTCTCAGTCAGAATAGACCAAAGACTCACTTTAAGCAACACGTTTTAAAGTAAATCTCTTCCAGATCTCCTTAGCTCTGCTTTCTGTGTCATAAGTTCAACCAAGTGTACGGGCGACAACGCCAACAGGGACCTCACATAACTCCCTGTGCACCGTGAACTCAAAGTCACAGCTACCCGAGCAAGATTACGACTGGTTCGCCTTTCCCCTGTCTGTACACCACTTTCTTCATGTCCTTACGACCTGTCTCGGCTTATGGTTTGGCGGAAGTTTCAGCACACTCTATTTCCGGTGTATCGGGTATGCAAGAAGCAGCAGCAGCAGCAGCTGTACTACAGTGATACTACAACAAAAAATCGATTCCCCCTGTACAGGTTGGTCCACGTTGCGTGCTGCTGAAAGTGAAGTGTTAGTTCCGGCATTCCGAAGGAAACCATTTCCGGCAGAGGGCTAAAGCAAACAGTGTGCAAAGTTTCTGTGTGTGTGTGTGTGCAAGCATTCCCTGGGGCAGACATATCGCGACACAGGACGACAGAACAACCCGGCCCCAGAAATACGGTGAACGGGGAATTGTTTTCAAAATCACAAAACGATTGAGCGGTATAAAAGTCCAAAAACCCAACAGAAACGAGAGGGTTACGAGTGTGTTTCTGTGCTGTGTGTGTGTGATTTTGTTGTGACGCCTGCCAGTGACGTCACTGTTCTGTACCTCGATGGCGCACCATAGCTCGATGATGGATTATACACGTAAGTAGCAGCTCGGTTCCATCGGTTAGGGGAAGAATTGAAGAAAAGTCATCTTAAGGCATTCAAAACCAAGCTAGTATTGTTTGTTCTAAGATCTTGTTTTTGGACTTTAACATTGAAGTCATCATAAGACTTTAATTGGAAATAAATCATCGAAAGAATCACCCACAAAACAACGATTCACGATAGTTTGATGGTAACCCTCTAATTTCCCCTTCCACATCTAATGCCACTTCCAAAGTGTTTAGTGAAAATATCAATTATCATCCTAGCCCCGGGGGAGAAAAACAGGGCAAGGCTAGCAATCCAATAAATTCGCCCTTCATCGGTATCGATTTCCGCTGGATTCGACGATTGTTCCTGTGTACCGTGTACCACTTCCGCTCCGCGTTTCTGTCCGCCATTTACTGGGATCAAACTTCCGCTTCCTATCGACAAACACAAAAGGGAAACAGTATCGCAGGGGTAGGTAGCGAGCTGTAACCAATTGTTGTAACGAAACACTCCTGCTGTTCGGTATTGTTCACCCCGCCCGCGACTGATGGAGCAATTGACCCAGATAATGTCCTAAAGATTGATCATTCCCATAGGGAAGTTGGAGTGGGAAGTTCTGCTAGACGGGAGGAATACACGGGAAGAGGTACATACATTTCAGGGTAGACCTCGATGTGAGAATAAGCTGTTGAAAAAATGCTTCCTCTCACTGCGGAGTACGACAGCGTAGAAAGAGCTTTAGTCTTTAGGAGATTCCTACAAAGAACAGTAATCTGGCACATATCTCTGGCGTGAAGCAAACGCGCGGCCGCGATAAGATAGCATTGTCGGTGTGGGTTTCCATGTTTCGGATGTTTCGTTATCCGTGGTGCTCTTCTCTATTTGTGGTGTGTTTTTGTGTTCCCTTCCTTTGCTTTGCTTTGGAACAGATTGGCAGGGTTCCGGTGCTCAGTTCAGCAGCGCAACAAGTTGATATCCGGCAATAAGGAACTGATGAATGAGTTCGGTATTCGGCTATCGATCTGTTAGATCTTCTTGGAAGTGGTGCTGTGTTGCGCAGTATTGTGAAGTGACTGATCGAATTCCTCTTCAGGATCTAATCTTTGGGGACGAAAAAAAAACGAATGATGCGCTAATGATACGAGTACTTTGGAGTTCTCTTCCAACGTTTAATGCCCAACAACTATTGCAAGGGGACAAAAACGCCTGCACGTATCGAGCGTCACTAAATATTAGCGCGTGACGTTCAACCGAACTCCTGGGCCTCACCCTCCCTCCGAGAAGTCTCTCGCCCGTTCTCTCGGCACACGAAGCGACCATTGTCAACTATACTAATGAGCTGATGATATCATGTCATGCGAACAGCGGTTGACATTGACCGATGTCTATCAACATGTCTGGGACGGTGGACGAATGACGATTTTTCTACACACACACACACACACACACACACACACACACACACACACACACACACACAGACACACACACATCGCTACTGCGGTACGCTGCACTCTCGGGTGTACGCCTCACGGAGCCTCGGTGGCGCTATATAGTGTGGCAATGTGTATTCTCGAATGTGCGCTCGTGTAGCGGCAACATTGTACATTGTAGTGGAGGTGGGTCATACACTTCACCCCGCCGCAGCAGCAGCAGCAGTGTTCGATTACATTTCAATAGTGTCTGCGCACACACACATGCTACCCAGCCCGGGGTACACTACTAATTCTCATGCAGGTCCCCGCTGCTAACATCAAACGATTCCGAAACCACCTTTCCCAAGGTGGGTAAGTGCGGTGTTAGTGTCCCAATTTGAAACCGTCATGCGAAAGACATTCGTTAAACGACCTGCTTGTGACCACCACACGGGGTCGGAGTGTTGTACCATTAGCACCTGTATCTGGAAGATCATGTACTTCACAAAGACCTACACGACCTCACCTTGCTCGCCCAGAGCGAAGGAGAGAGTCTATCTTGCGCCCCCAAAGGCTAGCATGAAGACTTAATAGAATCAATAAGCGCCATCTTTTCGGCACGACTTGCCAAGTTCCTCGGCATCTCCCGACTGCCAGTGAACTAGTTGGGCAAATTTTGATGACGCCCTGGGTTCACGCGGACTACAGCTCGTGAGCGTGATTGTGAGCAAACCCTTTTGCAAACCTCTACCCAAACAGCCCCAGCGGCAGCAATTATGGGCCATCGCGCACAAACCAAACAAACACGCGCAGTCACTGTATCTGTGTGTGCGTGTATGTACATTCCAGCGTTTGAATCTTTGCGCGCAACAGATAAGAATCGGGGCATCTCCCCTACTCCATGGCAATCCGCTGGGGTGCTCGGTGGCCTTGGGTAGGCTGCGAACCGACCCCGAGCTAGGCGGGAAGTTATGCAATGCATCTCTGAGATTCGTAAGCTTCTCAGGTACAGGCATACACGCGAGAATACAGGCGACCGGTTACAAAGGTTACAAAGTGTGGAAAAACTCCAAATTCTTGGTTGCTAGTGTGGCTGGTGCGTCCCAACGAATTTCTCGTCTCGCGTCATCACAAAGTAAATGTTAGTTTACGTAAACTTGAAAACTTCTTCACCGCCAGTACCACCAGCAGGGCAATAGTTTGTGCGCGAAGTTAATGGAAAACTTTTGTGTGTAACAGCACCATTCGCAAGGCAGAAGAGGAGCAACTTACTTCCATCCATAAGGAGCTCAAAACTTCCGTGAAGAATGAGCGGGAGAGCCAGGGATGTGTGTGTTTATTTTCTCCCACACCCGAGGAATGGTGCTGCTTATCAGTTCGGGGTTGTTGTGGTGGTCGTCGTAGTCGTCGTAGCGAGATAGCATCTTGAAGCATCCCACAGTGGGGGAGTTGTTGTGGTGATTCCGTTCAAACACTCGCCAAGGTGCAGAGATCGGTGTATACGCGAGCTGGCCAAGCCAAGCGTTGAGTTTCCGCAACCCTTATGCGCAACCGATCATTATCGATGGGACGCGATCATCGATTAGTAGATTAATTTTGTTGATCACACTGATGTTGTGAGGTGCAACCCAACAGGTGGTATCGGTTTGGGGCTGTACATCCTGTTGCTTGCTGAGGAATTCCCGCAATGCGAAATAGTCCGCAGATTCCCAAGCCTTAAGCTTTATCGCTCAATGAATGCAATTTCATGTATGAGCTATTCAAATGAGGTCACTAGAATGAGGAAAAACGAATTCAACTGCAAAGATGTAAAGCGCATTTTCACGAATAAAGCAAAACGTGGGTAGAAAAGGTAAACAATAATAAAGCACAAGGACTCTTTCCCTCAATGGAGCTGATCGACAGACATCTCCATTTTTCCGTATATTTCCCTTTTTAACTTACCTTTACCCTTCTTCAACTGAATAATCCATGAGCAAGGCAGAAAGTATAGGCAGACTTTCTTGCAGTGGAAACGAAATCATTTAATGCTCTGAAATCCGTTCTGCTTTAATTATCATTTTGAGTGGCAGGCCTATCCAATCGCAGGCTAGTTGTTCTGAGAGTTGAGATGAGTTTTTGTGAAGTTGTTTAATTTCCTTCGCCCTTCTTTGCAACGAAACTTTTACACCTTAAAGTATCTGGTCGATCACAGACCTTCCCTGACATTGGCTTCGTGCCATGCTGTATGCGCTGACCGGATGAACACAGCAAGAACGGAAGTGATAGACTTCTTCGTTCGAGAAAGGTGCAAACCGGGATCGGTACCTTGTACATAACAAAGGTGAAGGTTGCCATACCTGACTCGGTTCTGCCTTGTGTACTTTCCTTCCCCTGTTTCCACAACAACCTGGTGGTGCCCAGGTTCCTAGCGGTGCTGGGTGACGAATTGGAGCATTACCATCGACCTTCGCGCTTTTCTTATCGATAGCAAAACACGCAGAAAACAGCGACAACAATCCAACCGTCTTCCTCTTTCCAATGGGAGGGGGAGGGGAAGAAAAGTCATGAAATGAATCTCTGTTTGTTTGGGTGGCGCAATACGACGGCTTGAGAAGCACGGGGAGGACGCGCGGCAGTTTCCGTGATTGTGAGGGTGCAAAACGAACCCTCACGCCTCTGACGCAGATGGAGAAGAACTCAAGTACGACTAGTGCCCGCACACCGCCGCCACCACTCCCCCACCACGCCAGAGGAGAAGTTCTGTAAAAGTTTGTTACGGCTGCATTTAATTGCTTGTTAGCACGCGCTCGTCCCACTGGTGTCTCCTCCAAACACACGCACCCCTCTATAGCCCTACAGCCCGGAGTAGCTGGAGCTACAGCTTGGGATGGCGCATGTTTACCCGTGACACGGGCACGCTAACTGCTGTTGCTGTTGCCGTCGCTACATGGGTTTCTGGCGTACAGTATCTACACGCTATATTGGGAGGGTTTGTCGGATCGGGTTTGAAGACACGTTTGTAGCAGCATAGATCGAGTCATCTTTTCCCTGCATACATTATACAGAAGAACCGAGGTTATGCGCTATGCAATCCCAGTTGTTTGAAATGAAGTTAAGTAAGTGTGTGAAGCAATCTGAATATACCGTCGCCATCCCCGCTGCTGTGTTTTGTGCCAAGACAAGGAGAGCGCAGACAAGAATCGATCTAGCGTAACATCCTTATTACCTATGGCCCATTTCCCGGCCAGTGGGGGGTGATAGTATTGAGAACATATACTGTCCATGGATTGAGCCAGCCGTTGTCTACACCAGCGAACGGACAGAATCGATAAGCCGTGGGAAAGTTCGTTTCGTTCGTTTGGATGAAACCTTGTGCCGTTTTGCTAGTGCTACCATACTTCCATGCCCCTTCTTCTACGATGCTTCTGTGCGGGGTCTCTCGTTGACGGGCTCCAGCTCCCCCGGCCGTCGACAGCCGTGTGCCGATGAGCCGAGTGCGTAAAGCAGAATGTAGAAAAAGCAATGATGTGGAAAATCCGACTAATACGATTCGATACCGTCACAGGTCGGGTGCGTTTTTCCACGATTATTGAGCACGGTTTAGTAGTTCGGATTGGATTGGCTGGTGGCTAATTGGTTAAACGACCTAATGTGCATGGCTGATTGGTTGACGTGATATTTATAGAGTTTCCTGTTGTCAAGCGTGAGTAATGCACGGAGGTGTGGAGAAATGTATGATCATTGAAGAGGTGCAAGATGGCATTAGGATGTCCTAAGCCGATCATAGCAGGGATTTCAAACAATTCAATATATTAAAACGATTTGGATCGGTTTGAAATCGTTGTCTTGATTGTTTCTCTCGAGTGCAAAGAGACTCACTTTCTTGGAAAAATGAGCTCCGTTAAGCTCTTCCCTAGATCCGCACAAATTATCCTCTGGGGGCAGTGTCGATCACTGTCTAGTCACTGTCTACCTGCAATTCACCGTGTCAGAAGTCGTTCAGCTACTAATTACGCTCGTTACAAATCGTGCCGCAAATGGATGATACTTTTTATCAACGGTCCCTCAAATGCCGCTCCAGGGTGGTTCTCCTGCTAATAGATTGAGTGCATAAGCCCACCCTTAAAGACGTACACACACTAAATTAGTGGACATAAAAATCTAATCCCCTTCCTTTGCTAGCTCTGTTGTGGCGATGCGCTCTTTCCATTTGAGTGGAACCCCGGGGCAGAGCTAATCCTATGCCCGGTCGTCGGATCTCGAGCTCGAGTGCCGAACGCTTCAAAGAGCAACTTTTAGAGCCACGTGTAGAATAGGTTTCCTGGTAACGGCCCTCGTTAGCGGTTCGGTTCTGAGAGAATACTTAATGGCAATTAATTTGGCACCGTGTGCGTAACGAGATAAGGCATGTGGAAGTGTTGCAAGCGTTGCAAAGTCCGGTGACACATGTTACGCTAAGCGGTACACTTGTTAGCTGGATGAAGGAGATCGAGCAAGGGCTTAGGATAGTTCCGGCTTTTTTCAAAATTAAAAGGGCTTTTGCTCATCTAAAGCGTTATTAATTTAATAGGACGAATGTTCAACTCGTTTCGTGGTTGTCCTGTATGCCGGTTTCTAGCAGCAGTGTATTCACTTCTAGATCAGTACAGTGTGCATGCAACCAGAGCAAATAAATGCACAAATTCCATAGCATACTTGAGCTGAATTACACCATATTCCATTGTGCGATGTAACGCTACTCTGTTGTCATGGATACGGAATTAGTGAGAGGGTTTCCAGGTTCTTTGCTTCCGTTACCAATTTCGTCCTCACAAAGAGAACGTTCATGTAAGTGTAATGTTGCATGTGATTTTTTTAGCATCAAAGCAACTCCCCTTAAGCCGTTGTAGCCCATTCCCTTCGGAAAGGATACGCTTTTGACGTTGCTATTTTCGTTAGGGGGATTAAGTTTACTCTTAAGCATCCTTAAAAACGCCCGCAGGATAAAGTTTATTTCTTTTTCGTTGGTTAAGTAGGTCGAGTTGAAGCGAGCGACACACATTCAGTGGCGTAGTAATGTGGGTGGAAACTATGCACAAATGGGTATAGTTTACCCAGAAATACCTCGGTTTTGTTGGTTGTTTTGTGGTTTGTTTATAAAATAGTGGAAAATAGTTTTCCCCAGTGAAAAGCACTTTATGAAAAGCCATAAAAAACGTGAAATATCAGTGCTAAATAGAATGCAGAGTACTTTCAGCGAGGTTTCATCTTTTTGATTCTATTTTGCGTGATTATCCTAGTAGCGCTTACGTGAAACTCGAGCACTCTATTATTCTACATAAGTGCTTCTAGTCATTACTGTAAAGTTCACGTCGGTGGATAAAACAAAAATATTCTGCTCCACCGAATCGAACTCCCTTGAACTGCACCGGAACAAAACAAAATTGCGAGTAATTAGAGCCGTTACACGATTTTGAAACCCGTGCGCTGCACACTGCACTCTCCCAAACAAACGCCAGCCTCGACACTCCACATTTAGGCGCCGGTGCGCTTGCAACCGCAAAGACCAGCGACCCCCTACACGCCTACATTGCTGCAAGCAACGGTGGTAAACTTTCGCCAGAAAGCTTAACTTTATCCGAACACACAAGAAAAAGCACCAAGAATAAGAGGAAAGAGATCGGATGAAATCCGTGGCGTTCCTTCTTCTGGTTCGGGGTTCAGCCGTGTTTTGCAACACTTGCTTAACTGTTGTTGTAATGTTTTAATTAAATTTACCAACCCAACAATGCTCGTCAACTTTTCGGCCTCCCAGCCCCGCGCTGCTGAAGGTTAAGTGAAGTTAAGTCGTTTCGAAGGGAAGGAAATCCATCAAATATTGAGATCGAGTTATAGCGCAGTAGCAGCGTCAGCAGCAAGATGAGCTTCTTGTGCTGTGTATATCCAACGGAAACAAGTGTCAAACTTTTATCTACTTTCGAGGTAGCATCTCACTCCCCAATTTCTTTCACCTCCCCCCAATAGACAGAAGACGATTATTCTCGTCATTTAGTGCCATGCCACTGGAGAGCGAGCACAATAAGGCAACGGGAAAATTAACAAACACGGCCACGCGTTACTTCCAATCACACGCCCATCCATTCCGTTGGAGAGAGCGACAGAGAGTCTACCGCTTTATGTTTGACCGTGTTTTGCTTTTAAAAGTTCTGCCACAAATGAAATTTATCATTCGGGGCGTCCCGGGAAGGGAATGAATTTTTAAAACGCGAACACTGTCGGTCAGCGATGGGTTTGATTTATCGATTGATTGCGCTCGAGTGTTGTTGTTTGGGATCGTTTTTTACGGGAAAGAGAAACATACAGAAAGCTCGTAAATCCCGATGATACCAATTTTCCAATTGACGGACTAGGCAACCACCGGGCTGGTAAGTGGGACCTTACCAGATAACGATGGGCATGTAGCAAGCAACCCCAGGGTAGTTTTTGTTTTTTTGGGAGCAATATTTCGTACGGAACCGTTTATTTTTATCGCACAATAAGCCCTCCGGACGTTGCTTGGCCGGTCGTGCCAGTGAAGCGGAACATATTGTCACCTAGTGTCCGGTGTGAGAGTGATACGAAAAACACGAACCGTTCAAGCATCAGTAGAGATACTGTCATCCCTTCATTACCACTCCGTCCAGTGGGCAGACAACTTGCTCTTGACAAAAATCTTTAAAAAATATTATTTTATAGAAAGCTTAGAAATAAGAAGACACCAATTTCTTTACAGTCCTTTCTATTAACTAAGGAAAGTAAAATCTCTTTCCCTAAATAAGAGCAATAAGATGCTGCTCGTTTTTTTCTCCCCTTCGTTACTGTGTCGGCTCAACATGGCTTGATGAAGTGAGTGCGGATAAAAATAAACCTTTTTCGTCGCACTTCAGACACACCGAAAGGACGAGCCGAAGGCTTGATCGGATGACGATGATGATGATGATGCCGTCGTACCGGATGCCGTGTTGTTCATCGAGCCGGAAAAGCGTCCTCCGGCTCCGGCCTACCCCCTAGACTGCTCGCATCGACTTTCCATCGACCACTTCCGGTCGCTTTTACGACGCACTACAACGATGCTTGAACGATACCGGGGCAGATAACGGCCAAGGGCTTAGGTAATACGGAGGTTGTAATATCGATCCCTCACGTTCGATTGAGTAAGCATTACACACGTACACAACCGAATCGGTTGGAAAATGGCTGGGTTGGAAATGCGCCCACTAACCTCCTCACCTCTTCTCGGTCAAGCAGAAAAACAACCATTTATTAAACCTCCTGTATAGACGGGCCCGATCGATGATCCTCCATCGATGCACGGTGCAATGCTAATGATGCACAGTTTTGTGCTGCTGTGCCCTATACGCCGCTGTGTGTTGTTTGTACCTTTTCGGGGAATGGACCAGCTTGGCCGCGTGTGCAAAAGGGAACGAATGGAAGTGCACTTCCGGGCTGACCGGGCTTCCAGCATCCAATTTCCATTAAAAAGTTTATCGTCAGTGCCAGCGGCTTGAACTTACTTGGCGCACCGTCGTTTTCGAAACGAAAGCTTTCCACCGGCTCGCCAAAGGTGTGCTTCGTTCTATAACCATAGTAACAGATCCAACGGTGCTGGTCAGCGTGAACAACAGAAACTCCTGCCGGCAGGTCCATGATTGCTTCCGTGCAAAATCGCGTAGGCGATAGGAGTTGGTGCGAGATGGAGACGCTTATAAGATTTTGCAAACTTGAAAAACATAAATTTATTTCCATCTACTCTTCCCCTACGTACACACCTACCAGTACGCACAGATGCAAAATATAAAAAAAAAACAAGATGAACAATCAGTGTAGCCCAGTGGAAAGATGTCAACGGTTTTGTGTCGTTAGAAGAGTTTTTTTTTCTTTTTCTCTTTTATATCGCCTTCCCGTCATAGATCCCGCCATGGACCTCGGGTGCACTGGATCTTCGCAGATAGATAAAGTTGCTAATTGCAGAAATTTAGCGACCATTAGTGTGATTGTAATTAGTTCACGACAAACGCCCTGAGGGAGGAACGGCGTTGAATGCGGATTATGTCGCATGCTGACCAGACCAGGGACGTTTTCTTGGAGCGTTTGAAAAATTGAGTTAGCACGTTCTTTGCTGCCGTGTGATTAGTTGCAGCCTGGTCTATCAGCTGGTGGGATGTTTTTTTCCAGTATCATTTGCCACTGGTAATTTAAATGCGCTGCCACGATGATACCACGAACAGATGGTGCTAATGTGCTATTGATGAACTTTTAACTGTTGGTTGTATTATTTTGCGTTTTATAGTTCTTGTTATAGTCTCAAAGTATTTCCTCCTCTTTGCTTCTTCATCTTTCCTTTCTGAAGGGAATATCTGCGATAAATGCCTCGAATAACGCTTAAAACATCAAAACGCCTGAAAGTATGCAAACAGTGTATCTTTTAGCGTTTATTAAAATAATACAACCACAAAGGGGACGTTCTGAATAGCGATTAGAAGGTTTCAAAAGCATTCATCGATAACACCGCGAATGGTTTTGAGTAGAATACGAACCTGGAGTAAAAGAACAGTTTTCTTTGAATAAAGTTCCTTCGACTCTTTCCTACGTTTTAATTGAATCACTGACTGATAATCCACAAACAATCAATCCCTTTCAACCACTTTTATTTACTTAAAACACCTAAAACGTTTCTCTGGTATCAACATAATACATTTTACTGGAAAGGGGGAATCTCTTAATCGAACCAACGAACTTTCCTGTTATTGTTTAGATTATCCGTAAGCTGCTCAATAACATCCTATCAATCTTAAAACCATCCACTCCTGTTTCCCCACCTCTTCTTTGCTGTAAACCTGAAATTGCAATAATCGATTTCGAAAACTTTCTGTCGGTGAGTTGGACAACAAAATAATCACCTTTCCTCAACCAAAAGACCGTTCGTTCCCTAAACCACAACCTCTACGATTGCACTCCCGTTGTAATTAAGACTCCCCGACTCCCGCTCTGACTGTTCTGCAGAAAAACGGCAACTTTCATTTGCTGAAAATCTTATCTTATCACGCCATCGTTCGGTGGGATCAACAAGGAAAGGCTACCAACGCCACTCCGCAAAAGGTGTTCGCCTGCGATGTCAATCGACCAAACTGCTTTTCTTCACTGGTAAAGTTTTCACTACACCCCGTGCAGTGTTAGATGAACTCGTGTTTTTTTTTAATGTTGGGTTTAACTGCAGTCCCAGGTCATTTCGATTAAACAAACTAATTATTGATCGCACTGGCCAACGGAGAAGCAACGGAGCAATCGAGCAGTTAGCATTCGCTTCCAACGGTTTGGTGACGGTTGATTAGTATGCAAAGTGTGGAGTTCGGTTCGTTTTGCGTCTTCCATTCTATTGCGATGCAATTATCTCGTTTCACTGTGAGATTGGTGGTAAGCTTTTGTGCCACTTCTGCACTTTGGCATTGGCATCAGTTCGTTGGAATTCCAGCGGTTCCTCTTTGGAAGTTTATTTTTAATGGTTAAAGAGAAGCGAGCATTCGAAGTCGGAGAAATAAGATCCTTTCGTTGCTGGTCACGTTGAAGTCCGTTGGAACGTTGAAGCAAATCCATATAGCTTGTTTAACGTACTGAACTATTGACCCCCAACAATGCTCTAGCAAAGCTTTAAAACTAAAACAAAGAAAGCATGAAATATTTTTCAATGCTTCCAATTTCTCGCTTTCAATTTTGACGAACAATTGATAGTATCATAACCATCCACGCCCGCCCCATGACGATCATCCGCAGACACGCCGATCACGCAGGCACGTGTACGCCCTCTACCGGCGGGTTAAAGTTCATCTCGCGGAGAAGAGCTGCGTAAAAAAAAACAGCAGAATTGCAGCAAAGGCGGGAAAACCAGCACCACAATGGGAAGGAAAACTCATCACACACACACAAAGACCCCACCAAGCCATTCTCTTTAGCGGCGCAAAATGATGCGTGAGAACTTTGCTTCATTCGCTTTCGATTTCATTTCCCTCCCGTGAGGCGCCCGCTCTGCTGAAGCTTTCTTTCACCTTTCACCTCCACCCGCAGATGATAACCAAAAGGGGAATGGGCGATGGAGGGATGTGCACACGGTCGCAAACAAAGAGGAAAGACACGCAGTCAACAGACAGTTCACATTCCGCAATAATTTAATACTTTTGTTTTCATTTATTAGTCGCTTAGTGTGGTTTTCCCCTCAATTCGTTCTGTTTCTCTCTTACTCTCACTCTCTTTTTTCATCATGGTTTATGTTCGTTTTGTGGTTTTGTTTTGTCCCGTTCTTGGTTACTTTAGTTTTTCTCTTTATTATTATGTGGCGTTGCAAATTTCCACCCACCTTTTCCCACGTTGTTTGATTGTTTGTGTCTGTTTTTTTTTTGGTTTCTTCGTTTTGGTCGAATCGTGCGTGCGTCTGCTCATGCGTATGTTTTGTCTAGCTTTGTTTTGTTTTTGTGGTTTTGTTTTCATCTACCGTTGTCAGGCTCGACTAAAAGAAACACTCTTACTCTTTATTTACTTATTACTATTTTCTTCTATTAAAATAATAATAATTAGCCGATCATAATTATTTCTTTCCGAGTAAATCACTCCTGTAAGCCTATAAATTCATTGCAAGAAAGGCTGTATTTGTTTGTTACACGTTGTTTGACTCATGTTACGATTTATTTACCATTACACACTCACACCTCTGTACAGGGTTTCACGCAGGTTGTTTTCCCTCCAACTTACGCTCAAAGTATTAAATAAATTCTTTAAATAGCTTCCCCAATATCGCTCGTAAGTTATTGCTCGCCTCTCTATCCTCCCTATAATATACATCATTTTCTACAAATCCAATCCTTCTATCTCTCTCTCTATTTGCCACCCAAACTGACTGATTCAACGTCGACGCCTCAGGGTAAGGGTTATCAAACGGCGTACCCCATAATTAATGTCTAACCACCTTGTCTTGTTCACTTTTGTGCGAAAAAGTTCGCTTTCAATTGATGAGTTTTTTACCTTAACTTCATATTTCTCTGTTTTAATTCCTCTCACTTTCTTCAGCCAATTATTCCAATCCCCAATCGTTGGTGCTGCACATTTCACATCCCACCGCAACGTTGTGCGGTTGTTTTTCCCAAGCATCATCAGGAGGGGTTTGTTAGTTAGTATGAAGCTGCCGCCGTCTTCTAATTAGCGCATTTATTCAAACGCACTTTCATTGAACCCGCATCGTTTTTTTTGCTTCCTAACCTCCGTTTGTCTATTTTCTAATGTTTTTTTTTTTGCACCACTCTTCATCTGCGTTCAGTCAGTTAATCATAACGAAAGGTGAGCGAGTGCGGCTCGTGCTTCGTGGTGAAGATGGTTGCGCACAGTCTTCAGCCACGCCACCGCGAGCCGCGAACTGTTACCTTTAATGCCCCCGGGCCTGCGAAAGGAACCTTATCCCAATTATACAACCTTATGAACCGATGTGTTGCACCATCATGGAACTTCCTTCTTCTTCGTATCCCACCACTACACCCCTATCAATCACAGACTAAAAGTATTGTTTTATGTTTATGCGTTTATGCAAACCTTACCCATTAGCAAGAACCCCTGGTGTATGTATACCGCGTTGGCTGGAAGCTCCAAAGAGCGCTTGCACGCTAATTACCAATCGAGTGACGGCTAAAAACCAAACCCATGTCTCTATTTCCGATGGTCCCTTGTACCAACGCGTGACAAATGGGCCGGCACTGTGTTGGTTTCGCCCTGTCGCCATTGATTTATATTTACCTAGTTTCATTTATCTAGTGTAAGCTCGCGCCTTATCGGTTGCTGTAGCGAACCTCTAACGCTTATTTGCGTACCGGTGCGTACGCGACTGCACACAAACCCACACACCCTATTCCCTATTGGTTGCATTTCGTTTGCTGTCTCAACTGATTAGTCTGTAGGAACGGCCTTTGGTACGTGTGGTAATTTCCTGCTTAAAGTCGTTCTTCCGTCTTGTGCTCTTCCACTCTGGTTGCTGTCAACCTTGGCCGTAGCTACACGTCCTCCCGGCTGGAACTGGGTCGGCCCGTGCCCGGACCACCGAAGGGCAGTTTCTTCCGGACGTACTTTCGCTGCTGGAGCAGGTGTTTCACCTTTGTCCCAGTGCCGGCAGCTAAACTACTGCTGCTGCTGCTACTGATGCTAAATCGATGCTTCGGTTTCTGCTCCAGCAGATCGTTCACTGTAAAGTAGACAAACGGCATTATAAGAGAATTGTCACTTTATTTTACTAAACCATTTCAATCCCGCAAAAAATCATTTCATTTTGTGTACATTTACAGTGTCCCTTTAATACGCATCTAATCATGTTTTTCCATTCGTCTTTTCTCTTTCTCTCTTTCTCTCGTTTTAGGTAAGTTTCACCAATACTCATCGGCAAGATTGTGCTGTAAGTCATTGCATACGCTTTTTTCTTAACTGGATGTGGTAGAGTATGTTCTTCCGTAGCTCACCTGTAGCTCACTCTGTAGTCCCTCCCTTAGCTCCTCCCTAAAAACAACGGTTCCCCATCCCGAAACTTACCAGATTCCGGTGATACGTCCACCGTCGATGAGCCGGTCTGGTAGATGCCACCGCCCTTGTAGTACAGTGGCGTTGGCCGTACACTGAACCGTGGCGTCAGCACACGCCCGTTCCGTTCCTCGAGCACCTGCGACGACGCTGGATGATGCTCGTGATGATGGTTGTGATGATGGTGGTAATGATGCGGCTGTGGCACCGCTGCCACCGTCCAGGGCTGCGGCGTAACGACGTAGATCTTTTCCTTCGTTATTGGGGATATGGCAATCTTGACGTGCTGCCAGCCGGACCGGCTACTCTTGCCCGGTTTGTCGTGCAGGGCGGGCAGCATGGTCGAGGTGAGAAACTCCCACGGTATCGCTTTGGTGACGCGGTGCAGCGACAGCGTGCTGGCTTTGCGCGCAAAGTCCTCCGATCCGAACTCCTGCTCCGTCCAGGTGTCGATCTTGCGCTGCAGCTCGTTCGGATCAATGTCCCAGTCGATGGTACGCTCGTAGATGGGACCGACCGTGTTGTCACCGGCCGGATCTTCATGCACCGGTGCCGGGGGTGGGGGTGGCGGTTGTTTCGTCGTTGTGGTGGTTGTCGTTGTATGCGGTGTGGTCGAGGAGGTTGTTAGAAGTGTCGTACGGCGATGCTGCTGGTACGTGGTCGATGCCGGCGATAGGGGCGGCCGGACCGTGCGGACCGTCTCCGAGACGAGCAAATCGTTCCCGAACAGCTTGGGACCTTTGGGGATGATTTTGGTCGTGCGCAGCAGCTGCGAGATGGTCGTGCGCGACTTTTGTGCGTAGGTTGTCGGGGAGATCTTGACGCGCGTCACGTTAACGTAGTGGGGCGTGACGGGTCGCGCGTACTTGGACAGGGCGATCGGTGGGGAGAGAGTTCGTGAGCCTCCTCCGGCAGCATTGCTGCCCTCATCGGGCAGTGGTGTGGTGTGACGTTCCATACCACCACGAACGCTGGTTAGGCTGCTTAGGCTTACGACCGGTGGCAGCGGTGTCATCTTCGGTATGCGCACGGTGAATGGTTTCGACTCTTTGGAGATCTCGATCGGGCGAACCTTCTTCACCTTGGCCGGTTTGGGTGGCGTTTTCGTGGGCGGTTTCATGAACGGTTGGGTCGTCTCCTTCTGCAGGATCTCCTTCAGATGGGTGGTTGACTGGAAGTACTTGACGGAGTCGTTCTCGATGAAGCGGGTTTTGGATTTGGACGACTGCTGGATGGCATTACCCGAGGGTGGCGTAGGTCCGGAGCGTTCCGCGTGTTTCGACGTAACGATGCTCGACTCTGCCGGTGCGTTGTAGTCCAAGTCTTCAAGGTTCTCCTGAGGTGGGAGTGGTTTGAACGGTTCCGGCTTTTTGAACGTATTGTACGGTATGATGATCTGGATTTGTTTCGGTTTCTTCGTGGACATTAGATTCTGATACCCGCCGAACGTTGCCGTCAGTGAGGAGGGCAGTGGAGTGGCCGTCGTCGATGGAGGATCATCACTCGGCGAGGCTGTTGCCACCGTTTGGCTGTCCGGTTCGGGGCTGGGTTGTTTCTGGAACTCCATCGGCAGACTGGATCCAATGCGGAACGGTTCCGTGTAGATGTCAGTTGGAGGTGTTGTTTCCGGGTCCACTGTGGTCGTTGGGGCCCGAACCGTCGTAGTTTGAACGACACGCTGTGCCGCGGGTTCAGTTGGTTCCTCCTGCTCTTCGCTTAGCTGATTGTTTACCGGATTGATTGGAGGATTCGTCTGCAGATTGGCCGAGTAAATAATCTGCACACCGTTGCCAAGATCGGACGGCGCCGGTGCCGGAAAGGTACTGTACCGCTCGGGCCGCGGTGTCGTAGTGCTCGAGATAGGACTAACCGGTGTAGTCGTTGAACCGTAGTACCTTGTCTGAGGCACAATGCTCGAAACTTCGATCGTGGTGCGAATGATCGGTGAGTTCTGATCGTCTTCTTCCGAGTCGTACTCAGCGTCATCCCCATTGTTACCTCCGTGTGGTGGGATGTTGGCACCACTACTTCCATTGCTACTCGTAGCCACATTACGCTTCTCCGATGCTGCCGGCTTCGAGTCTTCACCGTTCGAGTACGCCACTGTGGTGTAGATGGACGACGAGGCAGAAGATGCAAATTGCTCTACATCAAAGATTGAGTCGTTCTTGCCGGCCGGATCGTGCGGGTAGCGGATGTAGCTATTGGACATGGACTTGGAGGAGGTGGGATATCCGTGGCCAAGCTCTCGGATGGGCTCTACCGGACGGTAGGGACGATAGAACTTGTACGGATCGCTGTGGAACGAGCCGGCCGTGTAGAGCGGCGGTATCGGGGTAGCGCTCAGGTTGGGCAACGGTATTGGAGCGAGCGGTTTGCCTTCGTTCTGGATCGGCAACAGCTTAGCCGGCGGTGCGTACTCTTTGTTGGTGAAGTAAGAGGCTGAGACTTGGCGCAGCGTGATCGGTTGCAGGGTGGAAGAAGGAGCAGCAGTCACTATTGCATCGGGCGTTTTGGTAATGAAGTGTGCTGCAACAGGAACCACAGGAGGAACCGTTGTACTGGAGGTGGTCGTTTTCAGTTGCTGGAGTTGCTGCTGAAGTTGTTGCTGTTGTAGTTGGAGTTGCTGGAGTTGCAGATTTTGTAGCTGATGCTGTTGCTGCTGAAGCTGGAGTTGGATCAGCTGCTGGGCTTGTGGTGCCGCTGTAATAATGGCCGGTTCAAGTGCTCCTCCCGAGGCACCAGAGTAGGGGTTAACCGATTGTACCTGTCCTTTCGGTGCTACTTGTATCTTGATCGGTGGAGGTCGATTCGGCACACTTGGAAACTCTTTTGGAGGCACTTTTGGAGGAGGAGGAGCAGCAGCCGGAATAGATCCACCAACTCCACCGACAGCCGTTGGATACTCGGGAGGAGGTGCTATCGGTACCCAAGGGACATTGTTGCACGGATGATAGTTTACCTCGCCAATGTTCGCGACGGGAGGTCTGCCCGTTGTTGGCTCGGGGTCTCGGAACACGTTCGCCTGCGGTACGATCTGCTGCTGCAGTGTGGACGGCCCGAATGTGTGCTGATGTACCCCCGGTGCTATCGCAGCATGGTAGCTCGAGCCTGAACTTTCCTGTACGGGGGCACTTGGCTGGAAGCCTGCAGCAACGACATGCTGCTGCTGCTGCTGCTGCTGGGGAGCGAGCTGGGTCGCCCGACTTCCGTTGCGAATTTGAAACGGATAGGGAAATGGCTGCTGCTGTATTGGTTGCTGTTGTGGTTGTTGTGGTTGATATTGTTGATGAAACTGTTGTTGTTGTTGTTGCTGTTGAAATTGGAGCTGTTGCTGTGTTTGCACGGACGGTGTTGGCTGTGCGGTGTACTGTGGCGGTAGATGGCGCTGCGGTGGAAGCTGTGGCAGCTGTGGCTGGAGTTGTTGTTGTTGCTGTGACGATTGTTGCTGCTGCTGCCGTCGGTCACCACCGTCATCGCCCAGAAAGGAAAACCAATTCGAGATCCGCTGGAAGAAGGTCGGAGCCGGGGTAGTGGCTTGGTTCGCCGGTCGAAAGCGAGCCAGTAGTGGGGGTGGTCCGGCCGGCGGATAGGGTCTCGGTTGCTGTTGCTGGTTTGGTGCACCGTAGAGTGCGTTTCCAGTGTTGACGCCTCCACCGGCGCCACTAAAATCGTTCCCGCCCGGCTGTTGCTGGGGCTGGTAGTTTGGCTCACAGTGCGCCACGTGTAAAAGAACACACACGGAGGTGGCTATCGCAATAAGCCGAAGCGTTGTCATTTTCTGCAAATAAACATGAGAGATGTATAATTAGACACGTTTTTTTATGATGAAGCGGAGATTGTGAGTTTACGGCTGGCACTAAACGCGCTGTTCAAAATGACACCGGTTCATTTGGCGGGCAATAGCGAAATTCTTCTAATGAAGCGTAACAAGCGAAATCAATCAACGCGCAAGTTTACAATCAAACAAACCCGTCCAGATTCCGCGTCCGTGCCTTGCCGTCTTGCCGGAAGGAACAATGGACGCCCATTCAGCAGGCGTGCCGTAATCACGATCGCGGTGGTCACACCCTTAGGGTGTATTATAGAGCTAATTACACACCATGCGATACAACAGAGATCTCCCTGGTGGCTGTGGTGGTAAAACAGCAAGCCCAACAAAAAAAAATGCAGAACTCCCATCTAATTGGCTCATCACCGACCCCTACGGCCCGACGACTTCCGAAGACACTAGACACTGCGGGGTAGGAGAAAATAGAAGCAATACTTTCTTTTTTCAATTATCGAAATTATCCACACTGTTCGAAAGGTAGGAAAGGAATCGTTCCCGCCCAAAGGTTTTGGGGAAGCTTTGATTGCGAGTAAATGAGCGACAATTCGCGAGCATAAGTCGCGACGGAAAAATTAAAAACAAATTAACCTTCAACAAAACACGAGATAGCGCTGGGTAGCGTCGAAATATTAACAATCATTTGATGGTAGGTGAATTTTTCCAATCGAGTTATTTATTGCTGCTAGCCGTGGAAGAATAGGAAGGAAAAAGTCTTCCACATTAACCGGTAAAAGTAATGTTTCCGATAATAGTTGGGGTACACCGCCTGTGTGTGTGTGTGTGTGTGAAAACTGAGGGGGTTGAACGTGCGAGCGTGAAGTGAAACTTCACCATGAATTAACCTTTCCCAGCCACCATCTTCTTCACCACCGCAGCGCATCATTACAAAAGCGATCTTTCACCGGGCACCAGCCGCGCATTGGGCGATGATGAAAGATGATGTGAAGATGGTGCGACGGAGCCGGTGTCCGAAATTACGCACCGCCACTGCCCGAGATGAGGCAACTTCCGGCCGCGGGCAATCGCAATTGCTGCGGAAGCTGCCACCTAACAAGCGACATCGTGATCGTGGAGGAACAGGTTGTTCACTCCCCTATCGAAAGCCAAAATCTTCTTCACCAGCAGCAGGGAAGGCGAAAAACAAAAGGCCGCAATAAGCCTGACTTTGGAATTGCACACCAGTACGGCGGGTTTGGAAAATGGCCCCACGCGTAAGTTGTGTGTTGCGTAAAAGGTTTGCCAGTGAGGTGGTGCGTCCCCAAAGTTCCCGTGCGCGCGCGTAATAACTTTCGCTGGTACGCCCGGTCCGCTGAGCGTGTGGTCAGTTTTTCTCTTTAAATCACACGAAACCCTCTCTTGACCATTGTTTTCCCGCCCTTTGCGCTGTGCGCGGCGGAGCCATTCCCGGCCCGGGCGCTCAGAGGAATGAGGAACAATCCCGCTGCCCGGGGGAATGTATGCAGCATTGTACGAAACTGAAAGGTATACGCGCTTGTTTTTCGCGCCGTCCAGGTATTTTGTTGTTGTTTTTATTTCGGGAGGCTTTCTCCGCCGGTGGATTTTACAACGGATGAGCAGAAGATCACGACATTGACCACCAAACCGGTACCGGATGGAACGGGGAAAAACATTGCGCGATAGTACCACCCGGAGCTGGGTTGTCCATCGGTTGGTGCGTACTGACTGCTATCAGCGCCATTCATCGTTGAATCTTTCACCAAACTCAGAGCGGTGAGGGGGAAATCAAAAGGGCAGCTTAGAGGAGGATGCTGTCAGCCTGACCGTGCGATTAAAAGCTGACTCGAGCCGGTAGAGAATGGGAATTAAATTTTCGGTCAAAAGCCGATGAATAGACTGTTATTGGGGTGCTCTTGCTCTGCGTACTATCTCCCCGGAGACATCAAAGATCGTACCGAGTGATGGGCAGAGAGGCAGACAAGGGGTAAGCATTTGCCCGCTGTGAAATTCGTGGAATTGTTTGTTAGGATTATTTTACGGTTTTTATCCCGAAAAACACGCCCGGGAAAGGGCAAAAAAGGAAGCACAAGAAGGCGAGCCCATCAGTGGCGGTATTAGAAGCGTACGAACCTGTAAGCGTAACCTCCACCCCCTCGCAGGGACTTCCTTTTATCAGAATTAAAGCAAAACTTGGCCCTCACTCGCCTAACAAGGCACAAATTAAGCTAATGAAAATGGCACACTTTTCGCTCGTGATGCCAAAAAAACAGCATTTTTAATTATGTTTATACAGGTTTGGTGTATATTTTATGTCGAAAAAAAAGCCTCCAATATGGCTCAACACAACAACACACACACAGACACAAAAGTATAATCAAAACAGGAATCAAGACAAACGATCGTGCAAAGATAAATGCAGATAAATAAAATAAATTCCACTGCCAAATGGGTCTCCCTCTTAACAGCGTGCCAAAACTTGAAAAGGAATGACCAACTTCCACTTCCCTCCCTTCGTCGCGACGCACTCTTCCAGCTCCACCGTCGGAGGACGCAAGTGAAAGTGCTGTTTTATGAAAAATTATTTTTATGTCACGCTTTGTGTTGCTTTGCTTTGTTTTGGCACGTCCCGCACGTTATGCACTTTGGATAAATTAATTCAAACTATGCAAAGTCCTTCGAGTTCTACTCCATTTCTCTTCGGAGGCGTCCACCCTCTCACAACTGCTGTCAAAGACTCGTTCGGAAGGAATTTGCCAAAAACTGGATGGATTCAAAATTTAAGTTTTTTGCCCAAATCCGGAAACGCGGTGTGTATCGCCTTGCTGTGCCAAATTCCGATAACCGTCCTGCGCTGTTTGGTTCCGATTTTGATGTGCTTTACAGCGCCAAATGCTTCTCATCTCGTAGCATCTCAACAGCAACAGGAACAGCGCGAAATGTAAACTATGCTGCTGCCACCACACACCACACACCTTACTGTGCTGTCTTGTGCGGTTTTTGGGATAGAAGAAGGAGACACCAGAGTCCAGGAATTGATCGCAAATGAATAAAACATAAGTGACATATAGACACACACGCGCGCGCGCGCCCAACTCTGATGACGACTGTCGACCACCGTCGCGGTGCGGGCGAGTGCTGATTCGCTGATTTCACTTTCTGCGGGAAGCCCTAGCAAAAACCAACCTCTCCCCACAGCGGGTGTGACCCCACAGCTCCACGCTTTGGGGGCATTATTATCAGGCAGTCCGGAAGCAGGCGGCAGCCAGACCCCCCGGGTGTGAGGAAGAGTGTGTGCCCGTGGACTTTGATGGCAAAAATTGGAATTTCAAATCGTTCATCGTTCGTTTCCGGAGCTGTTTCGGGGTGGTTTGTGTGTTTGAAAAGCGATTTTTGCACGACCAACAAAAAAAAAGAACCTAAATCTAAAAACTTTATTCCCAGTAGTGGACGGGGAACGATCGGTGCCCGGGAATTTGGAACGGAGACGGTGTTGTTTTATCTCCTGTGCTGTGCCGGAGTTCCGTTGATGAGATTTTCGATGGAAATGTCACTTTTGACAGGGCGGAGGAGAAGTCACATTTTTGATGGTCGTCTAAATCGTTTCACGACTAAAGTTGCCCATAGGATCGTTGTTTTCGGGAAGCCCATTGGAGGTGGAATATATATCACGGAACGAGCATAAAATAGTGAGCGATAAATTGAAGACTCCCCACAACAGCAATAACAACCGATTTGAATTGAAATTGAGAAAATGTAATTTAATCAAAGTGCAAAAAAGTTTGAATCGTTGCCTTTATCTTTCTGGAATAGGCTTGGCTTGGAATAGAGCTGAGAAGATTTCTGCTCCAATGCTTCATCCATTCCGGAAGTATTCATCAGCCATTATCAAAGGGAAATTGACTTTAAATCGCGTAAACCCATTTGCCGCCCTTTTATCAGGGAAACATCTCTCCTTAGCCTGATTACAGTTGATTAAACGGTTCGCCATCAATCAAAAGCCCACCGAAAGCCGCTAGTCTGCGTACCAGCAAACATAACATTCATCTCCACAACACGCACACACCTAGCTGCCTTTACTTTGTCGCACTTTGCAATCATTTTAGCATAAATCTTATGCTTTGACACGCGAGAGCCATTTTTCCCGGCACTGTCAGTGCAGAAAGGTTCAGCGCGTTTCCCCGCGGCCGAGGGTTGCGCTAGTTAGTAATTGATTAACTGATTAGCGCAGACCCGCATTTATCACTCCATCAACACCTCCACGAGCACAAGCGAGAGAGACACACGGAGGGTGTGCATTAAAAATAAGAGACCACAGCCCAGTCCAGTGCGGCCAGTGCAACTTTATGACGGACTCGAACGCATATAATCGTTTGACACCGAGCACCATTTATCATCTGTTCGCTGTTTGCACTGCCAGCTGATTGCCGAGAGCCGCTCGGTTTGAAGAACGGGAGACTAATAAGGCGGTGCTGGGTGACAGCTTCCACCTTCTCAGCCCTCGTCGCGAAAAAGAGGCTTGCGCTGTTTTCGCGACATCATGTTGGGTGTGGGCTCGACTGTTTCTAACTGATTTTCTCCTCATTTAAAGCAGCCAGACCAGAGGCTTGGTTGCTATGTTTTAGCTTCAGCTTTCGCTCATTTGAGCATTTGTGCACTTGGGGGAGTTTGTTTTCGCACGCGTTTGGTGAGGGCGATCGAGAAGAGCTGACTCGTCCGATGTTTGCGACTGCTATTTTATTACGGGTTGATTAATGGTGCTACTTTTGCAGCAAAAGATTAACTAATTTCGTCTTCCGATTCTTTTTTTTAAAGCGTTAAATCCATTTTAGCAACCCCCAGCCGGGGGGTGGGTGTTACGTTATGATGAGAAAAATTTGGCGAGGGAATGAAATTCGCCAAGCTTTTAAACAATCGAATTTTACAGTACAGTTTTGGGAGCATTAATTTAACGACGTTGATTTGTAAATTTTTGTCATTAAAAGCACTGAAATTGCAATAGATTGATGGTAAAATTATGCAGCGGGAACATGGCCTCATTTCCGGTGTATTTCATCTAAAAGAAGCATCAAACAAAACACTCAGAGCGTGTAATAAAACTTCCATCCATCGACGTCAGCAAAGAAAAGTCGTCCAAAAGTCAATTAGCCTCCTTCTCTCTTTGCTTTGGAAGTGTTCAGAACGTCACCTCGCAAGACGGCATTTTTGCTCCCAGCAGCACCAAGAAAAGCCATACAGAGTTGTGTCACCTTCGATGTAACACCCGCCTGCATGATCCAGCTCATGACCCGTTCTCGCCCGTCCAGACACAAACACACACACACGCGTACACTGGGTGAGACCAATAAATGCAAATGATTTGTTTGCGTAATGAGTGCCGGCCGTCCCGTTTGCGTCCTCTGCGTGGAAGAAAGCAGTGGAAGCGAACTGTAAATTGTTTGTCATAGCTAAACGCTTACCATTCCTGGTGGAAGGTGGACGGGAAGGAAAAACTGGGCCAAAGGGAAAGAGCCGTGAAGAAACCCTTAATGCAATCGGGGGAAAGAAAAACGGAAGAATATGATGCGATGACGCGCATAAGGTCCGGGACCACCCGCGCCGCACACCGTGCTGGTGGAGGTGGCGTGTCTCTTCCACTTTATAAGCATCTTACAACGGCAAGTCAACAGAGAACGCAAGCAAAAACGCAAGGGAAGGGATGACAATTTATGCACCAAGCGCCGTACTCGGTCGAATGTTGATTTATGCAATCGATCGATCGGTCGTGATCGCGCATCGGGGTGCAGGATGCAAGAGCAGCAAACAAAAGTGTGCTGAAAGGGAAAGAAAATGGGCGCCTTGTGTACCACTGGTAGCGTAGTACAGTGCCGGCGGGAGGTCCAACAGGGGGTTTTCTCCACTTTCATGCCAGCTTCAACCCTATTAATTGTGATGTGCTTGCGATAATAAGCAATCCGTTTTCTTTCCGAGTATAATGAGCATTTTACTCCCGGCACGAGGCGAGCTTAATTTCCACCAAACTAAACCACACTGAGACAGCATTGTTCTATTTAGGAGGAATAGATTGCACAACAGAACGAACAAGCCGTAGCAAACCCGTGAACTTAAAGACAAAGAAAAGGTGTGTAAGATTTTCCCTTCTGCTCGCGCGGAGCTTTCTTGCGTCAACTTTCCCACACCATGGCCCCCACCAACACCAGGAAGCGATACGCCTCCACGTGACGGAGGTTGTTTTCACCCCTCATATCGGCACCAACTGGCCCCTCTTCAAGCGAAAAATAACGCCAACAACCCCCCAAACGATGCGATAATACCATTAGAGCCACCGAATCGGAGCGAACGATCGATGAAGCGATCATCTGCATCGTTGGATGAATGATTGTGTTGCGTGTGCTCGGGTGGTGTGCATTAAACAGAAGGGGCATGTGTTTGCACTTGATTCGGGGTCGTATTGGAGTGTTGGAATAATTGGCATGAATGGCTGCTACTGGTGCTGCTGTGGTTTGCAACAACGGCGGTTTGATTGATTTCTCGCTCTCGCATTGCGGTTAATCGGTATTATTATTTGCGAAGCGAGAGCGAAAAAAAGACAGAGAAGGAGACAGGTCGTACGGTTAGAGTGCAATTGTGCAATTTGCGTAGTGCGTGATGTAAGAAGTCGCAGTATCAACGCAAATCCCTGGAATTACGTGAGTGCAACCTGCTTTTCTGTTTGTCTCGATAATGCACTAGAAGCGTTCGAGAGTGTTCGCTTTATTTTGTGTGCGTTTCGGCATCAATCAACAGGTTGTGTGCCTTTATTTTTACAAATATTTCATAATCCTAACCTCAATACCCATATTTTGGGCTCGATAATTGAATGCTTGAAAGGTCAGCCATGGCTGCGAATGCGAAAATATTGTTATTCACTCCAATTGCTCCAATGGATTGCATATGCAATCGAACGCATAATGTTGGGAGGTTGAATTCGCTCAAATTTTGCGGCTACCGTTTTGCTACCATTTTGCGAGTATGCAAAAATATGCAAACAATGCGCTGTAACGATGAATAATTGCAATTTTGTGGGACAAATGTATTGTGCGACTGGGTGCAGTTGGTGGGTAATAATTGCACCTGCTGCAACTCCCAAATTGGCATGAAATGTTTGGCATTTTTCGCCGTTAACATTTATTTGCCACTCATCCCCATTTCACCATTTCATGCCCATCCAAACTCCATTGGGTTTATTTGCCAAAAAGTCCAAACATCCGGCCACTTTGCCCGGATAGCCTCTCGCTTTCCCCTTACATCCCGTTCCGTTTCTGCCATTTCCGGAAAAGCGCGTGAAAACAAACAAACACACGCATACAGCCCGTTGTAAAAATCTCCAACCAAACCTTTATTGGTGTTTACAGTGGAGTTCGCGTGACGCTTGGTGAGCCGGAAACCGATATTTCATTATATTTTTCCGCGAAACATAAACCCTCGGCAAACAAAATGTTGGCTTTGAAATTTCAACGGTCTCGTGGCAGGTGAAGTTGTTGTAACGGTGGGAAAGGGCCCGGGTCAGTCGCCCGGGTCAGGTGGCTGTAAATCGTTCGAACGTGATTTCGATCAAAAGCCCGTACAAGAGTGTGTCCCAAAAAAACAAGGGCGACCCGTTCCCGCCGGCAAAGGAACAACAAGGTTAGTGGGGACCACCACCGCCCTTTAACCACTCCTGCCCAGTGTCAATACGCAAAAGGGCAAACATTTGCCTTCAAACATTTTAATTCCGAGCTTGTTGTCAAAGTTGACACCGGAGCCGCTTTTCAACTCCCCTTACACCCCTGTATCTGTTCCTTGTGTGTGTCTGTGTTTATGTGGAAGTTGTTTGAACTTCTTGAAATACCTTCACTTGCGCCCGGCTTTCTTTTAAACCCCGCACGTGCGTGTGTGTGTGGGTCACCTGCGTCCCCGTGGGCTTCCTGTCAGCGTAGAAATGCAGGAACGGACGCAATAAAAACTGGCTGCTCTCGAGGGCGCAAAAGATTGCAGGTCAGTAGTGGTTGTAGTTGCGAGTTTCCTGGAAGGGAAAGGAATTTCTCCAGTGCACTTCAGTTGCATTGCTCGGAACACAAAAAGACTCCGGGCCCTGTGAGCACGTGTTGGCTTTTTTGGTTTATTTATTTTTTTTATCTCGTTGGCATGTTCGTTTGATATCGAGAAAAACGATGAATGTGGTCCTATTTCTTGAAGGTTTGTTCCTTTTTTTCGGTAGGGCGGTCTGTTTTATGTTTGAAAACTTACGTTTTTGGAAAGAGTGCAACACGTTCTTAGAAATAAAATTTGACAAGAATGGTTGAAGAAAGGTGGTTCGAACGGCATAATTTTGAATTACTTTTGCTGATTAATAATAACAGTTATCATTGTGTTTAACAAGAAATATAAAACATTTGTTTAAATAGGCTTAACTTAATACCCGCTCTTCCAGGAAAAGCTTTTAAATTACTCGTAAAAAGCCCCAAAAAAGCAATAAAGGCAACAACAATAAACGAGAACTTATGGCCAACATTCGGACAGCATTCACTTACCATCGCCATGGTGCAGCGGCAAAAAAAGGATCGTTTCTCTTCCTATTCAGCCGTCACCTAAATCCGAGGATAATATCCTGCCGGGCAAATACTTGCTTTCGCTTGCTTCACCACCTTACCGCACACACACACACATCAAAAACCATGGGCCAGTGACTGGCGGTGGCGGCTTCACCCCACCAATGGAACCACTGAGCTGATTACGCGAACCAACTTCAAGAACGATGGCCACGACGGAAGTGCTTTTCCTCTTATTCTACTCGTTCACCACACTTTTCCACTGATTCCGAGGATGCTCTAGCACTTCACTTCAAACACAGCTACCACTACACCATCATCATCATCATCATCATTACAAACGAAGGCACCATGTCACCAAACCCCGTGTCGTTTAGTTTTGGTTCAACGCGACCGGCGCGCGGGATCGGATTAAATTCGCGCACTGCAAAATATCACCTTTCCTTTCTCCCGCGCCTATCGGCAGTTCCTTCCAAAGGAGCCGGATTAACCTACAGTACCAAAACGGCAGCAGCACAACACTTCTTACACTTCGCCTGGAACCCCCCCGTTGGGCGCTCTAAGGATTCGAATCACACTGAAATAAACAAACAAGTGGGCACGGTGGAGCAGCGACCACTTGCACTTGCACGCGGCAACTTCAAGCGACACCGAATTTTATTACAATTCCTTCCGAGACAGCATGAGCTTTCACTGTTTGGTCAGCCTGTTCGGTTCGGCTACAGACGGCTGCATTGCGTTTCTCACACTTTTTTGTTTTATTACTTCACTCGTACACGGTGCTCGGGATTTTATGGTGCTTTATCTCGAGCCTTTAGAGCGCTGGCTACCAAACGGCACGACACTCACTGCGCCTTTCCATACCACGGAAAGGATGCTTTCTTTCTGCATTGCGCGCGGAATGAAACGAAAGTCTGCTGTAAACAAACAAGGAAAAGGGTCAATTTACGTTTGGTGCATTGTTCACGCCGCTGCAATGAACGCTGCGCGTGACGCAATGAAAAGGGGAAATGTTTTTACAATTGTTCACTGGTTTAATCAAAGCTAGTGAAAATATTAGCTTTGAAACATTTGTTCAATTAAAATTCAACATCTAAACCTAAAGAATACTCAAGCAAAATCAAACTCGATTATCGAATTAACGGTCACATTTATCACACAAAAAGAGATATCAAGCCCGCCCTCGTAACCACTAGGCACAAATTACTTTATGTTAACTTCCTGCTAAACGATTCAATTTTCCACCTGATCTGCGAGAGGATCGGTGCGATCAGCGAAGCGACAAGCGACCGCGATTGTAGATCGACTCCGAAAACACTGAAGTGTGTCTTTACCGTTCGGCACCTTCTAACGTATTAATGCCGTCTTGAGGCAGCGGGTCGTACCGTAGCCCGTAGCGCAAGATCCAGCCGCCGCGATCGAGCGTCTCGCTGTGAAGACGAGGAGCCACAGAGAGGAGACCGCGCCGAGAAGGTAGCGTACGAACGAGCAGAAGGCGCAAGAAAGAAAGGGCAAAACAACAGACAAAACGCCCCGGTGGAATGCTTTCGACGTAATGATAAACAGAGCATCATCCACCGTGTGGCTTCATTTTTCGTCTTCTTTTGTTCTGCATTTTACGCCGAGTGAGAGAGCTCGGGCGTGAGACCTGCTCACTGGATCACTCTGGTTCACTGCTCACATCGGAAGCGGATGCTGCGAGCTCATCTCACGCACTCGCTCACTATCACGAGCTGTTTAATTGTTTTTGTTTTTTTGCCCTGTTTCATTTCACTATTAATTTGTAGTTTCTTCTCTCACTCATTCCCCGCCGGTCTTTGTTGTGGTGCGGGTTTTTGTGTTTTCTTCTTTCGTTCCTTTCCTGTACTGTTTTGTTTCACTCGCACATTACTTGTCAACAAATGCGCCTCCTGAACCATCACTGGAGATGCGTTGAAAACGGCGGGTTTTAAATTAAAAATCTTCTCACAACCAGCCACATTTTCCCATTGCTTCTACACGGGCCATAGTTAGCTAACGATCGCTCAAATGCGATCGTAAACGCACCAAACACACACACACGCTCACTGTACAGCCGGTAGTTCCCAGCAGCGCACCTATAGCCCGCAGCTTTTCCTTCCAGCCAGCGAAGGGTTGTGTGCCAGCGCTCTCTTGCTGTTTTCTCCCTCACCTTTGACACCGCCAGGGAGCATCGCCTTTGTTTTTTTCGCCCTTGGTACCTTGGAGCTTGACAGGTCGGTGAGTTACTGCCTGATCTTTTCAAACCCCGCCAGCAAGATCATCCAGAATGACGATAATGATGATCGTGATGGGTTTGTGATCGTGTTACACTGCACTGGATCAGCTTACTAATTACTCTGAAGTTTGTATCACACACGATCAAGCACAGATACACGTAGCACACATTCTGACACTTTTGATGGGAAGTTTTTTGGGAAGCTCGAGCATTCCCCCTAAAAACCCGCATTCACTTTCGATTCGTTTGGAGAGTACTGACCACACTCTGTTCCAAGACACACCGCCGGACCAGTTCGCGCAATCTTGTGCTGGATGCTGCTCTGGTCCAACGCTCTGCCGCTCCAGCGTGGTTCCAGCGCTGCTCCAAAACCGTGGCGTTGCTTTCTCTCCCAACCGATGGCAAATTTGTTCCTTTCTGTGGTTCCAAAAAAGAAACACAAAGCAACCCGCAGAGCAACTCTTTCTCCCGCAGATTGGCAGTTTTTTTAGCACGCTCCACAAGCTCCAACATTATCTCCCTCTTTTTTGCTCTCTCACACGTTTCTTGTTTCCCGTGCTCCCGGTGATCGGTGGCACAGGGGGTCCCCGGTTAACCGCAAATGAAAACGAAAGCTCCCGGCAACATCAGCACCCCACATCATTGGCTGGGCGATCGTGCAATTTCCCCTTTCGCTTGGCTCTTGGAGCGGAGAGATGAAGCGTACTTTTTTCGCATCTCACGCTCACCCGAAGCAGCCAGCTCACCACTGGAGCTTCGGTGAGCGAACAGATCGCCTCCTAAACTGTGTCCATCATCAAACGCGTGGCCCCGTCTGTCATCGACGCGTGCTCTGCTGATGATCCGGCGGATTTTTTGTTGACGCGAACCTATCGGCGGTAATTTGGAGCAAACATAATGAAGGGTCCAGAAATAATCGCTCGTGAGTGGAGCTGCTGGATTATGTCCCCATTTCGATGCCATCGATGGTACGCACGATCACTTTCTTCGCCATCGGAGCAGCATCTTTATTAATCGAAGGCGAAAAATGGGGAGTAAAAGAACAAAAGGAAACATGAAAGCAATGACACTGCTGAGAAAGTATGTGGTCGGTGGAGTTTTGGAGGAATTTTGGTTGAGTTGAAAGAGAAAGAGTGTTAGGAGCTCGACTGGCAGAATAAGGAGGTCAAATGTGAATATCATCAACACCACTATCTTCGACGAAGAATCGTCTGGTGTTTTTTGATGAGTTTGTTGATTTGTTTATCATTATTTTCTGATCCATATGCATGTTGCATAGCAGATTTCATAACTCATTGCAATCCCCTTATACCACGAAATACGATTATTAGCTTTCTATTTCACTCAATGCATCAGCGCGAACGTATTTTTGCATTACGTCATGTCGAATTTTCCAAATTTTCCCGTAATTACCATCCAATGCTTTTGCACTGATGATTGACCAGCGCGACCATCCAACGCAGCATCCATCGGCTCGCTCAACTCACAGAGCAAACCCAAAGCACAAAACTCACTCACGATCGTACGCAATTCGCTCACGAGAAAAAGGGGTTTTGCGTCCACGAGTTTATTGCAAAACTTTTACTCCACACACAGACACCGCACAACAAAAGTGAAATGAAAAGAGAGGGAACAATATTGCTACGTTTAACGCCTTTTTTGTAGCTTTTAGGCCCCGCCGGCATATGTTGGTAAATATTGTGCTGCAGCAGGAAAGAGGCAAGCTGTTTACTTTCGTGTAAAGCGCTCGGAACCGGTCTCGGGCCGACACCGGACCAATGCGCCAATATGATGGCCAGAGCGGCATTAATCTCCCACATACACACACACACCCCCTGGTGTGATGTTCCGTGAGGGGGATTTTTTTTTGTTCCTCGACGCTTTGGCGAGAGGCTCGTTTGTGAATTCGTCTGCTAAATCATTGCCATTACGTTTCTAGGGCATGGTGGAGCGTTTCGGGGTTGTCAACGAAAACAAAAGTTTGCAGGATAGTGTTCCCGTGTGGCTTTCACGAGCCCTACAGCTTCACCATTCATCACCTATGGCAGGTTTTTTTCTGGTTGACCAACGCGTAAAGATCGTCCATACGCACGCCGTCTCCCAACGTACGTTGCACCGTCAGACCGGATATATTAGCATAATCAAACAGCTTGTCCGGCGTGTTCGAATGTAGCACCGGTATGGTATGTAATATATTGATACCAAATTAGTTACCACTCTTAATCGCTTTCTCATCGCTTCTCAGACCGCCGGATGATCTCACAAGCTCGTAAGTCATCGTACGCTCTCTAACGTTCGCTTTCCATGGCGTCGCAGTCTTTTGGGCAAGGTTAGAGTATAGTTTAGCATTGCGATCAAAGTGTTATTGAGTTGTCACTGACCTCAATTTAATTTTCGGAAGCCTTCCCAAAGGGGAGTTTGAACCCCAAAACGGATGGGCGCCCAAACCCTTGAACCGAACGAGGTATTTAGCGGCTAACGAAGGTGTCATCAGCTCACTTTCATGACAAAAGTTTCGTCCCAAGATTTGACACACGCGTGTCCCTCTTTTCTATCTCCTCTGCCAACGGTATCCTGCCGGAAAAGCTTCCACAGCACAAAACTTCTACAAAGCAACCTTAGGTACGTGAAAACCGTTGCAAGAGGACGATGGCTGGGCTTATCAACGCAAGAATTCGTAACTCAATTTCATACCCGTTTTGGGGTTCAATTTGCTCACTGAAATTGGGTAAAGCAAGGTATTACATGCTTGAGATTCTCCGATTGGAAACGAACAGAAAGAATTCCGGTTTCGTCCGCTTTTCCAATCTCTAAGCAACGAGCTTACGGGTGGGTAGGTTGTTGTGTGGTCGTTATCCTTAAACGTTCGCAACGCGGGTGCCGTAGTTGCGTGCCCATTATGGACAGATTTAGTTCGGTCCTTCGAACCGGATGGGAGCCACGCTGAGCGATGTGTTTCAATTAGCTTCGGGGCATTGATGACAGGTTCACGTGCTTTGCATGAACACAACCCCTTACAACTGTTCTCAAGCTCCCCAAGATCAACAATAACCAACGGCAAAGAAAATGTTTGAAATACCTTTGCTTCCATTTTCCTGTTTGAAGAACCAATATGTGACCCATTTCGTGTACCTTTGCTGCTTTTTTGGTCGGTAAACCTTTTTGTCGGTAAGGGTTGGCTGATTCTTCCAAGAAGTTTACAGTGATTGTTTTCTCAACGCAAAAAAAAACGACAAGCTTACCCAGCTTCATCATTACCGTAACCGAGTTCCAGCGTGGCTGGTAATGGTGCAATTCTTAAGGGTTTATCCCGGTTTGTTTTCATCTCCCTTCCGGGAATAGCAAAGAAGTAAGAGAAAAGTACCCTTTTACGATATTAATGGAGGAACATGTTCGACTTTTTCTCAGTAATTGGGAATTTTTTTAGGAACTTTAGAAAACTATTACTGAAAGCATTTCCAAACGATACCAAGTCCAATTCATTATCTACAGTTAGACGCAAAGCGATTGAAACCATTCGAGATGGATGCTGGTTCTATTTCTAATTGAATGATTCTATGTAACTGGCCCTTTACGGGATTCAAAACAATCTTCCTGTTGGAGTGCTCTCCAATGTTGCTACAGACACAAACCAGTTTTCAGAAATGATCTTCTAATTGATGGATGTTAAGCAGAGTGTGGCCTGTTTGGCCGCTCAAATTGGAAAATAATTATTTCTTCTCTATTTCAGTGAAAAGATACATTGAGGAATGCTTGAGAAAACTACTTCAACATCAGCTCAATAATTATACATTCATTCTCGGATTCTATCACGCAATCCTTTTACATCGAGAAGATTCTAGATACAGGCTAACTCAACAGGACACAAAAGCTTAAAAAAGTAACTTAAACTTGAGGAGGACCGTCGTCCTTTTCTAATAACCTGAATCTGTCGTTTGATGCCACCCGAATTCTTTAAATCTATCCCTTATATCCTCCTGCGTCCATTGTGGCGTTATCCATTTATTCTATTTATGTGATTCTCGCGCTCAATTTATCGCTGGGACCATTAAACCCCATCAAAAGCCGCGATATCGTGGATTTGGTAACGTTTTTGGAAGAACAGAACACCATTCTTCGAAATGGATTCCGCTTGAGGAAGCACGGAAACAGTGAGTGAGTGATTTTGTTACCACAATCTTTAGGGGCTGGATCCCAACACACAACGCTTACCCTTTTCTTACCACCGTTTGCTCTCCCGGTCGACTATCGAATTCGTTAATTCGTTTCACATGTTTCCGAGTAATAATCATAACGATCAGTCCCGGTCCTGATCTCCCTGAGACTCGGCTTCTCACCGCCCTCGTCATGTTATTCGAGAGTACTTGTGACTTTCCGCACCGGGTTTCGATATTTTCTCGACCAAAGCCCGTTCAACCGCGGGCGCTTTTGGAGCCAACAGTTCCATCAATCTTTCTACCAACTTCCTTCGCTACGTCTACCGGCCCAGAGTGACGATGATTGCCGCCGCGTAATAGAATTGAGGCGAAAGATTTGTAAGAAAAGCCTTTGGGTGCGTTGCGTAGCCGACGGGTGAGGCAGCCTTAAAGGAAGCCAACGGCTTAGAAAAGTCATTAAGAAACCATTCTTGCTCACTACCGCACGGCCGTATGACTCCTTTCCCAACACTTGTCGGCGACGGCGATTCGTTCTGATTTTGATTTGATTTATTCTTCACACACACACGAACCAAGCATACAAACAGACCGAGTAGACAGAGGGCAGGTAGAAGATCTGGGTCGAATTCTTCTGAACGGGTCGGCAAGGGACATCGTGCCGCGTTACTGATGGACCTTGTTGTTCTTTCCTCTTTTTACGCCGCTTCCGTCCCCGTGTAACAATTGGTTAAAGCTTTCAAAGAGCATTCTCACTTGACGGATTTCTTTAAGGAGGCATTAGAACCCACGGCTAGGAAGCGCAGTTTGAGGTGCCCACGGTGTATTGCATTAGCGCAAGGATTTGACCTCATCATTGCCCAAAACCATACAAAATTTTGATTGATGCCGGCCGACCACTCTCGATTCCTTTTGCGTTCGTCCCAACAGGACGCTAGAGCGCGAAGGAAGGGACGAAGGGACACAGGAAAAGGAACAAGAACCTTGTGTTATTATCACGGTGGTGTTCAAATTTTAAAAAGCCACGTCACGGTTCCCTGCTGGCTACAATTACGTGACGTTGGTGGAAAAAAATGGAACCCGGTATTCTCCTGCCGTCTACAATTCCAATGAATTCCTGTGGTTTCTTAATCTCTTTCAACACGAAGCTTTTGTTGAATTGTAGACGAATAATCATTTAAATTCCTTATATTACTCTCCCTCTACCAATCAACCAATATCTTTCTGCGTGAGATGTGTCATTACTTTCCTTCTTTCACTCGTGCCATAACGCTGGAAGCATTCATGGCCACAAAAATTGTCCCCTGCAATGAATGAACACCAGAAAATGAGCACGAAAGTTTAATTATAACTTTTAATAAGTTTATTCTCTGTCCCTCTTATTGCCGTTCCAATGCCGGAAGTGGGAAGATTGAACTGTCGGCTATCGATTTCTGCCACGAGTTGATACTTTGTTTCTGGGAACACGACCGAGAAAACGTCCTTCAACAAGCAGTGATGGTCAAGCGTGGCACTCAAGATATCCTTGGGAGAGCTACGATGATAAAAAAGTCAATTACATTCTCCGCGCCGAGCTGGTGAACAAACGTTCCAATAATTGGATTAGAAGTTGGTGTGTATGTGTTTTGCGGTCGATTTTTCCCGTGCCTGACGATGGCACCACTTTTCCACCATATGTGCGTCATTTTGATTTACATATCACGACAGTACCGATCACAACACTGAATCGTTAAAACTGTAATTCCGATAAAGAAACCTGCTCGATTTCATTGCTCTCTATCCCTTGGTGCTCTTTTTTCCAAGTCATTTCCCCCGCATTGAGCAATTTAAATAAGATCACGCAAAAAAAATGGCTCGATCGCTCGAATTGAAAGATCGTTAGCAGCGTTCGCATGCGAATGCCATGCCTCGAATGCTCGTGATATGCAACCATTCCACTCTTTCCTAGAGTACCTCCACGGCAAACAGCGATCGATACATTAATGAAGCTGCTTAACCACTAGATCAACGAGCAAATGAATGCGAAGGGGCCGCGAGAGGCGCTCAGAGGAAAAGGCAATGAAAAACAAGCCTTGTTTATGACGACAACGTACGCTCTCATTCAACCGGCTCATGTTACGGAGGTGTTCCACTGGTAACGGAAGTGGTTTTTACACAGTATGAAAGAGGTACTCTGGGTGCCTGGGTGCTGCCTCGGGGGGGATCCAGTTAAACACCCACTGCCGTTTGATCGTAATGTGCTTTCCGCTATCGATTAGTTTATGCTCGATTTGACACCTTACGCTGGTGAGGTCCCGGGTGAAGGTACGCTTAGGGATTGGTGCTCTGTTTGTTTTCTGCAGATGAGAAGCGAGATTTTAAACTCAATGACACTAGAATGAGCAAGTGTGCCTGAATGCTATGAAAAACTATGCAAAAATGTTAGAGATTTCAACTGTTCTTTACAGTCTGCGAAGTAAGTTTTCGTTGAAAATAGCTCCAACAAAGTCACTTGTACCACATTCGGTACATTGAGTGTAGCGTGTCACAGCATGTGGGGACCCGAGGATTTGCATCGGAATCGCTAATGAGCAAACCACGAACCTGGAATACCGCTGTCAGATCAGCCGCTATCCGCTTCACCTTCACACAGCGATGGAGAAAAACGGAAAATGAAATTTTCCACCACTAGCTGCTAAACAAGATCAGATCACATCACACAGCGAACGCGTGTGCAGCTGATTGCAATTCCCGGTGCATGGTGCCTCGCCCGTTATCGACTTGCTCGTTTCCATTAGATCCGTTTTCAAACAGTCAAACAGTACGAGCGGAGTACGACGAGTTTTGGCACACCTTTTTTTTTGCTGGAAAGTCAATCGCACGATGCATTGAAACGCAACGCGCTCGTACGCGCTTGGGCACGGTCTTGCAAATGGAACTATTATCAGCAGGTTTTGGAGTTTGGGCGACGAGCGCGCGTATGAGTCGCTTCTTCGCACGATGCAATAGATGCGATGATGCAGTTCATTGACTGGTGCAGCAACACGATGCACTTGCACGAGATGAAAAGCTGATGGGGAAGGAGTGAAAAAGTGAAGCGAAATCACACACCACACACGCAGAGGAATGGTTTGATACCCCGGGCGAGGCCGCGTGTGATCGCATTATCTAGTGTTATATGTGGAGCTTCGCTTTGATAATATTTGCGCTCGCCCTCTTGTGATGATGCTGCTGCTGTTTGCTTTCATTTTCACCCGGGCCATGCTTCGACGTGTCGCGTCTAGCGGTGCCCTTTCACCGGCGAAAAAGGTGCTGAACATGATGAGATCGCTTGCGCGCTGACGTAGTTATGCTCGGTCTCGGCCGATACACCACATGGGATGGGAGAACGCGTACCCGCCCGTTGATGGTCTGGCACACCCGCTACCACTCGGGCCCAGTGTCAAAGCGGCACTGGAAAGTGACGGCAGCCGTGCAACGGCGCAGTGTGATTTAGATGTGAGAATTTTCTAACGATCCGTACAATTTTTCACACACAATGGAGCACGAGCGGTCGGGGGCATAACCTCGACAAACCCAACTGCGGGGGTGATTGCCGGGGACAGTTTTCTTTCGAACGTGAGGTTGTTTTTTTTTGCTTTGTCTCTGTTATGTCTGTTTGCTCCGTACAAATCCCGCCTCGAGGGATGATTTCTCTGAGTGAGTTTATATTTTCCAACATTTTTCTTCATTACTTTAACGATATTGTTGCAATCATCGGGTGCTGGTGTTTCTCACACCCCTCTCCGGTACCTGATCATAATACCGCGAAAGGCTTTAATTTGCGATGATCGTTGAGTTTCTCTTAGAGGGCAGCTAATTGTCAGGTTCATTATTTACTGTGCTGGTTAGTTTTGCTCGTAATTGGTGGTGTTTAATTGTTTGCATATGTCTGTCCGTTTAATCATCCGCTTTTCATTTGCATTGTGGTTCCAGCTTCTTCCCGTTTTTGTACAAATGTTCATAAACAAAACTATTCTGTTGGGATATTTATACGAACTCACCAATGCATATGACCGTGACTACGTCTTCATTTCTTCCTAATCCCACAACTTATTGTGCAATTAAACCATCCACCCCTACAATTCTCCCGGCTCATTTCGGTGTGCCAATAAAACGAAACGATCGTCTTGTGACCCAAGGCCAACGGGGTACGCTGGAAATGCCCTTGCCCTTCGAATTTCCAATTGCAGCGAACCGTCGTCGTTTCTGATGGAATTTACGAGCAAAAATAAGCTCCATTCCAATCGACCTTCCGAGGGCCGAGGGCTGCAGCTCGTTTGGATAAATCAAACAATTCTTCCATCGCCTACAATCACCCAAAACCCCGATTGGCCGATGCGACATTTCAGATAACGCGCGTGCCGGCGTACAAGAGCATACCAATTTCCTTCGAGTGGTGGCATCGTGGACGCCGGTTTATTGGATGCTCGTCGTTGTAACGGCTCCCAATGGGCTGCTTGTCAGTGGCCCTACAAAAAAAAAAACGGGGCAGCTTAATTCACCTATAAGTCATAAAACTGTGGGGGCAGCAGTCATCGGTGGCCATTCTCCCAATGGGTTCAATTCATCGCGCGTCTGCAAGAATTAAGATAGCGAGAACGCTTTTTTTTATTGGAACGCATTCTAAGCGATAGCGGGCGGATGGACAGGCGCAACGGTTCTCTGAAGCTTTTCGATGGATTAAATCCACCCCGTGCTACCCACCCGCCTGTCTGGTCCGTGCAGTAAACCAACCCTTTGCCACTGGAGCTGGAATTTCTCGCTCAATTCCGGATTCTTGTAAGTAGCTCGAGCACCGTTTTATTCAAGATGTTCGATCAGCCGGTTAGCGGGCTGGCAGAACAGGTTCATCTACGGCACTTTTCCTTTTTATTATCAGCAGCGTGGTAAAACATCGAAAGTGGTTGACTGATCGGGGAATAACAGTGAAACATTTGAGCGTCGTTTAAGATACGGCTGATTGCTTAATGTTCGGGAGCGTTTTATCTGGTGAAATTAAGGCGGAAATTTATACAACAATCTAGAGCCATTTTTCACCAATTATCTTAAGGTAATTTTAAAAACGATATTCGTTTCCATACATCCAGCTAATGTTTATCTCATATTTGCCAATAAAGAGCTGTAATTAACACAAATTAATCCAATTTCTGGATAGTAGGAAAACAAACATAAATAAGACGTTAATTAAAGCATAAATCACGTCACAACGAGATATGTTTTGGTGCTCTGGAGACTTCACTCACATACCGGACTGGATAATTGACTTCATTCATACCACTTTCCCTTTTCGTTTCCCTTGCTGGAATGAAGTTTGAAGAGGTTTAGTTTACTTCCGTCACATTTTAAAGTCGCCACCGCCACACAATTCATCCCATTGTGGCCCAAAACAGACACTTTGTGCTACTCTACACACAAATGTTCAACAGTGGCACCGACGTCAAGTGGAACCGTTTATGACTTATGACTTATTACTTACCCGACCCTTTTCCTCCTCCTTTAGCTCTCCAGTAAGTACTTTCGCCATTCCGTGACCGAGAATGGGACATTGCCGTACGAACCGGACTCGTACTCGGGCAAGTTCAAGCCCAAGGCAAACATAAGCAGAGCCGTATCTTCAAAGCCGTATGGCGGGAGCATGCATAAGTCTTTCTCCCCCGGCTATGGTCCATGGAATAACTCTATTACTCAATGGGAAAGTCTTCACATTTCGGGTGCCACGTGCACACATTTATTAAAGGTCGTTTGGTGCTGGTGTGGGGTTGGCAGGTTGGCTGCTTCCGAAATTCCCGCCACAGCAGTTCAACAGCCTTCAACCGCCCAGTGCTATTGCATGTGGCAATTCGAAGAATGATGCATACCCTTCTCCCATCGCGCATAGTGTTGCAGATGGCATTAATCGAGTCGCATTGTGCGAGATTATGCTCGCAGGCACGCAAAATTTCTAATCTACCCGCTCATAATTGCATGCGCGTGTGTACGTGTTGGTTGGGATCTTGGGTACTTCGGACGGGGTTGCCTGGAAGCTTGGATAGCGCTCTCTATCTCCCTCTCTCTCTCTTCGGACCAAAAAGGCAAACAATTATGCGTCATTGCATCCGCGAGAAAGAAAGTGCCCACGGCAACTGTACACCAGCCATCTCTCCACCTATCCATTTGTAGCGATCTTTTGGCTACGAAATCTCACACATTTCACCGGTGCCGACACCACGATCACACGCTTTGTGGAGAGAATGTTAAGCCCACTGGATATTGACGTTGAATTCGAAAACACTCGCACAGGTGCCAAACAGGTTAAACAAATGCCCCCGAAAAAAAAACCCCGACTTCAACAAACCTGCCTTCTGTGTGTGTTAGTCTTGAGGCAAAAATACAAGACAAACATGGGCACACATGGGCGGCTCTTTCCCTCCACTGTACTGTATGCGGAAAGATGTTCACAATTTTGTCACAAATTTTTGGTAAATATGCAAACTTTCTCTCGTTGGCGGATTTGCCGCATTGGTGACATTTTTGAAGATTGCCAACCAAGATTTGTGAGATGATTTCTCCTCTCCTCTCGCAAGGAGTGGTCCATTGGCAGTAGATAAAGCGGATATCTTCTCGCGTCGCTTGCTTCGGTGTGGATTTTTACATATTTATAGCAAGATTTGCAAATCATTCGAGATCGGCATGTATGCAAATCGCTCATTATCGTACCAGATCGATCATTTCTGCACCTGTGTGTGTGTGTCCTACTTCATTGATTCGTTTCTTAAGGTGTTACTCATCTACCAAAGAGCGATCACAGCGTATCGTAAACAGCTTCAAATACAAGATAATGATATCATAGTCACTATTCATCTTGAGCCGAAATTAAACGAATAAATCCTATAAACCATCTCAAAGCGTTTGAGTGGAAGACACACTAAGCCCAGAAGCTCCTAATTCCATTCATCCCTTCTGGTAGCTCTTTGATGTTTTCGGCGTGATTTACTTCTGAAAGCTCCTACCTCCACGAAGGATGGAATTATCTGTTTCAACAATTGAAGCTCGTCCGTTCCATCAAAAAGTGTTCTTTATCTCATCTCCCCCCCCCCCCCCTTCTAAAGCAATCAGCCAAGAGAGAGAGAGTTTGCAAAAGTTAATGAAGTCACCGAAATGTCAATGATTTTGTCTCGAGGCAATGTACAATTAATAAAAGGCTGAGGGTACGCTTCGTTTGATATTGCTGCCGGAGCGGTTGATTGTCAGCCAGTATTTGTTCTTCCTTTCTGAACAATAATGCCACGTTTTATCTTACGAACAATGTACACAAACATTTCTAGCAGATGAGTTTGCTTGCTCAACTTTTGTCAAAGTGAATGTGCTACAGAATCGATCGAGTTGTGATAATTTCCTCGAACAATTTTCCACGTACAGCTCAACCCACCCATCCACTCCACTGTGTGGCTACCGCACATATCTCATCAATAGTTTGGTACGTGCACAAATTTATCTTCACCACAACTGGGCACCAGAAGGCTCGGGAGGACATGGACAGAACGAATCGTACCCTTCGCTCGTACCCCTTCAGCCACAGCCGATCGCTTCGATTTCAAACGAACTCTTGTGATTTATCTTAATGATAAATGATTGATTTTGCCCCACAGCGTAGCACGTACCCCGGTGACCGTATGTGAGATGGCCTTTTCCTTTCTCTCTTCCTCTCACTCTCTTTCTCTCTCTTCGATGAACCAGTGTCCATACGAGCAAGGATACCACATGCTGGGAAAATAATTTGCTACCGGGCGAGAAAAATAGTTCAACCGTACATCCCCGTTCAATGTTCAATTTCCACTCACCGCTGGTCTCAATTAAAGGCTTCATTGCTCCTCCCTCGCAAACCCCGTGCAAGAGCTCGAGCAAATTGTGTTTGTGCAATGTTTGCCATTTTCCATCTTTTCTCCACCGCCCCAGAGTGTGTGTGGGAGTACGTTGCACACAGTTGACGTACTTTTATTTTCATTTCGATTGCAGTCCCCGTTCCTTGAACTCGTTTCACAGTAATGGGGGTTTGCGTCGAAAACACACGAACTCGTACTGCGGTGGCCACGAACTCGCCCATCGAGAAGGAAACTTTGATTACCAGGGTCATCGTAGGAAAGGTTGACGCACCGCAAGGTGACCAACAAGAGGTTATTTTCCCTGTGTCTGGAGACTAGAGACACCAGCACAAACACCATAATTGCATTCGGTAATAGTGGGTGTGTGTGGCTTTATGAGATTCGATGAAAGCACTTAAAGCTTACAGATTATAAAGGGAGAAAAGCTACATGCTCGATTGATCCGGTTCGAAGGACCAAACTAGTTGGTACATCTCACACGCGCTACAATTGTTTTGACAAATTTTGTTCAACTCTTTGCTGCTCCATTCGTGTTTAATTGCTTCTCAGTTGCTCAGTTGCTTGTTGAAGTTCCACCGGCCAAAACGGAAACATAACATTCCCAGTAGCGAAAACCCGTTGCTTCCCCCCCCTTAACAACGCACACCGCTGATCGGTTTTGCATTTTCGCGATGATGGGTCACTTCCTGGCCGATCTGCGTGAAGTGCCGACCAAAAGCGATTTGATAATCTCTTTCGCCGCCTCTTTCCCTCACCCAAACCAACCTCTCCTTGTACCGGACAAACGCATCATCCATCAATCTGCCCGTCCGCAGCCGTGCGCAAGCGTCCAACGGAGGTAGGTTTTGTTTCGACTGTTGCCACCGCGCTCGCGCTGCCTTCGCGATTTGCAGCGGTTCTCATCCGGCTCATTAATTGAGCCCATCGAAAGCGAAAGTACACGCACGTCGAGAGGGGAAGAGTTGTGGCGGGCAGGCCGGGGTATATCAAGCCATCAAAATTAAGCAACGGGAAAAAAGCTCTTTTCGTGTGCTGTTACCTTTTTTTTGCTGCTTCATCCCTCTCATTTACACCCTCTTTCGCCGAATCGTTAGTTGTTTTGGAAGCGTTTCGGATGCACAGCATGCCGCACGGAGAGGCCAATTATCGCAGCAAAAGAAGCTGGGTGCTCGATCGCTCGATCTTCTTCACCTTCGGTTAGCTCTCGGAAAGGCATTTGCATCACTCTCCGTCGCGATGATGGATCCGATTTGATCTTCATCTTGAAGCGGATTGCGTGATGAGATTGCACGCCAGTTGACGGATTTCCACCCCGCACGAGCTCCGCGGTGCTTGAACTTGACGGGGATTTTTGTCAGGTTGCACTCCCATCCGAAAGAGGAATTCAAACGAAGCAGCAAAAAACAACGTAACAAAACAATAGAAAGAAAGCAAACGAGAAGGCAAAAGAGCACAATGAGAAAACGCAGATTCCACCACTTCCGTTATGACATTGGTTAATTTTGGATGTTGAAAATCGACCTCGACCACAGTGTGATAGATCGGCCGTGAATTTTTCGCTCGTTAGTGCCATGCTTCCTCGTTTCTTTTACTCTGCTAGTTGTACCTACATTTTCCATACTTTCCATGTTAAAGCTAAGAAACTGCTGTTTTGCACAAACAATGCTTTTTTCTAATATTTTTCGCTCATCTCGTCTCACGTCTCGTTTGCTTGCAGGTGGAACCTCCAGCAGCTCAGGCCGGTACGGCCATCGGAAGTCGTCGCTGGCGTTAACACCAGAAGAGGAACCTCTCGACTCGTGCCCGGTAAGTACGCGATGGGTACAATTGAACTGAGAGTGTACTGGAAATGTGGATATGATCGATGTAATGATCAAACAACACCCCTTGAGCTAACAATTACATTCAGGAATCTTCATCACTCTCATACATGAGTGGAAAACATTGTTAAACAAGCGCCCAGCACTGTGGTGCTGTAATCAACGCACAGCGAGCCCGCAATTAACACATTCTTAACAAAACGTCATCACTTGCTGAATGCTAAAATCTCTGCCATATCGACGTCTAATCGTGCCAATTAGATGCAGTTTTCCTCATTTGTTCTACCAGATTGAATGGGAGTTTGAGTTTTCCGCCCACTTTTTCGTACGATAGCGATCAGAACGCTTGTTTGAGAGGGTTAGGAATTTGCTGGTTACGTTTATGAGGTACGAGTGAGGTAGTTTCGCTCTAGTCGCTTCCAATTTAGCCAGTCGAACTAGTAACACCTGCTCGGTTCCGACTCAACCCTGGAGCGTTACAATTTCCCACCGCCTGTACCCACTTTAATCAATTTGCCTCGGATGCAAACCAGGGGGGTTTAATATTACGGAACAGTCGGAACGGCAATAAATAACCATCGCGGGACCCTTATTGCCATTCCGCGCCAAACTTCGCATCGATACTTTACTACGAACAATTACGTGCGGCTAGAAGTCGCACCCCTTCTCTCGTTCGATGGGTTTTCCGATGTCTCTCTTTCATTTCCATCCAGGCTGTGAAAATCGATACGTCTATCCTACCACTTACGAGACAGGTCTGCCACAGCGCAGCGGTGCCTGGGGATGGTTGGCGCGTCTTATCGCGCGTGTTATCTGATAATGAGTGTCTACTGCGTACGCACGAGCTGCGTCCGTCCTCCTGGCGTGGCATGGCGTGGCGCGCCCCGATGCATATTCGCTCCGTTTTAATAAATGTCAAGTGATCTCAGGCACGATGTTATATGAGTCAAGCTTCCCTTGTGGGGCTCCATGGACGGCGACGAAATGATAGTAGTGCGCGATAAATACAAGCCCGCGATGATGTAAACGCGTGCCAATGGAATGTTTCTGTTGTGTGCTGTGTGGGTGATACCGTTTGGATGGGGTTTAGAGTAGAAGGAAGTAGTTGCTTTAAAAATATTCTCATAAAAATGGGTCCAAAGACTGCAGACAAAATGTTTACTTGATCCTGATGTAGCCAGGCCTGACTAATACGCTAATAAATCGTATCGTAATCATAGTCCATTGCCTTCAAAACATCAACGATACTTTTTATGACCCTGAACTACATCCAAACCAACCGCCCAGCTGGCCGTTTAGTCAGTGCGTTAGTTCGATTGCCTTCCTGAACTACGCGCGCCTTCGTATCACCCACACACGGCCATGGTTGAGGCGTCAACACTCGCAATACAGCAGCAGCAGCGCACACTTATCTTATCGCCGGGAGCAATCGACGATTCCTTCGGCCAACAATCGTCTTCTGTTTTGACAATCCAAAGCCAAGCGGCTGTCCCCGATAACGGCCAACTGTCCGTTGGCCGATCGCAACGTTGTCTTCCTCGTCATCTGACCGTGAATGAAGAAGATGTGTCGCTTCTTGGATGACGCGGCCAACAACGGTAGCCACAACGACAACAACAACAACGCTGGTCAACGTGTCTCCATCCAGAGCCTTCCGTTGAGCCTCCCAGAAGTGTGCACTACGTCTGTGACGTCTTTGTGTGGACACCTCGATGGAAGTCGACCACCCTGATAATGCGCGTCTCACACAATCAGCCCCTCAAGAGGGCTTCCAATTAGAAGGCTGCAAGACTTCTTACACTCCACGGACAGCCTCGGTATTACCCACCCACGGTCCAATCAGTCGTTAAGTGGAGCTGGTTAAGTAAACTGCTCGTTGCGAACGGTTGGGAGTCGAAAGTAACGCTTCGTGTGAATTATTGCTATGACACGCCAGTGTGTGACGCGTTCTGCGTAACTGTAGGTGCTTTGCTACAACAATCTGTTCTGACGTCATGTGATTGAAACGGTGCAATATCCTTCCGGAAAAAGTGACACAAACAAACAGTTTATGTGAAAAATACCTCCCAGGAACACTGCTAGAAGGACTGCGACCAACCACCGCAGCCATATTAACTGTCCGTCACCGTCACAAGCGGCACAAACCATCCAAACCACCAGTGTCTTCTATTCAATTTCAACGTCAAGCAGTGTGCAATTTACTATCGACCCTTACCACAAACCCCACCGGGAGGGTTTGGCTGCAAACGCTCATAAATCAATCCATCTGCTCTACCACCTTCACCTGCTGGGCGCACTGCCGCTGTACTAGCGCTAGCACAAGAGTAATTAAATCTAGTGCCGTCCGGTGCTTCTACCGACGGATTTGCGCTGCGGAGTAGTATACGACGAGGAAATATCCTTTCTCTATACAACTCCGACCAGCAAATGGAAAATACCTGTTGTTGCGGTTTAAAATCGGCTGCAGGGAGGAAAAGGAAGCAAGGAGTGTAATTGGCCGGCTAGGAACTATATTGTGGTATTTTTTATGCCCCCTTTTTATCCACCCTCATTTGCTTCGCTGTGTTGAGGAATGTGTAAATGAAATTTAAATTAAAAATATTCTTACCCTGTAGCAGACAGCTCAGAATAGTTTGTGCTTAATTCAATAGGAAGGGGAAAAAAGACTATTTCATTTTCCTGCACCTTTCAGAAGCGTACCTTAACGCTGGTCCTTAACTATGGCATGCATTTGCTCAATTTATCTTCCTTTCCAAACGAAAACTATCTCCACCACTTGCTGCGGCTGGGCTTTTCCACCCACCGGCGCAGAGGAATTAAAACTGAAGCAACTAACATCGAGTTACATTCCTTGATTTGCCGACATTGGAGCTGCCACTTGAGTGGGTGGGCGGCATTGAGTAGTAATTTCCTGTACCGCCTATTAAGCTGGGCTGTAAATAGCCTCAGCTTTTCTTTCCTACGACGTTACACCACAGTATTATGTGTGCTTTACTTTAGGTGCAACAAGCAGTACAGTTTAGTGTCGTATTTGTTTGATTGGTTCGATTCCGAGGATAAAAGCATAACGGTTACTATTATTATAGGCAAAAGATGCTTCTTTTTTATTCCTCTGAATAGAATTCCACCAAGAAATGCATAACGAAACGAACATTTCCTAACAAACTTGCCCCATTTCTTGCCAAAGATAATAATTATCTTCAAGTGGTACACGTCGTGAGTTCGCACATCGTTACACCCTAGTCGTCCATTTGATGACTCGTGCGTATACTCATCTTTTCAAGCCCAGCCCACGCGGGACGGCCGCTTCCAAGATGCTACATGTTGTATCTAATCCTGCGCCAAGTGGCTCTAACTTTGCCGTTTCGCTCGTTTGCTCAGCTCGCTCGCACATCCGTACATGGTTGTGAAGAGGTTTGCAGTAGAAGTCTAAAAATATAGCAATTCAATTGCCAACAAGCAAACTCGGAATGGTCTGGTGATGGTAGGTGATGGCTTTACTACATACAACGCAACGTATCGTACACTAAACGGTCTTTAATCGTTGCACGTGGAGCTCTCTTTACATTCGAACGATGATTCATCACAACGCTGGGTGCAACCGGGAACATGGAATCGCCAAAGACTGCAAAGAGTGCAAATTTGACCAATTACAACCACTGATTAGAGGCAATCCATCAACCGAACGTAGGGTTTTGGGATTCTGGGCAGTGGGACGGCTTCATTGTTCGGTGAATGAATTTGCATTCTAGCGTTTCAATGATAACGAACGAATGGCGCCCAGTTTCGCATGTTAATGCGACGTACTGAGGGGTTGGTAGCGGTAGCGGCATTCGATGCAGTACGGGTAGCAGCTGTACCAACCACCCCTTTGCACACCTGGGAAATCTAGCAAACATGCTTCGGCTTTGTTGTTTGCCCGCATTGGATGTCGGGATGAGGGGAAGCGCATTACTTGCGCAATCCGAGCCTCGAAAGGCCGCATCCAGATGGCGAGAGACCCATCCAAGATTCGACCGGTGAGATATACCGCATGCATAAATCAAAGGCGCTTTCCTCTCACACGTCGGTCGGCCGAGGAATGGAAATGCTTCAATTCAGTAAAAAAAACCGTTTTTCACATTGATTGCAATGCAGTGATAAGGTGGACAGATACAGACCGACATTACAGTGACCGACAGTGATGGCATCCATGTAACGATCGAATCGATATGAGTGACTATTTTTTTGGTTTTTCTCGTGTGTGGTTAAACTTTAGTGAGTGTGATTCTACGTACCGTGGTGTGTGTGTTTTTCTTTTTCCCAGATCTTAAGTATTGAACTTGAAGTGTCCAAAGCGATTGATTGATAATTGATTTCACGTAGTGTTGAATTGTGTAAAGACTTTCCCAACAACGTTCCCGTCCTGAAAAGTGAACACGTATTTCCATCCAAGCAAAGCTCCCTTTTTTCCACAACGGCACAATCAACTCACTCAAGTGTCGAGGCAAATATGGACGTTGCAAAATAATTGGAAATGCTAACAGAGCGTCGGGCCGTTCTTCTCCTGTGTCTGCCCGTACCTCGCGCCTTGAGGCACTCCCGTCTGTGAAGGGTTATGGAAGATTGTGCCGAACGCGTCACCGGCTGCTTCAAGATGAAATCCTTCTTTCGCAAGTACCAGAGCAAGAGCATGGAGTCGCTGTGTAAGCCCGCGCCAGCCGTGCTCACGGTGAAGCAGCTAGAATCGATGCCCCAGGCCGAGCGTACCCGGCCGGCGCGCCGTTATAGCCTGGTAGGGACACCGTCGCCCACGGTATATGTCGACGAGCGGAAGACGACGGAGCGTATATCTTCCACCACCGTGCCTGCGGATGGTGAGCCCAACGGTGCCCTTCCAACAGCTGGAAGCCCTTTGTTGGCGCTGGACACGGCGATGAAGCCGGACAATGGAACATCGCCTATTACCGGTCCGAAACTAACGACGGAGCTTATCAATTCACCTGAGCCACGACGGTCGCTTCCGTTAGAGCGCGTCCAGGCCGTACTGGGCAGTGGTATGGTAGTCTTTTTTTCCCTTTCCCTACCGTTCAATGTACCAATTTCGGTTGACTTTATGCTGCATACTATTCCTTTTCATTGTTATACTCACTCTGTCCTGTGTCGCGGCTGTACGATGACGAATTCATGGACGCGTAGCACTAGATAACGGAACTGAACACAGGGTGTACCTGCGAACCAACTCGACCCCCATCTTTCGGCCCCGTTCTTACGGGCGCCGATCGAACGGACTGAAGGTGTTCCGGTTTCCCGACATTATGGAAGAATCGGTTTTCTCGGAACAGACGACGACAGTAAGTAGAGAATGTCCCCAAAAGCGTCACACACAAACACACAAACTATCCGATGGACATCATGGGTTGTGGAGTGAATAGGAACAATAGGATCCATCTAGTAGCCCTGGAAAAGGGTTTTACCGTATCTGGGCCCGAAAGCTGTAGATATCTTTGAGCAAGAACAACTGACATCTGTCATAGCAACCGGTGACAGCGTCGCCTAGTACCCGGGGGAAGAAAAAAAGATTGGGCGCTTTTCAGCGCGTTTTAAATTGTTCCTCCAGCCGGGGCCCGTGTGCAGTTGGCGCTCGGTTTGAAATTCTTCCCTGAGTGACTTACTGTGAAAAGGCTCCCACGCCGCCCCACCATGGACATTTCCAAAGTGTTAATCCGTCAGCTGAGTGCACGCGAATGGCGCCGGTTCGTCGCATTTCGAAGCCTACCGGCCGACTCCATCGATCCGGCCTTCCGGCAGCAGATACTGGCCGATTACGATGTGCACTTTTACGAGTACGGCGAGCTGGCAGCATCGTCCGCACAAGAGGTCGTCTCGGCGGACACGGTAACATTTGCCGTGGGTGAACCGACGGCGGGATCTAGCCGTCCACAGCAGCGTTGGCCGGAAGGGTCCGACGGGAAGCAGCGCCAATTAGTCGAGTCGGTGGTCGAAAGCGCCTCGCAGGAAGGTTGTTATTTGTGCAGCATTAACCCCGACCGTAGCCGGTTGTTTTGTTTATCTTCATCACGGATTGTATTGCCAATTCTGGGTCGCTTTTTTCTGTCTCTTCCCTCTTCTAGATGTGCAAGATACAATCCTTCCAACTCTGTCGGAAGAAGAAGCTATCTTTATAGAGGTATATACGTTCTGCCCCTCCCCATTTCCTTGTACTTCAATATTGGTCAACAGAGAACGGACGGATTTGTTATGGGAGTGTTGTTTATTGCCACGGTTATATCCACATTTCTAAGTCATGGGTTGTGTGTGGCTAGCCAATTTGCTTGGAAATAACTCCCAACAGAAGCGAACGGGCAGCAACGAAACGAGCGAACATTGCTAACATCCTCTTGCCTTTGTTTTCCCCCACTTTCAGCGACTAGTGTCGGATCTGAAGTTTCCCAACCTGCTACCACCGAATCCTGTGATTAAGGTAATGCTCACACCGAGGGAGGGGTGCGGATCCCCTAACGCCGGGCCAGTGGCTTTGCAAACAATGCGCGGCATCATTTTACCCGCTTCCTGGTTCATTTTCAGATTTTGATTGCCTTCTGCAAGAATGATCCCGTGTTCGAAGCGCTGGTCAATGCCAGCCATCGGCTCAGCCTGGAGCCAACGTTCGTCAAGTCGGCTGAAAGCGCCATCGATGCGTTCCAAAATCCGAGCTCGGGCGGCCATCACATCATCATCGTCGATGCGCGATACCCGCGCACGATCGAGGCGGAAGCGCTCGGCAGGTGAGTGTGCCTAAATGTAGATAATCCGCACTGCACGCTGTACAGTGCTGACGAACACAGCGCCCAGTGTTGTCCAACACGGGATTTTGCATGAATGGCTGAACGTAGCGGTCGCTGTATTATGGATCATCCATAATGCATCATTCTTGCACGCAAAATCTCATCAGAACTCGTTCATTTACACACGACAGCACAGCGTGATGTAAAATTATTTCCTAAACGGTACTGATGATGTCAAATTTTCCACCCATTTTCATGCAGGTCAATTCGAAATTCGAAGGGTAGCCAGCATACAACAATGGTTGCGGTAGTGAAAAAGAGGTAAGTGTGCATGTCACTAACAACAGACGATCCTACCCTGTTGGCGTCCATCATTAGTAAGCTTCAACCAAAACTGGGATCATCATAATCACCCTGTACGATAAATGGCTGAGCTCTTACCACCGCTGTGATATCAGACCGACTTGCGAAACCGAGAATGAAAAGGCTTTCTTGTGAAGATGAAATTCATTTCCAGCACAGTGCCACCGGACACTCGTTACGCACCTTTTTAATAATGTACCGGGGTTTTCCAACGATAAAAATCGTAACCCAGAAAATCGCCTCGTTTTGAACGCAAATTCTATAAACCAGCCTGCCTGGAAAGGTGTCACTCGACCAGCTCAAAGACTCGTGTTGCGCGTGCTGTGCGTAACAGGTGTGCTCTGATGGGCAATAAATGGATTTGTGACTATGCTCTTGCCGGCTGGATTTCATCCTCGGTTTCTCGCATTCTCGCATTCTCGCCCATCCCTCACTGATACTGGCCAGCTGGATTCCACGTGGCCCCCAGCACACATTCACCGAAATGGATACCTGAGGGAGACAATTTCAATCATAGAAAATTGGATCCGATTATGGTAGATCAGTTTCGAGTAGTGTCCAGCGTCCATTGCGCACTGCGCAGCGGGGAAAAAGCTCCTCTTTGTAAAGCCTGGTGTATGTGTATGTATACACTAAAATTCATTTTTTTCTTCTTTTTCTTTCTTCCATTCCGGTGTCCTTTTTCGCAGTGTATTTGAAAAGGATGATACGGCTGTGATTTCTCTATTGGATGTTGGCTATAACAGGGTAAGTGTGGATGTAAATCTCATCTCCAACTACAGCTTCGGGGCTTCCAGTTTCCGGCCGATGCAGAACCGATCTCGCCTCCACTCGCACACCCTTGTGCAACGTGCTCCAATGGTTTAAAGCATAACGGCCGCGTGACCATGAAACTAATATCAAACGACAAGAGGACCACGGCAAACAATACACTATCGGTTGGGCGGGTGGTGTGAGTTTTATCCCGAACTTTTCCTGCGTTTGATTGACACCGAAGCAATTGACGTCAATCCATTAAACCGACCCTCACTCAACCCGGACTCCTGTTCGATTAGTTCTCAATAGATCCTTACACTGTTCGACACCATACATCGCACTCCGTTCGGGGAAAAGCTTGCACTGCTGGCCCAGCTCTTGGTGGAAAAGAATGTGGCAAAATTGATGTTCCTGAATGGGGGCGACACACACAATTATCCAATTGGCGTTTGACATTCAATTTACCATATAACCATCGGACGTGACGGAACTGGAGGCACCTTATCCTCGTGAGGTGTTCACCTCCTCGCCGTTCATTAACTTCACTCACCGGTCACCGGGCGTTGCGTGGACCCCGGGCAGGTCGGTTCTGGCAGGTCGCAAAGGCAATAAATCCACACACACCACGCCCGTTCAGCAAGAACGGAGAGAATCCCGCACCCGATTACTTCAGCTTAATAATGGCAAACGACCTCTCGTTTCCTCCCCCACGCTTCTTCTACTTCTTGCAGTGCATTATCGAGTCTCCACATGTATCGATTTGTTCGTCGGAGCTGCGGCAAATCCAGCACTCGCTCGTCCGACCGCAGAATGTGATATCGACTCAACAGGTAGGTTTTAATCCCACGCTCCGACACAGCAGCAGCACATCAGTGTGTAGCACAACCGTACAGCTTGGGTCAATTTTGCTTTCTGGCAATGTCATCGTGCCATCATCATCATCATCATCGTTACCGTTCAACCGCGACGATGGAGACCAAAAGCACACTCCCTGCTACGCGGTTTAACGTTGTTTATGCGCTGCTCGCATATCGCAACGATGATCCGGCGGGCAAATGGGCTATCGTTTAGTGCATTTTCCCCGGGCTTTCCACCGGGGGGTCAGTTTGAAATGCTATTTTTAACGATAAAACGTGTCACACCACTAATGCCGCACAATTTGCCCCGTGATGTGGTGTCCGATAGCGTAATAGTCATAAATTCATTTCGAACGAAATACGTACTGCGATTCTTGGTAAAACGGTGGTTAAACGAAAAATAACGTAGGATTAAAAGCGCATCCAAAGTTCATCCTGCCACCGCCACTTTGCAACTGTCTCATCCATTAGCATTATCGATTTATAGCGTCAGCATCAGGCTTGGTTCCTGGAAAAGGTAACACCGCCAGCCAGCACACAGACGAGAGACCTATTTCATTTAATTCGATCAATCGATTGCAACCCGATTTGCAACCGTGTATTTGCGCATCGGCTTCCATTAACTCAATCACAGGGTAGTTTACCCCTTGCAGCTCGTGGCACGGCGCAGTGTGTGATGCCTACCAGTGCCAGGTTTTATTAATCTTCTTCAATCCTCACACGCCCTGAAGAGCCTGCGTCGGAAGCTGCAATTGCTTCACCGTTGTGCAAATGTCCCTGGGGAGACTGCCTGGAGCCTGTTGCCGCTGTGGTCACCGTAGTGTTTGCTTGCGTTGAGATCTTCATTCGCGTTTGTGCCGCTCCGTCGACACACGGCAGCCCTCCAGTTTGTGGCAAATGTACGATGGGACGCGGGCAAGATTTATGGCACCGTCATGTTGTCTGTCATAGGCCTCTCCGGCACTGACACACAGACACGCACGCATACGTTTTTGCCACCAGTTTGGGTTGCCTATATCTGTGATTTATCGAGTGCCGGCAGGTGAATAAATTGAATCATGTCATCGGTCGCCTGGCTTTCAATGAATAGTTTATGCTATCTAGTGGAGAGAGAGAGAGAGAGAGAGAGGATTAAATTGATTCCAAAAGCTTCACATATTAGATACTATGCAGGCGCACCAACCAACTCCCCATCGACATGGTTACGGTGTAATTCAATTTATCTAAAATACAATTAACTCATCTTCGAGTGTGTGCTGACAGTAGACAACTTCACTCCTAGCGAGTGTTAAATAGAGCTTTAAATATTTAAAACCTCGTGCCATGTGTTTGATGAACGTTCGAAAATGCTTGGCCAAACATGTTCACACGACATACGCTGCCAGTGCCTAAAATATGGTCCATAAATTTATAGCGATTAATGCAATTTCTCACATCTTGGCGTGAGACACAGTGCTGCGCCCCTCCGTCCTCAGTTGCCCTTTTCCCGAGCGTACCTCTTGATAAATGAAATTATTTGCCTTTCCCAGGCACTGTACACGGCGCTCCATCGATCTAGAGAAGCGGTCATCATTACCGACGACACGCTTCGGGCACAGTATGCGAACCGGGCCAGCGAACGTGTGCTGAATATGAAGCTGGTAAGTGGGCCGAACGCCTCCTCGGAGTGCTCTACAAACACACAGACACACATTAATCCTTAATCTTGTGTTTCTCCGCTCTCCACATCACGCCCGGCAGGATGAAATCGTTGGCAGATCTCTGAGCGACTTGGTAACGGCCGATATTAGTAATATTTTATCTCATACCAGTAGATATAAGGACTACGACGGTTACCTTACCACGCGGAGAAAGTCCCAAGAATCATCACAAATCCATGTTCGTGCCGTACCTGTCTCGTGCATCGGAAGGTAAGTGAGTTTGTGTACAATGTCTACTCGCCCGTTCCTAGACGAAGAAGCGTGTAAATGCTTTAAGATGCTACAAAACGCCTGAAGATATGCAATTCGCATGAACAAATCGGTTTATTAGGACGCAGCACAACGAGAAAATGTCAACATTCATTCTTTTTTTTCCTTTTTGCACATCTTGCAGGAATCCCACACACTTAGTCTTAATCCTAGAATCATCATCCAGCGCGCTCGTGTCCACGAACGCGATCGGCGAGGCGCTGCAGACGCTGCCCCAGGGCAAGGAGGTGCCGCGCGGCTCGCTCCACTCGATCCGGCGCGGCAGCTTCGACGTGCGGTCGATCGCGTCGGACGGGCTGCGGCGGACGAGCCTGGCGAAGCTGTCCTCGCTGCCGCTCGAGGCGCCGATCACCAAAGTGCTGAGCCTGCTGGCCCAGGTTCAGGAAAACTGCTCGCTCGACGAGGCCAAGCTGCTGGACCGCGTGATGGAGTTCCTCAAGCGCGAGGGCCTGTACAGCCCCCAGATGAAGGAAATACGCACCGAGGACCCGGTCGCTACCGATCTGATTGGGGCCCTGCTTACGGTGAGCTGCTTGGGGAGGGGTGGGCCAACAAATACAAAGCATATTCCCGACTAATTTACATTTTGCCTACGCCATCCCCGGTGACAGCAAGGACCAACGAACATCCTGTCGTCCAGGCGCAGCTCGAACGATTCCATCATACGCGGCGGCGGCCGCCCATCTACAGGGAGCATCGTTTTCAACAAAACCAAAGAATCTTCACAACTGTCCGACCTGCTGCAGACGGCCCTGGACTGGGACTTTGAAATATTTAAGCTAGAGGATCTTACCGAGAAACGTCCATTAGTGTGTTTAGGTAAGCGGCCGGGCGTGAGTGCTTGTGTGGGCTCGCCCCGTTTTGTCACCCCGTGTTGGACGCTGCTCTAAACGTTCTCCGCGCTCTGCTTTCTGCTCTTCTGTCATTCTTCTCCCCCTGCAGGATTAGAACTGTTCCGGCGGTTTGATGTGTACAATACGTTCAACTGTGACGAGATGACGTTCAAGCTGTGGCTCATCGAGATGGAGAAGCACTACCACAGCGAGAATACATATCACAACAGCACGCATGCCGCAGACGTGATGCAGGTGAGCGGAAAATAATTAAAATTAATCCTCTTCCATCTCATCACCCAGGCGAGCGAAACCCACGTGGGGGGGTCCCCCACGTTTGCCAAGCAATCCGTCGGCGTGCGGTTGGTTGTGTCTTGTGGCGCTTTTCCGCTGCAAATCCATTTTCACGACAGCTTGCTCGGTGTCGGCGCCTTTGTTTCTGCTCACGATGGGCTTTATAATATCCCTTTCTAACACGTACCATACACACGCTGCTTCTCCTCATCCATCGCAGCCCCATTGTTGAGTGAGACTGCATTTGAATGTTGCTGCTGTGTGCTTTGGAGAAAAGTGTGCTTTTTGTTGTGGGTTGTGCGTTGCGGAGGGTCTGTTTGGGATTTCTTTTTGTTTTTTGTGCTGCAACATGAACCGTACTTAAAACGGGAATAATTACTTGAAACCCCTTCACGAGAGTGCTCATCAAAGAAAGGAGGCTTTTAAAAGCATCACATATCTCTTCCCTTTTATCTTGGGATAAAGCACAATTCCCTATCTGTGGTCTTTGCAGCGTTACTTTATCTGCTTTTTGTGTCAACCATAACAGCAAACCCGTAAGGCTTTAAACTCTTCATTAAATCACTTTATGTCTCTCTCTGTCAAGTAGTCTCCGGTGAATCCTTTTCCAAAAATTGTGCAAAATGACATACAAAAATCCTTCCCTTCAGGCCACCGCAGTTTACCTGCAACAGCTGAGCAACCGGGAGCTGAAGATTATGGACCGAATGGACGAAGCGACCGCCCTGATTGCCGCCGCAACCCATGACATAGACCATCCGGGCCGTTCGTCCGCCTTCCTGTGCAACTCGGACAACACGCTGGCCCTGCTGTACAACGACATCTGCGTGCTGGAGTCACACCACGCGGCAACCACCTTCCGGTTGACCTTAGGTAAGCGGTTCGCCTATTCAAACAAAATCAACATTGTTTGTGCCATTGCTCACACGTTGCGTTGCAACACTTTGATTCAACACAGGCGACGACAAGATCAACATCTTCAAGCATCTGGACCGGGACATGTACAAGCTGGCCCGCTCGATCATCGTCGACATGATACTGGCCACCGAGATGACGCGACACTTTGAGCATCTGGCCAAGTTTGTCAGCGTGTTCGGCACGGACGTGGAGTCGAAGGATCCGCTGCCGCCGGACAACGACGACAACCAGATACTGGTGCGGCGCATGCTGATCAAGTGCGCGGACGTGAGCAATCCGACCCGCCCGCTCAAGTTCTGCGTCGAGTGGGCCCGCCGCATCGCGGAGGAGTACTTCATGCAGACGGACGAGGAGAAGCGCAAGAATCTGCCGATCGTGATGCCAATGTTTGACCGCACGACCTGCAGCATCTCGAAGAGCCAGATCGGTTTCATCGAGTACATCATCCACGACATGATGGACGCATGGAACAGTGAGTTTGAGCGCTGGAGAAGGGCCTTTCATGCGACACGAACAACGCACACACTAATTGGGGCGGTTTTCTCTCTGTCTCTCTACCGTAGGTTTTATCGAAATGCCCGAAATCATACGCTACATGGAGTTCAACTATTCCCAGTGGAAGCTGTTCGAGGAGCAGGGCATCAACACGCTCAGCGACATCAAGCGGAAGCAGATGTCGCTCACCGAGGACACGGCGAGCTCGATCTCCCTGGAGGAGAAGTTCTAGTAAGCCGGAGAGCCGCCCTGGGATGCGGCATCGTGCAACTTGCTGTGCTTGTTGCTGTGTGTCACGTTTTGGTGTCCGGGCTGGAGTCTGGACAAACCCAAACCCCAAAACCCAAAAACAAAAACCCCGCTCGAAGCGAGATGGTTCCGAATGCGACGCCGATCCGGCCGTAATGTAATTATGGATTAATCCAAACGCCAAAGGCCCAACAGTGGGTCCGCTCGACGATGAGCCACAATGCGCGAACCCTGCAGTAGCTCCCCCTCCCCGCGGTGGGGTGGATCTTTCTTCCATGATTGTAGCAGTATTGTTTTCATACCATCGCCATTTAGCCCAAACACATCCCAGCCCAGTACCGCTTAACACTTGGGTTACCACGTCTCTCACATGGGTGTGTTAGTTGCAAAAGAAAAGAGAAAATCACACACACTACTGGTGAGCGAAATAGAAACAAAAAACCAAGAGCGAGAGAGATTCATTGGTAGCACCGTGCGAGGAAATGTTGTTCATCGTAATAGCACCACTACCACCACCAACACCACTTCCATCGCCTACTCTAATGTATATCCACGTACAATCCACATACACACATACATGAAAAAAAACACAAAAATACACTCGTTTTCTGAGTTTATCTAGTTTTTTGGGGATTATTAACACCGCTCAAGCGTAAGAAAGTTGTCCCGTTTTTGTTTGTACATTTGCCAATAAGATCTACTAATCCTGCGTGTGTTTTGTTTGTTGTTCAGCAGTAGGTTTCATTTAGCACGTAAGCACACCAAACGGGGTTTACCCTCTCTCCCCCACCCCCCACCATCGTACAATGCGCGTTACATATATATGTATAGATTGCAGGGATCTGCTGTGTCAGGATAGCTTAACCCGGATCCCGGTGTTTTGCTATTCGACTTAGATACGTAGCTAGGTCTAGTTGTTCGTTTACGCCATCATTTACCATTGTTCCACTCCAAACGTTGTAATTTTCGTTTCCATTTTCGATTTGGTAGGTCATCCGCTCGATTAATTACAGGTCGAATCATATGGTGAGATGGTATGCGAGCGTGTTTATGTAGGGTTTTGTGTCGTCTAATGAAGCAGATAGGAGAAAGACACACGTAAAGGAGTAAACACGAATAGTAGGGAATTAGGAAAGTCACCCTGTGCGCACAACAACTACCACACAGAGATTAGGTAGGAATATGTCTGCTATTTTACCTGTCCCTATATAGGTTTTTTGTATTGTTTTGTTTGTAGCAGCAGTATTTATTGGACCCCAACGATCAGATGGAATTTAGCAATCCACGCAAGCCATATTAACTAGTAGCGAAAACAAACACTTTCTACTCTCCCTATCGAGCTGTACCTAAACCCCGGTTGCAGTTGCGAAATGGTGGAAATGGTGGTCATTTAAATAAAAATTCGTGTAGCAAAACAAAGAGAGAGAGGATTAGAGGGAGTAGAGAGGGACAACACTAACCATCAGCTTGCCTCGTTGACCGAAGCAACTGGTGGGGTTGTGATGCCGCACAGAAGCGTAAGTAAAAGGAAATCAATTTTAGGATCGATGTTTGGCTCTAGGGGTCATTATTAGGATGTGTAAGTTTCGCACATACATAAACACACAGAGTAAAATAAACACTTAAAAAAAGCGAGTCCTTTCCCCTCCCCCTTAAAATGATAGTGTGGTGGTACACCAAGCCGTATAGTTGTCGATATTTAGATGCCGTAGGTAAATGTTTTCTGTTAGTTGATCGACAGTCGATAAGCGCATACACAACACAACCCAACAGGGAATGGGTTCTTAACGGTGGTTATACAAACGCTTAAATCTCTCTTCACACACGCTGCGTGGCGTGTCCTGCGTTACACGTTTTCTGCTCCGCTCCGTATTCGCTACCTTTGCATCTGTGAACGACCAGGCTGCTCCATTGCTTCCACCCAATCCACCTTTTTTTGTTTAGTTTGTTTCGAATGTTTTCTCTCTCTCTCTTTCTGTCTCTGTCACTTCCCCAGCGCTACCGTTGAGACCTGAAACAGGGGGTTTAAGCCATGAGAGCCATGAGCGTGTGTGCGTGTTTCTGTGTATTATGCAATAAAAATGTAGATGAAAACAAAGATAAATATACAGTACACAAGACGGCGTGTGGGGTTTGTGTCGCAAATATCGTTCATGTTTAGCAATTACCCTTCGCAAAGCTTGGAAAACCACACAAACACACACACAGACGGAAACAGTGTGTAGCTGACAGTGAGTAGAAGAGCATACCTTGCGTAGATGAGTGTTTAATCCCTTGCTTTTGGCATGTAGAGGGCATTTTGTTTGTGCGTGGGGGGGCAATAAACGGCACCGGAATTCTCACATCCTCCATCCCACTGTTCTACGCGTGTACGTGTTGATGTGACAATAATAGGGAGGAACATGTGATAACGATTAATGAAAAAAAAAAGAAATTGGAGCTAAACCCAAAAATCCATTCGGTGGTGCAATCGATACTTTCGTAGTTGCTGGAGGGACACGAGATTGGTTGTTTAAGTTGCAATCAAAACTGTACCCTACACGCAGCAACAAGTGTGTGTAACCCACCGAGCGTACTTGTTCCCTCTTTAACCTGATTTATTTTACATTTTTTTGCTTCAACCGTATTTAATTTTGTCCTTTATTCAAATATCAATAGTGAACAACGGTTCTCCAAACAAATATGATCTTACGGTTTCAACAACTAAGCTCAAGCATGTGCTACGTATACCTCTCCCTTTGCTGCTACCTACAGGCAACAATCTTCCATACTCTCATAACTATGGCGACAAGCATGGTTTACAGTTGGAATTGCACAAAAAAAGAAACGGCTTCATCTAGTTAGAAATTCTCTAAATCTTCTCTCGCACTCATACCGAATTACACCATCACATATACAATCTCTCTTTCACTCTCTCTCTCTCTCTCTCTCTCTCTCGCTCGTTCACTCTACATCTGCATGCAGCAAAACTTTTACAACCGGAAGCAAAAAGAATTACAAAACAAAAACGGCGGTTGGCCGGTTTCCAAACGTGCGGTCTAATTTTAATGCGTAAAACACTAACAAAAACCTTACTAAGGCCACTTACGGCCACCCAATGGTGTATATCGATGTGTATACAAAAAAATAAATAATTAGCAAACAAAAACACACAACTACTAACACACACACAAGAACGCAAACTCTAATACTAGATAATTGTATTGTTCTGATATGCTGGTCATATCTGGTTTTAAGAAAGGCACCGAAGGTCAAATGATTCACACCCATCTACTATAATAAAAAAAGCGAATTAAACAACAAAAAATAAACCATTAAATGGAATCTAGCGTTGGGATGGCAGTTCGTTTTTGGAGAAGGAGATTAGTAAATGAAATTCTGAGCTATTGCGCTAACACACACACACAGTGTGTGTACTACCAACGCGCACTAACGATCGAATCGTTCGGCGTGTCTATCTGTTGATGTAATCGTGTATTATTGCTAAAATATTGTACGTCTCGAGGCTCGATGATGATCCCTGCTGAAGGAAGAGGTGAGGCTCTCGCCTGCCAACCCAAATTGGACAGGGCGTTTTTATTACAGTGCTGTGTTTTACACCTAAATCGATTGGATCTATACTGTGGCAAGTAGTAGTAGCATTGTGTATCTCACCGAAGCCTAAACGCGCGCCCCCGTGCCCCTTTGCGAAAAGGATCCAAAGCCAGCACTCCGAACACGGGCCGAACATGTAACACATACCTATACCTATAGCGAATCGATGTGGTCTTCATTAAATTGCGTATGTATGTGTGTATAATAAGCGAAAACAGGACGCGAAAAGCAAACGGTTACGGGCCGGCATATACATATACATGATCCTGCGTTTGCAAACTCTAAACTGTGCTATTGTTGCAAGCTATACCCGGCGGCGGGGCAACTATTTGGAATTTTGTTGAACCGGGTGTTTGAGCCGTTAGGAAGGGGAAATGAAAAGAGTTAAAAAGAAAACTATGAAACAATTGGCATCATCAAACAAAAAGTCTGAATAAATAAACATTTAATGCTGCTGCTACACAACCTACGCGGTCTTAACCCTGTGAGGGTTTGAGGCGAACCATATACTAAACAAACAAACAAATTGGCAAAGTCCTAACAGAACTTAATGATGAAGAAGAAGAAGAAGAAGAAAACAAACCAGTGTAACGAATTGTTTCCGCAAATAAGTCTGTCTAATAAAGTGTAATTAATGAAATTGTAGTGAAACACTTTCAGGTTTGTCGTCTGTTTCTTTCTTCGGTGGGACACTTGTACTGTCCGTCTTACTCATCGTTTGGTATGCATGGAATGGCAACACGGAACGGCCATGTGTGAATGGGAAAACATAATCGTACGAAAGTGAACGAGTGTGTGGGACGTGTGATGATGAATCATAACGATGGTGAACAACCGCCTTCCCGGCGATAGCTCTTCCTATGGTGATGGTGTGTCGATCTCTTCCCTAGGTCGTTCTTGTACGCCTCCATATCTCCGCTGGGGTGCTTTAGTCTCGAAAACAACTTGCTGGATCGGGAAGCTGAAACTTCGCTGGCTTAAAATAGAATTCTAATGCTGTGAGTGTGTATCACGTGTGACACACAAAGTGCATAGGCAGCGATGCAGTTCTTCCAGCCCATGGTGCAGTGTCTGAAAATGGTCAAATGGGTTTGGGTTTTCCTCATTCTCTGGATTGTTAAAGACTCTTTTCTGTTACCTTTTTTCAGATTCAGAATCTTTCTTCAATGTAAAATAATAAACAAAATTATCTTTTGAAATAAGGATTTGCGCCTGAAATTATGCAATTGTATTTCTAATATTGCTATTTTCGGTAAAGTAACAGATAATTTAAAAAATCGGTTTCATATCAAGATTTTTACATTCCAAAAAGATCTGATTGCATACAAAAAGATAATAATTATAATTATTTAATAAACATTACATGAAAATTGTTATACTTATTTCATTGTTCTATGCTAATTAAATGATCCAAAACTATAAAAATCTTTAGCTCCATTGTAAAAAATCAAATACACCTAATGAGCCTTGAACTCTACTGTTAATACAATAATAAAATCATTTCATCACACCGCCCTTACAATCGCTTCACGGCTCACTAATTGTATCATTACAACCGCAAAAGAATAAAAAAAATACATTCAATTCATCCACCCATTCATTGGAATGAAAAATAAACACAATCGTCCCGTTTCATTGAGCGCACGCTGCTAATTGTCAACCGTAGCTAAACTGCTGCACTTAATTAAGCACACACGCCATGCCACGCAACGCCCCGTACGATTGCGTATGTACAGGGCGGATTCACGTCCGAAATTAAACCCGATGACAAAGCCATCATAATGCAACGCTTAAGCATGCGAATTATAAACAATATTTCAATCCCGGGTGGGTAAGGTGTGGTGAGCGTGAACGAAACGAAATGTAACAAAAACAGAACGCGTTGATGGTGAGCTATTTTCGGCCGGCCAACGCATCCCTCTAACCCCCATCATCCGTGGCGTTCTACGACCTTTCCTCCGCTGCACCGTAGCAAACATTTTGATAATTTACCTTCTCACGGTACGGTCAAGCCAACCAAGCGGACCCGGTGGTGGTTTACTGGTCCATTCTCGGTGTGAAAGCTATTTTCGGATGCCACTTCAGATGCCGCGCCTACCGTCCGGCAGGTGATCGACACCCACCCAGCCCCTTCGTTCCGCACAGGAACGATCGTTCCATCCATCGGTGTGCTTCCCGTATGATCGTGGAAACGTGCCGTGCCGCAACAAACACACAAAGAAAAAGTAGGCTGAGAAAATGTACGCTCCCTTTGGGTGCTCTATGACTCTCATCACTCTCTCGCTCCTTTTCCATTTGATGTTTTGAGAGAGTATTTAATTGGGAGAATTTTCACCTCATTGTAACGTAAACAAAACAAGCTGGATTGAGGCGCTTTTCTCTGGTACAATTTTCCTACCATTTTCGCTCTCTTTCTCTCTCCCCTTTTTCATGTTACTCTCTCGCTCCCATCCATTCTAAATGGCTATTTTCCTGTCAATGGAAAATTTGTGCCGCCTTGGAAGAACGAATTGTACCAACTTTTTTCTCACCACCAATCGGAGTGAAAAACAAACGTTTCCAAAAATAGTGAGAGACCGACCTATAAAAGAGGAAAATCGGTGCACGCAGGTCGTCAGTCAGTGCGGCACCTGCGGTGGGAAAAAATTCGTGTGCAAGTGTAAAGGTTTCGTGAAAAGCTAGATTCAAACGAAAAAGGTTCGTGTGGAGTGAAGTGAATTTTGTGCCATTTTTTGGACGTTTTCTTTATTGTGATCTTCATTTTCTAATCGTTCTTGTGTTGTGTTCTTCCAAAGATGTCTGTCGTGCCGATGCTGTTCCGTGACTGGTGGGAGGATTTCGACACTCCGCTCCGTTCCTCCCGGCTGCTCGATCAGCACTTTGGCACCGGTCTGCGGTTAGTAGTGGTTGTGCAAGGGCTTAGAAAACCCCCCAAAATCGATGTGAATTTAACTGTGAATTAATGTGCTATTTCCTTCTCCAAACCCATCAGTGCGGATGATCTGTTCTCCTCCTTCCCGGCCCGTGCCCCGCTCTCCTCGCCATCGCTGCTGCGCGGTGGATACTACCGTCCGTGGCGCAACACCGCCCTCACGCGGCAAGATTCCGGCTCGACGCTCAACCTCGACAAGGACCGGTTCCAGATCATCCTCGATGTGCAGCAGTTCACGCCGGAGGAGATCACCGTCAAAACGACCGACCGGTGCGTTGTGGTGGAGGGCAAGCACGAGGAGAAGCAGGACGAGCATGGATACGTTTCGCGACACTTTACACGCCGCTACATGCTACCAAGTAAGATTGGCAAGTCAAACCATTGGACAAAATTAACCATTTTTTCCTCTCGTATTTCTAGACGGCCACGATCCGAACGATGTCGTCTCGACTCTCTCCTCCGACGGTGTGCTGACAGTGACCGCCCCGAAAAAGTCCCTCCCAGCACCGAACCCGGAACGCAGCGTACCGATCCAGCAGACGGGCCAGCCGGCCAAGGACAAGGCGGAGGCTCAGCCGAGCGTAGAGGGTGCTAAGTAGGCGTGCGAGAGGATTCAAACCTGCAAGAAGAGTATTAGCATGTCGATGTATTCACCTCGGGTAGGGTGAGGAAGATCCGATCCGGTCTACCGGTTCCTGAACTGATCGTACAATAAACAAAAAAAGCTCTTTTATATTGATCCTCATCGGTTCTCTTCATTGCATCAACGACAGCTTCACCATCAGACAAACAAGTTCTAGTTTTCCAAAATCATTTGAGTCATGACAATGCCTCCTTGAGAAACTGAAAATTTGTTTACGGCCTACGAAGAAGGTGTTTCATGGCGTTCTAGTTCAACAAGAGACCCAGGAGACGCAAAACATTTTGGAGATCGATAGGACCTACATCGATAGGAAGTTGCAGCCAGAGGTCTGGATAGTTACTGTTCTCAGGCGACATCTTTGTTCACAGTACACCAAAACCTGAGCAACTCAACAAGGGATAGAGAGCTCCATAGAACGCGAGTTCTTCCGTTTGTAACATTTCAATTGAAGGATATGGATGAACAGGTATGACCAATATGTTGATATGGTATGGCATTAGCTCAAGTAGTATAGATTTTATTATTATTATTTATTATTTATTTAATCATTTTTAGGCCTCTAGGGTTTTACAAATGTTTTCTTATAATCTAGGGAAACATATGGGATGAGGAGTCACGAAGACGGGAGCGGAATTGGGAAACTGGGACATTGAAGTCGAATAGGTGATACGAATCGTTGAATGCAGAAAGAGCGCGCAAGAAAGGGTCATTCTGGCCATGACGAGTTTGGCGGGAAGGAATAAGGAGCGGGGGTCGGTCACGAAGACGACGTGAGGGGGCATAGATAGGAATCGAGTATAGGAGGGCGGGAACATCCAAGTCATTGGAAAGGAGGCAGGCAATGAAATATGACTGGATGTGATAGATACGCGTTCTTATCGTCTCTAGCCCGAGCAAACGGCATCGGATAGGATACGAAGGAATTCGATCCGATCGTCCAAGAAAACGACGGATAGCGACACGAGTGAATTTCCGCTGAATTCGTTCGATCCTATCGATCAGTGTTAGGCCGGCAGGCCACCAAACTACCGACGCATTCTCAAGTATCGGGCGGACCCAACAGCAGTACAGGGACTTTAAACACATAGGATCAGTGATTTCAGAGGACATACGAATAATGAGACCGAGCATTTTATTGGCCTTATTAAGGGTGATTTAAGGCCTTGGAGGATTGAGCTCAATTTGGAGGATTGAGCTAATAAAGTCTTCAAGATAAGTTGGAATAGACAGCTACATGTTGGATATTGGGAGCAGCCTGGCAACTTGAACATTAAAATTAGGCTTGAGAACTAAGGAAACATCCTGACAATAAATATCAAACACCAGAACTTCGTTTCCAGTGTGTCGTCATATACGTTGTAGTGATGTTCAACTATGACGACAACCTAGGAAGCTTTCTTGAACTATCAATTCTTGTCCCTAATCATAACCGAATTCCAAACCCAATCGTTTGATAATGCTCAACAATATATTCTTCACTTTATTTCGCATCAATCGCACGCACACTCTCACCGCACTCTCACCACCACAAATAATACTTCGCTAATCACTTTGGTTCATCGTGGCCCGTGGCCCGTTCATCCATTTGCATATGTCCGCTCATTTGCCATTACTCTCGCTGGTCACACTTTCCGAGGTCGTCCGTACACTTTCCACCGTACGCTCCTCGATGCGCTGTATCGGGACGGTTCGTTCGTACACGGCTTCCGGTGCCGGCTGGGGGACCTTCTTCGGTGCCACGATCGTCAGCACACCGTCGGACGAGAGGCTGGAGATGACGTCTTTGGGATCGTGATCGTCTGGCAATGGGAAGCAACAGGGTGAGAAACAAATACTCAATAAAGCCCAATCTTTCAGCCATGTCTACGCAATGGCTTGTTTGCCAGCTCTTCTGAAGTGTTGTTTCAACATGAAAATCTAAACACTCACCCGGCAGTACGTAGCGGCGAACAAAGTGACGCGCGATGAACCCATGCTCGTCCTGCTTCTCCTCGTGCTTGCCCTCCACCACGATCGAATTGTTGACCGTTTTAACGGTGATCTCATGCGGTGTGAATTGTTGCACGTCCAGATTGATCTGCAGCCGGTCGGTGAGGGGAAGGGGGCCGCTGTTGCCGATCAAACTGTTGCTAAACTTGTGCGCCCCGAACTCGCTCCAGGGGCGGCGAAAGCTTCCGAGTCGCGAGGAGCGCAAATTGCAGGACGAATGAAAGCTTGAGGCCATCTTTTGCAGATCTTCGGAGCTAAAGAGCAGAGAGATAGAGTCCATAAAATAACATTTACACTAAGAAAATTTCTCGAGTTAATTCTTTAACACATACAATATCCCGGTACCGAACTGTTGATCAAACAATCGAGACGTTCGACGCGGATTTTCAAACAGATCGTCATCCCACCAATCGCGGAAGTACATCGGAACGGAAGACATTTCACTCACTGACTCTCACTGACTTTGCACAAAAGCACACTACCCGAAGCGCGTATAAAAAGCCGACTGAGCCTGGTTTCATCTTCCTACTGTGATATTTATATGACATCCGTCACTTAGCACCCAACAGCAGCCCCTTCTTGAAGCTTCTTGCCTCTCGACTCAAAAAAGCAGCAGCAGAGTACGGTACGGCCAAATTGCAAAAAACGAGAGAATTCTAATGTTTCGCCACAAGACTGTGTGAGAGAAACCATCACACCAGAGGGAAGTAACCCTTCAACCAACCGTGCCAAATTCGCATCCAATTTAAAGGGGAATCACTCAAAATACTCACAATGTCTTCATCCTTCAAGGGTTAAGAGCTTGTGGTGTGTAAAGAGCAATTATTATGTGTCGTCGTTGTGCCGGTTTGTTTACCACCCCGTCGTCGATCAGCTGCTGGTGGGGTGAGCAAACGAAAGATCGGAGAAGGTGGATGGGACACGTTCTCTCACATTTCGCTTTTGCTAGATCATCTGGTAAATTTAAATTAATGATTAAACAACGATAGGCAACATCGAACTGAGCGCGTGTGGGCTGATATACTCGATCGATCGCTGCGTTTGATGTGAGTGAGTGTCAATTAAACTGGAAATTAATTAATTTTTGGCTGCCCTTGGTTCAATCGAAAACATAAAAGAAAAAAAAACAATTATTGTAACCATCAAAAGATCTTCAACTTGTCTGAAATATGTAAAAAATGTTGTAAAACCGATGTTCCAGAAAAACGGGTTCCAGTGACGATAAGTAGTTGTTTACCGGCTACCCTGTCAATGTTTCTCAGTCCTCAGTCACTGGACAGTTCTATTTACCAAGCGCGCGAGACATAAGTGGCATCAGATGGACTCACTGTTGCCCATCTGGGGGTCTGTGTTTGCGCAGCTCATTTTACCCGTTTTGTGTTGTTAATTTGAATTGATAGAAGCGTACGGTACATTTGAACGAAAGTTTAGAAGTTATCGGACGACAAACAGAAAACATTGTCCGATGGCTTGCTGATGATGTTGCCATGCTTTTTATAGTGTCTGAAGAGAACTCATGTTTGCCTGTTGGTGATGGACAGACAGTTCTAAACAAGGGAAGGGATCTTGCTGTTAATATCAATTGGATCATACTCAAAACCATGATGGATTTACAAATCCTTCATTGGAATATCGATCGATTGATGGAGATCATATCAGAAGTTGAAGAAGACTTCAGTGGTTCAACTCTAAATGGTTTCGTCATTTAGTTACGTCGCCTAAGGTATCCTCCATCAAACAATTGTTCTTCAATGGATACTCTTTTTAAACAATCAGCGGGTAAGGTAGTTCTTCCTCAAGTTGATCTTTAATGCCTTTTGGATGAACTTAGAACTCATATTTTCTTCCCATAAAAGAATTACTTGTTCAGTGTAAGGAGTGGGGATTAAAGGCCAATGTAGTCTTGCTATATTCTAACCATATGTGCCACATAAACCCTTCAGCACATGTGTAGCATACTGTAACCGGAACCGATCAATTGATACATTTCATAGTAACGCACTAAAGACCGGGAGCATTGTAGTAAATTCCACCACACATTCCAAGCCCACCAACCCACTCACCCAGCTCAGCTCCACCACCCGATTCCGGTCCAGATTAAAGCTCAATCATCTGCGCGAACAATCCCCGCGCAACGGATTTTTCTTTTGATTGAGATTCCCAACCGCACAAGCACACAAACGCGCACCACACCCTACTGCACAAAGCATCACCGCACCAAACAAACAGCTGACCGCTGGGACCGCTGGTGGATGCAGCAAAACGCAACCCCTTGTATGGTAATTATTACACTATGTACACGCGCCCTCCGCCCGTTCTATTCGCCCCGTTTTAGGCAGGGAATGACACTAAGTAAAACCACGTGTCCGCAAGCTAATCAACCCGGTGTGCTGCGAACACAACAACGCATCCCACCCAACCCACCACCACCACCCACACACAGGCGCGCGCGCGCACACCGAATAACAATACCATACAAAGCACTAGGGCGACCGCCTTCCCAATTGCGGAAGTGCGACACAATTACGCGTACGCCCGGACCTGTTCCCGGCACTTTTTGTTGCGCCCGCTGCTTTACCCTGTGTGGGGGCGGAGGGCGCGGTTTTGTTTGATCAAGCAGGAGGAGCGAAGGGATGGATGGTTGCGATCGATCGAGTGATCTGGCCCGGGAGGTTCGCATCCAATTCAGAAGGGAGCATGTAACCTTGAGGATGGTACGAAACGCGTTTTGCAGCATCGAATATGTGCCGGAGCGTACGCGCGTGTGAATGTCAACTTCACGGTTCATTGCATCTCCGGCGGGAGTCCATTGTTTCCGGTACCGCTGGTGTCACGGCGGGTTCGGTGGATGGTAGTCGCACATTCCCAGTCGCTTGCCAGTGGAAATAGTTGTAATGTTGTCTGTGCAAGAATATTTAAATTTATTTTAATTTATTTCGAAGAAACTGCCTTGAAATACTCTACCTCTGCTACTGGCCCACAGATGGCGCCATCAAGCTCAACTAGCAAGAGCGAACACATGTGACCACGTGTGGCAATCATCACGTGACTTCATTTCAAATATTCTTAACCTCATTATGATTTAAATTAATTCTACCGAGCCCATTGTAAATTAATCCAAACAATATATTCGAATGATCCAAATCCCTCCCAAATCGATCAATACACCCCCCGAGATCCTATTCTAGTGCTAACCTGAACACACACACACACACACTCCGCTGGTAGTGGCAATCTTTTTTGATACTCCCAAACGTTCTATGCTCCACCATACACATGCTCCACCATGCACCGCCATCCGCCGACGCCGCCGCTGCTGTGCTGTAACGCAAACGCGCGAAAAAAGAGCGCGCGCAATGCCAAAAGTCACCCCGTTTGACGATGAATATCAACAACCCGCTACCGTCCCTCCCGAGCCGCTGTATGCCGACCATAAACCAGCTGGGGATGTTGGGGGTGGTGGTGGTGCTCCACCTCACTGTACAGGTACACCCTGCAGCACGCGAGCACTTTGCTACGCGAACGGCTTTGGTTGGTTGGTTGGTTGGTTGGTTGGTTGGTGCGGCACTGGGCGTGTGGGTTTGGGAGGCATGGCGCAAAATCAAAACAAAATTCAAATCCATCCGCCACGAGCCATAGTCTCGCGGGCGCGCTCGTTGGAAGCGGTTCAACTTTTTTCCTCCTAGTGCCCATCTAGTGCTCAAAGTGCCGTCGCAACATCAGCGTCATCGTCATCATCATCATCGTCAACAGTCAGCTAGCTCACCTGAGCGTCGAAGTGCAAAGACCTGCGGAAAGAGATTCGATCAACAACGTCCACCCCTCTCTCCCGCCTCACACAGCACTTCCACTTTCGGTTTGCTTCGCTGCCAAAAGTCTGGGATCATACGCCAGCCAGCCGAAGGTCGTCGCGAAGGACCGGGTGAAAGTGATTAGAAAAGGAACGCCAGCAACGGGCATCAGTATCGCTAGGTACGTCTAACCGTTCGGATTGGTCTGTGCTTAGAGGAAGGTTTCGGTTGGAATTGGTTTCCATCGGTGTTGAAGGTAGGTCGTGGGACTGCGCTTCCAAGACAAACTGCGTCTTTGGAAAACATCAAGATTTGTTGGAATAGCTCCAAATCTGATAGTCGCCAAAAGTGCAGTGAATTAATAACAGATGCCTTGGGAAGCGATTCAACTGATGCTAGTGAAAGAACAACGCAGTTTATTCCAGCCAGAGTGCCAAAGCATCCTTCACTCCTTTGGTGTTAATTTCAAAGTTGAGGTCTTGACGCTTGATCTTGAACGGAGCTCAGGAAGTCGTGTTTAATTAACAGTGCCTACCTCTCCAACTCCAAACAGTCCAAGTCCAAGTCCAAGTTCTCGCGAATATTCTCACCTTCCCCCAAAACCGTCCGTCATTCGAAAAGGGAGGTTTTATTAACCCCCAAAATTTGTGCGAACCGAAGGGCACATGTCGCGAAATATGAAAAGGCTGACAAACAACAAAAGCAACCCAAATGGAGGAGGAAAACAGGACCAAGCTCAATGGTGCCTTCCACTATGCTGACCTTTTTTTTTCTTCTTTACCTTCTACGCTTTGGCCGCTATTTATAATCGGGCCTAATCCACCCGTGACAGTGTTAAATCGATAAATTGCACTATCAGTGTTACGAATAGTTTGCTCGACGAGTCAGCATAACCAGCGGTGCGAGAGCTGCTGCTGTGCAAAAATGTGCCTTCTTCCACCCAACAACAACGCCCAACCTTGACTGCTTGACTTCTTTTATCACCTCTGAAGGTCCATTTTGTTTCTGCCTTTCCGTTTCTGATTACAGCCCTTCCCTTCCTGTAGTGGGAAATTCTTAAGCGCAAATTCTCGTCTCCGCATACCTTAAAAACCTCGACCTTTGAAAGCTCGACGATGTCGCTCGTACCGGTACAGTACCGCACGTGGTGGGACGACTGGGACCTGCCGCTGTACACGCGCGTCCTCGAGAAGTCGATCACGCAGGAGGTGCTCGGCACGGACGACTACTGGCGGGGGGCGCCGCTAGCGCCGCTGCGCTGGTCCAGCCTGTACCGGCCCTGGCGCTACTTCAGCCTGCGGGACGTCGGCGCGAAGGTGGACACGGACCGGGATCGCTTCCAGATCGAGCTCGACGTGCACCAGTTCCTGCCGCACGAGGTCACGGTCAGGCGCACGGACAAGTACGTCACGATCGAGGGCAAGCACGAGGAGAAGCGGGACGAGCAGGGCTACGTGGCGCGCCAGTTCTCCCGTCGCTATCTGGTGCCGAGTAAGTAGCCGGTACCCTTTTAACGATCATTTGGTCACGTCATACCATTGTTCCTTCATTTTTTCGTTTCGTTTCTGGCACAATCTCCTCTTGTTTACCTTTTTATCGTAGCCCTTTGCACATCATCTTCATTGCACACCAATCGGTTGGATCACCAGAGGATATTTCTAGTACATTGGGATGATGCGGGATGATAGCATGATCCGCATGACTCATCGATGCTGTCTGGCGCACCTCTGGCACTGATTGCACAATTGTACTTCGCTGCTCTTGAATTAGTCACACGCGAGCTTTTTTTGTGTCCCATTTGTGGCCACGCTGGTGGTTAATTTTGGAACAACCACAGGGAAGACACAGATTGGGGTTTGATCGAAAGCACAAATAGCCTGCATGCACGATTCATTTGGTAAGTCATCGATTACAGCGACAGTAAGAGAGGAGGGCTAGAACCGATACAGCCTTCGAACAAAATTAATGCAATACATAACATGTCCTTATTTGTTTTACACCACACGATAACTCAGTCTTCGTTTGCTGTCATAAACGCCTAAATGTATGCAATCAGCATGACAAAACCCCTCAACACATGCAAGGATTTCGCTAATCTGCTCTTCTATTTTGCTTTTTTTTTTCCTTTTGCTACTTTCCACAGTTGGATACGACGCTAACCTGATCGTCTCGTCGCTCTCGTCCGACGGCGTGCTGACCGTCACGGCGCCCCGGATTGGTCTGCCGGCACCGAAAGTCGAAAAGTACGTCCCGATCTGGCACACCGGTAAACCGGCCATCGAGGACAAGAAGTAATTTGCACCACCCGACGCGCACCAACCCACACACGAACCGGTCATTCGGTGGAAGGTGGAATGGACGCTGCCGGAAGCACACCCAGCACACACACAGTCGCACTTCACATTCCTTTTTGACTCTCTCTCTCTCTCGATCTATCTTTCTGCTGGTGCTGGTGTGCTGCCGGCCCTAAACACCCATACTGCCAACGTCAAACGCTTCCTTCCACCACCGTTTCGAGCCGGCTGTGTTCGTGAAATTCGTGTTTTTCCCACTCTATTGTTGATCGCTTTTCGTTTTCTTCTTTTTTTTCGTTTCGTTCTCTTTTCTGTTCCGGTTCACTGCTCTCAACTGCTTCCGGTGGTTTTGTGTATCCTTTTTTTCTGTTTCTTTTTTTTTCTTCTTTGCTTCTTTATACCTTCTCAGTTCGCGACGCTGTTTGACGTACTACAAGTAAACGAACCGATCGAACAGACACACACACATCGTATTCCCTTCGGAACGATACGTGGCTTAGAATGTAATGCACGGCAATTCTTTCCAACACTCTGCGAATGTTGTGCTGCACGTTGTACTTATTTTCTCATGATTCAAGTCCCCACGGTTGGAGCAAGCTGCAGAAAAGATGTAAATGGTGGAATGGTGAATTGCATACTTTTAGGCGTTTGCTGTCTACATCTGGGCGTAAAGCGGTTTTTGAAAGAGTAGCTCGATTAGAACCATTTTTAAGCACCACCTATATCTTTTAAGCGGCTTTTCTACCGAGGGAACATGCGTTAAATGTCACACACATACGCTCACATACATATCCAAAATGCTAATACTCGAAAAGCAAAAGAAAGCAGCACTAACCCAGTTACTACCGTAAGCCACGCGTACCAACTAAAGATGTGATTCATTAGCAAACAGTGTTATCGTTGTTGTTCATTGTTAGGAGCTCGGAACGATTAGTAGTTCCCCCTTTTCCCCCTCCATCTCTAACATCACACCCGATCGTGTGCGTAACATTGTTTGACGTGAGACGACGGCATTGCGAAATCGTCGTCATTCCGTTTACACAAGGAGCTGGCATAGACTATAGTCTTGTTCGGTTGTTTTTTTCTTTCTGGCGAATAACAACAACGTTCACAGAGTAAACTAATTCCAGTAATAAAAATCGTATTGAATCTAATGTCGAACGCACCTGTAAGATGGTTGATTTTGTTGTCTACTTTTGATTGCCTCCGAAACTACGATGCCTTGGAGATGATCGGATCGATAGATCGATTTGTGGGTGACGGTGGGTGTAGTGTAGACTGCATAACGACTGACAGATTAATGTGAAACAGGTGCGGCAACCATCGCGTGCAGTACACGGTTTAGTGAAGCTCATTTCAATTTTTAAACCATATTTTCAATAAACCTAAGGAGAGAAAACGATACCGAAACGCTTCGGAATACGGTCAAGCCAAATGTGGCACAATTGTGCCTGCTTTTTTTGCAACTTCCTCATCCTCCCATTCCCATTACAGCAATGCCGGGACCGTTTACTGCATCGCATAAACTCCCCATAAACCCTGTCGGCCACACGACAGCTCATCAGCTGACAGACGACCGGTCGAGGGTGAATCGCTGGCAGCACAGCGAACGCGGCGTGTCTTCCCCACAGCCAACGCGCTTCACATTATATTGCCGAGGTTATTGCCATGTCTAGTGCCAAGTCTGACACGACGCGGACTGAACATACAGCCGTAACAGCCACAAACAAACTTTCTCCCTTCGAGCTCCAGCCCTTTTTCCGGTGTAAAAGGAGGGGTTTGGGGCAGGAAAAAGTTTTCCCCTGGCGCTCTCTCCCATAGCGAGACACGGCTCGGCGTCCTTGGGAAATCAATCAAAAAGACTGTTGCAGCCAACTTTGGATCCTTCATTCGTCTCCGCCCGAGCTCTCCATGCTGCTGCAACTTTCTCCTCCTGCAATCGAAACACTGCGCTGCTCGAGGCCGATTTTCTTTGCCTCGTTGCAACGTGTCCTACATATTGGGTGCAGCTTTTGCCCGGATGTGTCATAAAAATGGAACAAACATGTTGTTAGAAATATTGGTTAGAGCTTTTATTTTGGCGAGGAATGGTTAGGTGGGGCTTTCGTTCGGGATGGAAAAGTTACTTTCACGCTTCCGGGGAGTTTATTTCACACGCCTGTAGGATTACCGGGTTACCGTAGGCAAATTGCAATGTCACTCATGATGGACAAATTGATCGGTTATTGGTCGAGTTTAAACCGATGAATGGACAATTTGTGGAACGAAATGATGCATTGGATAGGATTAATATTGCATTCAATGCAATTTCGCATCAATTTCGTGATCAACAAAGTTGAACATATTTTGTTTAGAAATTGGATTATAAATTAAATTGGAAGCATTTGACTTTCGTCTCTACGCAGAAAAAAACAGTAAATAACTATTGAAATTTCCATGTGTCCCTGCATGGAAAAGGTCTGTTAAATAACGCTTTTAACAATTCCTCAGTTCAAATACGATATCGGCTGTAGCTGTACTTAGTGGGCGAGGAACAGAATTAATTTGCTCGTCCAGTTACCTTTCATGGCGATGAGATGACTCACCATGAGACCTTTCGACCGTTACAGTCGTGAATGTTCTATTATTTTTTTTTATACAAACCTTATTTTCTCCTTAAGGGTAAAACTGCACTACAAAAACATTGTATCGTACCTTTCTTGAAATGCATTTCATTATGCCACATGAATCTGCTGCGCTAAAAATAGTCTTGCGTTTGGCGCAATTCGATCGAATTCATTTGAACGCGTGAGATGAATCACAGCTCACACGACGGTTAGACTGATGAACGTTCTCGTATTTTCGATGTGCCTTAATTTTTCATTCATTACTTTTCTGGTGCACTATTTTTAATTATTTTACTATAATCGAAAAATATTGAGTAAATGTTTGTAGAAACATGATACTTAATACGTGCTACATAAATGAACAACAATTTTAAATCACTGCGTGAGCTAGAACATTCTCATCTTCGACTCACTACCCACCCGATCTCACGAGACGATTCTAGAAATCTCTCGCTCATTCACCTCGAACGCTCTCTCACCTATATAAACAGCGGTGAGAGCGCTGTGAATACACTCAAGCGAGTCCAAGCGACCAAACCTCATCCAAGAGCACATTTCTCAAGCGGCAAACGTCTATTCCTGTGAATCAACCGTGTTTCCTCTATCAAGTTCAATAGTCAAGTGAACAGTGAAAATGTCGATCATCCCGATTTTCTTCCGCAACTGGTGGGACGACGAATGGGATCGTCCGCTGTGGAGCTCTCGTCCGACCAGCACTTTGGCAGTGGTGTGACGGCGGACGATCTGCTCAACGCTCTGGCATCGGTGACCGACCGTCGACTGCAGGAGCAACAGGCCCAACAGGGACAACAGTCTGGCAACCGGTACAATCGCCCATGGCACAGCTCTTGCGTAGCTCGCATGCATGACAGTGGCTCGGCGGTGAACATCTCGAAGGACAAGTTCCAGATCAACCTGGACGTGCAACAGTTCTCGCCGGAAGAGATCTCGGTCAAGTACGTGGACAACTGTGTGCTGGTCGAGGGCAAGCACGAGGAGAAGCAGGACGATCATGGCTACGTCTCGAGACACTTTGTGCGGCGCTACATGCTTCCCAAGGGCCACAATGAGGCCGATATCGTGTCGTCGCTCTCGTCCGACGGGATTCTGACCATCACGTGTCCCAGGAAGGAGATCGAGCAGAAAAAGGAGGAACGAAGCATCCCCATCACACACACGGGACAGCCGATGAAGCAAGTGACGGGCAAAGCGGCACCAGAGAATGGTCACAGCAAAAAGGAGGGAGAGAAAATGGAAGCATAAAGAGTATGCCATTGATTAGCCTATAGACTCTGTTCAGACTGATGCGAATTTTGCTTTTATTTAGACTGTAATAAATAATTTCTCGAATTCTTAAAGCTACAAGCGGTGTATATAAAATTTCGACTTATCCGAAAAGGTTAGGCATGAAAATCAGGACATTTAAAACAAGCCTCTTGAAACTGTCCACAAGACATAATTCCAGTCATGAAAGCATCTTTACGTGATAAGTAAATATATATATATATTTTTAATTTACAAACGCCCTGATCTTAAGTAGATTGATTAACAATTACGACCTTGTCTGAAAAGACCGTATGATTGCACCAGGATAAGGACAAATTTAAGAATTGTTACCTAAGCGTTGCTTTGCCATCTAGGGATACACGTAGATACTGTAAAGAACTGTAGTGAGTAAGCTAGTAACAAGTTGATTCTTTATGGATCTTCTTTATTGGCCCAATAGCCGTTGTCGGGCAATGCCTACTTGTACCACTAAATGGGCTTCGCTTTCAATGACCACGTACTTATTACCATAGCAGTACTACGTATGGAGGCACGGAGCTTGAACCCTTGACGGGCATGTTGTAAATTCGTACGAGATGGTCACTGTACCACAAGACCGACCCAATTTGTTCGTTCAGAGTGTTTCAGAAAATGCAACGATTCTGATAGTTGCCAGCCTCATAAGCGATTCTGGCTAATTGGTGTGCCGAGTTTGTGTCGGGTCAACTCGAATTATCAATAGGTGGAAGTCCCTTATGCTTCCGTTTACCTGATGATAATTTGGGTGGACTCGAACTCGTTGTACTCATGGGTCTGATTGAACTTACTTAAAACAAAACTCGACTTGAGCCCATCTAGGCAGCAAAAAACTGTTTGTGGCTCGGCTAGCCGTATTTTGCCTATCACTGCCCTAACATAGCAAAGCGGTTGTAGCGCCGGATAAGTAAATAAGTAAGCCCTAACACAGCAAGCCCCTAACAGCATCTAAGATTGCTTGTTTACTGCTTATCCGGCGCTACAACTGCATTGCGGTCATGGCCTGCCTCTGGAGTGTCCGAAACCGCTCACGGTCTCCCGCCTTCGTCTGCCAATCTGTTATCCCGGCCTTAATAGCGGAAGCTTCCACACCATCTTGCCACCTGGTTTTGGGCCTACCACGCTTTCTTTGCCCTTGTGGGTGGCCTAGAGACTTTACCCCAGACTTTCCGGGCTGGGTTGTCCGTTTCCAAGCGTACGCCATGGTCAGCCCGGAGCCTGGCGAGCTTGATACGTTGCACGACGGCGAGGACGCCGTACATTTCGTATGACTCGTATAACGGCTCCTTGATTGTTCCTCAACACATACGAGGCCAATAATACTTCTCGTTCTTCTCGTCTTAGACTGCTTACCGTTAAAGCACCTACTGGCGGAAATGTATATTAAGAGACAGTGGCGGTGAAAGATCCATCTGCGAAAAAATATGTAGGAATTTTCATGTGATGCAGTTATCAAGCTGCTATGGGTAATCAATAAGATAGTTGAATAATGAAGCATTTATTTACTTAAGCATTTCGGATTTATCAGTACTGTGATCCACAATCAACAAAGTTTTAAAGTTTTGAAAAGCAATAATTTATTACAGTCTAAATAAAAGCAAAATTCGCATCAGTCTGAACAGAGTCTATAGGCTAATCATTGGCATGCTCTTTATGGTTCCATTTTCTCTCCCTCCTTTTTGCTGTGACCATTCTCTTGGGCCGCTTTGCCCGTCACTTGCTTCATCGGCTGTCCCGTGTGTGTGATGGGGATGCTTCGTTCCTCCTTTTTCTGCTCGATCTCCTTCCGGGGACACGTGATGGTCAGAATCCCGTCGGACGAGAGCGACGACACGATATCGGCCTCATTGTGGCCCTTGGGAAGCATGTAGCGCCGCACAAAGTGTCTCGAGACGTAGCCATGATCGTCCTGCTTCTCCTCGTGCTTGCCCTCGACCAGCACACAGTTGTCCACGTACTTGACCGAGATCTCTTCCGGCGAGAACTGTTGCACGTCCAGGTTGATCTGGAACTTGTCCTTCGAGATGTTCACCGCTGAGCCACTGTCATGCATGCGAGCTACGCAAGAGCTGTGCCACGGACGATTGTACCGGTTGCCAGACTGTTGTCCCTGTTGGGCCTGTTGCTCCTGCAGTCGACGGTCGGTCACCGATGCCAGAGCGTTGAGCAGATCGTCCGCCGTCACACCACTGCCAAAGTGCTGGTCCAGCAGACGAGAGCTCCACAGCGGACGATCCCATTCGTCGTCCCACCAGTTGCGGAAGAAAATCGGGATGATCGACATTTTCACTGTTCACTTGACTATTGAACTTGATAGAGGAAACACGGTTGATTCACAGGAATAGACGTTTGCCGCTTGAGAAATGTGCTCTTGGATGAGGTTTGGTCGCTTGGACTCGCTTGAGTTGGTTGGTTTTGGCGCTTTGGTTGTATTCAACTGATGAGTTCACAGCGCTCTCACCGCTGTTTATATACATGAGAGAGCGTTCGAGGTGAATGAGCGAGAGATTTCTAGAAACGTGAAGTGAGAATGAACGAAGTTTCGTGAGTTTTCGAGATAGACCACAGGGTAGCTCGAATATTACAGATTTTTCCATTTTATACAGAATTTTCATTGAAATGAATTTTGTTATTTTCGTTTCAAATGAATGCTTTTTTTAATAAGTTTGATTAATGTGGGAAATTTTCTTGTTGAAAAATCATTGAATTTCATTCTTCTCTTCAAATAATACATCGATTTTTGAATATTTTACCACATGAAACATACATGATAAAAAGTAAAGATATTGATTACCTTCTCAAAGACGTTTTAAAGTCACTCTAAAATAACTAATATAAAATGTGTTTTACTGTCCAAATTATTAAAAAACAATTTTAAAATTTTATAAACATTTTTTGCACGTGTTCGAATTCGAACACCATGCGGATCGGATTGGATTGTATCACCGTTTCGAAGAAGCTCCGGAACGACATTTCATTGCGCACATCACCATCCCTTCCTTCTTTTCGGTTTTGACGTCGAGCAAAGCTGCCGTGTTTTCTGTACAGCAGATAAAGTGGAATATATTTCACTTTTTCCCCGCGAATAACACGTGTTTTACGAGAAATAGCAAGTGAAAATGCCGCTCGCCAAGGACTTCTTGCACCCGCTGCCCGCTGAGGAGAAGAGGAAGCACAAGCTGAAGCGCCTGGTGCCCCATCCGAACTCGTACTTCATGGACGTGAAGTGCCCCGGCTGCTACAAGATCACCACCGTCTTCAGCCATGCCCAGAGCGTCGTAGTGTGTGCCGGCTGCTCAACGATCCTGTGCCAGCCGACCGGCGGCAAGGCGCGTCTGACCGAGGGCTGCTCGTTCCGCAGGAAGCCGTACTAATAAGTGTCCGCAACAACACACACACACGCTGTTGGAGGAGAGGAGGACCGAAGGGGCGATCGAACGGGCGCCTTGTGCTGCATGACGGATTGGTTGCCGAAGGAGAGCGAGAGCGAAGCGGAAGCATCATTCATCTTTAATCGCCGGCGCCGTGAATTCAATCCCAGATGGCTTAGGTGGGTGATAAACCCATCGCTACCAGTGGACAAGTTGTATTCATCCCCGAAGGAGCAAAATAAAGGAAGAAATTCGGTCGCCTAATCATGTCTGAAAGTGTGTTGTGTGCTCAGTGTCGCAAATGTGAGGTTATGTTTTTCTCCCTCGGTCGCTGGTGCCGTTGCCTGCGTGTTTCATCGTGTGCGGTAGTGTGTGTATGTGTGTGCTGTTTGACAGCTCGCGCGGTGTTGTTGATTCGCTGTGGCGGAATTGTGTTGTTCGTTGCTGTGGCATACTGCGATTGCTAGTTCTGGTGCAATGGGAGGGTTTCTTCCAGCTGCATGTGCAATTTCTATTCTCTCTCTATTTCACCACATGACGACAAAATATCGATGAGTGGACGCGTTGGATGAGTCATGGAAGCAAATGTGCAATTCATGAGGGGCGATTGTTTGTTTTGGTTTTCTCGGTGACTTCCAGGATACGGGTCGGGCGGCAATTACATTGATTGTTAGTCCATGTAATCACTTAGGACAATAATTAATTAACGAAGCTCAGTGTTTTGTGTGAACAACCTGATGTTAATATGTTTTCAATTATGTCTGTTCATTTATATGATTTTCATCCTAATGTTAGCATTTTCCACATAATTGTATTTGCTTTGCCGGGGTACTTTGATAACGCCTCGATTATTTCCATTTTTACAAACACTTATCACCTTCAATTCTGTATGATGTGCAATCTTGTTTAGCTAATCGTTGGTTAAAACTTATAAGCTATCAACTATTACTAGAATGTTCAACAATTTGCTTTTGCCACAGGAACCTTCCCCCTGAATTTAAAAATGAATCCAAAACTTAAGTGTAAATAGTTTTTAATTTGCCATTCTACCACTAGCAGCTGAAGATCATTCAAAGATTTGGGAGTATAGTTATAATTACTGTTGTTTATACTTGAAAGATACCGTTGAGATATTGTTTGCAGGGAGTTTGCTTGATTATCAATTCATTGTTCCGGGCAAAGTATCGTTTAATGTTTTCTTTCCGCTTTGGTAGCCTTCGGTATTGCGACTAGTTACTTCACCTGTTAGTAACGTCGAATATAAATGCATTCTAATATACCAACTGGTCATTCGTATTTCCCAATCAACGGTTAAGAGTACAAAGAATGAAGCAAATTTCGTTGGCAAGTCAAGTATTAGTTGAATCTAAGATGCAAATGCTATCTATAGCGACTTCGAAAGGCTCCGCACGTGCATATTACCCGAAACATGTAATTTAAGGTGTAGTAACCTACGTTAATAAGTTCCTTCTACTCCTCCTACGACCATCAATCGGTCTTACTTTAAAAAAGGCTAGGAATTACAGCACATGTATCAAGGGAATGGAATTAGCGTGCTATAATACAATTATGGCGAGCAACAATGCATATCACATACCTTCAGGCGTTTGTGACAATTTGATGGCAAGCTGCCGTGCGCATCGCATACTTTTAGGCGGTTTTGGCAGTTTGATTCGAATCAGCTACGTAGGCATACCAATTCGATCGCTTGATAATTAAATGATCTCATACGTTAAAAATGTGAGAAAAACATAACGCGCGAGCCATTTAAAATTAAAATCAATAGTGTCCATAATCTTGCATTCCACCGTTGGTTTAACACTGTCTCGTAATATCTCCTTGTCATCCTTTCGATTGTAACTCTGTTTGCCCTAAAATTGCTATTTGCTGTTGAATCTCGAAAAACTCGACCAAACGTTACAGCGCAACCTTTATATTAGTATGCAGCTTATGTGCCGTCAGCTGGTCTGCCAATGTCGCTCGATTCCACCACGTCAGCTGCCAGCTGCAAGGCGTACGACCACTGGAACGGTTCATCCAAATGTCGTACGATCGTCCACCCCCGTAATGTCCTCCAAAATATCACGTATTCCTTCTCATTTGCTTCACGCCCCAGTCAGCAAGCAACCAACAGTCCAAGGATTCTTACTAACCACACTCCAATCGGGGTATATAAAGCACGCACGAAATGTTTGGAAATCATCAGTTCACTTGCTAACGCATCCACAGCAGCATTTGCCTTTCTTCTCCAACGCAAACCACCCAAAACCAAATCCAATCAAAATGTTCAAGATTGTAAGTATTACTTCGAAAAGGGTGAGCGCCTGAACCATTCTAACGAGAATCTTTCCCCCTTCCCATCAGGTGTGCCTGTTCGCCATCATCGCCGTTGCTTCCGTTTCGGCCAAGGCTGACCCGAAGCCGGGCGTACTGGCCTATGCTGCGGCGCCGGCCGCTTATGTCGCTGCTGCCCCGGCCGCCTACGTCGCTGAGGGTGCCGCAGTGTACGAGCGTACCTTCCACGGAAACACTGCGCCGCTGGCTTACACCTATGCCGCTCCCTATGTGGCGGCTGCTCCGGTTGCATACTCCTCGCCGTACGTTGCCGCCGCTCCGGCTCAGGTGCTGCTGAAGTAAATCGGAAAAAAACGTGACCAGATAACCACCGGATGTTTGTTACCGCTCTGCAATAGTGAAGTTGTAAATACTCTTTTTTTGACTGAATGAATTCACGCATTTGCTGTCTCTAAACATGATTGTTTCATTATCGAATCGCTCATCATGATGACCCTTACTGATAATCTATTCTCTAAGTGCTATTTGTTCTATTTTATTCTGTTCTAGTTCCGAATTCTCTGCTCTGAACTCTACAATTTCTATTGCTCAAAAAGGTTCCATTCCTTCCCGTTCCAAACTAAAGGGACAGTATAGTATGAAAAATTTATAAAATGTCTATTAAAAGATAGAGTTTATTTGAGATTGTTCCTGTTTAATCACACGTTGTTCTCTGCATTTTAAGACGATAATTCTGAACCCAGTGGCAGATTAACACAAGTCCTTTCTGATGGCTTTTCACAGGCCTTTCTGATGTGTCGCGCGAGAAGTTGTATGAGGTATCTTAAACCAGAAAAGGATTCCTTCTCAAGCCTAGTGAGCGGGCGGGCGGTGAAACCTTGGGGCCCCACGAGGTCGCTTAGTTTGCGTACTGCTTAATTTGCACCTATCTGAACCATAAGTTGCCGGGCCGATCGGGCCGGTCTGGTGGTACAGTCGTCAACTCGTACGACGTAACAACATGCCCGTCATGGGTTCAAGTCCCGAATAGACCGTGCCCCCATACGTAGGACTGACTATCCTGCTATGGTAACAATAAGTCACTGAAAGCCAAGCTCACTTCATTAGTGGGTACTGGCAGGCCTTGACCGACAACGGTTGTTGTGCCAAAGAAGAAGAAGAACCATAAGTTGCAGTATCAGAGCTAGTGGTGGGAGCTCGGAATTGGACCTACCCGATTTCGGTTCCGTGTTCGGAGTCAATTCCAGAGCAGATTCCGAAGCTAGAATCGATTCCGTTTCCGGAGCCAATACCGCAGTTGACTCCGGAGCCTATTCCGGAGAGTTCCGGAAGTGGAATCGACTTTGGAATCAGAATCGGCTCACGAATCGGAATCGACCTGGGAATCACAATTTGCTTTGGAAACGGAATCCAAATTGGAATTGACTCCAGAATTGGAAATAGCTCTGGAATGAGAATCAATTCTTGAATTCAAATAAGAAGATTCAGAAGCGAAATCAATCAGGGAATCTCTATGAGCATTGATCGTTTACGAGTAAATTTTGTTTGTTTTTTTTTTGCGGCTATCAATACGTACCATCATTGGACCCAAACGCCTGTTCTTATGGAGATGGCGAAACCGACTCCGATTCCCAAGCTGATTCCGATTCCAGAGCTGAATCAGATTCCGGAACCGATTCTAGAAGCATTTCTTGAGCCGATTCAGTAATCGTTTCCGGAAACTGATTCCGTACCTACTATCCGAACTCGATTCCAGAAAACATCGGAGCTAGCCGGAATTGAATCCGACGAAAGCTTCATTTCTCTCATCACTAATCTGAACCACCTTGTCTGATACTGGACTTGATCCCCAACCCATAACGGTCCTGAAATTGCTTCCTGGAAGTTTCTGGAATTGATGCACAACCCTTGCCGGTTCTGGAATTGTATCCTGGTCTCATATCAGCCTTGGAAATGGCCCTGAACCTAGTTTGGTAATAACACTTATCCTACCTATTTTATTCCAACTTCAAGAATCTTACATCTAGCTGTCTCATTCATGGAATCAATCATGACTCCTGTCAATATAGTATCTACATCGATCCAGTAACTGACTCTGCTACTGGTACACGAGCTATGAAATACTTAAGTCGAGTGGATATATTCCCGATGGAGATTGGTATTTTATCCATATTTTCCACAACAATCATAGTAGAGTGAAGGTTTATCTAAGCAACAGATTTGAACTCACGATGGGCAGTTTGATTGATCATGAGACTTTAATACAGTACAACGGAACCGGAACCCTGTTGTTCTACAAGGCTGAATAGTCGCAGAAGTTGTTCTAGGTGCCTTTTACACCTCAAACGACTGCAGCAACAGAACCATTGAAAGTAAGTCAATGTTTTTATGATTAGCTCTCTCTCTCAACTTCTCACTTCCGTATGAATGGCTTTGTTAATTAGAAATGTAGCACTTCATTAGTGTTTAACTAAGAAGAGAGGATAGAACGTCTTATTAGAAAGTAGTAGCACAATTGAAATATTAAATATATTGAAATAATTAACAATCTTTGCTGCTTTAGTTCATCATCGGAAGTTATTTATTTGGCTATAACAAAACGGAAGGCGAGAAGAAAGTTCGACACAATTTTCCATCACTACAGCACGTACTTGGCGGCAAGCGGAGCGCTGTAAGCGAATGGGGCAGCTAGTGCCGGGGCAGCGGCATAGGCGGACACCAGCGGAGCGGCCGAGTACGCAGCATAGGCCGGATTGATGACCTGCGAGTTGTGCGAGGTGACGACGGCCGAATCGCCAACGTTAGCGTAGCCGGCAGTGTAGGCGACGGCTGGCACGGCCGCCGGAGCAACGGCCAGTGGGGCCGAGTAGGCGAGCGGAGCGGCGGCAGCGGCGGTGTAGGCTAGCGGGGCAGCTGGCAGGAACGCACCCGGCTTGGCACTGACGCTGGCAACGGCGGCCAAAAGGGCGACGATCATCTAGCGTTGGAAGAGAGTAGGAAAGATGGCGCTTTAGATCAGGATGTTCCTCAGAAAGGATCCTCAGAACAAGGAGCCTTACCACTTTGGAGAACATTTTTGATGGTTGTTGGGGAGTTGGGTTTGGTTGCTGTAAAGCTTGGATGTACTCGGTACGATTGGAGATGCGCTTACTGATGTCTACTCAACAGCTTGCGTATCGTTTATATACCTCCGCACACAACGACTCACCAAACAAATCCTTGCCACTTGCAATATTTTTGGAAGACTTCAGGTTTTTTTTTGCTTTGTGCCTTCCACAACCACCCCACAACGGCTGCATTTCAACGAGATGCAAATCCACGAGCGCTCCGTTCACAACACCGCAACGAAGTGTCCTTGCAATGTAGCGCGCGCGGCTACCGGTGTGCCATGTTTCTTTGCTTCACTTTGCGCAGCGGCATTTTGAACAGCAGAAGAAAGTATCGAACGAACGACTTGTGTCGCGCGAGTGGGTCCACTAACCATTGGCTGGTGGAATACTAATCGATTTGAAATGGAGCTTTCGAACCAAGCACGATATTGGTTATGACGCGATTGCAATCTTCACTTTCGTTGATTAATTCTGATCGAATGCCGTGATAGCGAAGTAACCTATCGCTCCATATAAAAACAGGAATATGTCATCTCTGGAGTATAAAGACATTCATAATTTCACTTGGAAGAGGTTTAAAACATCGCAAAAGTACATCTTTAAAGCGTTAGTTAGACAGAATGCATACATTTAGGCGCAATGTCCTAGAATTAGCAAAAAGAGCATGTAATCTATGCAATATGCACTACAAAATCTAATTGATTAAATCTTAAAGACATGTTAAAATGCTCAAAATTACGAAAGATTTCAATGACCGTAAAACAACGCTAAATATAACAAGGAAAAGGTCGTTGGTTGGCAATGTCATGTATGTGATTATTTTGAAAAGTGCAAAGGACTTAGTGGCTGCTTGTGATTATACTATTCCAAATTAATCGCAAACCACCTTGCTCCCAATCCGGCCAGGTCCAGCATACTTATGCGAATAGAAAAAAAACATAAACAAATGCCCTTGAACCAGTGCACTAAATAAAATTCCCCATCGATGCCGATGCGATATAGCCGTGGCCATATGACAGGGATCACCCCCTGTGGCACCATAATGCACCCCCAGCCTAACCTGACGCATCGTTTGGTCGGCATTTCGGTCTACCCACCTCGCTTCCAACTATTCCAAAAACTCTCCAGCCTTCCAATCCTACCCGGCACTACCCGGAGTTGGCCGTTAATCCGATTTCTTGCACGACGGCACGTGATCTGCATATTAACGCACACCAAGTGCATTCATGCGGCACGCGTAATCAGGTGCTGCTTCAGGTGAACTATTTGCTACTAAACGAACGTTTGCTACGCTGTGTTGTCGTAACTGGTCGCCTTCGGGTGGTTTATTACTCACCACTGCTAGGTGACAAAATGAATGATGAAGAAGAGCACTCGATCGATCGCACCAAGGAGTAGGGAGAGGCCACGTAGTTCCTGTGCAGCAGTAGTCCTAGCCTGCATCCTACTACCAAATCCGGTGGGTGGTGTGTTAACGGATTGGGTTTGCGATTTTTATCGCATATAAAAGTTGCTACGTTCGTGGTAAGGATCATACAGCAACCAAGCCTCGAACAGTTCGCCTCTTCAGCACTCCGCTCAACAACAGCACCCAAACTAAACCTCAAAATGTTCACCAAACTGGTAAGAACGAGTCGCCGCATCCTTCGAGTGAGCGGTGAAGATCACTAAAACATCTTGCTTTCCCGCATTTCAGATCTGCATTGCCGCTCTGGCCATCTCGTGCGCTTCGGCCAAACCAGGACTGTTGGCGCCGGTTGCTGCCCCGGTTGCTTATGCCGCTGGACCGGCCGTCGTCACCGCCCAAAGCTCGCAGGTCGTGGCCCGCAACTACAATGGCATTGCTCCGCTGGCGTACACTGCACCGGCCGTCGCGTATGCTGCCCCGGCCGTCGCTAAGGTAGCTGCTCCGCTTGCTTATGCTGCACCGGCACCACTGGCCGCTGCTGCCTATGCTGCTGCTCCGCTCGCCGCTCCGTACGTGGCCCCGTACGCCGCTCCGTATGCTGCCCCGTACGCTGCCGCTTATGCTGCCCCGTACGCTGCCCCGTACGCTGCCGCGTATGCTGCCCCGTACGCCAAGGCGTTCGCTAGCCCGCTGCTTGCCCGTGCTCCGTACCAGCTGTGGTAAACCGTCGGGCCGGCTGATCGTGATGGTGCAGTCAACAGTTCCTTACCGTGCATGCCAACAGTCTGGTGAACGTTTATTGTTGTTGAGTAATAAAATATAGTCAAATTTTTTGAAACAAATTAATTTCATGATGGATTGTCTCTGTTTGTATTGGCCCTTTCTGAGTGATGAAAGGGGTTGTCCTTATTCTGAGCTTAAATGTATGCGATTTTGGCTTGTTTTCGCCTTAAAAGTCTTACTAGCTAAAACTTTGTGGTGCTTCGGAGAGTAGCTGGGTTCCGTGGCGTTACACACCACTAAAGCTTGCATTAAGATTAGACGGTAGAGAATCGTAGCTCAAAGTCTTCGTATTAAACTGTCTTATTGGTTGATATTCTGTCCCAAGGATGGCAAAATTGAACTATTATGCCTATTACAGGTTACACCAAAAACTTTTCATTCTCTTAACGCATTAAAGTTGCTAAAATTTAAAATTTCAAAGCCCATAAGCCCTTCTTCTCTATTCTTGCACAGATTTCGACAGATTATGATTGATTTAAGAATATTCACAAATTGGGATCGATCCAGTTTCGCTAATCAGTTAAATAGGAAACCAAAAACGGAACGAATCATTTGATACCTGGTACGATTAAACAGGTTCTACCGGCTATGTACATGGCGTTGCTTTCGTTTTCGTTCCGTGTGTTCTTGCACGGGAATCACAAACGCGAATTGTCTAGCAAATTTCAACAGCAATCCAAAATGGATCACCTATTTTGTTTCGTGTCTCATGTTTCTTGTTTCCTCGACTTTTTTTGCTCTATGTTTCAAACAAACGTTCCGTAGTTTGTTCTATGTTTGGAATTCCTATATTATACTTTATTGTACTCCCTTTACACTGTACGCAACCAACATGGCTTTGATTATTCAATCAAACTATCGAAAATGAAGCAACCAGCAATTGCTCGATCAAGCTGTCGATCATCGGTGACTTTAACATCCACCTCATCGAGAGACGAACGAAGCAAAGATGCTCAAAGTCTCTATGAATTAAATGAAAAATTCTATGAAAATTATCAAAAGCGAAGCAGAGATCGCCGCAAAAACATACTTTTTGTTTGGAACTTACAATTACAAAGTTAAATCCACCGTAGCGAAATTACTAGTAGTGCAAAAGAAAGCCTAAAGATGACGCTTCACCATGACTTTATTTTATTTTCATTCCAATAAAGTGAAATAAATTATCAACGACACCTATACCAAATGCGCACGATCATGTTTATAACCCAATATTAGGCTACGCATTCGCCTAATGAACTACAAGAAAGACTGATTTCCGTAGCGCTACACACCATTAAAGTTCCTTAGCTTAACGTTAAACATTAGAAATTCGTAACTCTGAGTATTCGTGTTGAATTGTCTTGCTTGGTTGAACTTCTGTCCCAAGGAAGGATTGCTTGGTTGATCTTCTGTGCCCAAAATGGCAAGGATAAATTATTAAGAGTTTACTACAGGTTATATCAAAAAGATTCCTTCCTCTTAATGCATCAACATTGCTAAAATTCAACATTTCAGTTCCATCTTTAGGTTTCTTCAGTGTTGTAGTAGGTGTTCTAACCTTTCTGCTCTACTTCTTGCACTGATTTCGACAGATAATGATTGATTTAAGAATATTCTTAAATTTGATTGGATCCAGTTTCGTTAACCAATTATATAACAAATCTAAACACGAAAACGCAACGAATTATTCGATACCCGGTACGATTGAACAGGTTCTTCCGGCTATGTACATCGCGTTGCTTTCGTTTTCGTTCTGTGTTTTTTTGCACGCGAACCACAAACAGTGTCGAATTATGCATGCCAGCAAGGAATACTAACAGGTTCTAGTTCTGGAGTTTGGAGTTTTGGCAAAGAACAGAAAGAAGAGTTTCCTACAAGCTTCCAAAATTCAAATGGATCGCCCTTTTTGTTTCGTGTCTCATGTTTCTTGTTTCAAACGCTCTACTAACGAAACTGCAGTTTCAATATGCATTTTTTGCCCGATCAATCTGTCGATCATCGGTGACTTTAGCATGCACCGCTTATAGTAAGTGACACACATTAAATACCATTCTTCAACGAGTGTGTGTATTGCTCTTTCTAATCTTCTAGAACGCCTTCCCACACATTCCAATATCTTGTTGTGTATTGATCTTAATATGACATTCATATTCTGGACTTCAACGCCTGCCAGTATAAAAGCGCGTACTCTGGATTCATCTTCATCAGAAAGTAATCAACTTCAAGTGTTAGAACAGCTGCTTCAACAGTCTTCAAACAAACATAACAAAATGTTTGCCAAATTGGTAAGTATCTTGCTCGTAGTAGGAAGTGAAGCAGAAATTAAGAATTGATTTTCACTTTCGTCCTGTGTAGTTCATCGTCGCCCTTGCCGTTGTGTGCGCTTCGGCTGATATTGGGTTACTTAAGGGCCGTTCTCTTGACTTCCCGGTGGCCTATAGTGCAGAAGTTGTACCGTCCGTTGCCTACAGCGCTCCAGTTGCCTCGTACTCGACCTACTCCGGCAGCCCGCTAGCGTACGGCGCCCCAACACTGGGATCTAATTTCTACTACCATGGCCGTACCGTAGTCGTCTAAGAGCCACGAAAAAACCTCACTCCCTATGAAACACACTGGAAACTATTTCATATAACATTCTGTACAATAAATTGATTGGAATTCAAAATTTCTGTCCCATCTTACGTTTGCTTCAATGTTTTAGCATGTGTTGTAACGCTTCTTCTCTATTCCTGCACAGTTTTGGGCAGGTTATGATTGATTTAAGAATATTCTTAAATTGGGATCCAACGCTAATCAATGAAATTAGAAAACGAAAACGAAACGAATCATTTGATACTCGGTACGATTAAACAGGTTCTTCCGTTTTCGTTCGGTGTGTTCTTGCACGCGAACCACAAACAGTGTCGAATTTAGCATGCTAGCTCCTTGCTACGAACAGATTCCTGGTTCTGGATTAGAGTTTTGGCAAAGAACAGAAAAAAGAGTTCACGCTTCCAAAATCCAAATGAATTGCCCTATTGGTTACGCATCTCATGTTTCTTGTTTCAAGCTTTCTGTCTCTCTGTTTCTTACGAAGGTTCTGTAGCTTGTTCTATGTTTGGAATGCCTATGTTAGAATGTAACCGTTTATTTTTTTAAACATAGCTACATATTTCATTGAAGTGTCGTTATCGTCGTTTTGCTCGATCAAGCCGTCGATCATCGGCGACTTTAACAGCCACCTCTTTCAGTAAGTGATACGCATTCTATACCATTCATCAACGCGCGTGTGTATTGCTCTTCCTAATCTTCTAGAGCACCTTCACGCAAACTCCAATATCTATTTTTGTATTGATCGTAATTTGATATTCGTATTCTGGACATTATGCCCAGCCAGTATAAAAGCGCGTACTCCAGATTCACCTTCATCAGAAAACAATCAACTTTAAGCGTTACAACAGCTGCTTCAACCGTCTCCAAACCACATACAACAAAATGTTTGCCAAATTGGTAATTATATAGTTAACCAGCAGAAGCTAGAATTTAAATTTACTTTCATTATTTGCAGTTCATCGTCGCCCTTGCCATTGTCTGCGCATCGGCTGGAGTTGAGCTACATAGAAGCCGTTCTCTTGACTTTCCGGTGGCTTACACTGCAGGTGTTGTGTCCCCCGTTGCCTACAGCGCCCCAGTTGCCTCGTACTCGACCTATTCCGGTTCTCCAGTGACCTACTCGACGTACTCCGGCAGCCAGCGAGCCTACAGTGCCTACAGTGCCCCAGCACTGAGATCTTCATTCTATTACAACTGACATGCCTTGTCGTTTAAGGAACACGATAGAACCTCACTCCCTATGAAACACACTGGAAACGATTTCATGTAACATTCTGTACAATAAAATAGACTGGAATTGCTTTCAACTCCTACAATGCTTGTCTTCACCGACCAAAAGCGGAACATGATCCACAACGGACCAACAAACAAACAAAAACTCCTTCCCCCACTCCTCACAGCAATTGGCAATTGTTGCGCTGCAGGGAAGGTGCAAACACGTGCAACGCGATCGCCCGATTATGCGACCATGTTTAGCATAACCCTACACAGTTTCAATGCCAGCGGCCAGCGATTATGTCACAAACGCACTGGCCACCGTTCGATCGGTGGTTCGATCAAACGCTACGGACTTAGGATCGTGCCTGGATGTGTTCGAGGCGTGGAATAGATTTATTTTGAGCGTTCGGCGCACGGGCATGAATCGTGACGGACTTCCTTCAGCAGGAAACGGGGTGGGAACGGAAATCGGCCAAACAGATGGGTAACGGTTGATAGCAACCCCCTTGAGCAGTCGCTGTGTTGGGTTTTGTTTTTTTGGGGACGTTTCGGGTGGGACAAACAAAACAATGGACGGTTTGGCGTTCGTGCTTTTCCTATAAATACTCGATATACGGGTATTATTGGCTCATTACGCACTAATTGACCGTTCATCAAGCATCAGCCCGTGCCGAGGTCCCAGTGAAAGTGGAAAGAAACAAACAAACAGCTTAAAAATGTTTACGAAGGTGGTAAGTAGGACACATTCTTTCGGAACATTCCCTTCAGAGCGTTTACATTACTTCGTTCTCTCGTCATTCCAGTCCATCGTTGCTGTCTGCAGTCTGCTAGCCGTAGCGTCCGCTAAGCCACATGTCCTTACACCCGTCGGTCCTGGTGTTGTCACAGCCCAAAGCTCACAAGTGTTCGCCCGAACCTACAATGGCTTTGTGCCCTTCGCCGTACCGGCACCCATCCCGGCGCCAGTGCCAGCGCCAGCCTACCATTTCGTTCTACCCGCAGCACCGCCAGCACCAGTGTTCTACCCCCAGCCGGTCGTTTACAATCCTCCCGCGGCCATCCCAGTTCCGGTGCCGGTTCCAGCCGTACCCGCCGTACCAGCGGTAGTGGCTGCCGCTCCCGCCGCCAAGCTGGTAGCTGCCGCTCCGGTGGCGAAGGTTGCCAAGCTGGTGCGACCGTTCCATGCTACGATCCGCTACCGATCGGTCGTTGCCTAATCGGGTACGGTGGACGTGTGTGATTGCTGCTGGTGGCGGCCCCCAAATGGCAAAACATGTGATTAAGTAGTGCTTAAGCTAATCAGTGACATAGAGACTGCAATCGAATGGCACAACTTCCTTCGCCGAAGCTGGTGTGCAGGCAGGGCGGCGATGTACGCTTTTGCTCCAATAAATCTACGGTTAATCTTTGTATCCCGTGTGAACTAACATGATTTGTTTCGATTTTATTTCGCTTCTATGGATGGAATGGTGGAAAGTTTAAGGAGAAGAAATTCAGTTCAGAAACTACATCAAAGTTGAGACGTACCCATTAGTACTATACGATCTTCAAATTTCCCTATGGAGACAGACACTTTCTTCGCTTGCTTTAGTTTCCACATTTGAGTAGAGGATCATTGTAGATCAATTTTAGTATTTATCATAACGACAAACAAAGGCTTCCCTGAACTAATCCACGCAATTGCACACTAAGTCCTTACTAGAACAGGACGGTCCAAGTGCGTATCGATCCTGTCCGGTTTTGTAGGAGTTGCCTCGATGGACGACAAGGCCCAAGAAGATCGATTTGCATTCGCAAACGTCAACAGCAATCTTAAAACAGATCGCCCTTTTTGTTTCGTGTCTCATGTTTTTTGTTTCAAACTTTCCGCCTCTCAAACAAAGGTTATGTGGGGGAATTGGGCTTAACGAAAATGTCCTTGATTAATCCACTATAGTAGATGAAGCAATCAGCTGTATTTCTGCTGACTTGCACTCCACACACCAAAGACCAGTTTGACCTTTTATTGCTTTTTAAACATAGCTACATATTTCACTGCAGTTTCGTTATGCGCTTTTTGCTCGATCAACCTGTCGATCATCGGCGCCCTTGTCATCCATCTTTTCCAGCAAGTGCTACACAGTATATACCATCCATCAACGAGTGTGTGTATTGCTCTTTCTAATCTTCTAGAACACCTTCCCACATACACCAACAATTTTTTTGTATAGATCGTTATTTCGTATTCATATTTTGGATTTCATGATCCGCCCGTATAAAAGCGCGGACTTCAAATTCATTTTTATCAGAAAGCAATCAACTGCAAGTATTAGAACAGCTGCTCCAACAGTCTCCAAACCACACACAACAAAATGTTTGCCAAGTTGGTAAGTATTCAGTAGACTAGTGAAAGAGAAGCAGAAATTTAGATAATCGAATTGATTTTCACTTTCATTATGTGCAGTTCATCGTCGCCCTTGTCGTTGTCTGCGCTTCGGCTGGATATCCACTTCCTAGAGGCCGCTCTCTTGAGTTCCCGGTGGCCTACACTGCAGGTGCTGTGTCCCCCGTTGCCTACAGCGCCCCAGTTGCCTCGTACTCGACCTATTCCGGCTCTCCAGTTACCTACTCGACGTACTCCGGCAGCCCCCTAGCCTATAGTGCCTACAGTGCCCCAGCGCTGCGATCTTCATTCTATTACAATTGACGTGCCGTCGAAGTCGTCTAAGGATCACGATAGAACCTCACTACCTATGAAACACACTGGAAATGATTTCATGTAACATTCTGTACAATAAATTGACTGGAATTTGTTTTAACTCTTAAATTGCTTGATTTCTGAATGTTCGAGCGAAAATATCCTTGGTTATTCGATCAAACTATAGAAAACGAAGAAATCAACAGTATTTCTACTGACTTATACTCCATTCACCAAAACACCAGACCAGTTTGGCCGTTTATTTCTTTTTAAACATTCGTTATCCTCTTTTTGCTCGATCAAGCTGTCGATCATCGGCGACTTCAAGTTCCACCTCTTTCAGTAAGTGATACGCATTCTATACCATTCTTCAACGCGTGTGTGTATTACTCTTTCTAATCTGCTAGAACGCCTTCCCGCAAACTCCAATATCTATTTTTGTATTGATCGTAATTTGATACTCGTATTCTGGACTTCAACGCCAGCCACTATAAAAGCGCATACTTCAGATTCATCTTCATCAGAAAGCAATCAATTTCAAGTGTTAGAACAGCTGCTTTAACAGTCCTCAAACTACACACAACAAAATGTTTGCCAAATTGGTAAGTATTCAGAAAACCAGCAAAAGTGTGTCAAAAAGTTAGAATTGATTTTCAATTACGTCCTGTGTAGTTCATCGTCGCCCTTGCCGTTGTTTGTGCTTCGGCTGTAGAAATGCTACCTAGAAGCCGTTCTCTTAATTTCCCCGTGGCCTACACTGCAGGTGTAGTGCCCCCCGTTGCCTACAGCGCCCCAGTTGCCTCGTACTCGACCTACTCCGGTTCTCCAGTCACCTACTCGACCTACTCCGGCAGCCCCCTAGCCTATAGTGCCTACAGTGCCCCAGCACTGAGATCTTCATTCTATTACAATTGATGTGCCGCCGAAGTCTAAGGATCACGACGGAAGCTCACTCCCTATGAAACACACTGGAAACGATTTCATGCAACATTCTGTACAATAAATTGACTGGAATTTCTTTCAACTCTTACATTGCTTGTCTTCATTGTGTTCAATTGTTGTGCTACTGAGATGGTAACGGTTGATAGTAATCGCCATGAGGAGTCAACTGTACATTAAATCCTTGTTAGAAAAGGATGATCCAGGTGGGTATCGATCTTGTCCGGTCTTGTAGGAGTTGCCTCGTCTATGGAATCTGTTGGAGTCACCAGGACACATTACAGGCTTTACTCAATAGACGAGCTTAGTCCAACAAGCCCAATCAAGATCGACTTGCATTCGGCTCTTCCTCGCTTAGCAAAAAATAACTGTCTGGTTACGTCGCAATCAACCGATAAAGGAATCATTTATACGCCGTTGCGATAGAATAGATCCATTGGACAAAGAATAATGAGAAGAGGAATAGAGCTGTAGAGTATAAAGAGGCAATGTTGTGCTTGCAAACAATAAATTTATATTTCAAACATAACCACCATCAACCGATGCTTCATTTGGTACTTGTTGAGCAGATGAGATACATTTTACAGCAAATACGATCCATAGGCACTGTAAGGATACGCACTGTAGGCGTAAGGAGAAGCCGTGTATGCCGCCGAAACTGCCGGGACAGCCGCCGTGTAGGCAGCAGCAGCAAATGGAGCGGCCAGTGGAGAGGCCACCGCTACGGAAGGAGCAGCAACGAGCGGTGCCGAGTAGGCCAGCGGAAATACGGGCTTGCCGTAGGCAGCAGCAACGAGCAGGCCGAAGAAGAAGATCTATGACGCGAAGGAAGAAGCGATGAGTTATCGAAAAGGGGGGAAAAAGTCCTAAATGGCAGTGATTGTCGATTACTTACGATTTTGGCAAACATTTTTAAAGGTTGGTTTGATTGGCTTTCGATTGAATAGAACAACTGTACCGTTTGCTGAAGAATACACTCGCTATTTATACTCTTCTAGATGCTCTCCCCCCTGTGTTCCTTATCAGCTACTGCCAATTGTGGGGGAGTTACGATTAAAATGCGATCAACGACATCGCATCGTCCATGCGAACAGCCTTGCAAACATTCCGACTAGTACCCTGGAGGGGCCCTGTCAAATCACTCACCTAACGGGAAGGACCCGAACGTCGTCAAGGTCAGTTCGTCGCTTCTTGTGGTGCTTGAGTTGTGTAACTGACACCGTTAGCATGATCACGTCCGTACCGATCGTACCGATTGGTCAACCGCTGGTTTCAGTGTACCGTTTTTTGTTATGCGTTTATGATACCGGCGTTCGATTTCAATTTCCAGCATTAATATTCCCATCGTATGACGGACACACTGTCTGCCTCGTCGAAAGCAGGGAAGAGTGGGTGGACTTCACTGGGACCAAGTGAAATTGAACAATAATTCCGTATGCAACTTGGCAGGAAGGGTTGAGTTGTTGGTGTGGGTGTGTGTTGTGGATTGGTATAAAAACCATCCTCAACTCCAACAGTGGCATCAGTCGCTTCCAAGCAATCTAACAAACAAACCTTCCAAGCCTTTCGAACGTCAGAGTTCTCCACAAAACCCAACAAGCATCATGTCTGCCAAAATTGTGGTAAGTTTACCCCCTCGAACGTGTACTATTCGTGCTTAAACCATACAATCCATCCCGCTCCTTCAGATCTGCCTGGCTGTGTGCGTGTTCGGTACTGCTTCGGCTGGTGTTTTCCCAGTGGCAGCTCCACTGGCTGCGGCAGGAGTCGTCGCACCGTACGCCACCTCCTACAACGCACACACCGTCAACCATGCGGTAGCGGCTCCGGTCGTTGCGGCTGCTCCGGCCGTCGTTGCTGCCCCGGCGGCACGCTTCGTTGCTCCGGCAGCTCCTGCTCTGGCCTACACTGCCGCTGGACTGCCAGCCTACAGTGCTTACACTGCCGCCGGTCTGCCAGCCCTCAGCGCCTACTCGGCCTACACTGGACTGCCCGCTCCGTACGTGTTCTAAGGCACGCGTTGAAGCAGAAACACATTGGCATTGACTGAACATTGGGGTTCTGTCGAGACGATGCTGATCGTTCGTATGGTCGCCACCTTCCTGCATCTAGGATCTTTTGTACATATCGTTCTTTCCGCTTAACTCAATTCTTGTCACAATCAAAATACAACACCTTTTAAGAAGGAATGTTCCTAAAAATGGATACATGTTTTACATATCTCTTTACTGGATCCGAAAAACGGTTATTAAAAGAACTCTTGGCATATTATTATGCTCGTCATAGTTCACCATTCAATTTAGAGAGCGTTAAAGCCTATAAAGCCTGCATAACTCTCCAATATCCATAGTAAACGATCATCTTATTCTATGGCATAACAACCGTTGTGGGTCAAAAGTCTTCCTCTGTACACGACTAGTGGGGATTGGTTTTCAGTGGTTTACTGATTACACACATCGCAGGATAATCAGTCCTACCTCGTATGGGTGGTAGTGCAAAGTCCATTCGGGGCTTGAACCCATATGACGGGCATGTAGTTAAGTCGTACAAGTTGACAACTTTGCCACCAGACGGGCCCAACAATGGCCTCCTTAATTTCCACTTTCGTTCTAACGATGTCTCACACCAACCAATCGAGCCATTTCTATCGAACGAACTAATTATGCCTATTATAATAATTAAGCTCAGCAATACCGCTCACCAACACCAACCCAGCCATCGATCGATAAGGGCTCAAGTACCTGAAACTGGCACAACTGTCACGCTAAGGACCTGTTTTTCCACTCGAGTATTGGCCAATGCTCGCAGACGGTCTGGTGATCTTGTGATGGATCGGAAAACTAATCCCAACTCCAATCTCAATAGCTCTACTGCTTGAAGGCATCCACCGATCATCGTGTAACAATGATATACAAGAAGCTAAATATTACGTGACCAAACCTATGCATGTGATGTACAAAAGGCATTTATAAACTTTTAGGGCTTTACTGAACCTTCATGCTCATGGTTGGCAAAACAATCGTGTGATTTTATACCACAATGATGTCTAATTAGTCTGACGATAAATAACGCACCGGTGATGGACGAAGATCGTGATTGCAGATCATGTTCTGAGGCTAGATCGCATTCATAGCTTAAAGGTTTAGCTAAAAATAATTTTTAAAAACCCCACAGTACCAAGCTCCACGACGTCTTCGAATCCGCGTAACTCGGGAAAAGACTGTAGCCAGTTCTACGAACACTAGCGAAGGTCTTCCTCTTTGGCGCTGGAATCAAACTCTCTTCTTTCAAAAAGCATTAGTACGAAAGCATGGACTGATGCCATTTTACATTACAGTAGGGCATTCATTTAGCTTTTTATTATTATTTTCGCTAACCACATCTGCCCTATGTTATTTATTACATGTTTAAATCTCGAATCTCCCATCCACATACATCTCTTATTGTACCTACCCCAGTAGCACACAGGCCGGGTGCTACTCTACTCATTCCGGTTCGGCTTTCTTCTCCCGGCGCTTCTTTTTGTTTGGTGGTGCATCGTTCTGTTTGTCGCTTTCCGCGGTGTTAGCATCGTACAGCCCGGCCCGCACGAACCTTTGCGCGGCCGGCTGATCGAGACGGGGCCGCTTGGTGAGGTTATCGTGTATGGTCTGCAACCGTTTCATCGCTTCCCGCACCCGGTCGAGATCCGCTTTAATGTCATCCTGAAAGATGAGGAGATAGAATGAATCAATTTGAATGCTTCTACAGGCAACAACCATCCTTCCCCAACCCTTACCATGACGGTGTTCGGTCGACCGAGCATCTTCTCGTGCATCCAGAACAGTGAGTTCACGCAAAACGCACACAGCGTGTCGAAGCGCACCTTTTCTTCCGCCGTAAAGTTCGGATACTTTTCATACTCCCGATTCACGCTGGCCAGCGTTTCCTGTATCTGATCGATGGCTTGCATGAGGTTTTCGTTGTTGCGTATGAACACGAGATCTCCCTTCAACACGCCATAATCATCCACGGGGGTGCCTATCTCCGTTTCCATATCGTTCACCATGTTTAGAGGGCTGAGGAAGGTTTAAATTCACTTTTTGCCGGTGGCAGATAATTAGGAAACTTTAAATAATTCAATTTCTACAAAAACGAACGCGTGCCGCGTGTATGCGATGCACCGGCCAAATGTAAACAAACACACATCGCGCAGCTGTCAAATCAATTTGAAGCGTTTCGTGTGAAGCGTTTGTTTAGCGTATCCGGGCGCAAAACAATTTAAGAAAATGTAATTAAAATCTTACATTTGCTCTCACTTTTGGAAATCATGAACATATTCAACTAAAAAAAGCTGTTAAGACCATCATGAGACCGAAATTTATGGTAGAATAAATAATAAAAATTAAAGTCAGTTTTCGAATTGAAATTGACAGTTGAAGTGTGTACACCTCCTTTGACAGCTGCCCAGCTGCTTATTGCTGTTGTTGTTGTTTTACGGCTGTTGTGTTGTTGGTGGGGGAAGCGATCCGCGAGCGATTGGTATTTCTCTTACAAAAGTAAATAAATAGCAATTTGGGACGTAAATTGCAATTACTTCAAGTTCACTAAGTGAAGCGCATAAACGCTTCCACTAAACGCAACCGAAAGCTTTATATATTTGCGTGCGCAGCTTCCACAGAAATCGGTGCATCCCCCAGCTCCGCGTAAGTGATTGTGTGTATTGTGTAATCTTGTTTGAGTATCAGTGGTGATCTTGTCGTTTTATGTATTTTTCTCTTTGGCCTGGGATCTAATGATTATTTTAAGTTAAACCGTAGCAAATTAAAAGCATCTCTACGATCAAGTATCCGTGCATACAACCCAAACTTATGCTGCACCTTCATCCGTCTTCAACTGCTCAATACACCGGGACCGGTTTTATGACCTCCTTTCTTTCCGTCTCTTTCTATTTTCCCTCTATGTGCATAGGATGAATTTTTTGCGCACAGCATGCGAAATCGCACGTACATCATCCGGCGTGGCTCGAACGTCGACGCTGCTACGATCACGTAGCACTGCCGCAGCCGGTCGAAGCTTCAGCTCGAACCAGGTCGAACCAAAGCCCCAGCAGCCACCGAAATCGACTCCGTCCGCCGGTGGAAGCAATGGATCGAGCATCAACACGCACACCCACACACCGAACGCGCTGGAGAAGCGTATGCTGGTCTTTATGAAGCGGTACAAATCCATCGAAGAAGTTCCCAACTTTGTCAGGTAGCGTTTCCGTTTCTTTTCCTTTGTTTTGTGTATGAAAAGATCTTTCAATCATTTTTTTCCCTCCCACTCGCTAGCCAGGAGAAGATGGAACGGGTCCGGAATCAGGTGCGAATCAAGATCGCCAACTACATGATGATTGCGACCGCGATCGGTTGCATCGTCATGGTGATCAGTGGCAAGAAGGCGCAGGAGCGGGGCGAGTCCGTCGCCCAGATGAACCTGGACTGGCACAAGGAGTACAACGAGAAGGCACGTGCCGACTACGAAGCGTCGCTGGCGGCGGAAGCGAAGAAGAAGTAAAATGCCGTGTTACCCACCACGGGCTGGTCTCCGGCAAAGCCATCATCATTTATCCTTACACCTGACCTGTTTTTTGCTAGATAGAAAGGTCCGGTGATTATTGTGCGCGTTAAAACTACGCCTCATTTAAAGTGTTGATCTTTTAGGCGCTAGAAGTTGATAAAATCATCCTGTAAATACAGCCAAGCGATGGAATAATGTCACTGTGGTGTGTGTGTGGGGGGGGGACATTCGGTACACTTTTATTATCTTAATGCTATTGAAACACCTTCTCGTTGGCCCAAGCCTGCCGCTAATATAACGTAATTGTCTCCACGCAGTACCACTGGTTAGCATCCCGTCCCGATTTCTGTGCCTTCTGCTCCAGCACACGACGCAACGAAGGGGACAGCTTTTGAAGCTCGCCCAACAGCCCAACGTGCCGCTCGACAATGGTCAGGAGGCGCTGCAGCTGCTCCCGTATCGGCTCCTCGGTCGAAAGAATGAACTGTTGGTAGTGTGAATCGAGCAGCACCATCATCCACTGTACCGTCTGCTCGTCACTGTCGAACGTATCCGCATTGTGTAGCGTTTCGCTCAGCATGGCCATTGGATCGGTAAGCAAATGCTCGAGATGCTGCAACAGCTCCCGGACGGTGCGAAAATCCAACTCCTTCCGTGCGTACGCAATCAGCGGTTTCCGGTTGAAGCTGCAGGACAGGACAATGTTGAGCAGATCGCGACGACAGGGATGGTTTGCCTGCGCCTCCACCATAATGTGCTGATCGGGAAGCTCGGGCTCATCCTTCTTGGGCGGCTTGACTTTGCTGGCCTTCGGTGTTGTCCCAGCTTCCATCTCTTGCTCCTCCTTCTCCTCCTCCTCCTCATCCTCGTTCGTTGCAGGCAGCGCGAGTGCATACTTGAGCGCCTTTATGAGCGTCCGTTCCGATACGACCGAGTAGCGCTTTAAACACTTGGCGAGATCTTCGGACAGGTTCGCTTGCATCAGCCACGGCACGACGCGGTCGCAGATTTCCACCTCCGAGTATCCGCAACGTTCCAGCTCTTCGAGCATGATTTCAAACTTTTCGCTCAAAATCAACGGCCCGAGCGACACGTCCGCATTGTTGAAAAGCTTTATCTGTACCGTATCCTTCGGCAGGAGGGAGCTTTCGATCACATCCACCGGCAGCGATTCCCGATAGGCCGCCCGCAATTCCTCCTCAAACTCGGCCTCGCTGTACACCCACTTGTAGGCGGGCTTATCTGTTGGCGGCGCTTCGCCCGAACCGTTCGCGACCGTTGCATCGCCGCCATTCGCTTCGAGTTCGAGTTCCCTTCGCTTGGGCAGCTTGGACAGCATTTCGTCAAACGCGTACACATCCAGCAGTTCGCACTCCTCGTTAATGCTTTCGTCGTCGATCGTGTGCGACAGGTCGAAGGTGCGCTGACTGCCGATCATGTCCGACAGCTGTTCCTTGCTGATTTTAAACGGCACCACCGCCAACATCTGCCCGAACGCGAGCAGTATGTTGCTCTCCACCACCCAGATGCGGGACGACACGAAGTACACCTTGAAGTACTGCTTCGCCTGGAACACCTTGAACTGCACGTTGAACAGGACGAGCGTCGCGCCGTCCTGGTTTTTGTTGTTCGCGTAGAACGCGACATAGTCCTTGCCGATGCTGGCCATCGAGAGCGGCTGCTTTACGTTCAGGTGGTGCACCATTTCGATAAAGTTGCCCACCCCTTCCTCGCGCTTCGGCGACTGGCCGAGGGAAAGCTGAAGGTTAAATATGCGACTATCGGACCCTGGTTTTGAGGAAAGAAATGCCAATTAAATTCAAATCCGAATAGCCACCTCACTTCCCGCTACTTACAGATGCTCAGCAGCGATGGTCCATCGCTCCCGTCCACCACACAGGCGCTCACCAGCCGGATCTCGTCCCCGATGCGCTGCACCGCTATCTTTTCGATCGTTTTGTGTACCTTCAGGTCGGCCGGATTGAGCAGCGCGTAGTGCAGCTCCATCGAACCGTCCTCCTCCTTGCGCAAGAAGTACGTCAACAGTGGCGTCCCATTGTCCAGCAGCAGCACCTTCACGTCCCGTATCGTGTGCGTTTTCGGGTCAACGAAGCGCACCGCTACATTGCCGGTCTCATCCTGCTGCGATTTGTTTCTCGTTTTCAGCGCACTTTCAAGCGATTCACAGCTACCATCCGTGTACAGGAGCAACGTTTGACCACTCTCGAGACAGAACAGATCGTGCACGGTGCGGTACAGCTTAATCTTCTTCACCGTGTTCATGTCGTGCTGGTCCCGCTTCCAGCACCGTATGTAGCGGCCCCCAAACACACCGACGTACCGCTCGGACCGGAAATCGTACACCACCTTGCTGCTGAGCCGATCCAGCACGGTCCAGCTGCGGATTTGTCGTTGATTGCTTAGCTGTAAGAAAGAGCCAAGGAAAGTTAATCCGTAAGCACCATTGTACCGGGACACGCGCAATCCGTTGACCCACCTTGACCACCAGTATGATGTTGCGGCCCAACGTGTTTATCACGCAGCCCGGATCGACATCGCGCGACAGTCCCAGAAAGTCGTCGATGTTGTTTATCGGGCAAAGGTTGTAATAGGCGAGCAGTTTAGCCATTTCGTAACACTTAATTTGCCGTCCGGAGCGACGCGTGTGTGAGCGAACGGAGTACAACGTGCTTTTTGTTTACGTTTTACGGCGCCTGACAGCGCTCGGCAGTGTTTGACAGTTTTCAGAGGAGAGCAAAAAAAAATGCCCCACGAAAACATGTCAAGCTGTGACACACGTACAGTGCTTGACAAGCCACACTCGGCAGGTTGTGTGCTGGTGAGAAGTGCGAAATAATCGTGCAATAGAGCGAAATAAAAGCAAAATTGAATTGTTTTTAGTGATTGTGTCTGCTAAATTACCATTTGAGTGTTTGAAAGGTGTTGAAATTTCGATTGAATAGCATTTTCTCGCACTGTTTTGCTTATTGGCGCGGTAAGCAGCACCTTTGCTTGACAGCTGTTACCTGTGTGCGTGTGCTTGTGTGTACGTTCGCATCGCGTTGGAATCACGTCGCTGCTGGCTGCTAGCTTGTTGGCTGCGGATATTTATCGTGCGATCGGTAGCAGAAAGGACGTCCAAATACTCTGTGCCCTTTTCGGTGCATCACACACTGACACAAAACTTCCCCCTCGGTGAAAACAGTCCACACTACTCCCCAGACTCAGAATGGGCGGGAAGCGAACGAAAGGAAACACCAAGGTAAGACGGTGCCTGCCGCCTGGGGTGTTCCCTCTTGCCGTTGACGTGTACGGTCAGGGAGTCCCTCCCCCCATCCCCGTGTCGTATCAATTTCACCATCCATGCTAATCGATTTCCCCCCGCTCCTATCGCGTCCGGTAGCCGTCGAGCAGTGGGCGCAGTGCGGAACTGCTCGGCACCTCCGTGCCGACGCTGTTCGGGTTTGCCGCGCTGGACAGCACGAGCATGCCGGTCGTGCCCGGGTTTGTGCAGATCGACCCCAACCACAGCGTCGACGAGCTGGACCCGAACCTGGACGATACGCTGCAAATAGTGCTGCGCAAGATGCTGAAGAAGGATCCGACCACCAAGACGAAGGCACTGCTCGAGTTCACCGAGCTAATGAACGGGGCCGACCTGGAGGTGGTGAAAGCGGTGCTGCCCTTCTGGCCCCGCCTGTTCGTCAACCTGTCGACCGATGCGGAGCACCGGGTGCGGGAAACGACGCAGCAGGCGCAGGCAGCGATTGTGCGCCGGGCCGGTAAGAAGATTGCCCCGTTCCTGAAGCAGCTGGCGCCAGCCTGGATCTCGTCCCAGTACGATACGTACGCACCCGCCGCCAGTACCGCGCTGCAGTCGTTCAGCAGCGCCTTTCCGCCGGGCAAGGTGAGCGAGGTGTTTGTGTTTTGCGAGCAGGAAATACTGGACTACTACACGAAGAACCTGACCATCCATACGGCCATCACGCTGAGCAATCCGAAGTGAGTGAGCGGATGACCGAGAGAGGGAAAAGGGGGTATCTTACAGGTTTTCTTAAAATAAAATTTTCAACCCCGTTTTTATAGATCCCACACACCTGAAGAGTGTGAAAACAAGTACCAGCGCGTGCTCATATCCAGCCTGCGCGGTTACGCCCTCTATCTGAGCCGCATTCCGCCGGAGAATCTGCAAAAGTCGGCCGACAAGAATGCGGAGCTGCTGAAAAGCCCCAAATTCTGGACGTACCACAAGCACAAAACGGCCGCAATTCGGGCGGCCTGGTTCGAGGTGATCTCTGCGCTGCTCCAACACGCCCCCTTCCTGGTGGACCAGCACCAGGCGCAGATAACGACGAGCGTGTTCCAGTTTCTGGACGAAACCGACCCAACCGTCGTGACGCACGTGTGGAGCTCGATCGTGCTGATCCAGGCGCATCTGGCCGGCTGGCACACGCACCTCAACTTCGACAAGGCCGTGTTTCCGAAGCTGTGGAAGTTGCTGAGAAGTGGGGGCGGCGGCAATGCGGCCTGCGTCTACCCCCACATGCTGCCGCTGGTGTCGGGCTTTACGCGCGAAGTGCTCGGCGACGAGCGGTTGGCCAAATTCTACAGCCTGTTCTTCGAAAGCATGAACGAAGGCCTGAAGACGGTGCAGTCGAGCCGGGCGGACGTGACGGCCGTTTCGCAGGCGTACTACGAATCGTTCCAGTACGTGGTGCTGCAAGCCGTGCGGGACGAAACGATGGCGGAAGCGGCCCGGGAAGAGTTTTGTATGAATCTGCTCGAGCAACATCTGGTGGGGGTGATTGCGTGGTGCATTACGAGTGAAGCGGCCTGCGGGAAGTACGTGTTTCAGAGTATGGCCAACCTGCTGGATCATTGGTGTCAGCACAGTGCGACATATCCGCTGTACGTGCGGCTGCTGGTGACGTTCTGGGAGCGGCTGTACGGGGTGGTGAAGGAAAGCGTCGACTGTAAGGACAATGCGGCGAGCATAACTGATGCGCATGTGGATTTGGTGCAGAATCTGCGCCGTACGTCGCACAAGCGGGTGAAGTTTGCGGTGGAAAACCCGAACGCCGAGGATGCGGTGGACGGTGGCAGCTGTCCGCTCACCAGCGGGGATCACGCGAATCGGTTCGAGAACCAGCTGCAGCTGCTCGTGTACCGCATCTGCCAGCTGTACATCGCTAAGATCAGCGTCGAGCGGGACGATGGGTACGTGCTGCAGCTGGAGTATCTGGTGCGGGCGTTCCAGGGCCGGGAGCTGTTCGTGTTTCTGGCTCACGACAGTGAAAACATCAAGTGTCTGTTCGATACGTTCGCCCGATGGCTGCAGGATGCTAAGCTGCAGTCGGAGTACGTGGTGGAGCTGATCATGATCCTGTACAAGTATCTCGATGCGGACGAACGGGCAGCGCTGCTAAACAAATGGATAAAGGTGCGTAATCGATACACATTCACAGCGAGTTGTTTGAGTGGGAAGCAGACGTGATGGGAAGCGTTTGCTGAATTTATTCCAATCGCGTGCATTGAAGGGAAAGACATTCTTCCGTTCATTGACTTTGGGACTGTAGGAGAAATAGCAAACGTACACGTTTATTGGCAGTGTGCCACGCTCCAAGCTACATATCCTTTTATCGATGCCACAGGCATGCGATGACACGATTTTAAATGAAGCAATTGGGCTCCGTCTTCCATTTCGCACCGTCCCGGCAAAAGGTTAAAGTACTGTTTGATGGGGCACAGTACGATGGCCTTTTCACGGGTACGATGTACCGATTGGGTGTTATTTCCGTTGCCATTAGTGACCTTTCGGGCGAAGGGTTTTGGTGCAGCACGGCGTGAGTATGTTTTCTTCACCCCGCCAAAAACAATTGCTGCATTATGATACAGGTAAATGGCCTTTGCCGGGGTCATAAATTGTTTATTTCGTGCGGGAAGAAGGAGCAAAGAGGGGTAAATGATTTATAGACCTTTGTACAACATATCGTTTGCACGAATGGTACACGGGTTGATGAGCTTTTTGGTGCATTTTATTTGATTTTAATGCAGAATGTTTCGTTCTGTTTGTAGAATGGACGATTTTTAAATTAAATAAACTAAGTATGGAGTCCTAAAACATCATTTTTCTTTTCTTTGCCCCCCAGATGGCTAACAAAACCGTTCAAAGCTGGATCATTCTGCGTGCGCTCAGCCATCCACTGTGCCAGGAGCCAAACATAAAGCAGTTCCTCTCGCAGCCCGAGGTATCGAGCAACATCATCGAATGTGCGGTTGGTGTCGCCAACGGCAACACGAAGGACAACATGATACTGCTGCAGAAATGTTTCTTCGTGGCCAGCAATGGCGAGATATTGATTGACGCAGAAACATGCAGGAAAATCATCGACACCGTCACGTACCCCCTGCGAGACGCTTCGAAGCAAGAGCTGCACGACGGTTGCATAAGTTTTCTCGCCCAAATCATGCCCGTCATCTGCAGCGACGGCAGGCTGACCGAGTTGCACCGGGCACTGTTCGGAACGCTGTTCGATTTCAGCGTCCACAACATGGTCAGTGAGCATCTGTCCGAGGATACGCTGTGGGAGGCAACGACCGCCTGGCAGGATGCACTGTCCGGCGAAGACATCGAGCTTGACGGGCAGCTGCTCGCGCGTTGCGTAAACACGATCGACGAGCGGTTGGCCGCTCTAGCCGGCAGGGCGGATCAGGCGGACATACTGGTGCTGCTGGAGAGGGTAGCCGAACTTACGGCCAAATTAATTGCCTGTGCCACGGAATCGCACAAACACGACCGACCCAAACGTTGCCAACAGGTCGACGCGATGCTGAGGGAACTGTTCGAAAAGCGCACGGTGGAGCTGCAGCGTCAAACGGACGAAACGGCCCATCTGGCGGAGTACACCGAGTTGCTCCAGGGACGGCTGATAACGAAACAGTCGCGACTGTCCACATCTCCCGCACTGTCAAACGAACAGTTTGCTGTTGCGATGAAGAGCTTGCTAGCCCGGGCGCTCGGTGCAGTAAGCGTTGTGTTGAAGCTGTCGTGCAAAGCGAAGCTAAAACAGCAGCGGCCAGCGAAAAGCGAACAGGCAGACAAAATGGATGTGGATGAGCGGAAGGATGAGCTAGAGGAGGAGGAAATGGACGTGTCTGAGAATGGCGATGGTAACGAAGAGGAGGACGAGGAGCTTTGGATTCTGCGCTCGTGGTCGGAACTGATCTACGAGAAGGTACTGTCTGTGATATATTTGGCCTCCGTCGGGGATACGGTGCTGTACAATACGGAGCAGGTACGTTCAACTCAACTAGCTAAGTAAGAGTTTATCATAATCAGCTTATAAATTCACTCCTTTTCTCCCATTTCTCTCCCATCAGCTTGAATCCGTCGTTGAATGTTTAATACTCGCAGTCCAGGAGAAGCTATCGCTTCTGCTAAGGAACGTACCACAGGATATCGTGCAGGAAATCAAACGAAAGCTGTTCACCCTGGCCAACGAGCACGGTATGCTTTGGGCCAAATGTCTGAATGCGCTGCTAGTGATCGATCAGTACGCGGATGAGGAAAACGGGCCCGTTCTGTTGTACGAGGACGCTTCGACGGTGGCCAACAACAGCGAGGATCTCGTGGCCTACATTAACATAGTGCAGGTAAGCTTCAACATTTGTTTTTCCTTGACCAATTCACCCCATACAATAAAGTATTCCTTTACTTTTCCAGTGTCTGGGTGCAAAGATGAAACCGAAATGTCTTCCCATCGGACCGAACCTGTTTGAAAACTACTTTGACGTGCTGGTAAAGCTCGCCTCGGCCCGCTGCCTGATAGAGAACCACTTCTCCACCAACTACAACGAACTGAACGATCGGAAAATCATCGGCAACTGCCTGATCGTGCTGCACGAGCTCATCACCCGGCAGGCGGCCAACAAAATGTTGCTTTACAATTGGTAAGCAAATGGGGATGATTGATTTTGTGGAATTAGCTACAATAATTTATTCCCATTCCAATCTCTTTGCAGTGATCTGGCACAAGCGGACGAAAACAAAATCTTCCTCGACATGGAGGTGGCCAACGTGCTGACGGTGGTGCTGCGCTACTTCCCCACCGAGCTGGACATCTCCAAGTGGGACTTTATTCGCATTGCCCTCAGCTCGTGGACGCTTTCCGTCTCCAAAAGCTTTGCCCACTACCACACGCACAATGTAAGTGCGGCACGTGTGCGCCGATGTCACGTGTCACGCATTAAATCTATATTCTTTGTCCGTTTGTTTTAGATTTCCCTCTTTATTGCGGCACTGTTTAGGCTGTTTAACGGATTGATGCAGTTCTTCAATGCAGAGCGGCAGCGCAGCTCCACCGAACTGCTCACGAACGTGATCGAGGAATGGGACAACGTGTTCTCGAAGGACGTTAATCTGGTGCTGCTGAAAGCATTCGTCGGTATTGTGAATGCGTTGGACAGCGGGCGCAAATCGGATGAATATTTCATCGAAAGCATCTGCCCGTACGTGGAAGCGATCGATTTTAATCACGTGCTGAAGGTAAGCATTAAAGCTCACGTTGAGACAAAGAGTAGCACTAACTCTTCTAACCCGTTTCCTCACCCCACTTTTACTAGGCAAACAAAGTGGATTCAAAAACATCTCTGGACGATCTCATCACCTTTTCGCTGACCAACATTCGCCACCGGAACAAGCGCGTACGGTACGCCGCTACCGCCATGCTTAAGTCGCTCTCGATCGGGCTGGTACAGCGGGATCAGGAGCAGCTGCTGAAGCGCTCCGAGTCAACCGAGCGACAGCAGGAGAGTGGCGAAGAAGCGGACGATAGCTGGCATCTGCTGGAGCGTTTCCGGCTGCCGCTGGACGAGTACCAGGATTTGCTGCACGAGTTTGTGGCCGATTTCCACTACAAACCGGCCGACCAGGAGACGGCCACGAGCGTCGCCGAGCAGGAAAAGCTGGCCGAGGCCAGATCGCACTGTCTGTCCTACCTGCTGCTGTGGGACTGTATTCTCGGTATCTGTGCCAAAGCTCCGTCCGAGCTGCGATCGATCTACACTTCCTGGATATCGCGCAACGAGTTTGAGGAGGTAAGGGCTCCGCGAAACACATCATCATCTTAGGTGGATCTTTTTTATTATGTGCATTTTTTATTGCAGCTCCTCCTGCCCGTACTCTTCAAGCTGATGCCACCGGAATTACTGCGCAATCCGGACTCCTGTGCGGTTTATGGACAAGCGATGTTTGCCAGCTTACAGTGGAACCAGATTAAGAGTAAGTTTGGTTTCTTTTAAGCAAAGCGCTACGTTGGTTTTGGGACTTCTTCGTCCACCTGTTTCTCTTCCGATTGATTTTCGTCCGCTTCATCGGCTAGAATATTCTCAATTACCGTCACTTGCTCTTCCATATCGTTCTCCGTTTCATCTCCATCCTGTGCACTCTCATTCATTGAGGCGCGTGTATCAATTTTGTCACTAGAATCTGCTTTAACCAGCGATTCTTTGCTTCGTGATGCTTCACCTTCTTTCAATGCTTCTTCTCCGACGTTTTCATCCTCAACCTCTATGCATACACTCTCCCGCTCCACCGTAAGCACTGCCTCCTCCACACAGTCGTACACTAGCTCCAGCGAGATAATGCTCAACGGTTCCAGCTCCTCACCGTCCCTCATTTCGCCTCCCACCCGGGGCAGCTCAAACACACTCGAGTTGACGGAAACGAACGATTCCGATTGTCTTACGTACGAGAAGGACTTTTGCTTGTCGAACGTTATACCGGTCTGCTGCATCATGCGCCACACCCACTCTCCCACCTTGTCGGCAAATTCAACGTAAAAATCGTCGATAACGTCCTTTTCTTGTTCCGTTTTGCCTGGTCTAATCTTCACCTCCAACAAGCGGCTTATACGGCGCAATACTACCAGTGAAATGTTTGCCGCTTCCTGTCCCAGGGGCTCCATGGTCGTGTACAGGTAGTAGCTGGCGAGACACTTGGACAGCTTGTGCATCGTTTGCCGGAGCAGCTTAATCTCCCAACAGTGGACCTTGTGCAGTAGCTTGCGCTCCTGCTTGGCCCGGTGCCGGCGCCACATGACATCGTCCGACCGTTGCTGCCTAGCGTACCCGATCGACTCCTGGATGCTAACGAACGGTTTCGGTTCCAGCAGGCTCGTCAGGTGTTGCTTTTGCTTCGGTGAAAGTGTTGTCGAGTATTGCTCGAGTGTGTTTTGAACGCGTGACGTGCCGGGGCGCGCTAACGTTTTGATGCGGTTCGTGGCCGAGGAAAGTTTGTGCTCGATGTAATGGAGCCATTTATGATGTACCTAAGCAATGAAGAGAGAAGAAGTGGAAAATGACTCATATGATGAATAGTAACAGCACCAACACACTTACCACTTCCTTAGGCAGTGCTATAAAATCGATATGCTCCACCGGCTTCAGCACCTCTCGATCCAGGATGAAATTTCCACTGTGTTGACACTTTTTATACTTTTGCGGGCTCGGATGAACCAATTTGTAGACCGTTGGCACCGAAGTCTGCTTTTCGGATCTTCGTTGTTGTGCCTGCAATTTGTTGTTGGCCAATCGTTCCTTCGCTCCTTTGCGCAGCTCCGCCTCGAGCGAGGGAACCGTGTCCAGTTCCGGCAGCTCCTGGGGAAACAACTCGTAACCGGTAGCTTTATGCTGTAGGCAACAATCCTCCATTTTTGTGTGACCAAAACTTCCTAAAAACAAAACAAAAAACGCCCGAAACCTGTACAATTTGAGCCAAAATAGTTGATTCGTTTACTGCACAATGGTTACTAAGCATTTCGCATTGTTCTTCTCTGTTCGCCCACTAGATCCAAACACAAAGCTGGAACGTTACGCCTGCCATCTGTACGCCCAAACGCTGCGCCATCTGCCGGTAATACTGCGCCGATGGTTTAACGGGCTAAACCATCGCTACTCCACGATCGTGAGCAAGATAACGGCCAACTCGGTGTCGGGCTTGCTGTGCCAGGAAGAGTTCCAGGCCCTGCTGGAACGCAAGGACCGGCAGGACAACATGCAGATCAAGGTGCACTCGGCCCTGCGCCAGGTGATGGCCGTGTACTCGATCGACGAGGCAAAGGTGGAGCTGCACATAACGCTGCCGAGCAACTTCCCGCTCGGTGCGGTCACGGTGGAGGGTGGCAAGCAGATCGGCGGACGGTTGCAGTCGCGCCAGGTCGTGATGCAGCTTTCCATCTTTCTGACGCATCAGGTAAAGTGTAACGGCGGTAATTAACGCTTGTCATCCTGTACCTAACCAGTTTTGTTTTCTTTGTCTCGCACGTAGAACGGTTCGATTAACGATGGTTTGTCGCTGTGGAAGCGTAATTTGGACCGTAAGTTTGAGGGCGTAGAGGAGTGCTACGTGTGCTACAGCGTTATACACCAAGACACGTGCCAGCTGCCGAAGCTGTCCTGCAAAACCTGCAAGAAGAAGTTCCACGGACCGTGCTTGTACCGGTGGTTCAGCACGAGCAACAAATCGACGTGCCCCATTTGTCGACACATTTTCTAACAAGTGTGTGGGCGCACTTTGGACCGCTGTACGAGTAGGGACCCCGGTTTTAAGCACTTACACGAAAAACAAATTGAGACGCATAGCTAGATGGGTATTTTGTTAAGCTAGGTAGATTGTGCAGAAGGGTAAGATGCCTTTATTTAAGTTACAATGAAGAGTAAATAAGCGAAAACAAATCGAACAAATGAACATAGTTGAAGAAGCGCGGTTAAGAATTGTTGGCGAGTGTCGTCCGAATCCAATCGTGATAATATGACACACTGGCAAAACCATCCGGATAGCCCTGGGCGCACGGTACCGCAAAGTTGGCCACTCCGACAACCTTTTCTTCGTACACCAGCGGTCCACCGGAATCGCCCTGTAAAACAAAGGACGCAGACCAATCAGCGTTTAGTGGACAGTGACATGAATGGTAAGAAGGCATACTTACATTGCAAACACCTTCGCCCTCCTTTGTCAATGTGCAGATATGGCCCAAGTCGACTGCAGGATTGTCCTCGAGGAGCCGCTTGCATTCCTCGTACGGCACGTACCGCAAGTTGATCGTTTGGAGCATTCTCGGCACAGACCCAGAGGTCGAAACCTTACCCCAACCAGTCGCCCTGACCGTTGCATTTACCGGAAGCTGTCGCTCCGAGTACTCGACGGCTTGTACGAACTCTCCGAACTCCAGGGGCGTCTTCAGCTTCACCAGTGCAATGTCATTGTGGAACGGTGGCTTGTTGAAGCGGCTGTGCACGAAGAACTGCTCCACACCGTACCGCTTGCCACCGGACCGCAAATCGTTCGTACCAGCGAGCACCTGCATTAGCTTGGGCGGCAGTATGGCACAGTGGGCTGCCGTTAGCACCCATTGGCGATCGATGATGGTACCACCGCACATATGGCTAAACAGTCCTTGCAGTGACACTTGGTACGGAGCGGTACCGGGAGCTGCTTCCGTACCTCCAACGATGCGACCGCTATCATCCTGCTTGGGATGAGCTGCAAAACGTTTGTGTTTGTTTCAGATTTGATAAATTTGTAATGGAACACAGGGAATGGCACTCCTACCGGCGGTGAGACACAGCACTGAACACACCACGATAACTCCGAGGGACCTCATGGATGGAAGCTTGCACAACACTGGTATGTAACTAATGCCCTGCTTGACATACTCGTTTTGTTTTTATACCTCTGTCTCGAATACGAAAACACCTTATCATTAATCTAAGATATCTCCCGGTCATGGATTTATTCGTTTGGGATTAAGAATAGGAAGCCGTCTGCGGTGAAGCTCTCTAGGTGCATCTCAAGAGGCTGTTATTAGTTGTTATAGCTTTTAACATGGAGTTGAGTAGTTGTGATTCGATTCAGCTATTCTGAGCCTAACAGTAACTATTCATGAATTGATTCGATATGACGGCAAGTCATCCCAGCTATTGCATCTGTCAAGCCATCAATGTTCTAAAGAAATCCTTGAAATTCTCTGTTATTGGTTCATTATTGGCATTCGTGTTATACTAGTAACATAGCTGATTGTAGAAGGCTTTCACCGTACTCCAATAACGGAAGCAGTTTATCAATCATACATGCCGTATTCGGTGGGGTCTAGGACTTTGGCCTCACTTGACTTTGAATACACCGTTAGCTGAGCGTAAGCCAGCTTGTCCAGAGAAAGTGAGCAAACTACTTACTCTAATAATTCCAACAGCTTTAAAGACTCTTACTAGACTTCGGACACGCGCACTGAGCTCCGCAGTGAGTGATGAAAGCGAGAATAATGACTCGGAAGGGCACAACCACTGCTGTTGAATGCCGAATTTTTTTTGGAATCAGTTGGAAATCATACAGCGCGTAAAGGCTTTTCAAACAAAAGAGTAATAATGGAGTTTGGAGAGGTACATACGATGTCTGAATCGAAAGATATCTTTATTAAATTCAAACTACTCAAAGCTGAACCAAGTACATCATACATTGCCCAAAAACGTCTTAAGGATTGTTGGCGATCGTTGTCCGGATCCAATCGTGATAATACGACACTCGTGCGTAGGCATCTGGATATCCTAGGGCGCAAGGAACGCCAAAGTTAACCACCCCGACAAGCTTACCCTCATAAACCAGTGGCCCACCAGAATCGCCCTGAAAGGATAGACAACATTAAGAAATTGACACAAAGGCACCACTTCCAACTACTTACATTGCATGCGCCTTCGCCCTTCTTCGTCAGCGTGCAAACATGTCCAATATCGACATTTTCACTATTCCCGTGAAGCCGTTTGCATTCTTCGTACGGCACGTACGTTAGATCGATAGTTTGCAGCTTGTTAGGCATCGCACCGGTACCAGATAGCCGACCCCATCCCGTCAGCGTTAGCGTTGCATTCTCGGGAATCTCCCGCTCGGAGTACGCGATCGGTTGCACAAGATCATCGTACTGGATCATCGATTTCAGCTTGACCAGCGCAATGTCATTGTGAAAGACGGGATTGTTGTAGCGACTGTGGACGTAAAACTTCTCCACCGCATAGCGCTGGCCGCCGGCATTGAGCAGATTGGTGCCGACCAACACTTTCGTAAACTTAACCGACGTCTGCACGCAATGGGCCGCCGTCAGGATCCAGTCGCGATCAATGATGGCACCACCGCACGAATGGCCGAACAGTCCTTGCAGTGATACCTGGTATGGGGCTGCACCGGGTGGAGCGTCGGTACCACCCACGACACGGTCATTTCCTTCCACGTCATCCGCTGTGGGATGGGCTGTAATGAATATTTCAATTTGTTGTAAGTATCTTCAGATAGATCTTCAGATAGAGATATCGTTGATCATCGCTCTAACCATAGACGAGACACAGCACTGAACACAGTACGAAAACACCGATGGATCTCATGATAGATTCTTACACAACACTGGTATGTAACTGATGCCATGTATGCTTTAATCGATCGCTATTTATACCGATCTGTTGTCGGAAGCACTTAAAACGCATATTAAATGCGCAAAGCATTACTCTGATTCTAAGACGTTTGATAACGAAGATAGCATAGATTAAATCAAAAGCTTTCTACGTTAGTTTGTTGTTCTGATGGGATCAAGAAACGGAAAACATTCTCACTGACGCTATCTTTGCCCCTATCATTCAAGCTATCTGTAAGAGTTTATGGATGAGGCACTCATTGACCGACATTCCTGTGGCATAATATTATGCTAGAAGTGCTATAGAGAGGTTTTAAGAGCGCTTTCCAAGGTTCTTATCTGTAAGGTTTGATCGTATGAACTGATTTAGTGGTCGCAAGCAATTTCCGGATGAGGACCACTTAACTGTTCAGATTAGTGTTCATGAAACTTTCTTAAAGATTATGTGCTATGAATCTTTAGTGATGAGTGATTAGAATCACGAATCAAATCTCTAAAGATTTATATGAATCTTATGAGTCTCGTGAGATCCATGAATCTTTAAAGATCTCTATGTTCCAAAATTAGAGATTCAGATTCATTGAATCACTTTGAAGACTCATCCGATTTATCAAACTGAATCTAAGTCATCCATCCCTATTTGAGTTTTCTCAAGCAAATACAATCGCATTGCTCAGGAACAACGATGAACTTTTTCTTAGATGACAAAGGTTTTATTAAATAAAAACATAGGAACTAACATGCTAAATGATGGGATTTTTCAAAATATTTATCGGGATATGTCTTCGTCTTTTGTTAATATCCTAGGAACGGTTAAATGACACCGATAAGACACCGTTCTTCCTTTATCTAATGTATTCCATTTACTTTTCTTCACATTATTACACACGATCTAATTATTTATTATTCTTCAACCATCCTGTTATCAGTCAACGCGTAATGCTACTCAATTTATACGATTATGTGTCGTGTTTTGAAGGGTTCCGCGCAGAGATTACCTGCCGCTTCAGCTACACTTACCGTACGATAAGAAGCACCCTTAACCAAACGGCCAATACGTCAATTAAAATATCGCCGATCGACACAAACACAGGAGGCAGGACAAGATTCTCATTCATTCGCGTGGCCACCACGGGGTGCATGATAAATCACCCTATCGTCCATCAATCGGATTGTCACGAGTTATTTATTATTAGTAGTACACCGATAAGTGCCCTTTTTTCCTGCCATCAAATCAGATGATTGCGCGCTTGCGGATGCTTTGAATGATTTCGATTTCGAGCTCACCCGTTTGGTGGGGTTATATGGGAGATTAAGCTGATTTATTGCGTGTTTGTATGCTGTCAAGCTCTAAACTAAGCGATGAGAATGTGTACTACACCTATAACTACACCAGTACCACTGCCCCAAAGATTGCTACTCTACGTTAGAACCGTTATCCTTCCATCCAATCCCTGCAGCACGGGCGATCGTTCCCGAACGTAGCTCTCGAACGCGTCGATATCTACCGGCCCGTTCACCTTTCGCTGTCCGTACCGCTCGAACATGGTAAACCCATCGCCACCGCCGGCCAGGAACGAGTTCGTAATGACGCGATACTTCCGGAACGGTTCTACCGGCTCGTACTTGGGCACGTCACAATCATGACACAGCACGTCCAACGCGAGCACTCGCTCGCCGACCGGGTTGGTCACGTTGAACAGGACGCGCAAACCGGACACCTGCAGCATGTTGGCACCGTTGAACCGGTCCTCGTCCCAAGACTTGGCCACACTGTACTCCATCAGCTCGATCAGATGGTCGCCCCGTATGTCGAAGCAGACGAGCGCGTTCTCGAACGGCAGCACCTCGATCAGGTTTTTGAACGCAAGATCTGTAAGAAATTCACGGTAGAGCATCGTGAATTCTTGTCTTGAAGTAACCACATAACACACACACACACACTTACCTCCACGGAACAGTCCTACTCGAATGCCACCGACGGCTAGGACAGCAACGGCTGCATAGGTCCATTGGCCCGGTTCGGCCTTCGGCACAAAGGCGGCCACCATCGAGTCAGCTATCAGACTGCCCAGATTGCACTCCCCAAAGCCGCAGGTCGCCTTCTGCAGATCGACACCAGTCGCACCGATCTTCCTGTTGCCGATCTCATCGACCGCAACCTTCCACGGGATCAGTGCCTGGGCCACGGCCGGATCCGGCACAATGTCATTGCTCAGATAGATTGGATTACCTTCCCACCGTTGAATGACGCCCTGCTCGTCAAAGTACAGCACAATGTCCCCGACCAGCTTGGTGTAGGCGGAAGCCTGCACGATCAGCACCCGATGTCCGTTCGGTTGACTGACGACTGTTGGATATTCGGACACGGGATTCATCGGAATGGTCGGATGATCGCCTGTGTACAGGAAGCTGTGCGAATGGCCCCCCACAATGATGTCCACCAACGGGCCAACATTCGCCGCGATCGAACGATCCACATCGATGCCACAGTGCGACAGGACGACGATAATGTCGCACCCGAGCTCGGTGAGGTGTTCCGCTTCCGTCCGGATCGTTTCGACCTCGTCCTCAAACATCAGCTCGCCCGTGTTGGCGATCGTATCGGTCGTGCTGAGGATGACCCCAATCACCCCTATACGACGCCCGCCGCGCTCTAGCACCAGACTCTTGTTGAACCGGTTAAATTCCGGTTCCAGACTGTTGTCCACATTTACCAGCAGCACCGGCGACGCGATCGTCTCCAGAAATGGTACCACACCTTCCACCCCATTATCGAACTCATGGTTGCCGATCGTCTGTGTGGGCGGGGGGCGAAGAACAAGTATCATTAACCAGCTATCAATTGGAGTCACCACACTCACCGCAACTTACCATCGCATCGGCCGGAAGCATGTTCAGAAACTCCGACGTTGCGTTCCATCGGTGAATGTTGTACCACAGCGTGCCCTGGAAGTTGTCGCCCGCGTTCAGGTAGATTGCGTTCGGTCGCTCGGCCAGCAGCCGCTTCACGACCGTCACCGTGCGGGCGTACCCACCGATGCATCGCTCCCCGGCCGCCCCATCACACGTGACACTCGCCTCGTTCACCTCCTCGAAGCGGGCATGAAAGTCGTTAATGTGCACGATAGACAGGGGGAAAAGCTCCTGCTGCCCAGCAGCACCGATTGCACTGAACGAGGCAAGCAAGCAGATGACCGCGAAACGTGGGAAGAAACACCAACTCCGCACCATTGTGAAGTTTGAGCACGCGCGCGCTCTCTGCGTGTGCGCACCGTGCGAAATCTTGCGTGACACTGCCGTGCGGGCCCGAATGCGCGAAAGATTCGCTGCACGGGGGCATCAAATCAATTTCGTTCGAACGACCCCTCATTGCCACCAACACCAACAGGTGAGTGAGAGTAAGAGCGAGATAGAGAGAAAGAGAGGGAGATTTTAAACGAACGATAGAGAGGGGGAGACCGTTTGTGGTTACTGAGTGTAAGCCAACTTCTTTGGAAATCGCGATCAATAACGCAAAGCTCGCTAATGTATTGAGAAACATGGGGTAAATCCCGCAAATTAAAAGACCCCAAACGGATTATTTTAAATTGAAATCGGTGCCTGCTGTGTAAACGTTAGTCCGGTCTTGTTGGTGTTGGTGGTGGTGGTTATTGCCCCCTTCCAGTTCTAACACACTTATTGTACAGGTGGATGCGAAATTAGTCTTGAGACATTGAAAAAGGCTTTTTTATTCCAGAAGCTGCTTCTACAGGTGTCAGAGATGCCCTTCATCGATTAGGGTCTTGTCTCGAGAGAGGGAGATACAGAGAGATATTGATATGTCTCTAGCTCTAGGACGTAGGTAAAAAGATCTAAACATTCAAGTGGGCTTTGCGGAACAACATCATCATAACGTTTGTTGGACACGAGATAACGTCGATTGTCTTCAATTAGTCGGCAAAGGGTGCTGAGAGATAAGATACTGATGTCCAATGCTGAACAAATGCCAAGACATCAAGATATTCGGGGATTACAAGCTTCAATCACGAGCAGACAGTAACCGAGGTAGTTCCTTCACAGTCATCCCGCTTTATCACTAACACTGACACACCTTGTGAGCACGTGTGCTATAAGCCAGCTGGCAGTACAGGGCACATTCAACTGCTGTGTGATATTAATTTATTTACTTTGTTCCTTTTTCAGTTCAAGATTTGAATGCGTTCCTCCAGCACAGGAGCGACGGGCGAGCGTGGCTTCACGTACTCCTCAAAAGCCTGCACATCATCCATCGGTGCAACGACCCGATTTCTACCATAGCGCGGGAAGATCTCAAACCCATCACCCCCTTCGGCCAGATACGACACCGTAACGACACGATACATCTTGAACATCTCCACTGGGGCGTAGCTCGGCATGGAACAGTCCTGGCACAGCGCCTCCACCGACACTACCCGGTGTCCGATCGGATTGGTTACGTTGTACACGACACGCTGTCCGGACACGTGCATCAGATTCTTGGCATTAAACCGATGCTCGTCCCACGACAGCTCGGCACCGTGCTCCAGCAGTCCGACCAGCTGGAAGCCCCGAAGTTCCAGACAGACCAGCTTGTTCTCGAACGGAAGCACTTCAATCAGATGCTTGAAGGAAATGTCTGTGAGGAGAATTTGGGAAAATTCAATATCTCTTCTGGGCCTTTAGGTTGTTACCTGCTTACCTCCCGGGACAAGACTCTGCCGTATACGCCCAACAGCAATCGCTGCGATCGATGCGTACGTCCAGCTGCCCTCCTCCGCCATCGGCACGAACGCTTCCACCATCGAGTCGGCAATCAGATTCCCCAGCACACACTCGCCAAAGTTGCAGGGCGGTTTCAGCAGATCGACCGCCGTCGCACCGATCGTACGCTCGCCGACCGCATCGATCGCTACCTTCCAGGGCGCGATCGCTTCCAGCACTTCCGCGTCGGGGACGATATCGTTCGACAGATAGATCGGATTACCTTCCCAGTGCTGCACGATGCCCTGGTCGTCAAAGTAGAGCACAATGTCCCCGACAAGCTTGGTGTAGGCGGAAGCCTGCACGATCAGCACCCGATGTCCGTCCGGTTGGTTGACGACCGTTGGATACTCGGATGCGGGTGTCATTGGAATCTTGTCGTTCTGTCCGCTGTACAGGAAGCTGTGCGAATGTCCACCGACAATGATGTCCACGTTGGGGCCCGCATTTGCTGCGATGATGTGATCGACATCGAGACCACAGTGCGATAGGACGACCACAATATCAACACCTTCGGCTGCTAGCCGATCCGCTTCCAGCCGGACAGTTTCAGCCTCATCCTCGAAAACCAGCGCCCCAGTGTCGGCCATGTTGTACGTGGTGCGGAGGATCACTCCAATCAGGCCGATCTTGCGCCCGGCACGCTCCAGCACCATCGACGGGCGGAACTTGCTGAACGATGGTTCCTTCGAGTTGTCCACGTTTACCAGCAGAACGGGCGACTGTATCGCTTCCAGGAACGGAACCACGCCGGCAATTCCATCGTCAAACTCATGGTTTCCAACCGTCTGAAACGTTTGGTGGAGAGAGTTTTATGAAGAAAATTATGAAGCAGCAGTGCAATTTCGCTCGAGCATAAATGCAACTTACGACAGCATCCGCGGGCAGCAGGTTGAGGAAAAACGCCGTCGCATTCCATCGATGGATGTTGTACCAAAGCGTACCCTGGAAGTTGTCGCCAATGTTAAGGTACACCGGATTCGGGCGCTCCTGCAGCAGCTGTCGCACGATCGTAACTGTGCGGGCGTACCCTCCGAGGCACTGTTCAGCCGCGCCGTCCCGCTTCGGATCGCACGTTACGCTCGCCGTATCGATTTCCTCCCAGTGTGCGTGAATGTCGTTGATGTGGACGAGCGACAGAGGGAACAGCAGGGAGCCGTCGGTACGGTGCGATAGTACCAGCGGCAGCAACGCTACGGTGCCCAGACAGGCAAGAAGCTTTAGCACGGGTCTCGGAGCCATCTCTGCACGGGTCGAGTGACAGCGAAGCAATGGTTTGCAATGGTCGAAACGGACACCTTCTCGCTACCTGGCTTAAGGAAGAAGGGACGATATTCGTGCACAGGTAGGAGAAGCTATAGGATGGGTTGGTATCTCCCCCGTGGTTCGAGTGCTGTTTGTGAGAAGAGAATAATTTGCAACTTATTTTTTTTCTTTTCTCATCGAGACAACTTGCTGAGATAACATGTTTGATAATGATAAGAGGTTCTCGTTGTCTATTGCTTGCCTGATGTTCAATAGCACATGCAAATCAACCTCGGGGGGTATCAATCCAACATTTGCGCTTTTCTTTATGAAGCAACAGATGATACAAAATGGTTCCATAAATAAGATATTCCTTTTATTCTTCGGTTCGGACACATTCTACGTAACAGGGTGAGGTTAAAATTAATTCTACTCTACCATTCTTCTTTTACCTGCCTAAGTACATCTCTGAAACTGATCAACTTCGCTAAACCTTCTTCTCTCTCTCTCGCTCTCTTTCTTTTACAGCTCATCAGACTTTTTGTTGCGCTGGCGGCGCTTCCGGCGCGTCTTGCTGAGCGCCTCGCACGCCTGCTGTATCTCCATGAACCGTTCCTCGGCCGCCCGGAGCCGGCTCTTGTCCTTCACCTTGTCCGGGTGCGTTTCCTTCGACAGGTTGCGGCAGAGCGTTTTGATTTCCACCTGCGAAGCGGTCGCACTAATGCCCAGCACCTTGTACGCGTTCTGCTCGCCGTCCACATCCATCGAGTCGACGATTTGTTTCCAAACCTCGGCCCAGCCGTGATGCTTCGCGAACTGGTAAGTGTCGTGGAGCGTCTGCTTCAGGTCCGTCCACCACGGTGATTTGAGGAAGTTGTACAGTGCCTCGTGCACTGGGACCTCGTCACCCTCGCTGTCCGTGATCGTACCGTTGAAGTAGAGGAAGCAGCCCCACAGGGCCAGATAGATAACTGCTGCCGTGGTCAGTACCGCCAGTCGTCTGTGGATGTGTATGGAGTTAGCAGATGGTTTTGAAATAGTCGCATCCCCTGGTCCCTTGGCTTACCGTACAAGTCGTTTTTTCTTGGGCACCTCCAGATTCCACTCCTTGGAGAGGTTGTCGAACGCGAGCGCGCTGCAGAACGACATTATCGTGAACCAGTACTCTTCCTCCATGATGAAGTAGCGCGAAAGATAGGACACGTACGACGCTACCAGACAGTGCCACAGGACACCCTTCTCACGCCCCGTATTGCCCACCGTCCAGACACCTGTTGGGACAAACGAGTCCAGATTAGCAAACGAGTTAGAAAAGAAAAACACCCACCGCTTTCGACCCCTTACCCAACGCCACACCGAACGGGATCAGCCAGTGAAGAAAGCCCCAATCGATGCCGACAAACTCGGTCTGCGGGATCGCCAGGCTGATCAGCTGGCCCCAAAAGTAGCCGATCATGATCGCCAGCAGAAACCGGCCGGTGGAAAACGGGGGCTTCCGGTTCGTGCGCAGCTTCGCATTGAACTCCTCCACAAACCGTGGATCGTTGTTGACATCGCGCACCATCGACGGGATCTGCAGCACGTCCGCCAGCCAGCCGATGCCGGCATACCCGAACGTACACCACCAGACGAAGGCACGCCGATCCTGCCGCAGATAGAAGTGATGCACCCCGAACACACCACCGACCAGCCAGAGGGCGTACGCCATGAGGATGGATTTGCGATTTGCGAGCTGGCCGGGCTGTGCGAGGGATTGCTTCTCTTCCTTGCTGTTGCGGCGCTGTTTCGGCTTTTCTTTGGACGCTGCATCTGTTCCTTTGGCGTTGTGCTTCGGCGATGACGCATCGGTAGCCGCGGCTTGCTTCTCTTCCTTGCTGTTGCGGCGCTTTTTCGGCCTTTCTTTGGCCGCTACTTCGGCGTTGTGCTTGGGTGATGAGGTATCGACGGCTGGTGCCGACGGTGAGGGGGACAGTTTTTCGCCCATTTTGGTGTGGTTGGGCTGAAATTTCAAAATGAGAAGCGCAGATTAGCAAGCAGCTCAAGCAGAAGGTTGAGTTCAAATGGTTGTTGTTTAAAGTTTAGCAGGGAGCTTCTGTCTCATTACCAAACGTTTGGGTGAATGCATCACAGGATAGAAATGTAGGAGCGTTTCAATAGGATTACCATGAATCCCTTAGTTCCCTTATCTTTCCCTCAAATCACTTTCCAGCGCACAATTCAGGCGTTTTGCAGTAATTTCTCCGCACGATTTAGCCTACTTTTCTCACGCCAAGCGCTACAGCCGCTGTATGAATGCAGCTTGTGCCAAACGACTCCACGTTCCAAGCCGAAGAAGATGTAAAAAAACTCCTCAAAAGTACACGTCAGTGTCTATCCGGTCAGGGGAGAGAGTGGTGGTTTGCGCATTGTGCACGTGCGTAAACATTGCATTGCGCGGGTACGGTTGGCTGCGCGTACGCCGTTTGATAGTATAATCTTCGCTTTTAGCGTTGAGAAGACACGTTTCCCTTGGGTGTCCGGTAATCGATAAGAAGCAAGTGACTTAAATATTAACTGATTTTTGCACTTTTTTCTTAGGGCCAAACTCCAAGACACAGCGTGATCGTTATTTACGCACGCAAATGAACTTCACCTAGACACTGAGTGTTAAATACCCTGACTTTTTTTTAATTCTTCAAAGAAATGAGAGCACAACATCAAGCTTGATTCACAACTTTCACTGCACGGTAGACACCAGGAAAGGAAGCGCGCAGGCGGGGTCGCATTTGCGCCGCACGAAGTATGTCACCGCGTATATGTAAGTAGCGCGCGTGCTAACCAAAGAACAACACGTTGCTTTTGCGTAGGTTTCGTTTGGAGCAGAAATTCAACTGTAAAAATCGGATTTGTTTAGTGCTTATCTCGGAACCGTATCGCCACTGACGTCACATCAATTTTTTTGTTTAAAAAATACGTCTTTTCGGTAAATTTTACACACTTCAACGATTGCTACTCCCTTCCAGTTTTCACACACATCCAATCCATTCTTCTCAAGAACCAAACCGTAACCGTACAATTATTTCCACTGCTTATTCCATGTCATGAAGAATCAGCATAACATTCTGGAAGATTTCTACCCGAGCGATTCAGTTGATGATGATGATGACGACAGGCGATTGCCAGATTTCCCGACTGTTTGTAAGTACCAAACCCTGAGCAGTCTTTCTTTCGCCTCTTTATGCTTTCATCCCAATTCCATTCCAGCTCAGCTATGTGGTGCTCTTGTGGGCAGCAGCAGCACCAGCGGAAGAAAGTCCCGTTATGTTCCACACCGCACGCTTACGACGATGTTTTTTTGCTTCTTTACGGTTCGTTGTTTCGTGCAAAATCACCTACACAAAAAGTACATCTTTAAATTGTGTTCCATGCTCACCTTTTATATTCGTTTATTGACTGTGAATTAAGGTACGTCTTTTTATTTCAAAAAAACCAAAGCCTCACACTTTCAGACGATGCACCTAACGTTTGGCTCGGACGAAAGAATGCAACACAATGATCGGCGATGATCTTCAGGTGAGCCACGCAGAAAGGAGAGAGAGTGCGCACGTCCGTGTGTGAGCGCCGTTGCGAGAGAAATAGTCTTGACCTATGGTACGCTGTTGGTGCGTGCATGGTTGAAAGAAAGAGAGAGAAAGAATGAGAGAAAACGAGTGAGAGATATTATTAAGGTGAGTGTACACGAGATTCATTCCGACATAGGTGAGGGTTGGTTCAAGAATGAAAATAAAAAAAAATCATTCAAGAGTAACGGCCCATAACGGGGCGACATTTTCTAAATGCTAAAATTACATTTAATTGAAAAAATAATGCCATTTTAGCTTTACTGGAAGCTTCTTGCTTCTGTCAGTCCTACGTATGGGGGCGCAGTCCATTGAGGGACTTGAACTCTTGATGGGCATGTTGTTAAGTCGTGCGAATTGACGACAGTACCACGAGTCGGCCCGCAACGAGGCGGACTGGTATGTTTTAAATATCAAAATATTGATTAGCTCATACAGCTATTTTACAGCGGTTTTCAGGTCTTTTCATAGCTGTGGAACACTTTCTAGACCCTTTCTTTTGGGTAAATAAACTTCATGTGATGGAAATTGGGCTTTATAACATCCTGTTGGTACAGACTCATTGGAAATTCCTTGAAATAGTCCAAAAAGGGTAACATAGAGTCCATATAGCCATAGAGTAATTCCCATCATATAAAATTAATTTCGCTTAAAAATAAGAGGCGCACTATACAAAAAAAAATTAAAACAAAAAACGTCGCATAAAAAAAGTAAAGAAAGTGTCTCACATCTATGCTAACTCCTGAAAACCCCTGTATATTTATTAGCGTGGAAAAGGTTGCCGTGTACCTGTTGCCTTAAGAGAAATGGTGGCTTTCATTTTTGGTATGAAAGTAAAACACGCTGTATATTTAAATTTTGTATGAATATAATCATACTTACCCTATGTAATCATAAAAAACAGTCATCAAACGATTAATTCTGTTGTGGAAAGTTGACTATATTCATAACAAAAATATGACATGGATGGCATCACTGCATCACCCGTTCGCTGAACAGTTTCACTATCGGCCGCTAGATGACGCTAACACAGCAGATTCAAAGGTTGATTCGACAAATTCAAAAATATACGCTGTTCTTGGCATTTTTAGCCAAAAATGCAAATCAATTTTTAAGTAATTTATAAAATTTCAATTTCTTTTACTATTATACGTTATAAAATACTTACCGTGAAAAAAAAAAAATAGTATCTGGACGTACCAACACATTGAATGGTTTAATTTCAACCTGTTTTATTTGCATTTCGTCTCGTAATTCGTTTAAGGTTATGCGTGTTGTATGATGATAAGATAATTTCAATATAGAGGTTTGAAAATATAGTTCTTCAATAAATACAGCAACTTTGGTCATCGATTGTGTTACTTGCCATCCTACCGCCTCTCTCTTTCTCTCTGGTAAATTTTGAATAATTTTCTCACCCAACGGTCGCGTGTCCTAATCGCTAATCATTTCTTTCTTTTTGAGCTTTGATTTATGCTACGCCAAACAATCTTAGAACCTAATTGTCAAACCCTTTGTTTTAACCGTTTTACTTTCGCTTACGTTTTTGGAGCATGGCAGTAGTCGAATGAATAAATAGCACTTTACACATATCATCAAATCGCTATCAATAGTATATCTCGGGTCATAATATTGATTATCGCGCTCGCTTACCGCTGTTTTCTAAATAATCTAATTAACCTAAAATATGTTAGCAAAAAGGAAAAGGCTCAGAGTCTGCGGGTTATGTTTTGATTCGTAGAAAGTTTGAATTTTGCTCCTCTACTTTTACCACTTAGTCGGATCGATCCTATCCATCGTTTTTACGCTCGAAAATGAATGTGTTTTAATCTGAATGTGCATGCTTTCGAAAGCCATTACACAGTAATTCGCGTTCTATTAATGATATGTTGAACGGAAAAATTACGAATACGTTCGAACGAATGGAATACATTTAAACCGATTTGGTGACGCTTTACCCACGCTAATGATGATGACACGAGCGTCCATTAACGCGTCCCACATACGTACTGTGCCAATCAAATCAAAACTAATGGGTTCCAATTAGGGGAAGCATGAATAAAAGAATGCATTGAAAATGTATAATAAGCTTAAAGGTTATTTAGGGAAGAAACGGAAGAGTTGTAGCTAAATACAAGGGAACATTTTCCAGCATCCTCTGCGTTTGCTTGTTTGCACTTACACCGATTCGATTGCACATTGTGTCGGCCATGAGAAGGGGAGAATGCAGTTGTAGTAGGAGTCGGTAACTTAATATAAAGAGCACCAATTTAATTACAAAAAATAAACAAACAAACGTATCCGACTGGTAGGTAAAATGATGTTGCGATTGGTTTTTGGTGCAACGAAGTCAAACACATTGCTCGCTCCGATAACATTGCGTATCGTTAGTGATATCACGTTATGGCAATGCACTCTCACACTCACAGACAAAGAATCAGCCTCCGGGACGAAACGCAAAACCGCAATCGATTCGAGCGCAGTAAATTCAAAATAAACGCAAGCCGATCTAATTAGTGCCTGCAGTTTATTAATGACGCAACCTGCACGCTGGATGCAGCGGCCTCCGGGATATGCGAGCTCAATTTCAAATATCTTTCGGCAAGGATCCGTACCACGAATCGCTGCCAATTTGCGAATGGAATGTAGAATTATTGGTGGAACGAGTGTTTGGAGTGGTTACGGAACTCAATGCAGCGTTAAGGCAATGAGTACGCTAGATTCGAATTTCTCGATATCAATTTTGCGCGTTAAGTGCTACTTGGAGAAAGGATAGGTTAATTAATTTATTAAGTTAACTAAATATGGCGGACAGTATCGTAATGTGTATGTAAAATTAACAAAATGAAATGAAAATTATGAAGAAAGTATTTAATTTAATGTGCAAAACCATCACACCCCATGCCAAGGGAAGGCAAAAGGACATAAAACAAACACACCAAAAAAAGGGTGTAAATCTCAGTCGCCGAGGGAGTGCCAGGGACTTGCCGCTGGGTGATGTCTGCAAAACGGTTGATGAGCAGATGCGGTTAACCACAAATGCTGCACCGGATGATGCGTTTGACCAGTAACGAAAGTCCACAAAACCACTGCGGTTCTGCCTGCACCTGCACACAGTCCCTTTTTGGTGTGTTTTGTGTGGTCAGCTTTTCAATCGAATTTTCAGTACCTCTTTAGTATTACTGGCACCCTATTTCCTTTTCGGGGAAGGATCGTGAGTGTGTGTGACTTTTCCCCTGTACTTTCATTTATTCATCATATTTAAATAGCTAATATTTATTAAATAATGCTGGAATGTTTGGTTGATTTGAGAGGAGCATAAAACAAAGATAAATATGACGCTGCTGCCCTTACTGATTCATTACTAATTCCAACAGTACACTCCATCCTATCCCACCGGTCCGACGGAAGGAATCTCAATGTCGCTTATGCTCTTGACCCGCCGATGCTGCGCATACTTTGGCAGTGTCGCATGACCGCTGTCCATCGGCGGTGCACTGACCCGATTGTTGGCGATGGTTGCTGCTGTTGCGGTGCCGCCCGGACCAACCAGCATCGGGTCGATCGATCTTAACCCACCCGCCGGCCCGGTACCGTGCGGTATCGGCGGTGGAGCCGACGTTGGCGGTGGCAGATGGTGGAAGAATGCCGGATGGCTCTGGAGCGATCCGACGGTGGCGTAGATGCCACCCTCACTGCTGCTGAACGATGGTGTCGGCGAGGTGGAGCTGTACACGCTGTTCTTGTCCGAGCCGGCACCGCTACCGCCGCCAGCACTGTTGCCGCCGCGTGGCTTGTAGTTCGAGCTCATCCGGAACGCTTTCGTTAGCGAACCCTGCGAATAGTTGAAGCGGACGTAATGCGAATGTTAGCAAAGGATAGTTTTGGGGTGGTGGTTGTTGGGCTAGGGGACTTTCTATTAAGCCAATGAAAGTAGAGGTTTAGGTACTCTAGTTGAAATCGGGTATTTTTGGATGTATCCTATCGTTTACGAGATTGAAATAGTTGATAGAAAAAAAGATTAAAACAGAATCATGCCTAAATTAATTAGGATAGTTCATCAAGAAAACATCACAAAATCTCGTTGTATAACTTCTACTTTTTTCTATCTAGAAATGCAAGACATTCCCATGCAAGATTCCATAAATTGATTATTGGGTAATTAAATGAACCTAACGAATAAGACGGAACTAAATTAACCATCTGCAATGAAATGCAATCCTTCACTCAAATGCATCATCATGCCGCAATCAAAATTAGGACGAAAAGTTACAACTTGAGCTGCGGCGATAAGTTTGAGGCCAAACTTTTGGGGCCACAGGTTCATTACGACAATTCAATTGAAGGCTTGAGCTCGTTCCACCAACGACGCTCAATGAGAGGTAAACCTTCGCCGGCTTGATTTCCTATTTCTGCTGTAACGAGCAAATACTTCCTGCTCTTGCAATACAGTTGGGCATCTTAAAAACCCACCAAGAAAAGACTTTTCCTACTGACCGACAGTGGAAGGAAAGGGGTGAGTAAATGCAAATTTAAAATCTTCTGAAAAGTTTCCTGAGCACCATTCATTCCCCGGCAGTACTGTACCTGTGATCCTTTCCAGGCGGCAAACTGTTGTGTGTGTTTTTGTGTGGTATTTTGTTGTGACCGCCGGTTGTGTCCAGAACGGGTCCAAAGAAAGGGGATGGAGAGTGTGATGGCAAAAGGGTTGTCAGGGGAAGGGACATGCACAGAGACAGGCACAGGTCCGGGAGCAAGTATGCAGAGAACAAAAGAAACCGAACGGGGTTTTTAGTATGGTTTGTGCGCGGTGGTGGTTGGGGATAGAAATTCTAGGATTGTTGTGTCATTGCTGTTAAGTGTTGCATCTACGGACAAGGCTACGAACAGACACTAGTTTGCTAAGGAAGTGTAGGTTTGAGCTACGGGGAAGGAGGTTGCTTGAGGGAGGGTTTAAAAGATAAGAGAACACTTACTAAACATGCACAACCAAACATATCGAGAAGAAACTAACGAGACAGAAACAGAACGGAAAAACAACATAAATCAATCTAAATTTATATCTAAAATGTAGATAAGAGTAGCTTTTATTGGCATTTTAATCGTTTCAGCTCATTCAGAATCATTATAGATGTAATGTTAATGTCCTTGAAGGGGAAAACGCTGCGTACCTCGCTGAGTACCTAGAACGTTTGTTTAGAGAAGGACATAAAGTATCTTGTTTTATTTCTGAGATAAGAGTAGATATTACTGTTGGAAGAGTCTGAAGTGCTTGTTTGATATTACATTCTATAGGTAATACCTATACAATGTCCCTCTGTTTGGACAGAAAATGCGCTCCTTTGAATTTTTCTAGGAAGCACTGTTGAAAGTCCTGAATTTATGCTTCAATTCCACAACAAAGTTGCTTCAACATTGCTTAAAGCAGTCCTTGTACAAGCCTTAAATCAAAACAAATAAAACATTTCACACCATAGACCATGCCGGCACCCTTCCCCGTTTGTTGTCATCGTCCCGATGCGTCACCACGTCGCTTCGCTTATCAATTAAACCTTGGAATTGTCGTTGCCACTTTTCACCGCTAAGGCACAGTACGAGAGTAAAATCACGTTCCTTCCGATCCGAAGTGTTTACCGTCGGCATTTACAACATTTCCACAGTGCTGCCCCTGCGCCGTACCTCACTATAACACAATGGCCTTGCCATATCGTGTACAATGCCGATAAAGCACCAGACATCGACTGGCAACAGCAAAAAGGACATTTTAATGCCACGTGGCTTGCAGCACTCGAACCGAGAGGGGTGAAATACACAGTTTTATGTGTTTGTGTCTTGCTTTTTAACGAGACAGTTGCACGAAACTCGGGATAGGGTTTTCCTTCCCATAATCATATGCACCCAAATAGGAGGGAGTTTGGAGCGCAGAAGGTGCGACCGGAAGCTGGGCAGAGATAAGAGGGTGTGCGATCATAAAGCACGCGACTAGCCCGTGTGGCTCGATGCGCTGGATGCATTAAATTTAATTTAATAATGTTCACGCTTCGTTTGCGTCAGAGAGGGTTGGGAGTTGGCTGGGAGGAGAAGCAACGAGCCGGATCAAGATACTGGATACATCGTTTGTATTAAACTTAACCGCAACTGTGTCCTCGACCGGTAATGCGCATACGATGAACACAGCACATAATATGCTCTTGTGCTTGCAAACCCCACAAACACAAACGCAAAGACCGTATCATGGCCTCAACGTTCTAGTTGTATCATCCACAAACCCCCCGCCACTCTTACGACCAATCGCAACCACAACACGACTTATATAGAGTGGACAAGGTGGTTTTATGGTATGGAAACAAACTCAACTCCTCCGTAATGGGATGCAAATGATCTCTCCTCTGTTGTTTCCCGGTGGAAAGAACAAACCCATCGCGGAAGAAGCGACAAGCACGGAGCACGGAGAACAAAACGTCAAAAGGACATCGACACCGAACTGCCGACTTATTATGCAAAATGGATTCGATTCTAGCTGATTGATTGGTTCCGCTTTTGATCTAATGAAGCTTCATTTTGGCGTAACATCACGTTGCACACGAGGCGAATAAGAATCAGACGTGAAAAATGGTGTTCCAGCAAGGGAAGAGAGCCAATGAGAGGTATTAATGGTTGTTTTATAAGTGTTGTGCTGCACTTTAGCAGAGATCTTTTCCAAAGTGGTTGTCTTAAACGGAGTATAGAACGTGAACGATACTGAAGGTTATTTAAGACATCCACTTCTGAGCTGTTCTAAAGGGTAATAATGAACTTGCATCTCCATAACAGGTGAAGTGATTAACTGTTTGATGTTGATGTGAATGTCCTGGCTAATCTGATCCCCGCACACAACCCCGCACGAGCCAACCGGCAAGATCCTTCGTCTCGCACGTAACCACAGACAGAAACAGGCACGTGTATAGGTTAGTAGAAGCCAATTGGGATAGACAATTCATGGCGTCCGAACCATTCCATCGTGGCCAGGATGCAGTGCCACCTACCAGTCACCATAATCGACCTGCCAGACCCAGATCCAGAGTAGTTTGAACTGTGGAACCGTTGGTCTCTTTACTCACCCCTTCCACGGCACAAAAACCATAGGAACCAATTGCATATGCATGCAGGTGCACAACCAACGTGCTTGGCTAGTGAGTTCCGGCAATGGCAAAAGGGGTCGACGGATGGGCTAAGCACCACCAACCAGGCTTTGTGGATTGTGGTGGTCGTATTCAATGCATTCCGGACATCTGAACGATAGGCTCCGGCAGTTATCTTTAATGACACACGGACTCCCCGGTTGGGTTGGGGTTTAAGATTATGTGACTAGTGGTTAGTATTTAAAGGTTATGGCTTGCACAGTAGAGGAGAGTACTCGTGGAGCTTCCTTTCAAAAGATGTTAGAAGTTTTGAATAGCATATAAATAGGAAAAGGAGTTCTTTTTGGCATTGGCATGAAAGAATTTGAAGGTAAAACTGATTTTTACATAGTATCAACAGTTGATACCAACATTTGAACCAAAAACCAATTAAAACAATTCTGTTTTTATCGTCAAACAACGGACAAACAAAGAATTTATATTTTTCTTTTCGTCTTCTTTCGTTTTATTTCGCAACAATTGTTTAAAAGTTTCCAGGATATAAGGGATTAGTTTAGAGTAGATTTGAACACGGGTTTGTTGTGATGAAAGCATGAAGACTTTACCACGGGACCATGCGGATACCTCAATATTTTCATAACTGATTGCTAGTTTTATTCAAAACTCATCAATAGGCATCATGTGTTGAATCGTGTGGTGTACTCGTTTTGAAAACTCTTTAAAGCGAAATAACATTTTTATGTTACAATGCAGAAATAAGTGTATTTCATGCCGATCACTTAATCATTTCAAATTTATAGCCTATTTAAGAAGGAATAAAATTTCTCACATTACTTTGCATGCTTGTCATCTTCTAGAACCAAACTGTAAATGACATTTTAACATGCACAGCTCGCCTGCAACCGCAAGCCTTACCACGCGACCTCGTAATGCAAAAACGAGCAATAAAGCCATTTTATTAGCCAGCAACAATGATTTTGTGCAGCATTTTATGAATAGGTATGAAAAACGGCAAATCGAAAGAGAAACAAAAAAAGCATCTAAAGCGTTTTTCTTTCGATCGTACGAGTTAGCACCTATTTTTATGCCCGTTCTAGCAACCAGCTTGCAGAAAGGGGAGAGTTCGGGGTGATAAGCAACATTGTAACTGGTAGCGGGTATGAGGTTGCGTTTTTTTGGTATGCAAAAGATTGGAACGTTAAGTGGAATAGTAAAAAATAACACTCCGTTATTCCTTTTTATTGCACCCAATTATAATGATTGCCTGGGGTGACCGGGAATATAATGCGTTGGCACGCTGTTACGCTTACTGTATGGCATTTATGGTCATAAAACGTAAAGGTAGATATGATGGTTTAGGAAAACTGGAAATTTTGAAACGGAATGGAAAGAGTTTATATAAAACAATCAGAAGAGTAGCCGAATTTCAATGTAAATTGCTTGTAAACAATGTGATTGTCATTTGAACAGCATTGTTCAACAGAAATTCATAAAACATGTAAAACAAATACACGAAGAATGGAACATCTCAACCATCATCTGGACCAGAAGAGCTAGAGACGACTATTATTACTATGTTGTGCTCAACAAATGTATCATTCCCGGAATGCACTTTAATAAATGAATACTCAAAAAGGACATCCATCGAACTTCGTGTAGGTTCGTGTGTGCAACAGCAACACTCAAACTCGCTGCAGGCCAATTAAATGACTGCAACGACATGCCCGGGTTTTAGAAGGCCTAGTCGCAACAACGACAACGACGGGATTAAATACATAAATCACTCGACCATAGTTGCACGCATCCTTGCAGCGCGGTGTGAAGTGTGCCGTCTGACCTGACATCATCCGGAATTCAAGGATGGCACATGTGTGTAGGATAATTTTATTACGCTTGCATGTTTGAACTATGTTTGAAGGGGGTTTCACCATCGAGTCGTAGATTATGATGTTTCATGCGAAGCACCAAAGGTCGATCGATATGTGTGTGAGGGTTTGGAGTTTTGGTGCTGGCTCATGTACGATGCTGGAAAATGCATCAACGGACACGATGGCCACCGGATAGTATATATGAGCAGTGGATGAGCATGATGAGGGTTTGATTGGAAAAGTTTCTCCATGTGCATGAGAGAGAGTAAGGGAAGTTATTGCCATCGAGTGGATCCTTTTCTGGGAATATGAGCTTTTTTTTCCTCCTCCAAAATAGAGCCTTATAGATGATGCTACAAGAATTCCTAAAAACGCCAAAATCCAACAAGAATTGTATATTTTTCGACTCGCAAAGTCTAATCATCAATGTCAAACTGCTACGATTCTTCTAGCAGCACGATGACAATACATTTCACAGATCAGCGAAACCAGTGGGACTTGTTACCAAACATCATTTCACTGCTGTCACTCCATCGGGGGAATTGTGTGACAGACGAGACCATTCTCACGCCCACCAACACTTCGGGACGTTTGATTTGACACAATCCAACCTAAAAAAGGGCCAGTAGAGGAAGAGTGCTCATCCCAATTGTTTCGTTGGAGTAAAGCTTTTTGTGCTGTTTGTGTGTGTGTGTGTGTCACCATGTAAAGCCGCCCATCGCCTAACCGCCAAGATGGCATCCGTTTGCTGGCGGTGTATTATCTTCCCGTTCGATACGATCGATCGTTTGAATTGTGTTGAAAATGGTGGTTGCTTTTACTGAAAATTGCTTCCCTTTTCATCGCCAGAACCGCCAGTCGCCGCTCATCGGGTTGTCGGGTTGTTGTAATCGAGCAAATGGGTTTACACCTCCTTCGCTTGACGCTCTCGGTGTGCTGCTGCTGCTCCTGTAGAGACAGGGGAGGGAGTTTGGAAGCTTTTTTCCCTCTACACTTTACGGTAGCACCGGGAACAAAGCAGGCCAAGATTTACAACAACTTTCGACAGCAATGCTCATGGTTCGGCTCAGCACGTGCCACTCCTTGCTCCGGAAAACGTGAGTTTTTCGGCCTCCAATGTTTTTTTCTTCTTCGCTAGATCACTCACACAGCTTCTGTTTGAGTTCATTGAAAGCTTTACTTTATCAACTCACGCGTCCCTGCAGCATCCCCGGGACGCTAGCTCTTTGCTCTGTGTCCCGTGCATTTTGTATCATCATGTTTTGATTTCAGTTTCCCCCCTTTCACAGGCGCTCTGTTTGAGGAGAGTGCGCCGAAAAGATCTTTTGATGTCTGTGCTTCGTTTCATCTGGTACAAATCAATCGATGAGGGCAGGCAGTGTGTGCTTTTTGTTTGTTTGTTTTTTCTTATTTATTTAATGCTTTTTATTAAGCCTTTTTTTGCGAGGCGAATGTTTTATACATTTTCCAATATCTTTATGACGTCAAGCAAATAAATTTCAACGACTGTTGCCTTTCACTCCTACCATGAAGCTCTGTGACGCCCATCCAGGTCGCATTAAAACCCACACTCCTTTTCAAGCAATTCAGCTACCGAATGACAACAGTGCTGAAGGCATCTTCCTTCCTTCCATTGTGTAGCATTTATTTCCTGCATCCTTATCGTACCGGGTGCCTGCATTTGACACCGAATGCATACGCAAACGGTAGTGTAGAGTACAGTAGAACATGAACACCCATTGTGTGTGTGTGTTCCATTGCATTGGCAAAAACTACACCGGTACGGATGGTGCAATCGATGATGACTGAAGGTGGGGGTTTTTCCTGCGATACGGTGTCAGACCCGGCTTCTGTCCTGATGCTGCCGAGAACGCTTTTATTCGAATGGGAAAAGCTACATTACGGCCATATGTTTCGTTCGGCCAAACCCCATCCGCACCTGTACGATACAGTACACAATCACGGGCGGAAAAGTAAATGGAAAACTGTGACAGTAAAGTGGGAAAAACCTCATCATCAACACATCGCAACGATTGTACCAGATTTTTCACCTGCGCTTTGGTATGGTTTTATTGGTGCTGATGCGGCATATGTGTGGGACTCGCCATCAGTTTTTGTTGTGTGTAACGTACCGAGAGGAAAAAAAGGCTTCTAATGAATTTTTAAACTTTTAGTAGGGGTAAAATCAATTTAGTTTTCTATTCTTGTTTTCATCTAACATAAAAAGGATTATCAAAAACAAACAAATGGCAACAGGGAATGGCAAATCTGTTCGAAAGGAAGGCTTTTCAACTGATGTTACATTGGCAAGCCAGCAGTTTCGAGTGTATAAAACTCATCTTAAATAACAACAAAAAATAGTAAACAAGCTCACCTTTTCCACTGCATCCTACTGCAGTGCATTGCACTTTTGTATTGCCCTGTTTGCTGTGCCCCATTTTCAGGCACAAAATCCAAAACCACCGCGCAAAACCAAACCGCAGCATTGTACCACGAGAAACTCGTGCATTGTAGGGGCTTTGCTTATTATTTTGTTTCTGTTGTTTGTTTCCGGCGATGGGGACGGGCTTTAAAATACACGTTTTGATATGAATTTACAAGCCATGCTCGTGGAAGCGCCAATGCTCATGGCGTTCACGTCTAAAGCCTACCGACCGAGAGATGCCAAGCTGTGTGTGTGTGTGTTTTGGGGGGTGGGACACCGGGAAAAATTACGTACAGCTGGATGGGTTTGGCTTCGACTCGAGCAGGTGCGAAGAGGCATTCAGGCCTCTCGAACCAACCCCATTGGATGGAGCGAATTCCACCTTTCCCATTGCTGAGGTGAATATTTTAAGAAAAAGGTGTAGCTCATCTAAAATTTACATAGCCATGTCAAAACAAACAGCAAGTCACATAAATACAAATGCTGCAGAAATGTTATCTCTCTCCCCGGCGGTACCCCGGCGTGTACCCGTCGGTAAACACGTCTACCGGAAGTGCTCGTGGTGTTCCCGGGGCTACGGGGATGCTAGCAGGGCCAGAGTCAGCGAAGGGTCAACTGAGAGGTTTTGGGGAAGGGAAGGTGTAGTTGTTGATCCGGTTCGCGCACACGAGAACCCGTGAATGTGAGCTGGATGGATGGCTTTCTCGCCATCCGTCTCTTAGCCAGGATGTTGTTGGCTGTTAGGGGGGGAGGAAAAAAGCGAGAAAAAGGGCAAACATACGTTTTTGCGATGGCACGTTGGGGTGCTCATACACTGCAAAGGATATGGCACAGGACGACCCGTGTGCCTGTGACGGTAGATCAACGTTCGAATGCCGCACCCCAACTAGAGTGACATGTGTGTGTGTGTGTGTGTGTGTTAGTGTATGTGTGTCTGCCCACTTGACGAGGCAAGCCCACGTAGGGTAGGAAAGCGTCCCGGAAAGCGTCCCGTGGCGCCATTTAAAGACACTAAGTAATAGTGGAGTGCTCGTGCTCGTGGGCGGCACGGTTGGTGAAGTAGTTGTACGTAGTTAGAATCGTTGCCGTACGGAGCAGCGCAAAAAGAAACAAGCACCAGGTTCGCTTTGCAGGGGCGAAAAACGACGTAAGCACAAAAAAAACATCGACCCTCGTTTGTCGTGAATGGAAAAGGAATTTTCGATTATTTTTTTGCAGTTTTTATTTTGCCCAAGCATCATCTTGAAAGGGAATTATGAATTTCACAACAACAACAAAAAAAGCACGAGTTTCACGGGACACGGGGAGATCTTTTACAGGATTGTATGAGCTGCTATTTGCATATCTCATGCACGCTTATCAACGCCCGCTTTAGGTTACGACATATTCAGAATCAGTTTGAGCTGTAACGTCAAGCTTGCTGCTTTGGGATGAAGGTAACGTGTATGTCTAACGAAATCAACCTTCAGGTACAAATGGAATGGAAACGTTTTTCGGTGTTTGAATTTCAGCTTTATAGACTTAAACTGCAGTCTGCTCCCGAGATACGTAGTTAATTGATTTAGAAGATATCAGCGCAGCTCATATCCGTTGTAGGATTGAAACAGAAATTTAGCCATTTTATCAGTTTTTAAATATGTTATAACTTGAGGAAAAAAGGCGATTTGTTATAAATTTGAGGATAAATGTGTCGAATTAATATAATGAGGTCCAAACATGTTCCGAATCTAAATCCGCGTTACTTCGGACCACACTGTACTGTCACCAATACATTTTAGGAGCCAATATGAAGGATATAAAGATCTTTCTCGTTCATACTAGTTCAGTCTCAAGGGAGTCGGTACATTCTTTTTGTGATGGAGATTTGGTAATCAGTAGTGTTAGTTTGTTCCTGACGTAGTTCATTAAGATGCTTATATCCACGCTTTTCGTAGCTTTTCGGTTAAGGTGTAGACTAATGAACCTAGGGCTACATATCTCTTTTCACGCAAAACGAATTTTCTTCCCGAAGTCTGTCAATTGATACATATCATGTTCACTAGACTGAAGCATTCAAACTCAATCGATATTAATTTTCTTCTAGATGTATTAACCCATTTTTTATATATTTAATTTTCTGCAGAAACCTACCTGAAACCTCTTGTTTCTTCTTGCTTGCAAAGTTCATTCAAGGTAAGCTTTCGTTCAAGGTAAACAGTTTTTTACATTGTATAGCTACAAACAACTTCCTCCATTACATGAAGGTGATCATTAAAAACGCCGTCATGATTGCAAGATGCACTCAAATGCTTCCAAAAGTTTTCTCAGCATTCAACTACTGAGTGCCAGCTGGTTCGATTCATACCAACTTTTGCCTCGCAAGTGGAGCTCAATTCAACAAGTCATCATTTTTGCACACACACACCATCACTCAGCACAAAACAAACAAGCAGGAAATTCCATAGCCATGTCTCCTGCTGAGTAATAAAATACATAAAGCCTTAGAAGGAAATGGTAAACACTTCACGAAATACTTTGTAACGTTTGCTATCACTCAACATGGCAAACGGTTCCAGATACCAGAAAGGAAGCCACCGACAAGAGTCTATCTGATTTGCTGGAAGCTTTCAACTGTTGCACATGCACAGCGGTACGGGTGTTTTTCCTTCTATCTCTCCCCTCCAGTTTGTGATTGATCCACATTGCACGAACCGTAGTAGCAGAAGGAGCAGCAGATCCTTTCCACAGCACCACTGCCTTGGGATGGCGCAATTGCACAATTCTTACTCCGAATTCGACTCCCCCGGAATCAGGTCGGTAGGCTCCTCGTTCGGTACTGCCAGCCGAGCGTACCCGTGGTTTAGGTTCATCCGCTCGTAGTATCTCTGAAAACGTAGTCATTAGCAAATAGGGTAAAAAGCAGCACAAGTAGCAGAAGCAGCAGCAATGCCGCACATTATCGTGTGTCAAGAAGGTTTTGGGGGGAGCGGTGGTCCTTTCATTTTAGTGGAATTATTTTGCAGCTTTGCGGGGTTGATGAGTAAGGGCAGGGCGTAATTTGCTCGTTTTTCGGGATGGATTAGCTTGATGGATTGGACCGCTGTACAGTTGGGAGGGAAATGTTTGGCCAGCCCGGGCAAATGTATCTCACCATCCAAGGTCTTTGGGAATTGCACAGTGCCAGTGGCTGGATTGTTAAAGGGTTGATGAGTGTTGACGTTTCTTAGGGCGTAAAATATGCGTTACTTTAACTTTTGAAATTGTCTTTCCACGAGGTTAAGTTTGACAGCTGTAAGATGAGCTTTTTATGTACAACGAAGTTTTGTGTACACCTATGGAGGGCCAAACTTTAGTGTAACACGTGACATTGATTTGTCTTGCCAACGGAGTGTTGTCTGTAATAAAATTGGCTGACACATGGTTTGACACACACTGTGTCCTGGGAGTGCAGGTTTGTGCCGCTGTGTGGTGGAATTCAATTTTTCTCGCATAAATCGTACCACGCCGCCCTTGCTGGAAAGTCCTCAGTACCTTTTCGAGAGGACGTCTTGTGCGCTGCGAAAGCTGAGATTCCCCGCACGGCTGCAACGTTATGCTTGAGCGTGCATGAAGAACGTACGGCGTTGTTTTTCCTTCCGTTCCATTCCGACACTTCCTTCCCTCGCTTCGGAGAGCAGAAAAGGGGTACGAGAAAATGCGCAGGAAAAAAAGCAGGTCGTCGTTGTCGTCGTCATTTCCCGGGCTTCAGTAGTAATCCTTTTTCCTCTCGAACGGAAACGGGGCACGAGAGGGGTATGTACGTAGCTGGGCGGGCCGCTTTCATGAATACCGATTTATGGTGCAAAGTTAAGCTGCTTTCCAGTCCTGCTACGTTACGTGCTGGTGCGCCCCTTTTGCGCGAGGCAAACGCTCCGACGGAGTCGACGAGAAACGATTATCGAACACCGCGTTGGTGGATGGTGTTAAGGGTATTTGATAATCCATGCAATGAGATTATTTGACACATTTTTTTTGCAATAAATTTAATACGGAACTGCGTTTGATTTGATCGCCTTGATCATGTACTCCCTTTATGTTTTCTGATGAGACGATGTTTACAATTTGGACCACTTTAGAGCAGCTTTGAAATATGTGCATAGTTTTTTATACACTTTTGTTACGAAATAAGTTATAATTCGCAATAGTTTGTCTTATGTACGAGATGTCAGCTAATAAGCGATGAAGGTTTAGAACTTTTAATAAGCTTTTAAGCAGCTTTGAAGCCGCATCTTACTATATAATTCAGCTTTATTATAGGGAAAGGGCTTTCTGAGAAGGACGATGAAAAAAAATATTAAAAATTAAAATCTATAATGTATAAGTTTCCGCTTACTATACGTGGCATACACCGGTGGATTAGAATATGGCGTAAACTGACTTTTAAGCAGTAATTCAATTAGTGAAGAATTGAAAAGCATAATTTGTGTTTATTGTAAGCAAATGATTCATTTTATAAACTCTAAAAGGATGTTGTCACATACAAAACATTTTCAATTTATCGGCAACTAAATTGCCATACAGCCAAAATGCATTGAATCTAATTCAAGTATGAACAGTTCATTCTATGATTCTATGTACAAAATGCATTCCATTGTGGTACGAAAGTGGCATTGAAAGAGTAACAAATGATACATTTTGTGCCCAGCAATTGGAAACGCTCGTCTGCTTCATTAAACAACGCAACAGGGAGGGAGAAAGTCCTCCCCCTCCATATTGTCATCGTTTAGTACAAACGGAGTTGTCGTGTATGCGTTCGCTCAATTAAACACGTAATGTTAAATCGAAATGGTTGAATGGGGCAAAGGCAAAACCGAATTCCAATGCAATTCCAATTCCAATGCGTTACCTATTTGAAAATTGTTTCATACATGGTGCATGGTGGTTAAAGAGCTTTGTTGGAAGCTTACAGTTATGTATGATTGTGTTCTGTTTGTTACCATATCATTTGGTGGTTATATGGGGATTGCTGTACAAATTAGATTTCAATATTTTACAGAATTTGCTTAAAATTATGGAAAATTATAAATTTCATGTTACAGAAGTGATATAAACGATCAGTAATATTGATCATGTTCTCTTGAATTCTTACCAAACTAAACATAAAAACATGCACTAAATCAATGACAAAATCATATAAACAAACAGGACGATAAGCGGTTGACGAAAGTAGGTTAAACGGGGAAAAAGCCTTCAAATCAAAGCATGGGATGTACTTACGCGCAAGCTGCCAGTATTCCGACGATCGCTAGCCGCTGCTCCCGCCATCATGCCAATTCCGCTCGCGATCGGAATGACCGCACCGCCGCCCGTTCGTATCCCTTGTCCCATGGTCGTTCTGGTTCGGTGGCGGGAAGTTTTCATCCATTCATCCACCAGTGTCCGTGCGCAATCATGACGTTAACGATCCGGGTGTGCGTTAGTGTACGGGTTGTGTGTATGTGGTTGGTTTCGTTGATCAGTTGCGCCCGCCCATTGTGTTGTGTTTCCGCGTTGTGTTGTACATTTGCGTGTGTGGGTGTGCGTTGTTGTTGTTGTTGCAATCGTATGTGTTCAAATGTAAGTGAAACGAGTTTTGTTGTTGTTAGAATTACAGGTTTTGCGAGTAATGTAGTCGGTTTGGTTTTGTTTGCGAAATTTGTAACACATTTTTGCACAGTTTCGTACAATCGACCCGATTTGCATTGTCGAAATATCAACACGGAACAAAACCACAACAAAAATGGCGAACCACACAAATGGGAAGAAGGGTAGAATGCGAAATGCGCGTGAAAGCATCACGCAAGCACGAACAAAGAGAAACAGAGAGCAAGAGAGAGAGAGAGAGAGAGAGAGAGAGAAAGAGAGAAAAGAGAAAAAGAGAAAAAGAGAGAAAGAAGAAAAAAGAGAAAGTGAAAAAAGAAAAGAAAAAGCAGACAATCGAACATACAATATTACAAACATACACGCATGTAACACATCGAATTGAAAACAGGGTGCTGAAAATTGGTTTAACAAAACAGGTTCAACAATGAGTGGAAAACGTGTGGAAACGACACAGTGTTGGCAAACAAATTGTGAGGAAGTCTCGCCATTTTCACCCATTTCCGTGGAAGTTGGAAAAGTTGGAATTGAAAACAGGAAATTAGATTACAAGAAATTGCTCGAAAGAGAAGCTGTGAGGAGAAGAGAATTCAGGATAAGAATTGAATGATTAAAGCAAATAGTTTTTGCCGAAAGTTTTTGTCCAAAGAAAGCTAACTAACAGCATGTGCGAAAAAGATTGTGCTGTATGAACGAACTTTATGAAACTAATATGCACAAACATGCCCCTTCAGTGATACAACAACAACATCGTACTTGCATCAATTTATGTGCGATGGAGCGATAGCAAACTCACATATTTCGAAAAAGCAAAAAAAAAAAGTAAAAACACTTAGAGACTGTAAGAAACTACACAAAGAAGCACACGACGCAAGTGCATAGGAGGAAAGGAATGTGTATATCACATTCCCTGCTGGCAGCAAATTTGAATGGAAAATCATACACTGAAGCAAGCAATGGCGGTGAAAGACAGCGGACATTGTTCGAGGCACGGAATGCAACGGGGGCAATATACGACGACTAGAGATTGTCTCGCTAGCATGCGCCATGCATGATATCTCAACGAGTATGGGAAATGAAAGCAAAATTTCAAGTATCCGAAAGAAGCTGCTGTCGCTCGGTGGCCGTATTTAATCCGCTGGATGGATTAATGCAGAAGGAAAAAAGAGCCTTAGCTTTTGATTTGCAGAGGCACTTTTACCACGCAATTGCTGGCGGATGTTTGGTGGTGGTTGTGGTGGTTGTGGTGGTAGATTTTGATTTGATTTCATTTTGCTGCTAGCACACGCTGAAGATGGAATGATGCGCTCAAGGAGGATGAGCAGGGCAGGAAGAGTTTGTTTTTCTGAATGCTTTCGTGGATGCAATTTTACTATTGAATGTGTGTTTTGTACCATTGCGATGTTGTATGGTGGAGAAAGGTAGACTTCCCTTAATTGCAGTTAGCGTTAGGTGAGTGAATAAGTAAAAATAGTTCTTGGTAATTCTCCAGTATGGTGTGTCGAAAGGATAAAAGTTTGGAGAGCACTCCAAACGCCAAGGATAATGCCATACGCAATGAATCGTTGAATCGAGAAGCTCAAAAGCTCTTTATACCATCCTGCACCATTCCCACTGGAGCTGGATAGTATTCAAAAGCATCTTTTCCACCTTATGCCAATAAACATTCCTCCTAACAGTTTGAAAACCTTCTCTTTATACATCATAAATAATAAATTGCAAAAATATCGCACACGACTTTCGAATGATATTTATAAGGACCGTTCGTTTGCTTTCATAAACTCGATTAACAAATCGCAATGCTCACCTCACAAACCGACCGAACGAAAGGAGCTCAAAAACATGCTTCGTTATGCTCAATAAACATGTGCCCTTGTAGTACCGAGCTGCTAGAGAGGTACGTTACGGCGCTGTTGCTTCTGCTGCTGCTACTGGTGCGGCTGCCGTGTGTCCCTTTGGGAGGCAGAATCGAGCAGCTTCGTTTGCGAAATGATCCGCGCACGTTATTATATTTGCTGTATAAGCTCTCATACACCTAGAGCACATCATGAGCACCTACACTTTCCTTTGATCCACTCGCAAACGCACATCGATGCAGTATCCTTATTGAAGGTTCAACTATAAACATGGACACACGCAGACGGTAAACGATTTGCATTTTGGTACAGCAACCGTGTCCACCTGGATGCAGCCAATAGTCGTCCTCATGCTCGGTCACGTGCATATGCGCACCCTTTTCGGGTGAAATGAAAAGCAATCCGGCCACAAAACTGCAGCACAAAACCGATCGCAATAATTGCGAGTACGATGCTTGTAAATCACAGACGTGGGCGCTGGTCATTTGCTAGCGTTTTGGGGACAGTTAGTAGAAAACCCCGGCCCAAATGCTTGGCAAGCAATAAGGCTTATTGAAATGGTTCAAGTGCACTTAAAACGGTTTGCACTCGTGCACCTGTTTGTTGGTTGGTTCGTCTCCGTTTGGAAAAAAGGCGACAACAACCATTTGCGTGTTGTCGGGTAATATTTTTCAAAGATCAAACAACACACCCACATCGCATTTTGTTCTTTATCTTGCACATGCACATTCGCCCGTGGTGCGTCCACCATCGCCGGTGCGGTCCATTATTAGATTAGAGTGGACTAGATATTGTTTTTTGTGTGTGCTCTTTCCGGTCCGTTAGTGCTGTTAGTGGATCCAGTATGAAGTGCTCGAAAGTGCATCTAGTTTGAAAATAAAAACGCACAAACAAAAGTTGCCATGCGACAGTTTGTGTTGTTGTTTGATATGAAGCAAATGGGTGTTTTTTCAGTGTTCAATTTTGAACATGAAAATGAATTGAATGCATTTTTCATACAGTTCGTTGAGCATCTGTATTTTTCGAAGGCAGTGTATTGTTTTTTTACGCGAACTCGATGGAGGTTAGTAAAAAATAACATTCAATTGAACTTGACATAACAAACATCAGCTTGAACGAACGATGAATTCAACAATTTGATGATGTTTCGTGACACAAGCAAGGATATACACAAAACAATTCATTAAACACTATTACTGCCCTATTATTTTTCGCCTGATACCGCAGTGTTATCTCATATAACTTTTATTATCAAATTGCATTTCCGTTTTTGTTTTACAACAAACACGCACCACACACGAACGTCTCCACCGAAGGGGTTTAGTCTAACGGTGGGCTAGACTTTATGCGATAACGCAACAGAAGCACACATACACACGCTCTCGTTTATTATCTGTCACTATAAATTATGCACGAACGGCATAGGCATGTCCCAGGGCACAAAAAAAAACGACCAAACCAGACACCTCTCACAACACTAGTCTGTGCGCCAGGCGAAAGGTCAGGCCAGTATTTCGGTGCCTCACGAAACAGGTGACACTCGCCGGCAGCTTCGATCGGCTGTGTGGGTCGGAAAATTCATCCCCCACCTTCCCTTAGTTTTATTGCTTCCGAAGCACGCACCAGCTGGGAAGTTGAACATATGTGCGAATATTTTGCTTCGCTTCCCCTTCACCGCTTTCGCGGTTCCCTTTGTACTGGGGGAAGCAAACTTTTCGTTCGCTGTAGGTACATTTGCTTCACACTTATACGCGCTAAGAGAAGAAAAGTTATCTTTCGCGGTGGAATAAAACTTTCCACTGCCACACCCGAGTTCAATGTTAGCGTAGGTTAGCGATTTAGGATTATGATTTACGGGCGATATTCTTCGACTCTTCGAGACTGAACGCCCCGAAGTCGTCAGGCTCGAGCAATGCTAGGTCACGGGTGGCCCAGCGACCGATCTGTGAAGGATGAAGGCTGAAAGGACGAAGAATTCTTACCCTTTCGGGATCCTTCTGGGTAGTATCGGTACGTAACAAGATACGGTAACTTATGCAACTGGGAAAGGGACGCGAGTTCGCGCAATTTCTGCATCACTGAGCGGAGAAAGGACCTAATGCGGGAAAAAAACAGCACGACCTGCTACGCGATTTATGACCTTCTACGATGCCCTCCGGACACTGTCGTCGTGCCAGTCTTAGTGCTGTGTTTTTAAGCGACGAAGAAAGTTTACGAGAAAGAAAGTACGGCTCCCTCGCCCGGGTGTGTAACAGTTTGACCGATTTATGGGTCGTTGCGAGCGCGTTCATGAAAAGCGCAATGCCGCCAGAGCGCTCATAACTCAACCAGGGCCAGTCAGTCACCATTCGTCAGTCTGGGATGCTTGCGCAGACTTGGAGTTGGTTGGAATGTTACAGCAAAAATGTTTCGACATTCCATTTCACCTCGCCATCGTTCTCGTGGGAACCATTCCCGTACAGTGGCTGAATAGGTTTGGGTGGTGGTGATGAAATTTAACTCTGCCATTCCAAAGTATCCATGGTTCCGTGTGCGCTTGCAAAGAAGCATTTAAATTGCAAAAGCGTCACCGAAACGTTGGCAGACCGGTGAAAATGAATGGTCCAGAATTAAGGCAAAACGATGAGCTGCATTTGCTGCACAAGTTTTGCACCGCTCGCAGCACTTTTGTCAAATGGACGGTTTACGAACTCACTCGCGAACTAACGAGAGCAGGCGCCGAGAATGTCCAAGAAAACGATCCAAGCCCAAGCCGTGGTAATTTGTTGAAAGAAAAAGAGGCAGCAAAGAAAGTGCGCGTAACAGCGCAAAGGAATGGAAAATAAAACTTTATCCAATTTGCCTGGGTTTTTTGTTCACTCTCGCGCGGTGAAGGTAACTGTCCATAACTCTTCGAGGGCACATCTTACCCGGCTGTAGAAAGATAAGAAGGAACTCGAAAGAATTTATGTGCTAGTTCCTTTTATTTTCTGTTCTGTTCATGTTCCTTTTCAGATGCTGTCGAGTTATCTCATGCTAAGCGGAAGGAAAACAACAATCAAAGGTAGTTGAATTCATCCAAGGGGTCACTGGATTAAGGAAAGCAGTGGAAAACGACAAACTTTGGGACGAGTTTTCTCACTCAACGGAAGACATCAACACATTTTTTTGTGCTGTGCCTCCAAAAGTACATTACAAAACATTCCTTTTCCTGGTAAGCTTGATGGCGGCTATGGAGCTATAAATTCAACACAACTCTGGGAATGATTCAAATAGTAAATTGGGGTCCCGCTCGCTTTTGCATCCATCGCTCCAATATCCTTCAGTGCGACGCCACACGACTTGCTAACTTTAACTCAATTTCGCCAACAACACCCGCACCGGCCTCAGTTAAGGAGGACAAGTCTTTGCCGTCAAGTTGTGCGAGAAACATCACGCCCGTGGCCATACTTAGCATTAAACATTTAGCAAACAGCTTTTCGCTACCCACGAGACGTGGTGTGTGTGTGTGTGTGTGTGTGTGTGTGTGTGCGAGCGCTGTTGTGGATGACTTGTGGTGATAGTTGAACATGTTGTCTGAACTTTGACCCGAAACTACTGGGCTGGTGAGGCAGTGCGATATCAACAGGGCTCTTGAGGATGGACCGGTTGTCGCCTTCTGTCCCCGGACACTCGTGTGTGTGTGTATGGGTAAATGCCATTAATTTATCCAATCAAAAGTTTGCTCAAACGCTTAAATCATCCCCAAAATGAAGGCAGCTGCAGATGAGGCTGTGGTTTCGAGAGAGGGAATGGAGCTTTTGGAGGGCAGCAATTTTCGAAGCTTTATTAGTTGATTCAACAGCGATAATGTGACGCTTCGGATCGGATTTAGAGTGATAGCGAAATGTGATCTTCCCAATAAGGGTTATATGACATATTGAGGGACAGACTTGATGGTGAATCTTTTGTCTAGTTCCTGTCATCGTTTGCATTTGTATGTTCTCTGAGGTTCTCAAGTCCTCAAGAAACGTATTACTGAGCTCTTAGTTTATAGTGAGCTCACGGCTATTGCTGTGAGTGTTTATTCCATAGTGATTAGTGACCCAACCAACTCACAAAGCTCTCCAACCTTTAATAGATTGCTGTCAGCTGCAATTGCTCGGAACACCTGTTTCATCAATAAGCTATAAGATCTGAGAGCAACATGTACCTAAACGCGTAACTATAAAATTCTGTTACCACTCTGACCCAACAGCAGCACGTATACTCAGACACCGATCTCCCAACACCCCCTTTTCATCAGCAAACTCCTCAAAAAAGGTCTTACGCCGTGTTGTTGTTTCATCAAAGATTACGAACGCTCATCTTGTGCGGAAATGTGACTAAAATCACAGCCATCGCTTTGGCATTCTCCCCCGACACAATGTTTTCTCCCTTTTGGGGAGCTCTTGGAAATTGGGGAACCGCAAGCCTTCACACACCACACCAGTTTCCGGTTTACGCCTCCCGGGTCCCCAGTCTAAGCACACGGGTTTCGGGTTTCCGTGTACCGTTTTTGCGTTCTATTTTTGGCACACGCGGCCATCGCTTTTGATTGCCCTTTGCGTACGTCATTAGCACGCTTCGGGAGAGCGAACTTGAGTGGTTTTTTGTTTTCGGTGGGTCGGTGCGCGGTGAGATCGTTCTCCTGGGAAGCGTTTTTGTTGGGCTTTTTTGTTTCTTTCCTTCTGCCTGACAGGAAGGTAGTGCACGGGGCAGGGCATGTTTGTTCTTTTGGCGCTTCGCACGAAAACGATCGGTGAAGCTGTGCCGGCCAGCAACATCCTGTCGTGCACGGGAACGTGACAGTGGAGCTGAGGTTATTATTAAATTTGTTTGTGAACATTTTCGGCGTCGAGAACAGATTTCTGTGGAGAACGAGCATAAGAAGGGTGGGCCCGTTTTATGGAGAAATTGCGGGCGAGATTGCTCTTAAAACATTAAAACATTATAAAGTGGAGGCAGCGTGTAGGCCTTCTGGACGATAATGGAATGGAAAAGGAATTAAAGTTTATAGAGCCTCAAGATGGGAATGGACGGAATGGGTTTGGGTTGATTGTGTTTTTATAATGTTCAACGCAACACTGTAGACAACAACACAACAACTCAATCGGCAAAATAAGCATTGCAGATCAATTTTAGTTAAAATTTGAACACACTTCGAACCCGACCAATGTTTACCAGCCAAGCTGTGTGCTCTGTTGTAAAGCAAAGCAAACTCAATTTATCACAAGCTATGCTAAAATGATTATTTAACTCGATTGCAAGGGGTGAAAAACACGGGACATCGAAACACAGTGCCATGAGCCATCGGGGAGAGGAAGCAAATTAATGTAATTCGTGTCCATTCACCCGGTTGTCGGTCTGGAGAAGCGATGGGGACCATATCTCGATGCTCGGGGCATCGGTGTGCACAATTTCATTAGCTGCTCGCTGGACCGGCTGGTTTCCAGCAGTAGTGTCCGACCGATCGATCACGGAATGGCAAACGGCGAATGGACGGAAATAGCAATCGAAAATGGCAATTTTCATGTGCAGTGAACGAATTTAATGAGCTAATATACGAACTAATCAAGTTCGACGAACCATATCCGGCTTGGCGTATGTGTGGCGGCCCCAAGGAAGGCCCGACCATCACCGTCACAGTGTTCGGAGATCAGTCAATAACTGAAATATGTAAAATATGCATCTCACAGTGGCAGCTGAGTGTGTACACCGTACGAACGGACGCCGGTCCAGGTGTGCGATGGCAGTTATTGTACGCTTTCCGTTTAGGTGGTGGAAAATGAAAAATTCCTTACTCACTGTTGGAGGCGCAAGGGAGGGATCAAAAAGTAACGGAAGGAGAGACGGTAGCGGTTTTTTGGAATTTATAATTCAGGACCATACTCTCAAAAGCATCGCTTTTGCAAATGAATAATCACATACCATCTAGGCCACTAACCAGGAAGCAGCATTTAGGTAGACGTAATGTCCATTACTATTGAAGGCGACTTTTCCAATCCCTCCGTACTGCAACGGTACACCAGCGTTTGGTTATACATCTCGAAACGAATGAAGTGAAGTCGGGTTGGTCGGGCCCTATCGATGAGTGGAATGTGAAAACTCGCTTTTCAAATGCAAAGGATGCACTCACTCCATAGCGCACCCGGGCTAGACCGGGCTGAATAATGCAGCCGGTGCTGGAGATGCCCGACGTCAAGCCCGCTGACTCGGGACGTCCATCAGGGCATCGTGGGTCGTTCGTTGATTTGGCTGTCGGTTTTATTACATCGACGGGAGCCGCCATTGGTGGTTGCATATTTCAGTGTGTGGAATGTGTGCAGCTGACAAGGCGCCTTGGTGTTTGTTTTACGTCTGGCACGTTTTTGAAAGAGCTTTCGCTGTTGGGAGCAGGTTTTCAGAATTCATGCCCGAGCGATGTATTTCTTTTTTTTTTTGCTATAGTAAAGTATGTGGTCGATGAAAGGTGCATTAAAGCATTTACTTGTGTTAACTGTTGGCTCTAGGCTGATTGTACGTAGGATGTGAGAGCGCCTAAATATATGTAAAATATAAATAACACAACATTGCTTTGCATAGCTTTAGGCGCTCACTGAGCTCCAGTAGATTCTCAATAGTTATATTAAATGTCGATAAAAGCAAGAGTTTGATTTGACTCAACATACTTAAAAAGGCAAAATAAAGTACCCTTTGTTATCCACACTACCACACAAACCATATGGCTGCTGCACAACGCAACATAACAAACCACACAAAAAACACGCGGCACGCCCGCAAGCCGACAATCGTTCAATTACGTTAAACGCCGAGATTAATGAAAAATGCACCACACATTCACACCGGCCAGAGGGTGGAGATATTAATTTTCTCTCCACACACACATTCGCAAACACACACTCACACAAACACCTACATAGCTACACAACAAGCAATCGATCGCAATTGGTGGCAAAGTGTCAATCATGCATCAAAAATGCATCACGTTCTTCACCACCGTGGGCCGCAAGAGATCGTGCCACAGTACATTATTGAATTTCGACAGTGCAGCAAAGCCGATTAATTATCATGGCCAGCGATAAACATGATTTTTGTGCGTGTGCGTGATCTGTGCTGCTGCTTTCGTCCCTTCATTGTTATAATTTGTACTGAGGTACAGTGGCAGCATAAACGATGGCTGAACAATGTTGCTGGTTTGGTATGAGAATGAAGCGGATGAAAAAAGGACACATTTTTATGTACAACATGGACGTCTGGTGGTTTTTTTAAAGTTGTGGAGAACAGTCCTTCCTACTACGAGCCATGGCTAAAAGGGATCCGGAGTTAACTCACTCGAAAAACATAAGCTACAGAAATCGTCAACACTCGGTGCTTTGGTGCTTTCCGGGCGCACGGTTACAGGTGGGTGTGCATTCAGGCATTTAGTTTTTTTTTTCACTCGTTTCACCTCTCATTATCATTCTGAAAAGGGAGAATGACTTAAACCTGCAAACTATGTTCAACAATTCCCTACTTCCTACCCATTTTGCTTATTTCGCGACAGCCATTTTGCTGCTTGCTCTGTCGGGCGGACAAGAGCAGCACGTAAGAGGACGCGTTCCTGTTACTTTGCACCGTTGAATGTTGCTCATTAACGGCACGGGTACGGGTACGGACTGCGGTAGTAAAAATTATAACAAGCATGCCATTACAAACATTCAGGTGACAATGGTCCTTCGGGAGCGGCGGCTTAACAGCTCACCGGCCATGCTCTGGCCATGCCTGCCTGCCTGTAGAGCGCTCTACGGTGGCTGCTAAAGAGCGGCTGAGAAACGGGACGGTGCTTGGTTCTTGTTGCCCGAATGGGCAAACGGTCCATCAACACCTGCGCCAACGCCAACTGGTTCTGTGCTGTGCCGGGCCGGTGCTGCTAAAGCAATTACCGGTTGACAGACGACGATGATGGTTAGCTGTGACAGTGCGCCATCGTCGTCATCCGGCCGTCGTCGTCGTCGTCCGTTGTCATTTACGCTTCACAAAACGTGCTCATCCCGACGAGTTGGGTGTGTGCCCACAGCATCCTTCGCTATCCGGCTTTTACGGGGTGAGCAATTCATCCGAGGCAGGACCAAAACTAAAAGCCTGCCAGGTTCGGTAAGCTTACCGGCCGCAGATGTTACGATTCTCACTGTTCCACCCTTACCGACAGTGCGCCCGGTACCGTCTGTACCGGTTATAGTTCACTGCTCAATTTAATGTTACTACTGGTATCCCATTTCCCAGTGTAACGTTTAAAGGTAGGCTAATAGGGATAGGAAAACCATCGAGAGCTGATGAATACAAACGAAGTAACCCATTTGGCATGTAAAATGTTAGTATAGCCCTTATGTGAGCTATGTAAGCAATGAACCCCCTAAAGTTATGCAATCACGGTTATCAATTTAGGATTAATAAGAGATCCTTAATCTCAGTAGCGAAGTTTTAGGGAAAATGAATTTTGAATAACAAAAACAATTAACATCAATTCATGGAAAACAAAACCAAAGCCAGCCAGGTCGAGCAACGAGACCGAATGAAGCAATACAAGAACCCACTGAAAGCTTTCAATAACAAAGCACATAACCATAAGGTACACAAACACATATACAGACACACGCACGTGAATATAGAATGAAGGAAGGAATGTATGCAGCTAAACAAACACCGAAACGAACGACATCAAGAGACACCGAAATGAGGGAAAAAAGTGGAATAAACCAATCGAACGAACCTGCCGCCTGCAAGGACACTTTGCCCGGAGCGTCGCCTTCGCCTAACGAAAAGCTATAAAAGTTGCTTCCGAACCGAAAAACAAAACAGAAGAAGACAGAACAGAAACTCTTCGACAAAACATCGAACAGTCGAACGAAAATAAATTGTCGAACGACGAGCTTATCGCACCGTACAGAAACTAATACTTTATTATTCATCTGTGTCATCTGTGTTTGCACTTTGTGTGTCTGTTTGTCTGTGTCTGTGTACGCGCGCATTTTCTATTCGTTTGCTTTTGTTTTGTGTTGTTGATTTTTGCTTGTTTGCCTCATAAATAGTTCCATTTCTTCTAACAAGTTAGCCCTTTACTTGGTTTGATTTGAGTCGTTTAGTTGCTATCTGCTCGATTTGGAGAGAGAAAAGGAAAAAGCAAAAACCAAAACAAAACAAAAAAGGGGATAAAGTGCACATGATATTTGTTGTTTTACAAAAACGTGTTTCTTACATCTGGGTTTTTTGATTTTCTCGTTGTTTGTATGTGTCTTTGGTGGGTCTGTGTGTGTGTGCGTGTTTGATTGTGTATTTTGTCAAGATTAATTTACTTCTCTTTTAGTTACTATTACTGAGTTTTCAAAAAAACTGAGCGACTTAGACTTTAGTTGTGCTTGTATTTTTAAATCCCGTTTCATGCTTCTTAAATCGGCAAGAGTTTGTTAATTTTCCTTTATCCCTCTTCAACATTGACGTTGTATTATTGTTTTGTCTTAATCGACTTATTCCACGAAGTAAGCTTTTATTAGAGTTTTCGGTTGTGTTGTATATGTGTATCTGATTATGTGTTTGTTTTTTCTTCTTCTTCTTCATTTTAATCTTCTTACGTAGAAAATTCCGTACAATGGCATAAGATTGTTTGTGTTTGTGTGGGTCTGTTAGTGTATATGCGTGTGTGTGTGTGTTTGTATATCGTTTTCTATAATTCGTTTGAATAGTTTGGCGTTTCTTTAGTTATATTTTGTATATCGCGTATCGCGTTTGTTTCTTTTTGACTATTATTTCGTTCTGTAACTTCATTCTTCTCTTTCTCTCCTGTTTGCGTCTCTCTTTCAACCTTGTCTCTTCGCTGCACATTCACTAGCCTAATTTGGGGATTTTAAAAGCTTGTCAAGTGTTTTTTTGTTCGTTTTTTTGGATGTCGTTAAAAAATTCGCTTTTCTATTCGCGTTTAGCTAACAAAACACAACAAGAGGGACTGCCACCCGATTGGTGCGGCACATTAAACACATTGGAGATCTCGGCTACCATTGGTGAAGCACGAAGGGGAATACTTTGGGAAGAGGAGGGTTTGCTCAAAAAAATCAACCAACGAGAGCTATTGGCAGCACATTAAAGCCCTTTTTCCAGCACTAGCTGCCGATAAACGCACACAAAGGACAGATATAGACACAGGGGGTTTGCGTGCAAGTTCGCTCGCTCCTATTTCCGCTTAGCCCGCGCAACTCCAGAGCAGCAAACGGGAAGCAAACTGCTCGGTGACACTAACGATTATTATTGTTCTAGCGGGTTCCTTTTTCTAAGTTTTGCCTGCGCGGGGTTTTGCATCTGCAAAGCATTGATTAAGGGTTGATTATACCCCGAAACAAAAATAAACATGGTAATCGATTCGTTCACTATATAGTGCTGCGCGTCAACACAGCGCGCAACAGGATGTGTGGGTTGCGTTGGCGTTGCTGCTTTTGCTACTAACTCCGCTCTCCTAACGCGCTGCCGAAACGCTCGCCAGTGTGCGTGCTGTAATTTATCTAATCGAGCCTTTGTGCAGGGTGGAAGTTGCTCGCGAGCTGTCCATCGGGTATTCCTCCATTTGGCAGAAGATCACGTACCTTGCGAAAGCGAAAGTTCGGTACGGTGCGTTCCCCCAAAATTCCAACACCCGACCCAACCACAGGGTTTGTGTCCCAAAAAGTGGGTAAAAATGTTGTGGTTTTTTATTCATTTTTCAAAACGTACCCCATTCCCATGCAAAGAGTTTTCAAGAGTTCCATTAATAAACGATACACGTGTGAGTGGGTTTGTGTATGCACGCGGGTGTGTTGGGCATGTATGTAAGCAAAAGTGTACGTGGCGGTATTCGATGGTACAGTGGTAACCATTTGTTGGGGTGTTTTGTTTTCATTGGCACGAATTAAAAGAAAAAAATAAGTAATTTTGGGAAGAAAATGGGAAAGAGAAGAAGAGAGAGAGAAACATTTGAGATTTAAGGCGAAACTTTCGAGCGTCCAGCAAAACGCTGGCACGATATTACATCACAAGCTTATCAACAAATGGCTGGATTATATCGATCGGAGTAGAAATGGACGAAATGGACGATATGCGAGCGATTTTCTGGTTGAAAATGACACTGGCGATGAGGCGAAAAACGGGATGAGCGAAAATGAACGAGTAAATGGGGCGCATGGACATGAAGACAAGGGGTGGAGTGGGGGAGTGGGAAAGGCTAGGAAATGTAACACCAAAAACGGGGCTTGACGGGCTGCAGAGCCGGAATGCTCTCCAGTCTCCGCACGAAACAACAAAACAACGAGAGAGAGCGAGAAAGAAACAAAACCCAAAATGATGGACAGGTTTTTGATCGCGTGTGTGTGTGTGGGAGCGCTTACCTTGCCGGTAGGATGAGTGCCTCAAATTCGGTTGCCAGATGGCGCCGGATGATGTTCTTCGAGGGTGGAATGCCAAGCGCCGTCGCCATCGTGTCCCCGGAGAAGGACGGTTCCAGCACGACCAGCCCACCGTGAACGCCGCTGTCTGTGTTTTGTTGTTCAAGAGCGAGAGATTGAAGCGAAACAAGGCAAGAGATTACGGATGGAACGGAAATGAGATTTTTACAGCACGTGTCACGTGGGGCTTACCTTTCAAATTGTCCGCATACTCGCCCAAATCAATCGAGCGTGCCCAGCGGATAAAGCGCTGGTTGGTCCACACGATCGGGTCGGTGTCGACGTTCTCGGACTGGAGGCGCCGCATCGCAATCGCCTGCCGGTCGTACTTCATGATGCGCAGCACATGAATACCTGGAATGTAGCAGTTCCAGCATTAGAACGCTGGCCTCTACTGTGCTACTGGAGGAAAGCTAATGTTGGGACTCACCGTGCACTATGCTCGCCTGGTGGAACTTCCTGGTAACGCCGAGATACTTCTCCAGCTCCTTCTTGGACAGTGTGTCGAGCATGCGGGCATCCACCAGGGAGTGCATGAACGACTCCCCGTACTGTGGCAGTCCAATGTCTGGCAGCCATTCCGAGGCAACCCAGCTGCAGTTACGGGTGGGAAGAAACAAGCTCCTGTGAGTACGAGCTACTCTCCCTGAGGCATCGCTTTCTACTTACGTGTGCCCGAGCTGCCCGATCGTAGGATAGCGTACCAGCTCCGGTCGCCGTTGCTCCTCAATCGCCAGCCGGAGCTTTTTCCTGTGCATTGGGTGTGTTGTGCCCAGGCCCGTCTCCAGCTCGGCATCGCTCAGCTCCAGCAACACCTTGCCACTCTTCACGTTCTCCGCGCAGCGCCCACTGTACTGGGGCATACCGAGCGCCACCTCCAGCCAGGCGAGCACCTGCGACGCTCGCCAACGTTCCATCGGCATGGAGGAGGCTTCCCGCAGCAGGCGCAGCTTCTCCGCGTACCCTTCCTCCGTCAGCGGGCTCCACTGGAAGTCGGTCGCCTCGGTGTCGATCGGTGCGTTCTTGTTGCGGTTGCGGCTGCGGGCGAAGACGCGCGATATGCTGCCCCACGTTCCACCACGACCGGTCCGTCCCGTCAGACCGGTGTTTTGCGCCTTGCCGGAGGCGGCGGGCACCGCTCCGGACGCTGACTGCTGCTGCTGAAGCCGGCGGGCGAACGTTTGATTCTCATTGTCTACCGGTGAGCCGAGCTGTTCGACCGATCTGTAAGAGCTGTGTAGGGAAGTTTTTCGTTAGAAATGTGGTGAAAGCGAAGCGAGACCAGCAGTCCAGCTAGGCTACCTCGAAAGGGCTGCACTATCAACCGACCTCGAGTAGGCGCCGGCGTTCAGGGGCGACAGGGTAGGGCTTCGTTCTTTGGGCGTTCCATCTAAGAGAAGGCGAAAGGAGGGCTTATTTGGCAGCTACCGAGCAGGGAGAAGATAAAGGACATTGCACTTACACTGATACACGTTGTGATGGCTGGACACGAGCGAAACACTGTCGGAATCCACCTGTATACACGGTCCGTTCTCGCACGGCCCATCGCTCAGATTGAGATCTCCGGCGGCACTCTCCCGGTCGCTACTCCCTGCAACAAAGTCTGGTGTTTGATAAGGCAACACTCGTCCACTACGGTGTGCGGGAAGGACACCAGACACTTACCTCTCACGCCGGAATCGGCACTGCACGATCCACGGTCCCCCGGTGTCCCGCTGATGTTGCTGTACCCGACGCCCGGTGTTGAAGCCGGTGCCACCGCATTGTGTGCCATCAGGCCCGAGGGCGGTGTTAGCGGGGCCGCCGACACCAAGCTTTCCTGGTCGGACATACAGCCGGACAGCTGGCGGCGCGCTTCCTGCAGCTGCTCCTGCGTGCGCTGCAGCTGCAGGTCGCGTGCGTTCAGCTGTGCCGCGAGGGCGATCGACCGTTCCGCTTCGTCGCGGGCGTGCTTCAGCAGGGACCATCTTTCCCGCTCCCGCTCCGTGCTTTGTTTGGCAGAGTTGGACTCGGACTCGCGTATCCGCTGCTCGTAGTTGCGGATGAAGTTGCGCAGCTCCTGCTCCTTGTCCTGCAGCGAGGAGCAGAGCTGCTTGACCTGCGACAGCAGATCGTTCTTGTCCGCGCGGAGCTTTTTGCGCTCGAGCTTTAAACCTGGCGAAATTTGGGACAGAAAGTACAGGACAGAAAGGAATAAACCAAGAAAGCTTTGAACCACTGAAACCCACAACAAATCGAACCGGAAAAGGTCACGTACTTTGAATCAGCTCCTTGGATATTCGTAGCTCGTTCTCCAGCTTCTCCATCCGGTTGCTGCTGTCGTCGGCCGCGTGCACCTCGAAGCTGTTGCTCTGCGAAAGCAGATCAATTCCACCGACCGCTCCGTCCGGTGAGTTTTCCAACAGTCGTTTCAGCCGCGTAATCTCGGCCGACAGCCGCTCGTTCTCCAGCCGAATTTTGGTCGTTTGTGGCGATTCTAGATGGAGGCGCAATGGCAACGAAACTATAATTAGAAACGGCAACACTGGCTAGGTGAGGGGTGGTATAATTGACCACCGGCAACGTACCTAGATCGCTGACACCATTCTTGAACAGATTATCTCCACCGGGCTCGCTAGCGACAAGCGTGGGGCTGATTTGCTTTGCCTGACCGGACGCTTTGTCCTGCGGGCTGGTGGTGGTGCTCGCTGATGACGCATTCGGGACGGCGGTTTCACTGGCCGTTGCCGTCCCGTTGGCCATTGCTGCCTCGCCCGAGGAGGAGGATGACGATGAGCCGGATAGAGTCGGTTGGTTCGATTGTCGTTGGGTGGTGCCGGCCGCACTGCTGCTGCTGTTGCCACTCGTGCTGGCACCGGGTTCTGGGCCGCCCGGCTGGTGGTCGGTACCGAAGGCGGTGGCCGGTGCGGACGTGGGCGTGCCACGTTCCGGTATGTCGAACGGTTTGGTGGAAGGTTTTGCATTGTCCAGCGATAGGATTGGTCGAAAGGGGCGGCCACCGTTCGTGGTCGTGCTCGGCGCTCCGGCTTTGTCGGCGGTGTCCAGGGAGCGTGTTTTCTGGTAAATGGGGGAGACAAAAAGGGAGAGGGAAAGTAGGGGCGATTAGCTTTGAGCGAATGAAACTGATTTTATTTTTGAGGATTATTTATTGTGTGACCTTTCATAGTATTCATACTATACAAATAGAGCAATACCAGGAAGATATATTAAAGGTTATATTGTCCCTGGAGTTGGTTTGTTAAGATATGGCTTGTCATCAGAGTTTTTGGAACATACAGAGGATGCTTTTATCTCGATCCCGATGCTCGATATCAAATAAAATGCACACGAATATATCATCCGGCCTTGATATCGTAAAATCTTGAGAAAACCAAGGGTTATCGCCAAGAATATCTAATAATTTCGTAGCACAGCCTACAAGGCTTTTTAACTCCAAAGATTGGAGTTGTGTCTTTGTAATCCAAGAAGATCTTGCGAAAGATGAAGATAACGTATCTAGGGATTCTAGGGATATAGGGATTACGTAAGTTCTTGACAACGAAATCCTTGAGACATCGGTACAGTAATTTAAAGGACTGAGATTGAAGGTTTCTGAATTCCTAAAAAGGGCATTAATGTCGCGAATTGAAGGAATAAATTCATAAGAGTGTTACATTACATTAAGTTACTTCCAAAAACATTCCACATGGGCTTGCTGTAGGTTGTTAGGCTTTAGGCTTTAAACTTGCTTCAAGTATTAAAAAGAGATTCAAAGAATTCAGAAAGATAATTCAGAGTTCACGGTTAATCATTTTTCAAGAAATTATTCAAAGAAACAGCTACATTAAGTCAACTCTTTTGCATACTTTAAGCCTAGTCCTTTACTTTACTGTACCACGCACGTGTTGTTACCACCTGCGATGCACCGAAAATCCGTTTCCGAGGTGCAAATGAGTAAATACGCAACAACAAAGCGATCAAATTAGAGGACGCTTTCCACGGACGAAGCCGTACGCAAACAGTCACCACAGCACGGGCTACTATTCACTCCGCAAAAGAACCACCGTTATCGTCAATCAAATCACCAACTGAACGAAACGGGAGCGGAAACACACTGCAAGCCTGGCAAGAAGAAAAAGGAACTCAAACACTACTGAAAAAAAAAACAATTTCCTGCCACCAGAAAGCTTTTCACTGCGGGGTATTTGCTCTCTTCAGCAAACGGGGTAGGAAAAACTATACCAATCTAGTAGTGGGGAAGGAAGTGAAGTGCAACGTGACTACAGCAACCGAAGCAAATAATGGACGGTTTGGGGGACCAGTGCTTGTGACAGCAGTTTAATTTATATGTAAATTTTATCAATTGAAGTTAGTTGGCTGCGCTGTGACCGGCGTCCCTATTTGCACACACACACAGACACTCACACACAGCTGATGGTAACGGAATTGTTCTCCACGGAATGTCAGCTGTCCGTTGTCTGGTTGCTCCGAGTGTTCTTCTTCATAGGTCGCAATAGTACGACCAGCTCACCAAATCTCGACGAGTCTCGGATAATGAGCGAAGCATCGATTTAGATCGGCGCAAGCGAACGGGGGGTGGGTGCAATTCCGGGACGCACATCGTACAAAGACCCCGCACGGAGAGGGTCCATTTGCACACTGACGACAATTTTCCACATCCACGCCAAGGACGAAAGCGGCCAGTGTTATTTTCCAGCGTTGGCAAGCGCGTTCTTGCGTTTCTAGGTTAATGCGCTCGTCGGCAGATTTGGATAAATCTCAGTCCCGCTCAAATGTGTGTGTGTGTGTGTGCGTGTTTGAACAGAGAGCAGGGGAGGTTTGCCCAACGTTCGCTCGAGCCAATCATTCTACCAAAACATTCCAGAAATGTGGCTGTGACGGTTTTTGGGAGGGACGTTGATGCGAGCGATAAGCGGCGCAACAAATAAACGCTCCAAATTAGCATTAATTGCTCGTTGGCTGTGAATTTCGGTGCTTGTTCGATCGTGGTGTAGCGAGAGTACGACAACAATGGACTGTAAATTAAATCGTTTGATGTTATACGGATCAGGCACGATCGGGGACCGAAGAGTGTGTGTAAAGACGTGTTTGCTAACTGTGGGCAAGAGGATGTTAGACCATATTTTAGTGAGCGGGACGATGATTCGATTGGAATTGCGCTCTGATGGGTTTGCTTTAACTGTTATGGCACTAACAAGATAAAATCGTCTATTTTCAAGGTCATTAGTATACATTATGGAATGACTTTACTGTATAAATTGTAGAAAAGCGCGAACTTTTAATTAACTTTACTTCAGCGCTAAATTGGAAATTAGTTGATTTGTACATTTTATTTAGCATTTTATAATGTGTGGAAATATCAATGAAAAAAGCAGAAAATTGTAAAAAGGTAGCTCTAAACAGCAATATATTTTTTTCCATTAAATGTACCACTTCAACTCTTAACTCCTCTTTTTTACGCTTCACGTGATCATTAGTAAATGACTGTGAGGGACATCGTTGAGCGAAAAAACGAACCGTAGCTGCACACAGTACTCCTAAACCTTCAAGCAAACTTTAACCGCTTTCGGTCGGTCGGTGATGAGTGTAATTGCATTTTAGCTCAACTAAAATCATCCTCCCCGCACTCGTCCCAAATGCCACCTCCTAGAACGAAGCATCCTTCAAACGCTATTACGCTGCAGTGATGAGTTGAGAGGGCCCTCTAGCTATTACCGGACAAACAAGGGCGCAAGGGCAGCGGTAAGCAGGGACAAAGAGCATCGTACGAACGATTTAGTCCCGTGCAAGTTTCGGTGGCGATCCGTGGGATCGCGTCATCTGCAGCAGACAGATACGCGGAGTTACAGCTTAAAGGCAGCATTGCCCGCGGGCACATTGCACCCAACAACAGGGACAATAATGAAGTTGTTGTGCGGGCACGGCTGACTGACGGAGATGGTAATGCCTTTAGCTGTGATGCCAGTCGCATAATCAGACACCGGGTGAAATCGAGCATTCAGCGGAGAGTCTGAACGGGGGGTACTGTGGGAGTTCTCTCGCCCTTAGACATGGGAAAACGATTTGTAACGGTGCAGACATTGATTTGATTACCGGGGTTGCCGTTGGGAAGTTTCACAACGCTCAAGTGGTTAGCAGTTGATCCTTTTAATTGTAAGGATGTAAGCTTGATTTAATGTTGATGAAACTTTCGATTCGATAAAATGTTAGTATTACATGCATTCAGAAATTGGACTTAAATTTATATCACAGATACTTACCGATTCGGCGAGCTGCTTGAGCGATGCGTTGATCTTGTCCGGGTTTCGCGGCGGCGGCTCGGGCGGTTCCGATGCGGCGGCCATTGTGACGGTGCCGGCCGTGCCGTTCAACTGCATTCCAACCAGGCGCAGCAAAGAGTTCACTGTGTCATCGTTGATGGCAGTCTGGAAGATCACGAAAGGGTTTAGTTAGTTCAGCCAGTGAGCAGTATGAGAAATTGCGAAAAAGGGGTTTTTTGACCAAGCTTTACAACCGTGAAGCACAGAACACAAGAGCACAGACAAATGGCCACACGGATACCACCACGCCATTGAGGAACGAGAACGGTCTAATTTAAAAGCGAACATTCCCAAGCTAAAGGGGATTCATTAATTCAACTGCAAGTGTCTATATGTCTGTGTGTGTGCTGTTCTTAAACGAGGAAGATTTATAACTAGTTTTGTTGAAACAGAAGTTTACAAAAATATGAAAATTGTCTTTCAAACAAAGTAAAACAAAGAAATAAGACCACAGATCGTGTAGACTATTGTTGTAAGTGTGGAAAGGTTGCATGTTATCGCAGTTTGCTTATTGTTTGCATAACTTTAGGCGTACTGCACATATTTTGCATAACGTTTGGGCGCAGGATGCCGAGTAAGGTTACATGGTTACTCGGAATGTCAACGCACTGTAAGACCTGTTACAATGGTGTCCTTCACATCGAAATATTCAACCAGGAAACGCAATTATTTCCTTCGTAGTTCTAATTAAAGTTACTTTCATATCACAGCACAATCCCTGTTTAGCACAATCCCCCTGCTTTAGTCGCAATACCTGTCAACGTTTCGTTGCTGTCAGGGACTGCACACGCACACAATTCATAGCTGCAGACACATGTGACACGGGTGACCGAACTTTCATGATGAAACTTTTGCAAAAGTTATGCATTATGCTTCCCTTCGGTAGACTGTCTCCGACTGTTTGTTCGTGTTTGTGCAATCCTTTTTCCTTCCCCGAAGATGGTAGGAGGACAAAAGTTTCTGTCATGTCATGCATTGAACAGAACTACAACTGTTGATTAACGTATTGCGATTGGGATGATTTGTGTGACAGCGGCACACACGCACACACAGAGCCAACACAGTTTCCATCGCTAGACACAGAAAGTTTTCCTTTAACAAATAGAAGGAGGGAGACAATGTGGGATCGCAAAATCCCACCGGATGCTGTCTGGGGACTACCGGTCCGCCCCAGTGGGAATCGATTCTAATTAGGGCAGCAGAGGCTGAGCACGGTGCTCAGCATGTAGCATGAGGAGCGGAATTTCCTTCGCCATCCCCTCCCAGTCGTTCATCACTCTTGTTCGAATACACTGTACGGCTTTTGTGCTTCACCTAGCTGCAACTGTAAAATGTATGAGCTATGATGGGGAAGAAGCATTCCGAAAGCCGAATGGCGAGCTGGCGTAAACGAGCAGTAGTGCATAAGAAACGGGCGGCGTGCAAGGAATTTTTATTAGTTTGCACGAACAGCCACTCATTTGCCTTCCGTTTTGTGTGCCTTCCGGCTCGCCCAGTGCATCGCGGTGTGTGTATGTGTGTGTCCGGGAGATGTACGTGTGCGGGAGATGAGTTTTAATTTAAGGAAATTCCAAACGCTGCCTCGTGCGAATAATTTATTGCGACCACCAAGTGAGGCGTGCTTGAAGCTACTACCGTACTACCAACCGTTAATATTTCGCTCGAGGTTTGATTTAGGGCGGAATGTGTGTTGCTTTCTTGCTTGGTGTGTGTGTGCGCGTTGCAAGTTTGTGCTAAATATTGTTTCCTTTGATTTTGGACCTGATGCTTTGCTTGTTTTTTTAGTGAGAAAGCCCATGAAATGTTATGCGGCGTCGGAAGCAAAATTAAAAGCTCGTTTGAATGAACGCGTTCGATGTGAGGAAAGAGAAATAAAAACTCCAAAATGCCTTAGCTTTAAGTAAGCTTTAAAAAAAAAGAAAACTGATGTAAACTAAACCTGGAAACTAAAACACAATTTCCAACAATTTCTAGAACCATCCAGTGACTTGCAATTTCTGTTGGAAAAGTGCCCTTCCACGTGGTATAGTGAAAGCTTTCTCAAACGAACATACATCCCTCATAAAGAACGCTACATACATTAAAACCACTTACAAAGAAAAGCTAGCCCTAAGTGGGTACGGCGTAATAAAAGAGTTCCCCAATAAGGACGTTTTTCTGCCCAAGTCTCTCGCTCTTGAAAGAAAATCCATGCACAACAATGCACCGGCATTACAGGGAAAGTTTAACAAAATGTTCAATCCACCAAACCGACGATGGCCTTTCCATCGGCGGGGGTTGTTACACGAACATTCCATTCTTTTCTTGGGCCCACCATCAAAAATCACCATTTGACCTGCTGCTGCTGTGGCTGCTCCTTTTGCCCGCTGAAAGACGATACCGGGAGCACTCGATGTGACCCCGTTTGGCCACAGAAGACCGAACATGGAGAGGTAAAGATTGATGGCGAAAGTCGCTCTATACGCCCCGTGTAAATGCTCGACATTTGCGTAGGCTCTAGTGGCCCTTGTACAACCGCAATCCGGCCCCGGTTACGGTTACATTAAAATGCTATCCGCCGAGTGGTGGAGGGTTTGCAGCCGTGTGGAAAGTGTTCTCCACCTTCCTCCCCTTTCTCTCTACCGAGCGTGGGTGATTTATGCCTGGGCGTTTGCCTGGGCGGGTGTTCTTGGAGAGCTGCGCGGAGGTGAGCATCATAAATCAGCATCTCTCAGCTTTTCGCTGCTTTCGGGCACGTTGAAAGCAATGGTGGGTTGAAAATTTTATAGTAAAATAATTATATTAACACAACCGCAGCACAGAGGGAGGGTTAAAAAGGTGCAAAAGCCTCGTGGAAAACTGTCATTTTCCACTGTTGCTGTTTGCTCTCGTTCGGTTTGTTAAAGTCACGTATCACACAATCCCACTGGCTTTCGTATCGTGCCGGTGCGTTGCTCAAATCGCAATGGATTTTCCCGGGCTTTCTCACTCTATCTCAAGGCGTACTGTGTGTAGGAATGGAAGCATCCTTATCTTGTTTTCTTACTCATACCTCAGCCGCCCAACCTGACACACTGGGCTGGTGGGGGATTATTTGCTGAAGCATTCCCGCTAAACTCTCGCGGGACTTTGGTCCGAAGATTGAAATGGGTTTGTTTCTTTTTTTTATTGCTTCTTTTTGCTCCCCCCCACCCCCCCCGACGTCATGCAGCAGTAAGTTACATGATCCATAAGATGATGATGCTGCTGGTCGAACATTTATTAGTCTTGCGTGTGTTGAATGCGTAAGCACTTTCGACCTTCCGGCGGAGGGGCATATTCGATCGTTCGGCAAGCAAAACGATAAGTCAAATGATCAATATAGTGCAAAGACACGTAACTTCAGTGTCTATCTGGACATTGTGCGTGTGTGTGTGAGAGAGAGTGACAGAAGCAACTTCAGCCGGGTGAATAAATAATTAGAATCTAACTAAACTGTTCGCCAAACATGCTCGGCGCTCCAAGATGCTTGATGTGCGTGAGTAAGCACGAACGAAAAAGCGTTGTTTTGTTGCTCGCTAAAAGTTGGCGAAGTTTGATGAGAATTGATTGCACTGGTTGGTGGAGAAAAGGGAGTGGATAAAAGAACCGAATGGATAAACTGCCTGGCTCAAGGATATTTATGGAACATTTTTGCGGTTTGTTTTACATCATCGTTTTGTTGTGCCGAGATGGTTTAAGCAAATTCAAGTAAGATGATCATGTTTGTGACATTAAACAGAAGATATATTCATCCATTTACCTAATGAATCTTTTAGACATAATTTTACTCTTTTCAAATTGGAACTAATATTCAATGTTTATATTTATTGAGCAAACTTTGACTTATTTTTCTGGGATCTCCAGTATTTGGCTTTCTTATCCCTTAAAAGTATTGTTTTAAAGTATTTGTTCACAGTGTCTACTATTACATTAAAAGAGTTCTTTTGTCTTCATTGTCTTTTGTTTCATTTGCTTAGAATTCTTTCCAAACATTTAATTTAAAATAACCTTTTTTCAAACAACATAAGAAAAGAAAGCGTCAAGGGCAGCGATGTGTCACTTCTCCTAAGGAAATCGAAGAAAGGTTCCCACATAATAGCATCCTTAGAATCCACAGAACAACAGCAGTCAAATCCAAAAGCCTCTTGTTCGATCGACCAAAAAGTCTAGTCTGGTTTCTTCCGCTTTGAAGGGAGGAGCAAAGTTTCAACAAACAAATGTCACATCAAATGACAATTTGAAGAAATGGCAAGAATGAAAGGTTGAACAAATACTTTCATTCTAGAAATAGCACTAAAAAGCCCGCTGAATGGCAGAGGAAAAAGAAAGCAAGTGAGATGAAATTTTGTTCTCTGTTTGTCCCTAGACAACATCATGGAAACAGCCTGCCCAGGAGGCAGGATTGGCCCGGGTTGAAAAGGATGAACGGCTGATTGATTGTTAGGCATGATGTATATTCCCTTGTTTCCATCGCTCAAAGGCAAAAGGGATAGAGTAAACATAAGTTCACTCAGCAAAACAACGGCCTGTTTTTCGGCATGCAGAGGCAGACAAATGTGCAGAATTGATGTGAGCACAGTTTAGAACGTTTTACATGTAAGAATCACATTTCAGAGCCTTTTAAAATTGCAAATATATTCAAAGCTTATGTTTCCGGTCATTAGCGCTGGAATGAATAATTTCACACATTAATCGGAAAATAACACATCAATTTTCCGATGAAAAATGATGACGCTTCACTCCGCCGTAGTGAAGAAGAAAATAGAACCGTCAATCAAACAACGGCGGGAGGCCGCAGACAGCAGCACCCGTTTCCAAGAATACGCCTGCATTCCTGTTCTGCAGTCAGCGCACGGGGAGAGCACACACGCACACGCACGCACACACACATCTGGGTCAACTCTCCCAGATGTGGTGCGTTCGATTTGTCAAGATTTATTTTCCTACCGATAAAGATTCTCTCCGACAGTTGTCCCATTACAATGCGGAACTCAACGCCCCGAAGGCACAGGGTTCTGGAATTGCTTTTTCCCTGCTTCCCCCAAGCAAGCACCACCCCCCGGTCCCGGTTGACGTGTTCGACAGATTCGCCTCATATTACGCCATCACTCGATGTTCTGGGATCGATATAAATCTGATCAAATTGAACCGGCTGGCGTACGGCCTCGGTCCTCCGTTGTCGACGATGCTCCCTGCCTGAGCGTTTTGCCGCTGGAGCACAGCAAAAGAAAAACAATCTAAGTGAGCAGGGGAAAAAAGCAGCTTTGTATAACCATTGATTTTTCCCTACACCAACACACAGTTGGGGATGCTGGGCGGATTGGGTTGTTGTTTGCGCACGCTGGGCGATGTTGTTTTTGCTGATGTTGTTAATACGACCGACCGGCTTGTTTGTCCGGCGAAGGCACAAATCTTACCCGAGGCCTCCTCTTACTCGAGGAGTGTAAACATGGTGACGGAAGTACCATGCACAGACACACAGACGGGAAAAGGAAGTGAATGGTATCCGTTTTCCCTGTACCTGGTAAGTGTGCCGTCGCCGTGCGTGCGTGTGAGAATAGGGGCCTTTCGACATATGTTTGGTTTTATTTAATATCCATGGCAGTATGAGGTTTTTTTTGTCCTGTGCGCTTCTTGTTTTCCCTCAGGTGTCACTCGACTGGGAGGTATTGTCTCGTGTCAGTGCATTGTCCCTCTGTTGTGCCGTGAGTGTTTTCGTAGATGGAGTTGTGAAATTCTGCGAAAGCTTACCCATGCTTGCATGACACAACAGGTGGATTTTCCCGGACTTTTAGGTGAACTTCAATTTCACTATTCGTGAGATAGTTTGAAGTTATTGAGAGCATCAAATGATGGTTTTAGTTCATTGCATTCATAGGGCAGCTGGTTGAAGTCAGCAAAAAGCCCGTTGTCTAAGCAGAGCCTTGACAATTTTCAATAGTTTTACCAAAAAAAAAAAAAAAAAAAAAAAATCGGAAGCGTACTGACGCAACATTGCCCATCGAACCGGATGCCTGAAAGCGGCCAAAAAGTTTTCACAAAACCTCTAAAGCCACCCATCACAACCATCTGCTTCACAGAACCGGCAGAACTGTCCAGCTTTTGCTGCTACGGCGTCCGGCGTAAAAGTTTTGCGATAAATCCCTTTCCTTTTTACAACTCGGCCAGCGCTTGAAAATGCCTTGAGGACGATGAGCACAGCTATTGCTGGTAGCTTTGCGTTGCCCGGTGAGTGTGTGTGTGGGTGGGATTGTGTATATTCACTGGCTTTATAGGCCTTTAACTTTCACGTAGACTGGTTTTTAGAAAAACACACACACCTTCACAAAATCAAAACAATCCATTGCCCGATGATGGGAAACATGTTTTTGGTGCTGGCAAAGCTGGATTTTCAGCGTCAGTTTGTTTTTATGGTAGCGGGCGCCACATTGTACATAAAAGCTGGCCGGCGAGCAAGAGTGGCCGCGTATTAGAAGTCCTTTGTTCAGATTAATGGTTAGAATGAGTTTTTTTGTGTGTTGTTAAGCACTGTGAGCAAATTGTGTAGCACAAAAGGGAACCATTGAAAGCCGCTTCAAGGCGCGCAATTGGAATGAATCGACAGAAATGCTTTCGTTAGTGTCGGAAGTGTCTTTCGTTTCTGTAGGGATTAAGGCACATGTTGGTGTGTGGGTGCGTGTTAACAGGAGGATGGATTTGTTTTTGAGGTTTTTTTTTGTAAAATAAGTTGTTGAATGTGTTTCGAAATTAAAACAAAAAAACCGAACACATAATATCAAAAACTAAAAGTAAATAACGAATTTTGTTTCTCTGTGTTCTACTCTAGTTTAAATTTTGCCAACAAAAACTAAGCCGAAACATTGAGCCACAATACCATAGTCATGGCAGATGATGAGCAACAGTTAGCAGGCTCGAGCAGGTCGTGCCGGTTAGCTGTGGACTCTCCCTGCCGTGAGCAGTATGAATTTTTAATATCTAAAGCACATTGCACCATCTAGCTAATTAGGCCAAACGACATGTTACTTAACTACGGAAAGCGAATTAAGAAAAATAAAAGAAGAGAATAAAATATACCATAAAATGGTTGCACAAATCTACCGAGAATATCGCATTAGAGACAAAATTTGGGAAGTAATGATGCTTAAACTCTATTAGTTAAAAAGAAATGCTAGCAAAGATTAAAATGGATTAAATTTGACTTATAAAAAACACAAAAATTCAGGTCATAACAACCATTTTGCGCCGCTTCCCTGGAGATTGCGTTGGGGTGTTCATTTTTTTTCTGGTTGATTTCGATGCTTTTCAGTAGATTTGAGCTTCGCCCAGCAAAAACAAAAAAATGCAACCCAAAACTAAATTGGTGCAAAATGATACGAAAGCAAAACTAAAGAAGGATGAGGGGAGGATTGAAGAGGTGAGAGAAGGAGAACTGATCGGGAGCTTTGCCCGTGTTGTGGATCAAATCGGGAGGGACAAAAAACACATGAAAAACAAAGCAAAGGAAAGAGAGAGAAAGACAGAGAGAGATAGAGAGTGGAAAAATAAAAATCAACGACAAAACTGAAAACTGGGACACGTTGAGTGGAGCAAGAAGCGTAGGCAAAACGATAGGCAAGCCAATTAAAATGGGAATGGGATGAAGTGGATTCGAATCGAAGGAAGCCTTGACCGAGCTGTATAGCAACGGAGGCTCTAGCGTGTACGGTGGGAGACACAACGCTTCGGACGTTAAAAGCAATCAAAGCTTAGTCCGCTTATTTGTTGGAGAGAAGGGTGGGGGGAGGGATGGCAATTGCAAAACGAGCTTTTAGTAATTGGAAGATTATAGGTTAGTGAAACAATCACCGTTAGATTAGTGATTGTATGTGTGAGAACACAAAACACAGCTTCCTTTTTTTTAAATTGGAATATAACGATCGCAGAAGAAGCATATTAAACATGATTTTAAACAGAATTGAGCTAGAAAAAAGAGGATTGAAATCAAATGAGGTGGCACAGGGGATGTGGGGAAACCTTTAGAAGTTGGCACCCTTACCAAGAGGGAAGTAATATACTGAAGCATATGCAATCTAACCTCAATTTCTTTGCAGAATTGGGCTTTAAAAACGACTAAAGCAGTAGAGAAATGAAACGAACTGAAACAAAAATGCGAACAATAGACAAAACGCACAAGTAGGAACGCACAACACACGACTACAAAGACGGTGTACAGTAACACAGAAGAAGAAGAAGAAGAAAAAACACGTGCACGAACACACGATCGCAAAGTTTGGAGTTTAAAGAAGAAAAAACAACCTTCTCAAATATCCGATGAAACTCTCCCAGCATCGAACGGTCGTGTGGGGTAGCTGATTGTCGGGCTTAGATTTTCTCGCAAAATAGGAAGCTGCTAGCAGCACGGCTGTCCCGTGTCCCTTGGCTCGTGCACCGCCTTCACCGCCGTCCGAACTCAATTACCGTTCTGGGGCTGGTACGCCTGCCCGGTGCAGGAGGTTCGCTCGCGACTAGCTGTTGGGCGTCCCATTCAGCTTCCTGGCGTGATGGGGAGTGACCCGAAAATGGTGATGGTCACAAGATGATGAATTGGGCACCAGCTTTGGATGGATGGATGGGTTGAAAATGCGAAAAATGGAACGAACACACGAATCGAAAGACGTAGTAAATAAGTCCGTCCAACGTAATCCTTGTGGCTGGAGTGACTTTTTCCGGATCCCAGTTTGGCCCGTTTAGGGTGAAATGATTAATCTTTTAAGAAGTTAGCCCGGTAAGATCACGTTGTTTCGATGATCGATTTGCAGGACGAGATGGTGCCTACATAATCTATGCGAGCGCGCGCGCGTGTATGCGTTCGAGAGCAAATCGGAAAAGTTTTCCAAGTTTCAAGGGATCAGTGTTTGGTGGAACGCTTGGGGGAAAAGAGAAGGGTGTCAAAACTTTGCCAAACACCCGGACGTTCGGTTGGGATAAGTTTGGTGCCCTTCCAACTTGACACTGTGTTTTGGTTTTGGTTCAAACGAGGTGAGGTTGAGTTTCATATTTTTCAAAAGAAAAGTAAGACGAAGCCACATCTGCAACAAATTCCTCGCTGGGAGGAACGTTGGGTATTATCAAGGAAAAAAGGGTACACAATATTGTTTCTTTGCATGAACCAGCTTATAATCCTGTTGTTGAATAGTTCATTGAAGTGACTTTGCAGAAGAAACAACAGCCACAACACATCGTGGTCGTAGATCAGGAGCAAATAACTGGAAATAAAATACTTACCTCTCAGCGCACGTTTTTGAAGCTTCGTGTGTGTTTGTGTTGTGGAAGGAAAATGTGGAATCCTTTCCACCCGGGAGCAGTATGTATCGATCGAACAGTGAAGAGTTTGGTCTGCTCCTCTTGCTGCTCTGGTCACCTTCTATCAGGTCTGCAAGCTATCGATTCCACTTGTCGATTGCTGGAAATAGGAAATGTGAACAAAGCACAGCAGATTAAGCAGGAGCGTGCGCTGGAAGCATTTTGGATTAAAATCAAATTGGCTGTTGGTGAAGCAGTACACACAAACACACATTGAAATCGGAGAAACTCAAAAGACCGCTGTGAAACCAGTGCCGTTGAGTTAATTACCGTTGAATGGGTTTTTGGTTGTGATGCGTCTTCTGTTTCTGCCATTCCAGAAGCAGAAGACGGCATGATTGGCTTTATTGGGAGGGAAAACTTCAACCAAAACCATCCGCAGGCGGTTTGGGTCATAATAATCAAAACGAGGAAGTGAAGTAGTGTTCTAGTGGCCTCCAGTTGGCTCGGTCCAGTCTTTGGGGTTTGGCTTGCTTGGCCTGTGGCGCTGGTTCGAGTGTGGAGTCGTTATTCCAGAACCTTGCTGGGATGTATAATTTATGGATCTACTGCACCGTACACTGAGGGATGATGGTAATAAAAATGGATAGTTCTGCTCGGTGCAATTTATGGTGACGCTATAATACTACGTCAACGATATGTCCTCCTCCACTACAATCATCGGGAGAAACAATGGAGAAATGTTCCTGGGGGTGAAAGCCATTGATGCTTAAGCTGATGTTTTTTTTAAAAGTTGCTAGTGATTAGTTATGTTATGTTCGGGATAGTTTTATTATCGCTTTAAAGAGATAGCTTAGCAAATAAAAAAAAAAGTTTTTATTACCAGCTTATAAAATTCCCTTTTGTTTAATAAAGCTACAGTAAAATGTAAGCTTGTGTAAGATTACTAAGTGCCATACCACAAAGGTTTTAAAATATTGTATAATAATTACTAACATTTGTTTTATGGTCTATAAATCTCTATCTGTAAATAGTGCCCCTATCAAGCACTAACCAGAGTTTTGCTTCCCTTGAATGAGTAATAGTTTCAAAGTATTTGTATTATACCGCTACTGTTACTAAAGCAGATGGCATCCTTAAAAATAGCTCAATCTGTTCTGCAGTCTTGCAACCACACAACTATCAGCTGCAGTCACAGTGACGACTAAATTATATAAGTGCCATTGGCATCCTTAACCGAAAAGCAAAGAAAATCCTTGCATCGGAAGAAGTTTGCTTTCAACTATAATTAAACCACAGTTGCTTCCGCCTTTGCATTGCGAGGGCTGCAATACGAGTGAGCATCCTTTGGCATCAATTCCAATGGAAGATCTTGTTGCCATTCCTACCATCAGCATCCGCACCAGATGCGACAAACTGGAGCACAAAGAAGGACAGCTAGTAAAGCATCGTCATCACGCTCTGCTCAGTAAGCTTTCTACTCATTACGCAACAGATAGAGTTGTCTTATCTGTGGATACCCGGAACTCTTTCGTTTTCTTGCACCCAAGCTGGATCAGTCAGTAATCCACTCGGTATCGATTAGTTGGTTTTATCGCGCTTCCTACTTGGTTCACGGAAAATTACAACCCCTGCGGGTGAGATTGACTGTCGAAGCGAGCACAATTTGCTTCAACAAGTTTTTTTTTGGTTTGCTTCAGTTTCTCTACTTTGGCTTCCCACCTTGAGCATCCTTCCCTCGTAGGATGCGAGAGAGAGAGAGAGCAGTATAAAAAAAGTTAAAGTTGTGGAAGAAAAATTGCTGTTGAAAACCAATCCCCAAAGAGCAGCTGTACTTCTTCCTGCAGCTGTATGAAAAATGCACCTCGCACTGTTGCATGCGCCCGAAGGAAGGCGGAAAAGTGCAAAATGAGCTTTTGAATGTGCTGCACAAGATTTATGGAATCGTCAGCAGTTTAAACCTGTTCGTGTTAGCTTATTGACAGCAGGGGGAAAGAGGCGTACAGTCTCAGAGGTTAATTAAATGGTGATGCCAAATGAAGCCGTTTCATTAATATTTATGCCCTCCTGCCACGTTTTGTTCGCCAAAAGGTTTCATTCCCTTTTTCTCACTAGCACAACACGCTAGAGAAGGTGTTTCAAAACTGTACCACCATCAGAAGACACCCCACGAGGGTCTCTGGAATGTTACCTACACATGTTCCTTAGGAGTCGGTTTGAGTGTGCTGGTGCCCCGTGGGGGCCAAACAGAGCAAATGGGCCTCGTACCTCCCCCCAGTATTTAGTAACTCGTTAATTGTGAAAAATGGTTTGCCTGTGGTATGAATTTGTTTTCCCACCGTGAAGCCTTTCATAAATGGGGTCAACACAGGGGTTGGATTTGTTGAGTCCGGTGTAGCGAAAAGTGTACAGTGTACACACCGTGTGCCTTTGCTATTTTGTGCACCAAGTTTCCCTGCTGCGGTGACATTCGCTCCAGAGTAAGTGTAAGCTTTTAATTAGTTCAATTAGTGTTGCGAACGAACAGCGAAATGCACGAACTGCAACATGAGTGGTGCAGGATTGTGGGGTTTTAAAAAGCGGAATGGATGAAGTATCATTTTACCTACTTCTCGGGGATGTGAAGATGGTTCTTTCTTTGTTAGCTACACCTCTTTTTTGTTTTTATGCAGTAGCGAAGACTCACTAATGGTACCAAGATTGAGGGATCAAGGATTCATTCTTTCCATCTCAACAAACTTTGGAAGCTCTATTGTACGGCAAAGAACTACACTCACCGACGACCTTAGTTGCTGTTGGTCTCATCTTATCGTACTGCGTCACCACACAGCCCGATACAGGCCCATCAGCGGCCACTAGCAATGATTGCCAAACCACACCAGCTGGAAAACGCACGGCGGACGGATAATTAAGGATGTTAATGTGAATGTTAATCTACGGAATACGCCCATCCAAGGCCGTGCCCAAGATGTGATGCTCAAGTGTGCCCTGTGTGTGTGTGTGTGTCTGTGCGCCTCACAGACTCACTAGTAAAGAGGCTCCCGCTCTACATGCTTAACGGACGCAGCAGAGTAGATTCCCGTGTACGGTTTTGGTGTCGGAAAAACATGCTCGTTAAGGAAGGGCTCCGTCAACACGCGGCCGCCCCTTTCAGCTGGCCGGGGCCGTTGCTGGAGACACATTACGACATAATCAGAGTATCCATAAACGGAAAACTGTTCGTGAGCGTGTTGTGTTTGTATGTGTAGTGCGGCTGTGTCTGTGGAGGCGGATCATTGGATTATTATTACGTTTGAAATGAGGAGATTCTCGTGCGGTAATGCGATTCAAGTGCTGTGAGGCGTGCGCGTCGACCAAGAATGAGTGGTAGTAATATTTACAGATTAGTATGAAGGCCTGTTAATGTTAATTTTGCGTCTGCAAAGGAAATTGCATGTAAAACGAAAGGTGCGAGTTTTTGAACTTTAATATGTTCGTTTGGAAAATAAAATAATTTCCCTGACGGTTGAATACTAAGCGCTTAAGTTAGGCAATGTTTATAAATCTTTTATTCGTTTTGATAAAAAAGTAATGTTACTATTTTAATATCTTTTTGCAAACGTAAAATTAGTAACACTTCGACGGTTTTGCGATCTCCAATAAACTAAATTGGAAGCAACCGAAGGACCGACCACTTTCGGGCTATTAAGGTAAAGGCAAAGAAAGGAACCATCCATTACGTAAAAAGGTGAAGCGTTTAAATTCAAGCCCCCTTTTCCTAGCTTCCATTTGGCACCACCCGGTTCCGGCTTCCCCCGTTACTGTTGCTGTGGCTTTTTTAAGGCAAGCTTTTACGGCAAACTTTACCGACCAAAGTACGGCAGTACAACACTTCCGCGATCGGTAAGGAAATGGCGTTGTGTTTGTGAGTGTGTGGAACTTTAACACCCTCCCTTCACCTCAATCTTTTTACCCCGGCTATTCCCTCGATACCCAGTGTGCGAGAATGTATGGGGGAAGTTGCGGTAATGCTGGTCGCTACGTGCTAATGGGACGGTTTGGCGCCCCAAATGGGCGTACACTGACACACACACAAACACACACACACATACATGGGTGGATGGCCGTTTGGGTCGCTTTAAAGTGGTTCTTAGTTTTGGATAGTTTTACCGGTTCTGGTGCTTCACTTCCACTTCAAACCCCTCCACCTTTATTTCCCGCAGAAAACGAAGCTTTTGCTGGAGTCACTAATTTTGGCTTAACACCGGGACGTGAAGGTGTTTAATGTTTGGTGCGGTCCTTTCTTTGGTGTTTTTTTGGTGAGCGAAAGAGCGAGAAAGAGAGGGCGTATTTTAATGTACCGTAGTTCGGAGCGGCACTAGCGGGAAAGTGCCATGAATACAAATGTACCGTACGGAAGTGTGCATGGTTCGCCAGAATCGGGAACAAGTAATTGCAATCGAAATTCTCCCGAATTACGACACGGGTAAGGGTGCACACTGCATATGGTTAAAAGATATGAAAACTTCTTTGGAAAGTAATGAAACAGTTGGGTACCGTTCGGAGAGGGCCTTTTAAGAGTTGTTGTCGTACGTGTCTTATAAGGTTACCATATGCTTTGGTGAGCAAGCAGTTTGATTGCCTATCTTGCTATTAAATCATACCATGCGAATAAAGAGCTATTTCAATCTGGGAAAGGGCCTAAGGATTTAATGAATATGAAAGGTTTAAAAAATGTTTATGAACTTTTATGATGTACTGGCTTGCTCGTTAAAGTAAAAAATATGTATTCTTTTAAGTTAAATATAAGTAATTGTACATAATAAGCATTGATACATAGCCGCTTAATTCATCGCTAACACCCCTCATTTATAATGCAGAAGCACAAATTAATGATTATTATTATGTCGTTTCTTCTGTTCCGGCTTGGAAAAGCTTTAATTGTTGCTATTAGTCTCTGCTACTGTACAGCAATCCAACATGTCAAAACGCAAAAAATCATTTCAAACACTACCATTCTTTTGGCGTTCCCTTTTAATCGGCACAATGACGGTACAAAGCCTTCTGGGTGACTTCTGTCATTTCGTCTCTTTGAAACCGAGCCCAATAACAATTCTGCTTCATTAGTAAAATCGCGGAAGCTCATTCTGCCGCTCGTGGACCCAATTTGGTTCGCTTTGAAGCCTGTTTCCAAAATGAAGCAAATCGAGAGAGGGAAGGAACAGAAGAAAAAAAATGAGCAAAAAGCTTTATACTTTTCTCACTTTTTCCAGCCCACTGCAGCAAATCTGGTGGCTCTGTAAAATGGGTACGCATCATCGACCGAACACGTTGACAGGCGGGGCTGAATGGGGAGCGTAAACGCAAACCGCTCCATTGCCGTGGGTACATCTGTTTTTGTGGGCGCGTTGAAAGCCTTTATTCCAGCGTGGCGTGGCGTTGGGAACGGCGCAAACATGGTTCACGCGCAAAAGAAAGTAATACCCGAGCCGATTGGAATGCTAATGAAGGCGTTAGCGTGCACGCGAGCGGCGGGGGAAGCTTTTGCAAACACATTCTGCCGGCGCTTCTGCGTTTGAAGGTATGAGGTAAGGTATACCAGCGAGCCAGCTTTTCGTGCTCGAAAGGCTTTCATATTTTAATTGCTGCTGGCATAGAATCTTCCTCCCCTCGGGGTAGACATGATCATCGTCTGTGTGGATGTTCTATTTCAAGCGCTGTAAATAGGGCTCGGAAATCCATAGAAGATGAAGCTTTTCATGGAGCTTTTTTAAGGCAATACAATCGTCACGAGCGATGACGGGATTCGCTGTTCAATGGCTTGCGCTACGCCGTTTCGTGAATTCCGCTAACCTGTGAAATCCAAACCAAACACCCGCACAACATTCCACAAAGTCTTTCATGGTAATGTTCGCATCATAAAATGAGAAACACAGAGAAAGCGAAACTGTACGCCAACGCGAGCAGTTTCCTCGCCAGGCTCAGTTCGTTAGAGGCTGCGAAACCAAAACTTATCGCACGATGTTAATATGCAGATGGCAACAATCTGAACGCCGTTCTCCGGCTGTATGTGTGTGTGTGTGTGGGTGAGATATTTTATGGCAGTTTGAGGCTACGCGTGAAGAAAGCGGCCATACTTCGGGAGCACTTGTGCCACTTTTCCGTTAGCAGAATCAGCTTGGATTTCGGATTTTTATAGCACCACCAGGCACGAAATGGTGGTTTCATCCTTTTTTGTGTAAAGCATCATTTTATTCAACCAACCTATACCCAGCTGTACATTTTTTTGCTGGCGCTACACATCAATAGACGATGCTTTCAAAGTCCTTCGTTTCCGGGTCACTCGAGGGGTTTTGGTTGGCACACTACGGGTGGAGGTTTTTATTTTCTTCGCATCCTTTGCAAAATAGCGTTGATTGTTAGTTCGGGGATGAGGAGGGGTTTCAGCCGCCACCAAAGTGACCGTACCCGAGCTTTACAATCTTGAAATTGTCTCCCTGGCATAATCTTCCCGGGGTGCCGGGTGTGCTGCGATGGTGATTCTTGACAAGACCTTTTGTTTGAGAATGCTTTGAGTGGGTGAGTGTCAGGGATAGGGAAGAAAAAAGCGCTCAGAGTACGATTTGAATTTGAAAACTCATTTGAATAATCCCAAAATTTACGACAACAATGCGTAATCGGTGGGAAAAGCCAAGCTTGTGGTTAACAGGTTTTTATTTCTGTATAAGGCTGCTACTGATGAAGAGATAAATCAAGGGTTCTATTTTTGGGTGGAATAATTGCTATTAGTTAAAATATCTCCACAATACAGAGGGTGTCATTGGTAGCAGTGTAGCAAAACAAGAAAAGACTACAACTCCAAGAGCTTATGAGCAGGACTTAGCAAGAGCTTTTTAAACTGTCATTGGAACATTCATAGATGCAAATTAGTACTAAAATGTATTGAATTCAATTAACAATAAGTATTTCAAGCTCCATTTAATTCTTTTAGAATAAAAGATCTCCTTCACCATAGTTTTTTTTATAAAATAAAAGCTCCACATTTTGTTGATTGCATGCCCGGGTGAAATAAAAGCATCAAAGGATTAATTGCAAAAACCCGCACTATTAGCGCACCCAGCCATCGGGGTAATCAAACAGAGCAGATAATGATGTTTGTTTGATGTTGGGCTGTGCCAGATGAAGATAAAAAAAAACATCATCATCATACTACGAAAAAAACCTACAGCATCATTGCAAAAAAAAGAGGATAAAGTTGTAAAACACCGAAAGAGAAAGAAATATCTTTGGATTAAATCATGGCTTTGCTGTGTGGTAGAAAAAAGTCATCTAAAACAAGAAAAACTCCCGAGTAAAAGGAATGAACGGAGGCAAAAAATAAAATAAAAATATTGTTGCCCGCTTTTTGCAGCTCGTGCCCTTCTTCCCTTTCCTTCGCCACAGCACAACTGTAGTGTAGAATGAATAAATATAGTGGAAGAAAGCGAAAAAAAACCCTCCTCGCTACCAATGCTCTCGGATGCTGGGCCCGGGAATCAAAAAAACCTCTCATAAGTAATAAAAACCACCTGAGTTCAATTAATGGAAAAGTAATCTTACTCCGCACTGGGGCGCTGGCGGTGGTTTATTTTCCACTATTTGCTCACGTTTCTCTCGCTTTGCTCGCTTCACTCCCGCCGAACAACACCAGCTGGTACTAGCACAATATCGGCAATAATATTGGACCCCTCCCTAGTTGTGTGCTTGTCCATTGGGTTCCGCGGAAGGAGGAAAAAAGGTTCCAGGTTGAAAAATGTTTAGGCTTTTCCCCGGTATAAGCTTTCGGGCCGGCCGCGGTTCGTGCAGGCAGTGGAGGAAGTTTTGCGTTGAACAGCCACTTTCTGCACGGATCCGTCCCGGGAGTGTACGTCGATGGGCAAAAATGACCGCAAAAAATCGAAACGGAAAAGTGTGTCACGCTGGAATGGAGTTTTCGGGGAGGAAAACAAGTTTAAACCTCCGTCCAAATGCATCGTTTTTAGGGGGTGGATGGCGATGGGTACGGGTGGGACCATTTCTATTGAAAGGAAGGAAAGTTTTCCTTTGCGCGGTGGAACGATGGTTTTGGAAAAATCGGTCAGCTCTCGATATCGGTCCCGCACGGTTGGTAGTAACAGTGGAAAGCTTAGGAAACGTAGCGCTGTCAGGATCAATTCGCTCACAATGGGGATTGCTATTGAAAGCTTCTATACGTCAGTCATGCTTAAGGTTACGTAGAAAATCATAGAAGCAAGTGCGGGTTTTGGAGAGGTTGAAAATTGAACCATTTTTCACAATAAACCTGTTGCTATTGTTGATTGAAAGTTCCAATTTAATGTTCCTTACAGACCCACTGATAGATTTTACTACAAAAAGGTCGTTTTCTAACAAGTGTAAACATTGTTGTAAAAAGTGAGTAAAATAAAGCCATCACTGTTTGTTAATAAGTTAATAATAATTACTCTTAATTATTGAAGACTTAATTTCGGTGTTCGCAAAAGAATGTTGAAGCGTACACAACCAAGCATTAGGCGTCTCCACCGATGTTTGTGCCCTCCGCGTTCCACAATGTCTCTATGGGGGTGGAGGAAAAAATCGATCCATTTCCGCATCCCAGCACCCTGAATGCTGGCATCAGCCGCTTCCACCTTTCCCACTGCCAGCGTGGCATGAATGAGCAAGTTTGTTTTTATGGGTTTTAGTATCATCCTCTGCCTGAGCGTTCGTTCTCGGGTTCTCCGTTTCGCTCGGATCGATCCGCTCAGTGAAGCGGTCCAGCCCCGTGCGGTACGCTTTGCCTGGGTATAAAGTTGTGTAAATGTGTTGTCTGTATGTGTGTGTGTGTGTGTGTGAATGTGCTGAAACAAAACACTGTTGCACACAGAGAGAGCGAGCTGCCAGCGCTAATCCGCGCTGGCCATAACTTCCATCCAAAAGGATAATATTTAGCCGATGAAATTAAACTTTCACGGCGGATGGCGCACATAAACAATGGGTTACATTTTTAATTACGATTCCAGTCGACTGGAGCTGCCGATGCTGCCAGTGCTGTAGTGGTTGGGAAGTTTAAAAGCTCATTAGTTGTTGTGGCTTGTTTTCGTTTCGAAGATAAAATGTTGTTATAGTACACGCAAAATAATACCGCCGAACAACCGCAAAAACAATAAAAGCATTCTTTTTTCTATGTATTAACTGTATCGACTGTATAGCTATAGGATTTAATTCATATTTATGGGAATTCATGAACCTTTCCTTGTTCATTATGGACCATTGCGTTGAGAAACAAAAACAGCTTCGATGGTACATTCAGCATCCATGCGCGTATCATCCAAGTGTTGAGGATTTGCCTTTCTGTTGTTGTTGTTGTATTTCATGAAAACTGGATCAAAACTTGGTTTTACTTGGTTATGATTTGTATCACAAGTTCGGTTGTGAAAAACAGAATTAAAGTTTTTATGTGCTTTCAATCGAATGCATAAATGAAGTAAATACGTTAAAATGAGCTGACATTGAACTAGAATATCTCACATTATCTAATCCATACAGCTCTCTCGATCTATACCCAAATAATGTTACTCAACAATCTCTTCCACGACCTAAATATATTATTTCACAGCGTGAATGGCTTGTAAATCCTCAGTTACATTATTTTAAGGTAAATAGTGGTAGCTCGGTTCTTGTTGCATATGCACAACCGCATGATTGGCACCGAGTCAGCCGTGTGTTGTCGAATGAAGCTATCCGACACGCGAAGCTCATGCGCACTGCAGCGCAAATATTTTGACACTCCGCAAACCGCACCGCAAACCGAGACGGGTGTGTGTGTGTGTGTGTGTGCCCAGGAGTCACTGTGCACTGCATGCCAAATTCATCCATGGGCTGCACTATTTGGTATCGCTTCCCTACCATAGCAACAAACCGGAAACCGAATCCACGGTTAAACAAAAGGATGAGTCATCAGTTTTGCTAGTTTTGCTTCGGGAGCCATATTTCACCCTGACTGTTGCCCTGACTTCGACCACATTTCCGGTCTATGTGTGTGTGTGTGTGTCCATTTAGGGCCGATGCGTTTCAGCCTCGAGTTGTGTAGAACTTCTGCACCCACCGGCAGAAAGGCAGGCAGGCACAGCGATTCCCTTCGCGGGGAAGCTAAACTCAACGCAATTATCTTGACGGTACAATCATAATGTAATTGTACTTTATACGTTCACTGATAGCGCACACGTACGGAACAGGCTGGAACAGGCGCTTGTTATCCTGCCCAGGTAACGTGTAGCTCACTCCCTTGCGCTCCACGTGCGCTCTTCTGTTCGGCTTCACTTTCGTTAACGGGCAAGGCAACACTAAGCACACGCGATCTCCCTTTTTGAGTTGCATACATTTATGTTCCTGCCATCGTGTGGCATCAGCGCGCGTCACATGCGAGCAGCAATTGTGGCAGTATTAAGTAGGGTAAGGTAAAATAATGCTTCCTTCTCCTACAGGGTGAGCCAAGTGAGCGTTCAAAAGCACCCACCCCCACCTTGGTGCTGGGGGAATTTAGGTACTGGGGTCCAATTTAGCATCCACTGTACGATGCTGTAGAAATGCAACGCCGCCCGGTGTACAAAGTAGTCTTATAGTGGTGAAACTTTAGACCAGCTTGCTCTTGAATGCTTGCTCCAATTGAAGGTTTTACCTTTCGAGTGGCTTCACATACCTGCCACTGTTGCCACACTCCAGCGCATAGTAGGAGACGATGAAACCGAGGTTGTCGTAGTTACCTAGCGAGTAGCAAAAGTCGCAGCAGGATGGCAACATGTTTCCGCTGTGCCCGGGAGTTTGTGCACTTTGTGGACAGGAGCTTTATGCTGTCACCGATCGAAATATGGACGAAGGTAAATAATAGGCGCACTGGTCGACAGTGTTTGAAATGAGCTTATGAAATATGAAGCTGAACGTACAATATTTGTTGTTCAAATAAATGTTTCGATGGTAGAAGGAGGCACGATGACAGTGTCGGTTTGACTGAATGGAAATTTATTATGCAAAGCTTATGAAAATGATGATTGAGAATAAATTTTAATCAGTTTTTAATGTGTGACTATGGATTTTGAATCTGATGTATGAATTCAGAAAGCTGTTGTATTTATGAGTAATGTAGATTTTGTGTTAAAAAATCTAATTAGAAACTAGAATAAGCTGCAGTTTTCGGATTAATTTCAGCAGTAATGACAGTGGACAGTTGCCTCTTAGCTAAACACGTGTGTAATTAGTTGTAAAAGACACGCCTGTACGCATTAGAGCGAGCTAACGCCTTAATACGATACCCTTCGCTGACCTAAGTCTACGCACTCAATTTAGTTTTCCCCAGGCCACAAAAGCATTGGTAGTTCGTAGCAGCATTATTTCTTTGCTTTCTTTGCCTGTCCCTATTCATTTACACCACCTGTGCCGTGAATTAGTTGCTACTGCGTCGAAATGGGAAGATAAAACCCAACACCACCACCACCACCATGCAAGGCTCAAGGTTAAGCTTCATTTGGTAGGTCGTGTACAAACGCTGGGTCCGCTTTTCGACAAGGCTCTATTCGGCTTTTCGTCGACGGTCCATTTCCTTCTCTCGACTGAACATGCGGGGGCACGAGCACGAGGAGAGGTGCACAAAACGCACAACGGATGTCAGTGTGATGAAGATTCTGACCCGTCCCGAAGGTGCTTGGGGGAGACTGGAGACCTAGCCGCCAACAGAAAAAAAGCGACCGGTTCCGGTCGACCGACCGGATGATGGATGTTTTCTGACGGAAGGATAATTGAATATTCTAGTTTTCTCCATTGCTCGATGTGATTGCGCAGTGTGGCAGTGGTGGCTGTTTTTCTTTTTTGCTATTATCTGCCTGGCAACACATACTGAGAGAGACAGTGAATGTTTTGAGCTGAGCCTGAATGTAGCTTTGGAAGTGAGATAAGAAGAAAGATTTAACAAAAAAAAAGAACGCCAAAAGCAGCATCTAGATCCAGCGGAAATCGAAACGGTACACAGTTTGAAGGAAATTGGAAGAAAATCACTTCAAATCACCGAATTCGGTCGACGGTTCGGAACGCCGGCGTTGTTGTCGCTTCATTAGCACTGACAGTGCAAGTCAAGTGATCGTGAATTCGGGTGGGCGTTGTGGTTCGTACAAGAACGTTCGCAAATCTCTCCCGCTTGATGCCTCAAGCTATTTTGAGTTGTGGAGGGAAAGGCCCCGATAAAAAATCGATACCGATGTTTTCTTGGGCAGATGGAGAGATGGGTGTTAGCAGAGCATTATAAGAGAATTGAAGGAGGCTCAACATGGAACGATGCTTGTGTATAAAGCCAAGAAATGGCTGTAGGCTAACAGAAGAAGGTTAATTACTTTGGTTTGGTAACAATTACTTCACTATTGTGTTGTGTTGCTAATTAGATAAAATTGTTTTTATTCTAGATTTCTTTAAAGTTGATTGAACAAAACAACAAATAATTCGACAGAAATGCAATGTTTGAAGCAAAATGAATAATAAAAAGCATGATTGCCTCAACTCAACGAGTTTGCTGTGAAATCGGTGGCTCAGTATGTTTCCAGACAGTCCTGCATGAGTGCAATCACCTTTCACGATGCAATATTATACATTATAACCTTGGAATATGGAAGAATTGATAAAACCGATTCACGTGATTGTCCAATTCTCTAGAATGTTTCATTTTGAAAGTTATTTATTGATACAAGTGTGTGATATGATAGCAATAGCTTGGAATAATACTGACCGCCAGACAGCACGACAGGCATGCACGGCAGCTCAACGAATAAACCGCGGACGTGCAAGGAATGGCCGGACCTGTCTGACGATTCTGTCCATATTTACTTGCTGACGGAAGGCACAGTATGCACACGAGCACACAAAACGGTCACATTGTATACTATCGCAAGCCACGCGACTGTTTGCTCTGGCTAAACAGCCCAACGTGTCAACAAGCGATAATTTTCAAATAACACTTAATTAAATTATTCAAAGTATAATCGATAAATGAGAGAGCGGGTATTAACGTTTCGCTTGCTAGAAATCTGCTTGCAAGCCCTGGTATGTACGGATTAAGTTTGAGTTTCATTCTTTGAAATTATTGAACTCTTGCCAGCTAACTTTAATTTCATCTTCACTGCTAACTCCTCCGATAATTTCTCTCCCTCTCATTGGCAAATCAGAGCAGATGCCTCTTCTAGTTGTCGCCGGATGCATCACGGGGTCCGGGTGTCCAACAGGTTCGGTATTCCTTGGGCCGTGCTCAATTAAGCGACGCGAGCGATTGGATTTGGTCAAGTGCCATCCACGAAGAAGCTTCCGCTCCGTTCATCTTCAGCTGACCGCAAGAAAAGAACGTCCGCGAGCGGGTGCAAGTTTAGTGTGGTCGACCCGACAAATGGACAGCAAACACGGGATGTCGGGCGGGTGCCTCAGGCGTATGGCGTAGCATTATTGTACAATCAAATTAAATTACGGAACACGATTATGAGTGAGCGGAACCGGAGGTGGAGTGTCGTTGAGTGCTGATGGAATAAAATCAGCGCACACTCTTGCGCTTCTTGTCACGGCGGTAACAACATTCATTCACGCTCCATTTGTACATCTTGTTCTGACAACAGGGCCGATCCGCCACACCGCAACAGGCGTGCATTCGTTCGCTTGCATTTCACAGCACGCTTGGATTGTTGGAGCTGTAGAGAGAGAGATAAGACACGCGGCTACGGCTGTGATACCCGAACGGTTCGGCACGGTTGAAGGCTGTGGCGACAAATTGAGGGTAGTCGGATGATGACGCAAGGAGGATGAAAAAACTATTTCAAACTATGCCACACCCCGCGGCAACTATAAGCACAAATCTTGTTTGGTTATTGGAAGCTCATCCAGCATCAATCTCGTGTGCGTGGGTAGCTGCATTCGCGGTTGGTGATAAATTTGCCAGTACGTATGCCTTTTCCGGGCACGTCCGAGCAGTTATGAATATGCGGGCAATGCGATAAAACTCGAGAAAAATGCACCATTGTGAAACATGAGCCAGATTCACATCGTTTGCGTGGTATACGACCCGATCGGGTGTTAGATGTGGATGCGAATAGGATACACTAAAGTGTCGAGTGTCGAGTGCGAAAGTGTTAAACAAAACAAACCTATCACAAGCGGGTGATATTTGACACTTGCCGCTTAATAAACGGTTATTTAATCGTCGCTTTTGTGACACACCGTCTATTGGCGTAGATGGACGAAATGACGTACAAAATCGGAGTCACTGTAATTGGTAGATGCTTATGAGGATTTTCTTCAGTTTTTCGTCAATTTGAGCTTATCTAGTTCATATTAAGTGAATGAAATCAAGTGACTGAATTGTTCAATTATAAAGATATCACCCGGAAAGGACATTGATTTTGTATGACAGAGAGTGTACATAGAAATTGTTGATTGTTTCCCATTAATAGGAACCATTGCCGTACTTAATTGGTATCGCAAATGCTTTACAAATAAAATCACAAATTTCGTTTCGTTTTACACAAATAAGAATTCATTCCAAGCATAGACGCTTTCCATTTCCCGCTCAGCATCTGCAAGGACCTGGAAAGCAATTTTCAGCTGCAAACGGCTTTTTTTTTTTTTTTAAATTGGCTCCTATCCCCTGGTAGCTTATCACCCTCCTAAAGAATGATAAAACATTTTTGCTTATAATTCCATTACTTATTCCTTCTTCACCAACGTGCGCAGTGTTATGTGTGTCGCGAGTGCACAACGATGAAGCGAAGCATAGCCGAAGGCGCGTCGTAAAGTTAATCCAATGAAGCTCGTTTCAAATTATCGCTGCCATTTCCAGGCGCTGTAGAGAGTGAAAAAAGCAATATGCCCCACTGAAATGGATGCATAATTGTGTGCCTTTAAATGGCTTTTTATGTGGTTTCGTTTAGCAATGGCCAACACAAACAAGCATCGCAAAACGTTAACAGCGTATTGATTGCTGTGCTGACAAGACGGAGCATAATCAGTGGTTTAATGAAACACATTCATACCTTGGCCGTCATAGCCGACGTCGTCATTTTGAGAGCCTTTTCAGCATTTAATTCGGAACCATTTGAAACTACCCCTGTGCGCGAATGTAATGCGTGATCGTGAGGTCTGTCAACACATGTTACACATCTACGCTCGCTCCGGTAAATATAGCAATTGAGGCTAAGTGACAGTTATTTTCGGTGTGCCCGGTCTGGTTCGGTTGATTGCACCCGTCTGGCCGTGTGATGGAGTCAAGAGAGAGTGAGAGCAAAAAAAAAACCAAAGAAACCTCCTAACCCACAATTGGAGTGGCAAATTCGTCTTGAAATAGAATCTAGAGCGACATCCGGACAGTCCGAAAGAGCAGTAACAACAGCTTTTTGGTGGATTGGTGGCTTCCGTGTGCTGTTTTGTAATCGGTTTTGTTAGTCCCTTTGATGTCGAAATAGAGTAAAAGGAAAGCAACAACATGACGACCCCCGGTGTCCCTTTTGTGCTGAGCCGTTCCATGGAAATCATTCCCTCAAGGATGCTCCACTCTATCTGCGGGCGGGCTCGTTTAAGTGCAGACGGAGATGCTCCACGGGAAGCTTCCGATGGGTCAAATTTAGGCGATTAAGGCATGCCCATAGATGCTGTGCTTAAAGATGTACTTGGTTTGGAGTGTCCTTTGGTGGATTCAGAGATATGAGTTGTGGAATATGGTTTTTGTTGAGCCTTTAAGAAGAATTGTTCTGAGAATAGTGATCTTGAAGAGATCATGGAAATGTGTTAGAAAAACGCCCATATTAATCTGTTAATGTACAAAACACTAGGACAGTTTGAAATGGCTTGAAAGTGTCAACTCGTTTCAAACAAAGGGAAACGACGACATTAAACTCTCAACCTGGAAAGTAAGTCTCTTCATCACCAAACTTCTATGTATCGATGCACTCTATTGCATCAGTACAGCAATAATGTCTCTCGCCTGACATTTGTTTCCATTCCGAGCATCCTCTTAAACTCGTTTATCAATTCACTCCCAATTCGCTTCCAGCATAAACCCTTTCGATCTATTGCTCCCTCGAGGAACGGGTGTATGTTTCCACTCCACCGGTCAACAGGGCAAGCAGAAGGAAATTGCATTCCAGCGAGTCCTATCCTTCGGGCAAGACCCACTTTATGGCGCAGGATCATCGAAATGCATAAAGTGTGTGCGCTTCCATAAACCACCAAAACCATCTCGTTCGCAGCTGTTTGCATCGTAGTTGGAGCGTGTGCGGGGTTTTGGGGCTGATAGATAAGCTCCGGGTGAGAAAGTTTTCCACTGGAATGCAGCTCTCGGCAATATGAACTGTATCGCAATGATATGAGAGGCATTGGATACTGAATGACGCCAGAGGGAGTATGGCAGTGACCTATGAATCATCGTTTCGATTCGAAAATTATGGCTCAAAAAACACAAGGGAAATTGACTTACTCCCAGCAGTGTTGTTGACCTCTTGCAACCCATGAACGAATCACAACGAGCTAAATACTTGTTTTGTAAGATTATTTTGCCTTTATCCGGTCTGCATGACCGAGCTGCATCATCGCGAGTGAATAAAAGGTAGTTGAACTGTCCAACCAATTCAGCTAGAATAGAATCGCATTTTTCGCTCCCGATAACAGCAGCGACACAAAAGCAAGGGGGAAGAACAAAACAAACCCACCGAGGGTGAAAGTGGTTCGACATTTCGACCCTTAAATTTGTGCACTGTTGTACGCGCTACGCTGCCTCACCCCCGGGGCGTGTGTGCGTGTCTCTGGCGGAGGGTTGGTTTCGGTAGCTAATAAAATGATAATCAGCGTACCGCCTTCTTCGCGCACAGCTACGCAAGGGTGCATTAATTTGGTGTCGGTGTTGGAGTTGAAAGGAAAAGGAAGAGCTGTGTAGGGTGTCCGAGTTTGAAGATGGAATGATTTTCTATGGTTGCGTTTGACTTGGTTGTAAGGAGACGATAACACTGTTGTAATACGTCACACTATTTTAAATAAAAATGTGTTAAAAATGTAGATTTCTCTAATGAAAATCATTTCATTTCTGACAAAAATACTCAAGAAAATGTTCTAAAATAACAGTGGAAAAATCGAAAAATAGTGCCATTCGTTGTCATACGCTCGTTACTCATACGTTCTTCATTTAAAATTTATAGTAAAAACCCCGCATCAATCAATCTATCCTATCGTTTTCACAATCGAAGGGGTCAAGAGGATTAAGATATCGTTCCATTTGTTCCACAAGTTCCGTTGAAAAATGGAAGAAAGCAAAACAGAACAGTTTCCTATTCCCATCGGGCTGTCACTTCAAGCTGTGTGTTTTGTCCATTAAAGTGTCACCCCTTGCAGGGCTTACGTTTGAGAAGATTGCTATCGATCTTACGCTTCAAGTGGAAATTTGATTACAGGGAACTCCCTCGGTGAAACGAAGGAAGGAAAGAGAGAAAAAACAACCCACCCGACTGCTGTTCAAACAAACCGAACCCGGATGGCGGTAAAATGTGCTTCAATATTTCAGTTGCAATAAAAGCATTACTTTTTACGGGTGAATTCCATTTCTGGGTTGCTTGTGCCATATTCTTTTTGCTTTTCATGTTTGATTGAGGAAATAAACAATATTTGCTATGTAGCTTTGTTTTAGCGCTCTTTTTTGTTCGGTGTAGAAAGTCGTTTGCATGTCTAGGGAAAGTTTCGGCAAGCTTACCTCGTTAACAATTTTTCCGTTTTCCCGTTTGCACGAGGCAAGAGGCCCGAAAAGAGGCTTTCCGTGGCAGGTTGAAAGGATAGTTAATGGCTGTTTGGGGCTGTGTTTTGGAGCAGCAAACCGTTGTCCGTTTGTTATTCTTTGTCAAGTTGGTTCACGGTTTGCTTGCCGGAGTCGTTCCGAGTCGTACCGAGTACCGGGTGTCGTTTGGTTCCTTTCTTTGCTGCCGGTACACTTTTTACTGGGGACTTTCCTAAACCACTCGCACGCTCTTCACAGTGCGCTTACACAGTGCGCTGCTGCTAGCAAATCACCGCTGCGGTATGGAGAATGGAAATACACAACATCAAGGACACATGAAAGGAAAAGGCAAACTCACACACACACATACACACTCTCACAGACATATAGGTATACACTCCTTTCTTCCCACAACTACCCGCGCATTCCCAACCCCCACATGCAACTCTAATCCTTGCACCGTTGATAATTGTTGGCGTATGTACCGAAGTAGGGAGAGTCAAAAACAAAACAAAAAAATACATTAAATACCACCCTCGCACAGGACGGAAAATACACACATTGAAACACATACACATAAGCGAAAACACATACGCACATATGCACGGGATGCGCACGCACGGGAAAGGCACACACTAGCAACACGGTTTCGGATGCGTTCGATACGTATTACACTGCACTAACGACTCGTTTACTTTGCCTGCTGCGGGTGTGCAGATACGGATTGAAGGTTCGTTGTGGTACTAATTATGCAAAAACGACTTTCATGGAAGCGGTGAGGAGTAATTTACATTAAACCTATGCCTGGCTATGATTCACTTGGAAAGTATTCTTTAAATTGTTAAATATTGTAAAAATAGGAATCTTCTAATCTTCTAATTCAAATAATTGAATAGCCGTTATGAACAAAAGAATAAATGACGGAAAATATCCTTAAATCAATTTTCCAGATTTCCATAAAAATGATGATGAAGTGAAAAAGAGGTATTAGGATTACTTATGCTTATATAAAACAAATCTATAAATTTAGCTAAAATAATATGCGTTGTTTCCACGCTTCCTTCAACCCCATCAGCAACGCCGAGCATTGATGTTTTGCACACTCCCTCCATCCCCCACAAAAACAATCATCACAATACACACCACGCACACTGTCACTCTCTTTATGCGCACTAACACCACCACATTCCACTGCCGAAACCGCAAGCTGCTGCGCGAAGAATGAATGGAAAAGCTAGCCACAAACACTCACACAAACACAAGCGCATACGTTTTTTGATGCGGAAAATAAAAGGATACCGCCGCCACCCGTCTGTTGGGTATGACGCGAAGGTATGAGGCTAGGGGTAAACAGTCCCGGAAAAGGATTTTCCTGTTTTTTTCTGCTCACACCAGATGGAACGCAGTGTTTTTCCCCATTGGGAATGTGTGTTTTCCTTTGCATTGCAAACTCTTCTTGCCCATCAGCTAGTGCTAACGGAATGTAATTTTCATGCCTACATACACTTACACGCACACATACACAGTTAGCAAAACTCACATACACACATTTGGTGCTGACTTCCACGAGCGATCCGGCAACGGAGCGGTACCAACCGAGCTCGAGCACGATAAGAACGGAACTGAGGAACCCCAAATGGTGACGGTACGGCGCGTGAGAGAGAGAGCGAGTGAGTGATAGAGAGAGAGAAATGGCATTCCGAAATGGCAGATGAAGGATTTCCAAATACGCACGGACGCACGCACGTGAGATGTTGCGCAAAAATGCGCTCCCACACGGTACATTTTGCTCGAGAGTGCGCGCTCTTACTCTTTCTCTTTTGCTCTCTGCTGCTCTCTGGGAATTCTTTATCTTTACATTGCTCAGTAATTTGTTGTCTGTCAGACGATAGTGGGTGGAAAAGATTTTCAAACGGATGAATGGATAGACACAAGTTTAAAATTATGTTGTTGAAGATTCTATAAAAATTATGTCATCAAATTATTTTAAAGAATTAAAACATATGTAAAAGAATCTAATTGTTAAAATCTTTGCTCTATACCGAAAATAAACTTCAATAAAACACAATAATTACATAAAAAAAACAAATTCAAAGATAAATGTGACTAATAAACATGAATGAAAACAGAAAAATGATACCAATCCGGCTCGAAGGACTAATATTGGTGAAGCGTTTACTGCACAGCTGGGAGTGAATACACTCTTCTAGCTTGCTTTTGTCGTGCTATTTTGTAGATTTTTTCACTTTTGTAATATTTAAATGAATTGTTACATCAAAAATTCGATTATTAACATTCGGTAACTGTCACTTTGATTCGAATGTTAGCTGTCGGTTCATTTGAACTCCATCAAACAGACCAGCTAACTCCTACCATTCTCTTCTTTTCAATACTCTGCTCTATTTGTTATCCTATAATCTCTGCCGTTCTCTACCACACTCATTGAAACTTTCTCTCTTTCTCTTCAACTATGCTCAGCTGCGGACGGGCATTGTTTGGTATCAGCGCACCCGTACGGCAGGTGAATTTTGCGGGATGCCTTCCAACCCCCAAAAATACGACTAATGGAACCGACGCACTATCGTACCGCTCTGCGCATGTGCCGCTCCTAGCCCTGCACACCCTCGTGCACAGCTTCGCGTTGTTCTCCCGCATGCTCCCTTCCAGGGCTGTCTACAAGCTGTACGTCAAAAAGGGCTCGTGACAACTGCTACGCGGCTTATCAGCTTATGCTCTGGGCGCGCTTGCATACCAGGTTCCGGACTGTTGTGCCTTCGCTGGCAGGCAGGAGTCGGAGTCGATGAGTCATCGAGGACGCCAACATTGCCAAACAGTGCCATGGAAACGACCATATGCAACAATTTGTGTAGCTAACACAACGTGAAGCAAAACAATTGAGAAAGAAAATTGAAAAGGCTAGCAAGAGAGTTTATAGACAAATTAGGAAGGTTGCTGAAGAATTTTATCTTAAATATTATATTTGGCTTATTCGATTTAAAGGAGCTAGTGTTCTGGTAAAATAGTTTACCACCATTGCTTTATACAGCGTTAAAAGATATCATAGTTTTATCATAGCCTTATTATCATTCATAGCAACCATTAGAAATCTCGGAAAAAAACTGGCATAATTCCAGCGTTTATTCTTCGCCGTTCCACCCACCCACACAGACACATAAACAGTGTGCAACATGTAAGACGCACCGAGTCGGAAGGTCGATTGCGTCACATGAAATGCAAACCACGTTCCTGCGACTGCAATGGATGAGACGCTCGCCCTTAGCTACGACAACCCCTACCCCTGCCTCCAAGAAAACCACCACAAACGGTTCTCCTCGTTCTCCTTTCCGCCTTCTTCTGGCCAAAACTTGCAAAAGGGCATGCGCCGCCAACGCCAACGATAAGGCAGGTCTCGAACATTTCTCGCAGACGTCGACATTCAGTGTCGGTATTGATTTCCGTCCGTTTTATGTTTCCGCTGCTTCGTGTGTGCGCGTCACCGTCGGCAGTGTTCGGTGTCGGGGACGATGGTTTGACACAATTTCTGCCCGGTCGGTGCGGGAGGGATGAATCTGGCAGTGCAGCACAGTGTTCATGACGACGTGCTCAGTGCGCTGGAGGTTTCTTTTGCGTACACGCGGCAAAGGAGGTCGAACGGGAGGCGAGTGATAACGGAACTTACTTCCGATGGGAGGCCCGGGATCGTGCCTGACGTGTGGTACGCTGTTGCGGTTGTGTGATTGTTTACATCGCTTATCGCATCCATTCGGGATGGTAGTAGATACAATGTGTGGAATAGGGTGCCGTGGGGTTAGAGAATGATGTAAGAGTGACAGGTTTCTAGTCTCCAAGCTCTTCATTTTCAAGTCACTTAAGATGTTGGTTGGCAGTAAATAATTCACCAAGAAACTGGAACCTAATTAGATAAAAAAAACTATATAACCGTTAAGTTGCTATGAGTTAGTAAGTTCTTCTATTTGGCGTAACGTCCTACGCGGACATGCCGGCATATACAGGCTTTCGACCATGTAGCCGGATAGTCAAATCCTTTCTACGGGGCGACGGTCCATTCTGGGCTTGAACGCATGGTGGGCATGTTGTTGAGTCGTTCGAGTTGACGACTGTACCACGGGACCGCACCGTTACTATGTTACTATGAGAAAATATATAAAAATGCCATTACATGTATGAGCAAATGTATAAAAACTAGCTTCCTTTTATTACGAACTATGATAACTGGCTTGGGCCGTCATGGGTTCTAGCCAAGAATGTACCGTGCCCCCACACGAAGGACTGACTACCCTCACTGAAAGCCAAGCCAACTAGAGTGGTACAGGCAGCCGTTGACCGACAACGGTGGTTGTGCCAAAAAAGAAGATGTTTACTGTCATAAAATAAACTGAACATAAGGTACTGAGTCCGATTAAGACAAGCTGTATAACTGAAAACAGACTTTGCTTTGGGGAAGCAAAGCCCTTGAAATATTTCACACGCAGGGCCGCTAGCAAGCTTGCATACAAGCTTGCTACCCAGCCCGCAAAAGCTCACTTTCGCAGCGATTTACGACCAAGCGAAAACACAAAGTTTAGGATTCGTATGGGCTATTACTAAGGCTTTAAAGGTTGCGTACTGGTTTGAAATTTAAACGAACCTTAACGCAACAAAACGTTTAGAGTTAATCGTTTAGCATTTGTGTGATGCGGAGAGGTCAAATATTTTCCCTGATGATTACCAATAATTTAATAAATTTAGAGGCAAATTGAATATCTTATAGAGAAAAACACTTGAAATATTGGACACTATAAAATAAAAACAATGACGAATCAAATGTTTTTCGAGTTTCTTTCCACTGTATCGCATTAAAAAGCACTGGAAGCTGCAATCTTCTACTAAAATATTCTGGAATAAGTAGAATGTGTTTTGTTTTAATAAATGTTTCCTTTGCTATCAGTTATAATGGGTACCTTCATAAGCGATTTCATTCCCAACCATTTATAGTACCGCATAAAGCATTAACTAAAAGAACATCATCAGCGAACCCTCAAACGCACTTACCGCTGAAACTGCAATCACTCTAACACGAAGTAAATCGGAATTCCATCCTGATGCAGCAATTAGATTCGAGTACGGTCGCTATCACCGCTATCACCGCTACACGTTCAGCATACGTTACATACGTCGGGATTGGTGTTCTCGCCCTATTAAGAAACCCCACCAAAGCGCCAGCTGCTAGCCAATATGCGTACGAGCGATGTGAACAAGCGATAGGCACGTGAGACTCTAGAACGGTGGTTTGCGTTTTTCGTGCTCACTGTTGTTGTTGTTGTGTTGGTAGGTTACGGTGGTGACCGTAATAGGCTCGCCCAGAGACAGGAAGAGAGATTATAATCCATTAAGCGTTTAATCACGAAGCACTGGCACTGGTTCGTGCGCCAAGCGTGTACCGTCGATAGCACGTAGCACCGGTTAGGGGTTCCGAGTGGTGGAAAATCAGTACCACCAGCGCCGTTGGTGTGGCAACCCGATGAATATTCACTGCCACTTCATTACGTATTCTATCCGCGGTCGCACACTTCAGCCGGAAGAAGTAAACAGTTTGCTTTTGCGTGAAATTTATTACATTGACACTATCTCCCACTCTCTCTCTCTATCTCTCTATCTCTCTCTCTCTCTCTCTCTCTCTCTCTCTCTCTCTTTCTTTGCCGGCGTACCGGTATGGTGGGCGCACGAATAACGGTAAGCGATAGTTTTGTACGGGCGGCACAAAGCAGCAATTAGTGCGTTTTCCCGGTTTTGCCACACTGTTCTGCGGGGGATGCTTCATCGTTATTGGATTAGGGAAATAATTATTCAACACGAGAGAGATGGAGAAAAACCCGTCCAGCTATTTCATTAGTACGAGCAAGTTAAAGTTTTTGTGCATGAAAACAATCGCTAGGAAATAGGTTTTCTTTGTAAGCTGTGGAAGGAGCATACAATCTGGTAAATAATAAAATCATAACTAAAAAAATGAATACTGATAATATAAATGAAACGGTTAGAACTATTTATTAGAAAAAAATGCTAAATTGTATGCTCCCCAACACCAGAACTTTTATTTCAATTAACTACACCGCTGCTCTAGCCAATCATCGACACCAGAATCTCCTTCGTTAGCTCCTTCGATCATCCACCTTGTCATCTCTCCATTCTCACGATGATCTTTCTCTCACCTCCTCTCCTATTTCACGGTTCACGTTCTTTAGCCGCCTGTACGGATACGGCCGCCGTTATCAGCTGTCATCGACGGCCTCTATCGTAGCGGCCAAGGTCGCTTCATAAGATATAAAACAATATAGAAAACTAAAAGAAATAACAAAAGGAATTAGAAAACATAAAAATATCTTAATAATGAACAAATAAAAGAACAGAAAACAGATGATATTTATATAGGTATCAATGTTGATGTGCAATTATTTGATCTTACCTTTTTCTTACCTTACCTTTGCTGTGATCAGCGATTTCAACGATTTAGAAAACACTCGCAATAAATAATAAGCCGTTGCTTTTGTCTTTATTCAATGTTATGTTTATTTCTTGTTTTGTTTCGTTTTCGTTTGTTTTGTTTGTTTGTTTTTTTGTTTTGTCCTCTTCTGTGGTTTGGCTTTTGCTTTCTATTGAACTGTTCGCTTAACGGCGATCCCCGCCCCACTATGGTACGTACGTTTGATTTGAGATTTTTAAACACATATCCTGTACTCTTAACAATATAATCAATAACCTTTAACAAATTCACAATCCTTAGTTTGTTGCTTTCTGTTTTGCACGTGTAGTGCGTTTTTGTGTGTGCGTGTGTGTTTCGGTAGCATCTCGAGCTTACATGTGACGCTCAGCTTTAGTTATGTTTTGATTAACGTGTTACTTGTTTGTTTAGTATCGATTTGATTCACTATTTGGCTAGTTGTTTTGATCTTTTCTCTTTCACACGTCCTCCCATTTTACACTAGAGGATCCAACATATAATTGGATCATTGTTTTGTAGTCAGACGTGAAGCTAGACGAGTGTGGGGCAATGTTGGGAGCTGCAGATCGGCTCCGTCCCGTAACTTGGTGTGAAGCGTGAAGGATAAGATTCAATTAGCATTTAGCTCAGCTCCCGGCGTGAGCCTCTGGCTGGTTGGTCTTTCTAGGTCTTCGCACTTCGTTTCCCCATGTGAGCGGTCAATTCTTCGGCATGCACTGAGATTGCATCTTACCCACTGGTTTTAAAATATATGGTACACCATACACGTACGTACACAGGCGCAATCTAATGTTTCGTAGCGTAGCTTAACAGTTTGTATTTTAATCTAGACAAACGGGGAAGTGCTTCCCCTCAAATATATTCCATTACTATGTACATTATACCGCCGTGATGGTGAAGTGGGCTCCTTCACCGATCGCCACGATCTATTTGTGCGTTGTTTGACACATATGATATTGTTTTGTTTTTTTACAAATTCCCTTTTCAAAAATAGTGTTTGCTTCTCCCCTCTTCACCGTATTTCCGATGCTCACTCGTCGCCCAATTTCTTATACTTTTATTTGTAATACTTAAATATATTAACAATCTACATCTGCTCCAGACCATAAACCTATTAACTTTTGTTTCAATCTGTACGTTTCGTCTGCATATTTGGCATTACGCTGTAAACACTCCTGGGGCAAACCGCTTTTTTGAGTGCTGTCTGGAGTAATGCAAAACATCCAAACATGCATCGTCTCGTGTTGAAACTTCTTCGGGCAGAAAGAAGCATCGAGACGTGCGTATCCTTATCCGCTAAAAACATCCCGCATCGTTCGTTTGTGTTTTGTATTTGGTTTGATAATGTACAGTAACGTTGTATACGCTAGCCTTGCCTGTGCCGCCCTCCTTTGCGTTTTTGTTTGTTTTGTTGGACATTTTGGCATAATAAGTACGTATAGTTAAAGTTGTTCTCCCATTTTGTTTATATATCTAGTGTATACTATGCTATATGTATGTATATGTGCGTGTTTGCACGCTTTGTTTGTTATAGACACATTCAAATCCATCCGCAACTGACGGCAGCCGCTATGTACGGAGCTGTAACAACCATTAAAAGTAGTCTAAATTGGCTATATCTGTGTTACACACACATACACACACACTTACACCCTCCCTTGGCTTAGTCCATTTCATCAAATAGCATTCTGTCTAGCTACATGGTTCCTATACACTAAAACTCTCGGTGGCATTTGCTGAGTGGTTACGGGTTGATTTCGCTGTTTCGTTTTGTTTTTCCTCCTTCCCATCTAGGATGCTTTGTCCTTATGGCTACGTATGTTTGCGTACGATTTACTTTACAATTTAACTATATGATCTATTAAGAGTTCCTACACATTTTTATAACAAAAACGGGTTTGTTTTTCGTCTATTTCCTTACTTCGAACTCCTGGCTGGCATGCTTAACTAGCTTCACGCACACGCAATTCTTACATTGCTACAACATTACGCAACATTATGTCAGCAATCGTGTTCGTGCTGGGGATCATTTTACAGGGTAGTGTGTGTGTAAGGATTTTAACTTTAACTACACAACCACAGCACCTTTCTCCTCACGCCACGTCTTACCGCACGCTCACATGTACAAGATGCAGAAGATGTCGATTACATGCACAAAACAAAGGGTACATTGGCAACGATTCACCAATTTTGTCCTTCAAATCTTCTAGCAATGTTCTCCCGTCCTGGTGGATTGAACGTGGTTTTGATCGCTTATTTCGTCCAACAGAACTGGCTTCTTGTTTAACACTAATCAACAACTGAATGTCAGTTATGAACCTGATCATATAATGGGACCGATCACCTCATTTCGTCGTAAGAGGTGGGCAGAAAGGAAGAACGCAGTGTCACGCGAGATCGTCTCATTAAAACAAAGCCCTTTAAACAAAGCCCAGTTTCTCTAAAACTCTTTCTCTATCAAAAACAAAACCCTTCCAAGGGCCAGTTTGGCACAGGCAAAAAGGACGAATTAATTGGAAGCATTTCAAGCTGCATACCGGCTGTACGTTTTGTGTTGTGCTGCTTCTTAGCGCAGTTTAAGAACCAGCACAAGAAACGTACACTCTGTCGGCCTGAGGGATCGTCCCAGCCAGCTTTTCTTTGTTTTCGTTCGGCTCCAGCACGCTAATAATCATTATTTTTAACGATTAGTCATACCGTTCCGGACTTGGGTGTGGTGGCCGAGAGACCATTGTTTCTTGCTGTCGCTGCTTCCGCAATAAGGAAAGAAGGATTCGATGCCGAAGCTTCCTCTTCTTGCTGATGCTGCTGCTGCTGTTGTTGCTCATTGTCAGTGAAAGGACTTTTGTGTGAATGGGACATTTGTGTCTATAATAGTACGTGTGCAATTAGCAGCAAAAGTGTACTGTAGGGTGTAGATGTTATGGAGAGCTAGCCGAGCGGATCGTTTGATTTCAACAGATTCAGCTACAGTAATATTAGCTATTCAACCAGCAAAACAGACAACAGCACTGTGTAACACTGGCCTCATCGTTTGTGCTTTGGACAGTTTTATAGATGTTTATGAAGGAAATAGAACAGAGTTGTTCCTTTAATGTTTTACCTTCTCTGGTTTTCTAATGACTGCTCCAATACGTTCATTACAGTGACGACGGGTTTTTAAATGAAAATAAAGATAATTTATAAAATACCAAAACGATATCACCATCCTTTCTCACTAAGAAAAACTAATAACCATTTTCCTTCCGTTCTACGAACAGATCCCACTGTGCCATTAGACAGCACAACGGAAACGCTTGTCAACAGCTCGATTGAACGTTGTAATGAGTAACTTGTTAGAGCATTTCAGGCCAGAACTGCTAGCTGTGTTGATGGATAATTTCCGGTCGTCCGGTTCGTGCGAATGCTGTAGCACTACCAAGCCGGGCTACGGCAGGCGGCGGGTAAGCTATGGGGGCATGCCTTATTAGGTGCAAAATTTCCGTCATTCGTACCGCATTTCAGCATTTCACCTAATACCTACTTTGACAGACATTCATAGAAATGGGAGCTCGGCTCAGGGTTAGCGTAATAAATGTCGTTAAAAATGTAATAACTGTTCGAGTGAAGGGTTTGGTGAGGGTTTGGTTTCGCCGAAGGAGAAGTATAAAAAAGGGCGAGCGTTTCGAAAGGATCAATCGCCGGTTGTTCGATGGATGGTGAATTAAGTGGAGTGTTGAGTGGGTGACTTTTCTTGACGCTGTTCATAAAACTGAGGCAGCTTATTTCGCCGATTACAAAGGACAATTTTGTATTCTGTTTGATTTTGAGGCATTACGGCGAAGAACGGCACTGGTGCGGGTGGTTCAAAGAGATAAAATATTAATAATTCAAAGCATTCAGTGAGTGTGTTCTTTAATTAACTTCCCAACATTTCCAACTTTACTGAGAGTTTAAAACTCAAGTCATCCAGTATCACGTCGCCACCGGCACAAGACATGATCTGCCAAGAGAAACATATTGTTCGTGTCCATTCATTATGAAAGCATGCATATATTTAAAACCATTGAAATCTTTCGCACCGGTTATGGAATGTGATTGCAAAGCTTGAATATAATCCTTGTTCGAATTTTTCTCTCAATTTCGATAAACAAAGGGTTTAAAGTTTGAAAGTTCCCTACTCCTTAAGGAAAAAGGCAAGATTATGCAAATCTGGAAAGTTTCGCCCAAGAAAACCAAGACCCAACCCAGCTGGGAACGATTGAGAGGGCAACGATACAAACGAACACCCATTGAGGCGTCTTGCACGGGGCTTATCTATATGTGTGGTTTGAGGCTTATCATATGCATAGCTATTGGACATTTACGCAGGGGACATTTAATAAGGCAATCATCTTATACAGAACCTTTCACGAGCACCATCGAGCAGGAAAAAAATCTTTTCAAACTTTTAGGCTGTTCAGCGTGTGTGTGTGCGAAGCAGAGCAAAGTCTACAGCATCATAACAAACGTGTTTCCACACAGAAGTTAACTTAATTTCACCATTTAGACCCAAAGCAAGCGGGTATAGCCGCCCTCCCCATAAAGGGGACACGAATTGGGGGTTGAATGTTTTAGGAAAATTAAATAATTAAAAACATAGAAGCATTTCAAATTCACCCCACGCGCTGTGTGTCGTTGTAGTTAAGTCGCTCGAAAGGACACACAAAAACGAAGGGCGAAACCAACCACAACGCTTAATTTACAGTAGTGGGACAATTTAATTACAACCCTTGGAAAGAAGCTGAAGAAGAAACAGCAGTGTTGCCGTTTCTTAAAATAGATACTTTTGAAAGGTAAAAAAAGAAGCTGCACAGAATGAAAAAAAAAACAGTTCTTCTGTTCCTCATCACGACCATGAATGCCACCGTGTACTGTGTGTGTTTATTTTTTGTGGAAGCCATTTTGGTTCAGTTGATGATGAAACTCGACAGCATCTTCCGCCATTGCTTCACATTTCACTGTCAAAACCGGGCGACCGACACCATTAGATGTGCCAACAGTACGCGCACCGGCGCTAATTAAACACATTGCGTTGAGCTTATTTTCATTACTTGAAACAACACGCAGCAGCGCGAGGCGGAAGCGGCCGACGGAAAAAAGCAGCGTCCAACACAACAAAGCAAAAATGCCACTCCAAACAATAAAGCATACGGCAAGCAATAAAGCGCCCGCAACGCACAGCAACGTTGCTAAAAGGATTGTAATCAAATTTGCCCAACCGCCACTTTTCCTTCTGCCGCAAAGGTCCGAAGCGTTCGTCAGCGGTTGGGTCAAATGCATTCGACATCAAACGCAAAACTTTTGCGGGTACGTTTGGTGTGGTTTTTCTTCGCTCATTACTGTACCCCTTTTTGGTGTGGGTGTGGTGGTAGGTTTTTTCTTTTCTTTTTTGCCCCTTCTCAAAAGCCTTCCCCATTTTGGACGTACAGGAAGTGCGCTACGTGCAGAAATTACACAATGGTGTAGGATGAAAACCACAACAACAACAACAACAACGACAACAAAAAACACAGCTACCCCAAAAGTCCGGTCAAAGTTTCGTCCGTCAAAAATTAGCCCATAACAACGTAATAATCATTCGGGGTGGTAATTCTACACTGATCATTTATAATGTTGCTTCACTGTTAAAGGCTGAAGAGGAAACAAAATGAAAAAAGAGCACGAGAAAATGAACGGCAAACATCTGGCAACGAAGGGAGGCGTACATTTGCAAATCATTTTGCTGGTTGAGCTTCTTGGAAGATTTTTAAACCCAACCTCCCACCTTCCGCTCAACGTTACCGAAACCGTAACCAAACTGGAGGAAAGCATAAAAATCGATCCCTTTCGCGGTTTGCCGCCCATCCCGAAGCCTAAGCGACTTCTTGCATCCACGCTTCCATTCAAATCAATCGTCCAAATCGCCAACAATACCACCGAAACGAGCGAAAGAATACGTGGAGGAACGTTCGGAGTGGGAGCAGGAAGGAAAATAATAAACCCTTTCTCAGGATTTTCCAAAAAGGTTACTGACGCACTTGCCCTTTTCCCGGCTTCTGCGTTCACACACACACACACACACCCCTACGAGCGCGCGTGCGATCCAGATTGTTGATGAGTTTTTCATTGTTTTGTCACCGTCGTACGTCGCTTGTGAGTGCTTTTGTGGCTGGGACAGTGTTCCCCGGAGCGGTGAATTTGAGAACGGGAAAAAGAAAAGCAAAAAAAAAAACATCGATAGGCTCGATATTATGATATCGGGAATCGAATCGTTAAGAGCAACGCAGACACCAACCTACGAAGAAAAGTAAAAAAAGAGAGCAATCATGCACGGGCAGGAAGTACAGCACAAGCCTGAGGAGTGGTAGTTTTTGCTTTAGCGGGTTAAAGAAAGCAAAACCGTGTCCACATCTCTGCCTCGTCGCTGTATGTTGCGCTTGTTATTTTTTGCTGCTGCCGCTTCGAGACGCCCATCAATCTCTCATCAACTTTGATACGCACGTAGATGCGCTTATCGATACCGACCAGCTCGCCGGCGACTTCCAGCTTCGTCAACAATCGATTCGGCGGGCACCCGGGATGAGAGGCTGCAGAAGGAAAACTGCTACAGCAAAAAAATACAGCCTCCCCATCAATGTCATTCGTTCTCCGGTTACGCCCGTCCGGGCACGAGCAGTGTCACGATCGTTAGAGGAGATTTACTGTAGTGGTTTGGGCGAAGGTGGAAAAAATAGAACGGGAATCGTGGAGTGAGAAAGGATGGATGAACGCTTAAGACATCCACCGACCGATATCGATACGCACGGTAGGGGTAGCAAAGCTCCCAAGCACAAGTGGAAAAGCATCGTTAGGGCACAGTGGGACAAGGTAGTTGACATGCAATGGAGCTTTTAGCACGATGATGAAAAAAGATAATACGCTGAAACAGTTGAATGAGGATTGATGTTAAAATTAATAAAAATCATTCTTCAGATACATCTCACTTCGGGTGGAATAGTAATTGGTTAAGTCTGTAGATGGTGGAGACTTTAAAGAGTCAGCCTAGATCCTGTCATACGCCTCAGATATAGACATCGTTGGTCTGTGGCTCTTCAAGGTAGCTGTAGACTACCAAATGTAGACCTACCTAGGGGTGACGTAGGATAAGCGAACAATCTTTTGAAGTCGTCCATGATCTTGGGTCAAAGGTCATCCCGACTGGTCGCACCATCGAGCCATTCTATACCCATAGCAAGCAGTTTATCTCCAAGAATTTGTCTCGGCAGACAGAGATATCGTACCTTTGGAGTACCAGTACTCACATACATATCTCGTGCAGCGTAGGAAGCTCGTCAAGCTCTGGTGGGTTTATTGGGATATAATCGAACGACCCAGCCCATAAAGTCCTTTAAGGTCGTTCACAATGACCGAGAGATCGTGGTACATAGTCTCATGTTGAGGAGGTAAGATGGCATGGAAGCGTTCACCATTAAGGCCGGAATCCATGACATTATCAATATCATGGTTCCGAGGGATTAGTAATCCTTGATGTTTGTTATTTTGTGTTTCGTCGAATTTATATTATCTTTATTGTCAAACAAATTAGATTTTTAAAATAAAAGAACAAACATTGAGTTTCATTTTAATTCAAAAAATTAAATGATATGAAAATAATAAAACATGCAATTTTATTTTGTCCCCTGCCAAACCCACCGTGCACGGAGTCTGGATGTCGCGTTTCAGAGATTTTGTTTTACCCTTTCGCGTTCCGCGTTGTTCCGATCGAAAAATGCGGGGCGTTTTTTTTCTTCTTCTCTCAAATATAACGACGAGATAAAGTCACAAGCTTCAGACATCATTGAAATACCGATCCGTATAAACTGCAACCACAGCGGTGAGCGAAGGGCACTATGGGTTGGGTTTTACCGCGCACCAAACAAAACACAGCATAAAAAATGCCTTTCTTTTTCTTTTAATAAAAAAAGGATACACTAGAAAGCGGGAACAAAAAAAAACCAACAACCCCGGGAAACACAAATGGTTGATTGATTGCTTTTGAAATGGTATTCCCGCCGATCCTGGCTGGCTCCAACGAAGGCAGGAAGGCCGGAAAATGAGACAGTGGAAAATGGAAAGCTCTCGAACCAGAAGTTTGGGACTTGGAGGGCAGAAAAGAGAGAAGGACAAAGGACAGTGTAATGTGAACGGTTCGTTTGCTTGCTGCTGGGAAACCACTCCCGAAAACCTAATCTAATCAGTGCGTACAGACAACCGATGCTGTATAGTGTCACACACACACCCACACCGGCTCACATCTTTGCCGGGCTTCTGGGCAGCTGCGTGGCCTTCCCGATCGCGGTTCCCCTCTATTTTTGCGGTGGTAACCAGTAAACAGGCGAAAACAAATGCAAAACATGCAGACAGGGGGGGAAAAGATGCTAATTTTAGTTGATTAGCTCCCATCGGAAGGACCAAAGTCCCGCCAGACCCAGCGACTCGAGTGGTATGGAGGGAGAACTAATTTAAGGCACTTCCTGCCGAACACGGCCCAAATGAGTCCGGCCGGCCCCCCTGCTAGGACACCGGGGGCCGCTTGGTCTGCGTCATTCGATTGGGCCGAAATTAGTAATGCTAATGGGGACAGCCCAGCCGGAGCTTTCGGTTAAAATTCAATCAGAAATTCCCATAAAACCCCTTGAGCCGCCTGTTGGTAGTGGGGAAGGTGCAACACGCTTTTGCCAGTGTGTTGAGGCTATTTTTTTTTCCTTCGTTCACCTACCACTGCGCAAGATTTTGAGGTTTCGATCGAGAACGCTCTCACTTTTAATCGATTACTGAACCAACCAAAAGGGCAGTAACGGTTGCGGTCCGGAAGGTGGCGGACAAAACCCGGTAGAGCGCGCTTCTTTTTTGTACCTGTTTGCTTTGCTAAGGTAAGGGATTTAAACCGCCCGTTTGACACTGGGGACACTGGGGGGAGATGAATGATGTGATTGTAATTGGCTTTTACATCGTTTCGCGCGGTAATGAGCAACATTAAATGCGCCCCAACGTTCACTGGCGTGGATTGAATTTTCTATTCCGTATTTGAAAGGGAGCGTATTAAAATGGCGTTCGTCGATCGACAGGTCGGTTGGAGGATTTAATTGCAAAGCGTAAACCTTTTGGGTGTAATGAAACGCTGTAGAGCTTCGCTGGGCAACAGCTCATTAGCGCACGGACGGAAACGAGGTGAGTTGTGCATGAAAGTTGCGTTTGTAGTTAATTTTTGAAATACGCCTAAAGGTATGCAATACGCCATGCAATAGCATCCTTCGCTGAATCAGTTTGCATACAGCACAAATCCTTCGATATTTAAGCCAATATTACTCACACACATGGAAATAAGCTTTTGCAAAAAAAATCCAATTGACAGAAAATGGACACACTAATGCAGTCTAGCGGCTTATAAAACCATCATTTATTTGGCTGATGGGATACCGCAACCATCCCCCGATGCTCGTTGACCGTTTTGCAAAATGTTTTATTCATTGGCCATCATAATAGGAACGCCACACACACGCAGTCATCATAAAACATGTAGCAAAGTGTATAGCGAGGAAAAAATGTAAAAAAAAGAACTGACGCAACATATCAAAGAGAATGTAATATAAAAATAAATCGTTACCGCAGCAGTTACCGGGTCAGCCGACCCGACCCCTGTGGGAATATTTGGCAGCGGCTTTTAAATTCAGTTTTAACCCTGGCTGCGTCCTCTGCTTGGTGCTGCGGGTTTCCTCGTGGTTTTTTTATGGCATCAAATCCCCCAAAACGTAAGCTTAAGGTGCTCGCTTAGCGCATCAAATTCGAGGAACAAATCACGCTTCCACGTACAAAAAGCGCACGAAAAAGCAACAGCATAAAAAAAGAGAGAAGATAAAATCGCTCACTACATTACATTAGCTTAACCTGACCCAACTCCCCGGCAGGGATGAATGCGAATTATTGTCCATACATATATAATCATACAAGCGTGAAGCTTATGCTTTAAATGATGATTGAAAGCAGACGCCGCACCATGTGTGTGCACTGGCAAGCTTTTACCTGCTAAACTTGATCCCTTTCTCCATTTTTTTGTTGTTGCTTGCTTACTTCGCTCCCAAAACGCCCTTTTCACCTTTTGCCCACGACCTGGGCTGGCCCTTGGCAAATGAAGTTGAATAGCGAATCAGCTGCGGTGCGATCCGGGGCAGGATGGCTACGGGAAAGTTGGCTTCCCCGAGACCGGCTCTGGATTACCGCCCTGGGTTGCCGTGAATTACGGGCGCAATTCTATTACGAAGCGGAGTGCCGCTCTGTCAGTATCATTCGGCTCACCATCAGCATCTTGGCCATATTTCTCTTCCTGCTCGTCGGCCGCTCTTATCGATTGATGGAAAGTAGCAGCAGCAGCAGCAGCAGCAACACAAAAAAGGTGTTGGAAAAATGACATGCGTCTCCGGTGTACGACGGCGAAAGATGGGAAGAACGCTTTCGACACCTTCGACACTCGGCAAGGATGTACCTCACGGAGAGGACAGGGGCAGATAAGCTGGCGCTAGTGAATGCCGCTGGTAACGAACGCAGGATCCATCAAGATGCTCAAAGGGTAAAATGGGACTTTGAAAAGAGGCACAAATTTAAACCTTTCATAAGAGAGGCAAAAACCGGCACCTTGTCGGAGGTGCCACGCGAACGCAAGCTAAGCCGTGGCTCCTCATGTAAATCGAGCCTTTCCGGGTGGTGTGTTTCGATCGTACCGATACACGGTAAGAAACTGGAACGGAAAAGCTTTGAAAAAGTAGGGGGGAGGAAAGACAAAACGCCTGTCCATCCATTCACGCAGGGTTTACATGCTATTACAACTGTGTGGAAGCTTCCAACATGCATGCATGATCGAGGCTATAAACGTACGATTACAGGTAAAATGATCATTAAAAAAAAAACAGTTTGTGAACAACGATAAAATCATTTCACCACCTTTTTTTACATTTCATGCAAATGGTTGCTGTTGATAAATGCTTGTTTCTGTACTGTGATGAAGCGCCTAAAGGTATGCAAAGGTATGTTTATGTAATTTGTTTATTTAATCTAAAATGTGAATTTTTCTAATTTGGATGCTTTTATGCGTTTCAAGGTATTTAACATGGGGCTTGTAAATAAATAGATAGGATAAAAAAATACAATCATAAAATAGGCTCTTGGTGCTTTTGCTAACTGTTCCCTTAATCCGTTGGCTATTTTTAAGCGCCTTTCGTCATGCAATGGAGTTCAATGGCATTATATTTAAAAAGTTGATTTAAACTGATAATAAATCTAACTAAAGAAAGACATGTGGTCTTTCCGTGTTAGATTTAGCTCAATACCGTGGCATGTATGGGTATTGAGCAAATCTCCTTTTGAAATAATGATAAGCGCCTGAAGATATGCAATAAGGTGTAATAAATCGTTATTGTTCACTTAAAAAAAGGTCTAAAATGCATAAAATAGACATACTTGCATGAATGTGAATCCAAATTTCTAAACTCAATATAAAAAATCAACATCGGCTCACCACAGAATCACTGTTTTGTGATTTGTGTGCTTTCTTTTTTTCTAGCTTAACAACTAAATATTAAACCACAAAATGCTTATTGCTTTCCCCGTGGCAGAAAAGCCCGTACACAATGCCAACAAGGAAGTCATAATCGTTCGCATCGATCCGGTGAGGGTGGTTCGGTTGACGGTTGGACAACGAGGGAAACTCCCTAAGGATCAAAAACACGTTCACCTTTATCCTAGCCATGCGGTGCGTTGCCATCCCCGCGCACCGGGGGTGCTTTAAAATTGAATCTTTACTCAAAAGCGGGACATGCTCGAGCCGCCCGAGCGAGTGTTTGTACAACGCACAAAAAAAAAAAAAGAAAGTCCATCGTTCGGAGGTCACTTACACACACCATCACCACCACCAGTGCCACCTCGGAGAGGCGCGCTTTAAAGTGCAAAGTGTGACAATAATGCCAATAATGGGGTAGCGCATAGAAAAGGTGGATGAATGGGAACAAAGCTTCCGGAATGGGGGACAGGCAGAAAAGCTCGGAACGGATGGAATGGCCGCTCAAAATGATGATGATGATGGTGCGTAAGCGTGCGATGGTGAAGCACCGGGATGCTGCTCCGCTGGGCGGGCATAGGATAATGGCGCGATGAGACCACGAGACGAGTGCGCCGCTATTGCTCACAGGATACGGCGCGTACTTATTTTATTCTTCTCTACCTGGTGCGTCCGTCCGCTGTGGCCCTTCGCCGTCTCTACCGTGGAGCTCAGTACGGTTGGGTTTGAGACGGCGAAGGGCCGTTTTCTGAGGATTACGAGCAGGTTTCTTTCTTTTTTGTTTGCTTCTCTCTTTCTCTTTCTCTCTGTGACGAGTACGGTGCGTATCCTGTCGGGGGAGCAAAAAGCGCGCACACAATATCATCCACCAGGAAGTGGAATGCACTTCGGGCAAAAATGGAACGACCGCTTTGCCGCTCGCTGTGCAATGCTGCTTCTCGTCCCGGTGTTTTGTGCCCGGAAGCACATCTTCATAAATTGTACATTCGTGAGGGGTTTCTTTTGCTTCTTGTGTGTGTGTGTGTGTGTCATCTCGTGTGGCGACGAGGCGTGAGTTTTTACTTCCCTTCGTGCAGACGCGTGTGTGTTTGGTGGTTTTATTCAACTCACACATACACACACATCCGTAGCCATATACATGTATATACATAAAACACCATTTGCTGGTACAGGACATGCAGGACATTAATTGAGTTATGTGCGTACACACCGCGGATACATAAATCCGCGTAGCCGTGGACAAGAAAATCTCATCCCGACGCCCTCCCCCTGGAGGCAACAAATAAAGATAAACTCGGGGATAGGGAGGACCGAGACCGAAATCAAAAAGAAAAGAAAAAAAAATCTACAAAAATACGACCTCCTTTTCGTGGGGGGTTTTTTTTTTTGTATGCCTTTTTACACACTCCAATTTTACCTTTTTGGCACACCTTGGCGAGCGTCCCGGCACAATTTGTCGCTCTTCTCGGAGGCGGAGATCCGTTTTTTTTTGGTGTGTGTAAGACGACGACATCCTTACATCATCATTACTACCTGTTCTCTTTCACGACCATTCCGTGGCAGTGCCTGAGCTTCCGTTCGGCTGATTCCGGTCTCTTTCCATGGCAACGCAGCCAACGCTCCCAAGACGGCGACGGACGACGACGACGATTTTCGTTTGATTATTTGTCGTGGGCGAAAATTACACAAGCAACGCTTTTGTTCGCCGAGGGCACGCCTTGATCGGCACGATTAAGCGACCGACGAACAATCGGGAGATGGTGTTGGGCTTCACTTCCGTCCTCCGCATCGGTTGGGGGCGCCTGTGAAAGTGAAACGGAAAAAGCAAAGCGAAACAAAATGGGAGAAAACGGCGGGTTTCAGTAAGTTGTTGTTAATTAAAATCGGATCGGTTTGACTTTTTTGTTTTGCATTCGAATTTGTCCGGACGCCAAAGATAGGCGCCGAGCTTTGTATTCTCGATCGTGTAACCGGGTGGGCGCGTGTGAGAGTGTGTGACGCTTTGTGATTGACACTTCAAAGCCAGCTCGGGTTGCTTCGGGATGAATGTGTTTGCCGTGGTAACATGCTTTCGATTCGATTGATGAAAGAGCGCATTGCGTTTGTTTTTGCGAACTTTTGGAACGACTCAACACGTGTATCTGTGTGTGTGTGTTTGTCTGAGCGTTTGTCTGGCGAAGAAAATTAATTACGGTGTCTGCAATCGGGTGGTGCGAGGCATGGGTGGTTGATAGAAATAAAGGGGCTTCTAATCTGTTGAAATGTCTTTGCTTCTTAAATTACGATAACACAGGTGGCACAAAGGGTGGAACCTTACGTTTGGAGCGTAATTAATCTCACAATACATTTTAATGATTAAAACTACAATGCATTTCGAGCTTCTTTTGGCGTTGGATAAGACACAATGAAGCAGCATAAGCATTATTACAGTGTGTACCATAAATTAATGAATAATCGGTATATGTTTGTATAATATTTTTTAGCTACGAGTTTGTTTGTTCTTATCATTGCCTTACTGTTCATTCTGTAAGTAGTAGTTTCATTTGATTTCTTGTACAAATCCTTCGGTTTCTCACGATCTCAACTGGCAAGGGATTGTAGTAGAAGGCAAAAGAATAAACCGTTCTGTTTGAATGAATAATTAAAATCAGTGAGCATCCAGGCTGTAAGTTAAGACAAAACCAAAAGGTCCATAAAATTAAAACGTCCCGGCAAAAGTCAAACACCAGTAAGATTAAATGGTATAAAACCATCGCCATCGCCCAATTGTCCTTACCGTCCATTGTAAAAAGGTTACAATAGTGAGGCGCATCAAAATTCAGTAAGCAAAAAAAAACAACTTTGAGAGCAAACTTTTATCAACCTATCTTTCAGCACAAACTACCAGCTCGCTCGGTACAAACTTTGCTCTCTATTAGAAACCATTACGGAAATTATAGTACCAAAAAAAAAGAAAAAGAAACAAAATCTCAAAGATTACAACCAAATTGTGCAGTGCTCGAGATTCCTCTCCACCGTACAAAAGGCACCGTCATCGGCATTCAGCAAAATTATCTGAAGCTTCCTTGTATTGTGCTCCCTTTGCAATTTCCCCTCTCGTTACCGGTCGCTTTCCCGGATAAAAGCTTTCCCGTGCACACACCGGTTAAGCACCGGCGAAGGCAGTACGCTCGGTGGCGCAACTTTCCACGTCCTTTAGAGCGCTGCTTTAGTGCAGCGCAGGGTTTTGGGATGGTTTTGAAAAACTTCTCCAAAGTTCATTACGACATGTTTATCGTGCAAACGGAGGGGGAGAAAAGAAAAAAAAAAACAGACGAGAAGGTAGCAAAAATGCTATTCTTCCGTGTGCGCGAGCGCTCCAGGAGCGTTATCGTCAACTATCGCCAGCGAAAGAAGCCGCACCAAAAGTCACCTTTCGCGCCGGCGACGGTGACAGGGTTCCGAGGGGCCATAAATAGTCCGCAAGGTATAATATGCAGGAGGTGTTGGTGGTATGGTAAGAGGTGAACATTATCGTGATGGTACCGGCCCGTATCAGATGGGAAGTTTTAGTTGGTGGAAGCGCGGGCGAGTGGGTGGAGTGAAGACATTTTGTGCCATTTTGCTCACCGTTTTGGCCGGCCGGACTACTACCTGCCCGTGATGCCCGGCAGATCGTGAAGCGTTAATTAATAGACCATTTGACCTCTGGGTCACGCTTTGCGCTTTGGTCGAAAGTTCCACCACTGTAGCTGGCTGCCGAAGAAGCCCCATTGCTGGTGTAAACGAGCACGCTCAGCTTCCCACCCTCAATGGTTGCCAGCTCAGCGCGCGCGTTGCGAAATCTTTCGAAAGCAAGCAATTACGAGCGGGTAAAGGAAAGTGCACCTCCATTTTATTGTGCACCCAAAAAGCACCGGTAAAGGTAAAGGGAACTATTCTCACAAAAGAATGCCTGAGCGGAAAGTGCTCCGTGGGGGCTGTATCGTCCGTCGGTCCGCTCGGTTGGGTGTAGCAAAATTGTTGGACACTTTCGTTTGCACATTCTGCGTCCCGCCGACGCTTCGTGTGAGTAGCGAGCAGTGGTTTGATTGAATGCAAACGTTTCGTGCATTTTGTGGGCTGCTTCTTGGAAGCACACAAGCTTACAGTTGGCTGAAAATTAAACGAAATGCAATTCGTTTTTGTTGCTGTTGTTGCGGTTTCCATTCGCACAAACGGAAGCTTCTGTGGTCGTCGAGCGTATCGTGGAATTTTAAAATTAAAACCCCGCCAAAAAAAGCTCCTACTGGTTCAGTGTAAACTTCGGCTTCATCACACACTGCCCTGGTTGGTAAGCTTGCCTTCGCATGCACCATCCACAGAGGGTTGCCAGGTAAAAGTCAAAAACTGTACACGCGAATGGAATGTTGATTTAAAATTAATTCAAATTTTGCTTCAATTACAATTGCGAATTTGGGACGAAAAACAATAAAAAAAAAAACACTCTCACTTACACAGAAAGAAATGAACCAACAATTTTGCAAACCTTTTCCCCGAAAATGTTTGAGGGAAGACGGAGAAAAGCTCTGTGTAGGGAAGGTAGGGGAATCAATCATGTGCATCATAGCATAATGAAAATGTAAAGCATGCACACTGTGCTGTGTGTTGTGTGCTCGTGTAATTGAATTTTAACTCCATCCTTTCGTTTGAATTTTAACGCACACAGTTTTGTTTGCATTTGCAAAGCAGTGCAGCATTGCAGCGTGGCAGTGGCAGTAATGTTATTATTTTTTTTGAAAAGCCAAAGAACAAAGCAGCAATGTATTCTTCAGAACTCGCCTGCAAGTATGCAATTTTGAAACAATTTATACCTGTTTAGTTCGTTCCTGCTGGCAGTTATGTTGTTGCCATATCTCAACAATGATAATGTAAAGTAAAAGTTAATTGTAATTGCTTTAAATATTGACAGCAATTGAAACAAAACGAAGCAGTCCCGGCCATACAAATTCTATTGAAGGTGTAGCAGATTTACTGCTAACAGTAGGTCACATCTAACTTAGCATTGCCAAAAGCCAGGTAAAGAAACGTTAAACACCAGAAGCGTAAACGTTCTCGTGTTTTACCCCAGAACATAAATAAGGAAAACGCGCCACAGATAAGCAATTAAACTTCCGTAAAACCCAGGCATAAACAGGAAAACGTTCGCTACATCCACAATGCACGGATAGTTGATAAAACACAGGCACGCTAGGTATAATTTAAGAAACACCTGTAAAAACCCAAACCCGGAAAACCAAATGAAAGCTCACATTTGACAAACATCTGGTTGCCAAATGTGTCACAACTTTCACACCATATTTGTTATAAATAAAGCTCGAACTGATGGAGAAGTCAGTTCACCTTCCATAGACACGTAGATCACTCGTGCTCTGGTGCATCTCACCAATTTGCAGATTCCGCCGAAGGCTCTGCCCAATTTGATAATCATTTTTGGTTATCAGCTGTTCAGTCAGTTGACCGATCAGCATTACCCTCATCGAAATAAAGTGCACGTTTGCACCAGTTCCACCCAACTTCTCCCACGGTGTCCGATTCCGCCTCGGTCATCAACTCGACGCGCAAGGTCGATCCAGTCCGCGATTCCGCCGACGTAAGCAAGTGCTTCTTTTCGAACTTAGCGTAAGTGTGAACGGGTTGACGTAACCGATACGCGACGAATGTGTATACATTTTGGTGTCGCGTTCCGTACGATCCCCTTCCTCGTTCCACACCCTTTCACTGCGCTCCGCGCATTGACTCACCGTAACGGTTTGAGAAGCGCGGCCGAACCTACCACAAAGGGTAACGCGAATTACTTATGTTACTTTCTGGCTACCAGGAAGAATAACTTTCAATGCGGAATTGAACATGTCATGAATCGGAATACGCCTTGAAGTACGGTGCATTTGAGTCCCAAAAGTACTAGCTAACTGCAAGATGTGTAGGCGCTTAAGGGCAAGTTAGTGTACGTTTTATTTATGCTTTTATTTTGATTTTAACAACGGTCTGTCGAAGGAAAGCCTCGCCGAACTTTACAACTCAACTTTCGTAGAACTTTACAAACACCATTAGCGCTCACACAACAGTCCCTCAATTTTTAATTTGCCCGAGCTTCGAATGCGCCGCATACAAATAACTCACCCGTCCAAATGCATTGTAAATGATGTGCTGCATTGCCCTCAATAGAAGTATTATCAAACTTGCGAGGCGGATCCACTTCTCGGATGCACTTGCTTCCTTTGCTCCCCCTGCTAAAATGAATCCCCTCATGTGGCTGGAAGCCGGCATGTAAAGTTTATACCAACTTTCTGGAGTCAAAAACTTTCGGAAAGTTAATCACACTGCTTCAGTTCCGGTGTGCACTTTATCCTGCCCAAATGGACACACGGACCATTTGGTCTGCTTTGGTTGATGTAATATAAGTACAAACATACACAAACACACACACACACACATACACGTTCCATTAGTGAGTGAGGTTGAGTGGCCACGCCGACAGTAAATCGGATATGAAAAGGCAAACAATTCGTTCGTTTCGGAGAACGCTATTCGTGCTTTCGCCACTTTCTGCACACACTGACCGTCGATGCGTCGATCTTTTCCCGTTAGTGTAGTGACCTTGCAAGTACTCATGGCTGTGTGTGTGTGTATGTGTCTGTGCATGATGGTTTTAGTATGCATGCAGCAAGTCTTCTGCTGCGGAAACGGTTCCTCTTCCCTTTTTTGTGCCGATCCACTGCACCATCCACACATCGTTGGAGAGCAAACATTGTGAAACTCTTCTCATCGGTAATAGAATTGGTAAATATTGAACCAGGGCCGTTTTTTTTTGCTTGCTGTCCCTCTTCTCTCCTGAACCTCACCAACGAGGGTGGTGTGTACGTGTACTTCAGCGGGTTTGCGCTTTGGCAAGCGAGTGCGCTGCGCTTGACAGCAAGTCGAGCGAAAACAAAACAAAACAAAAAAAGCTCCATAACGGCCAATGTGTCAAACTTTAGGGAAAACTAAGCTTTTGTGCACCTTTTTCTATTGAAAAAAAAACAAAGTAAAACTTGTGTGTATGATCTTTTTTCATTTGCTTTGCTTACTTTGTGACTGTGGAAGCATTTTTTCTTCCGTTCAATTGCAGCAACTTTTCAAATCGTCCAAACGTGATCGTTCGGATAATGTTTGCTAGACCATTTGCCCCGGGGGGGGGGTTTATTCTTCCACGGCGCAAATCGAACGAGCGTTATTGGGACGAACGGCAAATGGAACGAAATTGTTTGCTAATATTTGAGCAGAGCATCGCGGCGTCACCGTTTGATAAGTGAAAACATCAGCTCAGCAGTGTGCAAGCGAGTAAAACTACACCTTTTCGCAGCATCGTAGTAGGTGATCGAACCAAAAGAATTGAGCAAATTTTACAGCCAAAGTGACTTTGGTGGTCGCCGTTACATACGGCAAAGCGGGAAAGCACTGCGAGGAAGAAGGCTTAAACATTGCATTACCGTTGTGTTTGTTTGGCCGAACATCTTCGTTCGAATGATTGGTGTAAAAGTAATGGTTCATTCCATGCATTCGATAAGCAAAAGTTGTAATGCAGTTTGCATACCATTAGGCGAATAAGCGGCTTTAGGGCCTTGATTGGGTTACCATTGAACGTTTTCACCGACGTACATCGTTTTACCGAAGCAATTTACAAGACAATCGTTTGGCGTGTTGGTAAACGACTGGAAAACATCAAATCGAATTATTCATCCCTCACTGAAATGACTCCAGCGGGGTAAAGATATCATCAACTTTTGCTTCTCGTTTGTGTTGTTTCCGGTCGAAGCAGAGATTGGTATCATTTGCATCTTGTAGTATTTATTGCTTCTTTTTCTGTTTAACGGCTCGGTTGAAGCTCCTGAACTAATGCGCAATCATGTGCAAACGGCAATCAAATCGCAGTACAGGGAGAAACACGGAAGTAGGAGCGATGGGTGGAAGGCCAGTTTTACGATGACATTATTCCCTAAGGATAGTAAAGATGGGGATGGGTTTTGGTAGGAAAGAGTGAAACGAATTCGAACCAATGGTCTCATCCATCGGGCCCGCTCCCTTGCCAGCTTGCCATCGTTGCTGTGTTTTGAGCAAACTGTTGTGAGACGTGCACACAGACATGCCCCATCGACAAACCGGTACTGGCTCATGGTGGGGCTGGGCATGGGCTGATGTTTCATCTTTCCTTACGTGGGCTGGACGGGTCGTAACACTCCCACGAGAAACCGTCGGCATGAAGACGACCTGGCACTGTTCCGGCATACAAAGCAACGGAATTCAATTCAATCATGAAATTTACTAATTTCCCCCCGAGATGAAATCGAATGATAATGAATTATAACGGCTTCCTCCGGGTGGGGGGATGGTGTCCCTTTGAGGATGGAAATGGATGGGCAGTGAGAAGAGCGAAGCAAAAAAGAAGCCATTAAAAAGAAGACGTCGGCACTGCAGTTGGTTCGTGCAGAAGAAGATCTCGTTCGAAGGCAATATCAGGTTTGAATAGTTTGCTCCAGGGGTGGGTCTGAAACATTTCGCCTCTTTATCCAAGCTACCCTCGTACCGCCCTTCCCACTCCTTGGCGATTCTTTTGTGTTATGAAAAACATCCCTTTCGACTGTCCGCTGCTGCTGCTGCTGCTGCTGCTTCGATTTCGCAAGATACCGTGTGCTGGAAGTTAAACGGCGCAGGTCGGGAGTGTCCTATAAGGCGCTTTTCCAATCTTCCTTTTACTGGCTGGCTGCCTTTTTTCCTCATTTCCTGCCTGCTTGCTCGCTATCTAGCCGCTCTGTTGTCTGCCACTTTGCCCAGCGGCGATACAAACCAGCGCTGCTACCGTTTCTTTCAGCACTGCGTTCGTCCCTCTCTTTTGCACTGCACTTTCCCCTCCCGGTCCCGGAGCCCTCTTATCTCAGGGTGACGCACTATCGACCGCACCGGATCACTTTGAACAAAAAAAAAAGGCTTCGGGATCACAGCGTTTCTTCTTTTTGCTTTCCTGCAGCGACGAAGGCTGGCCGATCTCTCTCCGGTGCTAGTGTAATTAATTTTTTGCCCCGAAGGGACCCGCCGGCAAGCGGACGAAGCGTGCTGCAATCCGGAAACCCGTGCCCTTTTGGTGACCGTGGGCGGGGCCAGATCCGGGTTAAAGGGAGCACCCGGCTTTTATGAGCTACTAATCAACGAGACCCGTCGAAAACCCCCGGACACGCGCGGTCGGTGGATGGCTCCGCTGGTGACCCGCTGAGAGTTAATGAGCGATAGCTGGCCAGCTTGTCCCAGTTGGGAAAGGAACGGCACGAGGAATGGTCTCTTCTGCTGCAGGCGAAAGAGCCTTCTTTCTTCCTCATTTGCTTGTGCCTGTTTCCCTGTTTGTGTGCGAGTGTTTGTGTTAGCAGATTTTACGGCACGATTGGTGTGCGTTAAATTTGTGAAGACAGATTAATTTTGCAATCCGTGCAAAGCGCCGAGAGGTCAAGCATGGGTTGAGATTTGTAAAGCGGTCCTCTAGAGAAAAACAGCCTGATTGATCCATCCACATTTGCGCGTTTGGGAAAGGTCAAATGGTACAGCTGGAATGGTAACCCTTATTCTGGTGTTATTTGGTGTTAGGTGCCCAAATAGACCCATACGAAACAATCCCAACAATCGATGGACTGGTTTTCATCGATTGTGAAGTGCAATGCGCGTGACAGGATTAATGCAAAAATGTTTTGAGCTAAGAAAGTTTGCAACAGACGAAACGCGCTCCAAAATCGGGTATCCTTTTTCGATCTTGAAAGCAAAAAATAACCACAAAGTAGAAAGGTGAAGAAAGGGAACCGAGGTCGCTGCTGTACAAAACACGATTTAATGGTTTGTGACGTGGTTTTTTTTTCGTTTTCGGAGTAAAATCGATCGCCCTCGAATCCTATCAATTCTTTGGGACGCCCTGGATTTAAGCCCTGGTTACGGTTCATTAGCGTTTGGGATTGCCGGCCCGTAATGGTCAATTATTTTCAAATTCGTCCACTTAGGATGGTTTTGTTGTTGTTGTTTTTGGTATTCAAGGAGCATGGATTTCTTATTCCCAAGTGTGCAAGCAAAAAAGCAGAGAAAAAGAAAAGGGGAAAGACGAACAGCGGGATTGGCTTTCGCGTGATTAAATTCCGGGAAGCAAACTGTAGTTTTTTTTGCGAGCAGTTTAAGGTATTAAGAAAAGTTTGAATTCTTGCAGAGTGGAGGGAAATGTTGAAGTTTAGCAGTCCCAATATGTTCATGTCATTGTCCATGATCAATTAATTTTAAAGAAATAATAAAATAGATGTGGATTGAGTTTACTTTTCTTGTTGTAGGAACGCCCCAGCTAAGAGTTGAATAACCCAAAACTTAACCAACTTGAAATTTGAGATTTCAAGTAGCCTGAGAGCACGTAATCTTCAACATTTTCGATGTTCCTGCCGATCGATTACGCTATCTGCTGTTCGGTTTGACTGATTTGATTTCATGATGCATCGTAGGACGTGTATAAAACAGATTAAAATATGACTGTGTTGAGAACCATCGAGATAACACACTGATTGAAAAGCTATTGAAACGCGGGCTATGGTTGAATTGTGAACAAATAATCACACTGCAATGTAACAACCGCGCTCACACGCATCCTTCCACCACCATCCACAATGCAATGCACTTTCCATTCCATCAATCCCGGCGGGTGCATCGAGGCTCGTTAAAATGTCCGGCTCGTTTGTCCAATGATGCGTACTTACCGTGGCTGCATTCGCTCCTGCTCCGCCCGCTCGTCGCCAGCTCGTCATCGGCTTTATAGCTTGCCCCGCCGGTAGTTGGCGGACCGGTGGGTGCCGAACAGGATGCGCTTGAACGCCTGCCGGAACTCGGGGCTGAAGATGGTGTAGATCACCGGGTTGAGCGTGGAGTTGAAGTAGCCGAGCCAGAGGAACAGCGACGCGACCGTGTCGTTGATCGAGCAGCTCTCGCACAGCGGCAGCAGCAGCGCGGTGAGAAAGAACGGCAACCAGCAGACGACGAACGCGCCGGTGATGATGGCCAGCGTTTTGGCCGCCTTCCGTTCCCGCTTGGCCTCGAGCGTTTCCTTGCGCTTCGAGACCTGGGCCTGCGGGTTCGGCGTGCTGGCGATGTTGAGGGTGGAGCCACCGCCCGCCCCCTGCAGCCCACTGCCCGCGCTGCCGGGCGTGAGGTGGGCAGTGGGTGTGCCGGCCGGTTGCTTTGCCGCCGTCGCCGCATTGTGGTGCTGGTGCTGGGGTGGCAGCAGCGGCGAGGAGGCGTGCACGGCCTGCACCGGGTAGGTGGGGCCGGGCAGGGTGCCACCGTTACCGCTCGGGCTGGTTTTGCCGGCAGACCCGGTCCGTCCCGGGTTATTGTTATTGTTCGATTCCGAGCAGCCGGCAGCCTGCGCCAGCTGCTGGTGCGTGACCTCGTACGACACCGTCGGTATTTGATTGTTGCCCAGCGGCGTCCCGTTGCCCTGCGTGGCGAGAGAAAAGGGAAGAAAACGAGGGTACACGTAAAGGCGGACCGTAGTTTGGGACTTTCGCATCACTCTCAGTGCACCGTGCAGTGGCAGTGGGAACGGTGCATAAATAGTGTAGAAATTTGCCCGAGCTCCCCAAGGGTGCTTCATTCCGGGTGGCTTGCGTCGACTAATGGTGTACACACCGGGAGCGAAGGGTGTATTCTTTCGCACCGGTCGCACTGGCGCTGGCGCCCACTCTGCGAGGGCTCGCTCAATCGAAATCGAATCAAGCGAAGGATGCACTGGATGCAGTTCGCTGAAGATCGAACTGATTGGAATGTGTGCGGGTTCGGGACATCATCGTTGCACTGGGCGCCGATGAAGTGGAACTGATAAAACAACACTATAAATTCAATTTGCTGTGCTTCAAGTGTTTGAGCTTGAGCAGTGAATGGAAACGTTACGTTTGGCTATGTGTTGTGCAGTCGTTGCCATCGGTCGTTCGAGGAAGCGCTAGTTTGTGCAACGAGCATTACGTTCATTAAAATAGGAAAAACATTTGGGTTGGGCAGCAAGCACAATTTCTTCGCTTTGAAACAATAATTAAATCATTTTCATTTGATTCCAACACGGCATTTTATGCGATTCAAACCGTTTCATTACACAGTGCGGAACACGGTACAGTGTAATAAAAATTAATCAAAATGGCTAAGGCTTAAAAGGCCCCATTAGCGAACACGATTGCATACCTTCGGGCGAAAAACTCTCAACAGCATTACTTTGGGGCAATTTTCACCCACTCACTTTGGTAGCCCTTGAAACTTGGCCCACTCCAAAGCCCAACTTTCCAAACGAATCGATAATCGATTCAACAGCATTTGCGTCAACTACTCTTGAAAACGGGAAACCATCGCGTCCTCATTACATCGTTTTAAAATGTTCAAGTGTTCACAAGCACGTAGCCGAATAACCACTTGCGCCGCTCGCTTGATAATACCGACCAATTATTCGGCATCGCACTTTGCATAAACTTTGCCACGGAAGCTAGCGCAACCTGCAACAAGCACCGGCACCGGCAATGTCTTCATTTGCGCGGCACGGGCTGGCAGCACGAAGCTGGGTGCAGGGTTTGACAATCTTTTCCGCTCTCGCGCACTTCAGACCCAGTGAAGTGCTGTTAGTTTTGTCACCTCAGATGAAGTGGCTTGTTGAATTTTAATGATTTTGAGGGGAGGGCGAGAGGTACACACGGTGCACGCGTGCTGCTTACCTCGTCCCCGCTGAACGTCGTCTCGAGGCCCTTCCGGTCGGCGGCATTGGCGGTGCTGTCCTCCGTGTCCTCGACCGTGTTGACCGTGTTGGTCGAGTTGCCCTCTACCAGGCCGAGCGACGAAACGGCCGACTTGGTGGGATTGGTGAACTTTTTCTTCAGGTGAAAGCGTATCTTCGACTTTGGTTTTGGTGTTTCCTCCTGGTGGACCGGGAAGTGTGTTTGAAGAGAAAATCGTAAAAAGAGGTTGAATGAAAAATGAATGAAAACTGTAGCCTGTTTTTTCAGGACGTACCTGATTGCTACTGTTCGGTGTAGCCGGTATTTTGGGCCCTCGTCGGTGTATCCGCCGCCTGGCGGTTTGATAGATTTTCCAATACAGCACTAGGATAACAAAGAGAGGAACGTAAAACGTACAGCACGTGGCGAACACCTGTGAATGAAAAAGAAACCGATTGGCAAGCTCTCTCTCTCTCTCAGTGTCCTTCTGAATGTCGTCGGGCGAGCCCTACCTGGTACGCAATGTTCTGCGAGACCATGCACTTTTGCTGCTCTATTCGTTGTAGGTACTCTGGATCCTTCCAGCCGAACTGGGGCGCCAGCGAGACGATCACGGACGCGAACCAAACGAGAAAGATCATCGTAAAGACACGCCGGCTAGTTCGCGAGTGTATGTAGTCGATGTTAGTCACCGCCCAGTACCTGGTTTCGAGGGTGGGTGAAAGGTATTTCACATGTTTGAGGTTACGGAGCAAAACGGCACATTAGCGCTGAATGACCTTACCTGTCGGTTGCGATGGCAACTAGATGTAGTATGGACGCCGTGCAACAGAGCACATCGCACGACGTCCATATATCACACAGCTCCGGGCCAAGGATCCAACCACGGCTTATCTGGCGAGGGGTCAAACCGATAAATGTTACGCATTTGTCAAACAATGTTAACCGTAAAGCGCCTAAAGTTATGCCACTTGCTTGCATTCGCTTCTTTATTGTGAAGTGTGTTTATGTTTGTTTGTTTGCAATGGTGTACATGTTCGGTGCTAAGACTGTACCTTCTATTTATAATAATAAATAAAAACCAATTCTTTCATACAGCTTCGCCACAAAAAATTAAACTTATTTACGCATCTAAACATCATCTGTACCAAAAGCGCCTACAGTTATACCAGATGCACTGCAAGCCTACTTTACTGTGGCATCATTTAATCGCTCGTTTAAATTAAGTGCGCTTAATTCCTCAAAACACTTTGCCTCCTATTTATTAAAATAAATGCACAACAATTTTGAGGGACGGCAAACGGGCGATAGCCCCGTCAACCCGTTCTTCCCTGCTAAGCGCACTGCCTCTGTAAGTTAAACGTCTGCAGCTAGGGCGGGCAGGATTCCTTCCTCCACAGGCAAAATGTATAAAAGCGCAACGAGCGCGGTTGAAGAAGGCAAGCAAGCGAACGAGAAGCGGTGGCTGAGAGACAACACACAAAAAAACAACAATTAGTGGGGCTTGCGAATAATTACCTCGTACACGGCACCGAGCGGCATCACCAGACACGCCACGAACAGATCGGCGACGGCCAACGATGCGACCAGATAATTAGCTACATTTTGTAAATTACGCTCTAAAATGATGGCGGCTATTACGAAAACGTTTCCTGCGGAATGCATAAAGAGGGATGGGGAGATAAAAAAGAAGGGAAAAGTGAAATAGTGGAAAGTAAATGCGACGAGATTGCGCCCGCGTTATGGTTTGTATTGTAGAAGAAGTACGACTGTACGACCGCGTTGCGTTTGGATTTCTGTTTAGTTTTGAAAAAAAGATGAAGAATCGTGAGGAAGCCTAAACGGATGTGTTGCACCTCCGTTTTGAGCAGCAGGGGCAGTAATTAGGCTGAGATACTCGCACAGAATAGGCTGTCAAAGAACGTCGATTGCTTCTGGGCAAAACACATCCCGTGTGACGAAAAAGAGGAAGGACTATATATTCTGAGTATGGGGAAATGTGTGCGAACTGTTGTTGCTGTCGCCAGTGGCTGCAGTCGAAGAGTTAAATCCCAACAAGCAATGGGTGCAATTAATGAATAACGTAAAGTGGCACAACAAACTAAGCAGCTTAAAGCAGAATGAATATACTTTAGTTTAAACTGTGAACCGTAAAAAAGCACACACACACACACATTCACACAAAAAAGGGTAGCGAAATCCACTCGTTGCATTAACGTTTGCTTACGTTCGAGCTGCATAATGCATGAACCCGGTGCGCAGTGGCGTATGATACGCTTGCAAATAGTCATTAAAATATTCATCTAACCGTGCATAAAATCATCCACTGCGTAGCGGCCGCTCAGAAGAGTAGCGGAGAGGACAAAAAGGCACACACACACACATACGCGCTATCATTTCAGCCTGACTGACAACACACAAATCCGCACACACGAATGGAATAAAACGGTCACACGTGGAGCGGGCCATTCCCGGCTCATGGCACGGCAGTTTAACGGCGGCCGGACGCAATGTTGATCCGTTTCATTTTTAATCACCTCCCTTGACTGCCGTCCCTTAACCTTTCGCTCTCCCTCTCTCTCTCTCTCTCTCTCTCCCTGACCTTGGCTTACCTATCACGGTGACTAAAATCATCAGCCCGAGGACGAGCGAGGTGATCGCCATCACGATCACGTCGGCGAGCGGCTCGTCGGCGGTACCGTTGATGCTGGCCGGAACCGGCCCGAGGTCGGTGGTGTTGGCGAACGCGTTCGCGGACTCGTTGAAGAACGTCTCATTACCGATGCTGCCGACGTCCGCACTCAGGTACGAATCGGGACTGCCGCTGTCGATGAATATATAATCGTACACATCTGCTCACACGCGCACACCCAGACACGGCAATGGACGGACGGAAGTACGACCGGTGGCGATGATGACGCAGATGATGATGATGAGGAGCAGGATCAGGACGATTTGCCAGCGACGATTCGGGAACCGGAAACCATCCGGATGGATGGCGAGAAAACGTTTGTTCGGTTGTTGGTGGTTTCATGGTATGATGAAGCGTACGAGGGTGTGGAGAGAAAAAAAAGGGAAGAGAGCATGAAAAGAGGTGGCAATGGAAATGAGTTCCGGTTGGGGAAGGGGGAGTGGTCGGTGTTCATAGTTTCTGACGATGGATGTTTGCTATCATCCAACTGACACACATACACAAGGAGTGAGATACAATTGGACTTTCGTATGGAAAGCTTTAACTAGTTACAGTGATTGAACCACTGCAGTGATTAAAATGACGTTTGAAACAATTGCTTTCTGTAATTGCTGTGTTTTAAAATTGTGGACAGTCGCTGTAATCAAACACAATGTTTTGTAAAGCATGATTAAATTTGCTCAGAAGAAAAGTCACATCTCTAAAGAATCTCACTATAGAAAAATACTATGTAACTTCAATCTCACCTGTTTAAAGAGACTTGAGTCTAAATCATCGTTATCAAGCGTAAAACTGTAGAAAATGGCAAAATTATGTTGAACAATATCAAAAGAGATAAATCTGACAAAAAATCGAGCCAAGTAATTGAGATGATCCATTTATTATTAGAATTTAGCGTAATTCGTGAAAAATTGGATTGATGACACAAAATTAAAGAACAAAAAAATTAGTTGCAAAGATTGTGATCGTTTTCCGAAAGTCTTTGCCATATTGCATCTTTGACATGCTCCATTTTGTGAGAAGATGTCGTGAGTTTCATCAAACAAACTACCGTTTCAAAATTCCCGGAGAGTATTCTAGTTTTAGCATAAATATTGTACTGCATAATTGTAATTACATCCAAGCAAATGCGATCTAATAAAGACCGTCCGATGTCCCGATGAATCGTTTACTCTATTACACCTATTGCCACACTGCCAGCCTTGAACACTGAAAGGCATCTCCGACGCCCACCTAACCCTTTACCACATGCCGCCTTGCATCCCTCGGTAAACGATATAACCATATTATGTCGTCAGCGCTTGAAGTTGATTACACATTCAAACACTTCTTCCCCCCCCTACCCCATCCCACCATTCAACCCACTGTTCTGGAAGGCCCTTAACATTCATTCCGGCACGTACTTGGTGCCCATCGTCACGATCGCCCCTGGTGGCGCGCGCCCATTACAAATTCATTAACATACCGTTCGCCTTGGAGAGGGCTGTCGCCAGGCTCGGGGGCCGGGGCGGTGGCGCTTTATGGAAATCCATCGCTAGGTGGGTTGGGAGTGCGCGAACGGCCGGCCGGCTACGACTACGACTGTAAGGTGTAAGGTCCGCTAGCGTCTGCCATTCGGGGGCGTTCCGTACAACGGAATCGATGTGCGTGATGCACTTGCTATCGGGCGCTGGTACCGAACCGGCTCATCGGTGGAACCTGGAAGTGGATGATTGGAAAAAGCAGTTATGGTTAGTGAGAGTGTGTGTATGTGTGTGTGTGTGTTTGTGATATGGTTCAGTCGTTATGGGTTATGATGGGCTACAAGGATGTCGAATAAAATAAGAACCGGGCTGTGGAGCCCGGTGGGGTTGAATGTCCAGCGGGGCATGGATACATGTATAATTAAATGCTAGGATATGCACCGAACGTAAGCGTTATCTTGATAGTGGTTTACGATATCTACCATTGGAAGGGTTGATTAAAGCTGAAAACCATCAAGTGAACGATAGTTGAGGTCATCGAATGAGATTAGGCAATATAAAAATATCTTAAACACCCTAATTGGTGGTTTCATTACCTATCGTTCCATGCGTAGATATTGCCGAGCACCTAAATGTATGCAAAAAAATAAACGCCTGAAGGTATGCAGCAGATAGCTCGTTAGGCAGCGCATAAACGAAACCAAACATTACTCGTACATCTTTTCTTTTGCACGTAAGTGTTTGTGCTCTGCATTACTATACAATTTTAATCAGATCATGAATACAGGTAGCGCTTACGTTCCTTCACGCTGCCTGCGTACTCCCGTACTCGTACCGGCAGCGGAATGCGCCAGTCCGTGGAATGAAGTTACCCAATAAATCATCTCCACCTGCGCAACCACATTCACAAAAAAAAAACAAGGGAAAACGAGCACAAACCGTACCGCAAGAATGAAGTGCCTTTCATCTTCATCATCTGCCGGGAACTAACTTTACCGCGCGCCACATCGTTCGCTTCCGTTCCATTGTGTTCCTTCGCCTGGCTCTGGCTTTAACTTCGCACGGGTGCAGTGCATAAAGTGTGCGAAACTTTACCCCCCGCTGAAATCGACGTGAAAAACACACACCCTCACACACACGTACATACATCGAGGCATGGAAAAAGGACTGACGCAAGTTGTCGGAAAAAACGGAAAGGGTTTCTGCTGCAGCAATGCAATACGCCGTGCCACATACACCTTTACGCCGCTATGCTCTTTCCGTATCGCACTGGTATGTGTGTGTGTGTGGAGTGTAAGATTGAAGCAGGTAGCTGCTGCTTTCACGTTCAATCATAACGTACCGTACCGCGATAAGGGACATGCTTCCGTGCGTCCGGTACGTTACGGTTGAAGTATCGCAGGCCACGATGGAGACGCCCGGTACCTTGCTGCGGTGGAATGGAATTTGCCCCTCCCGAGCGCACTTCGTGTAAGCGTGTGAGGGGGTGTGTAAGTGTGCCTTCCGCTTGAAGCTGGCGCTCGAGGAAATTATGCGCTCGTGCATCTTTAAACGCTCAGCAGTGTGGCTTTCTCGCTGATTTCCCTCGTGGCAGGTAAGTTTGGTTTTGGTTTGATCGTTTGCTCCGTTCGCTGTCAAAAGTGTTCGTTTGCAAGAGGGACAAAAACTGTGCACCAGCACACAAACACATCAAAAGTTACCGCCCAGCAAGCAACTATTGACCATCGGTTGTGGACGGTGGAGAAAATATAAAATTTTCACTTTGCAAACAACAAACACCGGTCGGCTGTGCCTACGGTGCGACATAATCACCACCTGTTCCTTGCCTTTCGACAACTCGCCCAAACCCCGGTTGAAGTTCATCAGTGCCCACCGTACAACCCTTTTCTTTCCTTTCCCTTAGCGAAGCTATCATGCCGAGTGCGCGGCTTGGCAGCCACACGGTACGATAATTTATTGGAAAAGTTCTAATTTCCCAGGGTACGGAAGTCACCCGTGCGGTAGTGCGGTTGGGCGCTCCCGAAGTCGCTAACTTTACCCATCGTTTAATGGTCTTCACAGTGCAGCGAAAGAAAGCAGAAAAAAGCACACACACACACATACACACACGGATACAAATGAAACAAACAACACCGCTTAGGCAAGCAAAGATTTTTTTCTTCGCAATATCGTTATTATGCAAAGATTAACCCAATTTCAGAGCAAACTATAAAGTACAGAGAGTGTTTTTGTTGTCGTTTAGATCGTACCAAAGGTAGATAGTCTGAAGCAGTAAATAGGATTACGAGAAAGTGTAGATGGAAGATTCGGTATATTGCTACATCTTCTTCAATCTTATCTTCTTCAAAAAAGACTAAAGTAGGAAGTTTTTTGCTTCCATCAGTGAACAATTTAGTTCCCCAATGGAAACGATTCATTTTCAGACATTTCTCGTTTAATATATTTGACCATTATTATCAATATTTCCATGGTTATCAATAAGATATTATCAAGCAATGACAATAAAGCCAAATACTAAAATTTATTCTATTTTTTTATGAACTTTTGATTTGGTGGAAAATTATATTTATCCGTTAAGGATTGCAATAACCTTTCCGCACACAGCAGCACTAAAGCTTTTAAAGATTTTTAACGTTTTAACGCGTTATAGAATAGCTACCGAAGCACGCTCCAAGTTAAAGCTCAAGTGAAACTAGAAAAACACAGTAAACTATAATTCACAAGCTGATTATTGTTTTGTTTTTATTGCAGCTCAAGTACCCTTCTACGTGTCGATGTGGAAATGTCGCTCACTTGAAAGTATACTCCAGCTCACAACGAGAAAATAACAAAACAATACTCACGGACGATGCAGTGCAGTGCTGCGCGATGCAGATGGCAAATAATAAAATTGAATATGAAACGAACCTCTCAAGTGAAAGGGCGTTCCATTTGTACAGCGACAAGCAAGGGATTTAAAACGGTATTAAAACTACTACACGCTGTAGCTGCTGAAACGGAGCGCCGCCCCATTGAAGTTTTGGCGCACGGTACGGCCGTTTCTACGCGTACGCTAAATGGAATGGAGGTCACGGTCGCAATCTGAATGATTAAATTTGTACAGTTTGTACAAATTGAATCAGATGGATGAACTTTCCGCACTCGCTGGAAAATACATTAGCCTCGTGTTCTGCTTCCTTTGCACCGCATACTTCACCCCGCTGTCGGGACAGCGATACGATGCTCCCGAGCTTTCGTTGCGAATTAGCCTCAACCTCCCTGTTGTTTGTCTGCCTTTCGCCATAGCCAGTTGGTGCTTCTCTCTCGCGATGGATCCTTTTATGAATGTTCCATCAAACTGCGCCAATGGTTGCATAAAAATTATGCCTGCTCGAGCATCACTCGAAACCGGTACCTTCAATGCTTGCCGTAGGAATGGCCAACGAAACGGGCACGCATGATGACGGTGCTCGTTTAGAAAAAAAGAAGGAAAAATGACGAATACGGAAACGAACTGTGAAAAAGCGACCGGACAGTAACGTACGGTATAATTTACCTTCCACGAAAGGTTGTGTTGGTTGTGTTGCTCCTGCAGTTTGCCATCGCTCTACTGTTAATCTCTCTCTATTTCCTTTTTTTATGACACAAACACACTTACACACACACATAGGCGCACATAGAAGTCATCCGACGAATATATTCATGTCATGCTGAGCGTGCTTTCCTTTACCACGAACATTATTTACGGCACCACAGCAGATAAAGTCAAGGTCCAAGGGTTTCGCAACGCCCTACATACGTCAAGATAATGGTTCGTTTTCGTCCGTCTCATAGAATCGTCTGCGATGAATCAACGAGTAGCAAAGCTGGCAAATACAGCACACAAATGTAACTGAAGAAAAGAAAAAACGTACATGTATGCTTCTTCCTGTAAGCAGCCAACGCGCTACGATTGAATCCAAACTATCTGAACTAAACAAGAAATGCCTTTGTTTTTGGGTGTATTTCATCGTAATTAAAAATTCGTCTTAATCAACTAATCGATTAGTAATGCTGGCGTCGTGTTTTGTATACTTAAAAACAGGTTTCTCCCACATTGCGACTTAAAATGTTATTCATTGCGCATTGGAGGAAAAAAGCTAATATTTTGACATGCGTATTGCATACTTTAAGGCACATAAAAATGGTCCAGAAATACTGTTGGTCAGAAATTGATTTGATTGACCTTGCCAAAACCTCTACGTTGGAAAGCTTATCTCCGTATAAACTGCTAATCGTGTGTAATCTACCGATTGACAAACATCAGTCCTCACGTAACATCCTAATAGCGCAAAAGCCAATGAATCGCCAAGGACATTGTATGGTTGGGCAAACACAGCAATAAGCTTCGGATTACAAATGTAACACAATGCTAGGTAATTCGCACCATCCGATGTGATTTGCTTTACAGAAAGCCATCTTTTTTTTCGATACACATTGCTAGAAAAGGGCGACTGATTAATTGCCACCTAAGATTCTCGGAAACTTTACACCTTCAACTCCGTTTCATTTTCTCTCAGGAAGCCTGAAAGGTGATTTTAACTCGTCCTTCTCGAATGTTGGCTTATTTACGTTGGATAAACGAAGGCATCCATTATGCCTCACCCATTTGCAAACATTCATCATTGCTAAACACACACACACTCGCCGGCGCTCCGCATACAGGACATTTGAAGCAACGTATTTAAGCAGGACATTAGTGGGCGGTCAAAACCTCGCCCCTCAACACACACACACACAAAGAGATGGATAAGGTCCGGCACCGCATCACCAAGCCCAAAAGCCGGAAGTGTTTACTTTCGAGCGAAAATCTTCACCTTGATTTGCACCACCGACCACCGATCTTGTGGAGCCCATTCGAGTGGAAGCCGCCAGCCACCAGAGAGGGTCGGATTGGTTGCGGTGTGCTGCTGCTGGAAGGGGGGGGGGGAAGAAACAACAGTTTGTCGAAGCGGTTGCGGTGTGAAATGATTCACCAGGAAACCGCAAAGGTCAGTCCCGGTGCTCATTATCATCCGAGGCACTTTAATATATGTGAGGAAATAAATAAATATCAAATGAGCCGCAACGTCGTATCGGCGTAGTGCCGCCCCCCCTCCCCCAAGAAGCGAGAGAGATAAAGCGTTATAAATTATGGACCGACCGCAAAACCGGCGGCAGCGGGTGGACCGTATGGCTGTGAGATTGCTGCCTCATCGTTGGCCGATGGCGCACGGGCGGTGATTTGAGGTAGCGTGGGTCCTTGCCGTCGGTTGAACAGCGACCGGTGGCTTACCGGGGATGGTTTTCTTCGAATTGTGATTGCGATGGGCGGTCAGCGTCCGCTTATCGATACACAAACGATCATCATAAGCCGGGGCGTGCTGTGAAGCGTGAACAAAAACTAACCACCATTCGTGGGACGTTTTGCCGCTCCTAATGCATTATGGATGAAGGGACGAGACCATTACCATTCGCTTGTGTGCCGGCGTATGTGCTGGCGGATATTGTAAGGGGGCTAAAACTTCACCCAATGCCACAAGCAAAGACAAAGCCACCCGAGGGGACGACACAGTGGTCTCGAGCAGCTCGGCTAGCTTAACACACAGGCGAGTAACGATTATGCAAGCAGCAGGTTCGCTTCAAACGAAGGCCGGATGGTCCCGGGAGGTTGGTTTCCATTACAATTAAAGTTTTCCCTTTTCTGTTGGAGACTACTACTTTGCACTGTGTTTTGTTTTGGGACCGGTGGGCTTCCCCGTTCAGCCTCAATTGCGGCACTGAAGCATTCGCATTTCTAAGATGGTTCACACATATTATGCAACCATTCAGCCATGGTTTCGCGGTCCTGTAAGCACCGAGATACGGAGGATTGCATCCATTTCCACACACACACACACACACACACACACACACACACACACACACACACACACACACACACACACACACACACACACACACACACACGCATACACGCACCCTTCGTTCGATGTCATTTTTGCATAATTGAACGCCCGTGGTGTGTTGAGGGCAGGATCGTGCACGCCGGATGAGGTGCAAATTGCGTTATGCGCCAAGTGTGCAATGGAGTCACTCGCGGAGCACGTGATGATGAGTGTGAATTACACGTATCGGGGGAAATTGGCGTCAGGTGAGATGGAAGTGGGCGGATTAATTCAACCCACTAAGCATGATTGCAGTGTTTAACAGCAGGAAACAGCGATTTGCCTCTACCAGTCATAATTAATGGATGCTTCGGCAAGTACGGTTGTTGAACATGAACATCTGATACACGAAATTCGATGTTTTTATTCGAAATATTTAATTTATACTTGTTTGATTTTTTTTCGATTACTTTTTAAACGTTTGGTAAGCGTGTGTTCCGTGAATTTAACGCTTTCAGTTTTTACTGTAGCATCTTTAAAGTATGTTTTAATATTGAGCCCTGGTTGACGGCGCAAAGCTTAACTTAAAAATCACATTGAATGAGATACTTCTTAAAGTTAGCGATTGGAAAATAATGAAAATCTAATTTTGATGTGTTGACCATGATGATTTGATGATGGTTTTGAATTTCAAAAGTAAGCAATATTATTGATGTTTTAACCATTTTGTTCAAAAGCGTTAGATTGCTGAGCGACAATGTTGCTTATTTTTATAAATACGTAAAACGTCTCATCGTATAATGAGAAAACTGTTTGAAAAGTTGAATGAAAGTTTGAAACCTGCCCAAAAATGCAACATCTTCCGAAAACCGATTGAAACACGATGGAATTACCTGCAAAACGAACAATTTTTGGCTTGGAACACTCCTACTAGCTTGTTACTTAAAGCTTCTCAAAGCAAATAAAAGTAATAAAAGTGTATCCATCTTGAACTCTTACAGTAATTATTTTCCTGCCATGGACAACCCTGGGTGGGAGTGATTGAACGTTTTGACAAATAAGGGGGTGTGACTGTGTGACAGTAGTTAAAGAAGATGTAGCACTTATTACACTTACATGTCCACCATTAACCATTGTAGCCGCACACTACAACAGTCCCATCACATATCGCCGAGCCAGAGATTGAGCATGATTGAACGCTTGTGACACACTCCACACCGGTGTGCAAGTGTTCGGAACGCCCTCCAGCACTGCTCTTAACGACACAGTGCCACCGCTGCCTCTCTGACACTTTCTTCTCTCGCATCAAAGTGCGCTTAAGCACCGATCCATTTTCTCACCTTTCGCACATTAATTTGTGCCATTTGTGTTGGCTGTAGCCGCGTTTCGTTCGCAGTCGAACACGCCTCCGCGTTGACTCATGCAACTTTTGCCCGTTGTTCGCGCTGGAGCGAGAGAGTGGTTACCCGCCCCGTTGTGCGTCGTGCACATTCAACAGCAAAAGCATAACCAGAACTAATTTGGCAGCCGTCAGTTGCAATCGTTTCGGGCAGGGTTGCGAAATGGCACCTTAAGAGGCTGTTCCATCGCTCCCTCATCCTCTGCGGCTCAGGGGCAACCCGCGCACAGTTGACTTTTTTTTCGCGTGAAAGATGAAAGTGAATGGCGCCTGGTGTTGTTGTGCTTTCTAGCTGTGGCAACGGGATGAACAGAAAGGCGAGTGAGAAAACACAACCTCACAGTGTAGTAAAAACGTGCTAAAAGTAAACCGGTGCGAGGGCCCCTTCATAACGCACCTTTCAACTGTGGGCTTGAGTGTTTTCCAGACAGAACGCAGTTTTTTCAAAAAATAAAACCCTTCAAAGAGGCTTGGCTAAATAATGAAGGATTTGCAGACGGTGCCAGATTGCTCGGCTCGGCATCGATCGATGCTGCTGATGACTTACACGGTTCGGCACGGGAGGGCGTGTGTTTTCCGCGCGCAAACAGTTCCCGTCGATCACAGGAAAACAACAAGCCTACGGGAGTATGTGTGAGATGTACGTGTGTGCACACGCCTTTTGCCTTCCCGGGGGGTCTGGGGCTGGAAATGAAAAATAGTCACGTTTTGTGCTGGTAAGCGGTTCGGGTTTTGGGCCTGCTCACCCTCCACCAACACACCCGGGGGCTAAGGGGTTTAAAGCACACGCACACCGTAACCCATATTGATGCCCAGCAGGATGTGGCAAGCGCAGCGAAACAAAGGCGGCGGTGCGGTCGTGATGGTGTGAGTTCGTGTTACAAACGGGTTTGATGAATCATTCGATGGCGATGGTGTGCATTTGAAGATGGCGACAGTGGTTTGACTGGTAAGACTGTAGAACAGCAATAGAACGTGGTGTGGGAGATTTGTTCTTCAGGAATGCTGAACCTACTTAACGAAATTGTCGATAAAGAATGAATTCGAATAAACAATGGAGATTGCTTAGAAATGATCTAACTGTTCCGCTTACACTATCCTTGATGGCAATGAAGGCAATGGAATTTTAAATTACATGTTTTGTACTATTTTAATGACCGATTATTACAGGGTTTTCCACGAGTTCTCATAGCTGTGGGACACTTAATGAACTCTTTCTAACGTGAAATGAACTTAATGCAATGAGATTTGGACTCTATAGCACCCTTGTTGGACAAATCCAATAGGAATTTCAAAGGACCCTGTCCAAAAAGAGTGCCATAGAGTCCAATTTCCAACATATGAAGTTCACTTCCAACAAGAAAGAGTCACGGAAGTGTCCCACAACTATGAGAACCCCTAAAAACCCCTGTACACTCCTTCTTCAGCAAGTATCCATCAAATAGAAATCATTCCATTCTAAGCGCTTCGTATTGCAACAGGAAAGCAAATAAAAAAGCGCCTTTGTTTTACTGCTATCAAAGATGTTTCGCATTCCTCGGGAAATGTGAAGGTTACAAAAAAAATAAGAAAATAAAAAATACCCAGACCAAAAGTAATTCGATGATTGCAACAATAGCTGTTCCCACTCAGGAAGAAAAAATGCTCTACCAGCCCGAGGCTCACAACGCTTGACTGTTGCTTGAATAATTCATTAACTCGGCACTCGGAAGTACATTCCTTAACCGAAACGTGTAACTTCTGCGCTCCTTCCCGTCCGCAACATCTCGGTTTGCTGTGTCGTTCCGTTCCGGTATCGTTATCCGGGGACTAGCCGACTGTTGTGTTGCCCTTTGCTCAAGTGTCGTGATAAATCCGGCATCATTAGTACCCGGCCCGGGTGGAGCGCCCGGTGAGCAATGGTCGCTTGCCGGGCTGACATATCGAGTGTGTCAGGGAGATTAACTGCATTAGTTTCACAATAAAGCACGTACCCGTGTGGCCGGGTGTGAGTGCGAGAGCGGAAAGGGAAGATGAGTTTTAAAAAACGCTAAACAACACGAATGAAACGCCATGATAAACGGAGTACAATTGAGCATAGGAAAGGGGAGGGAAATGCAAAAAATGAAGCTAAACAACAAATAAGACGTAAATGCTAGTGGAAAGCTAGCGAATGATGCTTTGCGGATTAAACCACTTACTGATGTTGCTATTTAAAACGGTTTTACTAAAGCGCTCGTTTCCCACCACAGCAGGTGTAATGGAAAATGAAACCGATGGGGTTAATTGAACAAACAGATCGCGCCCGATCTGTGTGTGCTAGCGCCCGTAGCGCTTTAGCAAGGTGTTACGCATCATTGGGCTTTTCGTTATTCGTCATTTGGCGCCTGAAACTATGCAATGGCTATGTTTGCTGTGCACGGTTCAGTCGAGCCATCTGCATAATCGATCCCGTTCAGCTTTGTTGAAGCTTTACACATTGTTTTTTTTTTCGAAAACGGTGGCAATTACCGTATTGAATTATTGCATACTGATTCGTTCCGATTTTTTGTAGTTCTTTTTCAACATGAACTGTCTTTTAAAGCAAATTTTCTAATTTTTTTTTGTTCCTCTCCTTTAACGTGTGTCGCAAAACAACCTACAAAAGGTTATACCCAAACCCTTCTATCGATATTGCAACTGCTGGTATAAAACTCGCCCCAAAACGGCTAGCACGATAAGCATAACTCTTCACGGGAGGTTGTGTTACGGTTGCTCGATCAATATCGCAACTCCATCGGACATGTATGTATGTGTAGGTAAGATTGTGTGTGTATGTATGTGTGTGTGAGAGGGGGGGGGGGGGGAATTAATTTGCTTGCGGTCAGACTGCTCGTTAAATCTAGCACTAAACCCGACATCCCGCACCTACCACTTGTAACGAAATACTTTTCAACGCGCGTCTCCCAAGCCATGCCACCGAGCCACCGACCCGGTTGGGTAGTAGTAGTCTCTGTGGTTGAAACCGAGGCAAGAGAAGCCAACTGGTGAACTGGCTTCAACAAACAAAGTTAGTTGCCACCACCGTGCCAGCCACACAAGAGCCAGGGACCGAAACGAACCGACGACAACGACGACTGTACAATGCCTCGTCGACGCTCCGCGGTGCGGTAGGGGGACAGTTTCGGGGAAGGGAGAGAGGATTGCAAGGATGTCCACCGCCATCGTCACCGATCTGCCCCAAGAGGAGGCAAAAGTCTTGCGACAAAACCGAAACTAATCAGCCCGGGTGCAAAATCGGTTCGCTATTGCATGTTAATTGAATTTCGTCTCTCGTCGTGTCTGCCGTGTTGGCCGTGTTTCTACTGAATGTTGGATAACGAACGGTTGGTTTGTTGAGTAGTTGTTTTTGGGCTGTTTTTTTTTAACCTTTTCCAATAATGAATGTGTCTACCAGAGATTCAAGCTGTTGGTCATACTGTTTCGTTGGTATACAAATTATAAAACAAAACTATTAAAAAAATAGGGTTTGTCGTTTGCTGGGGTCGTTTGATGCCTTCGTTCGTTTTTGTTGTTGTACTATGTTGATTAGCTGTGTATTTCAAACTTACAGCTACTGTGTACAATTAAACAACTTTCCCACACATGGCTGCACATTATGCGTACGGGCAAACAGAACCCGCTACCTTTGGTGCTGGTTGAGATGCTTGTTGTGTCGATATGTTACGCAGTTTCGTCGAGCCTGGCTTCAACGTGCAACGCGTACCAGCAGTAAACCAGCACAACCATGCCCATGATGGGTTTGAGCAAATGTTCGGCCCCTACACGGCGTGGGTTGTGCAGTTCTAATGGATGCCCGCCGCGGTCGCTGACGGTGCGCGGTCTTGCTGCGGTGTTAAAATTAAGAGCAAAGGAATGAACCCCCGGTCAAACATGGATCAAAAGGGGGCTGAGCAACAGTGAATGTTCGCTAATGAGCTGATGAGCGGCCATGGCTATCGTACGAGGAAACCCCTAACCGCCAGGCATCCGATGAGGGTGAGCTAAAGGAGCAGGATTCGATACAGCGCAACGGACTCGCAATGAACTTTGTTTCGGGGAAAGTTTTCTTCCCCGAAACGGAAGGCTGTTGGGCTATTGGAACAGTTAGCATCAGGCGGGAGTGGGTGGGTGATACAGTGAGTTGGAAATAGCGCACTGGTTCGGAACTGGGGAAATTGTAAAGCAAATTCAGCATCTCTTGTTTGCATAATTAGTAATGGCAAGTGGAGGGCGAAAAGGGGTGCGATTGGAGTTCCATTGATTGGCGATGGTGGTAGAGTCGAAAGTTTGGCTGCTTTTCACGGAAAGGTATAAGCTTTCCACCGAAGGAATACAATAGATTGATTGAGGTATACATTTTGGGGAGTTGCGTCATAAACAATGCAGATAGTGCTACACATTATACCTTTAATTTGTTTTTGCTTAGTTATAGATCAATTATCAAGCCATTTGCAGTAAGAAAGCAAATTATTCAAAGAAGATTTTGATAATTATTCCCCTTTTTTTACTACCCTTTCATATCCGCTACAACAAACAAATACACAACATTAACCCGCAACGTATCATCCTCGGAATGAAGTCATAATAAGCAACATTAAATTGATGCTCGGCTGTGTAGCCCCATTAAACGCAAGATGATGTTTAGCAGCCATTTAGCAGCGAACACACGGTACTTACACACTAAAACGACCTAACCCGTTCCGCGTAAAACGTGACCTCGGCAAATGCAAATCGACTTCTTTCTCTCACGCTCTCCCTCTCTCTCTCTCTCTCTCTCTCTCTCTCTCTCTCTTTCTATTTCTTTCTCTCTCTCTCTCTCTCACACACACACACACGCTTTCTTAAGAGTCTAATGGAGTGGTTCCGTTGAAGCGACGCATTAAGCAACCGTGAGCATGAATCACCAACTCAACTGCGACAAATGAGCTTTTATCATCGAGGGAAAGGGCAGGCAGATTAGCATCTTATCTCGAGTAAATCTCCCTGCACAGCACATCCTCGACCCCGGCAAAAGCCACACGCAGAAAGATGCTTTATTTTACGACGGCGAAAAAAACAAAAAAAAATTATATTCTCTAATAGCACTCTACAATCCATCTCGTATCGCCCGTTTCCACACGGGAAGCTAGTCGTCACAGATGGGCTGCCGGTAATTTAACATGCCGCTGGTTCAAATGTAAAGCCTAGAAAACCTCCCAACCAACCAAGCAGATGCAGGCACACTTGAATACACAGCTGGAAAATGGGATGCGTCGTGCATTAGATGCAGTTGGAGTGCCGTATCGCACCAGCGTTTACAAAAGATATCGTAAAAGTTCTTTAATATGAGCCAAAGTCCTCTTTTCTATCGCACCGATACAATGGTGCATAGTGGAAAGCTTTCAAAGCTTTTGAGTTCCACTGCCCCGTTTCGGAAAGGTTTGCAAATCTTCAAACGCAAGGGCAAGCAATCGTCCTTATTATTTGTGTCACTTCCTCAAGCGCCATTTAGTAGCTGCTCGGTTCAACCGAAGCGTACCTCGCACAGCCATAAAGCACAGAACAATCAACTTCTCAAACGACAGAGGATAGGTGGTTACAAAAAAAAACGAAAAAAACCGTGCTACCGTTTCCGGCTGTGTAGGTTCGAGACGCTCCAACTGTCAAAACTTTCCTACGTTCGGTTCGTGCGGGCCAAAGGGGTTAGGAGGTTCGTCGCCGACAAAGATGGCAGCGTGGTGAAAATTCAACGTGATATACGAAAAAGTTGTGACACAAAAAAGAGAGTGAGAGGGGACAAAATGAAGGCAAGTTGGTAAATGGAGCAAAAATGCGACCGCCCTGTCCCTTGCTTCTTCTTCGATATTCGCCGTTTTGCCGTTGCCGTCATGCGTTCTCGTACGAGTCCTACGAGTGAGTGCGGCACTGCTTCGTGTGCTGGTCCACAATGACTTGTCATTTGTTTCGGATGAGCTACCGAACCGAACACGGTGGACCAGGAGAGGGAGGGGTGGAGAAAAAAAGAAGGGAAGCTGCAATGAGAAGAGGATTGATGATTTTATCTTTCTTTTACGTACTTCGCCGCTCATTCCTCCCCTTTGCACGGGTTTTGGTCGTGTCTTTTGTGCTCGGGCCGGCACTAGAAAAAGGGGCACGAGTTCCATTTTCCAGTGGCTTGGCTACATCTCATTTTTAATAATCCTTTCGCCAGCATAAACCCCCGCACGGCCAGTGCCAGTTGGGTTTGCATAGTCACGCGTACAGCGGAGCCCTCTTGCGTGTACTTGCGCAAGGGTGCAAGGGCAAAGGATCTTTAATACAATTTAATATATGCATGAAATCATGCGCAAGGGTTGCCCGGCGGCGTCCCGTACCCAGGTTAGGGATGGCACCGAGGAGCACCGTAGTGTATTAAAGCCGTTAGAATTGATGACGCGGATGGGGCACGAGACAACGGACCGTGTGCAGGGCAGCAAGCTCATACCGACGGGGCTCGTGCAGTGAGAAGAATGGGTTTGGCTCCAAATTGTGCTTGTTTCGCTTTGTTCAATTTGCTCCTCCAATTTTGCATCAAACGTGAATGTCGTGTCTTGGTAGAAATTTAAAAATCATGAAAAAGGACGAACATAATGCCTGCCGGAATTTATCGCCATCCAACGGGTGATTTGCCCCCCTCCCCTCCCCCCCCCCTTCCCAGAGAGCAGGTTAAACAGCACGCAATGTGTCTGTGTGCGTGTGCCCTCTGTACCATACCGTTTTCCGAGAATTTTCTTTTTCAATTCCAACGTTAAATTTTAATTGTACTCATTTCCACCCTTGCGCGCATGGTACTTGGTGCAAACAGTTTTACGGGGCATGCGAGGCAGTGATAGGGGCGGGGCAGGTGCTCAAACTCGGTTGAAATATTTCTCACTTTGCAAGAAGCCCGTTGCGCTCGGGTAACGATTTGCTTGCGCGCACGCAGCAGCTGGTTGCACTCAATCATTCAAATGTTTTCCCTCTCTCGCCAACCGTTTGGTTTGCCAGCATTTTCAGCAATCGAATCGAAAGCCGCTGTGACGGCTTACCGCACACACACACACACATACACCGTCTGTGTGGTTCGGGGGAGGTATTTCAATCAATACATAATTAAATTACCGGAAAAGTGATAATTTCCAACGCAAACTGAAGCCAATGGATATGGTGTTTCCATGCTGTTAATTTAATTTGCCGGTTGCACTGATTGTAACAGCATGAATTAATTACTTTTAGTTGAACAATAGTGCACACATTGCTTCGGTGGAGTGGAAACAAACACGAAATGGATGTTTGCTTGAGATTCATGCTACTTATTTACTGGTAGCCAGATAAACTGCGTCATTTTAAATCTTTACATGCGTTCCGTTTTTCAATGCACCAAATGAACAAGATGTAAAACTGATGAAAAAAGTAAGAAGTATTTAACATGGAGGCGCCTGGTCAGCCACACTCCAATGGACAGTGCAAACAAAGACTCGTTTGGTTTGTCTTGTTCCATGACTTACAGAGCGCTGCTTAAGTTGTGTGTCGGTCAGGCAGTAGACGAAACCAGCATCTTGAATATCGTCACAAGCAAAGCAAACGTGTCCATTCCGCCACACAACGAAAAAATAAGGGCAAACTTGATAGAGAAAGCTGTAAACGGGATTTCTCACAGGGATCGTCATACCTGCCAGTGAAGCCTTCCACCATATACCGTTCCACCCCAAAAAGCCCCGTGCGTGCATGGGGCTGTGGGTTAAATTTTTAATCGTGCTTGGCCTGCACCACTCGAAAATAACGTTAATAAAAACAAAATCATCACCCCAATTTACAAAATGCTCCACCTTGAGTGCACGCCTCGTTTCACTGTGCGCGTGTATATGCGGGATGTGTGGGATGCGCTCTGCTTCGAACTAAAGAGATCTTTATTGAGCCGCTTTCTTTGTCCTCACTGCTCCTTGCACTTAGGACTTTACGCCATACGGACCAGCGAAGGCGTGCGTATGATGTACGAGGTACAGCTGACTCGCTTGAATCTTACTCCAGAATGCGTGCATCTCTAGGAAAATCCGGTCTTTAAAGTCGCTTCCACCTGTTGAGTAAACTTGTGCTCTCACTCATCAGGGCGGAATGTTACAGGTACAGTTCGCTGGAAACTCGTTTGGCACTCAGCACACTGTACATGCGACTCTAGTACAATATTGATTTTTTTTAAATGGGACAATTTATTTTTCCGTGATGCTCTTGAAGGACATCGTCGGACTCCTTCCAATGATTGAAAAGGTATCCTTTGAATTGGTCCATCTGCAGATTAAAACCCTGTCGAATACGGTACAGGAAATCTTTCCACTTCAGGTACGCCTCATGAAGCTCATCGTCGTTTCCGTCATTTTTCATGCGAAAAGTGCGCTCCGAAAAGCTGGTGCGCGGTGCACCACTATTCATGGTAATTCGACCGGAGAAAGCAATTACCGCTGCAAAAAGCAAGAAGCTGCCTAAGAGTGTCGCCTTCTGCTCGAGAAGTAACCGACCAGTGTGGTATACAAATGCAAGTGTCCAGGAGAGGCGAGAAAAAAAAGCTTACAACAGAAGAAAAGTACACCAACCTTACCACAGCAGTAGCCCGGGGACCGGAGACCGAGTGGAACATTAAGCAGAGAGTGGCCGCCAACTACTACTAACCTTCCCATCCGGCCAGGAACTGGCAGTTGTGAAGTGGTCGTACAAGAGTGGTCTGTTTGGTCGTCTGGCCTTTTTTCTTCTTCTTGTTGCTTCTCTCCGAGAGTACTGCCGAATGCCAAGATGTTTTTCTTTGTTTCAATTATCCACAGCCACTGCTTCTGGTTGCAAGCAGCCATGGTGCGCTTGCTGGTGGTGTTGTGGTGTTTTCCTCGAGTGGTTATTGTTTTGCTGTTCCTTTGCCGGCTCCTTTCTTCTTCTTAGCTTAGCTTTCGGACGGCAGGACGGCATGGGCAGAGTGGGCCACAGGAAGCCGGAGTCGATTTGAGGCTTCCGAAAACCAAACAATCCGGCAGAGTACATACCTTCATGTGTGTTTGTTTGCCTTTGTGTGTGTTTGTGTGTGTGTGTGTGTGTGTGTGTGTGCTTGCTAGTGGTCGTAAAGAAAAGGCAAGAAAAATTAGCTCCCACTTGCTGAGCGCCTTTCGGTTAGATAAACAGAGGCTGGTGAACCGGAGCGGGTTGCGCTTGTTTCGCATTTTATCTACTCGTGGTGGGAGGTTTTTCTTTCTCTTCTTTCGTTATTGTTGTGTTCTGCCTCTTTAGCCGTTCTGCCAGGTCTGTGGTTTTATGTGTCCGCTTATCCGAAACCAACAGTAAAAAGCAAGAAAAAAACACTCGCACACTGTCTGAGCGATAAACAATGGTGAGTTGTGTTTTGATAGAAATAAATTATTTTAATCCTGCTTAAATAATCGACACGCTGCCATTAATGTGGCGGAAGCCCGAACGGAGCCTCCTGTTTGGAGCACGGAACGCTCTCTCCTTCGGCAGGGCCAACCAACCCCAGCGAATGGTAGCGCGTTTACGAGCCGGGACCCCGTTGAATAATGTATGTTGCACAATCGTTTACGGGGGTTCATTATTTTCGTCCAGTGGCTGGGTTATTAATTACGCGGGCTCGCACACAAACAAACGACTGCAATACGCCGCCGCTGCTGCGTCGTGGATGAACGCCCGGTGCTTGGCGGTTAATTAAGCTGAACGCAATTATTAATTATTGTTTACTTTTAGAGCGATTTTGTGTTTGGATGATTTGCACGGTGGCGTGTTAGTGCTGGCACTGTTGCGGTGTGTTGTTTTATCATGAAAGTACCATCTGACGTCAAGGAGCTTTCGTGAATTGGGTAAATGCATTTGTTTTTATTAGCAATATTTTGAGGTGAAAATGGTTAAGAAAATAATCTTATCTACTCTCATCGATAGTTAATCAGTAGAAGAGCGTTTGATGCGTGTTTTGATAATTCCACGAACGATGAATGTTTGTGAGAAAAAATGCATAGCAAGTGAAAAGTCAAGTGAAAAGTTCTCTATTTATTCGATAACCTAAGCGGCAAAATGTGATTGTTTTGTTCTAGTCAAAAAGTTGGTCCAGTTGTTCCTGTGGCTGCTACTTCCTATTGGTCAAAATAGACAACAACGTGAATAGCAAAAAACAATTGTATCGGACATATTTTAGTTCATTAAAACATTATAAAAAGCCCACCAACATGATAATTACATAATAATAATAATTATAATAATAATAATAATCGGAACAATAATAATAATAATAATTAAAGCTTTGTCCAATTTTTATGGCATTTGAAGCAACCGTGATCGGTGATGTCTGTATCGAAAAATTTTCTAAAAGAACCCTTTCTATGCTTTTGATTACAACTTCTTCTAATGTTCCAACTATAGAATATCGTCTGCTCCATAAAATAAAGTCGGAATCAAACAATGTATTTAAATGGTGAAATCTGTTTTATCCAATCCTCTACTTCTGTTGTTCGATCGTGTAAGAGTGTTAGTGCTTGTTTTAACTTTGCGAGCTTTAGTTTCAGCGTTATTGCTAGCACTAAAAGTCACGTTCTCGTGTGTGGAGTTTGCTGAGAAAAGGAATAAATTCTGCCCCGACAGAACGAAGCTATTCTTACCGAAGCATTCTGCTTCAACTACAGACTAAATGGACAATAGGAAGCAATTTTCCAACGTTGCCAGTGGGGTGGCGAACACCTCACCCCAGCACCGTGCTCTTTACGTTCATTGCAAAACTGCTGATCAGCTGTTTTGCGGAAAACACCACCGGAAATGCTACAGATTTTTAATTACAAAAGCACCTACCCCATACCTCAGAGTACGTGCATAACTTTCTGTGCGACAAATGAATAAAATAAGCCCCCGAAAGGATACCATTGCTGTTATCTTGCTGCGCCAAATAGAGCGCTGGTTGTGTAAAATGTTGCAACATCGTGCAACACTTTCGTAAGGCAAGCAGGCAACCAGGTTTGCACTCTCAGCCACTGCGGCAAGGGTTTTTTGTTTTGGGTGCGATAATATTTTGTGTCAATATTTATCGGCACGACCAGCACCGACGGCTACTGTAAGGCTGGGGCCAACGCCGGCCGTTTTCGCGGCAAGGGCGGATGCGCTCGATAGGGATGTGCTGGTGCGGCACAGATAAGAGGCTTAGTGCTAGGGACGAGCCGTGCCCGATGCCGGGTCGTGTGGTAAAAGCCGGGGCCCGAACGTGTGAACCGGTAAGATCCATGGGAATGAAATATGGCGCCAATGACGGATCGGAGCAGGGACGGATTGCGTTCACCGAGAGTGCAACGGCCGGTGGCTGTGTGTGGGAGTAGGAGGGCCGGTTCCAGATAGTTGCAAATTCCAGCCAAGAGCATCAGACATTCGTAGGAGTCGGGGGAATTTATGAGCCTTTAAGATGTGATCGATTTTAAGTCGAGCTTATGCAGACTGTAATTAGGGGCATAAAATTTTGAAGCATCCTTTGCCCCGTGACAAGCTGCTGGTATTAAATTCGTTTTGGTGTTTTCAGGCATGCATTGCACGGGTCAAATCTATCATTTTTAGGGACGTTGAGAACGATTGTAAACGGCAAGTGGCTTATTTGCTTAATGTTTTAGCACCGTTGAAATTAATTTTGAACTATTACTTTCTTCAATATTATAAAGTAGTTTGCGATGTAGATACATTTTGTTACGAATGTTTACTACAGTCTTGGATTGTTTTAAAATATCGGAAAATAAGTTATCGTATTAATGAACTTGGCTCTATTAAGCTTGTTCTATTTCTCATTTAGCTCTTGTATGGACATTGCGCCTAAAGTTATGCAATTCGGGTTAACGTTGCGCCGCAAGTTATGCAATCGTATGTACAAAATAGCTTATTGGCTTAAAGTGTTGGGTGTTAAAACGCATTTTATTCTAGCTTGAAGGCAATGTGCAAGAAACATCTAATTAGAGTGATTCTAATTGAAATTAAACTAGTCCAACAGTACATTGAACAATACTTTGTGCCACTTCGTGCTCATCTACAAAACACCACTCAATGAGCGGATAGTGGTATTTTCCTTCTTTGCCCATCGAACTCGCCCGTCACTTTCACTTGCTTGTTTTCTTCATAGAGTAAAAAAGAGTATACATAGAACCGGGAACCGTTCGGCCACTTTGATGCGTTTCAATGGTGTACGCGAAAACAAGGCTCGTGCTAGAACAAACTCGCCGAGCTCTTTTCATTGTGCTACCGCATTCCCACATGGATAGCAAACCTAGCGCGAAGGCATGAAAGCGTCGTTCCGTCCTTTCGGCGCATCACAGTGACGTGTGCTGATTAGTTTCCCATTATACCAATCAGCACGCAGTGGGGAGGGACAGGGGAAGGGGGCATACTGGTTGGAAGTGGGCCGAAATAGGGCGGAAAACGGACCACAGCAGCGGGAACCAAATGGGGGGGGATGTGAAAAAGTGTATGCAAAGAAAATCAACAACAACCGACGCCCGGGACCGAGGGCCGCAATGAATCATTCTGTTTGATGAAGCGGCAAAAGTATGTGTGTGCCAAAACACAAACACACACACACAGACACCAACCAACCCACACGTAATGGCGTAGCGTAGAATGGGAAAAGCTTTGCGGCGAAAGCATACGCCCTGTCCGGGAGGGAAAATATTACACCAACCAAAGAGAACGGCAATTGGGAGAATTGGGCACCATGGCAGGAGAATTGGGCAAACTGTCTGACGTGTACGAAAAGAGAGAGCAAAGACAAACCCCGAATAACGCGGACGTGGCTCCGGGGCACCGCAAGTCGATGATAACGGGCGTGCAAAACTAAACTCGACCACCTCGGGCCACCTCGCATCGGATGGTCGCTCGTTTCCGCCGATTCGATCCGGCTTGCCCAAGCTGAAAGCGAGGAATTTCGTTAGTGAAGTGCCATTCTGACCGAGCAACAATGCGCTTCATCTTCCCACGTTCACTGTCCCCCTCTTGGTAACAGCCAAACGTGAACCGGCGCGGACGGGAAGCGTGGTTTGAAAAGTTTTCCACGTTGCTTATCCCCTATGTGTGAGCAGTGGCAGAAGACTGTTAAAAGCTTAAGCATAACAAAAACCAAACCCTACAAACCCGCTCGCAGTACGGGGGGGGGGAGGCCTTCCTTTGCGCCAAACCGTTGACCAAAGGAAATCCGGGAAACGGATGGGAGCTTTCCGGGTGCGCTGTTGGTAAAATGAAATCGGTGGATTGCAATAATGCTGCTGCTGCTGCTACATGAAAGGAAAATAAGCTCGGGTGCGCCACCCGGGACCCGGGCCGTTTTGGGTTTCCCGGGGATGGAATGCGAACCTCGTAAATCAAGGACGCTGTGAACGGGCACACGAGCGCCGCGGAGCAAACTGGCTCGATACATTTGTTTGATCCTGTTAGGCGAAGGCAAAGCATCACACGAAGCCGATTAATGTTTGGTATGGAAGCACACACAAAAGGGAAAGAAAACACTGAAGTGAGCTTGAAATAGCTCCTCATGGAGATGAAATATGTGTCATGTATGTATGTGTGCCCTGTTGGTTGTTTTACATCGCGCAACGGAACGGAGTGGAACGGAACGGTGTGCTTTGGTTTCATTTCCAGTATTGCGATCATTCATAAATCTCGCGAACAGATAGCTGCTTGTCGGTTTAAGAGCGCGCGTGTGTTTGTTGTGAACCGTTTGTGAAATGCTTTTGATGTGATTTCCCATCCCAATCCAGCCCCGGAGAGAAGTTAGGTGGATTCCGCTGTAGAGCAGCCACGTTGCAAATGGATTAAAATTGAAGGATTAAAAACAACTTTCTCCTTCACTTTTCGAACCCTCATCAAGCACTGTGGGTTTTTTTTTAATTTGGAGCGAGAAAAATACCTTGAATGATGCTACAAAACCAGCCCAAGCCTGGAAAATAAAAATGCCTCCGCATCAAAGAGCCAATGAGTCATCGAGTGGTTGCTGGTTGCATATTTTCAAGAGATAGTTGAACCCGATTGGCCTCATTTACTTGCCGCAAATCAAAGAGTTAGTTGATTCTGTTTTCCAAATGGTTGCTGTTTACGCTGTTCTCTCTTGTTGCGAGTAATCTACTTACATTTTTCCGAGTATTACGGCCAGAAAAGCTAGTAATTAAAGCCCATTATTTTGTTCTATTTTTTTTTCTTATTTTAACGGTTAAGGAGGCCATGTATTTATTGGATATTATCAATATAAATACTTTGGACGAACATTTCGGCAATAATTCAGAACTTAAGCTATTAAATTCTTCAAAACATCAAAGAGGAAGGCAAGCATTGTATTTAATTTAAATGTTTTCCCCGAAAGTATCGTTTTTATCTTTACATTTTACAAAGCAAATGTTCAGATAGAATAAAAAAGTGGTCATAACAATAACACACATCAACATTTCAAAGAATTCCTACCACACTCCAAAGAGCAACAATCATCTTAACAGGTTTCATATTTCCTACTTAAATTGATCCAATAACCGGAGTGTCTTTTGAGTGTTTTATTTATTATTTTACAAACAAGCGATCTTTCTCAAGCAAAACGGTCTCACCTTTCATTCGAGCAAACAGAGCCATTGCTGCTACCGCAGACACAGACGCTTCCAATCAAGCAGCAGGATGATAATAATACTCAATTTTGATGCTGTACGTAGGAACGTATGGCCGTATGCGGCATTCGCTTCACGTACGAATCACCCCCGTCGGCTGTTGTTATATTGTAAACAAGATCATTTTACTTATCGCACCGCATGTGTGTGTGTGTGTGTGTGTGTGTGTGTGTGTGTGTGTGTGTGTGTGTGTGTGACAGTTCCGGGCAACAGGAGAGCACTCGTCAGCAGCCGGGTTTACCGAAAAGGAAATTGCAATTTCTGCAGCACGCCGTTGTGCCGTTGGTGGAATGTGTCCCAAAAGGCACGTACCCACAATTTAATGCAGGTCTGTACTGCTCCCTCCGCTTCACCATTTGCCACTTACCTCCCGACGACCAGCAAGCGGATAACGATGATGATGATGGCGATGCCGATAGAACGCCAAAGACGCAAAACACACACACACACAACAGCGGCGGGCGAAAAGTAGGAAAAGTGCATCGTACGAAATTGTCTTTCAAAGCTGCTGCTGCTGTGAAAAATGGGCAGCCAGAAAATCCTATTACCGTGCCACAAGCTCAGACACACACTCTCGCAACCATCACGTTGCGCATTATTTGCATCAGGATGCAGCGATTGATGCAGTTTTCTCCCGTTGTTTTTTTTTTTACTTTTCTGCCCTTTGCTGAGGGATTTTCTTGATGCTGTGGCGTGAACGTCTTCCGCTCAGTAAACGTTGGCTGTTGGCAGGCAGCAATACCAGAACGTTCACCGTGGCACTGTGTGCACTGGCGCTGGTGCATCGAATCCTCCCATTTTGGGCTGGAACGATGAGAAGCTTTTCCACTTTCGATGCGCTTATTTGCCTTTCCAACACGCAACAGCCACTCCCTTTGCAGTCCTTTGCTCCGGTATCGGCACAATAATTTCTCGCTTTGCACAGCTTTTGCGTTAGATCGTAAAGGGGGGAAGGGGGTTTGAAATTTAATGAACAATCACAATTGCAAACGCACGCACAAGCACACACATACACATACACGTGTGCAATATTGACAGTGAAACAATTTAAACACGATTACAGTCGATTATGATTCCGGGCACGGCCGCCAACGGCTTTGCCCGCTGTTCGAAACGATTGTTGCTGCCGGAGACATGCATCTAGCAACAACTTGGTTTGCAATTTAGAGACACGGCCCGAAAGGTACCAATTTTGCCATTGGTCGGAAGCCGTTATCTTTGTTGTGGAGCTGGCAGGATAATTGATATTAATACAGTTCGCTGACGGCATACGCCTGGAAGACAGATATCAAGACTAGTTCCGTCGGGCGGTGGGACCTGACGCGCTGGCAGCCGTAAGAAGTACTTCAGAAGTGGAAGCAAATTGTTTCGCTGGTCCTGTTTGAAGTATGATCAGATTATCAAAATCAAATCGGCCCGTTTTAAGTTTCATATTCACCGGCTAAAACTGGCATTAAGGTATCTCATGCACGACAAAGTCTTCCGACAAACGACACAAAATGATACTCTGTTGCAACAGGTACAGAATATGCAATGCAAAAAAGGCTCAATCCATTGAACAGTGTATGTTGAAATGTTTGATCGTAAGGTATGAAAAAAATATTGTGCCATTTTGGAAGATAATCATTTAACCATAACTCATGCGGGGTTATCTTTTGCATCTCTAGGGTAATGAAAACTGCAAGCTTATGTTTGGATTTTCATATATTGAAGCACGTTCAGCATATGGAAGATTCATATTCATGCGTACAATAAAGCTCTTTCACAAATCATCATCATGGCGGTAGAATTAATTAAAGATAAATTATTCAAGCATTGATGACGTTCCACTCCCCTTTTGATGTTTTATCTATTGGCTCACTTTCGTTAAGAAGCAAGATTCAATAAGCGAGCAAAACGAGCCGAAGAAGAGCTCTCCTCGTAGGCGAAGTTAGTTTGAAATGATAATAAAGAAGGAAGGTTGCTCCTTCGCCCTATTCAAAATTGATACATTTTGTCGCAAATCTGTACTATGTTAGCTGCGTTTCTTTTATGAAAATGAAACCAACAGTAGATGAAAACAAATTCTGCAAATAAGTCATTTTGTAGGCATTTTCCACTAAAACATTTTGCTATTCAAACCGTACACAATACCACCAGTCCATTCCGTAACGCCTAGCACGGTTTACTTTGAAATAATTTTCTCGGACAGACAAGTGATTCGAGTGTGAAAGAGAATCGAGCAGCAAGCACACAAACACACACACAAAGCGCACAAAATTACAAAAGGGCTCGGAAAATGGTAAGGATTATCCCGGTCAAAAGCATCCACCATTATGGGGCGGCCGGGCCCATAATGACGCACGCTGTTAAATGGTAAAACATTTTCGCCCATGCCCTAACAACGCCGGTCTTAGATACGCCCCCGGGCCCGGGTTCAAAATCACCCACAGTATACACACACACACATACACAAAGGAAGGCAACAACACAAAGATAATACTTAAAAAGAAGGATGTGAATAACAAACGCAAAACATGCAGCACATTATTTCACTCGCTTGATTCACAACCTCAAGCGTTATGGTGAGGCGTGACGGTGCTCGCGAGAAATAAAAACCGTGCCCTGCAGTACGAATCGAGAGGTCAAAGGCGAGGTCTGTGTATGTGTGTGTGTGTGTGTGGGAGGGTGTTTTTTTCATTGGGAGTAAAACATGCTAGGCGATCATTGCAGTTGTGAGCGCACAGCAACAAATATACAAAAAACTGTCAGCGAACGCATCCAAAGTGGAGCAAAAAACGGTCCACAGCACGAGTGCATGAAGCGCACGGGGAAGAAAAGTTTTGCAAAATAAGACACTCAGCGATGAGCGGTGCGAGCATAGGCGGGGGCGAAAACGAAATAAAATAAACCCATCCGCACGGGGAGAAAACTGAACAGAAACAGTTTGGCAAACAACATTTAAGCAAAAAGTAGCCAACTTTCTGGCCTCGACCTCGGGAGGAGGGAGGTTTTGGAAGCGGTGCGGGACACGCCCGGGTGAGGTTTGTTTTATTTTAACCTCTCCCGAGCGTGTGGGTGTGCGTGTGTGTGTGTTGGGGAAAAGAGCAACCTTTTACCATCAATCCAGGCCAGCAGGGCCACCATGCGAAGGGGATGACGCCAACCTGCCAACGAGGGTCGGTAATTGTTTGCGGTTGTAATAATTTAATTTTGTCTAACTCTTATTTATGAATGGGGGTAGAGTTTCGTGCATATATTTTTATGCGTAAAGTTGCCGCGATTGGACACACCGAAGCGGAACCGCTTTGTTGTTTTGGTGTGTTTTTTTTTTCAGTTGAACCGCTATAAAGCACGGGTCCACCCCGTGGCAACGCAGAGGTGAAACGCACTTTCATCTTTCGGTTGTTTTGCAAATCCGGGACAAAATCCGAAAAGTGTAGTTGTTTGGGTGGTCTGATAGAGAAGAGGATGTTGTTTGGCATAAAATAACCACTCTCTCTCTCTCCCTGTGCAGATTACACACTGTTCGTCGATGGCTTTAATCGATGTTTATGAGAGCTTTCGGGTTTGACAATGCGTTGCGAGGGCGGGTAAGTATTGCCATAATCGGGAACGATCGGCACCCGGGAATCGAAATACCGGCGCCGGATCTTTTACGATCCCATTTTGGATTATATTTATATTTTAAGAGAGTCAGACCGAAGCGGGTACCAACCCCTTTTCGGTAATGTGGTTTCGGCACCGGCGAATGGTTGACTGTGGTCGTTAAAATTCACCAAGAAATAGGGAAAACGCTGGTGTGATGGTGGTAAGAAATGATCGTGAAAAATACGGCCTTTTTCCCACATGCGATGTTGGGGAAGTTTGCTTCGATCAAGCGCGAACGAGCGGCCTGAAGCGTGAAGCTTTATGTAATGACCAAACAGTGGCTCCCTTCGATGGTTGTTTTTCTAGTTTTTCCTTTTCACGGGTGGCTCAGACCTGTCGTTTCCTCGTTCCATCTCGTTCCACAATCCGCCTTCAATCTCTCGAGTGAAAGGGCTGAGTGCTTTTGCTGCCTTATCTGTGCCTGTTCCCGGCTGCACTAACCAATCTTTACAGCTCTGCCACACACACACGTGAATCGAAATGGAATGATAACGATTATGAGCTGTTTTTTGTGTGTGTTCTCGCAGCGGGTGGTTCCACTTTATCGCCTTTAAAGCCTGAAAGCCCGATTGTCAGGACAGAAGGGCGCCGTTTAAAATGGGGTTGTTTTGGCGATTGGGGCTGAGTGGGGCGAGTTTTTGTGCTTGTTTTTGTTTTGTTTTTCTAAAATGTCTTTAAAATATGCCCCCCTCGCCAGAAACAAGACGTTTCTCGTGTGTGCGCTGTTTGTGTGCGATAAGGAGAGTGAAAGGATTATGTGATTGGGTGTTTGGTGTTTACGCTGGTTGTTTTTGGAAATTTTCGATCATTTATCTTCGTTATCCTGGGTCGTTAGTGTGATCAGCTTAGCAGGTTAAAGGTGTGTGTTACATTTCCTTATCGGGGTGTTTACTTGTTTGGAATGTTCTAAAATATTTACCACAAAGTGAAACTGTACGATCCTGTCGCATGAAATGTACAGCATGTTACGCATTTGGGAAGAAATTTGATGCGCTTTGTTTGCCCAGGTTACGGATATAAATACAGTGGAACCCCAGATAACGAATTTAATCCGTTCCAATGACTCACTCGTTATGCGGGAGGCTCTTTTTCATACAATTTGTATGAAAAGTGAAATAAATGATTCCAGGTCAACAAAAGTGCAGGTTTAAAAGGATTATACGCATCACAACCATATGAAACACCTGCAAGTGACAACATTGATCAATTCTTAGTATCGAAATGCTCGCATTCATGAGCAAATAGATCAAGAATGCATGCAAGAACACACCTATCAATACACCTCTCCCTTGTGAAACATACGCTTCTTGGGGAGGTACACTATACACTGAAATCCACGTTCTGTCCACTTCCACAGCTGACGCCGAAGAGAGCCTACAAAATTGTCAAATTAAAAGGAAAGAAATGGAGCAATTAAACTGAAGACACTATCTCAGTTACTCCACCTGTCGATAAGTGCAGCAAAACTATCAGGCTCGCTAACTGATCTGAAAAGAGTTATCTGGACGTGACGCGGACGCGCCCACCGCCAGCCCCGGATTTTTCGATTTTTGTATGACTTGGTGAGTTTTGGACTGCCAGTAGGTACACTTTTTCTCCACACTTATACCTGAACCACTCGAGGCAGAATTTATGCATCACAGCTCCGTGTAAGCCTTTTCAAAACAAACTCGTGCTCCCCAACACGACGGTAGCGGGTGGAACTTTCATTTAATCCAATCCACTAATCGCCCGCTGCTTGCCAAATAACTGTAAACGCATTCGGCTCCCTCCTAGACACAACACACACACACACACATACAGCCCGGTGCGAAACTTTCGCTGTAAAGCCTGGTGCATTCGATGGTGCTCCACTTTTAATTTGCATAAAGCATAAAACATTCCAACCGAACTAATCATCAACACAAAACAATGGTCCCGCTATCCACTCTGGGCACTCTCTCTCTCTCTCTCTCTCTCTCTCGGGCTCTCGGGGTTCACTAGCGTGTACTAAGGCGTGCTCATCCGTCCATAGGTTGAGCCCGTGCAGCACTCGACACCTGAAAAATTCAATTCACCACGCTTGGATGAGAAGGACAGGCGGCCGGAGAAAAGGATCGGCGAATCCTTTTACAAAGTTTTACCTTATTCGCATCGTTACCCTTTGCGTGCTTTCGTTTTGTGTTGGATTTTTTGTGTATGGGTGTGTCTGTTTTCGTTCCTACGTTGCCCCAGTTTTTACGCTCACTTTCTCCCTTTTTATTCGGTTGCATCCTGGTTTTAATTGCTTTCAGCAAACCCTTAAGCAGTGTGTAAAAGTGTATATGTGTGTGTGTGTGTGTGTGCATGGCCAGGTTGTGCCTATAAAGTTTGCCAAAATGTACCATCTCCAATCCATTCCACCAACCATTCTACCACACGGCCAGTAATTTGGGGTGCTCGTCGACGTTCGGTTTATTATTTTTTCCTTCTGTTCGGTCGAATCTTGAACGGTACAAAAATGCCGCAGGTCAATCTTTATGCTCATCACCGCTCGCTGTGAGAAACTTTGTTTGTGCATTGTACGTGATGTGGAAATGATTTCCAGCGCGTCCCTCTCCTGTTTGCTTTCATTTAGGGTGGAGGAGATATTGAGGTCGTTTTCCATGGGGAGGGTGCTGCTCGGTGCTCCAGCGTACGAACCGTAATGAATTTATGAGCGGATAATTTTGTGCAGGTTGTCAGTCATTTTTCCGTAAGAAGATACCATCCCATAATGTTGGACCCGGCCGCTATTAAGTGGAATATTGGGACGGAACGCTGAGAACAAAACGGAGGAGGACTTCAAAAAAATAAAAGGCACGCAGTAAGTGTTCTGGTTTGGGGCTCAAGGCTGAAGCACTAAATCCCAATTATGGGCACGGTAGCGAGGGCTTTAAACGCATTTAAATTATAATTCAGAGGGATGAAACACATAAGAGGTTGGGGATCGGTTCATGGCTCGGTGTTTATGTGGTGGGTTCATTGGATTAAAGAAATATTCTAGAAAGCTTCATTTTCGAGGGGTAGATATTTTACTGCCAGCTTTTTTTAAGTACTAAACAGCACTCTAATATAATGGCTTATTATATATAAGTTTCCTATCTTTACTGGTCGCTTTCTGCATGTTACCAATAAAAATATATTTGTTCTATTGGCAAACAACGTAGGCTGAGTGTCTGCGCCGTACCATGATTGGTTAGCTATCCGTGCCATGAAGGAGATTTAGGTCCCGTTTTTCAGACCCAGTATCATTTTGAGTTCCAGGGATGATTTGGGTTTGGTATCAGTTTCAGGAGTGGCATAGGTTTGAAAAGAGTTCCAGGATCGGCTTGAGTTAGGAATCGGTTGAAGCACAAATATTATTTCTAGAGCAACTCCAAAACCTTTATTATTCCCAGAAGAGTTCTAAGTCCAGGATGGGTTTGTAATTAGTTTCTAAACCAATATGATGGGATCGATTTCAAGACCTATATGAGTCTAAGACCATTCCCAGGACAGATATGAGTAATAAGGCCTCTTTCAGGATCATCATGGGTCTGAGATTAGTTCGAAGAACGTTTTGCTTTGGGATCAAGATCAGGATCTGTCGTAGGTTTGAGATCAATTGCATGGCCCTTATGAGTTAGGAAACAGTTCTAGAACCAACTTGGAGTCAGAATTAGCTCCAGCAATGGTATTGGTTCAGTAATAAATCAATGAACGGTATAGAATCGGTATCAATTCTAGACACGAAGGTTAGGGACTAGCTTCAAGATTGGTATGAGTTCAGCATAACTTCCAAGATCAGTACATTTAGTTTAGTACTAGTAAAGAGTATAGTCAAGTTTTAATGATAGCATCAGAAATGACAATGGAGTTGTCTATTGCAGAAACATTGATTTCTGTTTTACCATAATGCTAATCAAACGTGATGCATCACAATCGGAATCAAACCATATTTCACATTGTATTTCCTGGAATAAATAACAAATTCTTTCTGTTTGAAACCAATTTGGTTTAAAAAGATATATTTCCCAAAACAGTCAGCGAAAGGGATATCATGCTCCAACCCCTCCCCCTTTGATTACACGCGCAATGTTTGCTATCGACAAAGTTCCGCTTCAGTTGCCGCTATTGAAGCATCAACAAATCATCGCTGAATGGGCAAATATCCCCCGCTCGGGGGCAAAAAAGGCCCATAATCCAACCGAATTGCTCTCTTCCCCCTCATGACTATCAGCACAGTCACTTAATACGTCGCAACAATATGTCATTTGCTTATTTGCCCCCCCATTGTAATCGTGTAAATAAATCAATCCATTCTTCAATTCGATTACGCCGCGAAGCACGCCTCGGTCGCAACGAGTCAATCGAAACAGAAAGCAAGCAAAACAAAACGACGAAAAGTCGAGTTCCTCCCATTATCGGCATCATATTACAATGCTGCGGTAGGGGTAATGTGAGTAAAGAAAGAAAAAAAAACCCGATCGACACCACCAGAAAACAATAAATCTTGCTTGCCGTTTCGTTTCCAATATGCACTAAATTACTATCTAAATAAACTTAGCCCGGGTGACGAAATAATTTTCCTCCAATCTACTGACAGAAGGGGAAGAAGGGCAAATATATGATGGGGAATGGCTGATCGCTACAAAAACGGAAAGGTTTACGTTTCCCCGCCCAGAAAACCGATTTACGATGTTTTGTTAGGTTTTTTGTCCGCAACCGATAGCGATGCGTATATTTTTGTACTTTCTACACCTTTTCTTAAAACCAATCGTTTTCTCTCTCTCTTTCTCTCTCCGACACACACGTGTGCGCTTTTCCATCACACAAAAAATGAGGGGTGGGATCCGACCAGCGAAAAATGGCTTCTTTTGTTGATTCGCTGAAGGAAAAGGAGGTAAATTGAATTATAAATAAATAAATCATAAATTGGCCCGGCGGTCGCTTTTCATGGCTGGAGCTTTCCGCTGCCTGGTGCGATGCGCGATCTTGGATCTACTTTACCACGCTTAACAACGCTTCCCACCCTTCCGGATCGTATAAAAGACGATTCATCTTTTATCCGCGTGACGCGGGCACTCACCCAAATGGCCCCTCTCATAAACATGACATATTTTCTTTTACTTTGTGCCTTTGTGTGTGTGATCTTTTTTCTTATTATTTTCTCCTGCTGCCTGCTGAAAAAGATCGGTGCCGAACCGTTGAGCCGCGCTGAATGTGTCGCTTACCCGTTGCGCATACATCAAAACCTTCTCCTAGGCCCCCGTCTCACACAAGCGCGCTCGTGTGTGTGTGTGTGCATGTGTGTGTGCTCAGGGGCAATAAATTCGGTGTTTATTTTTGCAAAAGTATGACTACTTCGGTGGGCAGGCGGTACCAGCGAGCCGGCCGGACCGGAAGCTACTGGGCCGGTTCGGTCGCGCCGTACGCTGCACGTGTGCATGCTTCCGGGCCGTGGCCACCAGCAGCAGTCGTCCGGCTGGCGGGCAGCTCGTTAACCGTTGTTTACGTTGATGGTGGCGAAGATGGTTAAAAGTTTACAGCAGCTTGATGCAATCGGCTGGCTGCCAGCGTTGAGGCAGAACGGGCAGACGACTGGTGACGCTGGTTCGGTTGGGTGAGATAAACCATGCTTTGGCCCGGGGCACCGTCGTGGTGATGGGTGGAAGCTGTGATGGAAGGAAGATTTATTTGCCTTCGGTCAATTTCGCAAGCGCTACAATGTTGCAGCCAACCGATCGAGCACGGTGGGGCGTGAGAGTCGCCGGGGTGATGCTTTCGGGCGAGATTGTGCACGTGAGCGTTAGGGGTTTTGTGCAGCACGGATGGCGTGCTAAAAGGGGCGTGCTGGGATTTATTTAGCTTCTTACGCTCACATGCATGCGTCCAATAGGGGGAGCAGGAGTGACCCATGGTTATGCCGTGATGTGGAATTCTCCGAACGAAAGAGATGTTTTATGGGTGTGTGTTCGGTTTATTGGAGCGTAAGAAATGATATTATACCGTGTGAAGAAATGATCCTGGGATTTGGTGCATCTTTTGTCAACTCTTCATGCTAAATCTTGTTTTTAACCGCTCTTAGTAATAATGAAAAGTTCATAAAATTTCACTTTCACAAAGACAATCGGTATACAATCCCACATTTTATATCATTTTACAGTTTTCCAATCGATTGTTAAAATCCATTGTTTCGTTCCATCATTTGTAATATATTTTTATTTTTTTTACGGTTTCAAACAATTGTATGCATAAAAAACAGCTTACTGTACAATAATCATAGGGATCTTTTGAATTTTGTCGTCAATTTCTTCGTTTCATCAACGCAGTTAGATCACTTGCTTCGATTAAGCAAAACAAATTAATCATCTTGAAACTAGACAAAAGCACAAGTGTATTAAAGATCCTGCTATCACATCTTTATCATTTGTCGTCAATATAAAGAGATAAGTGAAAGCAATGAAACTAAACGACAGTTTTACTAAACCAAAACCAATAAATAGCACTGATGATCTCGCTTCCTTGTATCGCCAAAATCAAAATCACAGCAAATCGAAATAAATGCTTTAAATCTGCAGCCATGCAAAAAATCGGAAATCCCAAAAATTGTAATTCCATTTTCCAAAAAAAAAACAGTGAAGAAAGAGACGAGGAAGTGAACAAAAACTGACAAAAGCACTCGCGCATCAACCTCGCGACATATTTAGTGCGAATGGATGTGAGCTGCTTGTACATTGAACGATATGTTGTGCTGCTGTGCCCGCAAACGGGCAGAATGGAAGAAAAAATGTGACACCATCAATCGTCGGTGCCACGGCCTGGCGACTGTCAATCCTGTTCTGCTTTCGATTCTTCCCCTCTCTGGCACGTCCACCATGTCTCACACACACGTTCGTCCCTCCGACAGCGTCTCCGTTCGACAGCTGGCTTGATGGATGACGTTAAGCATAATGGAAATTAATGATGCGCACAGACGCCGCACGGCACTCTTCACCCGATACGGCCGATACTGGAGAGTGGAGGTCGTTTGGGGACGCTATTGACATCAAACTGGCTGGCAGCAACATTACACAGAAATCGTGGCTCGCGAAATGGTTGTGAAAAATTGCAAAATAATTGAGCTATACACGGACACATACACGGAAACAAGTAAGAGCGTGTGTTTCGGTTGTAGGCTAAGTCGATTTTCCGTAAATACTTTGCTATCATACTGGGTGCGGAAGCAAATGCATTAATAGAATGTGTCTGCCCCCGTACCAAAGAGCGATGCTTTGAGAGTTTTATTGAGGCGTAAGCGTAAAATGCATTAGCTGACTGTCAGTTTGCGCAGCTCTTGGAATTGCAGCTTAACGAGCTACATGCGTTATCTGTCCCGGGTTTCTTTAATTTGCACGAGTGCTTTTCTCTGGTACTGTTACTTTTGATAGTTATACATTTAGATACATACCTATCCACACATTATAAAACACATATTTTCATAATGCATTACGGGAACTTTGCAACATCAAACGGGAGGATTTTCCACTTCTATCAAACAATGGTAAAGTATTACCTTAACAGCTCATTCCGAAAAACAAGAAACTCACTACGAGCTACCAGGAAGCATTTTCATTCCCATAACTTTACTCACGCTTTGAAGACGGACTCCTGTATCGTTGGAAAATTGATCGGAGACACACACATACACAGCCGCTCCCCCATACAAATAGAGAAAGGTTCCCTCGCCCGGAACCATATTCTAATCAGCCCCGGCAATATTTACAACACACTTTACCGGTCGCCGGTGCTTCTGCAACTGGAAATGTCCTCCACTCCAGTCCATCCACTCGAATCGGCGGTGGCCATTTCTACCATTTGCCCGAGGCACAAACCTGCTGGTGATGGATACCTCCCGCAGCCAGCAGCGAGCCGTTGCGGGCATCCCGGTATCTCGCTAGCTCAAGCTTGATCGTGCAAGTGCTCGAGAGGAAAAGACACCCGAGCGCCTTTTATCTTTTCGCCACTGAATGGCAAAGCTGAAGCCGAGGCAAAAGAGCTCTTCAAAAACAAACACGGTGCTTATGGGCAGCGGGGAGCCCTGGTACCTCGTGCCGTCGTAGGAGACGCAATACCAAAGCAGACGGATCGACGGGCGGAAATTCAATCCTTTGCTTGCGTTCTGATGGGCACAACCTTCACTAACAGTGCGCGACGAAGGGGCAAGTTTCGTCGGGAGAAATAAAATATCCTCGGTCCCAGCTCGCTTGTGTATCGCTGGTGTAACTTCAAAGTAATTATCGGCAGGATTGCACTGAGCAGTTCAGGGAGGAAAAGTCGACCGGGGAGAAAAAGAACGACCATAAACTATACAGTAACGGTAGTGAAGTGAAGTTTATGGTCCTTGTGCAGTGGATTCTACGATGTTGCCTGTTTTTTAGCGTTACCGGTAAGGAGTGGGACTATAGAAGTTTAGAAACCAAATAGGAATATTTTAATACCCACCTCCTCCACCACCAGCAAGGAAACGTTGCGTGCATGCGTTCTTATGAAATACATTTTATGAAAGAAAAATGACTCGTGAAGGTTGATATGAGTTCAGTGAATTGCATGTATCATTGCCTTTAGTGATTGACAAGAACAAAAATAATCAAAACTAGATTTAATGCATTTAGCTTAAGTGTTTACTTAATTTATTTATCTGAATAAATCTCTTGAAGGTCTAATGTTTTGCCAGCCAGTTTTTGAGTCAATGTAAGTTAATATTATTTCAGTAGTACTGCTGTGCTATGTAGATGTTTTATATTTTTTTATTTGTACAGCTAGTCCCCGAGAATCACGTAGCCTCTTACACGGGGATTTGGAGATAAGCGGATTTTCTAAATATTACAGCTTCTTCAGCAGATTGTAATGGTTTGACCTATCAATTTTCCACTATAAAATAAATCCCCTTTTTATACAGTTTTAGCAATTATTTAATGAGTCAGTAGCTTAGACCCATCAACTGAAACTAAATTACCACAAAAATTACAAGCAATATGTTGGCTGAAAACTGTGAAATTTATCTTACGCGGCAATTTCAGGTACGTGGTTTCTTCTCAGCATTCATTAAAAGCGTATATCAGAGATTACCGGTATTTCTATTTGAGGTAAGCTGTGATATCGTTTGAGCTAGATACGTAAATGAAGTAATTAAATCCATCATAAAGTCTTTGTTCGCTATCTAACCTAGCAGATACAACAAACAACAAAACATGGAAACGCATAGCCTTAATACGCGAAAAGCAATTAAACCTCAAAACAAAACAATCAAAGCGATAAACCCACTCGCATCCGTCAAAACAACGGTTCCCAGCGGAACTGGACTCTGCGTCCGAGCTGCGTGCCAAAAGAAAAGTTCTGCCCCAAAATCCCTTACATTCAATCATCGAACGTACTAACTGTGGCTCTCAGCTCCGGTCCCTACAGGCGAAAGAAAGTAAAAAAAAAAACGAGCAGCAAACGTACAACAGCAATCACGGCTTTATCACCGTCACACAAAGCGCACCCAGCTGGGCACACCAGTCGGTCAAAACCTTTCGACAGGAGGAGGAGGAGGATGAGGAAGAGGAGGAGAAGGAGGAGGAGTAGGAGACCTGCTGGTCGCCGACGCATCTGTTTTTCCCCGCGAGCGCCAGTCCAGAGGGTCCAGTCCGCCCGCACGAGCCAAGCGTAATGTAAATAATCGCGCACCACACAGCGGAATACGGGTCGGGATGGGTGGGGAGTGCCTAGAACTTTCCCCAAAACGGCCAAGCACCGTCCAGTCGGTCGGTCTGACCACGTGGATGGACGCATAAAAATGAAAGTAATAAATAAATTTTACGACAAAATAAAACTGGCACCGAGCTCCGGGGCCACAGGCAGACCGGGCTTGCGTCTCTTCTACGGCGGCAGCAGCAGCAGCCGTTGCGATGTGCCAGATTGAACAGCTCCCGTTGGTAAAAGCAGGCAAAAAAAAGAAGGCAACGCAACGAACGAGTATTGCAACCGTTTAAAACGATCACAAACACACGAGGTTGGGTTGAATCACGCACGTCCTCCCGCTTAGCATGTGCCACGGCGCAAGCGATTAGTTCGTTCGTCCGGCAGAGGCCACGCTTTGCATCCCACACTGGCACGAAACAGGCCCTGCAGCATTAAATGTCACACACGCGTTCCCTTGCCAGAAGCCAGAAGTCCGTGCAAAGCAGGAAGAAAGCAGGGTCATCTCTGTTGACGTTCTGTTTGGTTGCTGCTGCTGCGATGTGCGTTCTTCGCCAACAAACCAGTCGGCTTTTTGGCACAATCATTCATCATCGGATGGCGTGGGGTGACTCTTTACCGACGACAAAATACTTCCCTTTCTCTCTCTCTCTCTCCCTCTCTCTTTTTCTCTCTTTCTCTCTCTCTTTTTTGCAATCAAACCCCATTATGGGAGGCTGTTGCGGGTAAAAGTATATGCCGCAAGAGGACTATAAAAATCAGAACCTTCCCCTCGTCAAGGATATGCGCTTTTAAGACCCGCCGCCGATGCCGCGTTGGGCGGCTCAACGTTGACGTCTTTGCGTCTAATGCGTTTTGGGAGTAATGGCGAGTCCCTTTTTGGGGATGTGATGGTGGATAGTGCTTTTGTAAAACCGTGTGCCCTAACTGCGTGTCCGCCCTCCCGAACCGATGCGAAATGGCGACGTGGTTCCAGCGCTCCCCCGGGGCGGCGGGTTTTCTCACTCCCTCAACCGCCGAGATGGGGATGGCTTTTGAGGGGTCGATAGCAGACAAGTGGCTTTAAGTGAACGATGAGTGGGATAACGCTTTTCCGGGTGCGGTTTAGGGCACGCTGTCAGGCACAGATTTGCCTCCCCGAGAAGCCGCCCACTGTTTGGGACGATGGCGGCCCTGACGACCTTCAAAAGTCGGACGACTTTTGAATGACCTTTTTTTTGGGGTGAATGTAACAGCAGGTTGAAGGTGTGTTTGTGGTGCAAAGATCAACACAGTAGTAAGAGGAAATATTTGAACTACAACATCATGGCCCTGGAGTTCACATCGGGGAAACAAACAAAACGCAATGATGTTCAATGCGGAAATTATTTAGAGAACAATTTCCTAGCTGCAAATTCGCACCACATTCCAAGTATTTGAAGATGGGGAAACTAATTAAAATCGAATGCATCAAAACGCTGCAGGCGTTCGCAATTCTCTTAGTCACGCGCACAAAGTAATCAGGTATACTCATGCAACCATCATCATCATCATCGGTTTTGCTGCAGCAGTTGCAGCGCTATTGCACCGTCCCGTCATTGTGCAAAGCGTAGCGCCGTTGCGGGAAATCGACAACTAATCTGATCGATGGAACGAAAACTCCTCTATGTGTGTGTGTGTGTGCTTCACACCATCCATTACTTTGGGTTGTTTGGTACAGGGCCAAACGCTCGCATTCCCGCTGAAAGTTTCGCCCCCAAAGCCCCAGGCGGATAGCGAATATGTGCGGCGGCGGCGTTCGATAAAATACCCATCAATGAATTGTTTGATTAAAGTGTAGCCACAGTGGAGCCTTGCGGTACCGTTTGAGCCCTCTCTGCTCTGGTCTGGTGGTGGGCCATCCAAGGCCAGTCGACCGTGTACAGCGCAGGAAGATGGACGAGCTTTGGACCAGCACGCGCAACATCTACTCCCAGCACAAACATCTGCTGCACTGCTGGCACCTTGATGGTGGTCACGGGTGAAGGATTGCCCGGGCTTGTACCGGGGTCAGAGGGAAGGGGAAAATCAATCTCCCCCGACCGTTGGACATCGGCCGCAGCTGGGCCGCGTTTTGGCAAAAGCAGCCCAAGAGCTGAACCAAAATGTGAATGTTATTAACATAATTGATTAAATTTAATCCACGTCGGTGCCCAAAAATTGGAAACGATCCTGAGCACCGGGGAGAAAGTGACAGGCTTTTGGAAAAGGGTTTTTTTTCGGGCTGATACCACACTTTTAACCGGTCCTTGAAAAAAAGAAAAAAGAAAACAGGAGGAATAAAATCGGTCCGTTGCTGGTCCATGCCGCCTGTCGTGTGATTGGAGTGTCTCTCTTTTTTTGCCCTTTCTTGCTGTCGCTCAACGTCATGACGAAATATAAAAATAAAATCCGTTACTACAACAACAAAAAAAGGCATCTCCAAACCATCACTTGTGCAACCCGTGCTGGAGTGGCACAGTTTTCCCTACCTGGGAAAGCTTACCGACACGCATAAATGGAGCACACGCGAACTGTATCACACACACGCGCGCGCGCGCGCTTCAACCCCGGCTCAAGCTTCCCAGCAATGTGGTGGTTGCCCGTCACTACCGATCCGTATCTACCTTTTGATGCGGGTGTGGAAAATGTGTGAAAAAAAACAGCAAAAAATACTTCATCCCGCCCCCCGAAAATGCTCGCCACGTTTGAAGCTATTTTATTCTAAGTGAAAGCGTATGTGTCCTCCCTGCCCTGTCCTGCTGTGTGTGTGTGTGTGTACGCACACACGAGCACGAGAAAAGGGGGGTTTTCGTTCGTGGGTGGATGATGATGGTGATGATGATGGTGATGATAAAAATGAAACCAGTCAGGATCAGTGCTCCCGCCGAGTGAAAGCGTCAAATGAATAATTCATTTCCATTCATGAGAAGAGTATGAAAAACCAACATTCACACGCGCGCACACATACACATACACACACACATTGACAGACCAAACAAAAAAAGAAAAAGATGGAAACAAAAAATCATTCCTCCATTCAGTCACACGAAAGTAGCCTACGGAGTGTATTGTAGTCAAATAAATAAGCACACACACACACACATCGAGAGGATGAGAGAGGGAGAGAGACAGCAAAAACAGAAGCACAAAAGCTTGGGCCAAAATGCCAACTTTCAGCGGGCAAAGTCAAACCATCGGGAAAGTCCCCCGCTCATCGTTAATGGTGGCGGAGAATAACAAAAAAACCATCCCCCTTCTGCCTCTCTCCGCCTCTATGCTCTTCTTTTATTCCTCCCAAAAAATGGACAAAGATGAAACAAGGCAGGACAATGTTACCGCCAGTGTACCGGCCAGAATGGTGTGTGTGTGTGTTTGTGTGTCCTTTTGTGCGTGACAAGCGACGAGCTGTCGATTTGCTATGATAATTTCTTTCCCTTTCCTGCGCCGCCGTCTGCTGCGCGCTATTGTTCACATAGTCACAGCCAGTGAGGCTCTGGTCAAATGGGAGGAGGTGATAGACGACACCGACTTGCGCGAGGATCGCGCTAAGCATAAAAACACATCACGGCGGGTGATAATTCCCCGGCTGCTCCGACATTAGTGTGCCGATTGTTTGACGCGCTTTTCCACGTCCGGGTCGGGGTCCGGGTCGTGTAATGCGCGGGCCTGCGTTTCATTCACCCAGCGCCGAATATCATTACCGAAAAGATTAGGAACGCTGCCTTGCTGCTCGGGCTGGCATTTGCCACCCGCCACTGCTCACGCTCTTCTCCAGCTCGGTGAAATGTGCAAACAACACAAACAAACAAAGGCAAATCGGCTACAGCCAAGCTTTACACTCCCAAGTCCCCTAACGCAAACACACGCACACAGACACAGAGAAACCTCACATCATCATCATCATCATCATCATCATGATCATTGAATTGAAGGGGCAAAGGGCAAAAGGAAGCGTTGTGCACAAGTTGCTTTGCGTTGGATTATGGAATTCGGTTTAAAAATTACCGACACCGACCGAAATCCTGCTCAAGCATCCAACACAGCCCCACCAAACCACTCCCTTGGTGTCGGCTTGGGCGCTGGCTTCCCGGTCTAACACGAAGGATGAAAAATGACGAATCCCTCGTTGAGCCGGGTCTGTTTTGCCCGCCGCGGACGACTCCTTTCCGCACAACACGCGCAACACGGACAAAAGATTTGCCCCAAGGCTTAACTTTGCTGCCGGGTGGGACGCACCCGTTTGGAAGACATTGCCCTAGAGCCCGTTTGGAAGACACACGCTGCTGTCTGCTAGCTCACAGCGCGAAAGCACTGAAACGGGAAAGCAACTGCTGGCAGTGGTGGGAAGCGAACGGAGCGAAAAGTTCCATCCTTTTGCGCGGGTTGGCGTAGAGCGGGGAGCGTTTGGGATAATGCCTGGAATCAGCTTAACGAAATCAACGGGTCTCATTAGCGTGCCGGGAGTGGTGAGCATGCCGGAGGGGACAGGCTTACGGCGTCGAACGTCGGTGTCGGCTGTGAAGGGATTGCCGAACGGCTTAAGTGTAATAGGCACCTTGCCCCGATTTGTCTTGCCGAGGGACCGAGCACCGTGAGCTCGGGAAGGGGATCTCTAGGGGCAGAGTGTAGTGCAAGTCCGTACACGTGCAACTTTTAATGGAAACATGTCAACCGAGCTGCTACAGCCCGCGGGCGGGCGGCTGCGTGGTTTATTAAATTTGTGTAAGTGCATTTGCGCCATGGTGCGTTTTGCAAACCGGCGCAAAGTTAGGTGCTAATAAGAAAAGCTTGCATGGTAAGTTTCTTGTTCCGTAACAGCCACGCACACACATACACATTAAGGGAAGGGTTCATGATTTGTTCGCTTGTTAAGCTCGGAGCATGGTTCTGAGAAGGAAGAGGTGTTCTCGAAACTGTCTTAAAAGGTGGAAGCAAAATTGCATCTGTAAGATATACTTACAAAGATGTTTCTTGTCTTTTATATTGTCATTTTTAATACAAATTGATGACTTTGACACAGATGATGTAATTTGACTACACTAATTGATCGAATTTAAAAAAAAAGTATGTTCAGAAAATAATTTGCTTAAGGCTATTTAAATTGTCTAAGGTCAATTCAGTGCTAATGCAGTCAGATCCGGCTTGAACAGAAAAAAAGCTGTTTGATTAGTTTTCTAATATGAAGTCTTTCTAAATATGTTCAATACGATCTAATTATGTCCAGTGGTGCAAAATGACATGAGCAACACGTGACGATCACCACTGAAAGCAATGAACATATCCGTGGTAGCTTGATGTTCATTGTTGATGCTCAATGAAAGTGAGTCATGACATGCCGAAAGCGACATGCACGTGCTTGAATCCAAAGCGATGCTCTAATTGACTCTATGACTTTTTCTGGATGTTAACAGTGCGGGGTGAGACTCAAACAGTTGTTGCACCAATCACATTCTTGGTGACATATTTGGTAGCACCCAACTCTTGGTCATTCACTTGGAGGTGACATTTTCTCCCTATGATAATCACGACCTTCTCGGGACATACTTGACGAGCGGTCCCAAGTAAAAAATGAGCATGCTTTCTCGTTCTGTCCACTTTAATGGTTTGTTGGGTAGAATGAAATAAAATTTGAACAAGAAAGCATGCTCTTTTCGCTGCTTGGGATCACTCGCACGCACTGCATGACTGTCGTGATGATCAGCGACAGAAAATGTCGCGACTAAGTGACCAACCAAGCGTTGCTTGCTAAAATGTCACCAAGCATGTGATGGTCGTAACAACTGATTGAGTCTCACCGTTGATCATCACAGTAGAACTCGTGACGCTATCTTGGATTTTTTAATGACATTGACAGTAAAATTTGGCAGCACTGGTTACATCTAAAGCTACATCTTCCATTGCAACGTTTTAAACAATTAATTGTGTATTTCATTGTGTTTGAAAAGTCCATCGAAATGCGACTGATTTGAATCGTCGAAATGAATCCAATTAGCTAGCCGTTCCAAACTACGCCTCATCTTCAATTCAATCCCCGCTCCAAAGCCATATGAAGATAGTTTTTTGTATGTTTTACGTGTATGTGAATCACTCAGTGCTGGTATGAATCAAACCGACATGCTTTACTATGCTTTTGTTTTCACCTCAAGTGGTCAGACGGCATACTCAGGATAGTGAAAACATGGATGTAAGTTATGTTAATTAAAACTCTCCAACTTCATCCCACCCGGCTCTCTGTATGCGTTCCAAATTGCTACGTATGTCTGATGCTTTAAACTCCTAATAGTTGTGCCAACAATAAAAGTACTCTACCGGCGGCGCTGAACCCATAAAACCATCCATCGAAAGTGCTTCTGTTTCAAAACTCCCATCCTAACCCAAAATCCTGCCCGAAATAACGGAAAATTCATTAGCTGATGCTGAACAATAAAAACGCCTACTGTTAAGTACTCTTAATAACATCCACAATTGATTGCAAACACGGCAAAACCTCCGTGTTGCATAAACACGGCTCTCGGGCTCGTGCTCACCAACCCATCTCGGCAACAACGCAACGAAGAGCCATTAGGGCCATCCGGGCTTGACTGCATAATTAATGCTCGCTTGCAAATTGCACTCGAACCACATCATCTGCTTTTGTTGATACATCCACACACACACACACACTTATCAATGAAGCTAAACAATGCGTACTCGGTTTGTGGTCACTTTGAAAGTTTCAAACAGATTGAAGCAGCGGCAGCGGTAAGTGAAGAGCAGCAAACAGTTCGCAAACATCCGAAAACCCAGCCGTTACCAAATTCGAAAGTGTCTCTATGAATTTGTTTATGTGTGTGTGTGTGTGTGTGTGTTTGTGTGTGTGTGTGTTTGTGTGTGTGTGTGTGTGTGTGTGTGTGTGTGTGTGTGTGTGTGTGTGTGTGTGTGTGTGTGTGTGTGTGTGTGTGTGTGTGTGTGTGTGTGTGTGTGTGTGTGTGTGTGTGTGTGTGTGTGTGTGTGTGTGTGTGTGTGTGTGTGTGTGTGTGTGTGTGTGTGTGTGTGTGTGTGTGTGTGTGTGTGTGTGTGTGTGTGTGTGTGTGTGTGTGTGTGTGTGTGTGTGTGTGTGTGTGTGTGTGTGTGTGTGTGTGTGTGTGTGTGTGTGTGTGTGTGTGTGTGTGTGTGTGTGTGTGTGTGTGTGTGTGTGTGTGTGTGTGTGTGTGTGTGTGTGTGTGTGTGTGTGTGTGGGAAGACTAGACTAGGATGGTAAAATTAATCCACTATGTAGCGATTATTTTGCACGTTCCCTTTCATGTGCAAGGTGTGCGATCAAAGGCCTCCAAGGCTCCAAACGGCAGCCGCATCGATGTGCCAGATCAGGCTGAGCAGCTGTTTACTGCCATCTGTGTTTGCTGTCCCGACACTTGATTGACATCAGCTGCCGCGAGTGTGCTGTGTGAAGTGTGTCGATGTGTATTTAGATCGTGAAGCAAATTAATACATTCAAATTAGGTTAAAGGGTAAAGGAAACACAAAGTTGCCCCATCGGCGTCAAAGTCGTAGAGCTGTGGAAGCTATTAAAACGATGCAAGAACGTTTTACAGCCACTTTGATTTGGCTAGTTTCGAGCCGAACACATTCACTAACGCTCCTTCCATACGTCAAGTGTACGCTTCTCACTCACAAACATTTATATCTCTCCGCAGCGGCAATAAAATCCACTCCATTCAAGCTGGTTCACTCCAATTCCCGCCCACCACGAAACCCAAAAATAGTAGAGAAAAAGTAAGCGACGCCCGAAAAACGCCGCTCATTTCCGTTTGCTGATGCACGTCATGTATCATTCACGTGAGCAAAATACACGATATGGCCTGGGGGCTACCGACGCAGCCGCACCGAAAGCCACTCCTCGGTTCGGGGAAGGCGACAGGGAGATGCTTGATAGTTGACAAATCCACGGGGTTTCCGGGGCTTGTTTGAGTCGCCGGGCACAAATGCTCGCTCCTGCGTGCCGTTGCTCGCACACAGGAAGGCACACCCACACGTACCATCGAAAACCAGCGGGCTTTACATTCCAAACTGATCACAGCAACAGCAGACAGCGGGAGCTTGCGAGTTGGATTGCCACCCATCAACAACAGTAAGTGTGTGTCGTTATTCTTTCACCACAGCCGCGCGCGGGGCCAGGCGGTTGGTTGGTGCTTTGTCGATTATGGATGATCGATTTCGGAACGGGGTTCGGTGGAGTGTGTATTGGGATAAACTTTGTAAAAGAAAAATAGCCAACGATGAAGGGCGTGCAAGGACTGAAAACTGGCGCTCGATGCGGTTGGTTGCCTTTTCAACTAATCTGAATGTTGACGGAAAATAGATTGACATGGTGGGGTAGCTTTGTTCTTTTTTGAATCGTTTTTGCTTGCCGTATTTGCTTGCACATTTGTTATTAGCTTCTCTTTGGGGCTGCAGTTAATTAACTCTCCATAATTTACAAAAGGTTAGAAATTCAACAACGCATATATAGTGTAAGTATCTATTGATAACAATCTTTACTTAAACAAATTGTAATCAGTATTTATCATGAGCTTAAAAAACACACATAAAATAAACCAAAATAATAGATTAAACAAACATTCCTGTATGAATCGTTAACCCTTTATTCAAATGACAGGATACAAAAAGAGCATTTCTATTTTTTCCATATTTTTCATTCCTTTTAAAGTTTACCCTCATCTGATTAAGTAAAGTAAAATCAAGTTAATAAATATGTTAAAAAGCATAAAAAAGGCAAAACATTTTAAGAGCATTTTCAGTGAGTGCTGTAACCGCCAAAAAAAAGGAAACCATTTGCCTCGTGTTGCGTATCAGTTCGCACGAAATGGCTTTCGATCAATAAAAAGCACACACAAACACAATCGAATAAAATCGGGCCCGGCAAACAAAAAGAGAACGCCAACAGTGGCACCGACCATTCTCCAAATCCAACGACGGCATCACGGCTGGAGAAGATCAGCCATCAGCCACAAACGGTGCAGCAATACCAGCGGAAGCAAAGGTAAATCGAGCAGAAACCGAACAGAACCTTCCATTTACTGCCCGTCACACATACATTCTGGGAAGGTACACACACACACACACATACAGAAGCACATGGAAATATACACTCGGACGCTTTACGGAGAGTTGTCTCCCTAAGCGTCCTGGCCGAAGCGAACGGAACCGGAACGATCCTATCAATCTCAATATGTTGATCGGCTTAGAATAAATTGACCGTATGCCAGATTAGAGGACGTCGCGCGGGACAAGGGTGTGGGTGTCTGTATGTGTGTGTGCGTGTGTGTGTAGGGAGCTAGAAAAGAGATTCTTTCCAGCTCGCTGGACACCGCATAAACGAGGCGGCAAACGAAAGCTGTAGCATGAAGACAACGGAGAATCGAACACTTGAGCCTCGTCGCAGTAAGCGCGCTTGGATTGGCAAGGTAGCATCGCAAACAAATTGCTGCCCAATCCATCAGTCTCTGTGCCGTCTGCAGCGTCCACACCACCAATCGATTATTCAACTGGTGGTATAGTTGTTGTGAGGCGGTGGGAAAAAGAAAGTGGACCGAATTCGAAATGCCAACTGAACCAAATTCCATGAATCTTGTTGGCCAGCCTCGTTGGCTAGGGGAAGCGGTTGGGGGAAGGGGGCAAAATAAATGTACAATTCGCAGACCATCAAAGCCGATAGCATCTCGGGGATAGTCGGGTTGGGCCCCGGAACCAGCACCGGGCACCAGTAGAGCTCCTAATCAATGCGAAAGGCGCAATTGTTTTCGGCGGGGGAGGGTCTGCGATTCTGATTCAATCACAGCTGCCAAATCATGGTTTGAAGTTCCGAAAATCAGTCATTCAGTGCGATCGGAGGGGGAAGGGGAACGCGGACGGTACGCGCACGACTGACTGCATAATGGCGTGATTATGGTACGTAGTGCATTGTGTTTTGGGCTGGCGTTATGCCATTGCGTATATGCAAATCCTCGGTGTGTGTGCGATTAGGTTGTGGGTTGCAGTGTAGTCTGCCAGCCGTGTACGGCCGTACAGTGCCATTACATAATTCAATTTAATCGCAACGCTAACGGACCACTCAAACACGGCCCTGGAATGCACGTTAATGAGCTTACCGTTGTTTAGTGAATAATGTGTTTGATGAGGCTGGTGCAGGGTAAGCTTTACGCGTCCAATGGTTGAGGGTGGGCTTTATTTAATTTTTATTGCACGTGGGGTGCGAGTGGGCAAAGCGTTCTAACGAATGTGCTGCGGTATGCCGTTGCATTAGCGCTGTGGGAAAGTTATTGTCCACCTGTGCATGGGAGATTGGGTTTGGGATTGTAAATTTTCATTATGCTAGATGTTGTCTCTAATTAAATCAGATTGGCACTGGTTTGATAATGCGCAACAGAATTTAAACAGCGGTTGCATGATTTAGGATTATCCATAAGCCGTTTGATTTGTGATCGTTAGTGAAACGTGACTGGTACGGATTGGTATGATCAAACCACATTTTATGACAATTAAATTTACTACAAAAATAATCCATTTGAGAGCCTAAAAAGCGCCTCTCCAATGACAGTGGACAGTTTGGTTAGGCGTGTCGCTTATAAACATGCCATATTGTCGCGCAATGCTCGCGCCAGCTGTGCCCTTTAAGACGACGAAACACAATTACCGGTGCAACACACACACACGCCAGATGTTAGCCCGATAGCGCCGCGATTTAATTATTTACCATAACCCACACATCCACCCGTTCTGCCAAGAGACGCCGACGCACGACTGATTGGATGCTCAAGTGTAAAGCATTTTCCCTGGCGTGCTGGCCGTTCCTCACGGGTTTTTGGGAGGAGATTCCCGTGCACATGCTTGCACCAGACCAGAGCTTCAGCATGTTAAATATTCATCGCTGTGCCCGAAGAAATGCTGCGATGCCGCGAACACAAAAGACGTGCAGAGCGACACAACACTCACGCAGGCACACACACGCACACTCCTACACACACACGTACTGATGGTATTGGGAAGTGGTAAGCAAATGTGCATCCACTAATGGTTGCCCGTGTCGTGCCGCCCGGTGAGTGCCCGGCGCGCGTAAATGGAAACTGCGGCGAAAGTTGAAAGGCATTCCTTAAAGGAGACGAACCAAGCGTCCCATTTTAAAGGGGAGTATTAGCGGACGGCTTAATTGAAACACCTTTTGTGGATGAACGTTGCAAGCATAAAATGCTATATTTTATTGCCTTTCCAATATCGGTCCGTGTTAACGACAGACAGCCATACATTTCTAGGTTGCAGTTGCAATGTTGTTCGTAAGTGATTTTGAAAACGAATTTGATCGCTTACAATAAACAGAAAAAAAAATTCAATTCAAAATGTTGCAGTCTTTAACATCGTTAATTTACTACAAACAATCAACTGTTAAAGTAATATTCAGCCGTACCGGTGAACTCATTCGTTCCTCGGAATGTTCGCCGCGGCACTCATTTTCACGCATTTCGTACCTTTTTAGATAAAAAAATAGAAAATCGTCTAATTTTTTTTTTTTTGCTGCCCAACCTACTGGTACAACTTTGTCCACTCATGAGCGACGAATGTTTGTCGACGAACGAGTTCACCGGTACGGCTAACTATCACAAACGATTATTGATACTCATTAAACTCATGAAAAACTGAGACCTCATTTGCATTACTAGTCATCGAAAAGTAAAATTAAATTTTGTTATATGTTTGGAAAGCATTTACCTTCATTATCTGTTTGAAAGTGCAGACAAAAAATGAACATGTTGATGATTGAAATAAAATGTGTTATCCTGTCAGGTGAATGACCTGGCGCCTCCACGCAACAATCTTTTTTACGAAAAACATCATGCGTCTCCATAATTTTGAAAACGTATATAACCTCCAGATCTCCCACTGCTTCATGTTACATTTTAGCATGAAATGCTCCAACCAGTTTTTGATTTTTGATTTTAAATTAAATAAAAAAAAATAAAATTTTGTCTAAAACTGTTTTGGTTCATGATGACGCAATAAATATGAAGCACAAGGTCGCTTTAGTGAAATTTATATTGAATTTGAAACCTTTCGACAAATCATGTATATAAATGATGTTTAAAAGAAAAAGGATAAGTATTCTACCATAGAGAAATTTTTATTTATCGCTGCTAAACGTTCTGGTAAGCTTGCGAATATTTGCGCACTGACAATTACTTCCGCCGGTGTGCAGGTAAAAGTCATCACAGGAAACGAGAACTTTCAATACAAAAAAAAAAAATCAAAGCCACGAGAACATCAAACGCTAAAACAGTGCAAAACAACACGCCTCTCAACGAGCAGGTTACACGCGTTCCAGCTTAACCACTCGGCATTGTCTCAGCAAACGGGGTTTAAACAATGGCGCACGATTGTGGCGCTAGCCTTTCGCGAAACAATACTCCCACAAACGGTACTGCGTTCTCGCCCCCTCCGGGGCGGAAGTGGAAAGGATCCGAAATATTCCAACATCAACCAACGTGCGAAACCCTCCAAGTGGCAGCTGTACCATCGCTGCTCAGCCACAGCGTCTTCTGATCTTTTCGAGCATCGCTGGATTCGCGCTGAGCCGTGCTAAGTCCGGAAGTCATCGGGAAATCAAGTCAAAAGCAAGCGTCGAAAAGAAAGTCCAAACCATGCAGAACGCCACCGTCCCGCTGCCCTCGTTAGCTGACCCTGCCAGACAAGTGGTGAAGTGTTGAGCTGCCAGCTGGTGGGATGAAATATTCCACGGCCAGACATGGGCAGCACGTGCGCGGTACCTCCGCGGGGGGGCCGGAAGGAAATTGGCTGTCGGCGCGAAGGTTAAAAGAACTTACAGTGATGTGACGAGCAAAAGAGGAAAAATAAACTAGAAGAGAAGGTGCTATCCCGTGCCGGAAGGTGGTCTGTTACCATTTTGGAACGATGGCGGAGCATACGGCCAGCGCTGCAAGGATCGGTGACACAAACTGGAAGGATTTTATCTTCAACAATTGTTGAAATGTCGGTGTTGAAGCGAGCCACCGGGCACACAGACCGACCCGTTTGGAGACTCACCAAAGTGGAAGGATGTTCTCTTTTTGGGGTTTTTTGTTAGGTTTTGTTTTGCTTGCCGGTTGCGGCATGCCCACGCTCTGACTTATCCCTTGCTCGGTAATGATGGAATGAAGCGAACGGTGAACAATTCAAGCAGCCCAGAGCGCCCCAGAGTGGTAGGTTTGATGTCTAAGGCAGTCTAAGCTTCACAGACACACACACACACACACATGCTGCTCAACTGTTTTGCAAAACATTTCGACCTGCTTTCGCCGAGGCTGAGTGCACTTGACACTTGTCAGGAAGCCCTCACAATAAGCTCGTGTGAGCGCTTGGTTGAAAAATTGTTTCCTCTTCAGTCGCTATTTTGTGTCGCTCTCCGTCTCTCTTTCTCTCGGGGGTTTGATCTTGTCTGAGAGAGAGAGAGAGAGAGAGAGAGAGAGAGAGAAAAAAAACATCAGCTGAAACGTTCGTAACGTCAACTTTGAAGTTTGGCTCACTTACAATTGCCCCATCGTAGCCCACACTCAGCTGTAATGATATGCAGATCGCCAACCATAGATCGTAAAATGAGGCCGGGAAAAGCAACAAAAAACCAACACTACCCAACGACCCATTTCTGGCCACAGTGCACACGGGGCCGGATTAATCGATGTGCGGTCAATCGTGTACAGATCCCCCCCCACCCTCCCCCGTCCGCCATGGTACCGCCATGGGCGCCAGGCGCCAGGGCCGCCTCGGGCCGGCATGTACGATAAGCCCCAGCTTTCCGTGCGATAAGAGATCGGCTCAACGGCAAACGGCTGAAATATTCTCATTTTCCGCTCGAACGACCACGTTTTTCCCTACGGGTCGGCGTTTTGTTTGACGATTTACGATTGCCCATTGTGTTTTATTGTAAGAAGACGGAGGGGGAGACGGTGACGTTTGGTATGACCGACGAAGGGGCAGAAGGAAATATAAAACAGGTCCCAGCTCTGTTGGTACGATCGGGGCCGTGCTGGTGAGCAGATAAGTCCGACAACGAGCCTGCCTGTCGGTTTGCCACAGTGAAATGAATGCTACAATTAAAGCTTCGAGTGAAAAGCTGCCTGCGGAATGTAACGTCCTTTTTTTTGAGTCAGTTGCTGTGCCACTTCTGAAGAAGAACAAGAAGAAGAAGAAGAAGTACTTTCTCTGTGGAATTGAAGCAGTAGCTAGAACGGTAGCCATGGTGAACGAGTTGATTAGGAATGTGTATTTGCACTGGGGAAGGAATTCCGTAAATTTCGGAATGTCAACAAGTTCCGGCCAGTGCCCAGCATGCCCGGTAGCGAACATACGTATGTGTGTGTGTATGTTGGTGTGTCACTTGCAACCGACAGCGCCACGATTGAGGGTGAGCGATTGTAGCAACGTTCGCTAGAATGGGTGGCTAGAATGTCGACACATGTCAGGCCTCTTTCGGAAGCAGCTGACAGGTTTCTTGAGCAGTCCGGGCTACTAAATTCCCAACAGAAGCTTCGAATCGTCAGGGAAAGTCTTTGTTCCAATTTAAACACTACGAGATGTACAGAAAAAAAATGCTGAAAATAGGAATGATACAAGATTTGCAAGAATGTTAAATTGCCAAGCGAAGAATGTTGAATTACAAAGATGCTTAAAGAAGATATTAATGGTACATAATATAGTGTGATACAGAAAGGTATTCATGAACTTTACACACTTTATAAATTAGGTTTGCACGCACAATAGCAAATGGCCATATCTATCTAAATAGAGCATCTTATTTTCACACTAATTTTTTATATTAATGTTTATTATCATTCAATTGTCCGCTCAACAGGCTGAACAAGTTTTTAAGGTTTCCATCTATATAACCCCTTTTCTATCATCACCTTACGTAAAGTCTGCTCGTTGATAAAGCTACGTTGGAACGACTATATTACAGTAGTGATAAAGAACAGAAGAATGAGTACTGATTAGTAAGGCTTAGATAATTCCGACTTTGAAAGGAAAGACAAATTTAATTTAAATTCTTTCCCTAGCTCAAGTATTCAAATCAAAACTAAGCAATGAGTTCATACATATAGCCCTTAGTTTTTATAAAGTTATACTTCAAGAACAATTCTTCGAAATCTATAAAGAATCGAAACATTTATTTTGTTAACGTTTCAATTCCATGTTAAATCGAACAAACTATGAATAGTTCAGAAATATTAGAAAGTATTAATCAACACAATCTATTGTATAAGTAGATTATTAGAACAATACAAAGGTTTATCTTTAAAAATGTTGTTTTGTAAATCACGCTTTCTAACAAATGAAGATCTTAATAATATGACCGTTTTGGAGTAAATTCGTCAATTCATATCCTTACTGGACAAAGTATATCTTATTGTAAGCAAACGCAACATTTATTGAACGTAACTTCTTGTTTGAAAAAAAAATTTACACACTAGTAACTAATAAAAAGAGTAATTGATTAAACCAGTTTATCAAGTAAGAACAAAAAAAAATACATCAAGCAATGTTCTCATCTCATTATGACAAAAAAAAACTCGTGAATGACATCGGTGATGTGCGCCATCGAAAGGTCGTGTTATTTGACGGCATCTGTGCACTATGGACGAATCAAAACAACCAATTGAACCTTTTCACATCAAACACAAACCATTAAACCCCATCATGGCACAAAGAACCTTTGGCGGGGGCTCGTTTTGTTCGACCCGCTCGCCCTGATAATGAAGCCTTGACATTAAGCGCCAGCCGCAGCGCATAGCGCAACAAAAGGTCAGGCAGATCGGAATCGGCCGCATGCTTAATTACACCGCTTTCCCAACAACAAGAACCGACACGCGCCCACCCAGAGGAACGCAACGGAAATGGCAAAGCGCTCATCAATCAACAGATGTGAACGGATGTGACGTGAATAAACTACACGGCAATCCCGGCATCGGCGACCGTTTCGTCCCCAACCAAGCCCGCTCCCAGCGACACAGATGACACAGATCATATATCAATCGGCAGTCTCCGGCGAATTGGATCGATCGATCGAAAGTGTCACGTTCGCCACACCAATCGCGTACAGTTGCACTCGTGCGCCACACGCCGTACGCCAGGGGAAATGCATCCCGCTGCGGTTTAATTGCTGCGCCTTCGAAAACCTTGCGCGTACGTCGATGGGATGGGCTTGGGCTGCAATGACAGCGTGTGGTTTGAAACTGCACCCGAACCCGAGCAGCAATACGAGAAGGGCCTGACAGTTGTGTCTCTGGGGGTTTTTTTTTTTCTATTTGCTGATTTTTTCCCACTGAGCTAGCCTTGGAATGTGGAGCAGAAATTGTGGCGCTTAATGAAACTGGCTTACCTTGAAGGAACTGGCGGCGTTTCCCCCCCGAATGAGCGAGCGTGGTCGGCAAAACCGAAAGACAAGCGCGGAACAAACCGTGCCTTGCACGCCTTGTACGCTGGGTTGCTGCCGCTTGCTGCCTGGAAAGTTTTTCTTCGCTTTCCGTTTCCGTTTGCTGGTCGTTGCCGTTCGCTCCGTTCGGCAACCGGGATGGTGTACGTGCCTGTTGCCCGGCGTGCGGAGAACACCCGGCGTGCGAAGAAAACTGCTGACCGTGTGGTACGGTCCTGTCACCGGGAGCTTACAATCGTATATTATCGTCGTTAGCACGTCGAGCACGAAGTGTCGTACCGCCGACTACTATCATCCTCCGAACCAACACCCCTCCGGATACCACTGTATCACGTCACAAACTTTCTCTCACGCACACACACACACACACACATACACAAACACACAAACAGTAACAACACTCGCGACACTTTGACTTTAGTGTTTTATGCTGCCACTGGTGGCTGGTGTGGCAGAAAAACTAACTCAGCTTGGTGTGAGAATAAAGCGAAATCGAAGAAAATAACGATAAGAAACTACACACTGAAGAAAAGGGAAAGGAAGTAATATAAAAAAACACACACACACACGTGTACGCAGTTTTCTTAACCAGGACCCCGGAAGTGCCATAGAACTTGCCACCGTCGCCCTTTATGGCCGACCAAAGACAGCACAAACGTCACGCGAAACTCCGTGTCCGGAAAACGATAGGGGGATCTTTGTGCGAATCTTTGGCTAAAGGGAAGCCGTTGGTAACTGATCCGGCCAAGCTGGAGACACTGAGATAGCGACACACACGCACACAAACGCGCACGAGATTCACAAACCGGAAACGGGGAAGGAAAGGCAGCAGCCTGAAACAAAAACAACCACCGGCAAATGTCACCCGAAAGGAAGGATCACTCGAAGGAAGCGGCCGGCGCACGGACTGGTGACACGTTTTCCTGTCCGTGTGTAAACACACGCACACACACACACACATACATTTGGTCTCCGTGTCGAGTGTTGTTTATTTTTCTATTCCTGTTTTTTTTTTAACTTTTACTTTTACTGTTCACTTCTTCAAGGGCGACCACTTTTTTGTTTTGCCGATCCCGCATCACTAGTTCCGGTGCTTTTCGATTATTTTTTTAGTTTTGTTTGGACCATGTTTGCTTTTGAAGCCCTTTCCCTTACTCCTCGTGGCGGGGAAGGGAACTCTCTAGACAGCAATTTACAGAAACGCTGGACAGGCGACGGCAGCTTGGGTTAAAAACAACAACACCACCACCACCATGCACGAGAGCTTTTTTCACGCTTTTCGCGCCGGCGGCTATTTATTCGAGTACTGCCCGTGTGTTGTGTGTTTACCCCTTCCCCAGTCTCAGACAGATGATCAAAAGCGAGTCCAGTTTAAAGTGGCCCGTCGAGGTCGTCCGCCAACCGGTGCGCGAGAAGAAAAGGTCTCGTGCCAGTGCCTTATGCCCATTCTAAGCGTTTCCCTGAGCTTTGATGTTTGGTGCTGCTTCTTTTGAGGTTGCGCTTTTTCAAACGACGTGAGCAGGTGGGAGAGCAACACACAAACGAAAAAACCAAAAAAACGAATCAACGCGAACCTTTTTTTATTTGTTTTTTGGACCCACGCTTGGCAACCCCTCACACACCGCACACTTGTTCCATCCGTTTATTGGGCTCGGAAGCCTACACTCCGCATTAGCTTAATCACTTTTCGTTGGTTTTTGGGTGACGGATTTTCACTAGCGAAATGGTACGGTGTTGATAAGCGATGGTTTGCCAATTGCTCACTAAACACAATCGCGCAAAACGTCAGATGACAGATGAGTGTGTGTGTGTGTGTGTGTCGGTGTGTGTTTAAACCTCCTTGAAATTTGAAGCAGTGCCGTGAAAAGGATACATCCCCGCTACACAGGAAGGAGAAAGCACTGTAACCGGTTGCTCCTCTCAAGGCGCCACACGTGTGCTAGATGGATTTGCTTGCTGTTGAAACGTAAACAATTATGATGCCGCTCACGCTCAGGCTCTGGTTTTAGGGATGGTTTTTTCCAATGTTTGATTGTACAAAAACCTTGCTTCACGAGCACTTCTACAGCAGAGTGCTATTTTTCTTGTTGTTTACCGGCACTATCAACCACTGTCGACACATTCATGTTTAAACATCTTTCGTTGACAGTCACATAGCTACAACATTCGTCATACATTATTTTACAAAACTACACCACAGTCAGCAGCACCATGTCCTTCCGTCCATGACAAAATTGCAAATCGTTGCAAAAACGTTCACTGCGTAGAGGAAGGAAAAAAAGCTTACCACTTCACTCGTTATTCGATGCGACGCTCCGATGACCGAAAAAAAACCCCGACCGAACGCACCGAGCTGAGCTGACAAACTGACGCACGAGCAGCGTATCGAACCCGCCGGAAGCGTTCGAACCTCGGCCACAGCTCAGTCGCTCTCCAAAAGCGCTGCCCAAAGCGCTCTCAGCAAGAGATTTCGCACAGTGGGAGAGCAAGCAGGCAGGCAAGCAACGCCTGATAACCGTTGACGGTGATGACGGTGATGACGATGAGGATGGTAATGATGAGCGATGATTGGGATGGTGAGTTGGGGTGAGCTGTGGCGGTGCTCATCATCTCAGCTGGCACATGGCACTCACAACTCGTCCAGCATCCTGCCGGGCCTCCAAACTGCTGCAAGGGCCACACGTGAGATGCGTGAGAAAAAGTGAGAGTGAAAATGAACTCGTTTGGCAGCGATCCAAGGCGAGGTGGCGTTTGTGTTGTTGGTCCTCTAGGGTGCAGTTCGTCTTGGGAGAGGATTTGATGGCACTACAAAAAAAGCAGAACACCAAAAACCTGTGGATGTTTAATTGAAGTGCAACAAATTGTATATGGTCTTGTTAAAGATGCATTAATTGTTTTGATTTTTAAGGTTTAAACAATACCGTCATGATTTGATGAATCATTTAATCATCAAAAGATTTGAATTTACAAGAAAACACTAGAAAATAGTTTTGTACGAGCATGTATCATTTGAATAACTTTTATGTTACAGCAATGAGATTTGCTTTGACGTATCCTTCAATCTTTTAATTTAAGTTTTGAAGTACACTTTCCGCTAATGAACTAACCTTTTTATTACACCATCTAATATTGAACTTCATTATACATAATATGGATAAGATATATACTTCTTATTTACTGATAATGCTGATGATGATGTTGATGCTTACATTGTAACATGCATCGAAATTTCAGACGAAATTTAATTCTTCCGTTGAACAATTTCTCCAAATATACCTTATCACACAATTGTTGCTATTTCTCATTATTTATTTGATTTAAGCATACCCGGTCGCAAATGATTACCCCTTGATACGCTTCACCCTTTACAGCACGCATGCCAACCGCACTTGAAGACGCATTCCATCAACCTGAGCAACAAGCTGCCATCAAACACTAATTACGGCCACTAATCGTTCCTCGTTTTGGCCCCGGTAATGGACCATTTTCGAGCAAATAGCTCACCATTAGACGTTCCAGATTGTTGTGCAATGTCGAATAAACACACACACACACACACACACATACAATCACGGGAATCAGCACACAGTGCATCGGCAGTGTGCGTTGTGCAATGATTGGGGCTAGCTTTCTGTCCTACCAATGTCAGAGAAACCAGTGCCTTCATCCCCCGCTAGTGGGCCAGTAATGAGTGCATAAGACAGACTTCCAGACCCAACCCAGCACGTCAGCTATATTGATTTTGCAGCCAAACACATCCACCTTCTGCAGAATGTGAAGGACGTGCGAGTGTTCCTGGTTGTTTGTCAACTAACCGACCAACCGGTACTACGGTTTACGCCCAACGAGCAGCCGTTTTCTTGGCCGTTTTTCTGACGACGGTACGGTGATTCCATATCGGCACAGCAACGGAGAAGCATCCAACTAATTAACCCTCTCGATGCCAGCTGTGGCCCCGATCGTGTGACCCTGTGCCGATGATGACGATGATGATGTGGGATGATGGGAGGGGTGATCAAATTTCCCAAAACCCCTATGCGTGTATCTCGGTGGGCCATAACGGATACGCTCGAACAACGCACACAAACTGTACTCATCATCATCATCATCATTAGCATCATCATTATCAGTAGCAGCATCATCGGTGGCATGGGTAGCCTCAACAGATTGCTCATTCAAGGTCTTGTAAAGAGTTACCGTTGTTTGCCGCCTTCGTTCCCTTTTACTCTCTGCTCTGTTCCTCATACTCGACCGTTTGGTGGTCCCGAGAGCGGTCAGGCACTGTCCGCGGGTACACCAGGTGGCTATAACCAAGTGTTGCACCGACCGCGAAACGAAGCAGTACGCGCCCATTCGTCTCCACTGCTTTTTTTTGTGTCATTCCGTCGTCGTTATTGCTGGGGGGAAAGAGGGGAAGGGAGAGGAATCGATCGGAACGCATGCGTTCTCGCCGAGGGGTGCCGTGCTGAGTGCGATGAGTGACTCAAGCGTCACAATGATTAGCAGCTCTCGGGAAGGAATGGGGGGGGAATGGGCGATGATTGGTGAGAGCGCTTGCTCGCGATGATGCTGGGCTGTGAGATGAATGGTGAGAAGATGCGTGAGAAAGATTGAACAGTTTGTTTGGTTTGTGCAGATGATGTGTCGCCCGCCTAGACAAACAATTGGCGTTTCGCGTTTGGAATGTAGCGACAATTTTATTCGAAACATTATCCACTTCACATGATGATTTATTAATTGGATTGTCAAATAAGGCTATAAAGATGTATATGCTATGATATATAATCCAATCTCTTAGCTTTCTACTTAGGACATAATGAGGTCTTGAGTGCAACATTTTTAATTAAATCACATGAATGAATAATGAATTAAAACATATTTTGGAACAATACCAGCGTCAAGGCTCTGTGACAGATCATGCTCACTATTTTGAGTGTATTTCAATCCTAATTTAAAGTGACAACTATTTTAAAGTCATATTTACTCTGAAATTGTATTGAAGTCATTTAAAGTATATTTGGAGTTTGTTTAATATATACAATAATTCCTTTGATATCATAAATCAAAAATTTGAATTATTAAAACATACTTTTTTGTATGGAATACACCAACATCAATCCAACCCCAAATCCCACTAGCTACATACATCGGCTCCTGCCCTACGTTCAATTTCAATTTTCACTGCAAATTTTTGTTTGTTTGTAGAAAAACGTTTCGGCTGGTACCAACAGCAACAACAAGCAAAATACTATTTTCCTTCGTATTTTCATCATTCCGAGCACAAAAAAAGGAAGAAAAACCACATGCCCAAGCGACGGTGACAAGATTGAATATTTTTAAGCAAACGTTGCTCTCCCTCTCCCACTCTCTCTCTCTCTCTCTCTCTCTCTCTCTCTCTCTCTCTCCATATCTTTCACCTCCCGCCAATCGTTTCGTTTGCTTGCAACAATTTATATCCATGTAATTCGCTTCCATCCGTAAGCCAATCTGTAGTAACGTTTAATTTCGTGGGTAGCAGCAAATCGTCGCGTTTGCTGTTGAGGAACCATAAAAAACACAGGAAAAAAAAGGAAAAAGGATCGGAAAACCGTTCTGCCCGCCTGCGCTAGGCTGGCTAGGTCAATCCTGCTAATGGTGTGTCAACATTTGCTTGCCACTGTGTGCGTGTGTATGTTTGTGTGTTGATGTTTGTGTGCTTGCTTTGTATCCTTCCACCTTCCACCCAGCTGCCCGATGCGCACACAAATCATCCGAAACAGAATGCTTCGTTACGGATGACCAGCATACACCGATCGATGGATATTCGGCCGGAAAGGAAGGGAAAGGCTTCGTGTATGTGTGTGTGTGTGTTTGTTGCGGAAAGGTGACATGATCCCTGCTGTTATGTTTCCTCCACTTTCCACTCGGTTTACGCTCGCTTCGGTAGCATACAATTTCAATGGCGGAACGATTAAGATGATGGTAAGAGCAGCAACAACAAAAAAAGCACACACACATATCTTCGCTTTATTGCATCCCGGCAAGAGAGAGAGAGAGAAGGAGCGAGCACGATCCGATGGTAAGCAGACGAGCAGAAGGAGCAGCACACCATCGTAAGCCGTTCCGTTTCAAGGTTGTCGGATTTCGTTCGAATCACATTTCCCAAAAAGCAACAGATTCGACACCCACACTAACACATATACGCACACACACACACATTCGGAGGAACATCCCGTTGGGGTCAGTAAAAATATTTTCCTGCCTATAAAAAAAAAACGATAGCTTCTTTGTCGCACTTTACACATCGTACCTTCGCTTCTTGCACTTCCCGCTAGTGCGTCGGGCTGGCAGGTACCGAGGGCTGGCAGCGAGCGGAAAGGAGCGGTAGTACTAAGAAAATAACAACACCCACCCATCCACCCAGAGGCCGGTCGATGTGGGGTTTGAAATCAATTTATCAAAATTAAACGCGGGCGTTACGGGCGTCATTCGCAATCAACGTGTTCGCTTGGGTTTCGTTTAAAAATTTCGCTAATAAACAACGGGCTAGGTGGCTGGTGGCCAAATCTACTCCCTTCCTCACATCCCCGAGAAGGAGCCATTGGGAGGCAAGGTATGCAAGTGAATAGAAACCGCGTGTAGGAAATGGATGGAAAGAGCTCAGCTTAGCAAAGGTGTATCGGCGCTCACGCTATATCCGGTGTGAGTGTGTGCGCCGCCAAGTTCAATGTTTGGTTTAGCGGTGTCGAGGTAAAAAGCAGCGGAATGTATCTGATTGAAATGTTATTTTTAGCCAGCGGCTCAGCTGCTTCTGGATGCAATCTTTTCTAGTGTCACGTTCAATCAGGCTTGCGAGTAGATAGGAAGGTGTGAAGAATTTAGTTAATGAAAGGTTTTTTTTTTTATTGCGTCTGCCTTTGTTGGTCTAGCGGATGCTGAACTAAGGGTGGAATATGATCGCGTAATAGCTATTTTCGATTAAACATCAACTCCAGCTAAGTAATGGTTAGTGAAAGAAGGAAAAATGAGATTGAAATGTAATCATTCTGGATTATTTTGTAGTTTGTTTGATGTGATCTTTTCGAAATTGTCTTAAATTTAATCGGAAAATTTCAACGAATTGTAGAAAAAAATTGTAACAACAATGAACAAACAATTGTGCTAAAGTTTCCATTTTATGTTCGAAAACAATAATTGTAATCTCACGTACAATAAAACGATGAAACCTAACATAATTTCAAGTAATTATACATCTTTTGAGCAAATTCCTTATGTATGTGAAAGTGTGAAAATCAACCAATTTTATTAACCAGTTCGCTCAATTAATTCTAGAAAGTTATCAACTAAACTAAGAGCAATTATAATTATTAATTAATAACATGACGTCAAAACCAATGAAAAGTCAAGCAACAAACTGTCAATTTGGTCAATTTTGCTGGCTTCTTCATAACAATTAAACTTTGTTAAACAAAATGTGATTCATTATGTATGTAACCTAATTCCACCAAACAAAAAAAGGCAGCTTTTTTGGTGCGATTAAAAGATTCATAATAAAATTAAACATTCTTGCTTTGCGCATCCCATACGCATCCCCTAGGACGGTGGTGGCGGTTCTTTCACCTCGGAACCTCGTTTGTCATCCCGCCCATCCATCTCGTCGCCGGGCAGTCGTCAAACAACCGTGGCAACATTACATCACTCTGTGCCAGCCCCGAACGCCGGCTCGTCGCACCGACCGACCGACCGACCGACCGGCAAAAGAAGGTGCTTAAGCGCGAAACCGAGAAGAGCGAGATGATGTTACACACATACTGTCGTGTCGCCCGTCTGACGGGACCTGAACCGTGTCAATGGGTTTTATGCCGAAAAAAAAGACAGGGTGAATAGGGAGCAGAAAAGGAAAGGTGGTTCCCTCGGTAGCGCTCCCCACAAATTGAGGCCTTTTTTTGTTATTGAGGGGCCTTCGAACGCGCGCCTTTTTTGCGACTGAAAGCAGGCTTGAGGTTTGATAGGGACGACGGGACGGGTTGAGATTTTGTGACATTCGTGTGAGTAATACCCGCTGTGACTTTACGTGTATATATATATTCAATGCCATTGCGCCGATGATGAGAAAGGATGCTGCTGCTGATGCTGATGACAATGAATCTAGTCTCGAACGCCAAAATGAGCACGTTTCTCTCGTTTGCTTTTCGTTCTGCCGGTGTGTCCTTTTCTGCTCGTTAATCTGCCTTTTCCCCCCGAAAAGTGGTACCCGAAACTAACAAAATGCGTATTAAAATGATTGACGTGTGCCTTTCAGGTAGATCATTGAGGTTTTTTTTAGTCTCATTAATTAAAAAGCAAGTACTTTTGACTGGCTTTACTGTGGAATTCATTTATTCTTTAAATTCTAATGCCTGTAAGTAATTGCAGAAAAAAAGTTAATCACACTAAATCGTTCTCAATGATGCCCAAAAATAAAACCCATCTCCCATCGGGTGCGACCACTCGCCAACGCACACACACACAGTGCGGCAGGTTCACTGAAAGCAAATTTCATTCTAAGCATGTGCGGCTCAGCTCTGCCTCAGCTCTGTTCGCGCGCTCGGTTCAATGTTCAATAGAACGGCGAAAAAATGTGCGTACGGCCACGTTGCGAGTTCACCACGCCGAAATTAGGCGACCACGATCGTGCTGCCGTGTCGTGCGATGGATGTTGCTTTAGTTTTGCCTCGTTTTTGTGCTTTGCTGTTGCTCTTACCCTCGCTCTGGGAGGTATTTTTCTTTTGATTCTACCCATTTCGTGTCTCCCTTTAAGTGTACCGAGTCTTTGCGCTCTCTCTCTCTCTCTCTCTTTCTCTCTCTCACACTCTTTTTCTTTCGCTGTCTTTTTCTGTCTCTTTAGCGTAGACACTGAGTCCGTGTGGTCGACAAACGGACAGATAGAAAGATATTTATTTGCGATTGGATTCTTAAGCAGCGATGTGTGTTTTCGGCTACCAAAAGGGCCAGTTACCGCTGCCATGGTCAACAAACCCCCCGACACACACACACACGCATGGTTGGTTGCGCTGGTTGCGCATGCCACTTGCGCAAAAACGCCCGTACGTTTTGCCCGCGCCCGGACAGCTAAGTGTGTGGCCCGTCAGTCGAACGACGGCAGGCCTTCGGGCCCGTTCCTTCGCGATCTGTACGTGTGGTTTTGTTGCTTTGCTTCGTTTTCCTTTTCTTTTAGTGATCTTTTATATTTAAAAAAACAATTAGCTTTCTAGTTTTCTCACTAATAATCCCCATAACTTCTGGATAAGTGTGCCGAATGGTGTTTATAAGTTCGTTTGTGTCCGTGCAACATTAGCATCCCTCTCAACCTCATACATGGTGCAAACTGCACCAAAACGCATGCACCAAAGGCATAGTGAAGTGGTTTCAATGCCACAGTTGAAAAGGATCTGTAAATTGTTTTTCAAGTGACCGCAACCAAGCTGCACACCTAAATTGAAAAGGCAAAGAGTGAAAAGATCCTACGCGAGCCAAACGAATGATAAGTTGGTGCTTCATTGCTGCGTGCCAGTGACAGCAACAGACTCACATACACACACACTAACACGCACACACACACACACACGTACAGCTACGCGGAAAAGGATGCTGTAATGCGGTGAATGCGGTGCAAAATTCATCTTTATTTGCTTCTTTTTTATTATTTCTTTCTGTCTCGTTCACGTTCCCGAAAGGTGCGCTTGTGGATAAGTGCAACGGCGTGAAGGTGATTGGGTAAAGTGTAAACGGGCAAAATACAGGCGTTTTGATAAGGAGAAAAATCGTGTCCAGTGTAAGTGGAAAGATACAAGGAAAAGTGTGTGAATAATAACACCAGTGATACGCGCAAACGACCCACCAGGAAAGGAGGGGGAGGTCGTTTCGTACGCTTCGTCTTGCCCGTGGGTGTGCGCGCTTACCAAGAGCGACACTCACGGAGCTGCTTTATCCGCCGGTTTTGTACAGCCTTCCTGTTGATTTTTGTCGTAGAAATTGCAGAAGTGAGTAAATTGGTACAGTATTTATCGTCCTTTGCCTTTGTTAGTTGTCTTTATGTGTGAAGCCTTTCCATTACTAACCAAATTAAAATAAATAAAACAAGATAACAAACTAAAACTTAATCGTGAATTAAAAACGAATTGTGCTACTATTTCATCATCGAACAAACGAGAACCAACTCCCCTGGCGGTACGATAAACAACTGCCGCCATAAAACGTCGGAGGAATGTTTTAACCGTGGCGTACTGGGCGCCTCCTTCCCGCGAACCGCGAGTTGACACTCGACTAATCGCTAACTGTCGCTAGCCGATTTGTTCCGAGCGTTGTTAAACCTCGCTGGGGTGGGATCGCCGGACGGGTTTGACACAAGTTTGTGGGCGATGGTCGAAAATTGTAAAAAATCCGGTTTTGTCTTTCCGCGTTTTTGCTTTTTCGGTCCATTTTGCCGTCCAGCCCCCCCCCCCGGGTCCATTTTGCCGGTGGTGGGTGGATGCGGTTAAGTGGGTCGCAATGGTTGAATCTAATTTCATGTCCTCGGGCGCAGTGTAGGAAGAAGGATGTTTGACTAGATAAAATTACCCAAAAAGAGGTATGGAGGCGGTTTGTCGAAAGTATTTATCTGATGGTCATCCGTTACCGATTGCTGCTTCGATGTTTTGGGGTTCAACAATTAAATCGATTTTTTGTGTGAAACATAAGGAAAGATCAAGAAGCTGCTTAGCCGTGAATTGGCAACGCTTGTTCGTAGACTATTTTTTGGCACTTAAATGTTTCAAATCGAGCGAAACGTTTGCTACGAAAGAGCTAAACACAAGTTATTAAACATGACCATGGCATGTCGGTTACGACCATGGGGCTTACCCACACGACACCCACACAAGATGTAACCTTCTCGAAACATTATTACAAAATCCATAAATCATTTTCTAGGTTGATAAGCGTGTTTAAAGTTTCCCCGTTTTTTGCTGTGTGTAGCATAATCTTTGAATATTTGTATCATCCTACCCGTGTGAATCGTGTTGCTGTTGGTTGTTTGTCTTTTTTTTTTGTTAGTTCACTCGTGTTGTGATTACATTTCGTTTCACTTGAATGCTTTATTTTTAGCAGAACTGTCTGATTCATTTTTCAACGCCATTGCTCGCAGCCGCTACTATTGATGTCATAGTGCGTGGGAAAGACACGTTGGGAACGACAAGCGTAGAGGCCGGCAAGCGAACGGAATTAACACTGCTTTAGCAGGGCTCTTGAACATTTGAGTTTGAGGATTAATTTCATCAATCTTATTTAATTCAATTTAAAGCTCACAAACACCGGAATATTGTACAACTAATAGCCGCACAAATGAAAGCTGAAAAAGGCAGACATTTTGAACTCATTTCTGTCGTATTATTTTCTTTCTAACCCTCCGTAGCAACACTTCAATCGTTACATTATTAGCTTTTAGTATTTGTCGGAGTCCCTTTCCTTGTCTTGCAATAGCGTGTGAAGTGACTCTGTAGAAAAGATATCTTCCACACCTCACCAAACCGTGCTTGCAATGATTAACCGCGCCTGCTGCTGCTGCTGCTGCGGCCACTCGGCGATTACGGAAGAGCTCGCGACGAGCAAAGAAGATTTATTTTTATCTCACACCGTGTACCTGTACCAACGCACCCCATGCAGGCAAAGTCCCCCTGCACCACCACTACTATCGCAATGAGCAGCGTGCATGTCGACGTATGTGTGAAGATCGCGCACCGGTCATCCGCTGCCAATGGCGGACTTTCTAGCGCAGAAAGATAAATCGAGTGATGCGCAACAGCGAATTCCATTCGTATGATTTCGCTTCACCAGATGGAAGGATGTAGAAAGGAAAAAAGAAAGGCAACAGTTAAGAGAGAGAGAGAGAGAGAGGGGGTTAGTAATTGGCCATTCCCTTTTGCAAGCCACTCGTACGCTTCAAGTGAAGCAGTAATGTTGCACTCCTGCTAGGGTACGACAAGGATACTACTCCGTTTCTTCATCTTTGAATAGCTGCACAGGGCCTTGCGCTTGTGTTGTATGTTGTAGCTACGAATTGTAGGGAAGGCAAATTATGGTCAAAACCCCTTTTCACAGCAAACATAAATCAAACGAGCGAAGCAGCCTTTTTCACTCTTTCTCTCTTATTACGATGAGCCGCGCTTGTCCGATTGTGAATGAACGGGGCTGCAGTTAAAGCAGCTTCAAAACTGTGCACAAAATTGGCCCTTTCTGGCCAAGTACGCTGCTACAAGTGCTTCTACACAAACCACCCGAGTTAGTGCACCACTTCCTTCGCTTTGCTTGCGTAATGCTTTTGCAAATAACGGCGCGCTACACTCACTTGTAACGCGTGCTCTCGCACCTAATTGGCCATGAAATGCAAACCATTGAGTGGATGTCTCATCGTGTTTGAATTCTGTCCCTTCGCCTTTGATGCCGCACTCTACCGCACTGTACCGCATCGCACCGCTTCCACTACTTGTTTACCTTCCCACCGCCACAGCGCAACGTCTCCTGTAATCATCTTCCGCTCATTGGGAATTGATTGACGAAGAAGCAAATAAACTGCCCAAGCAGCAGCAGCTGGGACGTTGTGGATAGTGTGTGTGTGTGTGTGTTTTTCCATACAACTTCCTCACTCTCGCTCTCCATCCCGGCTGTGTGTGCATTTGATTTCACTCCGCTTCAACCGATGACACAAAGTGAAGAAAAGTAAAGAAAGCTGTCGGGTGTGTTACCCCAGCCGGGCCCCGAGATGGGTTTCCTTTTTATATCATCCCCGAAACGCATTCCGGTTCGCCCTATTGCCATGATTATTGGTTGTCTTTATTGGGTAATTTGTTTTGCCTTCTTCTTTTGTTTTTTCTTGTGTGTGTGTGTGTGTGTGTGTGTGTGTGTGTGTGTGTGTGTGTGTGTGTGTGTGTGTGTGTGTGTGTGTGTGTGTGTGTGCTTTGTGTCCATTGCTTTGCTTTGTTACTATTGTGTCGTTTGAGTTTTGGATCACGCGGCGAGAAAAGTTGCAGCACACGAACCGCACACTTTTATTGGCGGCATAAAGTTGCCGAGCGCTTTTACTGTTGATGCGGTGGGTGGATAGTGTTCGCTTTATGCGACGGTGCCCAATGCTCTATTGCTCATACACTAGCTTTAAGATAGCTTTTTTCGCTCTTCAATAGCGCAAACCCAACGATCTTATGGTATCGTCTTTAAGACTCCACAAAAACTTTCAGCCAATTTGCCGCCACTTTCGCGTGTGAAAAAGCGACACAACGGCCAAAAGGAAAGGGTGAATGCAACAGGACCTATTTATCGATGGGTGTAAGAGCGCCAACACGCAAACACGCTCGCTCCGAACCGAGAAAACCGGTCGATTAACCGTTCCAAATCGCAGCCATGATAGAACGATCAAACTTTCACCATCAAAACACGCCCCCGTTGGTCGATCAAAACTCCGAGATGGCAATGAAATCGATTTGCTAGATTCAATTTGTGTCTCCCTGTGTATGTGTGTGTGTGTGTGTGTGTGTTGGTGTTTGTGTGCTTGCGTGTGCGGTAGTCTTTTCAATCGAGCGCACCATTCCCGTCCGAATGGCCTGTCATTATGGCTGTCAGCGGATGAATGTGGTGACAAGCGAATGCGGAACGATTTATTATTTGTGTGACCATCAAATTGGTTGGTGGTGAATGAGCGATGGTGAGGGAGGGAATTGTTTACGAGTGGCCAAAAGTTGGGCATGCTTGGGTACGCAGAGGGAACAATAAAATCACTGCCCGCCCTCGTCTTACTTTTATCGCTGCAAATCGGTATTCACGGCAAACGGGATTAAGCGCCACGAACCACGCCTAACGCTTTACTGTCGCGTTGTACACTTTGCGAAGGGTATTGGGCGTCCCAGGGGTAGGGTGAAGCAGTGTCATACGTCGCAGGGGAGGTTTTTGATGGGGCTGGAAATGGATATTAGTGTTTTGATTAAAAGATTATGTTGTAGTTGTTTCGTTTTATGTTTTGCCTCTTTGTGGTGGTAGGTGTTTCTTATTCTTTTCAACAGCAATTTCGAGAAATAGTTAAAGATTTGACGGTTTTTTTATTAGTAATATCGAACTATTCGTCATTTTTCAACCATTTTAGGGAAATAATATAAAAATTTCTGTAAGCGACAAAGTGTTATCTCCATAAGCACACTTTCGTATGAATTTATTTCCCCCCTTTTAGTTGACACACCCGCGTCAACAAGCTTTATCATCTTGTTAAATATTTCCTCTAGCATTTGTTCGGCTTCGCACCACCTGCTGCTACAACAACCCATCCATCAGGCTCGATCATTGCATCACCGTATTGCCGACGACTTGGCAATTTAAATATTCAAACGACAGGAAACTCAAACCCCCTATCGATTCGCGCATTTATATCAGCACCAAAAAACCGGTTAGCCCAATACAAAAGCCACTCCCGATACGCATCGAACTGCAAAAATTGTAACTGTCGCTCGCTCGATAAGAGCAAACACAAGCATGGCTGTCAGCGTGCGTGCGGGCAAACCGTCTCGTGTCAACCACCGGCAATGGTGTGGCGCGGTGAGTGCGCGCGGGCGCTCGCGCCTACTGTGTAGACTATTTGCACACCCTGCTACTGCTGCTGCTGCCAAAAACCTGTTGCGCCCGAACAGTAGGCAATGCACGATACACATCGCACGCAAGGCAGCAAGCGCCGGCCGGTAATGGTGGCAAGGTTATGTTACGCTGAATATAATCAAGTGTCACCGCAGAAGAAGCAGAAGGGTGGTTTGAAATGCAGACGCCCAAAACAAACCAACGCAAGTCAATTCGCCGTTGTACTGATATCGTGCTTTTGTTTGCTTTTTTCATCGCACGAAAAGAGACAGATCGAGCGACAGACGAACAGGGTGCTCCCGGTACTTCGGCACGATGGAGACGCCCGGTGATTGATAGCGATTCGACGATGCGCATCGAACGGGAAAAATAAGTCCTTCGGGCGGGTGTGGTTTTTCACGGCGATAAAACCCGATTACACCTGCAGCCCGTCCAGCACACAACACTGTCACCATTTATCACGAACTGTGGCGGGCGACTCTCCCCATCCCCCATCCTCCAACGATTTTGTGCGTGGCCAAGCGCCTTTTTTTCGATTGCGGTACGTGTTCGGTCGGTTTTCGCGCATCGTTCAATTGAAATTGATCGCATTTTCGTTGCGCCTGAAAGGGACAGGGTAGGGTGGGGGGGGGGAAAGGAAGCAAAGGATGGCGATAGACTCCTGTGTATCGATTGCCGCACCCATAAATTCGCGTCCGCGATATGGTAACGAAATGGTGCGAAACGGGAAGGGATCGAATTTTGCGTGCGAGGGTAAAATCGAAATTTACTTCGAATGCGGGTGGTTAATGGTGGGCCATGCGTAGCAAACCACCAAAATACACACACACATGCACAGAACCTCAACCGAAAGGTCACAGACGCTCCTGTCCCGCTCGGGACCGTGTCAAATTGTCAAACGGAGAAGTTCGATTCGTACTAATGGCAGGGCTCGTTTCGGTTGTTTTGCAGCGTAAGGTGCCGGGTGCAAAAATAAACCCCTCTACCCCAACCCCTCAAACCCTGCCAGTGACAGTTAATCGATTCAATTCATCTTCTTAATTGTTGTTGTTATCATTTTTACGGCTATGGTTGGCATGGGCCGATCTGCCTTTGGGGTTCATCTGGATAAAGAACAGTGCTAAAGTAAATCGACAAAAAAGCATTTGACAAAGCTGGCATTGTAACGCAAGCGACATAATCAATACGTTTGGTAGAGCAACAACCAAAAAAGGTACCATCGAGTCGATGGGTAAAGGTGAGCGAAAAGCAGGGAAGAATGGAAAGAGGGACACAAGATTGAATAGGTGTGCAGTTGGATTTAGTGCGACGATAGACAAACAGACACTAACGACACCTGACCATTCGCACCGAGCACCGAATCGTCGCGTGTTCTCCTCTCTCTCTCTCCCTCTCGGCGCCATTTACATATGTATGGGACTAAAAGGCAGCCTTTGAATGTGACATCAATTTATTTTATCGATGGCTTCCGGGCCGTGAATAAAAAAAAAGTTGGTGATATGTGCTGGAAAGGCAAAAAAAAACAGGGCGATAAAGAACAGACAGCCACAATGGAACGGGCGGTGCTCGTGACACTGGACGATGATCGTCCTGTGCGCGTCCTTGAATGGTTGAAGAGTCCCAACCACAACCGAACCCGTGTTTTCCCCTGGGGCTTGCGTGTGTGTGTGTGTGTGTGTAGCTATGGGGAATAGTACACATACGCACGCACAGCCACACAGACAAGGGCAATTGCATCAACGTCCGCTGAGTAAAGCGGCCATAATCGAATTCCAGTGCCGTCCGCCCTAGTCCATCGTGCAAACTTCAAGGGGAGAGGGTAGAAGAATAAGAAGAAGAAGAAGTAAAAGAAGAACAAGAGTAAACAAAAAACACTCCCAACCAGAAGCGCGCTGGTGCGCAAATGTGTACATACGCTTTCGCAACACCGAGCTTTTGCGTACGTGCGCGTGTGAGTGTGTGTGTATTTTGGTGCGGAAAATGCCGATGAAGCAAAGCCACGGGTAACATAATACTGGCGGGAAACATTGTTACTACACACACACACGCACACACACACACACACACACACACGATGGCACTGTCATTTGAACTGACGGACGGTTAGCGTGATGGGACGGTGTGAGTGTGAAAAAGTTAAACAAATAAACACATAAAAGCGTGGTGGCGGGGAGGGAGGGGGAAAGCGTGGACAGTAACGGGGACATAAACGGTCCACCGGTGACACAATTTGCTGCGTGTCCTGTCAACGCGTTTCAGCGCAGCTGCTGCAAGGATAAAGCACGTACGCACACGCAGCACGTTGAAGGGTGTTGAATGATGGACGGGTGACCTTCATGCTTTATCGTAACTATCGCTAGTGATGATGTTGTTGATGCGGTCGTGTCATATAACCTTAGCGCTCAGGTCCTGTGTGTGTGTGTGCATGTCATGGAGGTGCATATAGGGATTTTGTTTTTTTTTCTTTACACATCCGTTGAGGACAATTATCGCAACGGACTCGGGTTGTACCGGTGACCGCTAAACGGGTTTGTACGCCGTTGCATCAAGCGGGAATTGATATTTTAATGCATCAGCTTCACCCCGGGAGGATTGTTTCGGATCGGTGATGTCGTTGGGATTGAGGTAGCATTTGCTGTGGTAATTATAGTAATCATTCAATCGACACTTGATGTGTATGTGAGTGATCTGTGACATTGGTAAGAGATGTTTCCAAATTGTTTTCCAAGTATAGAGGACCATCCTTAGAGATGTAATAAGGAGAGTAAAATTGTACAATTATGTACCGTTTGTTATGGTCAGGTATCATTCGCGCGTAGAACTGAGTTTGTGTGATTATAAGCATTGTTTGAGTCTTCACTCTTCAATTGCTTTAATGCTCGAAAGATCTTTTAAACCTTGCTAAAGGGAACCGTCAACAAGCCCATAATTTTGCAGTTTAGAGCAAGAGTCGAATGTGCTTAAGAGAGAACGGTTTCAGCAGTTAAAAGCGATTTTATTTATAACTAGAATTACTGCAAGGATTTCTGAAGAGACATTCGACATCTAAGAGAACTGTAACAGAACATGAATCATCTGTAAGAACCTTATCAAATCACATTCAACCATCAATGACGTAGACAAGCTCGTATCCTGGTCATGGCACCACCTAACTCTAAAGCGTCCCTATTCCATTGTGGCTTTGTACTGAATGTCCAAACACAAAATCATTTCTAGCAAAACAAATAAATCAAACAGCACGGACACAGATAAACTAAAAAAACCATTGTGCCAAACACCATTTATTGCTTGCCCGTCAATTATCGTGCCACAACGGGGCTCGTCCCGGTACACCAATATTACAAAACTTTGGCTTCCCTTTTGTGTGCTCGGGCCTTCTCCCCCCCAAAACAAAACATCGATAAGACGAGTTTACGATCGGTTTCATAATTACGCAACTGTGCGCCATTGTCAAACCGCGACTGGCGTGCCCTTGCCACATTGCCGGCATTGAGTCCGGGGCACATTAAATACGCGCAATTGCAGGCTTTAGCAGCATTTGCCAAAAATTTAATGCACACACACACACACACTCTTACACATCGGGACGTACAAAAGTAATCGTTTTCATTGTGTTTTCTCCGAGGGCTAAACGCAACTTGTACCGACAAATGGCAGAACACACCATCACCGTTGCTGGTACAATGCACACCAGCAAACGCACCGGAACGAAATGTGTAAAGTTTGCCGTTTTATACGCGCAATTATACTCGGCGCAAGTCTCAGATATCTCCATTAAATGTGTGCCATGTTTTGTAGCTGCCTTTTTTATCCCTGTAACAAAGCTCCGCCAGACACAGGGGAAGATGTGCCAGACTGTATTAGTGCACTTTGGGGTTTTGCCGAGCAGAGTAAGAAATGTAATAAATTCACGTGAAGCTTATACAGCACAACAGTAACAATACTGCGCTCAAACAAACAATGGATGCACACTGCAGGAGAGCGTTGGGGGATAAAATTTAGTTTAAGATAAAAGCAAAACTCGGCAATATGAGCGATGGTAGTGGAAAACGTTTGCGATTTCAGTTGCAATGCGAACTACCAGTGAACGGAGAAAGCGTGTACACATCAATTGAAGTATTTTACGTTTTATGCCACATCGTTTGTGAAGCACCGTTGAAGGCGAAGGGTGCGAAGTGGAACAACTTGTGGTCGCGGAAAGTGGAAATAGTGGAAACCATAAACGAAACGACGCTCTGTTTGATGCTGATGAAGCACCCGGAAACAAACACTTTGGTGTTGTGCTTTTACTTTGAACGCTTCTTCACTTTAAATGTGTTTTTAACAATGTTTTGAGTGAATGAATCTCTGTCTCTGTTACTTAATGTTGACTGTCGTTGTGCGTAGCACATCCAGCAAACTATGAATAAAAGGATCGTAAACAGTCAGCACAGGGACTTCAAATCGAATTCGCTTTCACAGCAAAATGTCGTTCTCAAATTACTTTCACGCAGTTTGGTTGCCGTTTTCTACCCACCGAACTACAGCAGTGCTATCGATCCGTAAACCGCACTCCGGGTTTGTTTTCAAACAAGAGCGCATACGTGAGCTGCACAAAAATAGAGCATCCTTCTGCCGCGGTTACTGGCCTTCTCCCTCCGTCACGCGTACGCACACCCCAAACGCACAACCTGACGCTTTATCAATCAACTTCAGTCGAAGGCAGACGAAAGGGACTGCCTTTACCCATCGACAAATCGAACTCAATCCATTTCAAGCAGCGAAGGACGTAGAAAGGAGAACGGGAGGGAAAAAACCCATCACGTCTTGCCAACCCACAGATCCACGCTTGTCCATCCCCAGCGGTATGCACACACGCACGCAAAGCACGGACGGCACGAAAATAACACCGAGATTGGGAAGAAAAATCCCGGCGCACTTGGTTGATCGCCTCCCGTCGGTCCTAGGTCCTGGGTCACCGAGCAGCAGAAAAACAAAGTCATAAATTTTTATCGTCATAAATAATAATGTATCACATTTCGCAGACAGTGTGAGCTGTGGGCGGGAGCGATTTGGGAGGAGCAAAAGGAAAAAGAAAATTCAACAGTCCAAATGAACGACAAGCGCACGGCACTGGGGTGCGTAAAAATGTAGGAAAAAGTAAGTGAAGCAAAACGAAAAACCCATCCCATGCAAGATGTTATTAGATCGGATGGTACCGGGATGCGATACGGGAGGGGTAAGTTTCGTTGGAGAAAAGCCAAAAAAATCGACGCGCTTGGGGCGCAGGATCGGTGGCGCAAAATTGCCACTTTGCGCAACGCCGTGTCCCAACGCACGTGTCAAATCGCATTGAAGCTTCATCAGCAAAGTGAAAGTAAGATTGAACGCTGTTCCGAGAACCGGGTGCAGTACAAGCGTCACGATGTGCTAGGTTTCAGCAATGGTGTTGGACTGGTGCTAATTTTCCGCAGATGGCTTTGTGGACGTATCTTTCGCTGCGTCGCGTCTGATTTGTTTAACGGTTGTTTGGTGGTGCACTGGACTGAAAGTACAGACAACGGAAATGCACAATTACATTGTTTTAAGTAAAGGAACTAAATGCATCACGTAGTAGCTCTTCAAAGAAATAATCGAAAACCAAGAAAAATCAGATACAATTGTAGCATAAAGCCTGAACATCATTCGCACCGCAAATGGTTACCATTCAACATACATTTTACACCACAGATTAACAGTGTTTGTACAAAATAACCAATTCTTTCACGATTATTCGTTCGGCTAGAGAACACAACAATGTTCCTCCGAACTATGACATTCCAGGAATAAACTCTCTACTCATCATAATTTTATCAACCCGATAGCCTTCGTGCTCGATCAAGCCCGGGCTCGATGGGACTGTAATACAATAATACCCAGAAATGACAAACAAGAATAACGTGCAACAAGCTTCCAAAGCACCCGGCTCCATGACCCACCCCCATCACTATCACTTACCCGACCCGACAAGACTAATGACGCAACATGACTCATCAATTGGTGAAAGTTCTAGATAAAAGAAATCCACCTCGTACCAGACAGAGCACGATAACTTTGCAGCACCCATTGTTTCTTTCCGAGCAAAGTTTTGCTACTGCTGCTGCTACTTGGGGAAGTTAATTCATTCGGTCAATTATAAAACAAAACACCTACTCATTGCTACCCCGACTAATCAGGGAGTGAAGAGGAGCGCTTTTGCGATAGGGGTTGAATTAGCTTGATCAGCGCTTCTACCAACGGGACAGAATTTGACGGAGGCAAACGGGATGTACAATTCAATGGAAGAACACACAAAAGCGCACACGCTGCGGTAAATAGCTGACCCCCGGGGGATGTTTTGTTGATAGCCAATTTTGGAACAGTTGGACAGGGACAGGGAGTAGGTTGTAATGCTGTTTATAAGTGCCATTGAAGGCTGCTAGCACGATAACAAGGTGGGCGAAAACATTGATTAATATTGTGATTATTGTGGGAAACTGCTTCCGGGGCAGATGGTGGCCGCGTCGATAGCATTACAGCGGCGTTCGATTATGATCGGAATAATGCGTTCGGGTGGCTATAAAGAAAGCTACAATGGCGTGAATAATACGAAGGATGATCTCTTATTGAAAGTGTTCCGTTAATTGGAAATAGGGATAATTAAAATGTGCAATAAAAACATTAAAGTTGGATGATTTTTTATCTCAAATATTCAAACCTCATATCTAATAACTAACGTAAGATATTGCTTAATCTAGAAGACGGGTGTTTTTTCTTTCCCGAAACCCAAACAGGATTTCCTTTGATCTGTCATGGCACACAGAATGATCCAACTGCTCAAACCATTTCACCAGAACGCTCGCGGTAATGATGGGCAGTTCCGCTTGTCGTTACTTTTATTTTCTTTCCTTCCCACACGATCCCGAACACTCCCACACGAACACACACTCACATTGCAGTGCAAGATGAAGAAGTTCTCATTAGAAATTCCTCACCAGCACCGCCCAGGGAAACGAATGTGTTGCATCTGAATAAATATCAAATGGCAACGAACACGAACCAGCGGTGATCCGTCACCAAAAAACAAAACCTACCTCCCCCATGAAGTGACCTAGTTCCACCTAGCCTGAGCAAATGGGAATGGGAAGAAGAGGAAAGGAAGTGCAGGAAGCAGTGGGGCGAAAAAGATCAATAACACTGCTGCTTCGAACGAAGAATCGTGTGACACTCTTTCCTGCATGCGTGATCCCGTTGTTTGACGGAGAGTTACTGATGCGTTACCTTCCCCAAAGTAACGCCGATCTGTAGCAACGCAACGGCCACGTCACAGCGGACAGTGGAATTTTACCAACACGTCCCACCGTCCCACCGGGACTCGCCGTCTGCCGTGGTTGGTAGTGGTCTGTCCAAAAAAACACACACATTTTCAACCTAAAACCGCGTTCTATTAATAAAACAGCCGCTGCCGAAACAAAGAGAGCGCGCGGAAAGTTCGGGGAACTCGACGAGATCGCTCTTGTAAGTGTGCGCGTGTTTTCCAAACTTTTCCACCGTGGTGACGGTGCAGCATATACACGAAAAACTGCAATTCCTTACAGGTTACTATTTATAGTTCCGCAAACGCCACTCTCTCGGGCAGAGCAACTACCCGAACTCATTGAAAATCAGCTCCCCAAACGACGCACCTGACGCCGAACGATCGCTAGCAGTCTCTAGTGGGTCCGTGTTGTCCTAGGTGTAGAGGCCTTCGGGGAGTTGCCACACGCACACCAACGCTTGAGCGCGCGCCCGCGCTCTCACCGTTTCCTAGTGCATTTGGAGTGGAACGCTGCTCTCTCTCTCTCTCTCTCTCTCTCTCTATTGCGCTCGCGCTCAACCGGTTGCGCACAGGTTGCCTCTCGCTGAACACAACCGGAACACACTTACCAACACGCACACACACAAGAGGCACGGTGTGCGATGTGGGAGTTAAGTGATCTCGCGAATCCATCCATCCACCACCGGGCGGCCATTTTAGTGCGCGATCGAGTGCCATCTTTGGAGCAAGTCGTTTTCGCCTGCCTGCCACAGTCGACCGTTCGCCGTACGCTCGTGCAAACGTAACACTGCTGATTCCTCAGTGACGAAACGATCGAAACGAAGAGACTTTTTCATTGTTGGTGTTGGTGATTGGTGGTGATTTAGTGATTGAAAAACGAAAGCAAACGAAAAGCAACGAAAACCGTGTCAATTTGGTAAAAGAAACCAGAAGGAAACAAACAGTGAAACGTGAAGGAAACAGCTTACAGGGGGGAGAAAGTCAACCGACAACCTAACCTAACATACAAGTACGTTACGTGCAGGCCCTAACTGCCCCACGGCAGTGGTAGAATGTACCGATCCTAGTAGTGATCCGCTGTGTGCCGCTGTGTGAGAGAGGTTTTTCTGTTTTCTTTCGGCCAAACCATTGCAAGCTGTACTTTAGCCCGCTTTTTTCACAGAGTGCAACCAAAATCCAGTGCAAAAAGGGCAAAAGCAACGTCCAGGTGTGTGTGTGTTTCTTGTGTCCTGGTGCCGCTGGTGCTTCAACCCTAATGGGGAGCTGTTCCTGCAATTTCCTCTACCATAGTGCTGGCTAATGCATTTTTCTGTCTTTTCCCACGCTATTTCCCGCTTGCATGTGCGTGTGTGTGAAGCTTCATTGTGGTAATGCTCCGGTGGGTCTGTTTTTTCTCCTTTAAAATGACTTCCATCCCTTCATGTACCGCAGAAACCGTAACCATACCTGCCACGGTAGTGTGAACTGCTCAAGTGTTTCCGTGTGTTTGTATGGTACGGTAAGAAATTAAAACACTCCAACGGTGCCTTTTTTTTCGCTCGTCATTGCTTGCTTGCGCTTCTTACGGGCACCTGCTCTGGGCGATAGTAGTGTTGTTTATTCGGATTCTCCCACCGTCTTCCCCCCCTTGCTGCCTCGGAGTGCCAGAACTTGGCCGACGAGAAGCTGCTCGACTTTCAACCCGGTTGAAGTTTGAGCAACTATTTCCACACGCGTGTGTGAAGGTGTGAACCGTCGGCTAAGTGCCGGCGCAGCCACAGAACGGACGGCGAACACGGCACAGCACACCGTTGTCGACGCTGGGGCCACATCGGGTTATCGGGTTTTGCGGGATTTCACTTTTCTCGTCGCTTGGGTTTTCCCTTGTTGAGTTCGTGTCGCGTGTACTCGCGGGCGACAGAGGGACAGGGTATTGATGATTTATTTGAGAGCGTGACTAATGATTCTACCCGCGCGCTATTAATAGCTTCCGGTAGTCATTCGGTCGGTGCGATGCCGCAGTGAGGTAAACAAGCGTGTTCGGAGTGTGGCAGTGTTGGTGTGTAGTCTGGTTAGTGTATTTTTGACACGAACAAACAGAACCATATGTACCCCGTAGCCGTAGGCCACATTCAAATCAACATCCTGTGCGCTGAGGATTCGGGCGAAAGATGATTTGTTGTTGTCTCACCTGCGAGTGCTCTTGCTTTTCCGCTGCGGCAAGTGAGTTCTAACAGTTTGTTATCTCGTGTGCTAGACAAAAACAGACTTCATTTTGTGACAGCAAACATCCTTGACGCGCTTGTGTCTGTCGCCCACCGCTTATCATCACCTTGAACCTAATCTCGTTTCGGTACAAAAAATCACCAACATGTCCATGAGTTTGTTTTTTTTTTGTCTATTTCTTTCAACAAAACACATCCAGTTCAAAGACCCCAATACGCGTATGTATGCGGGCATCCGGTTTGAAGGACCAACGTTCGAGAAGGGGGGGGGGGGGGAAGCGGATCCCAAAATAAGAATCGAACGAACATTGGAAACTTCTCACGTTTGCTCCACTTTTCTGCACTACTCGATCTTGAACCCGTTTTTCCAATCTGCTTCCCTGCCTGCTTGCCTCTTCTTGCTTTGTGACGCACGAAAAGCGTTGGAAAATGACAGCCACGGGCTAAAGACAGTTTTATACCGATATACCAGCGCAAGGTTTAGCCGTGTGCGCAAGCAAGCAAAAAACAATCGTTAAAAGAACCATTTTCCATGCGCTCTGCAGCGAGCGTTTTTGGGGGGAAAAGACGACTTACTCAGGTTTGACCGTGAACGGGGTTTGATCTCATCCGGGCTCGATGGGGAGGGAAATTATTTATAGAACAGGGCAGCAAACAGATGCGTCGCGGCTGCGTGTGTTTTTCGAGTGAGTTTAAAATCAAGCCAGCAGACAAATCGGTTTTTTGGAAGCAGCAGCAACGGAAGTGCATCGAGCTGGAAATGGATTCGCTGCAGCAAGCGCCCGACTTCCCGCACCACCACTGTAACGATCATCATTCATCGCGCGGTACGTGATGGATCTAGCCGCTGCTCTTGGTGCTACGATGGCACAGACACACACACACACACACACACACACCGAAGCGGTAACCCAATTCCGGGCACGCATTCCATTTAAAATGCAGATACGGAAAATGGTGCAGCTGCTTCTGGTTCCGATTGCATATTTTGCATACAGCGCACAAGAGATAGCGTCGGAAAGGCAGCACACTGACACACATACACTCTCTCTCTACAGTACATTTGAATTCCATTCGAAGATGGAAGGGAAAGTAATAAAAAAGAAATCTGACATTCTACCTTCTACCGCTCGGTTGGAGGGGGCCTGTTCGACTGTGTGCAGCTCGTGGCCGCAGTCGTGCACGATCCCGGGCTGCAGCTGCACTTGACAAAGCTAATAATCATGTTTGATAGAAGCGGGAAAGTTTTACAAAAGCCGCTTGTTCTCCTCACTAGCTTTCCGCCGTATCGTGTGCGAGTGGTTGCACTGTTACAAACCTGCAAGCCCGTACGAGGCAGGTTTTGGTGGTACAAGTTTTATGGCACTCGGTGTTTTTTTTTTTCGAAATTGAATTGTAAGAGTCATGTTTGATAGTGCCAGTGTATGATTTTTTTGGTTCGAATAGCTATGATTCGATTCTGCATTTGTTGCCGTAGGTTGTTGGCGCAGCACAAAATTGCTTCACTCGAATAAGTCGAAACCCAAACAGATATCCTTTTCCATTCCTTGAGCTAAAACAATTCCACGGATTTTGTGCCGTTGCCGTAAGGCAGCTGGAGCTAAATTTATCTCCTGATTAATTACGTCCTGTGATGCAAATATACTATTACCACCATCACAACAACAACAACAACAACAACAACGACAAGGACGACGACGTCAGAAATATATATAAAAAAACGTCCCAAAACACAAACAACCAACATTTCCTGATTTGTTTAGCGTCATCGCTTCCAAATTGCCATCTATTTGCGTGTGTTTGCGATCTTCGGTGTGTATGCGTCGGAAAATTGTCGGATGAATGAATGCGAAACTCGGCTGCGGCCGTGTGGGTAGATGGGTAGAGTGATTGGATTGAGCCGGAAGGCAAAGTGAAACCCACACAGTTAAACCAATACAAAAAAACGGATTAGCTAGGATAGGCCACACGCGTTCGGTTGGTTTTGGATTCGGTTTCCACTGACCGGCGCGCGATTTACGCAATCGCTCGAATTTGCCCTTCTCTTTGCACAAGTGGATGTCCCTCGTACGACCGGAAAATGGAAGTGAATGGAGAAGCTACTGTTGGTTTGGAGTTAAAAAAAACGCGTTAAAATATTGTTTTGATAATTCTACACTATGTGTGTTGTCTTTTGGTACGTTTTTTATTTAATGTGTTGTGTCCAACGAGAGTTATAATGGTGAATGGATTATGGGAATGAAAACTTTCAATGATGGAGAAGAGGAAAGGGACGGTTAAATTAATTACTCTCATTCGAGTATTGGTGGATTAAACGGGAAACAAAGAGCCATTTTTATTGTTAGGTTTTATTTTCCTCCATCCTAGATTTACCATTCATAAAATAAGCCTTCAAATGCTTACTTGTTGTTATGTTTGTTCACAAATGTTAGATTTTATGCATTAAATTTCATGCAAATCACCGTACTGCTGCAAATGGAGCAATAATGCTAAAGTGTATTAAAAAAGTTCAATTTGACAGAAATGCATGTCGATTGGGGAGTTCAATCGTTTGATGCACATAAACGTCATACTTTCAGCTTGTTTTGTAACGTAACAATAACACAGTAACAACTTTCATCCCACTCTCACTATAAAATTGCAACAGCAGATTGTAAATGTTAAACTAACGCTCCATACATCCTAATCCATAAGCAGGGATGAAAACCAGCACTATTTCCTGCAATTTCCTGCAATACCCTTGAATCCATGAATATGCAAATGTGCTTCACCCACTTATCGCTTCAAGTGATCGGCCATCTGTGCATCAGCATAAGCATCACCTTTTCATCTCCCATCAATGAATGGATGTGTTCCTCCCTTAAAATAGAGTTCCGAGCACTTCCCTGCTAGCATCTATCAGCCCAGCCAAGCGTCCCTTAAATTGAATATAAGCATGCACAGTGAGTGTTTTATAATGTAAAGCGTGCGCGAGCACCCAGTGTGAGTGGTTTTGTTCCTACCGACTACGTTGCACCTATTTATAAACCAATCTTTCCTGCGCTGCAGCACGCTCACAGCCGATGCCGATACCTTTTTACTAACGAAGCGTTTTCCCCTCCCGTTTCTCCATTTTTTCTTACCCGCAGTGAAAAATGGAGCAGTTTGAGCAACTACTCACGTGTTGCGTGTGTCTCGATCGATACCGCAACCCGAAGCTGCTACCATGCCAGCATTCGTTCTGCATGGAACCGTGCATGGACGGTCTGATCGACTACGTCAAGCGACAGGTAAGCGTACTTACTATTTCTTCTGTTCACAGCGTACGATTGAAAGGGGCCGAAGACTGTAGGCGAAACCGGCCGATGTACAGTGAAATTTCCGCCGCTTCACGGTGCTAACGAGTGGCACCTATACGTTCGATTGCACTTTACTTTAAACACTGGCTATTGGGTGCTTTACTGGCCTTACATTAAGGAGAAGAAAAAAATGCATTCCGAAAAAAGCGGGACAGGGAGTGCAAGGGAAGCAGTTAGTCGTGATTTGTACAAACATTTATTACCACACCAACCACCCGTTTTCACCAGGGCCAGGACGTATGGGGCATCGAGAAACCTTAACCGCAATCACCAGCCAATATGGTGGTGCACTTTCTTGACGTGCGGAAATTCGTTCGGAACACTTGACAGAGCAGGAAACCGAGCCCGAGAAGCCAAGGCTAGCCATCTTCAATGCCAAACCGATGCATTATTTCTCGAACCATCCCGCTATGCCGGTGAACGAACGTGAAGCATAAGAGTGTTGGAATCCAATTTCTCAGTCTCAATGCATCTGTCGGCACCAGGCACCATGCTTCCTTCCTGTCACGATACACGCAACGTTAGTGTGTGTGTGTGTGATTTTTTTGTTGCTCCACAAAACCACACCCGTTGCACAAGAGCCACCGGGGGCGGGTGCGGTTGACCGTACCCAACTCCCGCACTAAACGTCTTTTCTTGCCTCTACGGCCAAACGAAATAAAATATGAAACCCAATATCGAGCACACGGCACACACCACTTTGCGGACTGTTCCGAGGGGCCATTCCCGGTCGAACACTGGTACGCCCAAGCGCACGCTTTCACACCACCAAGGACACACACATACACACACGTTGAAGGCGAAATTCACCCGTTTTGTGGACGATATGCTTTGGGCTCTGAGGATACGAGAGGGGTTCGTCGGAACAAATCAATTCCCGAAGATGTTTTGCGTTATGGTTGTGACATTGTGACATGTATGAACTTCACACAAACACACACACACACACACACACACACACACACACACACACACATTCACACGCGTAGCTGAGGATGGAAGAAAATGATTCTTTCGATCCGTTTTCTTGGTGTTACTGTTGTGGAAACACTTTCGCCAACTGCTACGCTCCACCTAACTTAACCATGGCTCTATTCAGTTGATACATTACGACCATGAACCGTCACAAATCATGGCATTGTGTGTATGTGTGGTTGTGGAGTTTGCAGAATCGAGGCGATAAAGCGTGTGATAAAACGATATTGAGTGGTCGTTGGACGGTTGTTCGTTTTCGGATCGGAATTTGCTCACCTCCCCGAGCTTTGCAATCCAATTGGGGGCAATGTTTTACAGATTGTTTGGTTTTGCAAAGTCTAATGAAAATCTCGCCTCCCTTTCTCTGTGCAGGTCAAGTGTCCAGAATGTCGGGCGGAGCACCGGATACCGTACCAGGGCGTGCAGGGCTTCCCAACCAACGTCACCCTGCAGCGGTTTCTCGAGCTGCACATCGAAATTACGGGCGAGCTGCCAGATCCAACGTCCGGTAAGTGAAGCGGACAGCTGTCCCTGTTTGTTTGGTTGTTGTAATCGAACCATTTCGATCTCCCTCTCCCCTTCCCGGCAAACCACACAGGTCAGGTGATGGAACGGTGCAACGTCTGCTCGGAGAAGGCGTACTGTGCGCTGTGCGTTCACTGCGACAAGAAGATCTGCGCGGACTGCAAGGGCGCCCACATGGACATCCTGCGGCGTGAGATCAGCCGCATCAACAACCAGATCCGGCGGGGACTGCACCGACTGAAGGAGGTGCTGGCCGTGGTCGAGAAGAATGCCTCCAACCTGCAGAACAACTGCACGAGCGTGTCGGAGGAGATCGACGAGATCTACCGGCGGCTGCAGAAGGCACTGAAGGACCGGACCGACCATCTGCGGCACGAGATGGACAAGTACATGTCGACCGAGCTGAAGAACGTGGTGGCGCTCAAGGAAAACCTCGAGCTGGAGATTGCCAACATCCAGAGCAACGCGGACCTGGCCGAGAAGTACATGAACGATTCGGTCGAGTGGGACGACTGCGAGCTGATGGACACGAAGGAGATCTTCCTGCGGACGGTCGACTTCATACGCAACTTCGACTGCGAAACGATGGACTACAGCCGGAAGGTGCGCTTCATCATGAACATCGACCCGAACAAGCTGATCAACGAGGTGTCCGCGTACGGTGACCTCAACCTGCCGAACCATGGCGGGGCGGCGACGAGCCAAAGCCAAGGGCTGCTGCAACCGCCGCCCGGTCCGGGGCTGATGCGCTCCAAGAGCGATCACCGGCTGGCGGCCCAGTTCCGCCAGCAGCAAGAAGCGCAGCCCTGGAACGCGGACGAGGAGCCGCTGCTCGGCGGGCGCAAGTTCGGCGAGCGGCCCCCGAAACCGGCCGCCCAGGAGCGCGACCGGTACGGTGGTGAGTCGCGGTACGGCCGCGGCACGACCGACTACGACTACGACGACGACACGACGTCCGCTAGCCGCACCGGGAAGGGCCGGTTCCGGTCGCGCTTCGCCCGCTCCCACCAGCTCGATAACGATTCGGACAACGAATCGAAATCGAACGCCAAATCGGCGGCCGAGCTGGAGAAGGAGCGCAACAAGGTGTCCAGCACGGAGGACTGCGCCAAGGGCCCGCTCAGCGGTATCTTCCGTCTGATGGACTCGCCGCGCGTCATGAAGCGCCTGCAGGACCAGGAGAAGGGCAAGAAGGAAAAGAAGGCATCGCCGGCGACGACGCCGACGCTCGCGAAACCCTCGCCACTGGGTGTGAAGCCGAAGTCAACGCCGACCGCAGCCGCCCGCCAGCTGTCCGAGGACGATGAGATTGCGAAGATCAAGCGCCAGAACAAGGGCGCGTCCGGGTCGAGCACGGCGGCGCAGGTGACGGCGGCCACTGCGGTCACCGAACCGGAGCGCCCCACGGCGGACCGTGTGTCCGCACTGAAGGCGGGCCGTACCGCGACGCCGACCGGCAGCGACGATAGCGACAGTGCCACGTCACCGGCCCGTCGCTCGTCGCCCCACGTCGAGGTGAGATCCGATGAAGAGTAGTAACTATTCGTGTGTGTCAGTTCTTCCTTTATAGTGATTCGATGATAGTAGCAAGGGAACTCTCCAGGTGCTCCCCATCCCTCCGGCGTAGGCTCTCTGTCTCTTTCTCGCTGTCTCTCTTTGGCTTCTTCCCTTCTTCTTCTTCTCTTCCACCAATTTCAATACACAGTACACTCTTTGCCAACGCTTGCCCAAAGCTCCAAAGAACGTACTTTACCTGTACAAAGTGCCAGAGATACACGCCAGTAAGGCACCAGAGATACTCGAAGACTCGAAGAGCATAGAATTATAAGAATATAGAAACAAATCAAACATGTATTACTAGACACTAGCGGAAGTCTACACAGTACCTATTACCTATACCTTTACCCACCAAATGCACCTTAAAACGTCCAACCCGAGCATCCAATCCAAGCCACCACTGCACTGCAATAATGCCATGGGGCCATTTCGCGTGCGTACTGTTGCTGGGGTCAAACAACAAACAACGGTGTCCCCACCACCACCACCACCACGACGTCATCGTGTGCACAGGAATTCATTAGACCGTGTGTGGTTTCGCACATCGAAGGGAACTGTAATGCCTGCCCGCCAAGCGGACAAACCGCAACACAGCAAACGAACGCGAGTGACTGCAAACTGAACTTCCGGCGGCTGAAAAAGGGGCAATTAAAACCGAAACCAAGTGCACAATCGACGCACGCCGTAAAACAGGGACAGTGGCTGCAGCTCCAAAAAGAAACACACATACACACACTTACATGTACGCACACACACATGGTAAGCAGTCGAGGCAGCAGTGTTGTCAAACCGCTAGAACGGGGTTCGCTGTCAACAGGCCGCGGTGGCACAGCCGGAAACGCTCTGGAGGCTCTAGTTGCTGGCAGCCGCACAGTGACGGTTGGTGTTTCCTATTGGTCCTTAAACATACATTCTCTCTCTCACTCTCTCTTTCTCTGTCTCGCTCTCTCGCAAAACAAAAACACACTGTAACATCCAAGTGATATCTTTGACGAATTTTTATGTTTGTTTTGAGGCAGAGAATTGTCATATTGCGTAGCTTCCAGCAGATCAGTTTCATTTTTAACATTGTGTTGCACTCATTCACCCATTCTAAGACACCCTTTTCGCCTGGATATTAGATAGAATATTGGAATCTCTGTGTGCTTTTTGTATGAAAAGAAAGATCGTTTTGTGGAGCCAATGGTTTAACCTTCTCGCTGCTAGTCACCATCACACACTCCCGAACAAACATTCATTCCACTCCAAATAACATCGCTTCGTGCTGGTCAAATCGACCATCAAACCAGACCCTCAGCTCATAAAGGATCCCTTTTTTTGTGAGCAAACTACCCGTGTCCTGTTTTGAAGGGTCATCTATCACCTTTATCGTACGCTACTTGTCGAGTTTGTCCCCCAAAAACGACCCCTGTAGAACCATTCCCATCACCCATTCCACCGCTCATAATCCACCGTTTCTCGTGTGTTTTCCTTCTCTTTTCACGCCGCCTCATCCACATGATTCCGATGCAACGACCTCCCAGGCCGACAGCGATCAGGACGATTCGGAATCGAACCGCCGTACCGCGCGTCAAGCCTCCGTCGGCAGCAAGCCGGCGGCCGGAGCGGCGGCGGTGGCAGCAACCAAAAAGTCGTCCGTCACCCGCTCTGCCAGCAGCGAATCGAACTCGTCGAGCGAAAGCTCCAGCCCGTCGCCCGTGCCCGCTTCCACGCGCACCGACCCAGAGGTAAAGCCGAAAACGATCCTCAAGAACGCGAACGAGAACGCCAGCCAGCGCAACGGCACTGCCAGCCCGACCGAAACGGCCAAAAAGCCGTTCCAGAGCCGGTTCCTGCCGCAAACGCAGCCACCGGCGCAGACGGCGCCGGAAAAGAAGGAAGAGTCGGAGAGCAGCTCCGAGGAGGAATCGTCCTCGGAGGAAGAGTCCGAAGAGGAGGAAGAGGAAGAGGAGGAGAAGCCGGCGGCCGCGCCCGCACCAGCAGCAGCGGCCACCAGCACTGCCCGCTCTTCCCCGATCACCACCACGACTTCCTCGTCACGCACGACACACGACACGCCGAGCAGTCCGCTGTTTGGGCGCGTGTCGCGCCAGGATTCGTCCGACAGTACGCGCAAGTCGTCGCGCGATGAGCTGCGCACGTCCAGCGGCTACTCCAGCCCCACGAGCTACCGCAGCCAGAACCACTACGAGCGCGACGAAAGCCCCAAGTACGGTTCGTCCTCGAGCGGCTCGTCCGCGCTGCGCTCGCGCACCACCAGCCACGCGGCCGAACCGGAGGACAACAAATATGGCAGCGGTTCCGGGTAAAACTTGTTTGCCACTAAACCCTCCCCCCGCCCATCACTGTGTGTTTTCTTTCTGTGTGTGTGTGCTTCAGACTGTCCTCTGCGTGTGCAAATGAGCTTCTTTGCTTCTTTCTCTCCCCCCCCACCTCCCCCTTCCCCCTCTCCATCGTTCTTTTTTGTAGGACACGTTCGATTCTTTCAGGTACACGAGCCGCTTCCTGAACAAGAGCAAGAGCACGGCGGTCGTCGCCCCGGAGGACGATGCCACGGACGATTCGGACAGCCGGTACGGGGCGGGTGGCCGCAGCCGGTTCACCGCGCTGCAGGACCGCCGGACCCGGCTGGCCCGCAGCCGCTCGTCGCACAACTTCGGTAACGACGACGAGGAGGATGAACCGGTGTCGCCGACCACCACGTCACCGTCGGCTTACCTTGCCTCCAGGTAGGTTGTGCAGCAGCACCAGCAGTGGGGTGGGTAGAATCGAGCGTGCTAGTTGCGTGCGTGTACATTAAGCGCCTTAAACCCCACTTTCCCCCCCTGGGAAGAAAAAGCTTTCCCCGTAAAATTCCCTTTGCAATCCTGGTCACGGCACCAGTAATGTTCACAGCAACGTTTGAATTAGTTTGCCATTTTTTTAGCCTTCCTCGATTGAAAAAAACCCTTGTGTCGTTCGTTACCAAGAGCACACACAATCTCAAACACAATACCGATACAAACCGATACACACACACACATTGTCAGCATCCAATCAACCAATTTTCGGAAAGCAAACACAACCAAACTCGTTGCTATTTTTGACATTCCACGCTCCAGCCGCGGCATCCCGGCCAGGCCACTTGTACTGATTGCTTGTTTCCGTTCTGCCCTCTCCACCCTTTCCCCTTCCGTCTTCTGTTTCCGGTTCCCAGGTACGGTGCGTCCTCTTCACTCGCCTCCCAGCCGTCGGACCTGTCTCGCAGCCGCTCGACGCACGCCCTCAAGTCGCGCGAACCATCGCCCGAACGCAACAGTACGGGCGCCGGTGGCGACAAGGACGGAGCCGCCCTGAGCTCGTGGGCCCGCTACCTGAAGAACAAGTACGGCAACCGCACGACCAAGGACGGCAAGGACTCGCCCAGCTCGTCCTCCTCCACCTCCGGGCTCGGATCGTCCTCCCTGTCCTCCCCATCCTCCGCCTCCTCCTCCTCCTCCGCAACGTCCGGGTCCAGTGCGTCGGCTTCGGCTGCCGCCCGGCGACTCAGCCTTGGTCTGCCGTTGCGCCAGACCGACCTACTCAGCTCGGACGACGATTCAAAAAACGGGGTAGGCTCCCCTACCTCTCCTACGGCAGCAGCAGCGGCAGTAGCCGGTATACCCGGGGCAGCAGGTATGTCCCCTAGGACGCAGTACCTGCAGAAGCGCCGGCAGCTGTTCCAGATAGGAGGTCGGGGGAGCGAACCAGGTTCCTTCACGTGGCCGCGCGGCATCGCCGTCGGTCCGGACAATAGTATCGTCGTGGCGGACTCGTCCAACCATCGCGTGCAGGTGTTCGACTCGAACGGCATCTTCGTCAAGGAGTTCGGCCAGTACGGCAACGGGGACGGCGAGTTTGACTGTTTGGCCGGTGTCGCGGTCAACCGTATCGGTCAGTTCATCATAGCCGATAGGTAGGTGCCTGTCGGGGGGAGGTTTGCCACGCGCGTGAACCGGAATGTTTGAATGATGAGATTGTTCCGCTTTTTTCCGTATCCTTGTCGCACACAGATACAACCATCGCATACAGGTGCTCGATCCGGCCGGTCGTTTTCTGCGATCGTTCGGCTCGCAGGGCACCACCGATGGGAAATTCAACTACCCCTGGGGCATCACCACCGATGCGCTCGGGTTCATCTACGTTTGCGATAAGGAAAATCATAGAATTCAGGTAAGCGAGACGTTTGGCATGGAGTTCGACGTTCCCAAACAAACAATGGCTATGAGGTTTGCCGTCGTGCAGCAATTTAATGTATGTTATTAATATAATCCGAGTACAAGAGCTAACAGAAAAAGGTCACGAACTAATACTTTAACGCTGAGGATCTGAAAAAAGGATATTCATTTCATTTTTGTAGTTAAATTCATTTAGTCATTGAGTTGATGTGTTTTATCAGCTATCATGCAATTTCATAATATCTCGTCAAAAAAACCCAAATCCTTGCAGACAAAACCATGGTTGCGACGAGTCGCAAATGTCTGGCACTTAACTGTGATTAGTGATAGCTTAAGAGTTGAAATGAAAATTCTGTCTTTTGGATTCCCAAACCAGCTTAAATGTGCAGATATAAGCATCAAACAGTTCAATCCCACAACAAATTATACAATTTCTTTATAAAATCATACATTTTAAACAGTCACCTAGTAATCGATGTTTTAAACGGTCGGAAAGGTGAATTTATTGATAATACTTTATATTAAAATCATTTTAATTCTATCTAGAGGATAGTATTCAACTTTTAATCTATTAAATAAAACAATTCACTATCGTTTAATGTATCTCCCTCTCTCTCTTTCTCTTTTGTTGGCCTGCTTACGATAATAAGCATGTACATGTACATTTAAATCGCCAGATTTTGACAATGTCAGAATCAATGATAAAAACCATTTAATTTCCATTCACTTTCTCTCGATCACAAATAATACCATTTGAGCAAATTAAACGACAAAGACCCTAATAGAGCTATCTTTGCAATATTGACACACTTTATGCAGGACAAATTCCAATAGCATAGTACCCTTATAGGCCAGATTAAAGCTCCTTCGGCATTCCCTAACTCAATTTCGTACTTCAGGCTTCATAAAAACAAATGATGGAAATTTTATTCACAGAACGAGCAAAATGAAAAGTCTAATCAATTGGACAATCTTATTATCGTCTCAAATTCCTACCTACTAAAATTGCAATGCCCACCCACCGTCAAGCATCTGCCAGCGGACGTATCTATTTCAGTTTGCAGCACAATATCTAACACCGAGTAATCAACCTCCTACTCCTCTGCCTTGCTCTGCACTGTACACAGTGACCCAATTTCCATGTAAACCTGAACCTGAACCTGAAGGAAATGGGGCCCAAAACCCGGTCTCAACAAACTCGAAACAAACCTAACGATGGAACTTTCATTTTTGTCTCCCTTTTTTCATGCGCTCTTTGCCCCAAACACCCCGAAAGGTATTCCAATCCGATGGATCATTTATTGGCAAGTTTGGCACCTGCGGCAAGGAAAAGGGCCAGCTCGAACATCCGCACTACATCGCCGTCTCGAACACGAACCGCGTCATCGTGTCCGATTCCAACAACCATCGGGTGCAGGTAGGTGTGAAGAAACCCGTGAAGGGTTTGACGGGTGGCAGCACAGGACTTAACCCCACAGTGCCCAGGCTTTTTTTTTCTCACACTGATTAGCATTCCAATGAAGCAGGGGGAAGGGGGGGGGGGCACAGAGGGCAACGGAAAGCACAGCACGAAATTGTCCACCCGGCCGGAAAACCCTCGTCAGGGCCCGCTCGTACGCTCGTAATCCGCAACAGCACCGGAAGCGAGCGGTCATGTAATATGTAATTTCCGGTGTCGGTTCTGCGGAAGTTTCTTTCGGTCGGTTTCATTGGATTGTGTTGAGGGGAATGAGGGTGTGTGAGCAGCTTGTTTTTTTTTTTTTACTTTCTCCGATACACCTGCGCTTTCTAGCACCACGGTTGGACACAGTTTTCCGGCCGTTCAGTCTCCCAATTTCCTACCGTTCGGCGGACTGTGATGGCACAGTGTGAACGGCTTGTATCTGCTCATTTGAATTTCCGGCCAGCTCTGTCAGTCAGCCCGTCAGCCGACCGGTGCTGATGCTTCTTCCGCTCTCCGTCCGAGCATATGGCCCAAAAGGTGTCAGAAAAAGACAACAGCAAGCTTTTGGCACCTTCCTGCAAGCTGGAGATGGTATCGGGATGGAAAATTTGGTGTTTTTTTTTTTTTTGTTGCGGGCGACGATTGCAATTTTCCAACACACTCTATCTCTCTCTCACTATATCTATACCTTTCTTTCCTTTCTATTTTGTACAGATTTTTGACGTCAACGGTCGCGTCCTGACAACGTTCGGCGGCGAAGGCTCCGAGGAAGGTCAATTTAAATTCCCAAGGTAAGTTCCAACGGACTTTTTTGCCCTTTTGTCCCCCTGCTTCATGTAGCAGTGCCATTCCGGTGAAGCACGTTCTTATATGATAGTTTGCATACGGTCTCCCGCTTCCGATGGTTATGGTTTCGTGTTCGGAAGGCAAGCGAGAGCAAATTGCAGCAGGTTTCTTCTTGTTTTTATTACCACTTTTTTCTGATGCCTCGATGATGCCTACTAAACCAGCGTTGTTCCACCATTTCATGTCGGTTTGAATTTCCTTCTCCCATTCTTCCATGGGACTGTGAAGCGATGTCGAAAGCGTACCCGAAATAGCTCCATTCGAGGGCCGGGAAAAAAGCTCACGCGGCACGTCAAAAGCGATAACGGAAACTATCTGTGAAACTGGTCTGTGTGCGCCCCTGTCTTCAGCAGGATAAGCTTCTGCCGAGTGCTCGAGATAATACGGTTTTTGGCTCAACGAGGGAGGGTGTGTCGGTGAAGCTTAGTAACGAATTCCACGGTTCGCTGGGCAGCATGTAACCGTTCGGGTGGAACATATTCTATTTCTGGTGCTATTCATTTTGACATTGAGCATGATCTCATTAAGCACGGGCTCGGGCACTGTTTACAGTGCAGGTGTGGCGGTATGCAAACGTAGCATCATTTACCAATGCTGCATTGCAACCCCATGCAGTGGACCATTAATTGTGCTGGTTTTTTTTTTCAACACTAATGTGTCCATATTAAAACGCTTAATTGCTGCTTTTTAGAGGCAGCATCAGTATCTCATTAAAAAAATTCTGGAACATAACTGCAATTAATGCTGGGTACGAACTTGATTGCTTGGAATTGCAGTGAAGTTATCTGTTAAATGCTATGTTCATTAAGATGGCATTTGCGCAGCTAAAAACGTTTGGCAATTTTGTTTAGATTTTGCTGTCCTGAACTACATCCAGGGATATACGTTGAACGTAGTAATGTAACATATTTTTCAGAACCATGCTGCTACCCAAGGACGTAGAAATGCACACTCTTTTCAAGCGGTTTATTGCGTTTGTTCACCTGTTTTTGTGAGAAGCTTACCTTTCAATGACAATGCTATGCCGTAACTCGAGCGGAAAAGAAGAACAATCTACACCAGATCTGACAGGCAAAAGTGTATTGCATACAAACGGTAAACAGTGCGAGAGAGATGAAAGATGTAAAAACCCCGTCTAAAACACTACATGAAAAAAACAACCTGCCAAACTCTCAAGAAAAGTTCAACGAGTTCCGGGCAAAACATGCAGCCCAGCCGGTAGACTCGTTACCGTATGTTTGTTTCCCAGCGGACGGAAACTGTCAATCCGGTTGTAAGGGGGGGGGGGGGCGATTTCTAGGCCGGCTAGTGCCGTACCGTTCCGGAATTGTAATCGAAATCGAACCGTGCGTGAAGACACATATCCAGCAGAGAAGGGAAGAAGGTGAGTCAATGAATGAGAGTACTGTTGTAGCAATTTTCACTGGAGCGAACCGGGCGAACGAACGTGATGGAACATGGTAGTGGGCAATGGAAACGGGCAGCAGCACAGCACATGGGCCAGTCACAGCCCATCCAGTGATCGCATCATTCATATGTCCGTGTAGGTGCTCCTTCTACCGTTCATGATCGATGGTGACAAAGCAACGGTGGCCACATGGCCTGTGACTGGTGAGTGGTTTTCATCTGCTCGGCGAAGGAGCCACAGGACCAACTACATCGGAAGGTTGGGACAAAATACACAGAGCGATGTTGTTGATGGGCCAGAGGCCCATTTCTAGCATTTCCTTTTCTCTCTTCGTAGACATTTATAGATTTTCCGTTGCGGTAAACTTGCAGGCTTTAATGTGGCAAGCGTAGTAAGACGCATTTTAGTACTAAATTTGTTGATATAGATTTTACGGAGTAAATAATCCTCATCGATTCCTCGCACACGCCTGAAGGTATGCTATTTGAGTAACAAAATGTTGTTTTTAGAAAAATGCCTTGCTAGCGGGAATGAAACATAGAAATTGTAACGATCACATCTACGTTCGCGAAGGTTTTTCCAAGACTTTATTACATCTTTTTCCCCTTCCTACTCGTTGTGACATTATTTCCATTCGAAACTTTCCATGAAAAATGTTGCAAATTTCCCTTTTCATTGCATCGAATACTTTTATTGTGTACCACTGCTACAGATAACCTGGTCCACATACCAGCTCACACATCCGTACGTCCTTTTCAGTCAGCAAGTGTGAACCACCACCAATCTCTCTCCACCCATTCACACGCGTGCACAAAGGGCAGAGCGTGTGGAACAAAATAAAGCAAAATGGCAAGCCAATCGCGACGTCAGCGCACATTAGCATAACAATGCCCCAGTACACATGCCAGTTGTGTTTGTTGATAATTTTCCGATTATCATCACAAGCTGTCCTGTTATGAAGAAATAATGTCAATATGATGGTGGAAAGCGCGCGCCCGAACAGTGCGCGGCGAACGGTTGCCATCGCTTCACCGCTTCTTCGCCGCCCTGCGGGCTGTTAGCACACGTGATGATTCCTGGATGCTCGACACACGGCTCTACACCATCCCCGGGTGCTGCGTGGTTCAACCTGATCCCGCACCATGCTGGCAGGGAAAACGGGGGAAAATGGAAACGGCAGACAAGCGTGCAGCAATCACTAGATTTGCAATAAATTGTTCCGCCCCGGGATAGGTTGTGCTTTGTTATTATTGCATTCGCTCTCCGCATCTCGCTAAACGAACGTGGCAAGCCAGACCGAGTGAACAGGGTGGATGCTGCTGCTGCTGCTTCCTGGTAAGCGGAGCACAGTCGCGCCCAAGAAAAGCGCACCGTTATTTTCGTTATATTTTGCAGCTTCCACAATGAAATAAAGCTGTGTTTCCATATCATATTCCTTCATTCAGTAGAGAAGTCGCACCATAAATGTTGAGTATCAAACAGTTACATTTATCTTAAACCCAGTATCCCCGCTTGAAATACCCCTTCTTGCGTAAAAATCGAGTTGAATCGCTATGACGTCGTTTAGCAACGCGCACACAAAAGCTCACCGCTGACGTTTATTGGCGTTGGGCAGCATCATTCCTTACCGAAACGCTCCAGGCTACGGCAAAACTTTTCTCCCTTCAGTTTTTCCCCTTTTCGACACAGTTTCTTTTTTGCTGTTGTTGTATTTGTTTCAAACTGTACTTCGATTTACACCAATCCATAACAAAGTGTGTATGTGCGTGCTGTTCGTTGAATCGCTAGTTTGAGTGGTTTGTTTTGTAAGTTAAAGAAGTAACCGGTCCGAGTGGTTCCGCTTTCCTCTGTCCACCTCTCCAGCAGCTTGTGAGGGCTTTATGTTTTCATCGAGAGTAGAAAAAAAAGTTGAGCGGAGCTACGATGGAAAAACTAAATCCATCACCTGAAGTGGGCTTTGTTTGTTAGTTGTGGGCGAGCATTTTTGCCTTGCTTCACTCCTTCACTGCCCATCGCTTAACGATCGCTGTACTTGTCCATCTTCATTTGCGGCTCCCTTTACTAGCGGCTCTTTCCCCGTCCGGACGCGGAGGAGTGGCGTATCAGTTCCAATCGAGAGCAAAAAGAAAAATGTGCGCCTCCTTGTTGAACAGAACCAATTGTGCTGATTGCTGATAGTGAGGTTGCTTCATTGCCCCGTTTTAAATGCACTGGAGCTATTATGTAACATTAAAGCTCTTTCTTCGCAAGTGTAAGCAATGACACAGTTATAGTGATGAGATAATTTAATAGTAAAATAAACCAAAGAACGGGAAGTTTTGGAGACAATAAAACCTTTCATCGTATAAACCTTTTTTCTGCCCTCAAACGCACTAAGAGTTGCTTCATGTTTGTTATCGTTTCACGCCCGCAGGGAACTGGTGGAATCCTTTCGAAGGAATCCCATTCCTTTTGATGATCCCATCCTGTGTCCGTGTGTGTTGTTGTGCCATCCGAGCTGTCCTTGTGCTTGTATCGGTCTATTTGTTCAATGTTTACCACTTAAAGTGACACAAAAAATGACATTTTTGCTGAAAAACACGTGCCACCTTTGCTGGTTGTCGTGTGAAAAACGAACTTTAAAGCCACTCACTATCAAAATGCTACTTTTGTTGCTCCCACTGTCCCACACATTCAACCTTGACTTTTTACGTTTTATTAGATGGTAAATTGTGATTTTTCCAACATTATTTTTCTTGTAGGACTTTTTACGTCCTTTTTCATTTCCATTCTGTGGGTGTGTGTGTATGTGTTGGTAATGCTGGTTAAATGGTATCACGTACCAGCACCGTTGGGTTTGATTTATGCAACGTGTGAATCTCGCGTGGAAGCTGGGCCCACCACTGGGAGCCTTTTCTTTGCCCGCACAAATAAAATTGCCCTGCTCATCGCCCGACCACACAACACCCACCACACAGCGGTTAGCGGATGTCTGCGTTTGTAGTCCCTCGAGAGCGACTGGCAACCATTGGTTTATGAAGACACGCCCAGAGCCGACTGATGGGCCAAACAACATCTGAGCGGAGCAGGCACAAAGTTTAGAACCCCACGGTTCAGTTCAGAACGGTATCAGGCGTAACCGGCGCCAGCGTTCACGACGACGTGCCCTGTGTTTATCATTCTTCCTTCCACAACGCTCCGTTTAGCGGGCTAAATCGTGTGTGAAAGTTTCGCCGGCAGCACTGTGCGATGTATTATTTAGCGAGCGAGTCGGCCGTGTCTCGTGCGGTGGTCGAAACTTTTCCTCTGACATATTAACTCTGCCAAGTATCCGCTCATTAGCGGAAGAAGCTGCTAACGTCTCGCACGTTACAGCGGGGTGGATTGCACTGGTCGAATAAAACTCACCCCCCGCCCCCTGGTGGGCTGAGGAGGGCTCTGTTTTGATGATTAATTTAGCAGTTGCGGATAAAGTTTTTGAAAAGCACGGTTAAAATTATTTATTCCTCGCCAGCAATTCATTACACTCTGGTGGGGGGCCGATGGAAAGGGAAGAAAACTTTCATCCAAAGTGAGCAACAGAGCGCGAGAGAGAGAAAACAGTGGAAAAAAAGTGCACAGTGTGATGGTTGGGCAGGAGCAAAATTATGCCATAACCTTGTTTGCGCTTGACGGGCGAGTTGAGCGATGAGAGATAGGAAAATTGAAGTGTAATCAAATAAGAAAACCTCTACAGCCTCTCTACGAGAAGGATTCTAAGCGGTGCGGACGGGAAGGGAAGGAGAGAACGTTTCATCAGCCCCGGATTTGTCGTTGATGATTGAAAGTAGTACGAGTAAATGTTGACGAGCATCTGATTCGGTGAATGGTTCTGGGCGATTTGGCAGAGCAGTGAAAACTATTGGGTGTTCGCAAAAGTTGGTGAGAAAAGGAAGCTTTCGAGTGTTATTTGAAATATCTTCCATTTTCCTAACAAAACACTCTCAATTGACTTATTAACAACAAGATTGAAGTCTGTTAATGTTATGATTTTCCTTTAAATGTAACCACAATAACATGTTATTTACATAATTTATCGTAAAAGATAAATTGTTTGGAAATTATTTGCTGGAAAAAATGGCTCTACAAATATTAAGATAGAGCAAAATATAGTTGAAATGAAATGAAGGAGTAGTTTTAGTTGCTGCTCTTATCCTAATGCGCTGGAACGTCAATTTGCCCTCTCTCCTTATATCCATGTATCTTACTAGCTCATTTCATAATTAGATAAAAAACAGAAATAATATCAAATACATCTCCAAAAACATCAGAAAATGCTTTCAAGGGTTCAGTTTTTAGAATTAAGAAACATATTCATTCTTCAAATTGATAGCCGTACAATTCAAAAAATAGAGAAGCTTCTTTGGATAACTACACTGAAACTCGTAAAAAGGACGAACGTTCTGTCAAGTCGATAAAAGCAAGTTGAAGAAATCTTCTTAACAGTCATACAGATTAGATGAAACTAACTGTTACAGCATATGCAAATGATCCTTGTGTGTTAATATGCTGTTAAGACCAAAGTAATAAAAAAGCATTAAACTTCATTTCCTTCATCATTGAATGCACACTGAGGCTCGATTCAATTACATCCATCATCACCATCGATGCTCACCGGATAACCTTACATTCAACCTCAGCCCTTTTTTCCTTTTAAGGGAGGGGGGAGGAGTGGGGGCCATCCCAAGTGTCCGAGCCCTTATTTGCCAAACGAGATATACCAATTCAGCAAACCATTCCCAGGATCATTCCGATTACAATCACATAAAATAACATTAATTTCATTTGCGCGCACACACACACTCCCAGATACATACAATTCCACTCTAGAAAACGAATCCGTACTTTAGAAACTCCCCTCAGGGATCTTGGGCACTCCCTGGACGGTGACATTTTATCACGAACGGTGCCAAAAATGAGATTCTCTTCGGCTGCTACTGCTGCCTGTCTGCCTTTTGCGTACCCACAGCGAGACCCGAGGAGAGCCATACCTCCCACTGGTGTTGGAGCGGGGAAAGGGAAGGTTTTTGGGGTAGGGCGTCCGGGCGGGTGGCGGGGTAGGATTAAAATGAAAATGTTGTACCACCGCACGATAAATGTTTTGCTTCCGGGCGGTGGGGAACGAAGGTGGCTGGCCACGGCTTGTTTGGGGTTGACCATTGCTCGGGAAGGCACACAGGAATGCATTTCCCGAACGCGACGGGAAGGAGGGAGGAAAGCGAAGGAGCACAATCCAATGCCATGCCGTTGCATACCGAACCCGAGCATGTCGCATGTTGAATGTTAGCATTCCTGTCCAGCCGAATGAAAATGGGAATGGGGTTTTTTAGGGCTGTAGTATTGGGAGATGATTGCATTGCACACTCGTCCCAGGTAAGATGAAGGTCCAAAGGTCGCTCAGAAGGTGGAACACACACACAGCGGAGTGTCCTGAAGCCATCTTTGGTGGAATTTTAAAAGGACCTTCGTGCGAATAAAAAGCACGAAACAGGGCCACATTGAAGGATCAAAGCAAGGTCGCAACCACTCCCCCCAAAAAGGTAAAAAGAGAATTTGAAGCACTCCTGCACGTGATAAAATCACGCCAACGTCGCCGGCAAATTGTTCCTACGTGCTGTTGGTCGGTGGGGGTCTCGCTTGTGATTCCGACTTCTGACATTCAGATTGGAACAGGATTCTCGATTCTAAAGCGAATACAACTCGCAAAGCACCGAAGCGGTGTCAAAAAGTCAGCCAGTCTGTCGTCATCGTGCTCATCACCTTGTCTCATTGTCACCTTGCACCCCTCTCCCGTGAGAGAGGGGTTTGGTGGTGAGGAAATTGTACACCCGTACATCAAAGACGTGCCGGAATGCTGGTGCAGAAGTATTCTTGGGGACGATGGTGTCTCCTGCAGTATTTGCTGGAGCTTGGCTGCGGGCTGGTCGACCAGCCGTTCCGTTCGTCTTTCTGACACATACACACCGGAACCGGAACCATTCAAACGCTGGTTTGAACGTGGTGATGGTAGTGGTGATGGTGCAGTTTTCTCACTTGGAAAATGTGTTTGCATGTGCAAGTAAATTATGCACCCGAGGGCAGCAACCATGCACACTTGTGTCAATGTTATTCCACAGCTAAGCTTTATGTCTGGGGTGATGTACTAGCATCACCACCATCCCTTACGTACCTTCATGGGCAAGCTGCAAAGCACTGGGGGGGGGAACTCAAACACACCAGCACAGAACCAGCTTTCCCGGGACGCAAGGTGACACTTGTGTGTATGTGTACGTGTGGCTTGTTCGATTACACGCGACGCTGAGCGCGCCCCGTACGTGTGGGTCGGGAGGGGAGGGGGGCCTGCACTTAATTTACCCCGACCGACCAGGGCCGTGTCTCATGTTTTATCTCATCAATTTTGAGCTTCAATTAGTGGCCTTTATAAACATGTGCTTGTGAAAATGAAACCTTGGTTAATGTCGTTTTGCAAAATAATGGTTTTGCTGCTAACGGAGCAAAGGAGCGTGCAGGTGAAGTGGACCCTCCGTGTCGTAGCACAGTCGCTGGCCGTTGGGAAGCCGTGTCACTGGGTGGTGAAGGAGGGATTAGTTAGTTTAACAAGATTTTGTGCTGCTATAATTTGCTACCAAACCTGACAGGTAGCACGGGGTGAACGCTGTGGACAATGATGATTATCTGGTGGATGGTTTAGATTAGACCGGCTCATTGACGATGTACACATTACACGATGCATGTCGCAAATTGGCACGAAGGTTGGAAGTGTTTATGGTGGAGTAGTTAATTGAGTGTTTGTTGGGAATGATTCGATTAATGGTACATGATACATTGGGATTGGTACATGACTGCATGTCGGAAGATCGAGCGTCTTCTTACTGATTTTGTTCCAGCGCAGCCATTATTTACGTTCCTTGTTGCTCCATACTTAATCTTATTAGGAGTTTATATTCGTAATTTCACACAGTTCTTCTATAAAGAGTGTAAACTGTATGTAAAACTAGTAACTGCTGTTCTGTTCTAGATACTTTAGCGTGAGCTACGTTTCAAAATGAATCCATTTTGCAGCTTTGTTCATTGGATTGTTGCACGGCTTTCTATACAAGTTAACCTGTTCTTCGTATTCCCCGTAATGTGTAGCTAACACTTAGAGCTGCCAAACCCATATTGGTGTAAAATGATTGAGACGAACTTACAACCAAAGTGGCAAACACATTTTTTTCATTTCTTAAGGGCCAGGTTAGAAAGCATCCAGACGGGTTTATGGTTGGGATTTTGGGCACCTTCATGGATAAGAATTGATTTATTAATTTAACATACTATCTGCAATGCCTCTTATAGGACCAAAAACAACACAAGAAAGATTTTTGTACAGGTTTCAACTTTGAGGCTCATTACAGCTATAATATATCGCCTCCTAGAGCTAATACTCAAGAGCTTCTAATGTCTTAATGTACTAATTAGTACAATTATGTGAATTCTGAGCTGATTCGTGAATTATATGCAAGTGTATGTCTCATACACCACATACCAAATTCATAAATATCAGCAACGAGTCGCAAAGAATACAAAAACAGCGCCTGTTTGTTAATCGCTCCACATTTCTGTCCAAACCACGCACATCAATGTCACTCTGCGAATATTGCGATATTGAGTGCAAAACGTTCCGTTTAAAGTTTGCTCCAAATTAAACCAGACACGCAGCTCTTTATGATCTGAAACTCACCATCACTCTCTCACACACACACACACACACACACACACACACACACACATACACACTTTATTTTGCACCGTTCAGTTTGGATCATCATCAGCATAACGGGGCTATCTGTTCGCTCCTTCCCATTCCCATTCCGGAACGTGCATATCTGTCAGCTACGTGTCAATCAGCCAGCTCACGCATCTGGTGTAAGTGAATGTACAGTGTAATGCAAACAGCGCAACAAAAAAACACCCCCAAAAAAGGATGCTACCATCTTCCCAAACCAGGCTCGAGCTAAACGCGTTTCGTTCGTGGAAAATTGGCAAGCAGCAGGACCGCGCATCAGCCTTCCACGAACGTACTGTATTCCCTTCTGCTCTCGTTTTTGCCTTTGTCTTTTCGCTTCACCTCACTTGTCATGTTTGTGCACCACCGGAAGTGTGCCCTAATGCACGCTGGGTGTGTGTGTGTTTGCTACTGACGGAATGTTTTTTTTTTTATCAAATCCTTCCTTTTTTTTGCGCGACAAAGAGGTGGAAAAAAGTGTCTACCATTGAAGACACCAACCCACAGAAGCGCCAGAAGCAGATGATATGCCGATGTACAATGCGCGCGTGATGGTGACGGCCATTGTTCATAAATTAAACTAAACTAACCCCCGTTGCTTTTTTGCAACACTTGACGCGCCACCTTTTGGCGGAGATTTATCATCCCGTAGCTTTGTTAGCGTGCGGCCACCTTGGCGTCCATCATTCACATCATTCGGCAGCAGTGTTTGCGCGCTCCGAAAACGGCGAGTTTCAGGTGACCTCCTCCGAACGCCGAATGTACAGCTTCGACGAAACTCTTTCCCCAGTGCTGGATAGAGAAAACCCGCCGCCGGCAGCACGGGTAAATTGGTTCCAAGAAGTGGGCACTAGAAACTCGTCGCATCGCTGTGCAACAGCTCCTGATCGCACCAAACAACAAATCATTCAACCCGGTACCGAAGAGGTGTACTGTGCTGATGTTGCCATGCCAACATCGAGTCGCTTGTTTCGTGGGATTGGATTTTGACACTTTTCTTCTCAATTAACGAGTACTCATTCCCCTCAGGAGAGGGATTGTATCAAAACACAGAAGCCCCCGTCTCGCCCGTTCTCAACCGGAGCGAAAAAAAACCCCAAGTGGAAGCTATTTTAATTGCCTTTATTTTGTTCGTTCGATTCGCTGGAATTTATGCGATACTGCGATACTGCCGCAGGGCCGCAGAGTTCAGCGTCTCAGCGACTCCGGGGCCTCTCAACAGGGAAAAGTGTAACAGATTTTTCATCCCCGTGTAATTAAAAGCAATCAATTCGTCCAGATGCTACGACTGATTGATGTCGATTGACGCGGGTGCAGGGGATGTCGATGGTTCCTTTGCAATGAATTTCGACGTGAACCATGGTTGGGGTTGAAATTCTTTGACTTTGACCGTTGTTTCGTCAACTCGTTCCTTCAAACATTGCAAAATATTTACTTGAATAAACCATAACAAGAACTGTTTGTAGCACAATTTTGCCAAGAAACGATGTTTAGATGAGTTTTTAGCTGCTGTGTTGTTGCAATGAGTAATTTCTGGATATTTCACGTTGATCAGAACACGTCTTTCAGGTAAAGTTGTTTTCAATTAGGTCGAAAATCAATCTGGAGGAGCGTCGAAAGTTAGAAAACAGTAAAAGTGATAAAATCAAATGAAAAGCACACTTTGAACAAAACTTTTTATACAAAACTGTGTAAAGTTTCTTGAAGAAGAGGTAACAAACCCCTCGATATTGGTTTGTTTCTTCAGTCGAAACTCTACTACGATCAGCGCCATCAAAGAGGATCAACAACACATCCATCCGTATGCTATCAAGTGTGCCTAATTATAGTGTTTTTGGTCTATTTTGGAAACGAAACTTTCCCCTCACGAGAAAGTTTCACCTCACAGCGGAACAAGTCAATTGGAAGTATGAATGATGGGGGTCGGTAACCAGGCCCTGTGCTCATGTTGTGTGCTAGCAAACTGTGTAATGTTAGTGTTTAGCCACATGATTGGTAAGCCACGGAAGCGATGGTTTGCCGGAACTGGAAAACCCCTTTTTCTCCGCAAAAAGCTTGTTTCTTTCTCTGCCGGAAAGTTACAGCAAAAGGTGGTCGAGACATGAGTCGATCAGACCACCACACGTTGGTGTTGGTGCTGATTGTCCGAAAAGGGGATCAACCGCCCGCCCTGCTCTCAAAGGCAATACAGGGAAGAAATTTATGTAGAGGTTAATGTCGGTATCCATGCAATAGATTGAACCGATGCCAGAGGTCAATGTATGAGGCTCTTCTCGGAAGCTAGTGTTCCGGGAGGGTGTTCCCTCTTTTGATTGGTTTTGTAAGCAATCTTTTCTAACGCTTAAGAGCCGTTTTTATAGAGGTTAGAGTGTGTTGAAAAATAATTCACAAATCACTAAAACAGGCAATTGTGAAGAAGGCAAACGCTGGCCAAGCATCACCATCAATTAAGCAGCAAACAACTCAAACACACACACACACATATACATTATCTTTAATGCTTTTAAAAATATGTCTCCCAGCCCGTCAGAAAATTTTTGAGCAAGACTTTCAATTACAACATTTTCCGCATATTTCTCACTCCGCCATCAATCTTAGCCAACCCGGTGAGTGAAGTGCCTTGATGCTGGAGGTGGGGGGAAAGCGAACCTACAAAGCATCGAGAAAAATATTTTTATCGAAACATCCGCCCTTTCACCTCCTGCTAGCCTTGGTGTTCTCCCGTTCTATAAGAACCTAAAACCCCTCCCACCAGCTCGGTGTCAGCTGTTGGTTGGCTGATGCCTGCCGTTTGTTTATTAATTTTCCGCCAAATTACAACACATGTCCTTCCTGGGTGGGTGTCTTACGCATTCTTTCGGCTGCTTTAGCATAAATCGTGACCCCTTTCTCGGCTGTGCCTCCGGGGAGGGTGCTACAGCATCCGGGAGCGACGGGTGCGAACAGTTTTGTCACCGCACCCAAGAAGCCTGCCTGCTGTCCTTCGAGTGTCCTTAGGTTCGGCAACATAATCCCTTCCGCTGTGCCTCGGACGTGCTCATCTTCTTTTTTTTCTTTCTTTTTTGCCTGCGCCGCGAATCATTGCCGTAGCAAAACGATAAACGATAGCGAACGAACGAACGAACGAACGATCCGGCTTTTCCACCCCACGCGGGAAACGGGCAATGGAATCTCATTAGGGCTCGAGCGGAGAAAAGAAACTTTGCCCTATAAGGAGGCAAACAGAGAGAGAAAGAGAGGGAGGAAGAGACCCAAGCTCGGACAGCTCGCACCATTTCCTTCGACCCAATGCGTGCGTGTGCGTGGTGCTCGATCGATCGATCGATCATTTCAGCATTCCAATTATTTACGATTTCGCCTCTACCGAAACGGTGCGCGGGGCGCGTTCAAGCAATAGCAGGTCAAAACATAAGTTCAACATAAGTTGACTATCGGTGGGGCCATTTTTTGGGGGGCAAACTTCTTCCCGCTCCATCCCCGGCGGAGTGCGAGTTTTTGCTCTGTCCGTGCCACACTGTGTATTTGTGTTCTGGCTTGACGGCTTTTTTTGTGTGTGAGCTATAGCTCCGTGGTGTTATTATTCTGCTTTCTGTGGCAGAATGGTTTGTCATTTGATGGGTTCTTGGGACCGAAGTAGCTTAATGTCGATGTTTGATGGATTGCTTTTGAAAACCTTTTTCCGGGAATATTGTTATTGGCACACAGCCGGCGCGGATTACGGCAAGTGTTGAACGAGAAAGTTGAAATCGGAATCATTAAGAGTCGTTTTCGTTGCCTTCGGACCATTCGCTGGTTGGTTTGGTTTTATGGTTTTGTGACTTTCGGTTAAAGCGTGCTTGAAATATGTCCAACATAGTTTCACACAACACAGTAAGAATGTTTTCCAGCTCAACAATTTTATCGCACCTAATTCCACTCCGGCACGATAGCCGCTTCATCACATCGCAACGAAGTAATCAAACTTTCCGATCCGATCTTAATTCCATTCCAGCGAGACTTTGCAGCTCATAATTATTCTCTTGCCTCATCAGCCATTACATAATCTTGGTATCGATGCTTCGCAATCAAACCCGAACCGGCTTAAGCCTCATTCTAGCCCCCCGGATCAAACGCTCCACCTCCCTCGTGGCCATCCGATAAACAAGCACGGCCACCGACAATTTGCAAACGCGCTTGTGCCGTGTGCTGTGCTCCGGGTACTCACTTACCAAACACTCCAGCAAACTTTAATTACAATTCAAACCCAGGACACGATGACAGGCCGCAGCGCAATTGCATACGAAATCTAATTGCTGACTCGCCGACAAAAGTCCTCCCAATCATACTGCCCATCCTTCACTCTATCTGTCTCTCTTTCTCTCTCCCTGTCTTACTCTTTCATGCACTCTTCTCTTCTTGAAAGTCCGCATCATCGGTTGGCGACAGCTCGGTTCGTCCATCATCATGCCTGCTGCTCCAGCCTGAGCAAATTATAGTTTCTGGGAAAGTTTTACAATTACGCCCGCATCCCAGTTATGTCCCGTTTGGTCTGTGTGTGTTTCTGTGTACCATGGCCATCCGGCACACCATCCCGAATGACGCAATGACTCTGCTGCTCCTTTCAGCTGGCACTCACAAGCGCGCCTCGCTCGACGAATGAAGCAATATTCGCACAAAACTGCTGACTTGCTGCGACCACACGGCCTGTGACTCTCTGGCCCTTACAAGCTTCACTTGAGAACCCCCTCTACTAGCGGGCCGACATGGTGGCCGACCACCAGCATCGGTTCAAAAATGAATGATTTATTAAATTTGGAAAATAATTTGATCCATCGCTCGCTTATTCCATTTCGGATTTCGGCAAAGATCAAACGCTTTGGCGGTGCCGGTTCCTGGTGCCACTTTGGAGCTGCAGTTGGGAACGTTTCTGGGTGTGGGAAGTGTGACACCGACCCTGCACCTCCCAGATATAGATCAATATTGGATATACAACAGGCAGCATTAAGGCAGCGTCGGTGTGCAGCTTCCAATTCCAATGAGCCCACATCGGGGAAACACTCTGATTGGCATCTATCGCGGGCGCACTTCTGTTTTATTCCTTCAGAGGGATAGGTTTTGACGCGGATTTCGTGGAAAATAAGAGACAGACGCGTGGCTGTACGCTGCCTTAAACGTACAAATTCGGTTCCGACGGCAACGCTTCTATAGAATGTATCAAAATATGGATGATGATGGGCAGAAGCTTTGGCAAAGTGACGCAAAGATATAATACGCTGAGGGCTACCATTATCGTGGCTGTTGAGGAAGGCGGGAAAACTTTTCCAACACGGTTGCTAGGGAAACTGTCGCCTGAAAACGAGACATGTAGCATTACAACACACACACACACGCCCTCACACAATGGCACAGGTTCGATGGTATAATGGGTTTAAACTTTTCCTTAAAGCGTTGACTCTCTTGGCAGTTCGTGTGTAATACTGTGAGTGTAACCTAAGAATGATAAGGGGATTTTTTGTTGGTCGAATTACTGAGCGAGATTAAGAAAGCGTAGGAATGCTTAATAACATTTACTGAACCCATTGGATCGATTTTTTTTTGTTTAATTGAGCAACGCAATAAATATGGAAGAGATGCAACACAAAACGACAAAAAATCCTATTAAACCTATTTACATTTGCAAGGAATGTTTATATACTTGAACCTTATTTTGGACTATGATAGACTTTCTAACTATTTTTACCCAAGCTATCGAGGAAATTTTGAACAATTATGATGAAGTAATAGGTAGAGTAGAGTGGTAATTGTGAAGTAGAGGTCATAGGTAATTTTTTTGAAGAGACGAATGATGCCAATCGGCTCAAACTCTGTTCAAAAATAAACAAAAAAGGTCATTTTTTGCTTAAAGTATAAAGATTAACATTATTTGTTGAGCATTATTCCTTTTTGAATAGAAGCTTTTGTCAAATGAGCCACAATTGCACTCATTTAAATCATTTAATGAAAAAACTCCCCTTACCAAGCAAAAATACGCCCCATCCCCCCATCCAAAAAGTATCAAACCAAACACAATTTCCACTAACAAAAGAAAAGCTACATTTGTACAGCGTTGCTCCCGTTTTGTACTTCGGATGCCTTTTTTCGTGGAAAAACGCTTCAGGAAAATTACTTCGCCTACCCACGGCAACATTGCTGGATGACGGATTGCATGCTGAATGTTGCCACCGCACGGCATCTGGGATGTGGATTCTTGTAGTTTTCGCTCCCGCACTTTCTTCCACCGCTCCATCACGATCTCGATTCTCTGGAGGTGAGAATTTTTGCTCCCATCGCCAGCAAAAAAAAGCAACAAAACTAAGACAAAAAAAGGAAACAAGAAACATTGCTCGAATGATTGATGATTGTCATTGGCGTTTAATTTCGTTAAACGTGTTTCCGCACACGCACGGCCACCAGTGGCCGGTAGTTGTGTCCATCCCACACGCAAATTGTATTGGAAATTCAATCACGAATAAACGCAAAAATTCGGGCAAAGGCCGGCCAAAGCACAATCGCGACCATGCGGCATGGGATGAGGTGTGCTCAAGAATGTGGCAAACAAGGGCACTCGTATAACAATACGCAATGGAGTTTTTTTGTTTTGTTTGTGTCTCCCAAGTTGCGTTGTTGCTGCGAAATTGTTCACAAAATAATGCCACGTGTTGGGCGTCAATGAGAAGAATGAGAAGCTGAGGGACCCTTCCATCCCAGCATACCGCTCTAGAATGCGCCCTCTGTCTATCCGTTTTATGTGTACGCTTTCTACGAATAGGGCAGAAAGAACGCACTTTGCTCATTTGGTATCTGTCCCCTTGTCACCGTTTTGGTAACGTTGTTTTGGCCACGCGTCTTTTTTATGTGCTTTCCCAAAATCCGTGGATAACATGAAGCTATTTACATTGCAAAACGGAAGCTGAGCTGCGTTCGACCAGGCACCGAAGCAGCTCCCGACCCCGACCACGGACTGATCTAATTTGTGGGATAATTGAATTTGGCTTTTGGAAATTATTTCCACCCACTTTTTGCCATGGTTCATCATGTCATAGATCCCACACAGACACACACGCACACTCTGTCCCAAACAGTTGGCTGGACGAGGGTGTTACAATGCGAACACAAAACAATTGTCGCTTTTCCGATGACATTTTACTCGTTCTGTAAGTGTTGTAAACGTTTCTTGGAGGACAATATAGACAGTGGGTTGCTCTAAGCATTGATTCGTTTTCTTTGTCGAATTTGAAGCATGGCAGTTTGATAGACATTAATCCAACGAGGGAAAGATTAAGGGACGCCTGGTCAGCTACGGGTACGATAAGACGATTCGTTTGATTGAGTTTGCCGTTATCAGTTTGTATAACTTTCACCAGAGACATCTAGAAGATTCGAATGATTTTGCTGAAACTTTGTCTTTGAATGACTTTGAAGCATATTAAACACAGCATTTAAAACGGGCTCGAACTACTGCTCGGTTGCAAACAGAGTTTCATCCGCTATGAGTACATAATTTGACGGATAGATGGCGCTGTACTGTCTTCGTTAGGGCCACTGTTTCTGGCCGATATGAGAGCTTAAATTTCAAATCAATTAATTTAATTGTTACCCTTCTGTGATTGAATTGATGAAACCGTTTTCTCTTAACTTTACTTTGAATAGTAAAATATTTTTATATACAACTGTATGTTAAATTTAAACTCCAATCTAGCTATGCCGCAAACAACCTTTTAATATTCTCTCGCTCTATTTTGTGTGTGCTTTCTTCTCCCTAGGGGCGTTGCGGTGGACGATCAGGGCTACATCTGCGTCGCCGACTCGGGTAACAACCGCATCCAGATCTTCCACCCGGACGGCAGCTTCCTGCGCGCGTTCGGCTCGTGGGGTTCGGGCGACGCCGAGTTCAAGGGACTCGAGGGCGTTGCGATCATGTCGAACGGCAACATCCTGGTGTGCGATCGGGAAAACCATCGTGTGCAGGTGTTTTAGTGTGACGGGTAAGGGGCCGGTGATCAGCAAATGCTTCCTTACAAGAAGACTACCTTTAAATGCATTTATTATTCTTACGTTTTAGTTGTTCGAGGTTGCTGTGAAAGCGGCAATGGCGTACATTTGAGCGTTCATCAATGAAGTTGTCATCAAGTCATCAAAACGAATTGCTGCAACCGCACAGCGTTACACTTAAGCCGTATTTTGTGTCACCAACCCTTCCTTAGCCTAATTCGTTTCAAATTGTTCTCTTAATGTTTCATCGTTGCAAAACACCTTTCATTCGTATCACTAATAGGAATGGATGTTTGAAGCAGTTTACCGACAAATTCAACGTACACTCATCAACATAAGCACAGTGGAATATGTAATGCGCCCAATCGTTCGCTCGTAAGCTAATAAGCGGACGATGGTTTAATATGACGGTAATGGTTGAACGTTACATTACCGCTAGTGGTGGCTTTTTGCTAGATAGTTAGATGGAAATAAAGGTTTTTTCTCTTCTTTGTCTGAAGTTTTCATCGCCGGCTGTCGTGTTTGCTGTCCTGTGCCTTGCACTCCCTTGCGCGAAAGAAACGTGGCAAAGCGGTAGGGGAAATTCAATCAGCTCGCCCGACCACGAGCCAAAAATTTGCATCGACGAAATTCAATATCAGCGGCAGCGTGAAGCGGATTTCGATTGGTTGCTATCGCAACCGGTCGCTTCGAGCGATGCGTTTGCGCTCGATTACTTTTATCCCTGATCGCCGGCACGGCCACTTACCGCAAACGCAAGGATGTGTGCCGCAGGTTTGGACTTTTGGGATACGGGTATACGCTTGACAAACGAGCTCTGCAATGCCGCAAAACTGGCGGGTTATTGAGTGGCTGCCCAAAGTTGACCATATAGCGTGCATGAGTTTTGGTTGCGGATAGTTTGTATCTACATGCGCAACCAAAGGATTCTACAGCAACATCTATTCGCAACACGCAAACCAACATTTGATATCTGTTTGACAGATTGCTTAATAAGTGGTCACAGATAGATTGTCTTTTGTCAGCCATGGTTCATACATGTTAATTGGCAAACCAGAATCAGATTGCAGTACTGTCAATCATTTCAAAATGCAACTCAAAACATCCGAACTACGTTTTGTACACAAATTTTGTAGCCATTTAGGTGTGTTCTCTTTTTTGGCTGCATCTCTTATACATTGGGAAATTTTAATCACCCGTCAATTAAATCGGTTCTAAAATTTTCCTCCTGAAGGATACCATCACACGTCACGCTGGATGAAAACTTTTGATACTTCACCATACTTTTCCATGCTTTCATGCACATACTTTTGGCAAAATTTTAGACCCTCAATAGAGCGCATTTACCTTTTGTTAAGGGGGAGCAGCCCGCTGTACAAAAGCATGCAGCACGGCAACAAGAACCGACCGAAAAAAATGAAAAGGAACCACATATTAATCAACTAAACTTTTGCAACTGAATGATTGCCGCACACTGATGTGAGTTGTTGAGACTGGTTGAGACTTTTGTGATGGATGCCTGTTGGAAAGAAAGGGGAGAAATCGGCAAAAACGGGAACCAAAAAGGCTTTTCTGTCGGACATCTGCTTGTATCGCTCCGTACTGAGCTTTGGCAAGGTTGAGGCGAGTAATGCGTTGTACAATAAGGTAATGCAAAAAAAAAAAACGCAAGGTACACCCATTCAGAAAACATGTTTAATTTGGAAAAGTGCAGCAGTTCCCAGAACTCTATTCGATTCCTACAATATCAGCTTCCAGCATACGGAAAGCATGGGAAAGCTTTGCGATGACGCAGCGCACGGTACGATATTTTTGTTGATGCAAACCGGCATAGCTATGGTTTGTGCACAACAGTCGTCTGGCCGGGGGTCTTATTATACGCTGAAAGTAAGGCGATGCTAGCAAGGAAATTGTTGCAACTAAACCTACACGCACAAGAACACACACACACACTAACACCGAAATTCATACCCGAATGCCATTTGCTTAGAAGCATCCGATGAGTCCGCTGACGCTGTGCGAAGTGATGCAGAAACGGATTCTCGCATGAGTACGTAAGAAACTTCCACTATTCCTTGTTTTTATCTCTAGCGATAGATGGACTGGTGCACAGGTAAATATACAACTGCAAACGCAATACGGCGTGCATTATACTGAGCAACATATTTTAATTTAAAGTTCGCTCTCGGTGCTAGACAAGCTTCACTGAACCATATCAAATACGGGTTGAAGGCTTGTGTACTCAAAATCATTTGCTTTCGTACTCTCTTCAGGAGAATAATCACGGTCTAAATTTATACATGTTTAGCTGTTGTATTGCAGTTTCTATTGCAGTAAGGTTGTGTGGTGCGTATTGCATACCTTCAGGCGCAAAACACGCATCGAGCTCCATGGAACGGGCATCTCTAAAAGTGAGTGTTCAATGAGTCAGTGAAATATATTGGAGCCCTTAGCTTTCTTTCAATGTGTATGCTGTACAATCATACTAATGGCAATAAGTTGAACAATCGTAATAATTAATGGAAAGGCATTTTGTAATGCTACAATGCTGCATAACACCATCGCAAAGAATGATGAAGTACTCGGTGGGTATGTAATTAACTATCAGGCACATTCTTTATTTCAAACCAGAACTTCCTTCCCGCAACATGCAATCCTTCTTACAATCCTAGCTCCAATCAATAGTTTCTCCAATTTCCCCTCAACATTCAACCATTATTGCTTGCCGTGCCCGGTAAGACACTCATCTGCCATCGTTGAATTGAACCTGCAAGCGCACAACCTACGTACAGCACACTTACAATTTCGATTGCGAATCGCGGAAAGCGCACAAAGCGCACAAACTATCAATCAATCGCGCTTGAATCAGAAGCATAAATTGACCGTTTTACAAATAAATTGCACTAAATTATGATTGCACACGCTGCTGCAAAGGAACGCGAGAACGGAAGAGCGATAAGTAGAGAGTGTGTGTGTGAGAGAGAGAGAGAGAGAGAGAGAGAGAGAGAGAGAGAGAGAGCGGGTAAGAGAAAGTGCGGAAGCGCACGATTACAGAGCACCATTCATTGAGCAGTGGTTAACGAGCCTAATGAAGGCGTATTCTTGTGCATTCTGTGGCGTCTCAAGCACGAGAACTTGACAGAGGCTAGCGGTAGGCGGAACTTTGGCGCGGAAAGACGACGTTTCCTTTTGGATGGTTCAATCGAGCCGTAATTCCAGTGCCAGTAATCGTGCCGCTTTTCATGATTCCGTTGCATGATTGCTTCCTCCCTGGAGGAGAATGTTGTATGCTGCGAAGGTGAACAGAGGATAAGAGGTTTTTCCTGTTTGATAGTTATCGTGTTTTCAGTGTGGTGAGTTCTTTCTTGTATATTCGCGACGGACGAAAGGCGAAAAGTTACAAACTACAATAATTGATATTTCCTTACAGATTGATGTGCCTGATCAAAAAGTGCCCAAAGAAAGAGGATAGCTAAATCAACATCCTGACAATTGAACATAACAACCACAATTGCGGATGCGTTATACTTAAAGCACTATCAGTAATCATGTGTAAAGTTTCAAATAAAAATCTTAAATATTTCCCTTTATCAAGCTTGACCAAGGATAAGTAAGTAAGTATCAAGCTTGACCATATGTACAAGTGTTTCATTCTATCTGCAAGTACAACCAAAGGATAAAAAGATGGTACAAATTCTGATATTGCAACGAGAAGCCTTTTTTCGATGAAAAAATTGTACTACAAAACTCTCCTTGTACAGTGAAGACCCGCCCATACAAGCATCGCAAAGCACGACGCAATATTCGAAATACAAAGCGCTTATGCAGTGCTGGTGCTGGCGAGCGATAAATTGCATCTCGCCCCAGCAGCAGGCTGGTTGGTAGGTGAAATGCAGAAAAGATGAACGAGTGTATGCAGAAGGAGGCTGTGTAATGGTCGGTAAGTGAAAAACACTTCAGACTCTAGACCAGGGTTCTGCACGTCCTTTGCCCGCCGATTCCGGCCGTAGGCACGATTAAGAGGCTGAAGTGCAGCAACGACAACAAAATAATGCAAAAAAAACGGAAAACAAGTAAAGCCTTGTCTGGTCGGACGAGGCACAAGCGTCGTTACCTCTCCGCGTCGGCAGAACCTTTCGGTGAATCGAAGATAACAAGCCCTAAAAAGCGTCTTTTTCAGACTCTTTTCACCCACAAACTCTCTCACACACACACACACCAGTACAAGAACGTGACGCAATTATGAATGTGTTACTGCATTTTTTGTGTCTCTGTATTCTCTCACACTCACACAAAACACGGTTCGCTTATGCTAAATCTCCTCCATCCTTGCAACGCATCCACTTCAGTCCGTGGCGATGGCTCCACGTTTTGCTGCACAGGGGGTGGTGCGCATTATTTATACATTGATTGGGCTGTTTAGAGAAACCTGCGCGGAACCCCCGTAGAAACTGCTTCACTTCACGCGTACTGACTAACTTGCGGTGACCACTATCTCCTAGGTTTGGGGCAACTTGGGCTAGATTGTGTTGGTTTTGTCGTTTTTGTTTGCTGTTTTTGTTTTTATAAAAGAAAATGCGACTCACACACACACACACATTCATACATACACACATACAGTCACACACACGCAGACATGGAGTTTCTTTCATTTTGTTTTCCCCCGACTTCGAAACGAGGTCGCTTGACTCATCCACTGGCAAGCTCGGCCAGCTGCGTTGACCCCGTTCGCGTTTCCTCGCCATGCTCCACCACTAGCCGTTGCCGTAGCCCGGTCGGCTCCTGTTGCTGTTTGGTTTGCGCTTCAGTGAACACATCCTCGGCGGTACTTCCCTCCACCTTCGACTCATCCGCTTCACACAGTGGCTCCTCGGCCAGCTTCTTCACCGATTCCAGCAGCTCCGTTCGGCTGCTGTTGTTGTTAATGTCTTCCAAAGGTGCAGCGTCGGGTACGGCAGCTTCCAGCGACTCGGCCGGAATCCCACTTTGGTCAGCTTTGGTTGGCAGGGTTGGCAGGGCTGGCACGTCGCCGGCTGGCAGATCCTGCACACCGGACGCTTCCTGCGCCGCTGGTTCGATCGATGGTGTGGCGGCCGTGCTGGCGGCCTTCGCGGCGGCCGATTTCGATTTGCGCTTGTAGCTCTCGATGTAGAAGTTCATAAACAGGGCCAGAAAGATGGACGCATTGATCAGTAGCAGCGTGGTGATGAAGCGCGGGAACGGACAGCCCGTGGCGAGTGCGTTGATGCAGTGCGCAATGCAGATGATAAATTGAATCTGTTTTTTTTTTTTGCAAAGAAACATCCAAAGAGAGAAGCGTTAGATTTAAGGGTGTGAGGGGGCTTGCTTTGACTATTGCTTTGAATTTGAACAAACCAAACTGAGTACTTTATCAAGTTTTTATTCAATTATTTTCCAGAAGATTTGGATATTATGCCATAAATCTGCCTCTTTGGTGAACAGCTCAAAAAGCTAGCGCAGAAAACGTTTTTTGATTTTGTATCTAAACATGAAATAAAATTTGATTGTGTAACAAGATTTAATGTTAAAATTGAAGTTTGAATGCCATCACTTTGAATTATCAAACACTGTTAACACATCGTACATTGCAAGCAAATAATGATGTTAATTTCCATCATAAAAAGGATTGAGTCAGAAAGCAATTGATACCAAACCAGGATAATAAACATTTCTAACATCGTTTTCACTCAAAACTTCTGACTTTAGGTACCTTTTTTGTTAACCTAATTCATTAAGTGACAGTAGCTCAAAATTCATTACCCAATAAAACGCGCAAGTACTCAGCTAATAAAACAAAACCATTCTATTGGCCATTAAACAGCCCGTGTGGCCCAGAAGGCACAAACCATCGATTAGCAGACGAAGCAAGAAGGCTTCCCCTAATATCACTTGAGGGAGTTTTATAATGTGCTAATAAACACGCCCCGGTGAACGCGGGCGGCTTGCACGGTTGTTAAAACCCCAGCACCAGCACCACAGAATCAAACGAGCAGCACATTAAATCTTTTTATCCCGCCAATCATGCAATCAACAGCTAATTCCTTTCGAACACGAAAAAAAAAGAAAAGAACCCCCAGGAACGGGTGGTTTTGTCCTAATGTTGCCTTACCAGTGAGGCAATAAATTTGCTCCGTTTTGAATGTTCCCCCCCTTTTCGCCATGCGTCCCCCCCTCCCTTGGCTTTGACTTACAATTTGAACTTCCGTCATGTATTTTTTCCACCAGATATCGCGATATCCCATCGCCGACAGCATGTAGTAGAAGTACATCAGCACGTGGACGAAGTTGTTAATCACGTTCGGCAGCGTCGCATTACCACCTGTCGGGAAGCCGGGAAGAGAAAATAGAATGCGAGAGATTAATGCGAAAGGCTCGGGCTAGGTGTGCGCGTAATACAAATCGGTAAATCGTTCTTTCGGTGAACCGCACTGAAACACAAAAGACTTTCGCTCGAATGCGCTCGAGCCATCGAAGCAGAAAGCAGATGGGGGAAAAAAGCTCCAACTCCGCAGCACAGATGAGCAGCACCTCCAACATGCCACCGGAGTGTTGACGTTGATTGCTTTTGACAGCCGGAAACTAAACAACGGTGGAGGTCAGGGGGATGGGACGCCTTTTGCCTTGTTTCATAATCAATTTTCCGTCTCATTGCCCGCCTATATCCTCGCACCGAAACCAATAAAACCTTACAGGTTAAATCGTGCGTGATGGAACATTTTCAATTATTCAATTGGCGGGAATAATAAATAATGTTCCCGGTGGTTTGTGCCCGCGCGCTTTTGTTAGGATTATGGACCGGAAATTATGTGTGTGTGTGTGGGATTTTTTTTTTGCACTGTGTTTTACATTTTCACTGGCTTATTGGGTGGCGACCACCTGCCGGGATGCGGAATGCCACACGATTCAACCTACCGGCAATGAACTTTGTCAGTATCCACGCCTCGATCGGTGTGAGCGAGTGATGGTAGACGTGCAGGTCGGTAATTTGTGACTGCTTCTTGCGGAGCACGAAGAACACCGTATCGGCAAACTCGGACAGCTTCGAGAGATAGTACACGTAGCAGAGGTTGAACATCTGGAGGGATGGGATTAAATTGATTGTAGTAACACTGAGTCTTGTTTTGCGTATTTTCGGGTTTACAGTGCGACCTAACTTACCCTTCTCGAAAGCGGACTGTCGCTGTAATCCACCGTTTGGCACGTCAGACTGTATCCCCTCACCCAACCGGCCATCAGGTGCTAGAGATGGGAAAGCAATGGGATAGAGAAGTTAGCTTCATCAACGCTTCAGCAATTGTAAACTCACTCGATCTTACCTCGTAGAACATGTAGCCACTGAGGAGCACCTGAAACAGGTTGTAGAAGATGATTACTCGGCGCAAGTCCATCGGCTTCCGGTCGCGCATGTACATCGGACCGATCAGGAGAACCCACAGTAGGTAGCAGATGATCATACCGAGCGTCGGCAGTGGATTGTCCATGAAGGGAAGCTGTTTCGCTCGGGGATCTGAAAGAGAGTAGTGAGAAGTTATAAGTTAGTCGAACTAACCACCAAGGAATCATTCAATGCATTCTATCTTTCTTATTATGACGACCTAAAGCTGGAGATTCAGCTCACAGTCAGCTGAAATGAGTTATAACAAAGTTAGTTTTACAATCATCTTGCTGTCTGATCGTTCATCCTTCAACATATTATGATAGCAAAACTAAAGAAAAACTATTCACTTTTAAATGTCAAACAGCAACATTCGTTCCCGAACACGCCTCAAAACATGCATGCCTTGAAATGCAACATCTATTCTAGCTTACGAGGACTAGTGGATTCAAACAAGCTGACAATGTTTTTCGATTAAGAAATGAACCTTTCTCACCACGCCGCACATTCTTTTGTGGTGTTCGTTTAACAAATCGACACTAGTCGCACTTCTATCTAAACCCTTCCATTCACGATACACGTTGCTCTTCACTTGGTTGCTCGATCTAACACCGTCCGAATGTCCTTCACCGAACTCCACCAAATCATTAATCATTTCACGGGGTAGCGCTTCGAGGACGGTGACGAGACCGTCAACTTGGTGACCCTTTACCAGCCTCCCTATCGTAGACATTCACCCTTCTTCATCACCATGTAGATACCCACCGGCAATCAGTTCGACCAGCGCGCGCCACCAGTGAGCGATCAGCGACGAGATGGAGCTTCCCCGAAAGTAGTCATCCATCGTGAGCAGTACCTCCGACTTGATCATATCAACTGGCGCGTACATTTCAGCCGAAGACGCAATGAGATGCGTCGTGGAAGCCATTTCGTTTGAACTAAGACACTGTTTAATACCAATCACTACTGTTCACGCTGCACGAAAACACGATCCTTACGCTTCTACCAAGCACGGTGCACTGGATCCTTTGCTCACGGTGCGTAAGAACTTATTATAGTGAGTGCCAAACTTTTCGTACACCACCTTCTGGTTAGAACAAACCGAAACCCCCTACTACTACTACAACTACCACAAACATTTGACTCATCATCAGCCGGCCCGGAAACGGCATTGCGTAACGCTCACGTTCACCACCACTCCAAACACACCGGCAAACCGGACATGCAAAGGAAAATCGTCGTTGGCTTTCCTTGCTCCAGATACCGCCCAACAACCAAAACAAACCCAAAGCTGAACCCTTGGCTGGTGTTGAAGCTTTCGCAAGCTTTCTACCCTTGCGCTTGGTTTGGGTCGGTTTGGGCTTGAACTTGGGCTTGAATGTGCGGCGTGTACTCGCATTCTCAAGTGCGTTACAACGATCACCACTAACTTCATTATCACGTGTTTAGCTATACCTGTATAGGCCACGATCGATCGAGCGGAAAATAGAAAACATAACCACCATGCTACACCCCACCAACGCTTCTTTTTTGGGGGTGATTCCGGTTGAACGCATTGGAACGGTGGGGGGCTACGCAGACGGCCAGAATGAAACCGAACTCCCCTTATGCTAATCCAAATGCACTGACGAACGTCACACCCGTTGAGCTCTACGGTGCGGCGGCTCTTGAGCTGCCACCGCAGGTTAAATGTGAAACCAATGCGCTCGGCAAACTATTTCGCAACGATCCACGCGTTTAGTGGACGGTGAAGCGTTCGGTCGTAAAGCTTACTCACTGCTGCTGCTGCTGCTGCTGCTGCAGAAAAACGGTTTCAATTTGTTAGGTCGTAGTGTTTTACGGTGGATGGAAGTGTTTGGACGTTTTACGGTGTGCAATTGAGCTGTAGCAAATTAATGCACCATAAACTGATCAAATTAATCGACTATCTGATCTTGTGGTGAGTGTTCGTATAGAAAAGTTCCAATTCAATGCAGGATTTATTAAATTGTCCACTCAACTTCATATACCATTGATGGGTTTAAAGAAGGCAGTTTCAATGCAGGCCCACGTGCTCACACCTGCTATCAAATCAAATCAAAGCTCATGATTGATTGCAAAGGCTCTGTTTCTCTGCCACTGGTGCCGGTGAGCGTCAGTGATGACGTTAGCTCGTGCAACACCTTTATCACCCGGTGCGACTCTCTCTCTGAGTTGCTGAGGGACTTAATCGGCTTTATACTTCATCTGTGAGGAAAATTACCCAGTTGCAGCCGTCTTAATGTTGGTGTTGATGTTCTCAGAAACAATCACAGATTGGTTTGAGGCAAATGTCAGGGATTAATAAATATCGATGCAACAAAACCGATTGACTGTTTTTGTTTGCAAGCAAAATGAAATTTTAATAGTATTGAAGGGCCATTTGTGTTTGGTTCAAACTCATGGTAGGAACATCCGAGAAGTAGAAAGACAAACGGTTAAATTAGATGGTTAAATATTGTCATTGATGAATGTTTGTTGCGCTTAGCAACGAATGGATGTAAACCAAACAAGCATTTTGAGTGCATACGTAAAATATAGAAAAAAATGATTGTTTTGCTACTAGGAAATCAAAAATGAAGTATAATAATCCGCTAAATGTTTTACTGATTTTTGAATTTACTAAGAAATATAAATAAAATATAAAATGTTAATTGAATGTCTTGAATTAAATCCCATTTAATCATGTTAAATTTTCCTTCCTTCAACGCCTACTAAGCGCAATTAGATTATTCTCAGACACCTAGCAGCTTCCACATGGATCAACACACGCAGAGCAGGAAGCGATCGACTACTAACATCAAAACCGCAAACAACCACGTGCTCATACGCATTTACCGGCTCAAGTACCGCCGGTCTGATCAACGTCAGTCATGCGCACACACACACACACACACATAGACAGTCACATCAACCTGCCAACCACATGGAGGAGCAATGAAGGAACCATACCGTAATTGACCCAGCCCCACCGATGTACGGTGGTAATGATCATGAAACCGAGAGTGTGCAGCACGTACTTTAACCGCACAGCGCGAAAACCGGATTGTCGGTAAGTGTGTTTGCTATTACGCAGATTTGATCTGCGCCCCTCCATGCCCTCCCTTCCCAACCAAAGCTGCCGGTATTTCAAATTCAAGTGCAATATCATCGTGTACCGCCCCTTTCGGTTTCGGGGTGCAAGCGCACCCGTTAGGTCTGCACTTTTAGGGCTTTTGCAACACACGGTTGAATGGGTTTTCGGAGTGTTTCGAACGGCCAAGCGCCGACAGCAAACACACGACGAAACGGTACATTCCATCTCCGAGACGCTCGTAATCGCGGTGGAAGATCGATTTTACTTTCATTCATTCACCGGCCACCCTGGCCAGCTAGACGTCTGTTGCGGTGTTATGCTGAATGCACAGCATAAAGCAAAGGGAGCGAGAGCGAAACGGGGCTACAGTAAACAGCGAAACCAGCGTACCGCGTCATCCAGCGCCCGCGGCCATGCGTTCGAACTGTCGTTGCGCAATTTGATCGACGCGCGAGAGAGACGGACAGCCTCCGCTTAGACAGCGCGCGAGCATGCGCGCTCGAACGAAAGACTTCAACGTGCGTGGCAGCAGCGAACGCCGTGCTTTTTGGACACCCGAGCGTGCGGGGTCATACTGCGCAACCAGCGCATCTTGCCAGTCTAACGGTCATGAACAAATTATGCTTCAACCGTAAGTTCGCACTATTACGGACAATAAGTGCTGCTCGATGGCCACAGCTTCAAGTGCACCTCGGTGTGCAGTACGTCCGTCTGGACAATTGTGAAGGTCAGTACACGCTAACGAAAACGGTCCTCGATGGGTTCAAGGCAGCTTGTTATTGAACATACACAAAACACATACACACCCACATGCATATCTTCGTATACGCAAGACAGTTTGGCGCAAAGACATTTAAAATGCGCACACGTGCGCTGTCCAGACACCGTTTGGCCCATCTAATTACACAATTCGCTCAGTTGGTGCGAGCCGAGATGGTTTCTTCTTCTTACACTCTCTCTCTCTTTTTCACTGTAAGCTGGTGAGAAACACGGCTGCGATTACGTTTTGCGTTTTGGTCGTGGTTTGCGATTGTTCAGATCGAGATCATGCTTTGTCTAGTCCCAATGATCAATGCTCAACTCGACCGGCTAGTTGATGTAAAACCCTTATTTCTCTTGCTGCCGTGCCATTTCTACAGGCTGTTTAGCTTTTGTTTTAGCGACAGTCAAAAGGCATGAGCAGTACAGGTTTTAGTGCACGCATTTCTAGTTTTGGTGTTAAATATGATATCCCCTTGTATCGAACGGTTCCTGCCCTCCTGCCGCCAACCACCCAGCCGGTCCCGGCTTGTGGCAGAGAAAGTGAACGAGTTTTTAAGCGCTGGCCCACTTAAAAGAAGGGAAAAGTCGATTAGGTTTATTAGTCGTACGTCAGTTGGCCAAAAAATATAAGTTTGCAGTACCGGTGGTTACACAATGGGCAGTGTTTGCCAATAAAAAACATCAATTATTATCTAACGTAAATTTAAAAGCGTGGTGTATTTGCTTTTAAAATTAATATGAACATTTAACACTAGAAAGCCACCATGGCAGGGCAGCTAGGCATGTAAGAACGTCTATTTCAACATATAAACTTGGCTATATGGTGATGAAATGTAACCTAAGGCAGGGTAACTATTATCATAAGTTCAATGGCAGCGTTTCTGAAGAAACAGATGGCTGGTGCCGTTAAGCTCAGCTCATTACCATCATCATCATCATCATCATCATCACCACGATCATCATCTCTTTCTTCATATTGCATTAATAAGATGACGACAGCGTGTTGTTTTATTGCACTTTAAAACGGAAATGATGTTTAAACGTAAAAGCATTTCATTATTGAACAGTAACGGTGCACTTTACTAATTGAAGACAACAGTGCAAACAATGTCGTTGCAGGTGAAATGAGAACTAAAAATCAAATTTGAACTCATTTTTAAAATGCAAAAGAGGACCGAAAAATACATATATAGCCCAAGGCATAACAACACATTTGTTGTTGTCGGTGTCAGTTACAACACAACACACAAGCATTTCGAAACGAGCACACCCTTATCTACGCGGCAGCATACGCTGCGGTGCGGACAACCTGCTGATACCTAACAACCTGAAGCATCATCCTCGTCCACGTCCAAAATTTGAATTCCAGTTCTTCGATAGAGGAACATTACTTTGTAGGCGCCCTTCGGGGGCCCTTCGTGTCGCCTCACTGCGAACGGGTTCTGTTGAAACGACCCGTTCCATATTGGTGTGTATGCATATTTTGCCGCAGTTGCATTTTGATGGTCGTTGCTTACATCATTTCGTTTATTTTCTTTTTTTTTTCCTTTCTGCCCCGTATGCAATCTGTATCGAACAAACATACCTCCTATTTTTTAATCAGGCCAAAACTCAAACACACTGTGCCCTTTTTTTCTCTTCGATTTGGTATCGATTTTGCTACACTTCTGCTTGATTGCTGTTGGAGGAGTAAGTGGCTGACTTGGCTAAGGTCTACCAGAAAGAAAAGGGAAGAAAAACCTGCCCACACAGCAACATATTTCCTCTACCAGGCGCCCCACCCGCCCATGGACTGTTCGACACACAGTCGCCACAGTGGGCCAACGATTTCGAAGGTTTTCATTTCAAAGAAAGGAATGAAAAAGGAGAGGAAAAACAAATTATAAAAACACATCTTAGAGTAGGGTTTTTTAGTTGTTCGTCTTTCCTTTCAACAGCCGTAGACGACCCAAGCTGAACGCATATCTTCGAAAAAACGCGTGTGCTGTAACGCATGGCACTCGCAACATGCTCGCACGCAACGCGGGTCTGGCGATGCTCACCTCTATGACGATGCAACGGACCTCAAAGAGATATCAGCGAAGGAGAGAGAGAGAGAGAGAGAGAGAGAGAGAGAGAGAGAGAGAGCGAGAGAGATAGTGAGAGATAGAGACAGAGAAAGAGGTAGGGAAGTTTGATTTTCTTTTCTGGGTGAAGGTCGCCTCCGGTGAGATAACGGCTTAAGCTGGTACGTTGGAAGCTGATGGCGTCGTGGTCCGCTTGCACGGGGCTTGATCGCTTCCTGGGTGCTACTACGATCGCGCTTTGTTAGTAATAAATTGACCATTTAGTCGATTGCTTTACGGTCGGAGCTGTGATGTGTGAACCTGCCTGCGAGGGAGGAGTCCCTTACGATGCAACGCTTTTGATGTTGAGGTATGCAAAGACCATTTTGAAGGGGGACAGAGAGAGAGTGACTTGTTTTGCTGTGTGGCGTCAACAGTTGCATCAACTTGTTCATCGTTTGATTTGGAGCGGGTTTGGAATTAGATTTACAAATTTAGTCCCTCTTTGGTAACGTTGGTGATTAGGCGAAGGACTTTTATCGGGTGTTCAGGGTTAGTTTTGAAGGTTTAATTATAGCAACTTTAACTCAAATTACATTAGATTATAATTATTAAAAAAAACAATACTTCAATGAACGCAAAACTTGAATAATCTTCTTCGTCACAGATGAGTTCAAGGCGAATACATTGTTTTACACTTTAAGATTCACACACAAAAAGGAAGCAAAAGATGGCTAAAAGCCTCTAAAACTATCTAAAAACTCAATTATGCCTCTTAAACCACCAGTCGAAAATACACCATCTTTAGCTTATTACTTCCTAACCAAGCAATTGTACATTAATTGACGAAAATTAGTCACTCTAAATGATGCTTTGTTGTGCGTAATTACAATATCGTGCGCACTAGTGGCGTGATTGCTCATCTTCTCAGTACACAATCGGTACAAAAAGCTCAGGAAGTGTTTTGCATGATCTTCAGCAAGTAAGATCTTTAATGTGAACCTCCCTCTACGCTACAACAATCCACTGCAGTGTTAGTGCACGACTATAAAGGCACTTTAACGCATCGGTGCTGCTGAAGGCTTCGCCCAAGACAGAAGGCACTGCGGTTCGCTGTGGTCGGCGCAGCACAAGATCGACTGCACGGGGGTTTTTTACGATTTCTAATCACTAGGCCCACCCTTTACCACCTTCAGCGTCTTGATGCGGAGGTTTGGTTCCGTGTGCGTATTTATTGGCACAGGGACACGATGAAGGCAATTTGCTAAACCTTTTTCTAAACCTCGGAAAAGTGTTGTAGATCAGTAAGGTTTTGAGGCGATGGTGTTCACGATTTGGGTCAAGTTTAGCTGTTCAGGGTGTTAATATGTACTTGAAATGAGATTCGTTTTTTGAAGGAGAGAGAAATCTTAGGATGCTCCTAGTAAGCTACACCATTCAGTCAAATCAATGTAAATGAGGATGCGTCAATGGCGTTTCTCAAACTTTGACCACTTTCCGAGGGAAGTGAAAAGATGGCATATTTTATTTTACATCTGATCATCCAAGTCCGAATGAAATTAACCTTCTTCGCAATTTCTTGTCGGCCACAGCTGGGTGTGATAAAATATTCATCATCGCAGCGCTTACAGCCCAGACGGCCCAGCCCAAAACTGGTTCTTGCTACGATACAAGGGGCATTTCTATTTCGAGCGGAATCTCCACGATCGCTATTCTTTCTCATTTTTTCTCGAAATCTTCAAATTTTCAACTTCAATAAACGAATCGTTCACAGCAACGTCCATGCGCTTGAGCACCGTTCAGTGAAGTTCAAAGTGCATTGCCGCCCAGGTTTGAGGTAGAAAGAAGCTTGCGCTTGTAAGGTGGTAGCCTTCATCAGTCCCTCCCGCTTCTACTTCTGACTTCAAACACTATAATTTACTCAGCCACACTCTTCCTAACACCGCACAGCGCACACACCACTGCAGGACCAGTCGGGTACAGGAAGGGGTCGGGTTGATAATTACAACTTTGAGTACAATCCATCCTAGATCGTTGACGACGTGACTTACCGGCGATCAGCTCCTCCACGATCAGCCAGTAGCGGTCGATCAGGCCGGTCCAGTTACGCTCCGCATTGTACTCGTCCACTGCCATGCGGAAGACGAACGACGTGCCGGAGTAGAAGTCGGTAAAGTTGTCCGCGACACTCATTTTCGGAGTTGGGTGTTTGTATCAGCAATAACTTCGAAATCAGCACAGATCAGCAGTGACGTGTGACGTGGCGCTCCAGCTAGCGAAGGGCTTCTTCCGGAGCGTGAAACCTCCACTTCGCGGAATCTTTTATTACTTTTATTACTCCAAAACAGTGTTCACCAATTGGGGAAGATTCCGTCGGAGGCGTTCGTTGTCACAACCGTCCTTCGATCACTCGATCGAAGGGAAGGAATACACTTGCACTTATAATTCTGGGCAGCATATAGACATACGGTGGCCTATATCGTGGCTGATAACACTACAAATGAGCTACTGATCTTGCTACATCAAATCCATTCCATCCGCACTCGTGCCGAGCTGGACATTTTTCGCTTGGTCCGTCCGGAGAGCTGGATTGTTGGAGCTTAAGAGCACTGATCATGCACTGGATTGGTTTTCCTTATTCTGCAACACATAGAAACCACTTCCCTGTACGACCGATAAGCGCATGCTAGAACTGCTACGACGGAACTTCTCTCTCCAGACAAACCAACGACTCGCGACCGTCCTACACGACAAAGCACCAGCAACTGACCGACTTCGTACTGTCCGCGACTCCTTCGGGTGGGCTAGCTTGCCCGAAAAAAAAATGACTGTGTGAGCCTACCCACTTGTCATACGGAAAATTTGGCAGTTCCCCTCTTGCTCACTCTTGCAGGCACAACACACACACACACACAAACAGCTCCACGAAACGGATGCGGTAACAGTGCGCTCGGACTGATCTTGCGACAGATGTACACGATCGATGACTATTTGCTGGTGCAAAAGATTCCTTCGAACGCACACACAATCGCCGCCCGAAGTCCGGCGGCAAACAACGGGAGAGGGGGTGGAGAGCTGTTGGAACAATGTGACAAACCACAAAAGCTTTCGCGAAGTCTTTCAACTCCCTCCCGTTTGATTTCTTTGCGAGCGAAAGAGGGGGGTTTGTTACACACAAACGCACACGCACACATCGTCACGATCAAAGCGGACCCAATAGACAAATATGCGCGATTTGATGATCTTCGCTCGAGATGCCGAAGCGAAAGCTTGCGGCAAGAGATGGAACAGATCGTTAGATGATCGTGAGTTAGAAGGAGAGAGAGAGAGATAGAGAAGGCATTAGAGCTTCGTGAGATAAAGCGCCGGAGCGCGCTCAAGTTCAGCGGTGTCCTTCGGTGACAGTAGTGTAGCCGTAGTGGACTGGGGACGGGAGTAGTGTTGGTAGTGTTGGTAGGTTGCAGGTTGTGGGCAATCATTAGGCAACCGCCCGCAAGCACACGGTCGAAGCGGTATGCTGATCGTGCCTATCGTGACTCCACCAGGGAGGGTCTGATTGATCAGTCCCTATCAACCAGAACGCAACACATACGCATACGATCGCGTAAAAGGGATTGATTTGTGATATTAGTCAGACACGTTGTATTGTTATTTTATTTGTAATAATTAAATATATAATTATAGGATCAAACCCACAATCCTAAACAACACGGATAAACCGCCTTCTGCGCATTTATCCTATAATGATAAAGTAGAAGACCGCCAGCGACCTGCAGTAAGAGGATCGTCCTCTTTTATTTCCGGACCTTTGTGACGAATAAACGTAACGAATTCTAATCCACGACTTATAATTGGCGCAGCCGTGCGGAGTTAAACTGTGTGCTAGTAAATGGTGTTAGGTTATAAACAGTGGCAGTAGCTGATTAAAAAAGGCTACGTTCGGAATCCGCTTGCAGCATCCACGACAAGTAGGTTTATCCGTTGTGTGATTCGAGGTTCCCCCGCCTATCGCCTTAGCACCCGCTCCCGTAAACGACGAATCTCCGTAAGTAACGGAAGAGAACGTTTTTGCAATAACGTCTCATCTACTATTGTTTTATTCTCATTTCAATTTAAAAAAAAGAGAAGCATTATAAGTGGAAAAGTAATTTTGTTGCGTTTTTTTTGCTTTAATGTGGCAAATTCGAGCCAACGACTCAAGCACTGAAAGTGATTCTTTCCCTTCCCTCGAATCAAACCACGAGTTAGCCTATATTCCTACCGCTAATACAAGAGAACTGACCCTCAGTGACCTATCAATACAAGGCGACGGTATGGACCAAATTGCCGAGCAGCTATCACGTATAGCAAACGAAATCACGGCACTAACACAAAGGCAGATCTCGCTTGAGACAGCGTTCTCGACGATACACGTGGAGGGGCAACAAAGCGATAGAACACACGATCAGGTGCATGTGAATACGAACACTCCTAGCCAACGGAGCGATTTTTTCGTAATTCCGGATTTAATAAAAGAGCTACCATCATTTGATGGTAATAAAAAACAACTATTGGCTTGGATTTCCAAAGTTGAAACCACTCTGAATATTTTCAGACCTATGGTATCTGTCGATATATTTAAAATGTACGAAATTGTCGTAAGTGGAAAATTAATAGGAAAGGCAAATGATGTCGTCTGCCAAGAGGGTAACCCTCATAAATTCGATGAGATTAAAGCAATATTAATAAATGCTTTCGGCGACCGCCAAGAAATTTCCACTTACAAATGCCAATTATGGCAGTGGAAATTGACTAAAAATATGACAATACACAAGTATTATCATGGTCACAAAGAAATAGTCGAAAAAATAAAAAATATTGCTAAACAAAATCCATTATACAGCAACAATTGGGAAGCAATAAGTCATTTTATAGAAGAGGATTCGTTGGCCGCATTTATGGCAGGCCTGCAAGACGATTATTTTGGCTATGTTCATGCTACTCGACCTAAAGACGTAAATGACGCCTACACATTTTTATGTAAGCTTAAAAATAAACGTGATTATGATGCAAATGTGCAGACAGGTTCTAAAACATTTTTCAATGATAAAAAAGATAACCGACCATTAAATTTACAACACAATTCGCGTTATCCAAATGCAAATCGTACACACACTAACACGGTAAACAACCATTACACTCCTATGGAAACGAACACAACTCGCTCAAAGCTAACCCTTAATAGATCAACAAATAATCATGAAATTTTGGAAAACAATAATGAACAAAACAGTGATGAAAATTTTTGCTTTGCTTCAGAACCGAAATTTCCGGAATAGCCCTGAACAAGCATAACTTTCTTCCTTATATTAAAATATTAGATAAATATCATCAAAGAACATTAAATATTCTTATTGATTCTGGCGCGAATAAAAATCTATTGCGACCAGGAATATTAAAAGGATCAAAAGAATGTCATCATACATCCGTAAAGAACATGTATGGTAACTTTACAGTTTCCTCAAAAGGCGAAACATTTTTCCTGGGACCAAAGTTGCCCCCTATCGAACTTTACGAAAAAAAGTTTCACGATTTTTTCGATGGTTTAATTGGTACGGAAACATTATCAACCCTCGAATCTATTCTTAACTATAAAAACGAAACTATAACTTTACTGAATCAAACAATAGAATTTCATAAACACCCTATAGAACCATTATCAAAAGAATTCTTCATGTTGAACTGTTTACCTCACATAGAAGAAAATAAACTAGAAGATCAAATAAAAACAGACCATCTTAATGAATTTGAAAAAATAAAATTGATCCAAACAATTAAAAAATACACACAAATTATTCCCAAAGAAAACGAAAAGCTGTCCGCTGCAATTAAAATAAAACATCATATTAAAACTACAACAGATAAACCTATCTACACAAAGTCATATAGATATCCACACGCTCATAAAAATATAGTTAAAACGCAAATTCAGGAAATGCTCACCAGTGGGGTTATTAAACACTCGAATTCTCCTTGGAACGCACCTATTTGGGTCGTCCCAAAAAAGAGCGACGCTACAGGAGCAGAAAATTTTCGCGTGGTTATTGACTATAGGAAACTTAACGACGTTACAATTGACGACAAGTATCCGATTCCCCAAATCGACGATATTTTCGACAATCTGGGACGGTCAGAATATTTTTCTACCCTCGACCTAAAGAGTGGTTTTCACCAAATAGAACTGGAACCTTCTTCACAAGAAAAAACAGCTTTTAGCACAGAATGTGGCCATTACGAATTTTTGCGAATGCCATTTGGCCTTAAGAACGCTCCATCGACTTTCCAAAGGGCAATGAACAACATTCTAGGAGAACTCATAGGCGAAAAATGCTATGTGTATCTAGACGATGTGATAGTATTCGGAAGAAATTTGGAAATCCATCTTTCAAATCTCAACCTAGTATTAGAAAAGCTACAGAAAGCAAATCTAAAAGTCCAAATAAAGAAATGCGAGTTTTTGAAGAAAAATTGTGAATTTCTCGGCCACATCGTTACAAAAGATGGCATTAAGCCCAACCCAGATAAAATTAAAGAAATAATCAATTGGCAACTGCCATCAAACGAAAAAGAGATTAAACAATATTTGGGTCTTTTAGGATACTACAGAAAGTTCATAAAAGATTTTGCTAAAATAACTAGGCCAATGACCAAATATTTAAAAAAAGACCAGGTACTCAATTTAATGGATCCCGAATACATCGAAGCTTTCGAAAAGACAAAGAAAATGCTAATAATGGATCCCATTTTGGCATACCCAGATTTTTCTAAATCATTTATATTGACCACCGATGCCTCTAACTACGCATTAGGCGCAGTCCTTTCCCAGCTATTCGACTGTAAAGACCACCCAATTGCGTTCGCTTCTAGAACCCTAAACCACGCTGAGGTAAACTATTCTACAACAGAGAAAGAGGCCTTAGCCATCATTTGGGCGGTCGAAAAATTCAAGCCTTATCTTTTTGGTCATAAATTTACCTTAGTAACAGACCACAAACCTCTAATTTTTATTAAAAATTCTTCTAAAAATTCAAAAATCATTCGGTGGAGATTAGAATTAGAAAATTATGATTATGATGTGACCTATAAGGAAGGTAAAGCAAACGTAGTCGCCGATGCCCTTAGTAGGAAACTAGAAATGAACAACAATGAGACCAACTCAGATAATTTATTGCAAACAACACATTCAGATACGAACACACGCCATTCCGCAGAGACTTCAGAAGACTTCTTTGTACACTTTACCGAAAGACCAGTGAATTCTTATAGAAACCAAATATTCTTCAAACTAGCGGAACAAGAACAAATTTACGAAGAATCTCCTTTTCCCAGACACCATAGAACAACCATTTGTAAAAATTCATTTAATTCCGAGGAGATTGAATCGTATCTGATGAAATTCCACGATGGAAAACAAAGCGCAATATACGCCCCTGAAAGCCTGTTACAACTAATCCAAGAAGCATGTAGGACGTATTCTACAGATGTACTTTCTCATTTGGTAATAGCTCCGAATCTTGTCGAGGACGTCGTGTTAGACGACGATAAATACGAAATCGTACAGCAAGCTCATAATCGTGCGCATAGAGGCATCCAAGAGATCGAGCAGCAACTGAAAAGATCGTATTATTTTCCTAAAATGGTTCAGCATATACGAGAATATGTTAATTCCTGTAAAATATGTGCCCAACACAAATACGAACGCCGGCCATATAATATAAAAATTTCGCCAAGACCAATAACAAAAGCTCCGTTAGAAAGAATCCACATGGATATTTTTGGCATAGACAAGAACTATTTCTTATCGTTTGTGTGTGCATTCTCTAAACATTTGCAGCTCATCAAGATTGAATCAAGAAATACGATAGACATACAATCTGGCCTTACACGTTATATCTCTACCTTCGGAACCCCACGAAAGATAGTATGCGACCACGAATGTTCATTCAGAAGCATTCAGCTACGAGGATTCTTAGACAGTCTTCAAATCGAATTAGAATTTGCCTCTAGCTCGGAATCCAACGGCCAGGTAGAGAAAACGCACAGTACAATTATCGAAATTTTCAACTCAAATAAGCAAAAATTTACTTCACTCAATACAGCCGATATCATTCAGCTTACTGTATCTTTGTACAACAATAGTGTACATTCGGCAACAAATTTCACACCTAACGAAATTGTGTTTAATCAAACCAACACAATAGACCCTAGGATAATTATGACTCACTCAAAAGAGATATTTGATAAGGTAATATGCAATCTAGAAAAAGCAAAAAAGAAAATGGAAAAGAATAACGAACAGAAAGAAGAACCTCCTACAATAAAGGAAGGAAATGGCGTTTTGATTAAAAAAGGAGTTAGAAAAAAGTTAGACCCACGATTTCAAATGACAACCTGTCTACAAAATAATATTAAAACTATAAAAATCGGCAGAAACGTTAAACGAAATAAGAGTAAACTAAAGAGAATAAGAAAAAACTGCAATCAATCAAATTAAAGCCATTATGGTTGTTTCTCAATATTTTTCTCCTATTCCTCTTTTTGGTAATGAAACGAATAATGGGCTAATTGGCAGAGATAGTAAATAGATCACTGTAAATTAAGTTGGTCACACATCGGTCTTTAGTTTTAAGAATAGGTTATGTTACGATTTTTTGTTAGTAGCTAGGATCTAGGTGCCCAAAATGTATAACCACTAAGTAACGGAAACACCAATGCAATTGCTACTCTCTACCAAGAGAGTCCTTCATTCTACGGACGAATACAATTACGGACGAGGACGTCCTTTTTCTTCCCCCGGAGGAATTATAGGATCAAACCCACAATCCTAAACAACACGGATAAACCGCCTTCTGCGCATTTATCCTATAATGATAAAGTAGAAGACCGCCAGCGACCTGCAGTAAGAGGATCGTCCTCTTTTATTTCCGGACCTTTGTGACGAATAAACGTAACGAATTCTAATCCACGACTTATAATTATATATCAAATATATTTGGATTTTTTTTTGCAAGTTTTACTGTTTTCCTCTTCCTGTCATCATGATATCTTCTTGAAGTTGCAGTGAGGTTGAAATATTTAATTGAAATGAGTTATTATCTTTTTTCATATTATAACTTATTGTTTTAGCTATTTAAATATTTTGAATGTTATCAATCTTTATATTAAAATTTATTTAAAAAAAAAACACACAAAATTATCTTGTTATTTCAACAACTTATCAATTATCCATATCACAAGCCAGTAGATCGGTAACGCACCGATCACACCACCCTGCCCTGCCCGTCGAGCATTCTCGTTCTCGCTCACACGGAAGCACTGCTAGGCAAACACACCCGCAACCAGGTTGAAAGCCCGTCCAACCGATCGCGATCGAACCCGGTCAACCGATTTCCTGTCCCGTCAGCGTTACTTTTCCTTGCTGCAATTTCCATTTTTGCACACTTGCACACTCAAAACAAAACTCAACACGAACAGTGTGCCCACCGCCACCTGTGGAGCCGCATGTGCATGTGCGAAACGAACTTCGTATCAACAAACAACACCCTGGTCCAGCCCCAAACTAGGCCATCGTTGGCGGGCGGACGGGCGTGCGATCGCTACATTCCAACCGGGCCGGGCAACGCAGGCAGGCTTCAGCAAGGGTTTTAATGGGAAAGAGGAGCGAGAGAGGAAGATTAAGAAAAGGAAGAAGAAGAAGAAAACGATCACAAACTCTTAAACACACACAAATTGGTACGGCTTGGCCGCGGATCGTATGACACACACCGGGTCGTCGGTGATTGTTGTGTGGACTAGGTCAGCGTTTTTGTTTCCAGTACCGCGTGTGTGTGTGTGTGTGTTTTTGTGCCTGGTACCATACACGACGCAAGCAGAACATCACTGCCCAGGAAAGGGCTTTTCGGTGCCGATCGGAACGTCTCATCATCATGGTCGATTTGGGAGAAGAAATTAGCTGCTCGTTAGAGTTGTTTTCTTCCCGCACCCCCTAGACGGGCAGAATCATTCTTCGCGCCGTTCCGGTGCGCTCTTCCGTGTGGCCGCGAATCCCGGTAATGTTCGCGGCGCGGAATTAATTAAGCTCATCGCGGGTAGATTCGTTTCGCACCGGCTCGATTCGATGCACGGTTAAAGATCGGTTTTAATTTTGCCAACAAGCTCATGATGATCGCAGCTGCTTGACGTCACCCGGCGTCGGTCTGGCCGGTCGCAACCCTTTTGGAAATGGTTGTGCTGGGGTTTTCCCTTAGCTACGGATACAGACTAAACGAAAATCGATCTCAAGGATGCCATTGACCGAACGCCTTTAGTCCGACCGTCGGATGAGCGCATTCAGCCACGGAAGCGAATGGTGAAACAGTCTTTTGAATATTCGCCGTTGGCGATGTAGTAAATTAAATCAAACTCTAGCAGTGAATGTGGCCCCAAAATCGTTTGCCAATTCAACGGTCGATGAGCTATTTCATGGGTTGAATTGTTTCCTAGAAAGAATGTGTTTTACAAACCAAACAAAGCACAACAATCCACCACTCAATCATGCAAATAAACAAATACGTCTTTTTGTATTTTGATGAATTGTTGCCAAAATGTCGACGATTGGAAGGGAGCCTTGTATCTTTGTACATGAATTGATTGTCTTGTAATGGAATCTTGTGCAACTAGCTGCAGTTAATGGAGCAACATTGCAGCAAAAATGTGTTCGTTTAAGCAGCTCTGCTAAATCAAAGTAAGCCATGAGATGACAATTAAGGTTTAAGCTTTCACTAAAAGCATTTCTACAGCGATGCGCGTATAAAAATGCACAATTATGATGCATTTCTTGGTAAACATGTAGATAATTAACACTAATATTATGTCATTTCGCTTTGCTAGTCATGACATTAATCACTTTGTTCAATAAAATAGACCTAGATTTATATTGTAAAGCAGGAACAATAATTATATGGTATCGTGTAGAGACGCCGCCAATCGACCATACACTAAAAATGAAATAAAGCTTACTGGTCTTAGTCTACCGTGAAAACACACCATTGCGCCTCTCTCGACACTACCAACACACAGGCCTTTATGGGATTGCAATCTACTTTTATTACCAGCAATATCTCAAACTATAAAGCCGCTCATAAAAGGCATATACGTTGCCTTATCTACCTTCACACACGCTAACGAGATCAATAGTATGTATGTGGCAGACACATCTCTCCCCTTCCAATGACTGGGGCAAACTGCTCTCTGCAAGATTTCCATTCCACCAAGCCAAGGTCAGTGGCAAGACTTTTCATTTCGACGCATTCCGTTATCCGACGCTCCAACGGCCTTCCCGTGAAGGTGACAACTGCGTCAAAATATGTAGCAAATATGTTATAGCCACTGGTACCGCTTACCCTTCTTTTGATACGATCGAATGCTAGACCGGCTCTCTTACTTTATAAAACAATCGATGACACAATCTCTCATCGCCCTGCCCGCGTGGCCAATCTCATATGCTATGTTAGACGCTTGATCCATTTAACCCCCTGTCCGAAAAAGATTACGATTGATCTAGCGGGGACCTTCACGAAGGTCTCCAAATAAAAAACGGTGTGTTTCGATGCGTTTTCGTTCATTCCGAGGATGCGTGGACCCAAAAAAAAATGCTTCCAAGACGCTTTTTCCGTTTCGAGGTTCTGCATCTGGGCCCCGCTGAACTGCAAGGGCGTCAACCGTGGCGTACAAGGGTGGCCCGAACGGCTTGTGTAGATATATAGATTGGTTAATTAATATTTATAGCGTTCGGTTGTTTGCTTCTTTTTGTTGGTTTCGGTACCAGTGAAGCAGACACCGCAAGGTTTTCTTTCCTCAGCCGACACGGGGGCAAAGTGCAACCCGCACCGGATTGCGCTACAGAGATCACCAGCGATGAGTGTGGTGGGCGGACGGGCAGGCGTGCGCGTGCTGTGTCGAGTGGCGCGAGCGGTACAAGGTACCGGGCCCAGTCCAAGGTCCATGCCGGCCAAGGAAGTGTGGAACCATTTCCATCGCAGAAAGGAAAGAGCTTTCTGGCATTTCTGAAGCAAAATGACAAAAAGGTGTAAACTTATTTAATTTTCATTTGTGGTTCTCTGGCGAATTTTACTCTATTTGTGGATTTATGGATGGTGTGCTCTAGAAAAAGACTCTAAAACATTTACAGTGGCGCCAGCGAATACGAATGATCGATAAAACCATCCAACCAGATGTAATAATTGTAGCAATAAACCGCAAGACTACGGCTACATCAAACAATAAAAGCGTTTCATCGCTCAACTACCCCTCTTGGCGGATTATTAAATTGTTTCACCAAGTGCTGAAAACTGGCTAAAAATATTTCTTTGTAAAGCTCATTTTAAATCTTATCTTTGCTATTGAGCCTCACACATTCTATAGTTCTCACATCGAAGGAGCGTCTTATCGGAAGCGAAACTCTGCCCCGCCGAAAACGGTATCGTCTGGGCGTCCTTCGAGCAAACTTTGAACCTTTCACGATACACACAAACCACAATCGCTTGACAAACCGGAAATCGGTAACAAAGTCACCGAATAGAAAACAGTTCCATCCTCATGGCGATCACCAGTAGATTAGCAGATGAAACGGGAATAACCAGTTCTGATGAGTCTAAGCACAACGAGCGGAAAGACATTTCTTCGCTTTTTTAAGCGACCTTCACGCCAAGCGAATCCGCAACACGCAAGTATAGCCGTTATCATAGCGTATCAAAAAGAAGAAGAAAAAGGAAATGTACGGGAAGTTGGTGTGCCTGGTATGGCGAACGAGTTATGATTACGATGGCAAACAGCGGGTTGTTATACCCAATCAATGCCAAAAATGGTGTTTTATTTCTGGAACTGGGAATAAATTATACGTAGAGTAAGGATTATCATTAGTTGTGGCTAGTAGTTTATCAAAGTGAGCTGATAACAAGCACTGTTTGTTGGTGGTAATGCGAATCTCCTTTCTAGACAATCCTGCATGTAATCAAAAGGTATTATCAAGCAGGACGAAAGAGTTCGGAAAAGCATCACCAAACAACACCATCGCTTCAGTTTGTTCCGCAGTAAAGGGATTGTTTTTGGGTGGTAAAAACACGACTCCATCTTGTCAGACTTGTGTCAGTCATGTGAATCGATTTGTAGTGGCCGGAGATGCTACGCCTATCTCCTGATCGTTCGATCAACGATCAAGCGGACCACGCGTAACTGCGTCGTCCGGTTTGAAGGGCAAGTGCCTGCTGTGATGAGTTTCATGTTTTCGGTCATTAGTTCAACAGCGGAAGAAGATTTTGTGATATTTTGAGCTAAGTTAGTGAAACTAAGCCATTTAAAGGCATGCAAAGAATAAGAAAGATACTCACTCGCTTAGTCTCATTTTTAAAGTGTTTTTATTTTTGAAATTGTTAAAATTGTTGTAATGTTCTTTTTTCTCTCTTTCTCTCTCTTTTTCTCTCTTTTTGCGTTATTTCTCTTTTTCTTTTGTCACTGTTACGTTGTGTTCTTCTGTAACCTGTGATTGTGTGAGTTTTATCTCTTTTTATCTCTTTGTGTGTGTGTGTTTTTTTTTCATCCCACTCATAACGTCCCACTAGCGATCATGAAACAAAACCAATCTATAAACCGCTTAGATTAGAGTTTGCAAGGGAAACTTGATAATAGTGTTTAAGGTTAGTTTTTGTTTTGTTTTGCTCTTTGCTTTACTGTTTACTGTCATAACTAGTACGTGAACTTTTGTCGAAAGAATGCATTCTGTTTTGTTTTTATCTGGCGGCGGATGATCTAATTCCTTTCCAAACACGTTTCTACATAATCTCAAAAAGGTACAGAGTGTGTAAGTTGGAAAAGGGAAGAGGTTACTTTAAGTATATTTATATATGTTACAAATAGATCGATACTGACCGCACCAGTGGGGAGCTGGAAGTGAAACAAGTAACGCTTTCAGTGCTCAATTTGCTCTAATAGTTTGTCATTCTTTGAATGGATTTGCTTTGCAAGTAGAAAACAGTTGAAAAGAGGGTATTTTGATGAGGGTTTTTTTTATTTCTTCCGTTTTTTTGTTGCTTTCTTTGGGGAGAGCTTCGGTTTGTAAGTAAAGTGCAAGTGGTTTATACAATTTGGAGAGCCTTCAGGGTGTGTGTTTGTAATTGCACAAGTAGTTCCCGGCTTTTGCACACCTTTTTTTTTCATTTATATACGACCACACGTTGACCGGAAATTGTAGGATATGCTTTTCAGTCGTAAAGTTTGCTGTTCGGTTCTGTTTGCCAAATTGAGATGCATTTGTTTTTCATCTGTGTTTCTATCCCTTCCAGAGCTAAATGATCATCATGGTAATTTGATTCGATTTTCTCACAAATTGGGCTTCATTTCACTCATGTGTAAGTGTGGTTTTGCTTGTTTGTTTTGGATCTCATATTTACAATTACTTTCTTAAATTAAATACAGCACAAAACACAGTAAGATGGCCAAAGTGCAAACAAGCATCTCCATTTATGAACGCAATGGTGTGTCTTGTTGTTTAATGCTCATTCCAGCGTAATTTTTTTTCATTTTCAGCTTGTTATATGCAACTTATTTACTTTGGTTTTCATCTTTCTCAGTAGAGCCATAACTAAAAGTACAGTGCTTATACCATTTTTGTTAAACCATTTCTTTCCAACTTTACTCTTTGAGAATCGCTTACTAGCCATTTGTCTGTTGTTTTGTTTTCTTCGGTTTTGGTGTTCTATGTTTATGTTATGTTACCTTTTTCTCATCATCACCTCTTTTACTTATATTCTCTCTTTTTGTTTCGTTTTTTTACCTTCTTTTCTCTTTCTCCTTAGACTTGTGTACGTTGTTTCTATTGCTAGATTCTGTTTGAATGGTGCAGTTTGACTTCCAACGGTGCTGCTGTGCAAATCGTTTACTTATATAGTATCCGTCTTCGTTACTCCTTCTGCATCTTTCTTATCACTACACTCGTTCCCGTCCCCAAAACGCGTGTAAATGTATGTCAAGATTGTGAACTGTGCATTTGCATTGTCATGCATTATTTTCAATGTGTTTGTTTGTTGCTTTTGGTATTCCTGTCACCCACTGTTCCTTCCATTTCTTTCATTAAACTTTACCAATATTAACACGCACTATGCATTAGCAATAGGTAGAATAGGAAGATGTTTTAACGCACACATCTCTTTCAAATACCACTAGCAAAGTGAATTCTTTTCTGTTTTTTTCTGATCCTCAAACGTGCACAATGAATGAACAGCAAATGGTACAAAACTAAAGTAACGCAGTAAGTGAAGCACGTGCTCGCTTTGTTTTACTTTTTAATTCGTTTCACACTGGAGCAAACAGACCATTTGGCTTCACCGTTTAAGAGAACGTTTAAAGATGCAAACTGTTTTAAAGCTATAGTTTCTTGCCTGCCTGCTCAATCTTACATGAGTGTTAATGCTACTTAAGTGTTCTCACTTCTCGCTTGTTGACGACCGGCATTTAGGGAGCTTTTTTATTCAATAGGAAAGGTGACAAAACTCGTCTAGCTAAATCGTTTGAACAAGAAACAGGAGAACACGCTTTCCGATAGTGCTTAAAGATACGTTAAAGTACGCTAGTTGTATTCGGTGCCTTAGCCTCTCACTTTTCTGGGAAGGAAAACGAAACGTTTGCAAACACGGGATGGATGCAGCATGGAAGCGATACTGCTCACAACCGAAATGCTTTTCATCTCTTTATTCTTTATTTGTTTGTGCTGTGTGGGGGATTTTGGGTAAGCTTTCCTGTGTCTTCCTTACCTTCAGTGTTTCATGGGGAAGGGTTGTGTTGTGTTCTATAGACTTTGCACCTGTGCATTACTTTTAGACGTACGCATCAGCCGACCAGGTGATAAACAAACAAACTATCAGACTTTTCTCAAAATTCTCTCCGATGATTGCTGATTGATCGACTTCGACGATGTAGGTATGTGAGAGGGCGGCTGAGCTAGAGCTAGAGAGATAAACGAAGCGCACCGCTGCGAAAAGCTTTCCGCAGCCAGGCGTCAAAAACGAGTGCTAGTAGTAAGACAAACAGTGCTCAAGTGAGTGTGTAGTATGGAGATTTGTCTCTATTCAATTATCAATGGTGCATCTCCCATCTGTTGCCTGTCAACATACCGCAGGCAAGCACGATCAAGTTTGGTTTGCACATACTCACCCACACACACACACAAAACAATTCAGTATGGTTTGAAAGATTTTTGCTTTATTTTGTCTTTGTTTAGTTGTTTCTCTGCTTGCCGCTTGTTCAGCTGCTTGACTTCGTCTCCGCGCAGCGTAAGAGACACGCCACTAAACTTGATTTGTCACAGGAGATGCCATTTTTATTTAAATGTTCTTTTTTTGTAACTGTTAGCTTGTTGTTTTTTTGTTGGTGTTTCTTACTTAATGTTTTTTTTTGCTGTTGCATATTTTCACTTTCATTTCTCGTGTCTTGCCACTGCCAATTGCACACGTTACTGCTTTTTTCTTGTTTTCATTCATCGAACTTTTAGTTAATTGTATATCCATTTCGCATGGGATGTGTGGAGAATTATTTTATAATATTTATTTATACCTTTTTTCCTCTCCTCTTTTGCTTTTCCTCTTTTTTTGCTTATCTTTTATGTCATCGTGCTTCTGAGCGTATGCATTCGTTTAAAAATATGTTAAAGCTTGCTTGTTTATTTTTAATTTGTTCTCTTTTCTTTTTCTCTTCTTTTTTGCAATCTTTTCACGTTCTCTATTTTCCTTTTCCGTTCTATCCGAGCCGTGTGTAAGTGTGTGTGTGTATTTGTTTCTTTTAGTGTATTTAAGTGCTTGTTTGTTTCATGCTCATTTCACCTCACTATTTACCGCTTCTTCTTTTTAACTTCTTCTTTAACTGTTTTCATTCTTTAGTACCATTTTTCTTGCTTTGCTTGCACGAGTAACTGGTAGTTGAGTTGATGTTTAGGGGTTAGGTAGATGTCACCGGCTTTGTTTAATCGTTTGATAAGTATGTGCGCATCCTACAAGACTAGGGCTGCTAGGGCTCGTGGAAAGGCGTGGACTCTGTTCAAACTATTAGCTTCACTGATTCGTGCTGATTAGTTTCTAAAATCACTCGTTGTCGTCCTTTCCAGGTGTGCAGGTGTGTTAAAGTGTTTTATTAAGTACTCTATGTTGAAGAAAATTCATTTTAGTTTCGGTTTGTTTTGGAAAGAAGGACAGGATAGTGATACTCGAGAATCGAAACAACAGTGTGTGTATACGTGCATCTCAAAACAACCCTGCCATCTAGCGTGATTGGGAAACGTTATCACCTCCTTGTCTCTGCTTACAACATGACAACAGATTAAGGTAAGAGAAGAGAACAACGAGCGGGATACTAAAGGTAGTTGCTCTTTCCATTGCTCTTTCTGTACGAGTGTTTGTGTGTGTGTGGTTTTTCGTGTTAAAGGTTAAAGCGATCTTCCAATGTTAGCCAAAATGGAGAGAGAAAATGCTCTTCATTGGGTTGTGATATTTGTTGTATTTTCGTCTTCCTAAAAACCTACACTACATGCAGAAAAGCTACTCGACAATCGCTCTCCACGCCGCGTCTCGATCGCCGCTACTGGTTTGGAAATGGTTTGGAATGAAAGAACACGTTCTTGGGTAGATTGTTTAGAGAGGGGAAAAGGTTCATTTTGGTTAGTTGCTCTATCCACCTGTTTTTTTCTTCTTCTGCTGCTGCTGTTTGCTCACTGGCTTATCGGTTTTTCTTCCCCTTTTGTTTTGCTGTCGATGTGTTTTTTTTTTCTCGATCGATCGCGAGAATCTTGCTAGTTACTATCACTATCAGTAGTAGAAGTAGACCCATGATTGCTTATAGCGTCTTCTATCGCGTGTTTTTGTTCCACCTTCTTCTAAACGCCTAAAGTGCTAGGAGAAAGAAAGCAAGCGGCAAAGAGCGAGAAGGGAACGAGAGAATAATAAGAATAAGTGTTGTAAGTGTGTACGTGCAAAACAACCCCGTCTCGTCTCTTTACACTTTTTTTTTTGTATAGCCTTGCTTATAAGTCGCTTTGCCTTTTGGTGTATAAAAATATAGTTAAACTGTTTGCCGTTTTCCCAGTTCCAGCTATCCAAATGTGGATGTGGTTGTGTCTCTGTCCTCTGCGAGATTTACTAAAGCGGCATGGACGGGTGTGTACCGCCGTTTTTTTTTTGTGTGTATGTATTTATTTGTAATGTTTAAAGTAGAGTGAGTAGATAGGTAGAAAGAAGTTAGTTTAAATTGCATACTCTACATCACTATAAACACCTCTTTCGCTTTGCAGTGTTCATTTCTCTATATCAAAGGTTCTGCATCTACGCAAAAGTGGGTAAATTTGGTTGCACTTTTGTGCGCTACAAGGTGGCCCTAGCTAGATAAATTCTTCAATAGATCACTCTAGATGCTGCACACTGGGAGATGAGATGTGCTTGTGGTTTGTATGTGTGTTTGTGTTCGTTTGTGTAGTTTATTTAAAGAGAAAGTGTTTGTTTTTTAATACTTTTTGAGTGTTTTTTTAACATGCCAGCTGTCTCTTGGTAGGTCCAAGCTCCTACTGAACCTGAGCCGGGGAGGAAGAAATGTTCGTTTCTAAAAAAGAGAGAAATTAAACTGGAGAAAAAACACACAGGAGTGCTGTGTGGTTTGAAACGTTCTTGCTAAAGCAACTCCTCAAATCTGAACTCGACACAACCGTTGTTTTATTTCCTTCTCCCTTTTTTCGTGAGTAGTTTTTGTGTGTTTGTTTACCTCCTAATTGTAGCATTGAGAAATTGCATCCGTTTACCGCACATCTGTGCACTGTGTTTGTTTAGTGGTGTATGATTGTGGGATTTTTGTATTGTATCATTTTTTCCCATGGACGTATTAAGTTGTTTTTTTTTAATGTGTTATTTGTTTGTTTTTGCTTACTTGTTTTATGCATGGCTTTAACCTCAACAACATTTACCATTTTCCCTGATATGATACTCTTTCCATACTTTTCTACAAAATCAAAGCTACTAGCGAGCTGCTTAGTGAAAATGAACATGAAATAAAGAGCAAAGGAGATCTGCAAGGCTGTAATTGGGGCTCATATTGCACCCAATGACACCCAAAAAGGATCAATCAAACGTCGCTTATCTTCTGGGAGGTTTTTTTTGGCCTATTACAGTGCCACGATGTAATCTTCAGTCGGGCCAAAATCTATCAGAAAGATGCTCCGACCTAGCTTTAACTGACAGTGACAGGGGGAGGGCAAAAATTATGCACCAGGCTAGCCTCATCTGTCACGCATCACCGCTTCCTTGCATCATCGTTGGAGTCGCTTGCGCGCGTTTGTACTTCCCCAATTAGGAATGCTGCTGTTTTCTCACAGCCCACGAGCCTTGCGAGTTGACTTTGAACCATTTCTTTTCGTGTAAAGACCACACACAACAACAACAAAACTGCCGTGAAAATGAGCTCACACGTGCCGGGGGCGTGATTTTCGTTTTTCGTTAAAGAAGGAACTGATGCGTAACTTTTGCTCCAATCGGCTGCTCCCCCAGAGCTTTGATATGATTTTAGTAGCCAATTGGCACGCGGGCTGCTGCTGCTGCGCTTTTGTGACCGCTCGTGGCCGGAAGCCTTCTTTCTCAAAGTTTCTGACAGGTGCTTTGCCGTGCGGGGAGGGTGCAAAAACAGAACGGTACAGGTCTGGGAGTGCAATCGATTTGATCGATTGAATTAGTTTTGGGTTTATTATTTATTATTATTATTTTTTTCAAACAAGGAGTTATTATTGCTTTCAAGAGTAGAGGTTTTGTGAACGAGATTGCTGCTGCATTAATAATTTGCGAAAACCTACCAAAAATTCAAGAGCAAACGCTTCACAAGCAGAACAAGAGTGTGGATCGAAAGGATCGTGGATCGTTCGATCCCAGTTCTTTTTTTTTAAAGCTGTGCACCGTACGATAGTTATTGCTGATGAAGTAACTGTGTCATTCACTGTTCACAAAGCTGCAATACTGTTCGTGTTTCGTGGAAGCGAAAAGACCATAAGTCAACGAGCAAATGGGACCGTAACCGCACGGTGTAATAAAAACGCGTTACATTTCATTCTTCAATCGTTACAACGTTGGAAAGAGATTTTATACCTTTTGTTCTGTGTTAGCATTCCGTTTGTTTCTTCCTTTGTGCTGCTGTTGGTATTAACTTCATAAAACACTCAACAAAATAGTTCCACAATATTGCGCCTGTCGTTTACAAAAGCTCGCAATAGAGTTATACTTTGCCCGACAAACTGCTTTTGCTTTTGCTCAATTCCCCTCCAATTGTGTTGGTTGGCTCTTCTGTTGCTAACTTCTTGCTCGTTCTTGTTTTATTTAAATGTATCCTTATACTAGCGCTATCCTATTTGTGTTGTTATCTTCTTTTCTTTCACATATTTTTTGCTTCCTTCTCATAATTTGCGTTAAATGATGCAATGATTTGAAAATTTGATGTTTTGGTTAGTAGGTTTAAGTACGCAGTTTGTCTGTTTCCTGTTTTTATGTGCTTTTTTTGGTTTTTCATTTTTTGTTTTTCTTTCTCCTTTTTTCAAACCGTTTTTTTTTTTTTGTTATTCCTATTCTACTTCCAATCGCAAGAAGAATGTAAAGAATGCTTAAACCGTTACCTATCATTTGTCATCTATCAATTTTTCTAGTGTTGTGTGTTTTATCGCTTTTATGTTGTCGTTTTTTTTTTTTTTTGTTGCAGATGGAGAAAAATGTTGTTTTTTTGTTTTTGTTTCAGTAACTGGAACTCGTCTTTAACTTTGTCGCTTGAACTTCGCGCTTAAACTGTAAGGTAAGTAGGTAGTAGTATGCACTATGTATTGTAGGTATGTATGTATATGCATGAATTGTATGTTTGCATGTATGTATGTATGTATATATATATAGCTATAATCGCTTCTCTCTGTCAAATATATAGTTTTCCCATCTTTTGTTTTCTACAATCGTGTGCGAATGTGCTTCAATCAACGTTACTTTTTCCTTCTTTCTCTCTATTTCATCCTTCATTCCATTTTTATTATTCGCTTAGAATTATTATATTATTGTTTGTATATATATATATATAATCATTAAAGTTAGTTAACGATCCGCTTGTATGTGTAGGTGTGTGGATTCGTGATTTGGAAAGTCGAATAGTGCAAAATGGCAAGTAGCTGAGAGAGTGTAAATTGTTTTTTAAGTTCAAAAGTTCTTCTTTTTTCGTTTTGTCACATGATTTTGCTTTGTTGCTTATATTCTCCTCTTTTCATTTCCTTCTGAACTCCGCTTCCTTTCTTCTTCTTCTTTTACTTCTTCTTCTTCTTCATATCTTCGTCTTCTTTTTTCTTTTTCTTCTTCTTCTTCTTCTTTTTCATCTTTTTTATCCTATTTATCTAAACTTCTTCTTACAGCACCTCGTTCTTTGCTCGTGCAGATTGATTGCAGTTTATTTCGCTTTCGTTTCGCTTTTTCATCCGCTGCCTGCAAAACGGCTCGTTCATCCTTATCAGTTATGGAGGTTTGTTGTTTTTGTTGTTGCTTTGATTTGATTCAACCGCGACCTCGTTTGACCCAGTCGTACCGACAGTTTGCTTGTAGATAGATTTTTGAAATTTTATTACTCCTTTTCGAAAGTCATAAGATGGACGCACACAGTGTCACCCTGGAGAGACTGAACAAAACATCGAAAAACTACCCCCTGCCTCCCTCCCCCTCTTCCGTTGTTGTTGCTTTCGGCATTCACTGCACTGCACGTTCTTTTGCTTTCGGCTTAACTACGATCGGCAAATGGGGGGAAAGGCGAGGGATGAAATTTACTCACTAGATCGCGTTTGAAACTGACGTTTTTGAATGGCGTATGTGGCTACGTTGTGTCAGTTTGCTTTTGTTTTGGTTTTCTTTTACACACTTTTGTCGCTTCGAAACGTTGTAAAAAAGAGATAAATAGTTAGCTTGTATATATATCTATATATGTATATGTCACTTTAATGTATATAATGTCTACATTAGGTAGCTTCGATCGCTTTCGTTTGCTTGTGTTTGCTGTTTTTTTTTATCATCCTTGTCCTTCTCTTCTGTTCGCTAAAGAGTGTGTAATTATTAGCAATATCTTTACATAAACACACGTACACATGTCACACACACACAAATGCACACAAACTAGGTGCGTGACACTAGCACACCGTTTGCCTGTACGTGCTTTTCGTGTGCCGTGTGTTTGTTTTGATAATTACCAGTTTCTAGCATCTAGATCAATTTAACAAAAGTTAACAATCAAATAGAAAATCACTGTTTGACGCTCTACAACCCCAGCTTCAACTATTTTGCTATATACATCAGCCCGTCGGGTTGAAATACTCGTCTACTCGTCCGTTTTTTGCCTTAGAAAGAGAAAAGAGCTAGCTTAGACCCTAGTTTAGCAGCTTATTCGCTCCTTTTTATAGCGTTTAAGTTTAGGTTTCTCGATCTCGAAAGATATAATAAATAGATGTTGATTCTGTATCTGTTTGTTCTACGCCTCAACAACCGCTACGCTTTGCTCTAGTAGTGTAAAAAAGTTGATTTTCATCAGTTAAATAAAACAATGAACCAGTAACAACTGCTCTACAATCTGCTGTACAATTACGCCCAACTGGCCCGAAACGCGCAAACCTAATCACTCGGTTTTGCTTTGCAAACTACGCTTCTCTCCTTTCCTATTTACAGTACCTTACCACTGCTTACATTACCGTAATCGACCGAGAGGATGGCCAGTCACTAGTGTTTTTTTGCTATAAATAATTATTTCTAGCACTATTTCGTACCGCTCAGTGTCGGGTTCAAACTTTTCTAAACTTCTCTGTCTAACTCGTCTCTTTCTCCCAACGGCATCGCATTCCTATCACGGAAAATAAGTCTATCTCTGGCTGTACAGCTGTACTATGGCAAACACTGTCTCGGCTGATTCTAATAACAGTCGCTCGCGAGATAGGCGAACATTTTACACGTGTTTTAAAAAAGAGCTTAAATCACATTTTTCTCAGTGTTTTGTTTTGCTTTTTGTTCTACTTTCTGTCCCCATTTCTCTCTCAATGTGTGTGTGTTGTTTTCTCAACCACCCGCACAACGTGGTGTGTGAGAACGTTATTTAGACTAGAATTTCTACTAAAAGTTCAGGTATCAGATTAAACGTCTCCCATCATCAACACGCTTTAGTTGCAATATATTTTTTTGTTTCACAATGCTGCTGCCGCCTCATCATTATTCTAAACGAGCTGGTCGTTCAAAAGATTCCGCACCGAAATCTCTCAACACAATACTAGCGCCATCTAGCTTAGCGGTTTCAGAAACATTTCACACACCGCACAGCGCTTGCTGTGAAATATTTCAACCACACCGGGTAACGCCGTTTGAAACAATGGTAACGCAACATAACGCAACGTTGGGACGGTTTTGCCTTTTTTAATGTTTTAAAACGTAACTTTGCTTAACTTACTACAAATAACAAAACAACAGAAACAAATTAACACTCACACTACATGCGTATCGTCAACGGGTGTGTGTTTGTGTGTGTGTGTGAGAACTCAAAATTGATTAAATAATCAAAAAAACGTGAACAAGTGTCTTGACAAAACAAATCGTAGTAAAAAGTAACGCAATTAATTCGACAACAATTTTCCTTTCTTACACGCCTACGCCTAGCTTCGATGAGTTTCCATCAAACTGGCTGCATTCGGGCGAGCGTGAACAGTGTTCCGTGTGGGTAGCGCCATCCGTACGCTCGCGTCCTGTTTCAGTTCACCTTGGAGCGCTGGTAGGTGGTGGAGCCTCGGGCTGTTCGTGACACTGCAAGCTTTGGAGGTACTCCACCCTGCGTAGGTGGACCAGCCTCTCTTTTTCGGCTCGTTCTCTCTGTAGCCTGGATGGGAATGGGAAGTGAGAAGATATATGTGAGTCATTTCAACCGCTACAAATGAACCTTTTTCAATGTGAGGTAAATGAATTGAACATAAAAAGGGACCATTTTAAATATCACTTTTTGGTATTAAAAAGATACGCAATAAAATAAACATTTAATTGAACCAAAACGTATGACAGTAGGATGAATATCTCACCAAGTTAGTCATTTGCTCATCCCAAGTACTGAAGGTAAGCGTATGGATTAGAGTGATTTGACGGTTAGTATGAATAGTCCGCTCATGTAAAACACGACTTACTGAATCGTTAAAACGCATGCCGTGTGTTACTTACTTGTTTTTCGATTGTCTCATAAACTGCTGTATCTTCCTAGCGGCCTGATTTTGTGTTCGTTGCGAATAAGTTCGTCTGGAGGAAATGAAAGAAAAACATATCAGTATTGCCACTGCTCGCTCACTGTCTCCACTTAAACCACTCACTTCAGGGGACCCGACGGACTCGGTTCCTTCGAGCCGGAACCACCTGGCTGATTGTTCTGCTGTTGCTGCTGAGGCGATTGTTGCTGCTTCTGCTCGTTGCGGAAGTTCTGGTAGTACGTCTCGAGACACTGGGCGGACGCCTTGTCCTCCTCGCTGCTCGTCACCGGCTGCTGCTGCTGTTGGGCGGTTTGCGACTTTTTGAACCGCTTGTTCTCACAGTACGACCGATAGCCGTTCTGGATGACGAGGGCGGCCTGCGTCATCTGCCGGTAGTACGCGTACTGCTTGTACCGCCGGTAGTAGTTCTGTATCACGACGGCCGCCGTACGCTCCTTGTCCTGCTCCTCCATGCGGCTCTTGCGCCCCTTGTACGATCGGTACGCCTTCTGGATGCATTTGGCCGCCTCGTACAGCTCACGCTGCTCACGATCTGTAGTAGTGTGGGAGAAAGTTCGTTCAGTATTTATTCAATTTTTAATGGTTTACAAAGTGTGTCTCACCATTTAGCTTTAGGTTAGAGAAATCGGCTTCGAACGGTCTAACAGTTGCGTTCGATGATTGGAGAAACTCGGTGAAATCCTGCGTAGTTGGAGGCGGACTCGGCGAGCCGACGGGATGATCTTGCGGGATCGAATAGCTGGCAGGTGACTGTAGCGGACCGGACGATGCCGGGCTGAGGCTTGAGCAGGGTGTACCAACGTCATGGTAGCTGTGGCAATGAATACACAACAAACCCGTTAACAAACGTCCCAAGCTGCATCGAAGATTTCATTAAAGCCTTACCGGTAGTTATGATCACTGAACTCGAAATTGAACTCCTGATCGAACTGCGACGAAGGGAGCGAATCGAGCAACGGTTCCATGAAGGTGTCGTTCAGTATGCCCATACCGGCCGTATCCTCGTTCAGTGAGTCCGGCAGCGGACTGCCAAGGTACATGGTTTCTTCCGATTCATTCTGTAAGGCACAACAAACATTAGAAGCATGCTTCATGTCTATAGACTTCATACTAACCTTGATACGCTCTGGCATTGCGGCTATGATCTGTTCGGCAAGTGTAAGCACCTTTGCATCGGAATCCCCTGTGAAATAAGGGAAGGGCAACACAGAAACCAATCAGTGATGATGTTCCAATGTTTCGAAACCGTTAAGTAGTTCAGTAGATCTAACATCACATCACGACACAACATTCCACTACGAAGCACAAGCAAAAGCGATATCATAAAGTGAAAAACAAAACCAAGCAACGGTGCAAAACAACTTACCTGGTGTAATGAGAAAAAAGTGTTATTATTTGTACAAATACCTTTGCATGTATGGTGTTGTGTTGGTTGTAGTGTCTTTTTGCGGTGCGATTCAAGTATTGTTTTTATCACATTGAGCAATGAGTAGTTTTCGTTTAGAGTTATTGTCTTGTGAATGCTTCAGACACAATACCCTATCCAACGTATTTACAGTTAAAATAATAATTTAATATAAAGTGAAACAAAAGTGCAGGTTGTTTAGTTTTGAGAATCGAAAGATATCCTTGAACAACACTTTGAGATACACTGGAAAAACTAAACACATATTAAGACACCAAGAAGATAGCTAAAAACACATAAAAAATCTTTTCTAAAACACGACAAAAAACCAACTAAATATAAACAAAACAAAAACAAAAACATCTAACACACACGCGCGCACACCGAGAGATAGTGAAAGAAAAGATACATGAAGAAAGAGAAAACTAGAGAAAGACAGGTAAAAGGGATACAGAGGAATAACTAAAACTAAACAACGATCAAACTAAACCATCTATTCCTGAAGGGACAAGAGAGAGTGAGAGAGAGGAACGGGGAGTAGGATAACTAAACACAACTAACAAACAACCAAACAAACAAACAAACCCACAAACGTATAAAACAGAACGCCTAAAGGAACAAATCCCCGACTGAACGGTGACTGACAGTGGTGGTGGAACTGACCTACGGCATTCGTCACGGCACCGGCACCGTTCCCACTCGTCCCCGGACCCATATCCATACTGTCAGGCAGCTGATGGTGACAGTCGTCCTCCTGCAACGAGTCGGCGTCTTCGCACATCGGGCTGGTTTCCGTAGCCGAAACCTCACCTGTGCAATCGAAACACGCGGTACAGTGGTGTGTACAACCGTGTGTACAGTAGTAGTAATAAATTGGCAGGAAGTACGTAAGTACGGACGAATGCAAAATAAGAATTTGGAAGAAAAGGAAAAGAAAAGAACAAAGAATTGCGATAAAGAAAACACGACAAACGAAGAGCAGATTTGTTAGCAAATGTAAGAAAGAACTTGAGCGCGATCAGATCGCAACAACGGGATAAATAAAGCGAGTAAGTAATCCTGTTGGCACAACTGGTTGTGCAGGATTGCCATGTCATGGCTGATAACCAATCTGCAACCTATAATAGTGGGGAAAGTTCTACTACTAAATGGAAGAAAAAATCGATATGCCATTCCCGAAAAAGCGTTTCAAATTTGAACCCAAAGAAAGGTCTAAATACTACAATGTATTACTACCGATTGAAAACGTATACGTCAGGGTTAGATATGAAATTTAAGTAATGACGAAAAATCACACCTGGTACGGTGTTCAGACAACAAAAACTGATAAGCAAATCGATAAACTGGCAAGAAGGTGAAAATAGCAATGCAAGAAAGCCATCCTATACTAGCTAGTGATGTGTTTTATGTTGTGAAGTTTCAACAAGAGAGCTAGATAAGTACGCGTAGTCGCGTGTAGTGTCAGTCATGTAACAGATTGGATTATAAACAAGTTAAAAGAGTTGTAAAATGCACAGCGTTTAAATGAAACAGAGCGTTCCTCCTTCGTACCCCATTCCGTAGTATACGATGATCATGGTGGGTACGATCCTGATCATTGGATTCACATAATGTTTTTTCAAAGACAGTATCAACACTTCAAACGTGCCACTACTTACACAGTGCAAAGTCCATCTTGCGCAACGGTGACAGCAACGAAACATTGCTCGAAACCTGCGACGGCGACTCCGTGGTGCGTTCGCTTAGAGATAGCGAGAAGCTGTCCGTCTCACGATCTCCCCCGGCCGTGCTGGACGGTGTGCCGGGTTGATTCTTGCCACTGGGCTGTCCACCACCACCACCGGATGCGAGCGGAAGCGACATGCTTCGATCCATCCGGTTTGTGCGCTGTGCCTCGCGGAACGCTTTCCCGGTGCGGCTGAGCGCCACCGAACGGTTGTCCATGTTGATGCCACTGTCGATCGACGAGCGCTTGGAGAGCCGAGCACCCGGTGGGCTTTGACTGTGGAGATGAAGCGAAGATTGCAGATTTAGTACCAAGAAAGATCTAGCATTTCAGCACGCAAAAACATACCTCGAGTAGACCGCACCGGGCCGCAAAAACACACCGTCATGGCTGCGGTTGCTGTCCGAGTTCGGTGACAGTGCGTTCGAGAGCATCGGATTGGAGTTGGTGTTCTCCAGCCCGTAGTGTAGCCCACCGCCGCCCTGCGACCCGGTGGACGAGCAGGAACCCTTCATCTCGCTGTACGGCGAAAGACCCGTCGGCGAGAGGGACGGATTGAAAGCCGCCACCAGACCGAAGTTGTCGTTGCTGCAGCTATCGCTGTTCGCCCCGTGCAGGCCCTCCCCGTAGCTGAAGATTTGGTTCAGGTTCAGGAAGTTGTGCATCGTCCCGGATGCATCGTTCGTCAGCGAGTGTAGATCACTGCTCATACCACCCGACTGCAGGTTGTTATTGCCATCGGGGGCTTTACAGTCAGCGGTACTACTGTTGCTGCTGCTGTTGCTACCATTGCTACTGCTACTATTGCTTTCGTTCAGATTGCTGAGCAGATCCTGGGACGCTTGGGCGGGCGAGGCCGACGGTGAGGAGGCGCTGGAAGAGTGGTTCGAGCAGCTGGTTGGCAATGCGTTTGGCGAAGCGGAGGAAGCGGAGGAATGCGTGCCGGAAGAAGCCGTCGTCGACGACGTGATGGAGGCAAGCGTCGGAATGGAAGCACTGGTTGGTGTGCGCTGCTGCTGGCTGAGCCGCTCCTTCTCCTGCCGCTCGAGCTCGCGGGCCAGCTCACCGTGGCCGTAGTCGCGCGCCACCTCGACCGGGCCCTTCTGCGCGTTGTTGCGCACGTTCAGCGCGTTCTGGTTCCACTTGTACAGTATGATCGCCGTCTCGGTGTGGCCCCGTGCGCAGGCCAGTGTCTGAGGAGATAGGGGAGAGTTGAAACAGAGCACGTTTGCGCGTGGAAGATAGACTTGCTTGAAGCCGAACTTACCAGCGGTGTGTAACCATCCTTGTCCTGGCTGAGGGCATCGATTTCAGCCTCCAGTATGACATTGGAGTTCTCAGCCTTCCAGGTAAGCATCGTGCGTACCAGCTTGGCATATCCGAGTGCTGCCGCCAGATGTAACAGCGTCATGCCCTGGTGTTTATCGATGAACGGACCAGGTGTTACAGAGCGCCACATTTTGGCGGTAAGCGTTTCACAGTAGTTCACAAGTCGATCCTCAAAGTTATTCTGCTTGAAGAGGAGCGTATCCTCCGGCTAAGGAAACAAGCGAAAACATAAAGAAAGGTTAACTCCCTGTCACAACGATCGACACACGAGAGCCAGCGCCCTACTCACCAGCTCTCCCGGCTCAACCTTTATCTGCAGCTTCTCGTCGATCGACTCCAGCCGGTTGAGCAGATTGAACTTGTACAGCATGTCGTTCCCGTTGCCCTCGCACTTCGTCTCGAACTTTGGCGGAGATTTGTACTCAAAGTTGACCGCATTGGATATCACAAAACCATCACAGGCGACCTGCAGCGTCACGATGCCGACCTCGTGCGCCGGGCAGTAGCACCGCAGCACACCGTCCTGCACGAGCGTGGTCGGCACCGGGAACGAGTCGAATAATACTGTATAGGCGGAGCTGGCACTCCACGGCCCGGTCACCAGCACCTTGATGCCACCCTCCGGGTACGCCCACTCCGGGCTAAAGTCCGTTATGGTGGACGCGTTCGGCAGCGGCTGCGATGACTGCTGCTGCTGCTGCTGCGATGCACTCTGTACCTGATGCTTGTACTGGCCGAGCTCACTGCCACTGTCACCGGCGAGATCGCCCGCCCCACCGGCAGTGTCATCCGTCCCGTCATCCGAGCGCAGAAACTCGCTCTTCGCATCCAGCTCCAGCTCGGGGAACTCTACCAGCATATCGAACGCGTCCAGATTCACAAACACATCGTCATCGACCGTGCCGTGATTATCGCCACAGTTCTCGATAAAGTCCATCGGATTGATCTCCCCGTTCATGGCGTCATCGGTCGGCGCTGTGTCGTGGCCGGCGACATGCCCCCCGAGCGGCATGTTGGCGCTCAGCGTCTTCTGTATATCTTCCTGCGACAAATCGAGCGTTTCGTTGAAGAACGGTAGATTGTCGTGGTGGTGCGTTGTCGGGGCACCACCGGAACCGCCACCGCCGCCGCCGCCACTGCTACTTTCCATGCTTTGCACCGGACTGGCCATCGGTGTGTGATCCTGATAGCCAAACAGACTATCGAACGATTGCTTATCCGAGCTACCGCCAGTGGCGGACGATGGGGAGCTGTTCGACTGCTGGGACGGCTGTCGCTGCTGGTGGTGCGATAGTGAAGGGACGGGCGAAGATGACGCGTCCATCATTTCCTGCTTCGCCACCGAACCGGCGGATGATTCCGTCTTGATCGACCCATCGTGGTCCTTGCCGTCGTTCGCTTTCTGGTGCTGCGCCTGTTGACAAACGTACGACTGTTGCTGGTTGCCTTGGTTTAGTATCAGCAAGCTGCCCGGTCCTCCAATGTTCTACAAATGAATGGCAACGAAAGAAAAGGGTCATTATAGTCAACTTACGTCCTTAACACTCCCTTCGAAAAAGAAAAAAACGCACCTGCCCCAAGCTAAGCACCAGCGGCGGTGTCGATGTTGCACCGTTACCATTGACCGAGATTCGATTATGATGAACCGTCGTACCCTGGCTCTGGCCGCCGTTGCTACCTCCACTATTCGACAGCGTGCCATTGGTAGCGTTCGAATCGCCGCCACCGCCGCCGTTCGATGCACGATTGCTGCCCTGACCGGTGGAACCGATCATTGATATATGAGTCTCGTTGCTGCCGTTAAGATTAATGTTCGCATCGCGAGCAGCCGCAGGTACGCCGTTCGTAGCGTTCGGCCGGTCGGTGCCGTTCGACGCCGTCACTTGACTCGAGTGGCCGAGGGTGGCTAATTGATTGCTACCGACACTGGTGCTTACGCTGGTGTTGTTGTTGTTGTTGTTGTTGGTGTTATTATTACTGGTACTGTTGTTGGTGTTGCTGCCGTTACTACTGCTGTTGGACGAATTACTGTTACCGTTCATCGTAAGCGTATGTTGCTGTTGGGCATGAGGATGCCCGTGGTGAGGATGCCCATGCACATTGGGATGCTGCTGGGGATGTTGGTGATGTTGGTGCTGTTGTTGATGATGTTGCTGCTGCTGCTGCTGCTGCTGCTGCTGCTGATGCTGATTGCTTGTGATAATCATGGCCGACCGATGCCCACCGAGATGATTGGCTTGCGAGCCGACGATGCCGTTCGTAATGTGACCGCTGACACTTGTTAATTGTGAGCTACCGTTGCTGATGCTCAGCGTGCCCAGGGCGGAAGCGTTCTGATTGCCGCCGGGCCTAATTGAATTCTGCACCGAGGTAGGAATGACTTGGAAGTGTATCGACGTGTCGAGCGTCTTGGGCGTGATGGCACGCGCCCCGTTCGGGTCGAGGATGGTGTGCGAGGACGGGTGTTGCGATTGCGATTGCTGCTGCTGCTGCTGCTGCTGCTGCTCGACCCGTCCCGTCGCCATCCTTCGATTATCCAACCATCGGGGATACATCTACGGAAATGGCAAATGGAGTGTACATCAATAGATTGTGCTCAAACGAAATTGAGATTTTGTGGTTTCGAGTGAGCGGGTGAGTGTAATACCTACCCTGGAACCGATCAGTACGTTCGGTGCCGTACCACCACCACCACCGCCCGCATGCCCATCCGACCGCTTGCCCAGCTCCTGGACGCTCTTGGCCGCGCTGATACGGCGCATCGGATGCGAGCAGGACTTCCCGTCGGCACAGTTTGCGTCCGGGCAGCCACACTCGAGCTGCTTCACCAGCGCCGTCTGGCGGGCCATGCGCTGCTTCTCCATCAGCTGGCTCACGATCGCTTCCACCGTTTCGGCGGTCGAGATTTCGATCTCGTTCGCCGTGTCCGGTTCGTCCTCGCTGAAAACTGTGGGGAAAACTAAACATCCAGTGTCATCAGTAAAGGCTCCACTGCACATCCCCTGGTTTTGTTGTTCCAAAACTTACACATTGGCTTCAGCTGGCTGACCAACTCCTCCTTGGTCCACTCCTTCTTGTCGCCCCACAGCGCGAGGTTGGGCGTGATCACGGCCATCTTGTTGTCGTCCGGGTACGGCACGTTCAGATAGTGCACCAGCACAATGTCCGGATTTTGGAGCAGCCAGTAGCACCGCCGATGGAAGGTGGGCAGGATGGCCGAATGGACGTAGCAGCCGTAGATGCACTCCGTACCCTGCACCTTCAGCTTCATGTGGTCTTCGCGCGTCGTTTTGCCGTCCTTGCGCTTCTTCCAGCAGTAGCCGTCGCGCCGGTAGCGCACCTTTTTGCGCGAGTACAGCAGCATCGAGCCGCTTTTCGGTCTGCAGCAAAACAGGGAAATAGGGAATGAAAAAATACCATCACTTTCCATTCAAACGACAGTGTTTAGTGTCATAATAATGTTGTACCAGTTTTTGGAGGTTATTGAATAACAAAAACCCTAACACCAATCTTCCCGTACGCTTATTCCGCTTCATCATTAACCACTTAACTTTGATGCGTTCCAGGTATCCCCTACCTTCCAAAGAAGGCTCTTTTCGCACCAATCTTCCCCCATCAGAAACACCAAACCGTTCCGGTAGAGCGACTTCCTAAGTCACACACACACACACACACCTCACACAAACCAACCACCAACCGACACGGGTACGGGAGTGGAAAAGAAAACGGATCGTTACCGTCGAATGAAATTTAATGACCCATTTTAATTTCCATTTGCTTGCGCCCGGGCTTGGCACGTGGCGATGATAATCCGGCAAACGTGCCGGCACTGTTTTGGTCCTTCGAGCCGGAGCGGAGAAAAAGGTGACGCGTGGTAGAAACCTTCCTGCGTACGGTAAGGTGTTTAAGGGCAAATACATTCTCTTCAGAGCGGAAGGTATTTAAAGGTTTGCGGTTTGCACACGTCCCGTTGGTCCGTCCGTTGGGACGATTGTGTACTAAAAATGTGAAAATTGGGTAACCTCTCCCTCTGGTGGGGTCGTTTTCGGTTGATTGGATATGTTGTTAAATTTAATTATATTGACATCAACTTTCCGGAGGCGTGGTAAGGTTTAAGGAGTGTAAAGATCAATGAGCTGGTAGAGAGTCCATTTAGAAGACTATCTTTGAGTGCAAAGAGCTCCCTGACCTTCCTTTTCGGGTCAGCTCGTAATGACATAATTATCAATCGCTTTTACAGGTGCTTCAGTATCAATTACGAAGGCGTTACACCCGTTTTAACCGAATGTCTTTCATTACGGGCATGCAATTAAAGGAAGTGAGGGTGATTTATATAAAAACCTAAGTATTAAACCCGTTTTGTTGTACCGATGCACGTATCTTGTTAGAAAATGTGTTTCGACACCATTCACTTCCGGCCAAAAGCCGGTCTGAGGCGTTACAAATACACCTACCTAGAGCAGTTGTTTAAACGCCTTTAATCGCTCGTTTTAAAAACAAACCCCCCTCACCATAATTACGCGAGAAGGGCTTACCTTTAATTACTTCTTGCTTCTTGTGCTGCAAACTATCTTCATCTACTTTCCGCAGTTAATTAACTCCCATAGGCCGGGTTGCCTGTTAAGCAAGAACGTGTTGCCATTTTTCACTCCTCACTCAGGCAAGCAGCACAGGCATGTGCTGCACAGCGAAACGTATTACACGCAAAACTATTGTATTGCATACTATTAGCTAACCAGCGACCGGGGCTTCCAGACTAACTAGCTTAACCCAATTTATTTGTCAACCGATGGGAAAAAGCCGACGCCAAGTAGTTTATCGGTGATGCTAATAAATTTCCAATCCTCCACACACACACACACATCCATACGCACCCCACATTGAGCTGCGCCTTCGAAATGGCCGGCACACGAAACCCACCGCAACGTACACACTTCCGGGTGGAAGCGAATAATTAACTTCTCACATATTTTTCCCAAGCACCAACGAACGCAACCGAAATGCGCGGGGCAGCGATCGCGCGCGGTACCGCTCGAAGAACAAACGCGCGACAGTTTATTTACCACCCACCCCTTGCTGAAAGAAGCCACCCACATAGTTTGCCAGCGGTACGGCAGCAGTACGGTGCCACAGTTTCCAGTTCCAGTGGGAAGAGCAGCGAAGAGGAGCGAACGAACGCACCTAGCGGTAGATCCTGGTAGGCTAGGATTTCTAAGCGCGCGCGAAAGGATATAAATTGCCTTTTTAGTCATGCATGCTTCCTCCGTGTTTTCCATCTCACACACACCCACACACGCATACACACTTATACAGCGGAACCGGAAAGCGTACAGCCCAACTTGTTCCCTCGAACGGCTCTGTTCGCAAGCCACCCGGAGCAGGAATGCGTTCGTCGAAACTTTCCCATCCCCCGGACGGTGGTGCATGGTAAAGGGTCTTTAATTAATTCGCGATGCAAAGTGCATACCCGGGTGGGCCTGTACGGCTGGGTGTACGCGTATGGAACTGGTACATACACACTCACACACACAAACACACAAGCAGAAAAGCTTTGCCTTTCTGATTCTAAAGGCTGCTAAAGTACGCCAAGCATTTGAGTTTTGAGTAATTGGTCCGAGCCAATCATTGTTGAGGGAAAATGTTTGCTAAATGGTGCTGTGACCTGTAGCTTACCGGCAACACTTAACGCATCACGCATCATATCGGAAAAGGCTAATGGGAGGTGAATTATTGGGCATCAAAGTTTATGAGAAGTAATGAGGCTTCAGGGCTCGTAGAAAACAAATAATAATCAGAATTGTCAAAATTGAAAGATTGCTAGACTAATGAGTTCTCAGACAATTTGGAAGAATGAAAAAGAATAGAAAGAACTTTAAATCATGCTTCATAGTTTTTAAAAATAGTAAAAGAATGAAAATATAACGTCAAGAAATTTAATAATCAGCAGAATACAAAACATCAACAACAAGAGACAAGCAAAACAAAATAATCAACTAAACGAAAACAAAACAAACTAAACAAACAAAATGAAGTGTACTACTAAACAAAACAGATATTCCATTGCCTGTATAACCTCAAAACAAGCGATAAACTTCGCTGACCAGTGTCACAGTTATCTAAATCCCATTTGCTGCCCATTCATAACGTTGGACTTATGAAGAATAACGCTAAACAGAACATAAAATCCCACGGAAAAACGCACACAGCACACGGAAACCTTATCGGTCAACGAAAATAATCAGCAGGTCGTCCCTAAAATAAACAAAAACTAGGTCGTCCCTATCGTAAGGTTTACCGAGCAGGAGAGGGGTCAGGAAACCCCCAAAAATGACCACGTGCCCCGGTAGGCACACGCTTCAGCACCGTAAACCTACGTCAGCTCTTCAAAAAAAAGGGATCACGGCAATAAATTTGCTCACTAATGCAAACACCCTATAAACCATTCGTTACTTTCCAGCTGTGTATGTGTGTGTGAGTGTGGTTGTGTGTTTTTGGGGACACTAAGAAGAAGAGTGCTTTATTTACACCTTCCATCAACGGAACGGCACGAACGGGTGCGAGCCAGCTCATTCCACCGAAGCCGAAAAGTCCGTCCCATCGGGTTGGGAAATAAAATGTTTAAAATTACATCACACAATAATCATAAATAGGTATATCTTCCGGTGTCCACAGCTCCACACACACACACACTGACACGTTTATGTTGATAATGTTGACAAACCAGTATGTGTGTGTGTGTGTGGGTGCCCCAAAGTGTGGAACGCTTTGAACTGTGTGTTGAGGGAAAAGAACCCCTCTGCCAGCAAGAATCCAAGCATCATCCGCGCCCTTGTTGAGCGAGGTGATAAAGTTAAATTAATATGTGTTTGTGCGAATAAATCTTCCCTCGAGAGTCGAGCAAAGGAAGGACAGGAATGAAAAAGACACCCTCCTGGAGCTGGCCGTCCCGAACAAGATGTCCCAAGATGTGATGAGTGAGTCGTTTATGGTGCGCTTCGGGGCGGGCGAAGGATGCCACCTGTCTGGCAAAAGAAACCGTTCGCACTAAACACGCTTGACAGGCATCCTGGCCTTATGTTTTACGGCACATCACTAACTCCCTCTTGTTGTCACTCTTTGGTAGCGCGAATGAAAATCATCATAAACCGTTTACCCCAATTTGTTACGCGACACGGACAGTAAACCTGCTAGAAGAACCAGCCGTCTTCATTGCGCACTGGCACTGAATTTATGAAATATGTTCGCTTATGTTTGTCTCCCACGGGTGCTGCCCTACAGCTCATTTCTTCGGCACGCTTGACACACACACACAGAGGGAACAGTGGTGGCTGTGTTGCACTCTCGTCTCGACATATTCTTTTCCATTTTGTTCGCGAAAGGAGGGTTTTATGGTGACAAGAGTCTCTGTGTCTCTGTGCCAGCTTATTATTAATTTGTTCATGCTTTATACTGAATAAGATGGGTTGTTTTAGAAGCGGAGAAAGAGGGCAAGGGACACAGTAAGGATACATCTAGAGCGATATGGTATGGCTACTTTAAACGTACCTCGTTTTAACTTCCTTCGACTGCCACTCGGAATGTTTATCGAAGCTGATTAGGATGGCCGCAATTTCCTGCAAATAGAATGAAAAGCAGAACGATAAGTTACAGTAAACAAATACATGAATTCTGTCTTCATTTAGCATGGTAAACTATAAGTTCACCATCATCGATTGTAACTCATTAAGATATGTTTGATAAAGGATAAAAATCGAAGTCATTCATTGTGCTAAAACCTGTTTGTAAATTGTGTTTAACTAATAATTAAATCTATTTCCAAATCTTGGTTTTCTTGTCATTTTTTGCAACTTATAGCCCTTTTATAAACTTCCTTCAAATCCACAAAAATTACCTTAAAGCACCCTCAAAAACCATCCTTCTAACCCATAACAACATCACCTCAACCACCGTAGGTCGGTTCGTCTCAGCTGCAAGCATTTAATTTACCCAAAAACACACACAGGCACCTTCCACGACCACCAGCATACCAACACGGACGCCTCATCTCGTTCCCATTCAAAGAAAAAAACAACAGAAACACATCACCCGCTACCAGTCTGTTTTGCTTCGAAAAGTTTGTCCCCCCAGTTTTCCCATTTCCCATCAAAACCCCACCGCCACGAGCCACCCACGCAAGAGGAGCAAAACGCTTACCACGCAGGTACAGAAACGGATCCTTTTTTTTTGTTGGGTGTCTCACATCTCACAGCACATAGTGCCATCCTGCTTTGGGGAAAACAGCAAGGCATCCACCCTCCGGTTGGAATGTTCTGCTCTCGCCTCGCAACCCGTACACACGAACATAAAGCACAACTTTCTCACGCTTCACCCACTGCGCTTCATCCTCAACCGGCTCCGGGTGCCCTAATTGGGGATGTTTTATTTTGTTGTTTTTTCCCCCCAACACCAGCCACCAGCTGGGCCGATAAAGACGAGACGATGAGCGAGCGCGTCCTTTTGCGCTTACCTAGCACCAGGGAAAAGCAACTATGTTCGTCGTCGTCGTCGTCGTCCGTCAGTCGTGTTATCAGACGTTTCATCGTCGTTAGGTCGTCTCGTTTTCCGACGACCAGCACCACCAGTTTCCCACGCAAGCTCTCTTTTTCCCTACCGCGCGGGCAAAAAAGCAACTTGCTCGCTCGCTTTTTCCGGTGCGGCGCTCAACCATCCCGTTCGTGCCTGCTGTTATCTCTATGGCGCGCCTGCTCGGGCCCTCTTTTTTGTTGCTATCACACACATTCGCTTCCTCCCGCTCACACGCTCTGGCGAAGGGATGGGGGTCGTTTTTCCACCAACCAAAGCGCTGAAGCTTTTTGCCGAAGCTTCTCGTTTGGGGGCAGAAAAAGAAGAAGAAGACAAAAACAAGAGACGAACCAGCCAGAGGTCGTGTCACCCAACCAACCGTTCACCGTTTTATTCTTCGTTTCTTGCTTCCTTCGTGGCTATGTAGGCGCAAGAGGATTTTTTTCGTCCGCGAAGGCGTATGTGCTTTTCTTCTTGTTTTTCGGCGGACTCGTTTATCTAATTATTTCGGGCTGGCTTCGGTTGCTGGGGTCGCTCCCCGGGGTTAAATTTATGCATTCCAAATTCCGTCTTCAGCCGTGCGCCGATTTGTGATTGTGAAATTCTCTTCCGAAAGGGGGAGTTTACCCACAAACTTCCGGCATCTGGCCTGGCACGGCCACTGGCACATCAAATGGGCGTGGGAAGCAGCGCTACGTGAAATGCCTTATTTTTTCTGCGACCCAAGAATAACCGATAAGACGTTGAAAAAGGGTGAAAGAAAAGGAATTGGTTGCACCGAACCGTTGAGAAGGTAGTTCAATTTACTGTGTTTTCGTGCAATTGGCTTCCTCCAGCAAACTTCGCGGGTGGAGTAATGATTTTTACTTTCCCGTCGTTCCTTATCTGACCTCCAACAAGCCGCTCCAAAATCGTACTGTGCAGCTTTAGGGACGAATCGAGCAAGGCACGAAAGAAATTGCCAAATAGCAAACTGAATTGGAATAAATTTAATGTTGCCGCACGTAAGTAAGTAAGCGCGCGTTAGCTTCGGAGCATGTGGAAGAATGCCTTTTTTTCCGACGTTGGTCGTTGTTTTTCGAGTGGCCCAGTTCTTGCAAAACCTGCGCTCTTGCCGGCTACGTGTGCCAAAAGTAACCAATTCCGGGGCGACATTTACTGTGCATGCACTCTAGCACGCTTCCCGATTTGCTCTGTAAGCATGAAATTCAATCTTCCTTTTCCGCTTTCCGTTCCATTGAAACTCCTGGAAAAGCTGGGAAAGATGCTGTCCCAATGAAACGGTCCACTTCACTACCGCTTGTTGCTGTTGTGCGTCTTGGCTTTTCTTGTCTTGGCTAATGAGATGCAAACGACAATCTTTTGTTGCAGTTTTACAGCACACAGAACATCGCTGGCTCATCTCGCTAGCAAACCGAGAACGCAAACAAACGTGGTTAATGTGCGATTCTGTTGTAGTCTGCCGTGCCGTTGCATTACCCGATTTCAATCAGGAGAAATTGAATGCAATGAGCATTGCTTTGCCATCGTGCGCGAGTGGAATGACTTTGTACAGATTTTCATCCCCCTTTTGCAGCATATGGTTTCTTTTACATGGCCGTGTTTTTTTTTTGTGAGGGACACTACTTCAAGCTGCTTGGTCGTGTAATGCCAGCAATCTGATAAGTAAGTGGTGCTCTCTGGCAGTGTAGTTTAATTTAATATTTGCATATGGGGAAGTTTGGTGAAGCGTTTGGAGTGCTTTGTTCTGGGAAAAGTATGCATGGAATGGGGAATGTATGATGACAATCGCACATTACGACGAAGGATAAGACATCATGTATGTTTAAACTTCCAAACGCTTTAAGGTAGAATATATCGTTGAGCATAAGCCATATCATTACTAGACTAACTCATCTTTACCCATACACACACAGTACAACCTTTGGGTAGCTCAAGTGCATCGAAAACAAGCCATTCCGATCACATACTCTTTCGATTACACAATCAAAGATGGGAACACAGTAAGCAGATCCGCTTACTGTTCCTTATTACTTCCCCGACCATTCAAACCGTCCAACTTCATCCCGGGAAAGAAGTCACCCGCTTTGAAGAACATTAAAATAACACTAACATAAATCATGTAATCGCTTACTATCGAACGTGAATGGAAAGCAAGCCGAGCCCGCTTGCTGGTTAGAACAATGTGAACGATGAATCTTCACGAGCCGGCAACGAAAAGTCTGCTGCCATCAACCGGTCCAGACCACTCGCACCGAGTGAAAGCACACACCCTCCTGGGAAAGGAGCATAAAACCTGTACGACAAATAATAATAGGCCAACAACGGCCATAACAATTTGGCATCCCGTTTGGCCGCTCGGGCGACGGTACAAAGCTGAGCCGTTCTATCTTCATCTCGGCCACCGATGCACCTTTCTAGTGAGATGTATGGAGAGGCAGGATGTATGCGGGATGATGCTCCTTTTCTTCCACTTCATGCGTGTGTGTGTGTGTCTATGGATTTGGCGTCGATAGAATTGCTCCGATAGGCACACACTTCGTACCCAATCGTACCGAGCAATGGAAAGAATTGTGAGACATTCCTTTGCCAGCAACGAAACCGTCCCAACGACCGTCCGACCGACCAGCTTCCGGTCTGGCTCGCACATCCGCACATAATAACACACTGAATGATGTCCTATAAAATTTAATGTATGATTATATTAAAACCGTATTATTGTTTTTATGGATTTTATAAATCTGATAAAGTAGGTGAGCTCCGGGCCGGCCCCGAGCGAGCAGACGTAGAACCATTCTCATTTTCCAACCCATTCACCCGATTCCGGGGAAGAACCATTTGGCGAATTTTCCACACCGTTCAATTCATCCTACTCCCAGGGGCAACGGGGATGGGTAAGTATCTTGTAAAAGCGCTGAGCGCTTTGTAGGGGAAGCCATTCAGGTTCGGTTCCTTTGCTGCTTCCGCTAGCAATGAGCGAGAATTTTCAAGCAAATATTTTATGCGCTCCGCTGTGATTAAAGAGTGCGAGACCAAAACCAATCGAGATAAATGATTATGTGGCCGTTTTCTTAGCTTCCCTTTTTTCTGCCGTTCTGGAAATGAATGTTCCAATCGTAGTCGTACTAGTTGTATGGCTCTTTTATACGGCTTTTTTTTCGCTCCGCTTCTCTTTCAATAAAGAAATGTACGACGATGCACTTTTGATCGATTTGAGCAACGAATCAATTGAACATGCACCAAATCTTTCGTTTCTTGGGTGAATTTTAATGCACCCAACGTGGGAAATTGAACAAACACACGGAACAATGGCCTTTCTTATTTTCGGTTCTTCCCGCTTTTGGCTTCGGTTTGGCCTGATTTTGCCAATGCGCATCTAATTCGAGCTCACGAATAGGCATGAATTTCAATTGGCTGTTTGATCAAATTTGAGAGGTTTTTTTGTCTTTCGTCTAAGCCCTTGTAGGCATTTTGGGTGACAAGAGTTTTAAAACTAAAGGCAAACATTTTTAACTGCTCAGATTGCATTTGATCCAACGCCTTCCACGGATAGAAATTGAAGGTTTAAATCTATCCAAGAGCAATATAAAAAAACATAGCAGCATCACATTGCATACTTTTAGGCGCTACAAACCGTATCTTTTTTTAAAGCTTCGTTGGATTGAACAGCAAATTCCAAAGTGCTTTAAAATATCCTATAAATTGTAAAACTCTCATTGCATTAAGCTCCATTAATCCTTGAAACAACCAGCAGCCTAACGCTATGAAAACCTCAATCAAAACACACTTTCATAGCCCAAAAGCCCTTATCAGAACGCTACCCTTAAGCTTACGACCTTTTCTCTGCTCGGCCAGGCCACGATTCGTGCTGGGCGCATATTGCATGCGCCCTAATTATCACTTATCGGCAAATAATCGTTACGAAATTATGTAAATACTACCACCAATTTTCGTTCGCCTCGTGTTCCACCTCTCTCTCTCTCTCACCCCATTGTTGGCTTCCACCAATTTGTACCCACAACAACAACGACCGTCCAACGGGTCCGGTTCGATAACGCACCTCGCACGCAGTTCCGCTGGTGGAACAGAAGCAGCAACACACAGAGAGCACGCCCCACTCACCATTGACGGCTTATCGAAATCAATTTAATCACTTTATCCAAGATCAACGGCAAGCACAGTGGGAAAGCGTGAAATGCCGCCCGCTGGACAGGGGTTGGGCCGGTTTGCCGGGCCATTTCTTCTTCCGCCACGATAATTATCGCTGGGGCCATAAAAATTACAACCATTGCACTAAGCCTTCCTGCCGTGCGTTGGAGTCATTGAGCCTGGCGTTGTTTTTGTTTTGCTGTGTGCCATTTTCCACCCCTTGTGTTGATTCGTTTTCCGCCACAGCACAGAACACAACAAACAGCGAAACGGCCCACCAAAAATAGTTGCGCTCTTTGGCCTTTTTGTTGAACTTTTTTAAAAGCCGGCCGCGATTGAACCGCGGTTCTAAATGTAGCAAAACAGCGTGGAGTTGTTGCTGTTGTTGCTGCGTGAAGAATTCTACCAATCTAGCTTCGATTTCCACGGTACGATAGGCCCCGAAAAAAAGGCCACCAAAGCAACACGGACACGGACGGAGTGATTAATTTTTCCTGTTTTCCGTTTTACTTTCCAGCGCTTTCCATCTTTGACGCTTTCTGGCATCAGTGAAAGGTTAGCTGTGTGAGTGTGTGTGTGGGGGGGTGTATTTTCCATACACTTTAACTATTTTGGTCCTATGTGTTCGGGGCAGCAGGCTAATCGGCGCTAATTTATGACCATTTATCGTGATTCGCGGCCGAATACTTCCGTCAGAACAGATTTACCCCCAGAATGTCTTAATAAATTAATGGAAGGGAATGAGGACCGTGTCTTCAAGGAATGTGTGTTGAGAAGCATTTTTATTGCGAGTCGATTAGGGGAAGCCGTTTTTTGTAGCATGATCAGCAAATTAAGAACGGAATGATGTTACACATTCTTTGCTGATAGTGAGAAAACTAAAAGATGGACTAAAAGATGAAGAGCAACGTAAATTGATGAAGAGTTATTTCAATGAAAAAAGCTGTAATAGTGCCAAAAATTCTACGGTTTCACCGTAATACTGTTACATATTAAAGTCCTTAGGTAACATTCATAGAGTACTTGAGCTCGTGAGAGTTGCTAGAAGAAAAAAAAACAAATCCACGACATGAAAAATATCTCATCTTCAGTCTACCACCAACAAGAGTCATAAAAAAATGTATCTATTCACCACATGCCTGCGAGGTGCTTGCTGTGACGATATCAAGTCGTATAAATTTCATCCCTCGAACCTGTCCGACTATTCCGGCACTGTTCAAAGTTGAGCATGAAATGGGAATAAAGAACACTGAACGAACAAAAAAAAACTACTTCGAAAAAAGATTGGACTGAGCAGTACGTTAAGCAACGGTACGTAAATAAAAACCATCTTCACACAAGCACAGCACACAAAAACCCCCATTCCCAACAACACAGTCTCAGGCTGGCGAGAACACTCCACGAAAGCCTCGAAATAAAAACACATACATCCTCCACGACGTGAAAATGAAACTCGACAACACTCGAGCCGCTGGTGCCGAGTTTTTGCTGCCCTTTCGCGCAGCAAGATAAAGCCGGTCGGTCGCACAAATTTCCCGCTCTTCCCGCGGCACCAAACATAGCCACATACGCGTGAAGCGAAAAAACAACAGAACAACCGACCCCGACTCCGTCTCCGGAAGGATGAGATTGGACGCTCGGCACCAGCGAACCAAAGCCAAGTCCACTGACCTGTAGGATGCACTTGTTCCACCCAAATGGGGCAAAAGGAAGCCACGGCGCTGACATATCTTGTCGCCAAATCTAACCCCACCCAGCAGTGTGTGAGTGTGTTGGTCCCCCACTGTGAAGCTCCACAGTGAGGCGGTACACACATCGGACACATTGGCAAGGCACCATGAGCCCGAACTGAACGGGCAAACTTTATTTATTACATAATGAGAATTTTGATAAAAATCAAGTTGCACATCCGGCTTTGCACGTTGTAAATTTTCCCATTCTCAACTGGATGGGCCGGCATCCTGTTCCGGCATTTCGCACCAGCGGTGTTTGTCTTTTCTTTTTTTTTTCAGCACGGGACATTGTTTTTCTTTCCCTCATTCTCGCTCTCCGGATCTGCGAGATATTGTGAAACCCTTTTTTGTCCCATGAGCTCGCTCGCCTTGATCCATCCCGGTGTAGCGCGGTAACGATGCTGTGGGATAGCCTTTAGCCTTGATCTCACCCCAATCCGGCACCGCTTCGGGTGCGATTTAGCGATAAAAGTGGAAGCTCGTCCCTGTTAGATGAGCAAGTGCCGTCCCTTCCGTTTGCCGTCGTGTGTGAGAAATAAGGGACTAGTAAAGTGAAGTTCATAAATTTTGCATCGGCCCCGTTTGGGGTCAATTATGAGCGAGGTGAGCGATAAATTATTACCGAAACAATGAATCGTGTTCATTAAACGTTCATTATTACACACTCACACACACACACACACACACTCATTTTCGTTGCGAGTGCTGAAGTTCATCGGTTAAGCATTTAATGCTTTGTGTGCGAAGCGTTCTATGTTAAGATTTTATGGCCTTCCGATCTAAACAATGAAGAGTATCCTCGATGGAGGCCTCGAATATGATTTGAAATGTTTGTAAAAATCGTTTTATAGTTTAATTTTTTATCTCCAAATTTTTTTGGTAGATTGTTGTTGTCCAATGGTAAAAATAACTGTTATGAAGTGTTATTTTAAAAATAAATGGAATTTGTCTTGCGAATTACATACCTTTAGGCGTCTAGTAATGGAATCAAATATCAAACATCATTTCTCAATACAAAATCAATATCTGTCTTTCTTATTCAGATACATGTAATCTCATAAACAAAATAAATAACACCTAACAGCTGTAATTGTCATAATCGACTACAAGAGCATCAAAGACTGGAAGTACAAATTAACCCCATACATAACTACAATCCAATTTACATGAAAAGATCACCTTTTCCAATTTGTAAAGCAAATTGTAATCCCTTTTTCATGAGCACATTCCAAACGACAAGATGCTCATTCTTTGCTCGTTCATTCCGACCCGGTAGCCCAACGACAGCTTTCTCGGAGAATCCCCTGCTAACAGTCCCGAAGGGCGACAGCAATTATGACCACCACCACCACCCGGCCAGCAAGAAAACGCTCCTCTACTCCCATCGTCTATTTCCACATCTAATTCCACTAATCTTGTTCTTGCTCGAAGTGCCAACCGCTTTCTCAAAGACACTGGCAAATGGCCTTGCTTTATCCGGCTCTCGTGTCCATCATATGGAGCCAGCGTGTATGTCCCGATTCTACACAACCTTTGATATTCGTGTCCCTTTGGACCATCCCCACCCTCCCCCACGAGGTAGAATGTGAAATTTATTTTAATGTGCCACTATATTTATATCCATTTTCCTAGATTATTTTTCGCTTCCGTCCGCCGGTGGCTCGCTTCACCAAGCCCATGACAACCCATGGCCTTGATGACAGGACAAATGAATCCGTCCCGAACATTACCATCATGGTGCACGGTACGATAGGCGCTGGGGCCAAGCCGAACCCGATAGCTGAACGTCGCTGCTGCTGTCTCAGCATATCCCGCCAGCAATCAAACCGTTTACCGAGACCCGAACGAAGCAAATAAAGCACCTCACGTCATCCATAAAAATCGGCCCATTCCGCCTCGGTCTTTGAGGCCGGCACGGTCTTGGTCCGTTCGAATGGTGACCCACACAAGCCGCCCAATGGGTGAAAGCGCCCCATGTGCTACCGGGAGGTCAGATACTCGTGCAGGGAGCGGTAAAAGAAACACACGTTGCTCCCTCACGCCCGATGCCAAGCTTGTCACACACATACAAACGAACCGGGCGGTAAGGCAAGTGAAACAACGAGCTGGCAATAAATTAAGACATAATTCACCTCACTCGAACTAAGAAAGCTGCTGGGCCTGTTGGGACATTTTTGTGTGTGTTTGTGTGTGTATTTTTTTCTTCGCTCCTTCATTCTTTTCTTTTCCATTTCGCTTGGCTCGAGAACTCGCGCGCAACAACAAGCGAGGGCTAGCTAAAATTGCAAATAAATGTCCATTCGAAACGTGTGGAGCAAAATACAATCGGTGTGTGCGTGTTTGTGTGTACGTGTGTATGTGTGTTAGATAAGAATGCTTTTTGGGGAGACCGGAAAATGAGAACAAACCGTAGCAAAAGCGGAAACTGAATCTTAAGGAAAAACACTCAACCAAAAGAAAGAAAGAAAAAAATCCAACTCCAATATTTCATTCGAATGTTTACGGAGCTCAACCAAAAATCACTTAATGTACGCTTCAAAACACCCCGGAACGTGTCTTGGAATCAAGACCGCCACTTGTCCAAAAAGGGCATAGCACTATGAAGTGCACTTGCCATTGCCGAGCGAGCGAGAAGTGATACCAGAAAAAAACTAGAAGTTTGCACCACAGAAAAGCAGGAAGATAAAATTAACCGTTCCGTTTTGTTTGGTACAAATTTATGGAGAGCTGCTTCTGTTCGCTACCCCCTAGCGAGTGTGTTTGGGGGAGCTTTCTTGGTTGTGGCCCTTCCAAATGCTAGGAGAAGACAGCGGGTCAAAAGCATGAGCATGTGTCCAGTTGCTACTTTTTTCCCCCTCCTGAAGAGCTTTTTAGACGTCTGGATGGCGTTGCATCGTCAAGAAATTCGTACACATTCATTGCCTTTTATCTGATCGGACACGCGGCAGCCATTCAGCCTGTGCCTGTGCCGTTCCTCAACAGAACGTTCCGTACGTTCTCTATCTCGTTCCTCATCTCTCTAGCAGCAGCGAGCGGCAAGCTCCTTTGTTTGAGTTGGCCAAAATTCACGCAAACCTCGATGAAACAAACTATCCATTCTGGTAGCCGGAGGTTTGCGCTTTCCTCTTTTTCTTTTACACCACTTGCCAATAGCGAAGCGCTTTGGCTCGTGTGCACTATATTATTTACGTTTGAAAATTGGGAGAAAACGAACTTTCCCCTTACCGAACTTGAACTCGTATTAAAAAATTGGATGCTTTACTTCTTTCTTTTTTTGGAAAGCTAAAAAAACTAAATTCCAAGGCACCGATCAAACGGGTGGTTTGCCTTACCAACAAGAGCACAGCAAATTCCACAACTGCGAGAAACTGCAAATTCAACAGCATCAAACGAAAAACTTTAACAAGCCACAGAGAAAAACAGGTGGACAGGGGAGTTTAGTATGGGTATGGAAGCTGATATGTGTGAGTGTTGTTCGAGAGCACGGCCAAAACAGAAATACTATCATAAACAGTACGTGGTCATTCAATTTTCCACTTCATACCCTTTCGCAACGGGTGCCACTTCCGGTGACCGGTAAGCGAGCCACACAAAAGAAGAAGGTGTATTGGAAATAAAAGTATGTTTAGCCACGAAAACCTCTTACGAAACTGGCTAAACATACACACGCACACAGTCACACATACTATTCTGCTTTTCTCATACACTTTTTCCCATCTAAACACACCCATTCCTTCCTTTTCCATCCATTTTAGTATTTTTCTTTTGCTTTTTTGTTGTTGGAAACTCCTTCCTTCTCCCCATCGGTTTACCTTTTTGATATGAGGAATGGATTTTCTCTTTCAACATTAGCTTCCCAGTTTTATGCCTCCAGTCTTGGCGGAGGGGGGACTGTATGCGTTTTGTTTGTGTTGCTGCCTGCTGCTGCCGCCCAACGCTCCACGCCTGCCAGCCTGCTCCCGCCCGTTGCACATATTTTACCGAATTTTATGCCCAAAAGTGAATGGGTAGGAAAGGAAAACGAAGGAGGTGCCCCCACGGGCAGGGACAGGCAGCAAAAAAAACCATTTCAATTTCGTGTATTTTTACGATCAAATTAGAATAACTTAATTCGGAACTAAACTTTCACGTTCCGTTTGCCATACGACGTCGGAAACGTCGGAACAGAAGAGCAAAAGAAAGAGGAGCGAAAAAGGAAATGTACCACGCGACCTGTACTCCTTTTTTTCGCTTTTAGGCAAATGTGTTTCTTTTTTATGTGGTCATGCACACACACACACGTATATACACACCCCTTCGCGAAATGTGGAGGCGCATGGTTGATTACCTTATCTTGTTTCATCTTTCTTTCCGGCGTTTCCGTTTGCGGTTCGGCCTTTCGCGCTTACTACTCGTTCATGCACTACTCACAAGAGGCAAAAGATCTCCATCAAAACCGCGGTATGTGTGTGTGAGTGTGCTCACCATCGCACCGGCACCGAACGTCAAAAATTGGACATTCAGTGTAGGCCGTTGCTAGCCCAGACGTTAAAGTTCATTTGCATTCGATTCGCGTCATTCGGCGTGTATCTCGCGAGTTGCGAGTCATCAGCCGCTTTGCCCACAAGGAAAACTCCCCGAAAGGTATGTGTGTATGCGTGCGTGTTTGCCACGGTGGATTTTACGACATTCCTATATATATTGAACTTGAACGAGATGGAACGAGCGAGGAGGAAAACAGCCTGAACTGCACAGCATCGGAACAGTAGTAACATTAACTACCACACATGGATTCGCAGTTGCATTCCCTTCACCGTGCTGATGCTTTCGGCGTGTCGAGTATCGAAAAACGATAAGGGTTGGTTGGCGTGCCGATTGGTACAGTCGTTGCCAAAAATATCACCCCGTTGGATATATTTAGAGAAAAATTTAACTCAAAAAGTCGACTGAAATATGACTTGATCACAGAGTTCAAGTTTTTATGGAATTAACTATGTTTAAAGTGGCTCTAATTGAAATTTCACAATTTAAGATTAAAAATACATTTATTATTACTTATTACTCAATACTTCTACTGTTGTGAGCAGAAGTGTGCCATGGTTCTGTTCATACAACTGTTCCAACCAGTGCCCTATTTGCCCCAGCAGTACACTTTAGCGGATGTAAGTCAGCTGCAGGCAACATAGGATGGCACAAAGTACACTCACACACACACACTTGATGCCACTGCTAGCACCAAAGAAACATCACCTCTCTTCGGGGACCGATGATGAATATGATATCATTGACTGTAACATGTGCACTTGCCGCTAATACGATGACGCCAACGACACCGCCGAAGCAGGTTCATTTCGTTGAGTGAGGCCACTGTTATGCCTGTGTACGGCGGTACTCGAGTCGCGTGCAAAAGTGCGCTCGTAAACTTATGCGCTTTGGTAGCGATGCGGCTGCTTATCGTGATGAAATGGCTCGAGCTTCTCTAATTGGACTCGAGAAGCCGGTCGAGCAAGATGCCACTGGTTGTGGAAATGAGTTTATAAAAGGTTGAGCATTTTAGGGAGGGTTTTGTCATCCGCTGTACTTCTACAAGCCAGCTATGGCAATCTCGTCTCCAGGACAAGCTCAACTCCCATCTCTTTTTTGTCTCACAGGAACCAGCGAGCCCGGTTATTACCACATAACATTCTAAACATATGGTTTGTCCACTTTGAGCATCCCGTTTTTTTTGCTGGACACCGTTTTGGAGAGTAGGTAAAAACGGACTAGGATTTTAGTTGGATCAACTGTCCCAACGCGAATAAAGTGATTGAGGTTGACTCCAGCAAACAACGGACCTTTGTGCTCGAAACCACTGCTCACCATACAGTCATGGTTTGGTTAGATAAGATTATCTACCTTTTTTATCCTTCCCCATGTTCTTTCGTGCTATTCTTTTTTTCTCACACCTCTTCAAAGCGGATAAGCTGGTAGCCTTTCACTGATAGCAGCGTGGAGCACCGAAACAAAAAACTGTCCCAAAACCCCTCATACCTCGGCGAACGATCAACTGTCATTAAAATCACATTCCTATTGCTCAACTGGTGTCTCGTAAGTGCCTTCAAGTGCGAAATTAACTGTACCGGTGGTACTTTCCAACTGGTATGCTACGCTGTTTTCACTCACGCCGTTAAAACACAGCAGCAGTGTGTGCAAAGATGAGCGGAAATGTCGCGTTGTTCCCCGCCGGTATTGTTATTTATGGTTAGTAAATTTTAATTAGCAAAGGTGTTTAGTAACACAACTGTCCGGTGGAAAATTAATACGTTGTCTCTTCAAAATGGAGGCATCGTGGATGGTGATGTCGTCAAGCGATGAGTGTAAAATTATGTTTATAACCATACGGATTTCCTTTCAAAAATAGCCCTCTACCAATGAGCACCAAAAAATGTAATAAAGGAAACCTTTGCTTAAATTTTCATGACATAAGATACACATATATCTCGCACAGTCATTGCTATCAGATCATTTTACTAAAGAAAAAACAAATTTGTTGTATTATTATCCTTGCTTCACCTTGTTAAACGCCTAAATCTATGCAAACAGTCAAACATATGTCTTACTAATAAGAATTCAAAGAGAAAAGGCCATACAGACAGAGAGCAATGTCAAAGAGCAATAGAGCGTTTTGCATAACTTTAGGCGCTTTTTATTTCAACGATACATGCAGAAGCTCTCCTGAGCACTTTGCAAAACATTGTCTTCTTATACGAACCTTGATAGTACAACTTTTGATCGGTGACTATAACGCTTTAAATCGGATCATCAACTTCGTCACTTTCCAGTCGACAACGTTGTAAGCATAGCTCGAACTAAGCCTATGCCCATAGACTGGTCTACCACTCTGAAGGTCATACCTCCTGGAAGAGGTACACTCTTGGCTTAACGCCATCCCGACAAAGGGGATTTGCGTACCCCTTGACATACCCGTTCCCCCAGTGAACTGTGTTTATCGTTTGGCTTTTGGTTTCTACCGTAAAAGCCGACTTTTTTTTGGCGCTCTTACCGAGAAACAGTATCGATGAATCTTCGACAACAGCAAACCAGCGGAAAGCGAATAACTTTCCCCGAGCGGGCAAACAACAGTGCTCGAGAGTTATGGGTGACTTTCGCCTAGCTGCCGGAAGCTGGGCACACATTTTTCAACGACTTACCGTACCGAGTGCGCTCCGAATCCGTTGTCCACCGAACTGTTGCACGGGTAAGCACGAGCCGTTGCTCCGGCCGCAGGGATAAAGGCTTACGAAAAATCATATGCACCGATGCAAACAGTGTACACAGACTGCACATCGTCTTGGGAGGATCGTGTCGCATACACACACACACACACACACACACACACACACACACACACACACACACACACACACACACACAGCACGACTGGCTGTGGTTTATTGTAGCGTTACGCTAGGAGGCAGTTTTGTTTTTCTCGCTTCGTCTCCCGATAGTCTCTAGACTCCTGGGAAAGGCAAAATATTTATAGTCACCCCTTCTTCCCTAGCAGAGAGCAGTGTGGTGTCTGCATCGCGGTTTGCTCTGGGTTGACCCTGGACCATGGAACCAACTCCTGTCGATTCTGTCGAGTGATTTTCTATTGTTGCCCGCGTCCCAAAGGCACTAAATCGAACTGATCGTATTGGATTGTAAACTGTAGCGCCTGCCGAACGCTCTAGTTAGGGAGAGGAAAGGACAAAAGTTGTCTGTTTTATTTGTTTCTCTAGAGAGACTATTTTTTGTGTTTTTTTTTTTCTTGAGACGGGACAAACATTGATCTTAAATGCAAGGAATGTAAAACAGAATAAAAACATTCGGTTCGCGTGACGTTTATGATGGTGTCTGGAGGATGATATTCATCGTCTCGTTGTCTTTTTCTGAATCTTCAGAATGGTATCTGGATCCTACTTCCTGAGTTCTTTAAAATATATTTTTGAGCATTTTCTGTAACAAAAAGGAGTTATATGTATGAAGAAAGCAGATTGTAAGCAAATATATATTACTGGTAAGGCATTCATAATATTTTTAAAATATTGTACATGTCATAATCAAACATCATGTTTGAATCATATGGTTGCTTTTTTATGTAACCTCTACAACAGTGCTATTCCGCTTCGCTTCCTCAAAACATTGCACAATAATTGTACCACCCACCACGCAAACCCTTTCCCGATGCCTAATGAAACGCACCGCCTAAATGAGGTTATAAAATATGAATTTTATCACCACCGGGAAACCGGAAGCTCAGCGGAACCGACTACTGCCCGAAGCCCTCGAGGCATTGAGGCGCGAAACACACACACACATACAAACAACTGAAGCACGATGGACACAAAATTAAACCACACATCATCATCCACCCCTGGGACCAAACACCGTCACCGTCACCGAAAACCATCTTGGACTGGTGGTTCGCGTGCTCCCAGTTTGTTGCATAGCCGTGTGTTGGCGGCTCCGAAACTCCAACCAAGCTGTGGGGGAGCAGTGAGTGCTCCCGTCGGGCAGGTGGCAAACTATCTGGTCATTCATTGTGGCGAGCCTGCCTAAGCACAGGCTCGTTACTGGGCGAGGACACTTATTATTGGCAGGACACGTTCAATCCGAACCGTCCAAACACGCTGGCCACCAGCACTAGGACTACCGGACTCGAACCCTCTGTCTCGCTCTGCTCTCTCGTCCGCTGTCGGCTAGTAATCCTTTGGCAAGAGTTTATTATTGCACGCGCGCACACATTCCTCCCGCACCATCATGGCTCGCGCAAATAAGCTGCCACTGGTCGTCCGGTCCCCCATTTCCGGCACTTCCACCACTAGAATGGGTTTCGAATTTTGAGGTTTCGTTTATGCTTCTCGCACCTTTTTTCCTATGCCCTTTTTCCCGCTCCCTTTGGCGCACCTTCCCGTGTGAGCTCTGTGTGGGTGAGTGTATTTTCCGCCGAGCATAAAATCAACAACCCTCTTCACGCAGAAAAGCGTTTCCCACTCGCACTGTTAGCGGGGCGAGGCGGTAAAGCGGAAAAGCGGGTGATTTTCCACCCGACCGCGAAACACCAAACGACCCCCGGAGGCTATTTACTTCCGCTCATCTATTCCTTTCCGCCCAAAGAGTTTAGAGCAAAGCACGTTACAGCCCGCTACACTAGGGGCTACAGTGTGGGTCTTCCTACCCGTTACACACACATACACACGACCTGCATTCCGTGGCCACATTTGTTGTCGTCCTGTGCATGGTTTGTTGCAGGTACAGCAATGCACACAAAAAGTTGCATCAAACATCACAATGAACTGTGTAAAATATTTCTAATCAAAAATCAATGAATCAAATAGATAAACTACTAAAATACAAAACATTTAAACTAATATCACATGAAATGATAACACATCAGTCATTCGTACATAACATTGCAAATTAACTTATTCAACAGTATTATTTGTATCGATCGAACGTGCCTGTATTGGATTGTTAGGCTTTATGCACCCAACTGCACATTTTACTTCGCACTGCCAACAACATTGTGCACAAAAACAGCGATGCACTGTGCTGTGTGCACCAGCTCGGAAGACGTCAGAAGTTTTACCTGCTCGTCAGCCGTTCTGCAATTTTCAACCCCATCGCATCCACCCGAGCGAGGGCAAAGGTTTGCCCTCCAGTCGGCCTGTCACTTATGCTGACGTCGTACAACGGCACAACCTTTAGCGGTATGCTAGGGATGAGCGAAGAAGTACGTGAAACACAAAACGAAGTCATTGAAGAAAAGCGGCAAATAATGCCACTTCAAATCGGGAAATTTGAACGAACGGGCTGTGAAGGGGGGGGGGGGATTTTGCCAACTCGCAGGGACATACATCGAGCAAAAGCAGAATACAAAGTTAACAGTTCCACCATTGAACCGTTGCAGCAGTAAGGCGTTACGAAGCTGCCGAAAAGATGGTTGCACATTTTTGCTTAACTTGGTTCTTCGGCACACAATTTAAGGAAAATAATGCCGATCACGGCATCCCACACACCGGGAAAGGTTTTTGTAGTTTCGGTTGTTCTTTTTTTTTGCTTCTTTTTTCTGCCTCAAAACGCCAAGGGCGAATGTGTAATCTAATAAGAAAAAGGGAAACAGTATATAAAACAATTCAATCGAACTTATGAAACGCCTGCCGCTGTGGCCAAGCTTTATCGACCACACGTCGGCCGCACCAGCCGTACCTGCGGGCGGGAAAGTAAACACAGCTGGCAACGAACCGGGTGCAGCCAAACTTTGTTACTTGCTTGCGAGGTGTGAGAGATCCCTTTTTTTCATGTGTGAAGAACTCAAACTACAGTGCAATTTTCACGCTTCAAAAAATGTTGATACAAAAATAAATCAATAAGCGCTAGCTTTTGCTGAGTCTTTATGGCTATAAAGTAATTCGGGGGAGAGTTAAGTAAACAGTTTCTCGCTCCAAAATCTGCTTGGATTACTGAAAACTAAAAACATCCGATAAAGCAGGGGCTTGAGCATTGCTAAACAGTCCCTTTTTAGTTCTTCGATAAGCGCTGTTATGTTGTATTAAAAAGGAAGCTAAAGATGAAGGGGAAACCCCCGTTTGTCTTTCACTACTAACCTCATTGGTATTCCACCGGTGTCGCTGGGTTGGGAAATGGTCTGCCCGGGGTAAACTCTCCAAATTGTCCGGAAGTTTGATCGGTTCACCATCTGAAACGGCATCACAGGCATATCGGAAAGGGATGGGAAGAGAAGAAGAAGAAGAGGAAAAATGCTCTGATTAAGATCGCGTTCAATCGATGCAATTGCAATGCTTTGCTGGCAATTTATTGTTGTTCGGAGAAGGGTCATATTTAATTAAATTGGATCCCGGTTTCTGTTTTTTTTTTTTGGGATTGTTGCTTGCGTTTCATTATTCTGTGTGCAGTTGAGTTTGTGTTTATGTGCTTAGTGTTTATAATATTTTGATTGTATGTTATTTACTCAGAAAGGCATGTTTTCCCCTATTCATCTAATGACATTGCTTGACGCGTTGCTTTAATGAATTAATATACCTGATTTGCATGATAAAATCAAATTTCCTGCCACAACCAACACCTTCGCCGATCGCATTGAATGATGTATCACTTGGGCACTGCCCACCAAGCCAAGAAACGAATAGAAAATACGAATGACAGCAAAGCACACAGCACGCGTCCATGTTTAGTTTCCGCATTTGCACACCTTGCGTAAGGCTCCGTTTGCCTGCGGTCCAGTGATAATGGGGAAACGATAAAGCGAAATGTGTTTCCGGCCACTACCAGCGGCTGCTAACGGTGAACCACTGGCTTTCACGCTCGTACAGTCACAATCGCTGCTCGAAAGCGAAAAACCGAACCGGAGCAGTTTGCCTTCGATTTTAGCCAGCCAGCACTAACACAGCTAACAAAGCTAATTTTCCCCCCAGCCCTCCATCCGGCGTTGCTAACGAGGCCTAATCCACGGATCGTTAACAAATTTCCTTCCGCCCGGTGGAACGTTTCCGGCCGTTCCGGCGCGCTTGTGGATGCTTTGCACCAGCACCTGCCTAAAACCCGATCGCTACCGGTCACTTTCCACGCCGAATGCCGCCTCAAGATGCCTTAATCCGTTTTTATCAATAACATAATTTTATTTTGCCACTTCGTTTTCATTTCCTTGTCGGCGTGACACGTGATCCAGACGGGGGAAACAACACCTGGAAGGTGATTGATGTGGGCCGTCTCACGCGGCAATGGTTTCTGCGCGACCTATTTCGGGACCACGCGTAGTGCATGTCAACTGTGTCACTGTGTCAACACTCTGCTGTGCAAGGCGCTGCTGGAGCGTGTCGACGTTGTTGGCCACTGTTTGGTCAGCGCAGGCTGCCCGCGAACCGCTAGAGAACGAGCTCATAATTGATTATGATGTAACTCCGGCTTGCTTTGTTGTGTTTTTGCTGGGAACTGGCAGGAATTCCGGGAACGTAAAGTCACGTCACTGACACGAGCTTTCCCGGCAATGCTGACGGATATCTATGCAAATGAGCGGAAATTTAACGTCAACTTAAGTCAATGCTTTTTTTTGGGTTTAAAAAGGGCTGTTACGTTAGGCGTTTTTAAGAACCTGAAGAAAGGATACAGCTTTGTGTGCTAGTTAGCTACAAGGATGAGACATTGGTTTGAACAATGTTGTCTAGTATGTGGAATTATACAATATAGAATTATTTTGAAGTGTCTATGTCTATAGTTTAAAGGATCTCTTTAAAATAATTATATTATTTTGAGAAGTAACTTGAACTCCACATAGCATCTCTCTATCGGATAAACGTCCTCCAGTTCCTTCCGCTCCAAGAATCGTAATTGAAAGGATCAATTTCACTGTCTTTTCCAGCACGTGCCAAGACCTGCAGCAAACTCTGCCCGGAAACTAGCAATCAGCCCTTAGCACTGAAGCTGTTCATTCCCTTTGCTAACCCAACCGCAAAGTGCGCTCGCCCCGGTCAATCGACCGACAATCACAAACAGTTGTAGCTGGATGCTGTAATTGTTGTGACAGACGCCCTGGCAAACGGTAAAACTTTGTCGTCGTCGGGTTGCTGTGGAGTTAACTCTTTTGCTTCCCTTCCAGCGTTGGAAACCGTCGGACTGAAGAAGCTGCTGGTCGTGAAACTTCTCGCCAACGTACCTTCAAGAATACAAAATGTAACGATTGCCGTTTTGGAGCGAGGCGACAACAACTCACACGAAAAAAAACCAGCTTGATCGTGCTCCGTTTTTTAGTTAAATGAGCTCAATTTAAACGACCACTTGAAAGTTCCTAGAAAATCTGGTACCAGGAAAAGAAGGAAGAGGAAGAAGAAGAAAAAACCGTTGTTGTAAAAACTTTTCAACCGCGAAAAGCGGAAAACTTCCGAAACCCCTCGACAGCCGCCGACAACGGTTCCGGGGTGTGACCAGTTTAAACTCGCGTTTACAAAGACGTCGTACAAGACACTCCTCAACCCATTCCGTCCCACCTGTATCGTGTGACCTCGCTGCATCTTACTTTTTACACCACAACCCTCCCCCATACATACAATCCCACCGGACACATTTCATCCGATTGGCCGACGAACGCCGAAGCGCAAAGCGAAAGATGACAAATTGATGGTCCCACCGAGAGAGTCACACCAGCGAGGGTTCCTGCACTTCCCCAACCCGGTGCAGAGGGTGGACATACATTTTTAATGCATTTGCCAACGCGGTTGGAATCGGTACATTATGTTCGGTGTGGTTTTGTGAGGTTGCGAACTTCTGTCAGCGCTGGGAGTTTGCTTGGCTGGCGGCCGGAAGGGGCAGAAGTTGAAGCATTTTATTTCTATAGAACATTTTCTTACAGCTTCTAATCCGAGGAAAGGGTTCGGGGTGATCCCGTGTAAACTCAACAGGAGCGTTTTCTTGTTCTTATTCCACAAGAGCTCGCTGTCTTTTAATCTTCCGTTTGGCCATCTGGTGGCTCATCTTTGGGATTCCGTAGAATTCTTCAGGTTTTGCCTTTTCTTTCGCTTCAGGCGTCCAGAATGTCAATTGAGTTTGAGATTCCCGCTAAACCTTTCTTCATTTTGTCCTTCTAAAGAGCTTTCCCCTACAGTACAACAGGCTTCTTTGTTTCACAAAAGAAAAGTTCAAATAACTACCAAAACAAAGCATTACAAATTAGCCGGAAAAAACTTATTATTATTTCATAATGACCCCACGCCAGCAAACCGGCACCACCGCCACCACTCGGAGTGTTGATTTTTCGCGTGCTATTTTCCGCTGTTCTGTGTAAAATTTTTTTTCCACACTTTGGACAGTGTGAGATTTTTTTTTATTTCACCAGCTCCTTTCACAGGGGTTTCCTTGGTGTGAAAACTTAACTCAAACCACCTCGCTCTTGTTTTTTTGCACCACCAACCGGCAACCGTATCCGTACCGGAGCGAATTAAAAACGACAAATGAAATGGCTTGGCCCGCTTATTAGCCAGCAGAGCATGTTTACACAACATTAGCACCCGAAACTCGCGAACGGACCGGTCTCACGGGCCGTGCGCTGGTCGATGGGGAGATAGTCCACCATCAACACCACCGCCGTTTGGAAGAACAGTTTAGTTTAGGCGTGAAATATGGCGGCTACTTTTGGTCACGAAACGAGCGAAACGAGCACCTGAATGTTGGTCACTTTTTTGTAGCCCTTTTTTTGCAAGTAATGTATGTAACGTAGGCTACACTTTGAACAGCAAATAGCGCTTGATTATGATTGTTCGAATTGCGTCCGCATCTCGAGGAATAAAGGCCCTTTTAGAGTTTAATTTCTCACTTTTTTAAATATGAATTGTTCATTTTAAACCTAAAAGAAACAGATACTCTTTAATTTTACACGTAAACAGTCATTAGCGAGACGCTTCCCTACAAAGCTCTCCACTCATTAGCCGTCCACAAAACGGTATTTATCGTGCCGAATTAAGCACGCGGTATATTTTCTTATTAAACACAAGCCTCCAGATCAACGGCTCGGCGAATCTCTCCCACCGGGAGAGTCACGACGCCACGTGTTCCTTTCCAGCAGTATGGCCAACAAGTCCGTTCACATATGTCGTCGCGTTACCGTACATGCACATCCACGTACGATTCTGGCAAACTCTCTTTGGCGACAAGTGCAGCAGCAGCAACAAAAAATCCCTCCACCCGGTGCTACACAACACTTGCATCCGGACGCCCGGTACCCCGGTCCGGAAATATAAATTTCACCCACTCTGCGGCTTACGGAGTGCCACCACATGGTTTAAAAACGTCCACTTGGAGGCGGCATTCGCGCTCGGCAAAAGGACGAATGCAAGAACTTTGCTTTAGCCCAGCACGCGCGGGAACGTACGGGAGGACATCTTTGGCGAAATTCTCCAGCCCAGGGCAACAGTAGGACTACATTTGCAATGCTTCTATTTAGCTTTATTGTGCAGTTGGTGGATAGCTCTTTTTTGTGTGTGTCTGTAAGTGCAAAAAACTTCCTCTTACGTCCAACCGTTACGTGCGAACAAAACGCTTTAATGTCGTAAGGGAAGTGGCTGTGCTATGTTGTGTCGCGCACAATTTGTATGGCGACATGCACCTTCGAATCAAACATGGGACCAGCATATGTTGTAGGTTCAAACCGTTGGTATGGTCCAACGAGTCGTATGTACGAGTGTGCCGATTGCTTGGTTTCGCTAAGCACAAATTCATTGGAATGTACAGTTGCAGTGGTAGTAGTGGTAGTAGTGGAACGCTTTATGTGCAACACTTTAACGTTGACGATGCGTTTCTGGTATTCGAGTTATTTTAGGCGTTTAATTGCTTCCCATATAAAACAACCTTTTGTAGTTTTAGGTACTTTTTTTGGAACCCCAGATTTTATCGTAATTTTTTTATGCTTTCCACTTCACTTTATAAATCTTTAAAGTCCATAAAAACCTCCAAAAAGCTTCAAGAAACTTCAAGATTTTCAACAACCAGTGCCTGAAGTTTCAATTTATCCTTTAACAACCTTGCTTTACATTGCATCGAACGGCATCCTCCATTGTGGGGAAGCAAACTGTGTATTCAAGTTGCACTTAAAAAGGCCTCGAGGCTCTAACCGAGCACCCACTGCAAGGACTTTTGCAGAAATGTCGCACGGAATAAGGGACGACCCCTGGCACGTTATACATTTTCTCGCGTGGTGCTGGTGGTAGAGCACATTGTCCAAACCAAACCAAACACACACACACTGTTTCCGCGCATGGTGTCAGTGTTGGCGGGAATTTGTAGATTGGATTCGGAACCCATTCGTTTACCCATGGGAGACGGCGGTTCAAAATGGCGGTACGCCGAAACCATGTAACCGTACACAACCGGTTAAGACAAGGCTGCTAAACCTAAAAGGGTTTATACGTGGCAAAGCACATGGAGGTCAGAATTTACTATTTCTAATTCCCATAATCGTAAAATATACACACTTGAGCGGAATAAATAATAGGCGATCGGGCGAGGCGAGGTTGTATGGGGTATGGGGCCTGAGCGACAGGGTTTATCCTGTCCGCGAGCCTACCGAACTAACAAATCGCCGTTTCGAAATCAAACGCGAGCTCGTTTCATGTGTGTGTGTGTGTCGGCTGAGGCTTTCTTTAGCCGAGTGTGTCCATGAAGAGAAATTATTATTCGATCCATTCTTCGACCTTGCTTGGGCGGCTGGGTTGGCTGGGACGCCAAGACGCTGCACAATACGTATCCGAAACCGAGTGAGATACTTCCACTGTGTGCGTGGACGTGCAATGTATCGCTGGCGACACGGATGGCATTAGACTTGTAAATCTCTCACGCGCCGCTACGAAAAGTCGTCGATTTACAGGCTTTACTATTAGTTTGCTTTTTCATTTTCACCCCCTTGTCGACCCTCCCGTGTCGCCTGCATTACAAAACGCCCCAAATTGGTCAAAGGACGAGCTAGTTTTCTTTGGACGAGCACAGTAAATTAGCTCTCCAATGGTCCCAAGTTCCATTGCTTATTGCCTTACGTAGGAACGATAAGTAGAGTAGGCCTAAATACTTCTGAAAAGCTACAATGAATTCTAAATTGAAGCCAACTTGTACATACGCACACCAAAAACGGCCCTCATTCGCAATTCGGTACGCTCTCGCTCTCTCGGTATTCTACAGGCACAAGGCATGAAGATTGATTGAAAAATCCTGTCACCATCGGCTTCACTCCCAGATGGCAGCTGCTCTGAACAGAGCCCCACAACACCCTCAAGATTTTGGCAAAGTTCTGTAAAGGGTGCCCAATATGAATTCGGATGTCGTACGTGTACTTCGGGCCAGCATTAACCAACAAGAATGGGTACTTTACGCTGGGATCGTGACATGATTGACGGATGCCCTCGTCCTTAAATAGTTCCGGATGAAATGGAGTGTTTACTTTTGGCGAAAGCAAATAAATGCAAACGCAACGTACACACACAAACCTCCGCCTAATCTGTGAACTCATCCAGCAAATGGATGCTTGAACGCTGCGCGAATAAAAACAAACCCCGTGGCCCCGGGCCCTGATGATTTGGCACGGCATTCAAATCGTCCGTTCGCGACCGTATGGTGACGGTAGTTGTACTGGTAACTGCCAGTGCCTATAAAATTAGCTACTGATACTGGCTGGCTCCTTCCTGCCCACCCTCAGCCTCACTGATATTATCCACTGCTCGCACATGCATTACCCTGATGAAATGAGTTTGCCCCCGAAAAACCAGCCACGAGCAGCTCTGCTTTCCCCGAAGTCGGCGCAAAAGTTTTGAGTTATTTCTAGTACATGAAAACGAGCTATGAAATGGAATTTTACGGCGCTGTGTATGTCTGCTCTCTTACCCCACTTCCCACTAAACCCCTGGGTGGGGAATGTTTGCCACCACAATTAGCGGCTTTTTATTGACAAGCGCGAGCCATTTTACTGCTAGACGCTTTCGGATCGGTCCGGCAACCGCGGGGAGAAGGGCAAGCGTGAGGTTTGTTCCACGCCCTTCAGCCAGCGCCCCAGAAGAATCACTGAAGTCACCATATCGCCCGACTTGCCATTTATTATGACCACATTTTGCATTATGACCCGCGGATATGACGCGGGCGTTTATGGAAGCGTTTAAAACTTATGCTTCCCGTGCGGGAGGGAGCGGCAGAGAGCAGCCGTTGGACAAGAGAAAACAGATAAATGAAGAATAAAATGAAAATGGTACAACATGAACAGTAAACATGATCGTAAAACACAAACCGGTTTGGCACAAACGTGCGATGGAATGGGCGGGGCTGATTGTGCGCCACTGTTCGGGTTTATATGCGCGTGTTTTTTTCCTGTCGGATTAGAACAGTCGAGTACTAGGTTTGCTTTTCCTTTTTTATGACTGTTGCTTTGCTTTTTATGAAGCATTTTTAATATTCTCAACTGCTTTTGTTTGTTTTGGAGACTCTTTCTGTTTGTTACAGATGTTTTTTATTGTGCAATTGACTTTCATCATTTCAATTGTTGGTTTTTTGTTTAGTATTTATACTTTTTTTGTTTTGTCTTATTCTTATTTACGTTTTGGTGATTATTTCTCCAATTAGAAGAAATTTTTAAACTACTTTTCAGTCCATGTTTCATCATTTGTTACTTTTATATTCTTATTTTTCGATTTTTTTGTATGTGTAGGTGTATAATAAATCTCCTAAAGCCATTTTTGAGTACCAAAACAATATCACACACTCGTTCAATACCATTCAACAAGTAAAAAGCCGCAAGTTGAATGAACGATTGCTAACCAAAACCAACAAACAGTTGTAAACTCATTGCTTTCCTAAATCCATAAAAAAAAACGAACAAAACGACAACCAAACAAGAAAACAAAACGGAAGCGGAAATCTCATTCTCGGAATCTAACGCGTGCAGAGCCCCAACTCCTCGAGCTCTAATCGCTAACTGGGTACACGAAAAACGTGTTAAAAACTAATAAGACACATTTAATTCAACCACACGCCAGCGAATGGGACGAACGAATCGAAGAGAGCGCACCCACACGCTCCCGCAACGTGCACAGTCAGTGTGTGCAGAGATTAATGGCTTTCGATTGTGAACTTTTACGACTTGATTCTAATTTTATTGCCCAAAATTATGGCCGCTTTTCCCCCTCTTTTTCGGCTTAGGTCACAAACTTTCCAGGAACAAACCGGTATAACCGGGTGCCGCCTGTGTAGTAGATCATCAGTGTAAACATAAATATGCTTTCGGGTTTTGGGTTTTTTTTTTGTTGTTGCAGGCCAAGCAACAACAAATCATCTCCGGTCTAATGTACTTTCTACCGAGCGTTTGATTTGCTGGGTGCCAAAAGTGTGTCATGGAGTGGGTTTTTGTTGCTGTCTACTTTTCCCTTCTCTTTTCTTAAATTGATACTGAAGCCGAAAGAGGGGAAAATCCCTCACTTCAACATCATTGACACTCACTCGTAGCAAAGGGGTCGATTCCCCACCTGAATGCCGTTTAATTCTGCACCACGTACATAAAAAGAAGCCACACAGGATAAAGCGGGGCTTATTAACCCAAAATGACAGCAACCGAAACCCGACAAATCGGAAAATCGTGACCGGTAGCATTAAATTTATTAATTCCCCTATCCCTGTTGCAATGTGTCTTCCACCACATTGTAGTGGCCAAAAATTATGCCAATCTGTTTATCTCTCCTCCCCTCCTCCCTCTCCTTCTCCCTCTCTTCATAATGATTGAACGAACTTGTGCCTTCCTTCCCAGTGCGTTCGGTTGGATGGTTTGTGGCAGTTTGTCAAACCAATGGCGCCATTAGACCATTTCGTCGCAGCAACCATTTGCAGTGCACGGTTTCGGTGGTGGTACCCGTAGTATCTCTCGCGGTCACTCCTCTCCTCCCCTCCCTCAAAGACCCATATCACCGGGTGACGATCGATCCCCAATGCCGTGAGAGTGCGTGAGCGGGTCATAATTTTTACATTTATTGCCTCTTCTACGAGCAGCGCGTAAATCTCACCACACGACGAGTGATTGACTTCAGCGGGCAAAGGCGTTAAGGAGCAACGCAAATCCTTCATAATTTTCTCCTTTCTTGCCAGTATATCTGCCACGCCAGTGCATGTACTTTAGCACCCTTCGCAAAGTCTTAGCTTACGACTTAATGGCACTAAACCGTGGTGCGAACTACAGATAAAGGAGAAAACGAGCCCCCGGCCAGGCAGGGAAAAAGCCATTCCTCCTCGCAAGAGCATCATTAATTAAGGTCGTTTAGAGCGAACAAAAAAAAACAACAAAACACCTCCAATAGTGCTACCGCTAGCTATCTGATTGCCCTGTCGCGAGCGAGCGACTGGACCCACCGCGAGACAGCTGCTCGTTGTTAATGGGGAGTATAAAATCGGACGACGGGTCTCCCACCCAAACTGCGGGGCCCGTCCTTCTGAGACAAAACAAGTACCGATGGGTACTACTGCCGGTGGGGAACGGTAAGGAAACGGCTTTTCATTTGGAAAATAAAACGAAACGAAAACTAAAAATGGACTCACATTCATATGAAAAAAAGGCCACAACCCCCTGCGAAACCCTCCCACCCGCTGTTCGGCTTGGTCGTGCGAGTCCTGCGCCCCGCGTTAAGCACCATGGTCAACTATAACAGATTACTGTTCTGCATGTAAGAAATGCCATAATTTATAGGCGATGATTTATGCTACTCGCGGTCGTAAATCCGAGTTCCGAGCTCTCTCCCTCCCCCCCTCCACCCATATGGTTGCATGGTTGCCGGTCGCAAGCAAACGGTCGCAAGAGCTCGCGTAAAATTAGGAAGCGCCTTTACGAGCGGTCTACCCTTACACGCCTTGCGTGTCCTTTCTTCCTTCCGGTGCCCCTTGCCTCTCGGGGGTATGTGAGCTGTTTATGAAAGCAAAAAGAAACCTCTGTGTACAAAAAAATGAGCAGCAAAGCCCAAAGCAGCTCGGGAGGGTCGTAAATGTGTGAGCAGTTTGAGTGTAATGAAAATAAAAACCTAGCGGAAGGTCAATTTTGTACCCACTTTTAATTGATAAGACATCGTAAAATAATTGAATTAGAGCACGAGCTGTGTGGAACGCACCGTTGAACTCTGAAGATCGATAAAGACACGGGAGCACTGAAAGTGGTTCGTGGAAAAGGTTGAAGAGCTGTGGTTTGATTATTTTTGGGTTGCCTAAGTCATTGCCGCTTAAAGCACCAGAATTATTATCAAAACGATATTAAACTATGATGAGGTAGTTTTTTCAGCTTTTTATTCTATAGCGAACGTTAGACAATTGTTCAATAAAATGGAATTGAATGCTCTTTTATTATAAACATTATTTTTGCATTTACATAAGCCAGCAGCAACAAAATATTGATTTGAAATTGTGTTTAGATACATTTCGAAATTCTAAATGAAATGGATCATACTTCAGACGATAGCCATCAATTTGATTGGTTGGAATGATACGTCACGACCTGCATCAACACTTCCTATCAACAAATCAACACCTATTATAGCTATTACAATTTACTAACTTTTTTTCTAAACTTATCTTACTTCATAACCCTCTTTAAAAGCTCCAAACATTTTTGAAGTTTTTTTTTCTTCATTTTTTTACACTATCAACAATTCATCGAACCAAAACGAAACATTTCCTAGAATTTTTTGTTGTTGTTTTAATTCCAACATCTTCCTGTTGCATCCAGAAAGTCCCAGTCACGCGCAACCACAGACAATGTTGCCGAACGGATGTCCTTTCCTCACTGGGGGCCCGCTCGCTACACAAAACGCCGTAAAATTAGCTGTTTGCTCTTCACCCATCATTAGCAACCCATCATTAGCACCAGTGCGCGCTGTAACCAAAGGACTCTCTCTCTCTTGCACTTCGTGTTTGTCATTTCGTTTCGTTTTACGCCAGCCAACTGGCGTTGAAGTACTCGCCGAATTGCCCGATCGGAACGTACCCGGAAAATACATGACGCCGAATACCTTACGCGGGGGGCTACCTTTCCTTCATTCCTTCCCACATGAGCTGGTGGCTAATTTTCCTAACCAAACAAAGAAAACCCCACCATTGACTTTCGATCGGCAGCAGAAACGCGGTGCAACGGTGTTTGAAGCGAGGAAGAAGTATCGGAAGCAAACAACGGGTTTGCTTGGTGTGTTTCCCCATTCCCATTCCGTGCCGTTTGAGCATTTGCACTCCTGCTATTTCTACCTCTCTTTCTCTCTCACCTTCCACCCTTTCTTTCCCCCTCTCTTACACGGTTTGCAGCCCAATCTGCGGGCTTTAAAACTTGCATGCTAAAATTCTATCATAAACAATTTTAATTTGTATACATTATCATATTCAAATAAAAATGCTATTAACTTCCTTGCTTGCACCGCTCCGATACCGCTCCTTCCATCGCTTTTGCTTTAAACACATACACTCACACACATATACACAGACAAGAGGTTCGTGATTGTGGAGTTTCTGCCTTTTTTCCTGCCTCCACTTCGCCCCAATCACACTCCCAGCGGGGTTCTTGTTGGGTGATGTTTTTTTCGCTCCCCTTTCTGACCCACCCCGCAGTGAGCATATGCTCTATCCACACACTCACAGACACACACACATACCTCAAGGCAGACAAAATACAAAAAAAACACAAACGAAATCCGAAAACTAAAGAACTCAATTTTAATGATAAAAGTTGATTTTGCCATTGCTTTGAGGAGAAGTTTTGTTTTGTGATAGTTTAAAGGTGGTTTTCTAGGTTGAATAATTCCTCTACCTCGCTCCTTGTATAGTATGTGGAGTAGGAGCAGCTTTTTATCCAAGATCTGTTCACAACATTGTGTTAAAACTCTTTCGCTCAACAAAAAAACAAAGCACACCAAACTGCTACAAACTAATTTGGAATAACTTTTTTTAACACAGTTGTTCCTTCCTTTTCATCCCTTTCAAACAACGGCTCTGTTTAGACGGGTTGGCAGTAACGGCGCTAGGCGGTCATAGTTTTGCACTTCCGGACTTTGTCATTTCCCATTACAAAAAACACCTCCGCTCTGCGTAAGGGACACACCGGGCCGGTGTCGAGAGCCTTTGACACGGCGTAATTGATGGTAGTTTAATGCTAATTAAGTTATCAGCAAATGCCACACCACCCTTGTGCGCTGGTGGCAAATTTTTGAAAACAAAACAAACTGTTTTTTTTTTCTTTAATTTTCCAATTCCAAAGGGGACCGTTTGCAACTGTCGGGTGGCGTAAAAAGGTGGATTCTATTTTTTTTTGTGTGTGTTTTGTTAATTTCCCTCGCCGGGGCTACACACTTTTTTTTACTCTTCTAATGTGTGTCACGCTTCAAGCACTGTGATCTGTGTGCAAGGACACACAGACAAACACACCGACACATAAATTCAATTCCCATTCGACTTTAATTGGCTAGCTCTGCTCGGTGCTAATGATTTGATTTATTTTTATAATAAATTCAACAATTAATCCACCGATCGTTTATAACAATTTAAAGTCCGTCAATAATTTACGCAATTTGTTTATCGCACGCTCAATTGCACTGCAGAAGGGAGAAGGATGGTACAGCAAAGGAAAGAGTGAATAAAAAACAGTAATGGAAAATGCACCTCCCGGAACCTGTCCGCATCTCGTGTATTTGCTGTCCATCAGTACAGTTGTGATTGTGCTTCACTCACTGCTCGCGCTTCAAACCTCCGTGCACTTATTATTCCGCTCACGATCAATCACGGACGAAGCGCGGATGAACAGGAAGTCCATTAACACACATTTACCCCAGTGCACTTTGTTAATTGAATATTTTTAGGATGAATACTTTAATTTAACGTACACACGGTGTGTCGTCTGGATACGTTTATTCTCTCTCTCTCTGCATATCTTCCTGAGCATTGTTGCATCTCCTGATGCAGGATGCATTTGTTGCCCGCTGGAAGGGCGGGAGAAAATTGGCTCCGTTTTCACTGAAATGGGCATTATTTAATATCAGTTGTTTCGATGTTTCCCCTTTTTATTCATCACGTTTTTTTTTAAATCCACAGATTTTTTCCCTCTCCACCCATCTTTGTTTGCAAAAATACTTTTTTGTGTGTTTTGCTTTTGCTTCCACACCATCTATCTCGCACCATTTCAACGCGAGCTATTATTTTCCTGTTGGCAGCTTCAGCCTTTTTGCACAGGGACAAACTCGCGGGCGGCGCGATTTATACTGACCGTGTGTGTGTGTACGTGTCGCGCGCCCGCCTGCATATTAATGCTACTTTAATATGAAATTATACGAACCGTATCATTTACTTTAATTACAGAATAATTAAATTGTGGCTCCCCCTCCTCGAAATGCTGCTTATTACTCGCGCCTGACAGCGCGCGTTAAGCTTTTCGCGTCGCACGGCTGAGCGTGTCTGTGTATGTGTGTGTCCGTGGCACATACGGTTTCGTTTTACCGGACGGAAAGGTAGCCGACGGAACGCATCCACCATCCAACAACGGTTCGTTGCTGCAGCCCGTGAAAGCGGCAACACAAATTTGAGATGCAACAACGGAACGGCACGATTAAAATAACAAAATGAGGTGAAACAAGAAACAACAACACGGTGTGCTTGCCACAATTTTCCCATTTCGTTTGGGAAACCAAAAATCCAAATGTGTCCGGGCCAAGGATCGTGATTCGGAGATAAGTGTTAACTGTTGTCTCCTTCCTCCCCCACTTCCCAATTGTTCACATCTGTTTATGCCAGTCGGGGCTTATTTTCGGCGTATCATTTCGGTGACGTGGTGCTGTTTGGGAGATTTTCAATTTAAATTTATGAATTGTTTTAATAAGCCCTCGGACAATGTACGTTCGGTCTTGTTTCGGCAGGAATGGGTAGCTTCGCTTGCCAAAAACACCGTTTGATTCAACATGGTTGACATTTGGGCAAGTTATCCGAGTGTTAAATGTAGTGTTAAGGAAGGCTTTCAGACAAATCCTTATAATTTAACTGAAGTATTACTTGGAACTACAGTTTCATTTGATGCGCTTAATACACAAATCTTTCTTGCTATTGCTTACTTGTTGTTCCCACAGTCATACACCAAACTCCATCGCCAACAACTCCAAAAATGTATCAAACACTGACAAAACCGGAAACAGGGCAAGTCCAAACATTTCAAATGCCAGGGAAAGGAATTCAACAGGAACAGCATATCAAACACTCACTAATGCAATATTCTCCCGACAGAGACCCATCGATCACCAATTTTCCCCGAAAACAAACTCAACCATAGAGCATTCAGTCCTGTGCTAGTTTCCACGACCCGAACTCGCTAGACGAACCGTCCCAAAAGTAACAATTTTGGAGAGCCGAACCTGGCCAGGAAATGTACTGTTAAACTGTTATTTATTTATACCCAAATTTATACACACACCGTCTCTCTCTCGAGCGTCTCGAGCTGAAGAGTTCAGAACCTAAACGGACATGCAAACCGGGAACGTGACCCAAGCGTCGGCTGAACGTCAAAAGACGACGAATGGACTGTTTGCCCCATGTTTGGGTGCCGGTTTCAAATAAATAATTCAAATTTGATTATGCTCATAATTACATTGCTTGAACGGCCGAAGGGGGATGGTTGTGCTGTATCGTGCAACTGAGCTGCCTTGTAGCAGCTTGTGCGAGGAAGGAGTGAAGGAAACATCAACCGGTGGTAGTGAATGTTGCAAATCGTTTGCTTTGCATTTTTTTTCAAAACCAAAAAGTGGGATTTTCTCAAGCCTTTTTTATTCACAACGTCTCGAAGTATTTTCTTTTGTTTCCTTTCTTTGGGGGGGGGGAGAAGATAATTGAATTTAAATCGTCCTACCATGCAAAATCGGCCCGATCGCTGGACGGTGATAAGTGACGGTTTGTGTGCAATTTGCAGAACGAGATGCACTTCATAAATCAAACACCGAAAAATTCGGGACGAGAACGTCCAACACGTTGCTGACAACGCTGAAGGAAGTGTTTGGAGGGAAGAAGAAAAAAATGGTATGCAATTTATTTTATTTCGGGCAGCAAGGTTTTCAGTTCCTATTTCCCCTCCTGCCCATGGAGATGAGCCTTGACAATTGGCAGAACATGTCGCTGACAGGTTGGGAATCGCGATGGATGATAAACACACCTGCCGAACGGGGCACGACAGCGAACGGCAGGATTGTGTTGAATGATGGTATTTGATCGATTAGGCTAAAGGTTGGTTGACACTGCACAGAAATAAGGGGCGCTGGCTCGTTTCCCTTGTTGAGCTTCACAATGACGGATCTGTTACATACACAGCTTAGCGGAAAAGCAAAAATTGCAGCATGAGAAAGTAATCGTTTGCAAATGTTGTAGCATATCAAATTCGTTCAAAAAAAGGACCATTTACACTAAACTTAAATACCAAACCAACTTTTCGGTTACTTATTAATCCTTTGCACTAGCTTCTCGCAGACGCTTTGAATAAATTTCCAATAAATCACCCTCGCAACCGTGCGGACCTTTTCGGGGCAAACTTTTGTGAGCAATATTCGCGAAAAGCCGCCCGTTGCCCGAGGCAAACCTCTTTCACGCCGCCTCCGACGTGACAGCCGTCCGACGACCGAGCACAACTTTTACGCTTCCCTGTACCGACGGCGAACGAACATCGCCCGGATGGTCCGATGTGTGAAAAATATTTTAAACGTGCACTCAAATTATAGAAAATAAATCATCACCGCCCTTGCCGAAAAATCTGTACCGGACAGGGAGCGGAGCCGCTTCGGTTGCACTATTCCTTCTGCTTTCAGTATGTTTTGGCATTTTCCCGGCGTATATTTTAGACAAGAACACGGCAAGAGAAGCAAGGGGCCCTTGAGCTTAGAAGGTTCCGACATCGACATCCACAGTTCACGGTACTCGATTGGGGAGCAAGACGGCGTGGGGTTTCGGCGGAGAGTTGCCCCTACGACTCGATTGCAAATTGAGGCTTTTCGATGCACTCGCTGCACAGAGAGTGCCAGAGTTTGAGGAGATTAGCAGAACTCCCGTTCGATCGATCGTGGTTGTCTGCACCTGATAGCAAAATGCATCCAAACTGGGGGACCCATTCTTGACAGGAGCTTGCCGGGCGTACCTTTCATTCACGCACGTCACGCACGGCGTCGAGGAAAAATTAGCTAAAAATATGTATTTTGTGTGCTGGTGAAGGAATCGGCCACGTCAGTCAATCGTCAATCGAACAGCTCTCCGTTTGAAACGGCAAAAGGGGAACCATTTCTCAATGGAAACCATCCCAACCTTCCACACATACACACAAAGGCGTGGTTGATTTTTTGACAATAAAATAATCCTTCTTCCGGGGCAAACAAAACCATTTAGCTCCTATAAAAAAAAAAACAAACACAAACACACTATATCTAATGCATTTGACAACTTAAAAGAAAAGGTGTGCGTTTGAAATCGGTGCCAACAGTACCTACGCAGGTGCCTACACCGCAGAAAGGGCGCGCTCGTTTGAAGCGTTTTATTTATGGCTTAGTGCACAAATCACTTCCAAACAGGGTATCACCCGTTTTCCTGGTTGAGGTTTAACCTTCTTTTTTTTGTATTCTAATCACCTCGCAGTTTCATGTGCTTTTTTGGCACGACTAAATGGTGCGCTTGCTACCGTTTGAACGATTTAATGTTGGAGATTTATGTACATTCTTTTCACCCTGTCACTAGGGGTACTGACGTTCAATAGTTTTGATGATGGGCAGATAGTGAAGAGTGAATGGTGGTGAAATGGCAATACGTTTCAAGAAGGCTCCTTGCATCATCATGCTTTTTGGAATGTGTTTTTCTCCGTGCAATAAATACAAACGGAACTTCCAATTAATAGTACAAGTCACATCACAATGCGTCAAAGATGTAACGTAAGTGATGTGCGTAGAAAACGTGAAGCAACGATAAAAGAAACATCATTCCATATGAAACTGTTTGCAATAAAGCAACATTCTATCGGCCGTTATACGTCGGAAGAGTACCGCTCTAACTTATCAATTCACTATTCAGTGCACGGCGCGACCAATTTGTGGTTAATATTCACGCGATATGCTTCCCTATCACGAGCGGCACACGCTCTGGCCAAGCATTTCTGAGCGCTTGATCGAAACAAACCGTTCGCCGCATCACCGCATAAACAGCCGAAGAACGGGGGGGGACGCTTCATTACGATCCGATCGCTAAATCAGGTTCCAGCAATGTTGGGCGTATTTTTTTTTTTTATTAGTACGAGTGTCATTAATGGTGACGTTTTTGTGCACAAACAAATTACACGCCGTCCGCTTCCGATGACCCCGCGGCAGGCGAAGCCATTCCCAGACGGGGAGCGCTTAATGTTACAAAGCATGAAGAGAGAGGGAAGAAAAAAAACAATAACCATCTAATGGTAAAAAAATGGATAATGGACAATAAAACCGTCCCCTCCCGTTTCGCTAGACGAATGCGGTATTCATGCCAATCATTCACTTCGGTAGAAGGTAAAAGGATCAAACGCGGGAAAACCGCAACCGAGCGAAAGACAGTTAGTGGTGAAAGTGAAAATATAAAGAAACTGATGGCGATTCACAAATCACAAAGCGCTTTCGACGCCTTTGACACGGGGCAGAAGCGAAGTAAATTCGAACAAAAGTATAGCTTCAACCATAAAAAAGAACTCCCCCACGTAATGATTACTGCCAATGGGTGGGAGTGAGGTTTTTTTCTCTCCCACTCTTCCCCAGACTATCTTTACTATCGCCAACACCTTTTTGGATGCATTCGGCCCTGTCCTTTCTTCCCAAAACAGGGTTATTTCTTTTTGTATGCTCTTTTTTTTAGTTGGTTCACTGAACAAACAAAGCCTCCGATGACAGTTTCAATTATCCGAACAATTAATTTGCTGTCGTAAACATAAAAAAGAAATTATGTTTATTTTATGCTCCGGTAATGTAGTACTACCTTTTTATGCTTCATTACTTTCCCTTTTTTTATTTCGGTGGTAAAGCGCCCGCAGTAGGTTCTGCCGCCGCCGAGTGAGATTGAGAATCGTTAACCAACCTCTTCCCTCACCCTTCTCCTCTCCCCTGTAAGGTTAATACGACTCTGGAATAAGTGGTACTTATATTGTTTGATGATCAACTTATCGTACACAACAATCGAACAATCGTTATAAAAGAAAATTATTGCTTCCTGCACATATTTTACTTCATGAGTATAAGTATTATTCAATGAGTATTTAACTTTAGTGAAAATCTCCGTATAGGTTATCTCAAGAATAAAAAAATGTAAATTAATCGTAATTGTAGCTAAAAAAGAACACTTTTTGTATATAATAACACCTTTTATGTAGAAACTTACTCACTAACAACACGTTTTATTAAACAAATCATCATAAAAACATCTTTCTAATGTACGAAGCAAAAAAACTCAACTCACACAACATTGAAATTAGGGCCAATAATAAGCTTAAAACTCTCCCTTTTCTAGGTCAGACCAACGAACTACACTTACAGAATGAATAAAATTACATCAAACACGTACATCGAACCATGTTTTCCCACATTCCCAAAAAACCATTCACATTGGCTCGGCAACAATTCGTCATTCGTTCGTTGACGGAAGCGTTCTTGCTCGGCTCTGACAAATGACAATAGTACACACAGAACCAGAACACAGAAAACAAGCTCCAAAAAACAGCATAAAACATGTTCACACACACACAGCGATGAATCAACTAAACTGAGATGCCTAGTTGCGAGCTGAGCTCCATCCATCAGGCCGCGATGGAAAACATCGCTCCAAATGCAAAGCATAATCACTCGTTCATCAGCGCACACAAACGGTGGCGCGAACAGCGCTCAAAACATGTTTCACGAGCTTGTTAATTTATTGATGCCAAAAAAAAATACATCCAAAACAACAACAACAATAAGACACCTTTTGCATGACTTCCCGTTGGCAAGCGGCGTCCTTCCTAAACAGGGAAACCATTCGCAGCGGTGTGTAATCAAATGCAAGGATATATAATTTATTTCTGCCCAAAATAGCAGTGCTCTCACGACGAAAATGGCTTTCGGGTTGGTTTTCGCGATCGAACCATTCTCAACGGGTGCGATCTGAGGTAGAAAGAATAGGAAAGAAAAACAGGCTTTTTACACCACCGGGTTTGTTGGAGGTGTTTTTGGGTGGTTGTTTCTTACAAAAGCAAACACGCACACCACTATTTACACTGTTTGGTGAAAGATTTTGCCACCAGTCGCCGACCACTTCTCGCCTAGCTGGGTCCCGGATATTTGCCATAATTTGCCACTACCGGCTTCCTTCGGAAGTCCGACCGGCCCATCCAAACTGGTCGCTTCCGGGTGTGAAAGGAAGTGAGAGTGGCCCAGGTTTCTAATGATATCTATTTAACATAATGATTAGAAGCTTTTTATTCATGAACTGTCCGCGGGCCGGTTAGTTGGGCGAACATTTTTCGGCACTCACGCTGGTCGGTTTCCTTCCCCCAAAACTTTTTGGTCCCTCCTTTTTAAGTGACCAGAGGGATATTTAGTAACCTTCCACCATATTTTCGGGTGTTCTTTGTTCACACCAAAAAGGCCACTATTGTTTTTTTTTTTTTTGGTGTCCTGACAAATCGCGACCAACATGCCGTGGCAGGGGTTTCCTCTGTTGCTTTTCAACCCGTTCCAGCTGACTGACCACTGGTGCTGGTGAAATGCAATTATTCTGTAATTTGAGACACCCAAAACGCCGTACGAGCCTTCGCATGGTGTTGCTTTTACCGAAACGATAGTTTTGTAAATTCGAAAAAAACGCAAAAGCAAATACAACAACGTGTACAGTAGAAATAAAAAGCAAGCTAGAATTTCAATTTTCGGGACTTTCGTGCTTCCGGGGCTGGTCAGCAATTCGCTTATTTGACCGCGTTAGCGTTCCCCAAACACAAAACAAAACCCAGCACCATAAATTTCTTCACCTCCGGCCGGGAATTCTGCCATCGATATGCAACTTTCCGCTTCTTTGCATTGTTGTCTTCTCTTTTTTTTTTGCTACAAACTTCACCACAACTATTACTTTTCCCCTGCTTTATATTCATTTGACTTTCTTTCGTTTTTTGGAGAGCTTTTTTGGGACGTCGTTTCTGTTTCAATTTCAATTGCATCCTTCCGTTGGTAGGTCTATATCAATGCTTCGTCCCCGGTTGTCTCGGGAAGCCGGTTTTCCTTTGCCAGCGCGGTCCAATTATTTTGATTTATCCGTAAATGCATCGCACCACCGCAGGACGCTGTGATTTTTATTTATTGAGTGCAACTTTACTAGTGGCCTGGCCATCGCACGGTGATGGTATCGGACGAAGGGACAGTTCGGATAAATTATCACACCCAGCAACGGGAAGCGTATTTATGTCTCTCACTCTCTGTATCTCTCTCTCTCTCTCTCTCTCTCTCTTCAGTACAATAATGAACTTCCTTGTGCAAATAAAGCATTTCCCTTGTGATGGAAAGACGTGCACGAAAAGGTGCCGTCCATACATTTCATCCTGTACTGTACTGTAAACCGTTTCCGCTTTTGTCCTGCTATGGGTGGAGCCACTATTTTGGGTACAGTAATTATCCTAAAGATAGGTTTTTATTTCCATTCTATGCACATTTGCATAAACTCCACTTGTTGAAAATAATTCATCCGCTCTATTCCTCTACATCCCTTGAGGAAAACAAAATACCATTTTCCCCCAATAGGCAGAATTCGAAGAGAAAGAACGATTACCACAAAAAAGGAAAGAAAAAACAACACCTCCAAAAAGCAATAATCCAAACCGGTAAGTAAAGAGTCCAAGCGGTATGCAAATTAACCACCGAAAATTTTTCAACAGCTTTCCACGGGCGCGAAAAACGGAAAGCCAAATACACACACACATACTAACAACCCTCACGACCATCAGGGCCAAGTCTTTCATCTGTAGGAGGAAGAACGAGCGCTCCAGGGATCTAGTAAGTGTGTCCCGTAGACTTCCCGTGGCTTCCGTGCCGTTGGTGGAGTGAGCACCAATTTATTTCCTCGATATTCGACATTTTGTTCATTCTTTATTCCTGTAAACCCTTTTTCCGCCGCCAGCCCTCCGTTAAAAGCCATACCCCGGCTCTGCACTGGTCACTGTTGAAGGTCTATCCTCACCAGCAAACCTAAACTAAACAAAAAACCACCTACAAACAACAGTCAACAGTCATTGCTTACAGCGGGGGGAGATGTTTTTTTCCTTCCTTACTCTTTCGTGTGATCCTGTGTGTTTCTGAGGTTCACTTTTTTTTGCCTCCTCCACGGCTTCCGGGCGGCATCTTTCCAAATCCCGAAACCGGCTACCAAGTGCGCGAGAATGCAAATAAATAAAGGTGCTAACAGCCCGGCCTGACCGGAAAGTGGAGTTTACACCATCTACAAAACGCTACATCGGCCTGTCCTCGCTCCCTCGGTTGTAGGCCGATTATGGGTCTTACAGGTCTGGGGGAAAGGTGTCCCTCGAACGGAAGCATTATGGGAGCGTGTCACACCATTCTTCCTTTCCAGCTGGGAAAGGTGTCCGGGTTCGGGACACAACAGATACTTCACACCGATGGCACACCGTCCTGAACGGCAACAAAAACAAAGCAAGTCCCGTCCACTGAAGTTGAATATTTATTCAAAAGGTCATACTTCCGCTTTCACACGTAAAGCGGTGCGAGGACTGGGAATCGAGTATCAGGCTTTTTTTTGCGCTGTGTCTTCCTTGCTAGGTCCTTCTCCGTAGATCGTTTGTTTACAGATGACCTAAGCTTGGAGCCGTCGACGTCGTCAACTGCCTCTCGAACGCGTGCGTGTGTATAACGACAGTTCGAAACTCCCAATCCTTACTCCAACGCTGTATGTTCCAACCGGACTGACTATTTGCTTTGTACCGATTTTGAATTTTTTATTTTCAATTTTTCTTCCCGCCTCCCCGCACTTACACAGTACGATTTGTGAAAGTGTTTACAACATCTAAAGAACACCCGGAAGCACATTTACAACAATGCCCGAGAGAGAGAGAGAAAAAAATCTCAACGCAAGCCACGTGTCCCCGTTAGCGCACCTTTCTTCAAAGGTTGCCGTTGCCGGTGTCAACGTGTTCTATCTGGATTTTTCTCTCCCGTAGCGCTTCCCTTTTAAACCTCCCACACCAAGCAAGAGGTGGAGTCCGAGTGCATATATTTATTGGCACCAAAACAAACCCGGTTCGGTTCGGCATTCCTGGCTTGCTTGCTGCTGCTGTCGTCCGACCTGAATATCAAACACGCTGGGATGGGAACGGTAGTTAAGACGGGTAGCATATTTTTCCTTTTCATTTGCATGTCATTTAGCAATCGCTCTTGAAGCGCACATATCAAGTTTGCATGGGAGGTCATCCTTTTCCCTGGGATTTTTGGTTTCTCTTTTTTTGCTTTGCTTTGGACAGCACACACATTCACATATCTTTGCGGGAAGGTTCGTGCGTGAATGGTGCAAATTAGCATGCATCACACGGTAAAGTGAGCGACACTTGTGTGCTGAAAGTGCCCCCCCCCGGATAGTCAAGTGGCTGATGTGTGTCCTACAAGGCTTTTTATGGCTGATAAATTGATGTTATTGCTCTGTGTTACGAGAGGCTACAAGAAGGGTTTTTGACAATGGACTACTATTACTACTACTTGCGTTAGGTGCACAAAGAGCTGTGTTGAACGTCAGAGTCCTTCGATCGTTTCACATACCTGCAGACAAAAAGAGAAAAAAAACGGAAATTTATAATAAAATTCATTTAATTAAATGATTACGTGTACATTAAACAAAAATAACGTTATTTTACATACAAATAAAGCTAGTTGAAATCAAAATTTGTTCAAAAATCTGAACGATAATTTAAGCAAAAGTTATACAACTCCAGCTGACTGGTGCTTGTCTCTGTACTAAAACAAATCAGGACGACCCTCAGCTGGGTCACTGTAATCCCATGTGTAACGCAAAACAAAACACTAAACCCCGATGACCTCGCACACAACGTGCGCATTGGTGTTGCAAATCAAATTTATCACCTAAACTGCCCACAAATAGATAGGTGAGATTAATTTATAGCCTAGGCAATAATTTTTCAAATCACACCAACGGTTAACCGCCCAAAAGCGGACGAAGCACGCAAACCACCGGGAGCCAGTGGGAGAAGGTGGTCTGGGAAAGACCACTGTGGCTTCGCTTCCATGTACGGTTTTTTTGCTCAGTTTTTTGCTAACCTTTTCCCTAACATTTGCCGTCACATAATCCAAGGGTGTTTGGCGTGTAGGTTTCCGCTTTTATTTCCCTGCAGTTTCAAAAGAATCTACACGCTTACTTTTAGTTCTATAAAAAAAAACCGATACAGCCCTACTTGCCCATTGTAGTAAACAAAAGCTCGTTTACGAAATGGAGCCAAACGAAACGGGGTTTAGTTTTATTTTCACTTTGCTGCACAGCGCCGGAAAACCCCGTAAGCAAATGCTTGTCCACAATGCGAATCGGTTTCCAATTATCCGTCGATGGAGCACCATTAGAAAGTGCAGCCCGTTTTCCAGCTGGTTTCACTCAAACCCCGAACCGATTGGGACACCTTCAATAAAATGTATCAACACGAGGTTTCGGCCAACGTTTCGGTACTGAACTCTGCATCCAGGTGCGCCAGTTCAACCACACCGAAACGGGGGGTTTTAGGCAGCGTAGCCTGGAAACAGAAAGTGTTATGCCGAGGAGGGAGGTGAAATAAATAATCAAACGGGCCGCTGGAATTGCTTTCCGATAAATTGGCTTTTTCTCGTTATAAATATTCCACACGCGCGAGAGCCACACACCGACACGCACGCATACTCCTGCCGAGGGTGAAGTGGTGCCGATTTGGGTGCAGCGGGACGCCCGACTCGAATGTGTCGAAAAATTCAAAAACCACCCCAACCACCAATAGCGCTCTTGCGAGCGTTTGCAGCGATTCGCATCAGCTTGTGGCTGCGGTGACAAAGTGCCACCCGTAAGCATGCCATGTGCCGGGGTGCTTGCCGCCCCAAAACCCGGAACACACCCGGATGAAGGCCAGACCAACCGCCACTTTGCACAAAACCGCCTCCCGGTGCATCTCGAACGCTGTTGCGTGGGTCACAACACTCGCACACACACACACGGGCAGTGGAAATTAATCATTTTCATAATTCAATGCTGATTACATCTATTCATTTTAATAACTCATCCCGTGCCATCGAATGCCAGGGCAGTCTTTGGGGCAGCCATTATTTGCAGCCCTAGCGCTGCCAATGCCCTTGCGTTAACACTACGAACCTTGTTGCCAGAACGCCGGGACTTCTCGTCCGCTGGGCCGGGTGTGGAACCAGAAACATGACCCCACGTGCGTGCCGGTTGCGCCATGGTTGGTCAATGTTTGTTTATTTGCACGATGCTGGGTGTTGTTGCCGTGCGTTGCCGTTTTTAATGATTTTTTGCTGTTGTGCCACTATTTTCCCCTCTCCCCCATACCCTGAGCACACACGTATGTATGTGTGTGTGTGTTTGGTAGCATGTCCATGATTCTAGTCCATAAATTTACTTCCTTCCGGGCGTTGCGTTCGGATGTCGAAACGTCGATGGTGGCAGTATGGTGCTGACCTTTTTCCCTTCTCACTTCATTTTCCCTGCCACTGTTGACCACCGGCCCGACATCAATTTTATTGTTACCGATTATGATTTATTAAGCTATCAAGGCACGTCGTCACTTGATTCGTCCGAGCCCGACTCTCAAACCCGACCAAGCCCTTGCTGGGCTGGGGACGACTATATTTTACACTCATTTTACAGTCACCAGCAAACGGGCTCGGGGTCGAAACGGTCACTCTCAATACGGTACCGCCGAATGGGTACGATCGAAAATGATTTGAGCCTGGCCAGGTCACGCCGATAATGAAGAACGCCTTGCCCGCTCCTTTTGCTGACTATTCATTTCCCGGGTGATTGTTGCAGTTTTAGGAACGGGGAAAGCGTTGAAGCCTCTGCCCAAGGGACGAATTAGTTAAGGCACTTTAAAAGAGATACTTTTGTGCGAAATCTTACTTTTTATATCCATTGACAAACTGCTATGCTGGTTTTAGTACGGAACAGCTATCACTCAATAAACGGAATGCTTAAAAGCTGAAGGTACATAGACAGTCTGGTGACATCTTCTCCCCCGAGATACGGACAAAATTCACAAAAACTCTCACTGGAGCAGTTGTTGTCAATAAAAAAAATGGCTACAATTTATTGCCTCAATCGCGTGCTATTTGATCGTTTAACCTCTCAGGAGATCAATTATTGTACAATAAAGAGTTTGCACATGATGTACTACTTCTTCTCTCATTTTTTAAAGTTTACTACTTCTTCTCTCATTGCCAATTGAAACGCTCACCCTTACATTGAAATGCCAAATACAATTTCCATTTAAACAGAAGCTCAATCAAACGGCACCAACAGCTACCCAGCAAGCCCCGCAGGTCTCCCAATTTGTTGCACATGCACACCACAGCAAAGCGATCACACCCACTTAACTCTGACAAGACGTTATACCCAGCAGACATTGTTGGACAATAACCCAAAAAAAACCCTACAATAAACGATAAGAGCCATCTTTCCAAATGGGTGAAGTCTAATTTGACACCCAAAATGCAAAACCCAAACAACATTACATTCCAAATCAAAACAGAAGGGTGAAACGATTGACTGAGCAGCAAAAACCACACGAACTAGCTAAGAATCGCGCTAAGCTGCTGAAGACGCTTACAAGCAAACGTAAGCAAGGTTACACACTTCACAAAAAGGTGGTAAGAAAGTTTCACCCCCTTTTTGCTACCGATTTTCATTCGAATTTTTTGCCTCCTTTTCCTTCACTTCGTCGTGGCAGTGTTCACTCATCGTTCAACTATGCTGCCACTTTCGTTAAAGAGGTACAGAGCAAAACAAACAGCAAAAAATAATGCAAAAAATAAATAATAATGCATAAACGAAATGGTTACACGAAACCAGGCACCATGTAATGCAATCGTAGGAAATTCGCCCGAAATGCTTACCCAAAGCCACGCCACGGGATGAGATACCGGGGGGGGGGGGATAAGTGAACGCACACGCCACCAAACAAGAACCCTTTCACACACATACAAACATTCCCCGGCGGAGGAATGTTATCGGGTTTTGCCGAGAAAAAGGGAAAAATTATGCACGACTGCTTTTTCCTTGCAGGAGCGTGTTTTCATTCATTGTAGTTTCTTTTTTTGTTGCTCTTTTCGAACGAAACCTCGGGAGCAGTGTCACGCTGGCAGCACCACGATTCCATATTTGAGATTGTTCGATTGTTCCGAGGCACAAGGTTGATATCGTGGAGAGGTAGCAGGGAATGAAGCAGCAAGGCAAGGAACGTAAATAGTCACACATCAATTTTTGAAAACGTCTTATTTATGCAATTCCAATTTGCCACCTTTCATTTGCGCCGTATGCTTATCGAGTGGGAAAGCATTTCGTTTCGGTTCGGAGGCGGGCATCAGTGAGCGACAAAAAAATGAAAAAGAATCATTCATATACATGATATGATGTTTCTGTTCTTTCTGAAACTCAAAGAAACTATTCCAGATAATGTAAAAACAACCATTTTTGTATTACAATCTTGACCGAATGTAGAGAGAAACTCACATACTCGCCAGACCCTTCGAATGTACATCATTATCACACTGTTGTTTTTGGAAAAGTTAATACGCTTTCACCGAAAACAAAACCGACCCAGCAGATACAATCGTATCTCCTACTTTGACCAGCCACCTTTTCACAGCTGCCCGGGTAAGTGGTAACACATTTGCCTAATGTAATTATTTCCTACACCAGACCACTATTTTGTCTGCCACCATTCAGCGTTAGCGCTCAAGGCAAGGCTGGGTATGGTGTTTTAATTAAACATTCACCCAAAATGAACTGGCAAGGTATTCATAGCGCCATCTGGACGTACATCATGGGTAATTTAATACACTAAATGTGGTATAGTTACAATTCAAGAACTATGTTAAATGAATATTCAGCTCCACTATAAGTAACATTTTTTGATGGAAAAATTAAACATTTTCTGATATAAATTATACAAGTTGAGAAAAATCTAATCTTTACCACATGAAAACTAAACCTTAACAACAAAATATTTTTACTATCCCAACACGTTTCTATGCCATTTAGATTTTTGCTACTTTGCTAATGACCACCGTCCATATATTCACTACGTATTAAACCGTAAAAACCCCAAAGCGAATAGAAGGAAATAGCCAAAGCGAAACACAACCCCAACCACCTTCCGACACCACCACCACACGCTGGCAAAAAACGCTAGCCGGCAGACAGGAACATTCTGTTAACAAATTACATTTATGAAATTAATTACTTTTTATCTAGCTGAAAATATAGATCCGGCCGGCAGACCCCGTCTGACTTCCCGCGGTTGGGGGTGTTTTACCCCCCCCCTCCCACCGAAGCCGATGTTTTTGTTAGTGTTTTAGTGTGAAGAGTGTACAGCGTAGTATAAAACACCAAAATGGTTCACTTTATTCAGCTTTGCACTTCAAGATAGTCCACAAACTGGCGCGAGTCGCAAAAAAACTACGGATATGATATCGAAAAGGCTCCGCACTGTGAAGTTTTCACTGTCTTTATGGCTGCCACGAGGCGTTTGGTTCAAAAAAACAAATAGAAGACAAAATAGTGTCTGTACAAAGAATGGCCCAGTAGTTCTTCTGGAAAGAAGTTTGATGCGAAGCACTTTATTTTGATGTCTCATCATCGTTACAGGAATCAGCTCAACTTGATGGTTGAAAAACTCCAACTCACTTTAATGATTTGACTTTTTGTGTCTAGAAAAGTTTATCTATAGAAGCCATTCCAGCAATTTCTACACCAATAAAACGTTTGCTGCTTATGATGACTTTCACAAAGCAAGAAATTCTTTCCATAAGTTTGAAATTTTCTTGAAATTTCCTTAACATAGTTTACCTTCTAGAAGCCCTTTAGCCTAAGTTTAATCTTATCGTTTCCTTTTATACGCCCACCCTTTGCCTTTATATCCCTTTCGAGCAAGCCAGTTTAAGATTTTATTGCTTCCCGTATTTCCCATGTAGTCCTGCGCGAGAACAGAGAGTGGACGATCTGCATCCCAAGTGCAAAAGGTGTCACTTTCGAAATAAAACCATCGCCTCCCCACCCGGGTGTGTGGCCCGGGCGAAAACTCTCCCACGTTGACAGCGCGCATTTGCCACGTCCATTTGAAAGCCAGTTTAACGATCGCACCGAGCGACGTATCTTGCTGCCGATCCCGAACCGACACGTGCTTCACGGAAGTGGATATTTCACAAATATATAAACCTACTTACGGTTCGGTTGTAGTTTTTATTGCTTTTACTTTTATATTTACGGCTGGGCAACAACGACGAGGACGTTTGTTCACCCGAAACAGCTGCTCCTTCGGGCAGTGCTCTGAAAGCGTCGTGAAAGTGCTTCCAAACGGTTGGGAAAGACAGTCACTAGCAAAAAGGCATTCTTCAGTAGTCGAATAGTGTCAACGGGATGGAAAGAGCTTTCTTGAGATCAAGCGATGTGTCCCGTTGGTTACTGTAATATCGATTACATTTACGGTAATGCAAATTGAGAAACGGAAACAGAGAAAGAGGAAACATATCCATGCAAACGGCTGCATCTCGTAAGCCTGGTTGACATCTAATTCAAAGGTTCTTTTTGCAGGATAGCACAAAGAAACGAAACGATTTTAAATATCGAATAGATTGTCCCATGCTTCTGAGGAACGCTTCTCTTACAACAGTTATTTAAAGCCCGTACAGAAGGATAAATGTGTGCAGGAAATCTTTAAAAAAGCCCTACTTGTGGAGGTTCCTGCATGAGAGAGACACTTCTCTTCACCTTCGGTGTAGAGTGAAACCGAGCGAATGGTACCACCAGGAAAACTTTCCAACACCGGTGACATTTATTGGCTGCATATGTGTCGACGGCGTCCAAGTAATGGCCACCGTGACTTTTCGTCATACAGTGAAGGAACTCCCAGTCAACCTGCCTTTAGAACCTTTGTAGAATGCAATGCAATCGGAAAGATCGTTCGTTTTAGCAAACCCAGCTAGACACCGCTAGTTGCTGGATGGTTGTAAAAAGTGTAGCTTTAGTTGGTTTCTTTACGTGGGTTATAACACTCTGATACCATAGGTACGAAACAGAACTCGAAACTCTTTTATGTTCAAACTGGGAACCGAAAATCAGTGCTGGCAGCTTACTTCACTTCGCTCTGGCCAGCCCCGTCTTGTCGGTTGCAATCGTGTGGAGTAAAGAATCTGACCATCATCACATTAACCTCACATTCCCAGCTCATCAAACATTCATTTTGAAGCGAGTAGGTGTCTTGGAGCTTTGAAAAGAACTATGAATAAAAAAACGCATTTTATGCTAGCTTGCAGACCAGCTTAACAAAGGTTTTGTGGTATGAAATCATTATCAATGAGGTGTACATTGTGGTCAAATAAAGTCTCAGTTGCATAAAGTTATATCTCTCTAGATATTTATCTGAACCATATGTTTACATATTCAACACTAAAACAGTGCACCCGTTTGACAGAATCACAACCAAAACGTAGAGAAAATTGCAAAATTGAAGTGAATTTCTTTCAAAGGTCTAAGAAGCAACGCTTTCAACTAAACGCGATACTCTAACGTATCAAATCGGTTAGCTAAAACGAAAAACAAAAGTTTCACCCAACAGTTGAAGCTTCCAGCAAAGGGAAACTAAAAACTGTTAAAAAAGTTAAACCCACTGGCGTGCATTTGCGTTCAACTGTCCGTGGGCTGACTCGCATTCATTTACTTTACAAATTGCTATTTTTCATCAATCCTCACCTTAAAAACTGTGCCACTGGAGGTCGAAAGCAGCAGAAAATAGAAACGCCAATCGTTGTGCAACAAAGTTTACTTGGTTACAGTGAAAAAAAAACCCCGTAAACTTATCCGACAGTAGCAAAAACATGTCCTCACACACACACACACACAAACATTCCAGTGTGTGTCTTTGTGAAAAATTTAAGTTTTCCAACCCACACCACCGTTTGGAGGGGATTCCAATGTACGATCCCATGGATTATGACGGCTTGGCGGCATAATCGAACCGACCAAACGGGAATGGATGGGAGAAGCAGAATGAAGGCAAAAACAGGTTGACTTTTCACTTACAATACCGAGCGTAGTTAGGCAGTGGTGGTTCGTTACAGAATGGAAAAAAAGGGGGAAAGAGCGAAGGTTCCCGATCGAAGCAGGAAGTCGAACTGGCAAGTTCCGGGCCAAACGAGTTCAACTTTCTGTTTCTTTGGACTTTTCGCTAAAGGAAAGTTTCCCCCGGATGCCTTCCTCTTCCCTACAGCCCTTCTCTGCGCTACCACCAAACGTACGGATTTGTTTGTTCTTTCGCTTTCCTTATCCATGGATTTCTTTGTTTTGTGCTCTTACCACTTTCCTCACTCAATTCAATATGCAACTTGCAGCAAACGAGCTGCCTCTATTGTGGAGCCAGTTTTGGAGCTTCAACAAGAACAAAAAAAAAACGCCCGTCCGTAATTGATTGTTTGATGTGTGCCCGTTAGCTCGTTGGCACTCGAAGTAAAACATTTGCAGAGCAAAAAACGCCCCGCCCCGTAATCATAACGTACGCCGATGTAGGTTAGCAATGGCTCGCGATCGCGAAAGAGATTGGAAATCTTTAAGCGCTGCAAACGCTTCCGACTACTTACTTGCATTCAGTGGCATACTGGAGGTCATGTTGAGCCCGTGCAACCGGGGATGGCCCGCGTGCATGCCGAGGTAGTGCCGCGTCAGCATATGGTGCGGATGGGGCGGATGTGCATGGGCGGCGGCCGGATGATGCGCCTGGGATTGCTGCGGGTGCATCGTGTGCATCGGAGGTAACGGTGGAGGTATCGGTGGTTGATGATGGCCAGCTGCTGAGCCGCCACCCTGCTGCTGCTGCTGCTGCTGGGGATGGTGGGAGTGTGAGGACATTTGTGCACCTGGTTGCTGCTGTTGATGCTGTTGCTGTTGCTGCTGCTGCTGCTGCTGCAGGCTGTTCATGGTGGGGCCACCGTGGGCCGGCTGCGGCGGATAAAGCATACCGTGCCCGGCCAGCGGATGGTACATCCCGGGCCGGGCTTGGTGATGCGGTGGTAGATGCCGGTAGCCGGCCATCATGGAAACCGGTGCGTGGTCCAGCTTTCCGGTGTTGACGGGGGGCGCTGTTGGGGTTAGTTGTCGGGGCAGCTAACCGATATGTTTGGTGAGTGTGCTCACCGGGGTTGAATTTTGTTTTATAGTTTATATAGTTTCCCGCTTCGGTTTTTCTAAACCATTCTCTTAACGAGCGCTTAGACAGCTTCACTGATGTTACGCTCTATTAATAAGCGCTTAAGCAGCTTCCTTTTTGCTTTTTTTTAAACCTTTATACTTAATGTTTTTCAAAGGCTTGTCACGCGCTTCGTAACCACTCAATCGCTGCCGGTTAACCACTAGCTGACGGACATTAATTCTCGCACTGGCTCAATGCGCCCTTATCCGCCGCCCCGGTAACCGTCAATAAATCATACATTTTTCCAAAACCCCTTCCACTCACTCCAATCACCAAACATTTAGCATTTTCATTCCTTGTTTTTCTTCCCACGGGAGGGATTACGGTTTGTTTTTGAAACGAGATTTCGTTCCCGTTTTTTTTTTCTATTTCACGTCACGTACGCACCCACCACCACTGGCGGGCTTAATGTAGCACGATTATCGTTAATATTACTTTACTATTGTTATTAATATGTACGCTGTTCATCCATTTGCTTCGCGCGCATAAATTATCCACTCACATTGTCTTCGGACATAATGTCATTATGTTAAAAAATGTGTTAAAGGGACCCGGCTCGTGTCGCTTTTCCACCGTCCCTTTGTGTTTTGCCCACTCGGTGCTAATAATTATGTTATTATGTCGACCCAATGTCGGCTCCACTACGTGCATACGTGCAACGGGTGCCCGCTGCGGGTGCGGGTCCACCGCACCGCAGTTTGGGAATGGGCTGAGCGCGCAATGCTCGACCGTTGTGTGACACGCGTGTGACACTAAGCCGCACGTGATATTTGTTTGAACTGTGCTGAACGAACTAGCGTGGTATGTGTTTTATGCGTTTTTTGTTTGCCTCTTCAAACCGCTTGCGTGTTGGGTTTCAAGTTAAAGGAGCATTCTTTTTACATAATTCACTTCACAGAATGCATTACCGAGTTGGCCCAGGTGCGTTCACTTGGCTAAAAAACACTTTTTTCACTTCACGTAACGATGTTGTCACACTTTGACATTTCAATTATCAAATCTCGCCGTGCGCTATCGTGCATCATTTCTATTGTACCTTTATTGCTTGCTTTAATATTTTCTTCACTTGCTGATTTTTTTTTTCAATTTGTTCCTCCCACAGACCACAAATCACTCTCGCTCACTGTGAGGATTGACTCCTTCAACACCGGTCTCAGGTGCACTCACTGTTGATTTATGATGATTTTACCGTTTTATCGCTCAATCTAACATAATCTAAAATGGAAGTACGTTTAATTGCTGTCGAGTTTACTAAGTTATTGGGCGGGGCTTACGTTTGAGTTGTTTTGCTACCGTTTTTTTTTTTTGCTGTTGCGCCCATTAGCAGTAGCAATGGTCCTTGCTATTTCAAATTGAGTTTGAGCCATTGCCGGTGCTAATGGGCTGTCGGTCGGTCGGTCGTTCGCATACACGCTTTCCCTCGCACACACGTACGTGGTTAAGGATCGATCACGAAAGCTTCAACAAATGCTTCACACAATGGCAATCTCGTGCCCCTTCTCCACCTACCCAAACGGACACGCACACACACACACACATATGCCTCACGCGGTCTTAAAACGGTTAGGATATTTAATTACAAGTCATGCAAGGACCGGCGTCGCACGTGAACGTACGGTCGCGCATTTGCCGTTGGCCGCTTGAAAACTCCAGCATAAACCGCACGGAGCATGCGGAGGGGACGGATTGGTGTCGCATGCAAGATGGTTTCAAGGTTTCTCCTCACACCGAGCGTACAACAAAAAAGAAATGCGGGGTAACAAACCGGATAAGATAATGTCAAGCACCGAGGCCAGCTCACAGTCGTTAAGCGCTTTGATGCTTTGAATCCGGTTCAATCTAATCTGCCCGCTTCGCCTGCACGCTTCTCGATAAAGGGGACTGAAAAAGGTGTGATTTATTAGACGCAGATTGTGATAAGTTTCCAGTTCTGCTTGATTCCATCAGCGCGAACGATTAGAATCCTATTTTTACCACGTGTCACTCGTGTCAACGATAATACCACGGGGTACGATCGACTTGATCATCTTATCGATTTGAACTAAACAATTATGCGTTTGGTGTGTGTATGTGTTTGTTTGTTCCAAAATGCCCGCAATGTTTGAAGCATGCTCAAGTGGCGCAGTTTCAACTCAACTCAATTGTCCCCTCGGTTAAACACACGTACCGAATTTGGTTGCCCATTTCATAAATATCTAAAATTTCGGCAGTCGTATACAACCTCATTATCTGACACGCCGGATAAAACTAAAGCTCACACACACACACACATACAATCAAAAGCGCCCCTCGTTTATTTGGTTCCGCGCAAAAAAATTATCACCGAGGTTAAAAATGTATAATCGACGGCTCGGTTGACCAATTCGATTTCCACGGCAAAGAGGGTTGCAAAACAAAAAACATCCTCTTTTTATCACATCGCGTAACTAGCTAACCCTCTCCGCTTCTCTGGTTGGGGTACCATCTTTACGCGTTTGTCACGTAATGGTCTTAAATAAACGCTTTTTTCGGTTTTGGTTAAGTTTGTATTTTATTTCATTTACGCATGATGCTTTTGCACACCCCTTTTTCCTTATGCCAAAAACACCAAATGTATGTACATTCACCAACACGAACATGGACGGCAGATGATCCTTATTTATTTTAACAATTTCCTTCCCTGCCCTACTTTCCTGCTACTCATCCCTTTTCGAAACGGCGTGAAAATTATCACCAACCGTAGCTTTTCCTGCCACCGTCAAGATTGCCTAAAATCGTAATATACGCACAAACACAAGCATACATTTATTACACTACACTTTACTGGTGTTAATATTTTCTCCTGCCCTGTCTTTTTTATGTTTTGTTTGCTGTTTGGCTTCCATCTTTTTTTATTTCATCTCTTCGCAACGCATCACTCACGGCACGGGAAGGGGCGGCGATATTACCGGCTGCGCTTTTACTGCCATTTTTCAATGGCTTTGATTTGCCTTCAGACACCTGCTGCTTGAACTGCAGCCTGCAAGTTGCTGAATTGCCCACTTTCGTCTGTTTTATGCCGTGCGAGTTAACTTGTCTCGTAAAAAGTACGGACCCGCACACACACACACACACAAACGCTTGCACATAAACGGCTCTGGATGATGGGTGAAATAAAATTTCCCAAATGTACACATACATGGTTTATTTGGAGGAAAGTGAAAGCTCCACACTCGATTAGTTGCCTGTCCGCTTTATACGCTTTGCCACACACAAACCGGGCGCACACATGATTGGCGTCCTTCCGCAGCAACTCATTTGCGAGTTCAATTAAAAATTTCATATAATAAAACGTACGGGCGCTTGTTCAAACAAGCAAAGACTACACACACAAAAAAGCATATCAATGAATGGTAAAGACATGTTTTATGTGGTGTTGATCAGCTGGGTAAAGGATGCTTTAGCCTTCCCCTTTACACAAACAAGCTATAATTTTTTACACTTCCCACTCACTATCAGTACACTCAGTGCGCGTCCCAGTGGATGCTAGCAAAGGGGTGCAAAAAACAAGGACAACACGACAACTGTCCATGCAATCAGACCGCACTTCACCCCTACACGAACCAGCGTCATCAGCATCATTTGGTGCGATGAACCTCCGTTTCTTGGTGTACTGTAGTCTATTTTATTTATCAAAAAATTCTACACTTCTTCCAACTCTCTCATGCCCATCCGCCTTTTATTAGCGCTCAAATTGTATTGCTCTATTTACACGCTTTCTACGATCCTTTGCGATGTTTCATCACAGAGTACACACACACTCTAGAACACTGGGAGCACAGCAGAGCAGAAAATAGAAAGCAAATGATCGGTTTCACACCACCGCCGCGGCGGGTGACTTGTGTGAATCAAACGGGTCATTGAAAACGAACCCCCCGTCCGTCAGTCTTTTTGCACAGCAAATACACTGAAAAAACAAAAACCCACACGACGGTTTTATTTCATGTTTGACTTTCGATTTCGGTCAATGCAAAAAAATCGGCCCCCAAGTGTTGGTTTTTGGGGGGGGATTTCACTATCGAAATCGAATTCATTTGCACCCGACCCATATTTACGATCAAATCTGAGCTGGGTGGGAAAGCATGCATGGGGGGAAGATTTTGGAGACAGTTTTATTTTTACGACGCCACTAGACACCATCACACCACCGGCTAAACGTCCCATATGGTCTGGTAAATGTGCTTTCTTCCATTCCTTTCCTGTGAGAAACAGCACAGCGAAATCGACTCGTCGAGAAGTTGACACGGGGAAAGGGGTTTGCCGCTCACTTCACACCATTTTTATCGATTTTGCACTAGTTTTTCCTCCTTCATCCCGTTGTCCCTTAACTTCGCATAAAGTCGTGTGGTTTATGCCCTAAGAATTGACCCGAGCCCCCGGCACTAACTCTTGATTTTGTCTGCTCGATTTTCTTTCGTTTGGCCACAATTTTCCAATGCCACGTCTGGGGATGACATTTTTATTGCAGCTTGAATGTTGTGCACCAAACGCCACTATCGAAGAAAATCTTCACCCAATCTCAAGTGGCGAGCTTTTCTCTTCTAACAATCCAATAACATTCCCATTTGTGGTTTAATTAATTTACGATTCCGATCATTTGAATCGGTTTGATTGCAAAAACAAAAAGAACATGTTCATTTTTGAAAGCCAAACCACAAACATCTCACTTGAACGGTCGCACACTCGCATAACACGGCGGAATAAAATAAAACGAAACACGACGGTGGTGCAAAAATCATTGCACGCCTAAAATCCCACTACACCTCGGGAGACCGCACGATGGCCTCTGGCAGAGCATCAGACGATTACGATTACACGCGGACACCCAAACAAAGCCGCACAGGGATGGATGAGGATGTGCACAGTGAGGTGCGAACCATTCGCCCATGGAGCAGGGCAATCATTTGAGAATCCAATGACAAAAGGTAACTATCATAATGGCAATTTAATTGAGTAAATATTACTTGAATTGGTTAAAAAAGTATGAAATTTCATATTGTTATTTCATAATTGTATGCTTTTATTATTTTAAAAATTAAAAGCAAAATATTTTTAAAGTAACAAATTATTGATTGGAAAAACGCTTCTATTTTGTGTGCAGTGGTTTTTATTATTAATTTCTAATATGAATACTTATTATTAACAAAATCATTCAACTTCGTTCCACGCTTTCCTTACTGTAATTAGCTCAACGGCCCCGTACCCAACTGGCTATGTGTTTGTTGCATCCTCACCATACCTATGGTACCTGGTCTTATCTGTCTTATCATGGCGTGTATCTAGCTTAAATCCAAACCTCAATCGGCAAGGGTGGCCACGAGTAACGATAAAAAGCTTGCGATGCGCCAGCCCAGGGTTTTGACAAACCATGTCCTAGGGAGGGAAGGGTGTACGGTAGGTTGGCCAGCACCCTCTAGGGTGGCGATAGGTTTACGCTACTTCCGATTCAGTTCAGTAGCAGCAGCAGCAGAGAGTACAATGCGAATAAAACCCCCGAAAAACGCACACATACACACAAACAAATCGCGTTTCGGGGCATCGCGTGCAGAAAGACGCGTACATTTAAAAGCAAGCAAATTGGTTTAATATAAATCTAATCTACTTATCTGCTCCATTAGTGGAGGCCAGCGCAAGGTTGCAAAACTTCATCAGTTTTAATTTAATTTTGATTAGTTTTTTATCCATTTTTTTCTTCTTTTTTTTGGCTCGTTCACATCAGCAAACAAGATAACATAATTTGGTAATTGACACAGACACCTAGCGCCTTGGGCAAGATAAAGGTAGAATGCTTCATTTTTATACCATGCCTGTATCTGTCGCACGAGTTTCCTCCACATGTTTTCACTGTTTAATGGGTCTGTATGCGTGCTTATTATCTCTTGTGCGATAAAACAGTATCTCATTCAGTGGGAGAAACCTGAAGAAATATGCCAAATATGAATAACGTGGACACATAAGTGCTGTGATGTCCGATACGCACATGTCAGCCGTATGTTTATATCGTACCGGGGAAGCCGTTATGGGAAAAGATAAAAAAAACACCATTAGCACTGTAATTAAACTTATTTCTGAGACGCAATACCGGCCCCGGTGAAGGATGATGAAATAATTCAACATAATGCCAAGGTCGATGGGCTCACTTGTACATTAGCGTATTATTTCGTCAATTCTTACGATAAGGAATGTGATAAGTAGTTTAGTTGTGGTTTAGACTGGTTCCATTTTTAAATTATTTAAGTGAACGAATCATTCATAATACAACAAACGTTTTACTCACACTCTTGCATCACTCACCACGAATCCAAATTCGCCCACAGTAAGAGACCATTACTCATCGTCATACTGCGCCGACAAAATGAGACACAGCGCACGTACAAATAATAACAAACACCTTTAAGCCCTCCTGTCCGACTGACAGATAAGCCTGGTTACATGCTTTTTTGCCACGATTGTTAAACAATCGCTACAACCCCCCGGGACAGCAGCCAGCCGTACTTAATCATCCAATAGGTAGGTTCACTGCCCGCCATTCGCCGAAAGTCGTGCCATTTTCCCACAAGAAGGGAATGTCGAGCGGAATAGTACAAAAGAAAAATGCAATCGAAAAGCCAAGTGCACTCCATTACGCAACAATTTGGACAAGCAACATAATCTGCTTGCTTTATTTCATAACTCATCGTTTCCTCCCGCGCCGACAATGTGTACAAACACACACACAGAGACATCACGTAGCAAAAGAATGGGAACGAGGCTCCCCCGGAAAAAAGCTCCATAAGAAAATAATGACACCGAAAACGGGAGGATGAACATTCGATGTCCTTCTCGCCAAGCCAAGCAAACAACAACACAGCACACATGCATGACGGTGTGTGTGTGTGTGTTTGTGTGGATGTGTGCAGCAGGCAATGATAAATATTTATCAACAACTATTTTGATTCATGCACTGAGCCCGTATGATAAATGTCACTTGGCAATAAGTACCTCGAAATAATGGCCCATCATTTATCAGGCCAGCGCCGTGCAGAGCGCCGTGTGTCCAGTAGCGGCATGGCTGGGATTTTATTTTGCTTTCGCCGCTTTCCTCTTACGGTCCGAGCCGGCTATTCCAAGCAAAACTGCCGGGAACGGGGCAATAGTGTTTAAGTAACTCGAAACTGCCCAAACGACCGTTGGTCCGGTTGCAAGGCTGGCAAACGCTTTAAGGCCGTCCATTTTCGATAAATACAGACATGTGTCAACGGGCGACATACCATTACATACCCGGGAAATGGAAACGGATGCTTGCGATTGGCTTCTGCCCGGTCGATGCATTTCCTCCGCGCGAAGAAAAGCGCCCGGCAAAGACTTTATTGAAAAAGTTTTTTTGATCTATGGTGCATGGTGCGGCTGCTCCCAAAAACCGTCGGCAAAACCGGAACGGTACAATATTTTGTCCATTAACATATTCCCGGACACGGTTTCGGAAGCTTGGATGGGCTGGGCAGGATGCGCGCGGTGAAATGGCAGTAATCAATTGTCACCCGCAATCTGGCGTGCGTTTTACCCATCGCCCAAAACCCAACAGCACGACCGGTCGCGTCTCTTGGGAAGCTGGGTACGACCACGGCTACGGAATGCCGAAAACAACAAACCACGTCTCATCAGGCGAGTCACCCAACCTAGGCGAGGGTCATCATCGTTATCGGTATTATCAACACCCACTCTCGAACGCCCACCCCAAAAACGGTGACATCGTTTATCAGACCAGCGGTGGTTGTTCGGAATGTGTGAGCGTGTGTGTGTGTGTAGGTGTGTATGTGTACGATGTGGGAAAGGCGACCGACACCAAGCTACTTGTTGGACCGATAAACGATCCCTCGGAGCAGAGATAAATGGCAGTCAATTTGTCACATCAGCTGCTTCTGGCGCTGGCTGCCGGGTGAAAGTGTTGGTGAACGGTTGGAAAACAATGAAATCTGCGAAGCGAAAGTTGACACATTACGTCCTTTTTGGGTGTAATCTTGAGAATTCTAACACATGGGGAATTTGGGGGCGAGTTACTACTATAATCACATTTATTCTTATCAATTTAATAAAAGACACAAAATTGGAGGAAATTAACCATTTTGTCATTTGTTGTCTGACATTAAAATGATTATGAATCTTCCGCTATTCCGCTTCTAGCTATTAGAAGACTGCTGTAGACGAGTTCAGAAGGTAAATGAGATCTTCAGGTTGCTTGAAGTTCGTTGAAAATTACATTTTTTGTCACATTAGTTCTTTAATGATTTGACGACAAAATCTTGTGTATTCTTCTCAATAAAACCCTTAAATTTAAGCGTCCATCCAACTCCACCGACTCCTGTACCTTCCTAACAGGTAATTCGATCACAGATGTCCTCGTTTCACGGATCATCACACTCCCAAATACACACATTTCATCCTTAAGCCTCAATATGTCACGCATTAGAACCGACGTTTCGATAACAAAACCCAACCCGTTGGACCCAACCATTAGGACCCGAGGACATCCTAACAATGAGTGAATAAAACAAAGCAAAAAGCCACCATTTAAAAAACAGGACACAACTCATCCATTCCGACGTACCGAAAGCACCACACAGCAGGAAATACCATTGGCGAGGACTTTATTTTAGCCACAAGGTGCTCGGTTTTTGCCTGCCACGCTGCCATTTCCGAGCCACATGTTAAACCGCGAAATGTGCAAATGTGACGCATGTTTTGGCAAAAACTTACGCCCTCCTCCGAAAACCCACGTCCACGAAATAGTCAACTCGTACTGGAGGTTTGCCTGGCTTGCTATCATACAGGTTTCAATCAAGTGCCCACACTGACACACGTGGCATGTCCTCGCCGTGTCTGTGTCGTAATTTCTCGCAACATTCGACACACAGTGGTAGACGTCCACCACGGTGGCTGAGAGGGGTGGAAGTGATGATGTCAAGCAAGGGATAGGTTTTAAAAATCACTCCCAAAAAAAAGAGAACTAACCACGGGTTAGAATAACCGTTTGTGCATTGGGGTTTGTTTTGGGAACACCCCATTCTGTTTACATGTGATTATGATTTGGTGTCACATAACCCGCCACACTGTTTGACCCTCCGTGTACTTCACAGCTATGACTTTTCACCCGAATTGTTTTGACTGTTTCATATTAATCACATTTTTCGGCTTTCATATCTCACCAACGTCCCCTTTTCCTCTTATCCGCTAAACGCTAAATTATAATTTGGAATATTGGAATGTGTTATGGCTGTTTTCCCCCTCATTTTGGTTTTCTCTATCTCTCTTTTTTCCAATTTTCGGGTGCTTCATTTCCTAATTTTATCCCACACAAACGATCCCATTCAGCATTGGCCCGTCAGCCCGAACGCTACTGACGTTTTACCGATCTGCCTCTCCCTATACCCAGCATACTTTGGTCACGGCAGAGAACGGGTATATATGGTGGCATGTGCAAAACTGCCATACGTCGTCGACGTCACGGTCGTCGCCGTCGTTGGCCATCGTGCCATACCTCAGGACATTTGGGGATGTGGCAGACTTCAACGGTATAGGCGCGATCTGGCACAACCGGTTGTCGGGTTGGTTTGTTGTGCATTTTTTCGTGCATGCATGCATTTCCACACAATCAACCCGGCTCAGAAGCCTCCCACTAACATATTTCCGGCACCCGCACCCGCCCTCCTCCAATCTCCTAAAACCATTGATATGTCAACACATGTCGGTGTTCTTCGTTTCCGGTCCTCCGGATACAACTCCGACACCTCACGCGTCACGACTTGCGAGCGATGCGTTCTAGTGATGGAAAATGGTTCTGTCGTGTTTGCTCTCTCTCTCTCCCTCTCTCATGTGGGAGGAGGGCAGACATCAATTTTGGATTTTGGAATCGGAAAAAAATCCTTTCCTTTCCATAATCTTTCCGACCCACCACCAACAACTAGCAACCCATCCATTTTATTGGATTTGCAACCATTCCGTGCCCAATATCGTGCCATGTCTTATAGGTTTTGCGTTGTTAGTCTAACCTCCATCGAGCGGTAGAATTAAAAAGTATATGTCCGAGCGTACGTTTGTGTCTGTGCACATTTGCACATCGATCAAAACTAAAGCGCCCAGCGCCAGCAAAAAGGCCAGGCCCAGATATTGGGATCGCGCCAACAACGAACAACAAAAAACCCTCCTGGCACACCCAAATTCGTGTGCATCTTATATCGAGCGCCTTTCGATTTGCGCCTTCCACCAGCTTGAAAGGCGACCGACGTACTGGGTTTTCCTCAATCAAAACATACCACCACACACACACGAGGTGGTTCAAAAACAATTGCAAAACCCCTCAACATCCCGCTTCCCTGCCGCACAGAAAGCTCTCGATCGGCGAAAGAATTGAACAGTGCCGAAATAAATAAACAAACGAAAACACGCACCTCGCAAAGAAGGACCTCGCCCACGGCGTACCCGACCGGCAGTGCTTTTGACTGGGTCAGTTGGGAAAAACATACGAAACGAAATCCCCCTTTATGCTCCATTGCTCTGCTACGCGGGGGGTTTGAAACAGAAACGCTGTGTGGTGGCTCACAACAGCAATCAGTATCGAAATCGAAAGGAACACATTTGCGCTTTGCATGTGCCTCCGGGCGCTGTCCGGGTAGGTGAGTGACGATAGTGAGAAATTAAATTATATTTATAACATTCTTCGGTGCGTGGGCCCGCCTGGTGACGACGCCAGGTTGGCAGGAGTTTCGGGGGCGTATTTCGTTCACCTGGCCCTGAGACCCGAAAACGGACGATTTCGGGCCAGCACTGTCAGGCTAGCTGAACCTGTGGAAACGTAGGTCACGGTGCCAAATCGACTTTCGGCGCACAAATGCATGCGGTCGATGGGAAAACAAAGAGGGCTATAAAAATGAAGGGAATGAAGTATAAATTAAATGGTTTATTGTGCGAAAAATGGTAAATATGTCGAGCTGCTTTATTACACTTATTATTCACCAGCTTGGAAGTCCTGGAGCTCCTGAAGGATCTGTTTATTTCATTTCTGAATTTCACATAAATGGACCAATGTTTTGAAAAACTTGGAATGAAAATTTTGTTGTTATTTTCAGAACTTAAATTCGAGACTATATAAATTTTTCAATCTTTCGACAGATCAATAGCCAATGTTGTAGACATTCTTGTTCAGTTCAAATCACCTATTGTTTGATGACATTTCATAAAAACAACGTGAAACATTCTCATCATATTTGATTTATTCCCCCCAAAATGCAACACTCTGTCATAGGGGGTAATATTCTAAAAATAAAAATGAATCTAAACCCTCGTCCAATCACCAAAAACTCACAACGTCACATGTTTATCATTCCAAATAGGATGATGCACAGGCGTCCCTAATCCACACACATACACATCGAACCATAGCATTCTTTCCCTCCACCAAAACATGCCTGTGTGTGTGTGTGTGTTTATGTGTGTCCAACTCCTACCAATAGCACGGCCCATTTGTCGATAATAATAAATTCTTCCCCTTCTCCAGCACCCACTGCACCCCCTCGCCATCCCAAAGCTGAAACGATAATCTCATTCCGTCGTGGGAAATCTGTTAAAATCCGTACAAAAACCACAAATCACCAGCTAATCTACATAGAATAAATAAACAATTTTCTAATTTTCCTCCACCACCCCTCGGGTCGGCCACTTCCACTCGCTGCTGATTTATCTAAAGCATTGAATCATCGCCCCCTCTTCCCTTTCCTTCCCGCCGGAGTTCCCGAACGGTGCTCCACAAAAGGTTCATGGATAGATGAAGTGAAAAATTTATTTTAATAGCAAATTTTCTTCTACCTCCATACCGCCCTCCCTAGCATTGAGCATTGGACCAAACTCTCCCAGCAGCGCATCGAAGGGTTGCTTTATCAACTATTTGTTTGAATGTTTAACACCAAAATATACCCTCCCACTGGACGTCCTGTGAATTTTTCCGGCCCCGGGCCCAACCAAAACCGATTGCATAAATCGTTTACATTCCACCACACGTGTGTATGTGTATCTGTGTGTGCTGCTGCTTCAACCCTGCCCAGGCGCCTGATGCTGAAATGCTTCACTAACATATGCTATTGCGTTCCAACCCGGTACCGTACCGTATTGGAAAACCAAACACAACACCCCCAACGCCCCAGCCCGATCCCAAGCTAGCCACTTAACTGATTCTCGATTGGATTCCACCGAACAATCGTTTCGTAGGGTAGTAGGATGGGTGTGTGAAGCAGAGGGCTCCACGCACTAACAAACATGTAGGAGCATGTCTGTGTGTGTGTGTGTGTGTGTTGGGAAAATTGGGAAAATCCTCCCAAATAATATGTAAATATAAATCACTGAAATGTTTAGCATCCGAAGTGCCTCCGAACACAAACAAGCAGCAGGACACCGCTATGCCCAACTTCGCCCTCTCCCAAAAGACATGGAAGCACATGAGATTCATCCAATGGAAGGAGGCGCTTGGTGTCCCACGATGCACTGGGCAATTTATCTGATCACTGATGGAGAGATCCAAAAATTGAGTGTGATGGTTGTGGTTTGTAACTTTATCTAGTGGGGTGCAATTGATGTTTTTCAAAAACAATTTGTTAATCTAAAATTTGACCAATTATCATATTACGATTGAAAGTTTTATTATAAGTTCTTCAAAGTGATCACTTTCATTAACCTAAACCAATGCATGTCGGAACATATACTCAAACGACACATCACAGACAACTCATACGGGTCTCCAATTACCACCGACATGATTCAAAACGCCCAGTAGATTCAGCTAGATAAATATTTCCCCGCCCAAACCCTCTCCTCTCCAAATTCAATTTCAATTTAAATATTCCAAAATCTGATTTCTACCTTCAACTCTGATGCAAAAAGTACGGCGCCTCCGTACGTGCAGCAAACGGTGCAACGTTCACAGACCAAGTCTCTCGCTTTCGAGAGGATATGGGTACCATCTGTTTGTCCAAGCAATGTATGTGTGTGTGTGTGTGCATTTGTACACATGCATGTGTTGTCCTCTTGCTGGGTGTGATAAATAGACCCCATTTTAATGGCGCGAAACAAATCATCACCCTTCGTTTGATGATGGAAAATGCTGGACGCGTGGAATGCACCTACGGGGGACGGACGAGTGAACGTGTGTACACATTTGACAAACTATTTAATTTGGCAACTATCGAAATTTCGTTACGAAGCCGAACACACACACACAATCATGGATCGTGTACGGGAGGCAAGCAGTCAAGCAACACTGGAGCTATGAGAAGGAAAAAATCAGTTTCATATGCATGCTGCACAACTAAATATTTTAACCATTTATGTCATGCCATCGAACATGAACAGGAACGTGAGGAAAGTGAACAAGGGAACGAGATACGATGTGCATACATTCTAGCAATTAGTTTCTCGTTTGCCACCATGGAGGCAATCACCAATCTCCCACAGGGTAGGTATCGTCATTAAAACCCTACACCCTATCCGAGTACTTCCATGCTTCGAATGATAAATTGGATCAATTGTTGTGGATGGGAATTTGTTGATAGATTTCTACGCCACCACCAGCCTCCTATTTGTTCAAGCCCAGAGCTTCCAGCTTCACCCCTTTTCCAACACAACAAAAAAACCTCGCAACATGATGCTCTCACATTTCATTGACTTTCCACCTAACCTGCTGTGGGGATTTTGTGGGGAAAGCTTTCGGCCACATACACTCTCCCGCGTCCATCGAACGCAAAATTATGTTACGGGTGATGATTTGGGAAAATTGTTTGCGGTAGAAATAAATTTGCGTGAATATTAGGGAACAGGACCCCGTAACCCCCGATGCTGGTTGACTCTGCTAACCAGCGCCAGAATCGGTAAGCCAATCAATTTCGGGACAACCAGTGCGAATGGTACGTGATATCTCGTGGCTTGGTGTGGTTTGCCGTGGTTTGCATGTCAACTAATTTCGTGTTAGTGTTTTAATGCAAACGTCATTAACGAAGTGTGGTCAATAACGAGTGACCTTATTAGTGGGTTAGGACAGGTTCCCTGTTCAACGTAACATTTGTCCATAATGTTGATATTTGCACTCGCATTTTACAGGTAAAATTGAGTTAGTATTCTATATTTTCCGTTTTCATTGTTAACTTTAATGCTTTAACACACTTGTTTATTTATAATACTTTTTTCTAATCTATCAACAATCAATCAGTGGCTGTCAGTAGCAAATCAGTAACAGTCATTATAGATCTGATTCTCCTCTAAAAATAAGGAAAATTCTTTATCACACTTTATCAAAGTTATAATTCTAATGTCGGTAATTTATTTTACCACTATTTACACTTAACAAAGCTTCAAAAAGGAATAGAAGTAAATTATTCTATACAATTGATCACACAATCATAAAACTAGTGCACTACAAAAAGGTTCAAATTATGCTTTGAAGCTGTATAACTAACTGATCAACAGCAATCAAATAAGCAATCCATCCCTATTATCTCAGTTATCCTCAACTCTAACCACAACCTTCCTGCTCTTAACGCAAATTCAAGTCTCCGAAGACATTTGTGTGTTTATATCTCAAAATAGGGAACGATTTCAATATCGTGTTTTATCTTATGATCGTATCTAAGCCTTACGTATCGGCATGGTTTTGGCTAATATTTCCTTATTTTTTATCTAAAAATACACTTAAATTTAGTTATTCCCTCAAAATACCCATTGCCATTAGTGCATACGAACGACCGACGTTTCCCTTTTTTCTTCTTAAACATTGAATCTTTACAAACTTACAAATAGTTTCATACTTCTACCAATTTCGGAAAGATTCATGCTGAATTGATACCGACACACTTGCACTGTTGTCCTTTTGGGTGACATTTTTTCACTCCAAACTCAAGACTTAAGTACACGGATATGTCTTCACACAATAATACTGACACGTTTTGTTCAACCCGATGCTCAAATAAAGGGGTTTCTTAAACCATCAGGATTTCTATTCCATTACTGTCGTACTGTTTTGCATTAATTTCATTGCTGCTCTACTGAACATGAACTTCGCTAGTTTAAGCTTCATTAAGCGACATCGACCGACGTTGTACGACATTCAAACGTTGGAAAATCAATGTAACCACATTTAGAGCACACACATGGGAAGCAAAGGGTCGTTTGTTCCCGATTTTCGCACGACACCAATTTTTACACTCAACACACATACACAATACACAACACACGACACGCACACCAAAATGCGAACGTATCAAATCGAACCAAAGGGTCTCTCTCTCACTCGGACAGTAATCGAACCAAATACATTGACGACATTTAGACGACGATCTTCAACGAGCTACTGTTTTCGTACATATTTTCCTTATTGTTGCACATTATTTGCTGATGGTGGCAAATAGTTTCTTTGCTCTTGCCTCTAACCACCACCCACGGGTCTGTTCAGGGGTCACTACTGTACGGGCTGCTAATTCTTTCGATCTTTCGGTGGTGCAAATTCAAGGACAGAAAGCACAGGTTGCCCTTCAGATGCAATAATTTTCAATTCCTTACACCTTTGTTGGCCGTATTTCGACACCACAAGGGTCTCTTCCTGGCAGGTGGGTTGTCCCTTCTTGCTCTGCAACCTCTGGACCGTCCTGAGGCCGCCTGGAATTTATTGCCCTGCTTTAGGACATTTACACCGAACACACGATCGACACACTAGACGGCGATGTACACATACACGAACACACACAGACACATGAACGTATTGACATCAATTCACACACACACATAGAGTGAGAGAGAGTGGTAGAGAGAGAGTGAGAGAGAGGGCGCGAGGGCGAGTGTGTCTGGAAAAAGACGCGAGGAGAAGAGAACTAAGGGTGGGCGAACACGCGCGTACGCTCCGGGGCGTTCAAGAGCTTCCTATCCCGGCGGAAGGATAAACGGCACTGAAAGTAACGGGTTGACCCACCGTTGACAAAAGGCCCAGTTTCTCGCCAGCCCGAGCATTCTGATCCCGAAATTCCGACATTCACAACACCGTGCATGGGAGGGCCGGCGGAAAAACGCATGCACCTGGGAAAGCTCATTACGCGTGGGAAAGGGATGAACATGTGTAACACAACCGTGGAGAAGCAAATGATGCGTACACGAGCAAGACAACCAGTGTAGCGAAAATCTTGAAAAAGGATCGACTCTGTTTTCCCATAAAGGATAATTTCATTGCCGCCAGTAGTCAAACAAAGACAACCGTATTGCGTACCTCCCAAAACTAACGAGGGAGCGAACGAGCCCACAGCATGGCTTTTCACCATGTGGAAAGCCGTAACCGAAAAGGACTTCGGTTGGCAAAAGGGAAGAAAACAAGGAAACCCGAACCATTCAGCTGTTTTGTTGTGGTTTTTCCTTTTTCACCCGAGCCCAAATCGTGCATGTTCGGGAATTCGAGTTCTGTTTTTGGGCGCATCGGCTCCACATTCGGCTGGTTGGCGGTTCGTCGATTTTTATCCTTCTCGTGCGGCTTTATCCTTGCAAAGCAGTTTGCCCGGTGTATGGCAAGTTGAGTGCAAGTTGTGTGCGAAACTCGACTAAACTTGTATGCGACCAGGCAAATGTTGGTCGATTTTGTTGTTTCGGTGAACGGAAACGAATGCATGAGACTAGGGTACGAGGGCGAAAGAGTCGAAAGGACGAAGGTTAGTGTGGGCCGTGTGCAGTATGGTGGAGATTTACGTGACGACACAGGCAACGAAAGTGCCGGTTGCTGCTGTCGTTTGCCAAGAAATGCTGTGTTTTCGTTTCGTATGATCCGGACGAACGACGGGTGAATGGACAAATGTACAATCAGTTCAAGAAAGGGGTCCGAAAATGGATGTGAATGCTACATCTTTTTGATTATCTTTTATTTATGTTTCATCCCGGTTTTTTTTTTTTCAAAATGTAGATGCTTTGGAGACGATACATATTTCAGCACAATATATGAAATAAAATAAGAAAGTTGACAACCAATAAAAACTGTTATATAAAAAATTTACTAAATTTAATTCAGTTTTCCCCAAATTCTTACCTTATCAAAATGAATAAATAAATGAATCAAGAAATGATTCCACTGAAATCGCTTAAGCTAGGATTTCCATAAAAACATTTGTATCTTCTCGTCAAATTTTATAGTTTTTTGGAATATTATGTGTTACGTTGGAACGTTTTACCATCCATCATTCATTGGATGTTTTCATTCACATAGTTTTAATGAGTACTAGAATTGAAAAGGACCATGCAATGAGACATGACTGTTTCCAGTAAACATATAAAATATAAAGATGGATGATTTTTAAAAAGATTTAGCTAATCAAAGTTCAATTAACTGTCATAGAAACAAATTTTGGAGCGATTGTTCTAGAATAGAGTGCGTACTACTAAACACAAGCAATCCAACTTCTACATATCTTCGATGCATGTGATTAATTCCAATGACTTTTCCTAACTTTCCAAACACTCATACACGAATTAAATATGATCAATGTAAATGATTTCCACTCGTCGGGCATCGTCAAGCGCCAGTCAACATTCATCAAAAGGAAGATCCACGCAAAATCCTCCTCATCCGTACGAGATTGCATTATTCACGATAAGCTCCAACCTAAAGCTCTACTCATCAAAACCACTCCGCGTTGATCGAATAATCCCCATTGGCTTCCGTGTGTCAACCGTGTACCGTGTTTCCCAATCAACCCCCTCGAACCGTCCCGTCCCGCCACCACCCCAACTGTCCAGTAACAACCAACACGTGCACCTGGACCAATTGGAACCATTGACCAGCATACGTGCGATTCATCATACGTGTCACTCAATTAGCCAGTAATCCGGTTTTCCCGCTACAAAACCAACCTCACTTTCACCCCACACACCGGCTTGTCCTCGAACCCGATAAAGCGTGAAAATAAGTAAACTTTGTCGCTCTTAAGCTTCGTCTGCCACACCGCTTCACCACCGAACCGAACCTGCCCACAAAACCAAAAAGCAGATACTTTATGACACAGAATTACGCGCCGGGTCCAAAGGAAAGGTATTAATGTTCCCATGGTGTCGAAGGTGAGGTTCCCCACCCCCATTCGCCCTTGTCTCGCATGCTGTTCCCATTGCGCAATAAATTATCAATGACTTCACGGCGTCCCACTCACCACCCGGCTGGACGGGACATTGCGAGTAAGCGTGTCGAGCTGCCTGGAAAGTTAGCGAGACCAATGCGAGGTGGGGAGGCACACGATTTCGATCATAAATCATAAGCACGAAGTGAATTCGGAGGGGGAGGCGGAGAAAAGGCGACAAGGTTCAAGACACGGCAACACCATCCCCGCTCATGATTGTGTGTATTGGCAGGTGTGTGGGTGTGGGGACGCGAGTGCGAAGTTTGTTAGTGGAGCAATTTCCTCGAATTATCCCTTCATCAGTGTGCGATAATTTGATTATTGTTGCAGAGATTTACGCGAATCGGCTGTCGGTTCGCGCGAATCGGCAGCGATATTGTGATTTGCGAATGCGACAGAAATGCATTTGGTTTGCCGTTGATGCGATTACCGATTTGTTTTTATTTTCGGTAGTTTTAATGGCACGGAATGGCACGGCACAGTTTACGGCAGCGACAGTCATTTTGTGATAGTCTTAATCGGGCTTTCGCACGCTGATGTGCTGTTGTTCGTAGTGCATTCCTCCAGGAAAAAAACACCTCATCCTGATCATGGTTTTAAATCACAAAACATATTCTTTAAACAGCAAACAACCTGCGTTAAACAAGCAGCAAAGTCTGGCTCGTTATAATAGGAAAACTGATTGGTTGATTGATTGGCGCACAGAGCTTGCCGGCGGAATTCACAAGTGGCCCGCCCTTTCGACCATTCTCCGTAACTTGTTGAAAACTTGTGCAACAAAAAACTGGAACAGTCTTGTTGTAGCTGGTTCGCCAAACACCAACACGCTTCCCAAGCAGTAGCAGTTCATTATAATATGAATTTTATTACAAATGAACCAAAATGTGAAGCTCATTATTCTAACTCTCCCAACCGTGCACTGGTGTAGGTCGTGCGAAAAGCGACAAGGAACGGAGCAACACGCTGCTTTCCCGAAAATGCTTCATGTTGAAAGTTCTTTAAGGCTTCCCCATTACTGAACTGACCGCTTCTGCCCTCGAAGTATGCCTCATAATAAGACGCACATTCGCGCTTCGGGGCGCAACTTTTCCCCTTGAGTTGTGCTCGATGGGAAAAAGTTTCCACAACCACAATATACACTAAATTATTTGTTAGGCTTATTTAAAACAAGCCCCCATTTATGCCTCCTCGTTCCATTCCTTTCCTGCTCCCTCCGGAGAACTTTCCAATGGGCCCGAACGCGGCGATGCCCCTTTTTTGGATCGCGTACAATCTTGTCTGCCGTCCGGCGTCTGCTTGGCTCGCGCACCACTTCCAGCACGCACCCAGCAGGGACGGATGCCATCGTTCTTCCGGTTTGAATGGTTGAAATAAATTAAATTTGTTGCTTTGCTGCCCCCGGTCCGTCCTCACCGTCGGGCAATCCCTACGGCCGACTAGCCAGCACCGGTTTAGTAGACAAATTAAAATAAGCCTCCTTGCACTCCTCAAGAAACCTGGGGCGGCTAGCAACAATCGTCTGCTTCCAAATGCCCTCGTCAAAATAATCTCGTGTAAAACGGGCTAATAATAAGGCTTGAGGGATGTTAATTGGAACTCGCGGTTCAGTTGCAGACCACGGTTTGCCGACAAACTTCATCCGTAACCGTCCACCCTTGCCACACAAGGACATTGTATCATGCTGCTCCGTAGACCAGCGGCACATAGTATCCTCGGCTGACTGATTTGTTGCGCGCTCGCCGTTGACTGTTCGTGGAACATTTCGTGGTAGATTTTCTGGAACACAAGCCCGTGACACCCGTTTCTGGCATGTTTTGGCTGGCGTGTGACAGTGGCTTACGCTAGCAACGAACGAAATTAACTACACGCCGCCACAGACTTGGTAACAAATGCCAGCCTAGTTTTCTAAGGGGGGGCTTTCAAAACAGCTGCCACCAACAGCAGACCGGTATTCATTTCCGGTGTAGATGTTGTTCGCAAAGTTTTTGACAATCAACAAACAATTGTCACCGGCAGACTGTACCCGCGGGACGGGTGAGTCAACGTACCACAATTTGTTGCCGGCGGAAAGAAGACCTCTCGTGCCACAGGCACAAGACCTTGGAAGTTATGGGTGCAGGGTGTCGCTTATCAAATGGCGATCGTTTGCCGCCAACATGAGAGTGGAGGGAGCTGAGACGGGCTGGGAATGAAGGGAGGGCTCGAAAGATAATTCCTATCGGTCATTTATGGGGCCAGAGGGTTGTACACCGTGTGTGTGTATTCAAGTTGCTTCCATGAGGTTGCTATCTGTCGTACAGATTGCTCCAAATGTTGCTGAGTATGCCATGGGATTCCTCGTTGCCCAGGGTTTAAATCACAATCCAGAGTCCAAAAAGCGACGCTAGATGTGTTATACAACTCTTTACTTGTCAAGCTTATCTTTAAAAAAAAGTTTATGTTGACAGAATTCTATTTAAAGCTTCTTCAAACAATTCCGGATTCGGTAAAAGACCTAAACGTATTAAGAGTTTGCTCTTCCGGCGTTTTTTTGATGAGGTGATGTTTGAGAAATATACTCAAGATTTTTTTATTAATTTTGAAACGAATACTAACGAATGTTGGGAATTATGCAGTCACTTAAACATCAATCATTTCTTCACAAATATTCTTTCTAGCAAGCAACAAGAATATTACTTACGAGTCGCATAATGTCAAAGACACCCGTAATCACGTTATCACATGAAATAAGTGAATTCAAAGTAAATACAAAAAGCTATTGTACTGCCATGATTTCTTTTATTCATAATTCTTACAAAGTGGAACTGATTGCTGCAATGTCTCCTTTCAAATCTCATCACAAAGCCAACAATTTGCTATGCTATGTGATCCACATCTACTTCTTTTGTTGGCTAATGCGCTATGTTTTATTCCACACTCAACACCACAAGAATGTCCCCGGTACCAGATCCCACTTCATGACTTTGTTTCTCATTTTGTTCACACTCCGAACCACATGGCACCGCACACAAACACATACACACGCCGGTGACTTATGACAGCCATGTCCTAGCGTATACGCTATTCTTCCACCATATCGCCTTCTTATCTCCCGCGGTGTTAATGTCAAGCATCAAAAGTAATGAATTCGTATTGCTTCGACGTTAATGGTGGCACATATTTTGTTGTGTCCCGCTTGGACACTAGTCCGTCCCCGTTCGTGTGTGTGTGTGTGAGTTGTGTGTTTGTAGTTTGTATTTTTATGAGTGCAAGATTTGGCGGCTTTTACGACGTTCGGGTCCCAACCGGTGAGCAGCGGGACAACCGGCCCAAACGACGCTTGTCTTCACACGACTAGCCACCAGCGTTCTCGGACCGACCGGTGTGCGGCATTACTGTATTTGTCTCACGTGCGTTTTGAAGCTTGAAGCACCAACCACATCAGCAACAAAAACAAAACCAAACAAACAAAATATTACACCTTTGTGCTAAACACTGTCAACGGCAACTGCTGCCGGAGGCACTGCCGTGGTTGAGGCACTCTCGAGGCAGCATAATTCTTTTATGATATCAAATTAAACGCCACCACCCCTCGTTTCGCAAAACGACCACTCGGGGACAAATTTTAATGGACGGTAATGTCACTAACAAGGTCATTAAATCTTTTCGCCCGGTCCGTTCGGCTAGTGCGCTGCACACTCGGACGAGTGGGCCTGCTGTTGTAGTTTTGTTGCTTAGATTATTCATCAAGTTTGATGGTTTTATTTGCAACTAAGTTAATATTTTACGAGGCCACGAGCTGATGAAAAACAAAACTTTGACTCTATTTTGCAGTGGGGAAGTTAGCGTTTCGCTTTCTTTTTCCCCGCTTTTGTCTTTAACGGTTTCCCGCGAAACAAACCGCAGATTATAAAACGCACCGATCCCTTATCTAATATCAAACAAAGCATTGGCGCCACGCACCATCGTCGTCAGCACTCCCGAAATAAAAACCCATCCATTAGTTCCATTTTAACCCCTTTTTTCCGGGTGCCGATGTTTGAGGTTTAACCCCACCCCCCACCCATCCTGTGGGGGAATGCTTTATTATACCAGTCTGTTACTACGCTGTGCTGCTTTTCTTTTTTTGTACTGTGATTATGAAATATTTACTACCATCAACATAAAAATTAGATGCGCGAAAGATCGACACGGAACTTGCCTTTTTTCGCCTGGTTTTTTGTAAACCCCTTTACGCCCTTTTTTGTAGGGGGGTGGATTTCCCCCCTCCATTCCCATGAATGGATTGAAGTTATTTGGGTGAAAAATCACGTTAGCCAAAATCGCGAGATTGCGGTCAGCATACACACATACACACAAACACAACAAAACCAAACCCGAAGGGCGTCGAAAGTGGCCTCCGTTGGCTAATTTATATCCCGGTAATGGTTCCGGTTATAATAAACGACCGACAATTAGTGGTAAAAAGTGGAGCGCCACGCGTCGAGTTTGGCTACTACTACCTGGTTTTAGCGGGAAAGGGTTAAAAAGGCAGTGGCAGTGGAGAGCTCACGGCATTAGATAAAAAAGAGAGGAAAAAAACCCCAAAAAAAACTAACTCGACCCCTTCAATTCAATGATTTAGTACGCTAACTGATTCACATTGACTATTTAGCAGCAGTACAAACGAATCACGCCACCTTTTTTGTTGCGCTTTTTACCATTTCAGATCCGATTCCATTTCGATATGGGGATGGAAATTAATTTGTTTGCTACCAGTGACACTGCCCATGATAAGGGCAGTTGACGTTCGGTTTTATAGGTACGCTTTGGGAACGGCGGTTTGGGTACAGGAAATACCCAATCGCGAGGTGATTAATTGGTATAAAATAGTTGTGTAGGCATTAGGTGATTAAATTGTACCCCTTTAGATTGTACGATAGCGTGGTACATTTTAATGACTGTTAGCCAATGGTGGTCTAAACGATTGCTGGACAATCTGGGCAACATTTGGTGTAGATTGCCGTTTTTATGAACCGTGCTTCGCTGATAAACATCCAGCTTCTTTGTTTGAAAGTTATGATTACTGTTTAGTGTTGATTAAACACACGCTATCAAATAGAGGGTTTACTTACCTAACTCAAACTTTGTATAGAACATATAGGAATCATTGTCTCATTCACTCACCTGAAACGAAATGGAAGAACAGTAATGTGAATAAACTGATTTTACGGACATGTAAGTTAGAGTAATTACAATATTTTAAATTGATGCATCCTAACAAACCACCAAATTATACAAAAAAAGATTCATTCTAAAATTCAAAAATTGTAAAAAAACATTTCCTAGACACTTTTTTCTTTAAACCGCATCCACTATTTCTTTCCTGCTTTAACATGCTCCTCTACCATTGCTAGTGGAAAGCGTTAAAGTGCAATCAATTCGATAACTTCCAACCAAGTGTCCCTTGTTCAACCCCTTCGTACCTAAACGAAAGAAGGTTTGAATGAACAATATCAACAACAAAACCTCTTCCCGTCAACTCACTCACTCAGAGTGAACGTTGTGTACCGTCGTGTACGCGTCTCGTACCGTATTCATGAGAGCAGATTTATCCGAACCATACGCTTCCGTCGTTCCCTTCCCCAGTCGTCGTTATCACAAATCATATTTCCCTGCCGTTCGGTTTCGACACCGACCAAGCATACACACACACTCACACTTTACAAGCGACCGACGACAACAGTGGCACTGACTCAAGGAAAGCAACGTTCCTTTCACAAACCGTCTTCAACATCCTCTAACCAAACTAACAGAAGTATCATCATCGGTGGCATATGGTTTTTTGTGTGTTTTTTAACTAGCAATCCGACAAGGGCAAAAGAAAGGTCAAAAGTTTGCCCCATCTTCCCCCCTTACGCAAAGTAAGAAAGCTAGAGTCGTAAACTTTTGAAACTGATAAAATAAATTTGCTTCCTTCCGGTCCGCGCCGTGTTTGTTGCCCGTGTTCCCACGGAATGGAGCGCGGAAGCAGACGGCTGCTCTCGTTTGCTGACGACGTCAACGTGGTTTTATGATGTGATCTGTGTGTGTTAGGTACAGCACACACACACAGCCTTCTGTGGATCAATCGGGATGTAATGGGATCAATATGATATTGGCATTGCAATATTGCGCTCGCATCTGTATTTAAAACAGATTGTGAAAACATAGATTCTTCCGAAGAGTTATGTCTTTTGTTTATAAACTTTCTATCTTGTTTTTTTAATCGTTTTTCTATCTCATATAACACACACACACACACACACATATTATTTTAATGATGCTTGAAAGAATTAACCAAACATAATACAAACAATCACACACGACACCCTACTTTTATGGTTTTAAACACACACACAAAACCTCAATCCCTTACTCCAAACATCCTATGCAAATGATAAACGTAAACTTAAGTTATCAAAGCAACCTCTTGAAAGAAAAGGTCAACCAGCATGACAAGGGGAGGCGGGAAACAAGCCACTTTATTGTACGACATTCTCCGCAACGGATGCGAATCATTCTCATTCCCCGGGACTTACTTGACTGAAAAGTTTTGTGTCAATATTCTTTCCTAACTTCCGGCCGGCTCAAGCGCGCTTAGCCGTGGGTTGGGTGTAAAAATGGGCAAGAAAAATGCCTCACACCCAATGGCAACGACTCAGAAGCGTTTTAGATGCGGGGGGTTGGCTTTTCTATCAATGCCTCAGTCTCCCTACGCCCTCGCCCCTTCTGTGTTAAACCAATACAATGCTATTATTAACAAACGCGTTAACACGCAAAGTTTATTGCTATTGTCTGATGCTGGTCGCAAGACAGAAAAATGTCCAACTTTTTATCAAGTTATTAAAATGGTTTCCTTCCCCTCGAGGAGGTGGCACAACTTCCACGCCTCTTTTTTGGGGTAGTAGCGAGAATGGGTATGAAAGAAAGGACTTTATGGCTTTATCGAAAAGAAACGTTCGTTTTGTTTGAGTATGGCTGTGGTTGTGTGTAAGTGTGCATTCAAGGGTCAAGTGGAATTTTATGCCCATTTTAACGAGCTTGTTGACAATAAAGATAATTTAAAATACAGCCATAGATGATAAATATTGCCCCCAAACATAATAATGGCAAAACAGATGCTCGTAATGCTAGATCTATGCTGTTGTATTTGACACTTCGTTCAACACTGGGAAGTATTTTTAGTATTTTTACTCTTTAATACTTAAACGCAGTAAGTAGCTTTAGAAGCATAATCCAACTCAAGTGCTTTAAGCTCCCGAAAAAAAATAAATCAGTCAATATCACACACACAGACACACATCGATAGGATCGTAAAACTTCTAACACACAATTTATTTCAGCCATTGCTATTGTTCCCGACCGACCACAACAAACAATACAGTGCATCGTCATTTCTCGTTTCAGTTTTATGTCTTTTCGATTGATGTGTCGACTCAGTTAGTTATTGACTGTTCATCCCAACTTGATTCGCTTTTTGTTGAAGATGAAAGAAAGCAACCCCACACAAGTAGCACTAACCTTTCGCCAGACCCCTAACCCAATCCTACGGTGGTACTTGGTGGTTTTGTGCAGAATGGTACTGCTTGGTTTGATGGTATTGAAAATTCCTTCCGAAAAAACTATGCTCTATGCTCCAGTAGTTAGTGGGACGTGGACGTGAAAGTTTAACTGCTGAGGAAGGAGAACGTATACACAGGGCAATAACTCTTTTTTGAAAGTTAAGTTTACCGAACAAAACGAGTTCGTACAAATCCTGTAGCCAGCTATAGCCAACGTGCCCTATCAGTATTCGCTTCACTGCAACTCAATCAAATACTGGACAAAATTGGAAAGCGCCACTGTTTTTATCTTGAAGATTGAACGTTCAAGATCAAGTTCCTTTAAGGATATTTAATGAATCATTTTTCATCAAAATGCAATAAAAATATCGTTGAGATGTGAAGTACAATAAGCTTGTTTAATTAAAGCATCAATTTTTTTGATTTGTTTTGGCCTTCTTTCGGAACTGGTCGCTAAACTCCTCAAAACTTTATTAATTAATGGGGATTAAGATTAAGATTTGTTGTTCTTCACTATAGATGCAGGTGTTTCGTTCATCCAAAAAGGAAATAATCTGATCGCCAGCATCAAATGTAAACCTCAATCATGATTGCAACAATAATATCTCCAGAGAAATTTGGATGTGTGATTTATTTTCAGATAATTTATTATAAATTCTTAAAATTTCGAGTAAAGAACTACCAATTGCCAAGTCTAATTATCAAACTTTATCAACACGCTTTTCCAACCATGGCGTTTATGCTCATCATCTAACCAAGGGCATCTCTCAAAATAGCTTGAAAGCTCATTTCTGCTTTCAAGAATCATGCGCCCTCCCACGTTCTAAAATCAACAGGCAAAACGTTTAACCTGCCAAATTTAATCAACGAGATTTACACCTCTCAAACTGATTGCCACGATGCCAACGCCAGCCTACAGTTCCTCAATCCAAAGAGGTGTTACACTCAAGCGGTAACACTAACAAACGCAGCTTAACCTTCCCGGTCGATACTCCTTATCCCATCAGATAATCTTACCGAAACGGCTCCACACGCCCAACCCCGGCTATCCTTGCTTCAATTTGCAGCATGATTAACGAAACACGGGCAAAAAATAGCGGAAGCAAAATTCTAACAAAACAAACATAAAACAGCTTCCCAGTGTCCGCTCGATTTGATGAGAGCAAGCATCCTGAGGCTACTATTACTCTACCATCCCCCGGGGCACCAGCACCATCCGACTTGCTGGTTTTCGGCCGCCTGAATGGAAAACTCATCACTCATTGCGAAGCATTCCCTGTGCCAGTATACACACAGCCTGGTCTGGTATCTTTGGCCATAAATCAAAATAAAGCCTCAAAAGATCTCCAACCCTGCATCCAGCCCCGAAAATTTATTTCCCATTGCTCGCGGACCATCTCGGGGGAGATTTTTGTTTTCTGCAACGGGTGGCTCCCGTGGCAAAGGAGTCATTTCCCGCCCGCGTAAAAACTGCCGACGGCACGCGGCATTCTTGCGAGGCAAATTGAATGACCATCACCCACGACACTATGGCATGGGGCAGCGTTTTCCCAACAAAACGTTCCTCTTCATTTCTTTCGCGATATGACGGGCATAGGCCAAGATTCGCTGCTCCCTTTCGACCTGTCTCGTCCTGTTTGGATGTGCCCTTTTCCCATTTATTCCATTCAATTTCGTTAAGCACCGTCATCATGTCGCGGCAGCTTTGAGCCACCTCCCCGGGGCGGCGAACGTTTCACGCAAACAGGACGAGCTGTAACGGTTCCGTTCTTTCCGTCGCCATAAAAGATAAATCGCCCCAAGGAAATGGTGTCCGGTGAAATTCCGGTGCGGTAACTGGGCGCCGTGGCAAGGTGCACGTATAATGTAAAACTGGTAAAAATGTCTCATTGCTTCCGCACGGTGGAGACGCGCGCTTACGCGCGGGCGAAGTAAAGCCATGTCTTCTTTTCTTCCGTTCACAAGTTGATAATTTAATTAACAACGATTTACCGAACAGCCGGGGAAAACGGGAAATAGCCAACCCATCGTGCCCTGGAGGTAGTTCGTCCACCAAGTGTGGAGAGGTTTATCCAGAGGTCGAGGGAATTCGTTTCAAAAGGGCACACAAAACCGTGGGAGGGTTTTTTGGGAAAAACTAATAACAGTTTTTTTTCTCGTCCGTGTTCTCTTTCTGTCCTCCCCCATGAAAGTTCTTTGGGGCCGAGCACAAATGATCTTCACGGAACGAGCGAACGGCCTACGCTACGCTTAAGTAATTAGTGTCCTCGAGATGCGACTTGAATTTTAATTTGTTTCCACACGCCGATACTGCTCTGCTTGGCCTTCCTCGCGCCAATCGTTTCATGCGATCATTTGTCAGGCAGAAATGAAATGGTTTTTCGCTCATCTTTGTATTTTGGGATTGTTTTTTTTCCTCAGCTAACTTGAACGGAAAACGATATTTAGTTTAAGTGGAGCTGTTGAAAGCACTTGGGATTAAAAAAGAGCTTATTAGTTTATTTTCATGTTTTTTTTTTTAAACATAGAAATGATTCAAAGAAGCCTAATAAACAAAATAATCTAAAGCAGAACATTTTATTCATTCTTTTTTATGTTTATCTGTTAATTTTTCCAATGTATTTTCTATTGTAACCAATTCTTCTCTGTGTAAATATTGTAGTGACTAATTTAAGAATTATTTAAAGCTACTCAAATAGCATTCCAAGGCAAATCTCACGAAAGCTGTACAATATTTTCCTAGAATAATAAACTGAGTCTGCTTCAAAAGTCCAAACGACCTGTCAAGAGTACTTTCGCGATGGTCCAAGTGTTCCAGACATCCCTGGAGCCTGGAGGCAATTAATGAGAATACGATCTCAACTCGGCGGCTCAGCACTCTTTATGATTATATTCGCAAACAAGGAAGAAAGGCTTTTCCTTCCATAATCAGGAGCTCTTCACATTCAAGGCCAAATATTGCCTAAACTGCTTGCGATGAACCGTTCTCATTAATGTTTATAACTCCTCGTGCCAGAAAAAAGCATCAATCGTTTCAGCAGCTGCATATGGCCTCAATTAAAATCTTCAACCACGTCATAACTGCTTCGAGAGCATGTGACAATGTTTTCTAAAGAAATTGGATCCTTGTTTCCACATTCTGTAGCACTCGTAAAAGCCTCTTCATTATCCAAAAAACACATTCAACCCCGTTGCGAACAAACCCCGTCTGAAAATCGTCATACGATGATGCTTGCTCGTTAAGTGTACCTTGAATCATCATAAAGCTGCCGTCATTATGCCGCCTCGTCCAACGTTCGCGCATAATGAGCGTAGCCCGTGGGGAAGGTGGTTACCTACTTTAAACTCGACATTTTCACCTGCACCACCTGATAATTGATAAATGATTCCTTCCACCTTCAAGTGGATCCGGTTTTTTGCAAATCTTGCCAAAGACCCGACTCACCGGGAGAATCAAAATGCTCCCCCAGTCGCGCGCTGTACGACCTCCCACCGCTTGAGCAAAAGTCAAAGCGCGCGCGCCCTCCCCATCGTAAACGCCTTCGCGAACGGAAGGATGCTGGCACAAAAATTAATCCACTCCATTCCCTTGGCAAGCAGCGGCAAGAGGCGACCGAACAAAAGTGTAAAGCTAATTAGTCTTTAATGGGTGAAGTAATGTCATAAGCTTCGCCAGGGTTTTGTTCGCGCTTTTGTCGCGTGATGAGATGAGGTTTTGCCCGCACACCCGCACACGTCGCGTTGTACACCATGGCTGGCCGGGGAGGTATACCGGATCTTTTGAACCGTTTGCATTGCTTTTCCGCCCATTTGCTCTGCGCTCTTTCGTTCTGTCGCCGTTGACAGACGGGGCAGCGTTTCATATTTCTTCTTGCAAGTGGTTCAGTCTCCATTGCTTGCCAAAGGGGCAAAAGTGGCCAGTGGCGACTGAATGTTTCCGTGCGAAGAAGATGACAAAATCCCCGATAATGAAGGTGCTCTTTCGGTGCGATGAAGTGAAGCTGATGACGATTTGCCCCTTCGGACTTGACCTGGGGAGATGATTGCATCATCATCATCATCAGCAAACAACTATGCCCTTTCCTCTGTTACCGTGCTACTCAATGAACTGGCTTGATCTTATCCTGTTTTTGCTTCGGCTATCGTAAACTCTACCTCGTTCCACTGCGCTGCGAAAGGCATATCCACATTCAATGAAACTGACACTCGAAACGGGAGCTTTTCAGAATGTTTCGTTTTTCCTTTCTAACTCGACTCGAGAAATGTGAAAAAACACCTGCCCGAGATAAGGATAGAGCGGGAAAGAGAAGTAGCAGCATCCGACATTGGCTAGAAACTGTCTGAACCCAAACCTGCCCCTCCACTCGCATGCAACTAACCGGTGGATGAAAAGGTTTAAATTGCTCCATTGTCAGAGAATGTCTTCATGTAACTCATTTCCCGGTCCCCGGTTTTTGCCCTACTGATAGAACGATGGAAACGTTCCGAGTGAATCATAATGCGAAAAACGAGACAGCAACTGCCGTGCGGTACCGGGCGGCCGGGAAGGTCATTTACTTGCCCTTTGGTCCCGGCTGTGTTGATGAGTGATGACAGGGCCTGACAGATAAGTGACGAAAGGTCCTTGTCGGAGAATGTTGCCGAGAATCAACATTTACTGCTCTCCGGGTTTCGCCTCATCCTGCGCGCCAAAAGCAGCATTCCATTGCCATTCTGACCTTCTAGAACCTTTCTTTTCTAGAATCCGTAGCAACCCGACCCGACCCGAACGGTGGACACACGGATGATGATGATGATGATCGCAAATTAACTGCAGGTCAACTGTTGGACGAGTGTGTGGCACGGGTCGAATGGACCGGTTACAGCACCGACCGAGTCAGTGATAACCTTTTCCCCGTCCTAAGGTCCCAAAGCAGTGCAAGGATCCTTCTTTCAGGGCGGAGATACTTCACAGATTTGTTGGGAGAGATTTACAAGCGCTACAACACCAACTCAATCGTGCTGGGATTTGTCCGGGAGGGGTAGAAATTATGTAGACAAGAAATTAAGTCTTGAAAGAGCACCATTTCGCAATTTTGATAGTGAATGAAGAACTTTCGGGGCCACTTTTTTGCGCTTTCTGATGAAGAACAGTTTCTGGAAAGGGTTTTTGCAGTCTTTCTGATGATGAAACAATTGCAGTGAAAGTTAAGCTATACTGTTTTGTGTTTAATTTAATCATTAATTAACAAATCAATCCAATGCGCCATTTATGGTTGTGCCCTTTTCGCACTCAATAAGAAAGATGTCTCTGTATCGGTCCTCAGGAATTAGTCTACGTGAGTCTTTTTTGTAGACTTGTGTTCTTCGTTTCATTGTTTGGGTCGTTCGTTTTAAGAATTGCTTTATAAAATTGTTTTATATGATTACTGTAGTCTCGTTTTACATGAACTAATGCATAAAAAGCAGCATTTCTTCTTTTCTTTTTCATCTCTTTCAGATTTCCTGAAGGAAATACCAAAACTAAATAATCGAAAAAGATAACCAATTTGCACACAAACCACACCACGCTGAGCTCAAACCTACAAAAAATCCCAACAAAAGACAGGTAGAAAGTATATCAGAAATAAAATCTATCCTATAACACTCACACACACTCGCACACCCAAACACATCTGCGGCACTCGCGTCGCACTAGATTCGTGGAAAGGAAGTGAGCTAAATTCGATTAATTATTGATTGGCAACCGGAAGTGTCGGGCCCGGGGTCGCAAATTGAATCCCCCCACCGTTGCTCTGCGGGACCAAACACCGAAACCACAGCTCGAGAGTTCAAGCATGCATGACACACGGCACGGCCGCCAACTCAAAGAACTATCTAAAACCCCGCGTGTCCCGTTCTCGAGAACCGTTCGGCACGACACACCAGCCCAACCGTGATCGCATGTACTAATTATTTCTTATTTAGACAAGTTAATTCATTAGCACGCCAAATTGGTATCGAAAGGACTGCCCCGGAAGCCACAGGGCACCGGGACGACACGAGAGCTATCGACACCGTCTGCCCTTGAACGATTCTGCTGCCTTGGGAGAAACACACAGACACACATAGGGGAAAAGAGGGCGACGAGAAAAACGTGTAGACAGCAAAGTCAGTTGGGACTAACGGACAGGGTGAAAAGAAAAAAAAACAATTGACTTGGGTGCTTCAAAGCCTTCCCGAGGACGACCAGGTCCAGGGAATCGTCCAACACACCGGAACGAAGCGTTGGTAGTGATTGGTTTCAGCGTGCCAGCGCGCTGATGGTGTCGATAATGACACCAACGATGATGAAGATTATTGCACTGATGGTGGTGTTGATGGTGTCCATTGGTTTGGCTTTCTTTTTGCCACCCCGAGCTAGCCCCCGCGAGGATAGAGCGGAATAGAGCGGACAGTCGGGAAATCGACTCTTTCGGCAGGGTTTGGTTTCGTTGGACCGGTACGGTTCTTTGACAGCGTATTAGTAATTCAATTTCCCGTACTTCCCGTGCTTATGGTTTACGCTCAAAAATTGATAAAGTAGGGCTTACGTGGGACCATACGTGAGAAGGCTGCCCAAAACGGAAAGCGACTCTCGGCCGGTTTTGCACCAGATGTGGTTGACAGAAACAAGAAAGCGAACCGGAAACGTAATCCTCCCAGAAATATTCAAAACAACGAGTTAAAGAAAAGGAAAGGGTACTAGAATAACAATGTTTTGAAGTAGTTCCTATACATTTTGAATAGTACAGCACAGTTTCTTCATACAAGTAAGTGTAATAATAAAATAACATTACTTCGATAAAATATACAAATTTGTGTTTGAAAGGAAAGGAAACACTTTGAACTAGTAAACAAAATTTGTCAACAAAAATTTAGCTAACCATTTCAACTTACAACATTACAATACTTCTCCAAACGAAACTGTCCAACATCGCCCTCCCTATTAGTCATTCACCACAGGCAATCAATACCAATACTAGCCGATGAGGGAGATGATACTTTCTGCAAGCGCATCAGAACCGAACCCCTGCCCAACTCGGGGAACTCGGAAACCCAAAACTGCTGACTGTTCAGAATCTACAGGATTTTTATCGGTTGATTTCTGGCAACCAAACCCACCCAAACCTCGGGAAACGAACGTGGTCGTCAGGCCACATGCTCGATTGTACAATATTTTGATTCCCACTTCTTCCCCGGCGGTTGAATGTGGTGAAGGCACCACTTTCCGCTGTGGGCTTGTAGTGGGACATCGCCATTTGCCAAGTGGTTGCAATTGAACTTTGCACTTGCACTTCCAGTGCTGAGCCTGACAAATTGTCCAGCTGCCTTGCACCACCTTTCCCGCACTTTCCCGCGACACTTCCATTGTCAATGGCAAGCGAAAGGAAGGCCATCGTCGGCGCACAAGATGTTTCTGGTGATGATTTTATTTAATAATATTTGTCCTTTTCACCCCAACCCGGGGTCTTGGTAGATGGCATCGATCGATCGTTTGAGTTTATGTTTTGGTTTTTGAAGGGGGGGGGGAGGGTGATGGAAAAAGATGCTATGGTTTTCAATGCTCTGACGTGATTGGTGTTTGCATGTATGAGGAGACTGGATGTAACGGTAGATGTAACGGTTCAGGCACAGTATGGCAGCTGTACGAATACAATCGTAACATGGGCTTTGTTGACAAGAAAATAAACAACATACAATTAAAACAAAGTGAAAATAATGCTTTTTTACAACATCAATTGGAATCTTAACTCAACACAATTATAAATACTCTTATTATTATTATAATTTCATCCTAGTAATTGCAGTTTCCTTCAGTTATTCAAGCAAAGAAAGTATTTTTCTTAAGATTCTTTACTTACAATGCCCATAATTGAATCGAAAAATGTACATAAAAAAGCAGCATTATTCAATCCAATCGACAGGTTTCTCATTTTTCTTGTTTTTTTACTCCACAATGCAGTAAAAACAAACAAATTCCAATCAATCCACCGTTAACGACTTGTTCAAGGTTTGGGAAATCATTTGTCGCCACATTATTTATCTACCTTCCTTCCACGAACTGATATGTGTTTTATTTGCATGCCAAAACAAACTACCCAACGAAAAAAGGGCCCCAACTTCCTTGCGACGGTCCCATAATTCTTGTGACAGAATGTTTGCCCCTTTCTAGCCCTCGCATGGGAACCTTTTTTTTCATTTCGCTGGCACATCGGCAAAGAACAAGCAAACGGCGAGCTGTCCCACAGCTCCCCTGTCAAAAACGGGAGTTGATAAATATCGTGTCGAAAAGCGTGTTCCTCGTTGATCAATCGTACCCGTAGCGTTTCCGCCCGCTGCCCAAACAAACGCTCGCCACAGAGCAAACGCGCCGTACCGCGCCGATCAATGTCTCGTTACACTCATTACCAGGCGGCTCGAGGACGGGTCTCCTTTATGTTTTCCCCTTACTTCTGTCCCCTTGGTTTGTCGTCTATCAAAGCAAACAAAACGCAAACACTGAACTAAACGAACAGTACAATATCTACAGATCGGTAAAGGAATACCATTCGCACAACCTTTGCTTTGAGGACGACTGGTTACGTTCAATTTATTCAACCTCCTCCAGGGCTGGATGCTTGTTTTGGTCGTTCCAATCCATTGGTGTCGACTCCCGAACCTCGCTATCCAAAATCACTTTCTTAACCGTTTCGAAAAGATAGAAAGAAAATAGAAACCTCTCGCAGAGCTCTACCGGGGAGAAGGGGAAGCAATTGTGATCGATTTTTCTGTTCTTGTTTTTTTGCATTTTTTTCTGTATGGAGTGACTCTGCCCTAACTTCACCATTGCTCGCACAAAGAAGGACTACACACACTTTAGGTGGTGAAAAATGGAGCGTTAAAGGATTTATTTTTGTTCGTTCGGTGTTTCTTTTTTGGCTTGCCTTTCTTCACCGACTGTTTGATGTAGAATTGCTTTTTTTCCAGCTCCACTCTTCTGGGCCCTGTTTACCTCTGCCGAACCCTAAGCAGTGCAGTGTGTGTGTTGAATTAATTTGGTTGTTTTTGTCACTCGCCCAGTCGCACAAAAGAAAACGAAATCAATTTTTCCTTTTTGTCCCGAGCTGCACCCACTCACACCAATTATCCTCGCGTTTGGGGGCTCAGTACGATTGGACGGAGAAAAAAATCAGATCGCAGACCTCCGCTTAAGCTCAGTCAGATAAATCCAGTGGAAAAAAAACACGCCCAACACGACACGCGAGTGCAATTTGGTGATTTATGTTTTCCTGCCTGTACTGTTTTTTGTTTGCCTCCTCCGCGTGCCACTGGGTTTCGGTTCATAATTTATGAGGTGTTTGACTTGCAGTTGTTCACCCTTCAGCGCAGAAAGTTCACAGCTCTCACAGGAAGCATTGATTGCGTTCGGAGATCGTAATGATGATCGACCGGTGCCGTGCCGTGGAGTGTTGCACCGTGAAGGAGACACACGGGAGTTTTGTTTGCCTTTCCGCCTGGGGATCAATACTTTTGGGGGTGAATTATTAATGTCCTGCCAGTCGGTGAGTCGATGTGGAAGGCAAATATTAAAAACCTCCGGTGCACCGTTGAAGAAATCAAACAATTGCTGGTGTAGTGAAAGTGGTGGAGCAAATATAATTTCGCACCAACAAACAAAGTGAAAACTTCAAATGGAAATACTGACACACCTGTTAGTAAGTATTGTTTTATTGTTTCCACTGTAGAGTAAGAAACAGAGATTAATGAACACAATTTGTTAAGTAAATCACTACCAACAGACACGAAGTCTTGCTCTCTTTTTCGAGTCAACAAAACTCAAGAGCTTCAGTCCGATGAGATTCACTAGGCAACACTAAGCTAGTGATCAAAATTCAGTCGAAAGGACTTTCTTTAATCACTCTTCTTAGTGTTTAAAGTCCAAATAGTGTCATACGGGTTCTATCACATAATCTTCAGCTTTTATTAGAGGTTAAAGAGACCCTATAAGGTCCAAAATCTCTATAATCATTCAAAAAACCTAACCCACATCTTCAATGATTATCAAGTGAATAAACTGCAAAAATGTTCAAAAATGTTTCTTCCATTTCCAATCCTACTCACCTGCACCCAGCGGCATATTGTTCGTCTTGTGGACCACTTTCGCCACCACGGTCGGTTCCTTCTTTTCATCCGCCTCTTCCTGCACGCGCCGTGCGATGGCACCGCCGCCAACGCTGCCCGATCCAACCGGTGCCGCTGTCACTGTAACCACCGTCGTCGTAGGTGTCGAGACCGGCTTCACCTTCGCCAGCGTAGCACCGCCGGCCGTCGATACCGAGATGCCACCGGAAGCAGCAGCAGAAGCGGCCACCACCGTACTGCCAGCCGTGGCGACTGTACCCGCCGTCGTAGCATTGCGTATCACCAGGATGGATTGTGACTTATCAAGCCGCTTCAACGTGCGCAACAGTATCGGTCCCTCGGTACCGTTCTTGCTCAGCCGCTGCTGCAGAAAGATTGGCCCGGTAGTGCTGCCCGTCGCAGACGACGAACCCACCTCGAGTGTCGTGCCCTTCTTCAGTGCATCGGACTGCAGCAGAATCGTACCACCAGCTCCACCGACACCGCTAAGGCCCTCGAGCGTGCCGCTCTTGATCGCCGGTTGAAAGAGGATCGTACTCGCCCCGCCACCTCCAGTGCCGGTGGTCGCCTCGGCCAGTGTCTTCGTTGCATGTGCCTTGGTGATGGTCGTACCGCCGGACGTCGTTGTTAGGCGCTGGTGCTGGAGAAAGATCGGCTTATCCTCGTCGCTCAGCAGGCTGAGCAGCTCGTGCGTGTTCTGGAGAATGATTTGACCGTTCTCGGAGCGTGAACCTCGCACGAGGATGATGTTGCTGTGCTGCTGCTGTTGTTGTTGGGGCTGCGAGGTAGCCACGGTTACGGTGGCCGGACTCTGGCTAGTCGTGACGATCTGCGAGTGAGCGATCTGCAGCGCGTGCGTTTGCAGTGCGCGGGACGCTTCGGCCGAGATGGTGACGCCGGACTTTTCCAGCCCGCTCAGCAGCGTTGCCCCGCTGGCAGTTACCATTGTGGGCGCGTTCGACGAAACGACCGTAGCCGCCCCGGAGGCCGTCGCCACCGATTTGCTGCCCTGCTGCTCATTGCCACCGTTCGCTCCGGATCCCGATGCATTGCCCTCCTCGGCCGTTGGACCTGCAATGGAAAAAAAGCAAGCAAAAGAGTTAAAGATCTTAGTGAATTGTATATGCTAGATGGTTATTTTATGATATTTATTTTAAAAGTCTAAAATCATTCAATGCATTATAAAGTGTATATAAAACGTCAGGACACAATCAAAGTCGTGACCTCCCAAGGATAACTACTCTTCCACACTCCTGTACAGCAAATCATGCTCTAAACAACAACTTTTCAACTACCAATACTTCTACAACCCTTTCGTGCCTAATCTAAAACTACCGGAAACGAGCTCATTCCATTATCGATAAGTTAGCTTCATCCATTCAGCAGCACTTTCCACCTGAAAACGATGCGAATAACACAAAACAAAACAAAAAAGCTACACCCAGAAAGGAAGGAAACCCCTGTCACTGGCCGGATTTCTGCCCGGTTAAACGGTACAAAATATGGCCACACCGGCAGTAATTAATTTCCCCCACGTCCGAAATGGAACATTTAACTAATTTCGATCATTTACAAATGGCTCGCAGGGCTATAAAATTTCCCCAAACTAACTGCCCACTTTCCGGGAATTGGGAGACAAGCAGCTCCGTCTAATGTGCTACATCCCGTTTCCAACGAGCGAGCAAGTGCTAAGGATCAATTTAATGACCGAACTATCGGATATATCCACTCGCCATACCATTACTCTCTCTCTCTCTCTCGCTTGCCTTCTGTCACTCGCGCTCGCTACTACCTCAGAGCCATTCCGACAGCCAGCATCCTAAACACGACACACGGCTATGCCACACGAGAACGTAGAACGTTACGGGTGCACCCAAAATGCCGGAGTTGTAAAATCAGTTAGCATCGATAAACTTCCGGTCTGTGGCAGTTTCGCCGCTGATGGACGAGTGAAGCGAGTGTTTGGTTTCTTCTACCCTCCACAGTGTAAGTGTATGTGTGTTTAACTACCGAAAGTTCCCTACCACTTCAGGCTAGAGTCACACACGCTACACAACCAGCCCAATTCCAGGGGAGGGGAAGCGATGGCAGCGTAAAGGTGTAGCAAATGTTTTCCCAAACAAACTATCACCTCGCCAGTACACCGGAACCTTACCGCAGCGGAATACAATCCCTCCCGGCAAAACCACGCTGCAGCCCGTCAAACCGCTGTGAAAGTAAATTACGATACAAACAACCAATAAATATCCGTACCGGAGTGGGTGGATGTTTTTGAACCGGAGGGATGGGGCTGATTTTTCATCGGGAAGCTAGCGTAAATTGAACGAGCCGATGGGAGCGATAAGTTGGAATTGAATTGATTTAAAGAATTTTGAGTGGATTTTTATGATGCAACGAAATATTAGTGCATCAAGTGTTTAAATCACATATGGTCTTATTTATTTAATCGCTTTATATGTTTTATGTATGCTTCTGAAGAATAATTTAAATCTTTAGTTTTATCTTTGTATTCTTTGATTGAATTGAATCATCGTTATTACTGCAACTTTACTTAAAGCAGGTAATAAATATGTGTTGATAACAATAACTTAATCATAATCAGCAAATAATGATATAACACAAAAATACCTAAAAAAGGACTGATAAATGTAAACTAACAACGAAATTCTTAGTTATCTTTTTACTACATAACACGCAAAGTGTTCCCAAACAGATGTTCCTCGAATAAACCTATCGGACAAGAACAATTTGTGCAACAAATTAGGTCTTCAAGTATTAGCTCAACCCACAAAAGAAGAAGATTTATGAAACAAAGATTGATCAATCTTTGCGGAAACCAATTTTGTCTCCTTGTGGACAGTAATGTATTCATGGCGTAATTTCTCCCATTTCTCTCTTCAAACTATTGCCCGCAAACGCATTAACCCTCACCATGCAGCGGGAGGAAAAGACCATTAGTTCTCTTTTGCTACCCTCGGAGCACCGTGCACAGCTCAGCCGTGCAAATTTACGCCACCGATACCGATCGCATCTTAACGATTGAACCAATCGACATGCAACCGCAGTAGGATCGCCCTGTATCGCCATAGTCAGTAGTCTTGCAAAGTGGTTCCAACGATAACTCTGTCAACTCAACTTCTCCAAACAGGGACAGAGACAGTCAAACGGGAACGCAAAGCCAGAATTCGATAGGATTCATCCCCGTCGTTGAGCTCAACACAGCGAAGGAGGTCCCCTGGAGTAGTCACTTATTAAAAATAAGACATTCCCTTGCAGATCACGTACACCTTCGGCCCCGGAATAGGCTGTGTCATTCGTTACCGAAAGGGGAGTACGTTTTTCCTCCTCGCATGTGCGCGTTTCTTCCATGCACGCTAAACGTGCATAGTTTTCATTAGTGGAAAACTCAAACGAATCGTACGTTGGCCGGCATTTGGGGAGCCAAAAACAGCACCGGCATTCGAGTCTGCGAGGACGAGCCCTTAGGCTTGCCTAGCATATCGTCTCAAGGGTTATAATTAAAACTTTCTGTCCAATGTCTCCCTGTCTTTCTCACTCTCTTTCGCCTTATCCGTAGAATCGTTCGGCTAAGCTACTTCGTATGTCCCGCTTTTCTATTCCACACAGTTACCACTTGCCGGGGGTCCGCGAATCGCATACATTCGCAACGCAAATGAGCTACACAGCGGCTTTGACCGCCACATAAGCTCTCATTCCCTTTTCGGTGAAGCAGTCGCTTTTTTGTCCACAGGATAGCCGACTCCACTATTCTCCCTTTTGCTCTACTTATCTCGCCCTGCCACTGACATTATCCGCTACGGAGCTCAGTTTCGGTTCAGCAAAGCCGTAGGCAATCATCACGAATATGATAATTGAATCTAGGAGGTTGAAACACTCGCCCGGCACGATACACTCTTCCCTACACTCGCTTGCAATCGAACAACTCGCAGTTCCAATTTGCTGGATTCAGCGAGGGATGGTAGGATTGGCTTAGGATTAAATAAAAATCGGGAAAAACTGTCGACAAAACCAGCCAACCACCACTACCGCGTGGTGGCTTTGTAGCAAAGAAAAATTCACTTCTATCCGGGTGGAATTTACCCCGTATTCAACTAGCCCTCGAACGACCGGAAGGGGCGAGTTTCGTTCAAATGGGACGGTCACACAGAAAATCCAAGCCGAAAATTGTTCATCCCACCGCCGTGCGGGAACGTGGGGCACGTGTGTGTACGTGCTCTAGCATAGTGAATATTATGCAAAACTAAAACAAAAGCAAACAGACACCAATCGAAACAGGATCCACTGCGCTGTGGCATCAATATGAAAAGAGAGAGAAAAAAGGCATCTCAACTAGAGAAAACTGCCAGATTGTTTCACATTCCAATTGTGACGAAAAGTTTCGCGTAATTATTTCGACTTTTGAGAAAATACGGCATGCCGTAGAAAGACCACACTTAAATTGATCTTTCACTTTTTTGTCTACTAACGGGCGTTTTTTGTGATCTCTTGTGATAATTTCTCGGAAATTCCCGTTCCATCCCGTTTCGTTTTGCAAGCCGGCAAGGCAAACACAACGCCGAGTCCTTCCCTGACTTGCATTAGCGTGACAGCGAGACAGTAGATCTGTAGTTGAACTCACTCTCTACTCACTCTATCTCTCTCTCTCTTTCTCTCTCTACAATCATCGTAAACTTTGTCTAAAATCAACTGAGATGAATGGTTAATGACGACAGATGTCGTTGAGTTGTTTCGCGGAACCGGTTGAACCATTCTAAGGAAGCGCAGCGTGAAACAAAACGATCCCGGATATGAAACCTTGTGCAATAAAACGAAACAAGGGACAGCAGGGAAACATGAACACGGAAAAAACAGAGTGAACAGGGGGTGAGTGCCTTTCGCGAAGTTCACAAACTAGCGAAACGGAGCTGTAAAGTTATGGGTGGAAAATTAAATTCCACCGCTGTGTACCGTTTCGCTGAATTATAGTTGTGTTGTTTCTAACTTCGTTTGTTGTTGTGTAGTTTGTTTTGGTTTTGTTTTTGTTGTCGTTTGTTTTAAATTAAATTGAAAACTAGGAAATGTTTTATTGTTGTGGATTGTTCGTTCAAAAACTCATACATAACATTCTTATAAGCTTCCGATAGGATCCCGATGGTCCAACATTTGGAACGACGGTTCACACAACATCAAAAGTGGATCTTTTCCCATTCAGACTTTATATATGTAGGGAGGACAGTTTCTTCTGCTTTTTGAATCGTCAATACTCACTACAAAAACGGGTTAAACTCTAATGTTCTTAAAGCTTTTTGATGCTTTATTCACTCCAGACACAAATTGTTTCCTTTCCCTTTCAGCTTCAAGCAACAAGCGTACCTTTTACATCTACCAAAAGCACAAACTCGCCTAACCCACACCAAAAGCCACAGAGAAACCGGATGAAACCAACAAATGAAAATTCCCGCGAAAAGATAAAGTACTAAACAACTGGAAACGTATAGAAGCAAGAGGAAAAAAAACACAATGTGCCATAAAAATATTTAATAAAACACATCGCGCACAACTTCACAAAAAAATACGGCGTTATGTCTTTCCCATTGCCTCTTTTATTGAAAGGTAAGGTATTTCGCTTCCGCCTTTACGCTTTATTGCTTACGCCGAAAAACGAAACGAACCTTATCCTTTGCGGCCATTCGGCGTGTGGTGTGTTTTTTTGTACTGGCATGGACCAGAGCAGTAACATATTACCCTTTAACATCGTGACCGGAACTGACACTTTCAGAGGCAATATTAGAATCTTTCAGTGTGTCTTGTGGTGCAACGAAAGCGCTGTGCGCGTAAATGGTTCTTAAATTTAAAGTTTAAAGCATACAACGACACAGCAGCGGTTTGATAGAAAAAACGACTCATGAAGATATGTTAAGTTTAACAAATTTGTTTTAAAATATAAATTTAAATTGTACGCTTTTCCATGTTGCAAAAGACCGATTTAAAAACATAGCTCTTTGAAATTAACTACCACACCCACTTTATTCAATAATTAATTAAACGATCCAATTACATTTCAACTATCCTCCAACCCCGCACCAAACTACCATTTAAATCCTCCAAATACAGAACATGCTCGGCAATAAATGTATTAATATAAAATTAAGCGCATAAATTATGTCCACATTGATTTATACAGTACTGCTTAGACAAAAACTCCATTCGGCAGTAAAGAAAATGGGACAATACAAAACAGTGGCTACAAATAATAAAAAAAACACCCAAAAAGACACTCACACATACATTCTGTGGCAATGTGGTCCTTTTAGACACACTGCTACCGGCCTGTCGCGCGCTATACTAATTATGACTTTGTGTGGTTTGCATTTCTCAACCCACCGCACCCTTTACTCATCGGCTCAGCCATGGCCGATGTGTGTGTGACCAGTGGCGGTTAGTTGCCACCTTATCCCTGCTGGATAGCTGAGCTAGTCCTGCAATCAAACAACGAACGAACTGTTTGCTTGTACTGTTTCACCACGCTCCAGGTACGAAGCAAGCAACTTCGAGCGCCGAAAAACACAGCAAAACTACGGATTTTCCACAAACATGAACAATAAACGAAGAGCAGTTTCCCTTTTCCAAGTCCGACACGGAATGAGAAACAGAAGCGAAGCACTCTTATTGTTCACCACCGACGATGGTTTGCATCAAACGGGCAACGGGCACACTCCGTCGTTTGCATAGAAACGTCCATAAATGGTGGCAGTACAACAGAAAAATGGCACACAAAACACTCCCGAAACAAGGACACCGACACTTACACCATCCCGGTCCGTGTACCGGTGATGCAACCGAGGATGTGTCCCTCTTCATGTTGTATCTGTTACAGGAATATCGAAAAGCCAACCACTTCAAACCCGAAGGAGAAAAGGAAAGAAGGGAAAACACAAACCGGCACTCGGCTCACCGCACTAGTCGCTAGTGCTTTGGTTTCTGCCTGCCTGCCTGCCTACCATAGTGGACACTCCGGCAGACACAATAGCGCTGCATTCGGGATGTCCGGTTTTCACCACAAGGCCGGAAAGCCGGCCGAAAACGGACACTCGTCCTTGGTCCCGGGGTTTCGCTCAACGTTAAAACGTCGTCGACTGCACGCCGTGGCTTTTTGGGGTGGTGATAAATGGAACGGTGGTTTGTTATTTTATTAATTTGCTGAAAGCCGTACCAAGACCACAAATGGCCCCGGACTGGCAATTGTTGCCCTTTTATGCTGCCTTTTCCAGTGTCCTTACCCGTTTTGTGACGCTGAAAGATGTTTGTTTTTCCGGGGTGTAGGTTTTTATAGTTTTTAATTTAAGGATGAGTTTTTGCGTGGAATATTCCAAACGTTTTCTCCACATTTGTCGCTCTGTAAATGTGTGCAAATTCTCCAGAAACGATACATTACTTCACGATTTTTATATCCATCCCTCATCATAATTGCCCCATTGAAGAGCCCCACAAACATTAACTCATCCCATCAATTTCAAAACACTACACGCACACACAAACACACAAGAGAAAAAAAACAACCCTTCCAAAACAGATATCGGACCGGTACGATCATAAACTGTAATCTCTTTCCATAATTGAGTCACATTAAAAAACTCTTACGGTCACAAGCGGCCGTACGTTCGTGCCCCGTTTGGCCGTTCGATAAGCTCCCAGGACAGATCAGACCGGTGCGATAGGGCGAGCAGGAAATTTATGGCTGACCATTGGCTAATAAATAGAATGCACCATAAATAACCTGCGGAATGACCTGACGGGCCCGGGCGGCGAGACCAGCGAGCCCGGGGTACTGGAAGCTGCGTTTGAAAATTGAGATGGTGACATTTACGAGATGGCTAATAGAAATTTTATTCCTATTGCTAATGGAAATGATGCGAAACTCTTCTCCTTTTGTGGCGCTATGCTTGCTCCATTTAACAATGATAGTGCCATAGTAGTGTTGTTGATCGGATAGTGACCGTTTAATGTATTACAGATTGCAATGCAATTTTACAACTTTGTACAGTATTTCTTCCGTTTTACAGTATACGAACAAGCTATTTGCAAACAGCGTATAAATGTTTAAAGGTCATGTGCCACCCCTTTCTCAGCCGCTCGAGGCAAACCACGCACTACCAATTAAATATTAACCCTCTTCACGTAATCCTTAACAAAAATATGTTCCTGCGCACTAGCTGCTGGGTGCGCAAATTTATGACCAACATTTGTATTCCAACATTCGAACAGCCTAATTCCGAACATCCCTTAACCGGTACCATGGGACAATACGTAACGTAGAGTGGGACATAAACAGTCCTTGTTTACATTTTTAACATTTTTTACATTATTCTTCGATAAAAAAAACTATATAAATTTAAATATTAAATAAAATGCATCATAAACAGATAAAATAAAACATACAAAGTAACATGGTGAGTGGGTATTGTGCTTTACAGAAGTTATAGAAAGATCAAGATGAAATGAACAATATAAATATTAAATTATTTGAAAGCAAGTAACAGCAATTTGTAAAAGTAGAATCATGTAGCCAAAAACACGGAGCAAAAGACATTAACGCAATGAATACATGAATGTATCAAGAGTTACCTCATGAATCAGTAATCTAAAATCAAGTATTGTATATCAGACGAATTACCCTAAACTTTTTCTTTAATTACTTCGAGTTCTACTATTACTAACAATTTATTTAAAAAATAAATAAAAAAAACCTAAGAATCCTTGAACTCCTTTTTTATCCCATAGTTACCCATCCCATTACAAACAAAGAACAAAGATATCATTACACACATACCATTGTTTCCTTGACAAGAATCAAGAACGTTTGCTATTCACAGCGCGAAGCTTAGATAAATCTCGGTACTATCCATTGCTCGATACCCCATTTCCCTCCCACCCACCCACAATCGCTTTGTTTATGAGCAGCTTCCGCAAAAACCAGCTGAACCTAACATTACATATCTCGCCAGCCCAATTCCCCGTCCCTTGAAGGCCTCTGGGGGCGACACAACGTTGTAGATTTGAAATTATTAGCTGCCGTATTTCTTACTTACACGCTCACGCATTTAATCGCACAAATCCTGTGCCGCTGCTCCCCCCTCCCCCCTTTTCTCGTGGAAAGCACCAAATCCTGGTGCAAAACCAAAACCTCCCCACGGATGGATAGCGTTTCCCGCACGGACGATCTGACGATCCGCACATTCGGTCGGTGACAACTAGCGAGCGAAGAAAATCCATCTCAAATTTCACACCACACCAAAACGCCGCAGGAACGTTTTTCGGTTTCGGAAGTTGTCTTCGCGTTCCCTCGGGGCGGGAGTGCAAAAACCACCATCGCCATGCTTGATCCTGACACTTGAGCACACACACGCATACACAGATTCCCCCATACATGCATGTGTACATCATCATGGTTCACAGCAGCGACACGACAACGAAAGACAACATTCGCTCGGATTCACTTGTCACCAGGCTTGCCCTCCGATTCCTCTCCAACTCCTTGCGGGGCGCGCGCGCCCTGGCACTGATTCAGTAACTTTGCGGAAAAGTTAATAAAAAATTAACAACTACTCCCGGAGAGCGAGCGAGCGAGATGCCGGTCCAAAAACCTCCCATGGTCCCCTCCAAGCTCGTTCTGCTTGTTCGTTCCTCACGTTCAACATCATCACGAGCCCGGTGACTGGCTGCTCGCGAGCGGCATACATTAGGGTACAAGTATCGCTGGCGCTGACAAAATTATCTACTTTCCGTGCAAAACTTTCCTCAACAGTTTTCCGTCCACCAGAACCGGGCGGCTGCCCGGGCTGGAAAGCCACGTGACGTGCGGGAGATTCCACCACGGTGAAACCGCCGCAGCCACGAATAATAAGTTGACACGTTCCATCGCCGGCAGCCGCCCTGGTTACTGCTTCACGCCCCGCGGTTTGGAAGGTGTACGCCGTCGCTCGGCGCAGTGGTGTTCGCTCTTTTATGGGTTTTGTTTTAAAAACCGTGTGCGGTGCTTTATTATTAAGGGGATTTATTTCGTACCAGCAGAGCGGAACGGCAATTTTTGCTAATGATAGCCGCGAAACATGATGAAAGATTCCGATACTACTTATCGTCTTGTTGTTTTACTGTTTTTCTCCACTCGGATCAGCTTCTTTGTGCGTGGGGTGTTAATTTTAACTTGAGGGAAAGTTTTCCATGAATTTTGTGCTAGCTGATTGACGCTGGAAGCTTTTACTTTGTTCACTGTCTTTAATACAGTAAATATGTTATTTTCAAAATGATTCTCTTGTCTTATTACATCTTTGTAATCCATTTGTTAAGTCAATGTGATTAAGTTTGATTTACTGCTTCTTTCTGGTCTTTAGAAAAGTTTTATAGGACCTGTATTTTATGATTTAGCTTTGATTTAGATAGCTTGAATTAGTTTTCATTATTTTAAAATTTAATTTCCCTTGAATTGCAGATTTCCTCTACAATTTGTTCTTCTTCTACGATAGTGTGGATTGTTTCTTCAGTTGTTCTTCGTTTTATTGTTATGTCATATCATAGTTATCGGTTTCTTCTATGCTTCCATTGCTTCTAACCGTTTTTCGTGTTTATTCTTTCAACTGTGGGCTTGCTTGGGCATAACTACTGCGTCTACTTAACCTTGTCGTTATAAACAAATTAATTCAATTATAGAGTAATTGAAACCTATACGGGAAACCTATTCCCATGCCAAAGTCTCCACCCATTGTATATAGACACATAAACCCTAAAATATTGCTAATACGCCTATCCTTTCCTCAAGTGGTCTCTGACTCTCTCCCCCGCTCTCTCTCTAGAGCCGCATAAACACGTCCAACAATTTGTTACCGCCGTTACCGTCCACAAGCGACAAGTACTTAAAAAGTAACAAATGTTCAACTCATCAAGATAATCTCCCCGATCGCAACCAACAGGCGCACAACACTTTGCCTCACGCTTTCATGAAACATGCAACGGGGAGGGCAAAATTGAAATCGCATACCCAAAATATATGCAATCCTGGCATCACGCTCCAAACAGGACGGTCCGACAAACCGGTACTCGCTCGCTGGCTTCCACCCCTCAAAAGCGCTCCGGTGGCGGGTTTGGGTCAGCAAAAAGCGGAGCAATAAAATGTTAAACATACTCGCGTATTATGCACGCTCCTTTACCAAGGCAAAATGGCACCATTCGCATACCGAAACAGAAACACCACCATCGCAACCCGCCCGACCATGCCCGGCATCCGGCACCAATTGGCACCCGCAGAACTTCGGCCAAGCGCTTTACAGCGGTTGGACTATTTCAATAAAATACAAATATTTACTACCCACCACACTCGCCCACGACGCGGGCACCACGCCAACTGCCGATTACTATCGCTTCACAGCGCGCACACACACACACACTGAAAGGAACACTACTTTTTTCCCATCATCTTCCATCGTTGACGAACCGGCACAGCGAGCGCATTTGGCATGCCCGGGACAGATTAATCTTGTTCAGAAACAGATTTTCCTTTTCAGGTAAATTGAAAATTTGCGGTGCAATAAAGTCGACAAGTAATGGGTTGCTTTCACGCGGCATTTTCGCCGAAAAGCGCGCTGAAACTGTCGTGTCTCGTGTCTTGCGCGTGGACCGCATTGATGTGTGTGTTTTGTGTTATTTGCTTGCTAACTAGTTTGTTTCACTCTGCGACTCTCCTCTTAGCGAGCTTAGCACAGCTTTTGAATGCAAAAAAGAGGTTTTAAAGGTTCTGTAAAGGGATACTGCATGTCTTTTCATATGCTCGAGAAATTTCAGGCATAAAAACTGTTGAATAAACTGTAATTTTATCAAGAATTTCATTTAAGTACGTTTTTGAACTAAAATGTATGGCCTTTCAGCTTTTGGAGAACAAAAAAAACACATGTTTTGACAATAATGCCTTTTAAATTATCATTTTTAATGCTTTAGGCTCCAGGAAATAAAAAAACTGGTGTAATTTTAAATCACATCAATCAAAAACATTCGAAGCAATTTATTCAATGCGTAAATGAGCAACAATTCGAGTGCCGGAAAAGGCCTGCTTCCCTTATTCCGATAAATATCATTCATAGCCTAACATTCCGACACAATACACCTGCTTATCAAACCTATTTTAAAGCTATTTCAGGCCAATTCACTGCCCACACCCACCGGTCATCAATTCTCATTACGCGGCCATTGATTCAACCCTTCCTTCACACCGTCGAATCTGATATCTGCTCGCTCGCGCACCATTGCAAGCTTAGCTACTCCAAATGAAACTCTAATCAATCGGTGCTAATTCTCGGAAACCGATTCACCTGCCTACGAGACTGCTCTACAATAACTCCCCTCCATCCCGTCCTACACGTTTCGATTGCAATCCGCGAGCAGGAGCAGGCAGGGTGAAACGGAAGTCTCGCACCTGGCGCGTAAGTGTCAAGCGTGCCAAATGGCGTATTATGTTCCAATAATTATTCATCATCATTAGTGCATTAATTGATTGATGTTGCGAGAGCCACTCCTCCCTTGAGTGCCGTGTGCGATGCAATGGGAAATTCCACCCAAATTGCACTTGCACACAGACACACACACACTCGTGAACAGTATCTACAATCCAGTAGGCATGGCGTTCCTCGCGTTCCTTTGCGCGATCCTTGCGTGACCTGAAATGTGTCTTGTGTGCGAGTGTGACCAAACGAGAGGCACGGATGTTTGCAGTAATTGTGCCAATTGGAACCAATACGCGCCCGGGAACGTCTTCGCGGGCTTGCTCCAAGTATCTAGCACCAGCACCAACCAAGAGCACCAAACCAGAAAACCGCAAACCTGTCGTGAGTGAAACCGATTCCGTGCAATTACCTTCCGATGATTTATGTGCAGCTAACCGAACCGGGCCGAAACGGGCCCATAGGCAAAGGCGCACCCCAAAGAAGTTGGCCAAACGAAGTCATCACCCGGAACACATCTTCCTGCCGCCGCCCGCGTCCTCATCAACCTTCACCCGGGCCCAGAAGACCGTGGGAGAAAATCGAACGCTTGCAAACGCTTCGCGGCGCACAACCAGCTCGCTCGCAGCCCGATAACCCGAGAGGCGCAAATATGCCAATTGGAAAATGGAACGATAAATAATACAGCCATAAGTACCTGTTGTTGTTTATGTGCTTCGACGTTATTTGTCTTCGGGCTCACGCGGGGTTCGGGCTCCTCCCGCCAGCGGACCGTAAACCGGTGGCTTCCGCTTCCGGTACAGCGATCCGAAAGTTGCTCACATTTCCGGCACCTTTCATCCCCTTCCTGCACAGGGGAGTGGGGGAGGGAAGGGCGATTGTTTCCTTTCGGTCGCTTCTTACGATTCCATGATTCCTTTTGCCGAAAGGGATCGGGCGACCGGCTAGACAGGCTTTTGAAGAAAATTTAGCCGCTTAGCACACGGTAACCGAGAAGCATACGGTAGGCACGGGCCTGCTTACCATTATTGGCAAAACCGGTAATCGCAACTGGAGCCCGTCCGATCCCTCCCTCTCTCTCTCTCACCCGCCTAACCGAAAGGAGATTGGGTTCGCATTACAAGCGGCACGGCACGGCTTGCGAAGGAAATGGGGAAGTGAGTTTCGGAATGATTGCGATCTATTTCTTCCGTACACTCCCTTTTACCATGCTTACCGACCTTTCCAGTGGAAAATTGCGTGTCCTCAGTCCCGGGGACTACGTGGGGATACAATTTACGCGTGCAGGCATGCGCTCCGAACACCGGGCCCGGGATGGAATTGAGCCGCCACTGTCGAACTGAGCCGTATGCATAAATAAATTAAATCAAACTCAGGCGTTCCGGGTGAACATCCCGGATAAGGCTGGGAAGATAGATGTCGAGCTGCTAATAAATCAATACCAGCTACCAGGAACGGGAAAGGGTGAAGGAAGCTTTGTGAGGAGGAGATGAAAGGATGGTTGGTGTGTCATCGGTGTGGTTAAGTGATTTATCATTTGTTGAATCGGTTCAATTTATGTACATATTTCACCATTGCCCAGCAAGCCAGTTAGCATACTAAGTAGGCGACTGGGGTGGGGGAGGAGAAGGCTTTTTTAACGCTTTCTTTACGAGCTTCCGAAGGTTAACCGGGAACGACCTTCGTTCAAGGTTGTTCGTTTTGGAGTTTGGGGCTGGTATTCGGGTACTTTCAATCGATAACGATAACGAGAAGGTAAATCTGGAGAGTTAGGATAACAGACAGTACATTCACAATATTTTTGACCAATCTACTGGGTTTGTTCACTTAGGGTTAGTTTATCAATGTTAGTTCAGTTACCATTTATTTGGTATTTTCCAATAATCTTTAGATATTTATGAGTTTCGATTGCAAAGGCAAAGTTTTTTTGATGCCCCTTTATGTGTAAAGAAATATTGATTTTAATTTCTTTTTCTGAGAACTTGTCAATTTTGTCAAGATTTGTAATCCATTGACCATTTTACATCTCGAAGAGAAGCTTCTTAGTTCCTAGAATTGAGCACAATCAAAACTGTCATTACATACCGAAGGTGATAATATTTAACTTCATAGAATCGGATTAAAGAGCATTAAAAGATTAATCTAGGATAGCTTCAATACGCAAACAATCCATCAAAAATATCATTTTATTACGAATGAGACCGTATTCTTCAACGTAATGATGCAACAACCTGGTACTGTGTCGGATTATTGGGCAGTACTATTCGGAATACTGATTTTCAATACGGAATAAATATTTCTTCTTAAAACGATGTAAAATACACCGTTGTGCATGTTATTGAACATGTTGTTATAATATTACCTACAAAGTGTTTTCAACTCTCATTCTGATTGTTTGACTAACAGTATCAACTCCTCAAATGATGCATATGACCTTCTAGCACCCTTTCCAAAGTAAGACTAATCCGATCCAGTGCTTTTTAAGATGATTATGATACCGTCAGTCAATAAATCGTTAGCAATCCTCGCTGCCAATCATCGACACCATCAAGCGCACCGACGAATGCTCATTACACATCGTCCTCAATTTGACTGCCACAATTCCTCATCGCCCTGTCCCGTCATTCCGTACAGAAGGACCGCTCCAAACACCGTACCAAAACCACCACACAACCGATCAAAGCCGTCCCTGTTGCATTACAGCAGCAGCAGCACGGAGCAAGACCAGCACAGCATACCACAGCGTACTTTCCAGCGTGGAGCCTACCCACCCAAAACCAATCTCTCATTCCCATCGCAAGGCACCCGTGGAGTGAGTGTCCGTGGGGAAACGCCAAAAAGCCTTCACCTCCAACGCACACTCAGTGGTGATGGTGGTGGTGGTGGTGTGGCCGGAAGCAAACACACCATCAAAGTGCATAATAAATCATGCTCAAGCTCAGTCCCCGTTTTCACTGGCTCTTTCTCTTTCACACACTCTCCCCGTGGAAGTATGTTCGACAGCTACCCCCAAAATCCTCGAATCCACACCGGTAACGCTCGGTCAACTGGGCGGGGGGGAGAAGCAAGGACGGTTCTGACTACGAACCAGCTCGTACCGGTCGACTATTTGCTTTACAGCACCGTACCCGTTGGCCACCTTCCAATTGGAATCAATACCGAGGTGTTCGAAAAATCCATTCACTGCGAGTGCGATTCTCTGGAATCCGGCTGGGGACAGGAAAACGGTTCCGGTGAACAGAGGAAAAGAGGAAACGGTACCAGAAATCAAGTGTTACAACATTTACAACATCCTGCCCATCATTTCCGTGTCATCCGTGCGCTTCCCATCGTTGGGAAGCAGTAACGACCCAGCTAAACAAGCTGAGACCGAGGCCGAGGTGGTATAAGGGTGGGTGTTAGATATCGGCATGCCAGACAGCTGGTTTTCGGTGCTTTCACCGGGTGGGTTACCGTGACACCAAGCTGGAACTCCCTCGACGCTGGAATCGGAAATTCCAATTCCAATTGAACTTTGGCAGCAGCGGGAATGCAGTGTGCAGACGAAGAAGCGATCCTGCTCTAACGACGATTGGAGTTGGTTCACTCTTCTTTTTTATTTTTTTGTTTGTTGCAGACTTTCCCAGAACCGAGAAACGGTGCCTTTTCCCATTGGGATCCAGCGAAGCCCTTCGTGGAAGTGTATTTGTAAATGGGGAAAGTTGGAAGGAATGAAAATGATTTTGTGCAGCAAGTGGACGGCGAATTGCTGCAGGATCAAAATTCCTCACCAGTTTGAGGTAAATGTCGTTTGAATCTAAACTGTCTAGTACCAAAGGTAGACGAGAAGGTAGCATTTAAGAACAATCTATATTTAACGAGTATCACAATACATAAATTACAGAAGGTGTAATAAAAACCAAACATGGTTCATTCAGTCGAGTTGTCTTGGATATTTTCATATTGCATACATTCAGGCGCTTCAACACAGCCGAGAAGGGAAGCTTTAGAAAAAACACTAATGTTTCAACTTTAATAAACAACTTAAAGCTTATAACTTTAGAAAAAAGAGTGGAAAAATCATGGAGCATTCATACCCCTTTATCCCATAATTCATTTCGATACATTTTAACCGCATCGACTGCAAAAAGCAAATGGCAATTTAGTAAACCTCCAATACCAACACACCAATCCTTTCTTCATCCTTGCTACATGTTTATCGTGCAGTTTTATTCGGTTCCCGATCTAGAAAAGTCAACAAAATCCCTTCTCTTTTGCGATTTACAACTTTTGAGTTTATTTTAAGTAAAATTAGTAACACAACAAAAAACTAAACCTAACCCTTCCATTCCAATTCTAACCACGCAAACGGCGAGGTCGCTCTGCGTTACCTTAGAAAGGATTTGCCGAGTGTTCATTACGATGATATACGGTGCATGACAGGGAGTAATTTATAAAGAGGCAGGAGCATAACATAACAAAACCCCGTAATAGGTATGATACTTCCTGGAAGAAGGGAACGCCGTACCGGAGTTAGTTTTTCTCACCTAGACTCCCATCTCGACCATGATGGATAGCGCTGTAACACGACTGAACGTGAGCCCCTCGAGGTTATGGGGACGTGCAAAATGAAAGTGGAAGGACACATGTAATGTGGTTGAAAATTAGCGTTACGGAGAAATGGAGAAACAAACTGCGGAAAGAAGTAACGGCCACAGTTCGTTTAAAACAATAATACAGCACCACGATGCAATAATTTAACGTTTTAGCAGGAAATATGTTTCATTGCCGGACATTTCTTACAACAAAAGCAATCAAATATGACCTCAAACTATTCACACTATCTGACACAGGTCAAAAATGTGTATTGCCTTCCCATACAGTTACAACCAGTTCCACACCAGTCGAAACAAAAACGCTCATAACCTATCAGATGCTTTGATCTTGTACGTCCAACTATTTCACACCCCATTACAGCGCACATAAATGTTCGTTGTGACTCTGTGTGTATGTGTGTGCCAGAGAGTAATTTGAGCGCGTTGGGTTCGTTTTTGTCCTACAAAAGCGAACAGCTTTCCGGATGACTTTCAGCGATTTGCCGTATCGCGTTTCCACCTTCATCCCTCTTTTCTACGCTCTTTTCTACGCTTTTCAAAGGCAAACCCCGGGACGGAAGAAACCTCGGGCGAGATTTACGGATATTTTTATCATCCGAATTCCACTTCAGAAAATTAACTTCTTTTATGAGGCTCTTAAAAAAAGTAACGTTACATTGGCCCGGGCGCCCGCTTCCGGGAAAGGACAACGGGCACAAGGGTGCACAATCGCCGCGGCTATCTGTGCAGCAACGAGGCGGATATGAAGCAGGAAATGAGCATTTTGGGAGGACGAAGAAAAAAGATGGTAAACTTTACTAATCCAACCGGCGGCCCCAGGAGTGTGGTTCATCTTGGTCCCGAAAGCGAACTAATGCCCGGAAAGATGGTCGACGGGCGATTGTTTTGCAAATGCTTGAGGAAGTGAAATGGGAAGTCGTTCTTTTTTTTTTGTTTCTTAGTTTGTCTCTTGCTTCATCTTTAAGCTACTCCAGACGCGTCCAGAAATATTTCTTTGGTTTGCGTTTCCTTTTGGGGGAGCGCGAGATGGAGAATAGGAAGACAAAACGAGCAGTGGAAAGTTCCACTTGAGAAAGCGACTTTTTCTTCCATGCTTTTCGAGGTGCCTATGTGTATGTGCATTTGCAATTGACTGTCTGAAATCTTTTCTTTGGATCGTTTTTCTGTCCCACATTCAATGCAAACGTGCGCTGCGAAAGCATAGAACAGAAACATATGATTGTCGTGCGTTACTCTTGAAGCCATCAATGCAAGCATAAAACAAGTCGTCTTTCGCTCCTGTCAAGTACACGGCCACCGTTACGGTGCCACTGGTGCCATCGGAAAAGTCATCATTTCACTCGCCTGATGCCTGGCCGGGAAATATATAGAGTCTAGACTCGAAGAACATCTCTGGAAGTCGTGCTCGCCGTACACGGTTGCCCTTTTTCTTTGCCCCTTCTCTGATTGAGTACGGCTGAGCACTGAACGAGGTTTTCCTTTCAAACAATAGAGCTTCCTTCAAACACACACACACACACACACACACACCCATTCAGAGAAAAACACGTACCCAAGATTCCACCCTCACAATTGATACACACCCCCGTAGAGCAGGACGAGCAAAACGATTGTCGTCGTCGTTATCGTCGACTGGTGTCTTCGGCATCAAGACATTTCGCTCCCATTGCCCGAGAATGCACACAAATCGTGAAGCTATTTTCCTATGCACACACACACACACACACACACACAGAAAACTAAGAGAGTAATGATGCGTGGAGTGAGGTGAGATTAAACGGCCAATATGCCATCCGGATCTTGAACGTTTCATCCTCGGGATGCTCGTCGTTTAACGGACTAATCACAAACGTCAAACAAGCGAAGCAAGGGGGCCATCGTCGTCTGTCGTCCGTTTCCTTACCTCGTTGGCAATAAATTGAGCGTAAGTAATGGAATCAATCATCCTCCATGGGCTCGAGCTCAGCCGGGAAAACAAATGGAGCACAATTACGATTGGGGTGTTGTTGTGCGATAATGGCAAGGATGAGTGAACGTAACGATACCAGAGACAGTAATGAGAATGGCTCAAAATCAAATGAATGAAAATTTTGTTATATTTTTACTATATAAAACTGAAACTGGCAATTGATAACACAAATAATCCAATAAGTAATCAATATGTACTTAAACAGATATAAACAAAAAAGTAAGGGGTTTCTTTACAAAAACAACTTAGAACACACTTAAGGTGTTCTATTTTGATATTCATTGCACCTATTTAACACACAGATGAAACAATTTGCTTGCAGCCAAACAAACATTAATATTTCAATTAATCCAGCGAAAAATCGATTTACGACGCCGAGGCCTCTACACCGAGCAGCACAACGGTCTCGGGCAAAGAAGTCTACAAACAAATGCAATTGCGTTTGCCATTCCTCTCCCGCAAAAAAAAAACACATGCTGCAACTTTTTAGCCCAAAAATTAGATTGCTTTTCTCGACGTTCACAAACACAAACGGTTTGCGGGGCATAATGAGCAACTTTAAACGAGTTCTTCTGCCCGTTATTGTTTACAGCGCAAGCGGGGAGGAAGGCAGTACACAACCTTACGCCCTCCTCGCGCAAGTTTCATCGCGAGCGCTAACTACAACTAATGACAATTGTTTTGCATTTTCCGTCATTTTGCATTTCTCGTGTTTTTTTGTTTTATTTTAATTTTTGTTCCTCTTTCCTTTGCGCCACCCATTTAAATGGGCTTTTCGTCTTGTGTTTTGTTTGCCCGACCGGCCCGGGTCCGGGTCCGGCTTGCCGAGTTTTATTGTTCTATTTTAGCACTTTTGCGTGCTGTTGTGCACAGCACACTGGGTGCACTCCGGGTTTTCTCGGGTTGGCGTTTAATATTTTTAAACAGTTCGTGCCTTTCGTGGGAAAGATTGCACGGGCCGCGACGGGCAAGAAAGCAAGTTAACGAAACGCGGCGTCGTGCCGACCGAGCGCAACGCGCGGTGCATCCACCACCCACTTTCGTAAGTAATTTACGATGCATTTACCACACACACACAGCAGTACATGGTGCGACTGGGGCGCACTGGGGTGAACGAGAGTAAAGTGGCATTTGTGCGGGTATTACATCCACAGGGCCGTACGTGCAAATGTGTAGCACACGTATGGTGGTTCTGAAAACAACAACATCAGCACCGGCACGGTAAATTCCGTTTACATCCAACTCCACACAAGATGCTACGTGGAGTGTACGTGCGCAAACAGGGTTAGTGGAAAAGTTTCTCAAAGGTGGTGAAACTTTTGAAGGATTTTTGGTTGTTTAGTTTTTAAATGTAAAGCAAGTACAAGCAAACGTAGAACCACCCAAACGGTACTGATGAAACAGGGCCCTTGCAAGAAGCAAAATACTACAGAGTTCTATTTTACATTCAGCAGAGTCGTACTAGGCAATAACTAAAGGGCATGAATTGTCCAATAGGATTATCTTCTTTCAAAAACTGTTAATTAAAAATTTACCGGAAATTAAAAATTCTCCTCAATCAATAAGATTGTGGTCTTCAACGAGTGTTCATTGATTAAACTGTTTCTCTCTCCATATTCTATTTTTAATTATAAATATCATCTCATGCCTGGATGGATGGGGCACTCTCCTCGCCTCTCACAAGTCCAGCAGCAAATACAGTGTGCCGATTGATGGTGGCGAGTGTAAACGAACACAAATCAAACACTCACCCATAATACTAAATAAAAACAAACACCACAGTTTACCCCCCCCCCCCCCCACTGTTAGCAGGGTGGACAAGGCGAGAATAAAAATCTTTCAACCAAAAATTCGTAAACCATTTAGCGCCTTTGCGTAAACCCAGCTTAAGCGAAACGCCACCGTTTTGGGGTAAACTTTGTTGTTTACGTGTAATCGGGTAACTAGGTGGTTTGTTTTGGGTGTCATATTCAAGAAAATTAGTTGTGAACCATGTAGCTAGGGCGGTTTTCAAATTGAATTCTCTTTTTTCCTGTTTCTTTCTACCATTTTTACGAGAATACAGCTCCGAAAGTGCGAAATATTTCACTTACGTATCTGAAGACTAAGACAGTACACAGCTTGTGACGTCATCGCTGGACGCCAGACGTTCTTCTACTTGATTGACGGATGTTGCAGCAAATTGACATTCATCTTCCCGCACTTGATTAGGTGTAGCGTTGCATGTGGCTTGTTGAGTACGCTGGAAGTAGCAAAGCAAAGAAACAAACGTTGTAGAAAATTCAATGAATTTCAATAAATGGTGAAACAAAAAACACACGATACGATGGTAAAAATGGTACGCACATGAAAGTAAAACATAAATGCACCCCCCACACACCCGGCGTTCGAACCACGAACAAAGGCGAATTACATGAGCGAAATTTCATTTTCTAAATGGCATACAACATAATTCCGCCCATTTCCTAGGAGGCATTACCCTCATAATAATTTAGATTATTTTACCTTTCACCTCACTTTATCTCTACTCGGTGGAGGGAGTGCGTTTGCCGAGGCTAAACGAAAAAGGGTTTTTAAAATTACACTCCCACTGCCCCAGGAACCGAAATACCAGCACCAGCACGCGGTACCGGGTTCCGAATCGTTTTTTATTAGTTTAACCTTCATTTTTCTTCCAGCCAGCTAAGATGACTTTGGCCATCGCAGCGAAGACTTCATTGTCTTGCAAACGTTCTGTGGGCCGGAGAATAAACCCTCGCTTTTGATAAAACGATAACCCCGAGAAAAGGTAACATCGCCCCTTGCGTATTCATTGCTCTATTGAATCTCTCTCGCTCTGTGGGCGACCGAAGACAAAATACAGGTGTGTCGGGTAGATGGTGTAAGTCAAAAGAAAGCGGTATCTTTTATGATAGACCTTTTAAAATAACATTGCACAGTGGTAGAAGAAGAAAATAAAACAATACAGAAAAGGGAAACATTTTTATCGAAAAACTTTAACAGATGGTAGATGCATATGCTCAAGGTTAAACGTACACTGAAAAATGTTTCTCTACACCCTTTACCCATTCTGTATCACTCCGGTTCAACACAGCCTTTAAAGATGTTTTATTCCTTCTTAAAAATGTACCTTGAAAACTCACACGACATCCTTTCCTTATTCCCTCCTCTCACAAATCATTTTTCTTTCCACAACCGGTTGTAACGATTGTTGTAACTTCTTCGACGTAGACGAGCGGGCGCTCAACAAATGCATGAATAATAAATAACTTAAAAGATCATCATTATAACTGTCGGGAAAAACGAGGAAAAGGGCGTTAGCCGAAGCCGCAGATCCTGGGGACAGATCGGTTCGATAGAGTAAAGCGATAAGAAAAGTTACCCCACCGGGTAATGTTAAAGCAAAGGAAAGGGAACCCACCTTTCTGCCCCCTCTAGCCACTGCCTTTTATAACACAGTGGACCAACTTTTGGAACACGCGTTTTGTGCATAAATTTGCTTTTCCTTTTTGCTCGAACGCTGTTTTGACTTCGGTCGACTTCACAGATATACGGGAAGCGGGAAGTTGGCGGTGACGAATGGAAACTGTTTTGATGACAAACCACAAAGACGAGGAACGTGCCGGATCAGATCGGAGCAAAAGGTGTAAACGTGATCACAATTCTTCCCCGGTTGAAAGGTGAATCCGAAATGATCGATCAGAGGAACAGAAGATGGATGGAAAAGTTTTTTGGTGTATAGAAAGTTTTTTAATAGAATTGGCAACAGATTGTTGTTGTTGGATTTAGCAGAAATACTAAATTAAAAATGTTTAGTAACATTATTGTTTAAAGTAACTGGAGTTCTGATTTTTATTAATTTATGTAATATTCATTACACGTTTTTTGGTGAAGCGACCTTATTATATTTGTATCGAATCTTCAATCACTGTTTGAAAACAATTGAAAGCCTTCATCACGGTGGCAAAATCACATCACGTCTGGCAGGCCTGGTATTGATTTGCCTTTACCCAAATAAGCCACTCAGTAGCAAACGTTAAATCCAAGCTGGAGGTCTATAAAAAAGGATCAATAAAATGTAAAACCTCACACGCATAAGCTGTGCCAAGGATGAGAATATATAGTTTCCCTCTTGATGAAGCGATCCTCGCATATCAGCGACAAACAATAAAAAAGGATCCATATTTTCCCTCCGCGACGGTACGATGATATCTCCAATCAGCGGGAAACCGAAATCGCTCATCGCTTGACAACCCAAGCCACCGTCTTCACCGGCCGGACGAGGTATGTGACTGTGTGTCTGTAAGGGTGTCTGTAAATACTAAACGAACAACAACAAAAAAAGCAACAACTTCTACTGCACCCGCTTACACCATTAAGTAACCATCCCAAGCTCTCCATTTGCTAGATGCTCCAAGATTTCCATTCCGTTTCCTGTCGCTCGCGAAGGAACAGCAGCAGCAGAAGAACTTTTTCGAATAACTTTTCAACTTTGTCATAAATTTGGAGCCAAACGAGGGTTTCCTTTTGCTGCCGCAATCTCCCCCCCCTCCCTCTCCTTCTACCCCTTGAACGCTCTTTTGTTCCCAAAGGCTCGTAAGAATGATTAACGGCCCCTTGCAAACCGTGTCCCGTGCATGGGGGTTTGTGGGTTTTGTTTCTCAAAGTGTACGGGCAAAAAGCGACAGAAGCAGACATTCGTTGCTAGTGAAGACGGTGATGGTCGAAATGTGGGATACAGACTTACTAAGTAAGTAGCGGAAACCATTTCGGTAGCAAAGCCTACATGCCTATGTCATCCCGTGTAAGCTGCGGGGCAGCTTCGAATAAGTGGAAATTGGGATCATGCGTGCAATTACCTGCTGTTTTAAACTTGTTTTTAGTTTACACGAGTTTCGCTGTGGATGAGTAGAGCTTAAGGAATGAAAACGATTTATTTTGAGTACAATTGGAGCTTAATACTATTTCACATTTTTACAGCAGTTAGGCAAGAAATGCTTGTAATTGTATTGCGTGATATCAAGGTATTTTTCTCTATATAATCCAATCTCACACAAACCACAATACTGTAACATTTAAATGACAGTTCTAAAGTTGACGAAACGATGTTAAGACAACGAGATTTTTCTACAATTATCTACTCCAGAATAGTTTCCATAATATAAATTATTCAAATATTTATGTTAACAAAACAATACAGCAATATGGATAAAAGCCTTCGCCGCTATGCACACATTGCTCTGCACTTCAAAACATTCTCTTTCATTCATGATGCCTCAGGTTCCTTTGCACTTTAAACAACTCCAACCCATTCACATGCTACATCCATCCTCCATCCATTCTTCCACTTATTATCTTTGTTTTACCGAACGTACAAAATTTTGGATAAAGCAACGAGGAATGTAGGTTAAACATACTCATCCAACATCACGGCGAGATACACGCAAAAAAAGCCCCCACACCCACAAACCGGAGCTCAGCGCAACAGCGAAGCTCATCAAACCATCCAGCCCCGCGTTCCCCGATCCAACCCGGGCCGTATTAGCTGTGGCTAACCGTTAATTCATGAGCTATTTGCCGCGAGTTTCGCTGTAACTCGATTCCTTCAGCGCCGGCTCAAGGATCGAGCTCATTCGCCGGGTTCGCTCGAAAGCCGCCTACCGGTATTAGCACGATGTGGTTGGCCTTTAGCACATTAGACAGACCGACCGAAAGCTCCATTCGGTTGGACGGGTATGGGCGAAAACGGGGTCTAGTTGCAGATGATGGAAGGGTCGGCTGTCGGCGGTGCCGGAATTCACTCTGACGGTAAGAAGATTTATGAGCTCGTGCAACAGGATATCTTCATAAGTGTGCTTCCAGGCACACCCCGAACCACCGCGCGTTCCTCATTCGCCCCTGATTTGCAACAGAGGGAGGAATACCCGAGCACTTCGGTTCCGGGGATGAAGACGGTTGCGCTGGTGCAAAATGGTACCGTTTACGTCAGCGCATAATCGTTGCAACCGTCAAAGACGTTCAAGTGCGACCTTCTTCACAGCGAGCGAGCTGTGTGTGTATGTACATGGCACAACCAGCTTTCATATGCAAATCCGTCTCGCTGCCTTCGCCTGATCCATGAAAAAAGGCTAACGCTACTCCGCCTTGTGTATACATGCACCCGTGGTGCACCATCCGCAGTCCTGGAGGGGGGGGTGGCAATAATAACAACAGTAATGGAACAGAGCAAAAGCAAAAAAGCCACCGGGACAAGGTGTCGAAAGTTTTTCATCAATCTTCGACCGAGAAGAGCCGCTGTACGCGGTGTGAACAGGGTCGCCCGTACTCGTTGAGGCAGAGATTTATGAGATTTGTGACCAAACTTTCAAATCCGACGTCATCATGCAGCCGCGGGAATCGCATCGTGATGGAGGGTGTGCAACGAAGACTGATGGAAACTAAACGGTGCACTCCCCCCTCCTCCTTTTTTTTCTAATGAACTTTACTGACGAGTGCGGGTGCGGCAATATTACGAGTGTTGCGAGCAGTTTTTTTTTGTGTGTGCCATCGTTACATTTGCATGATTTATCCAGAGTGCTGCAATTGACGGGCAGGGATTCTTGTGCAAAGATGCAATAGAATTTAATCCACCTGGTTTCTTTGGAATATGTTACAGGATGTATTTCCACCGAGGCGTTCATAGGCATTTCTCAGAAGCTACACTACATTGCTCAGGAGAATATTCTTTGCATTATTATATGCTGATTCTTGAAGGATTTCCAAGAGTTTACAAGAATTTGAAGCAAAAATGTGTGCTCCTTATGTTTTGGTTGTATATTAACACAAAGCATACTCTTTACATATAGCGGGAACAGCTGAATTACAGTCGTTGGAGGAATATGAAGAATAACATCCGAGAATCTTTGACATCATTCATGATGTTCGTACCTCAAACTCAATTGTTTCCTTATTTTTCATAAATATCAGTTTCTTGGGTCTTTTCATTAAGTTTTCTTAGGGTTTCAATGACTTTTCAAGACTTTTGTTATAAAGTGATCCAGTATGGAATGCAACCTGTGGTTTTTAATGCCGTAAGATGCAGGATGCTCATAACAAGTGTTGGTTTACTCAAACGTTCATTTTGCTCAAGCATCAACGGTTCTTTATACTACTTTATCAAACTAGATAACTAAAATTAACGCAAAACTCAAAATTACACCTCCTCAACATAAAAATAACGCCTCCCACACGTATAGTTCCGTAATAGCTGATGATAATCTTAACCCTACCAGCTGAGCTTGTCACGTCCTGCGTGCTTTAGGTGAACGTGGACTCCTACCAACCATCGATTCCCCCGGTTCCGCAGACGGGTGATAAACTTCATCAATACACGAAATGAAGAAAGAAAACGACTGACAAACGAACATCTCAGCCCAAACACGTACACACATACATCTTTCACACGCATTTCATCGGACGAGCAGCTATAAACGGAAACCATCACTCAATAGCTCGATAACTACACAACCAATCACTTACCTACACCAACGCCAACGCCCCTGGTCATCCCCGGTGTGGGTCACACGGTCTTCACCAAGCGAAACGATGGCCACCATACCGACCCCATCGCATCGGAGGACGCAGGACGAATGTTAAGGACGGATATTTGATTATGTTATTAAGTGAACAAATATTCCCTCGAAACGATGTTCCCTCGTCGATGTGTCTTGCTGAAACCGAACTGCTTCGCCCGTTCCAACTTCTTCGTGTTGTCGTTGTTGACAAAAACGGATACAAACACAATTTTGTGTCTAGCTTCTTGTTACTATTCGATTTCCTTCCTCTTCAGGGTGGTGTTTTTTTTTCGTTCTCTCTTCTTCTTGCCTGGGTGACACAACACATTGGAATTCCTCGTTCGAGAGATTAAGCACGCAGTTGTCAATTGATGAAAGTCTAACAAAGACACACCAGCGCAGTCGAGGCACGCGATTTAATACATCGACTGGAGCTTTCTGGGCACTCAGCACACTACAGTCAATGTGCTGTGTCTTCCCCCCATCATGACCAATGCGTGGGAGAAAAACTTCCAAACAGATTTTGTGCCTTTTTTGTTTATCTCCCGGACGGATGTCAAGTTTTGTTGCCGTCCCCGTTCAAAGACAGCCTGGACACAAGTTTTCCGTCAAACGTAGGGCCCAACCCCCTGTTTGCCGGGCCAAAGACAAATTAACTTTGCAGCGTGGCTGAAGCATGACCGGGCCGGGTCGGTAAAATCGAATCATGGAACGTACAGCGTCCCATTGAAGCGCGTTACCAGCAAATGTCCTACGGCGCTTCGAGTGGCGGTGAGCGTTGCCGAACCGTAGCCGGAACCAACCCGAGAGATGGCCCCATCTTACTGACAGTATCAATTTTCGGTCAAGCATTGCGTAAAAGGACACATCTCTTGTCGCGATAAGAGAGCAAGAGAAAGAGCGAGGGAGAGAGAGAGAGGGAAGGAGGCTGGGACACAGCCCGAGCCACCGCACCGACGTCAATGCCAACGTCAAAATGCGAAGCCTGCCCAAACTACCCCGACTCGTGCCCTTGTTGTGCACTTCCCGGTGCGTTCTGGCGTAATGTGCCAGCGTTTCTTTGTGCCGGCGGCATCGTACTTTTATGTTGCCATTTTCCTGCTGCGCCTACCAGCCTCCCAAAATGCTGCCCAAAATGCGACCGCCGGGCATCGTCAGGAAAACGCATGTCCCGGGACGGAAAATGTCAACGTGGCTTGGTGCCTGTGTTCGCTGGGCTTGATGGAAAGATTGAGCAAAGAACAACTCGAAACGAAAGCAAAAACAAAAAACCAACAAAAAAAGCCGAACCACATGAACGTCTCATCCCAAAACCCGATACCGACGAAGCGGTAGAATTATCGATTCCATTTGCACTGGGCACCAACGGCAGGGCAGCGTAGCCCGATTCCGGGCACGTACCGGCAAAGGGCCGATCGAATAAGCTCGGAAAAATCCACCGAATTAGCATCCGCTTGTAGAATGAGGATTTAAGCGCTTCGATTATTTTGAGACACTGAATCGGTACTCGATCAAAATCCGGCACTCCGGCCGCTGGCTTGGCTGGTGCGCTCTGGTGGGTTGTGTTCTCGAAACGGACAGCGATTTTATCACACACACACACACGCACGCACACACACACACAAACACATACCGTACCGGGCTGTCTAATGAAACTTCATGAGGGCACTGGATTTTGGGGCAGATCCGAACGCTGGTTCTCGTCCTGGTAGCAATCGGTCTAGAGAAGAGTGGGTTTGAAAGCCCTTTAAATTGTCCCATGGATTAGCATTTGAGGGAAAGATTGAGAACATCCATTTTATTTCAAAAAGGGAGTATGTCTAGCACAGCTCATCAGAAGGATATTGTAGATTATGAGAGATTTGAGCAATAGTTTGTGAATAATCATGATTTACTACGCTGTCAACTACTAAACATCATTTCATAATTATATAATCATTCATCATTATGATATAATTTTCATTTACTCGATTACCACTAACTATTTAAGGTTAACTTTCAAAGCCTCAAGATGTCTAATTAAACTACGCTTCGGGATGTGTCATTAAACTACCATCTCGGTGTACGTTCTTACCTTAATTTCTTATGTACATCAATGACTCCTCCATCCTTACTTCCAGCTTTATCCGGCAAGTGATACTATTTAAATAAATTTCCTCCTCCAACGGTATACAACCGGCTTCAAGATGTTACGCTTCGCCTGAGAAAACACCGATTGTCCTTCGCGGCGTAATTTAAACGTGGCGTGCAGTTTACTGCACGCAACATCCCCTAAAGCTACCACCATTTGCAGCGATACGTTACACGCCACGGCACCACCGTGCGCAAGAAGCCGGGCAGGGCAGCGATACATTCTTGCCAACTATTTGCTTCTTCTAGCAAACACCTACGATGTTCCTACCGGGATGCATTCGATTCTCTACACAATCCCGTCTCGCAGCAAACGCATTATAAAGCAACCTGGTGCGAGTGCCAAACCGGGTGCCACACAAAACCGACAAAGACACCAGGCACGCGTGCTGTAAGCGTAACCGTTTTGCCAATAATTTTGCCCGGACCCGGCAAGGTGATCCCGTACAGCCCGGGTGGTTGTGTGTGTGTGTGTACACAGCCAAAAAGGTGCAATACAACGCACAACAATAACAGACCGACGGGAGGATTTCTCCGTCCAAGAATAGAGCCCGGGGAAGGGGCGGGAGAAGGGAACGGCAGCAACACGGTAGCGAAAATCTGTTCCGCTATTTGCATAAACAACTTCAATATTAATTATGGCGAATTTATTGCTAATTTAAGTCCCTACATTCGACTACCGCGTGCACCGACGATCCGGCGTGTGTGTGTGTGTGTGCCGTGTGTCCCGAACTCAGTCGTCCCCGTCATTACACGGGCTGATGCACACTCGCACGGGACGACACCTTTTGGGGAGGAGGATCGATGGGCAGATGATGGTGTTTGCTCAACGGGAAAGGACGAGAAGTTGCTTCCAATAGAGTCGCATTTTGATACGACACTGGAGAGCCTTCCCGCTTGTACTTTTGAGTGTATTTGTGTGTGTGACAAATATAAAACAGTCCCTTTGTTGAAGCTTCCGTGCGGATGGGTCTATTTGTGCAATTTGGACGAATATTTTAGACAAAACAGTGGAATTTTAAGTGGACAAATCAACATATTCAAATATTTAAAGTCATTGAGCAGTTTTCTCACTGTTTTCAAAAAATATTGAAATAAATTAAACTCATTTTAAAATGAAAAATTCTCAATAAACGATATAAAAACATCAGTAAAGACCTTAAAAATGCGAAAAAACGGTCATATTGTCCGTCAAAGATCCAGATGAATGCATCTTCTCCTAATTATTTCAATCACCTGCTCATCGCTTATCTTCCCCTATATTAAATTATGAATATTTATACACCAGCTAATCCAGCCAGGCAGACACATCGTTCCCATTCCCCAACTCTACCCATACCATACCTATACCGAGGGTACTCTTTAATAAGCAAATTAACTAAGCTCATTACCCTGCTCACGGTCGGCTGCACGTACACGGGATCTAATTAATGTCACACCTCTCTCACACTCACACACACATACACTCATAAATGTCTAACCCCGTGTGTGTATCATGAGCCGAAGCAAAGCGTTTAATTTATTTAACACTTTAACCACTCGTTCCCCATTAACGATTTATCTTCATTCTAGCAGAGCATTAATTTTTCCCAGCGTATGTGTGTGTATGTACGTTTTTTCTTTCTTTCTTTTTTGTGCACGATCTCTCACTCCCTTTGTTGTTGGCCAAGTTCCGGCTCAACCGTCCAAGTGGAGTGGAATAAGACCTTACCACCTTCTACTGTTTCTAGAGATCATGCTGTGAAGTACACGCTTTCGTCACCTTTACAACCCTTCCTGCTACAAGCACCTTGGTTGTACCATGGCTATGATCCACTCACCTGGGCGGGGAAGGTAGTGCAAAAGCGACAACAACAAAAAACACGAAACCTTCCCCAAAGTGACGTGTCAACCGGCCAAAACGAAACTTGTCCATAGTGCCCCGGACGAGTTGTGTCGAGTGAGCCACCGCGATCCTTCTCGCACTCCTCGACCGTGTGCTGCTCAAAACCCATCGTCACTAAGAGCCGGGGGTCGTTCAAAGGACTTTTGCTACACGCAATCCCGCCCGCGCAAGGCCCTTGGCAGCGGCGTTTCATTCGAGAGTCTGTGTGAACCGAACGAGCGTCTTCATTCGCTGTGTGTGTTTGTGTTCCTCGTTGTGATACACTTTATAATGTGTGCACACACTCGAGCGAACGATCAAAGGACATTATTTCTCGGGGAGCACACACACACAAACACACAAGCAACATATACACCCTACTTATGTTGCTCGTGATACTTTAGCAGTCGGCGATTTTGGAAGAAAGGGGCAGTACGCGTCTTTGTAGAAGCGTGTAGCAGCACGAACATGCACGGAACCGTGTGCTACCGCCACACGCGACAAATAACATCATAAACACCGTCGCCGACAATGATGACGATGTTGCCGTGTCCGCCGCCCGACCAAGACGTCCCGCCCAGGCCAAAATGCGCCAGCTTGGACCTTCTCTTGGATGGTGTAAAATTATGAAGTCACGAGCTTGCTGGCAGGAGCAATATGTTTGGGGTGAAAGTTTACAGGAAGCAGCTATGTTACCGATACACTTCCTCTATCGATGGATGCCATTTTGTACGTGGTAGCTTGCGGGAAGGATGAATTTTTGAGATGCAAGCATAGAGAATCGAAGGCAGGAAATAGCACATTGTGTACAGAGATGGCAAGAACTATCAAAGAAACATTACACAACATTTACGAAGACAGTGAGAAGTTGTCAAAAATAACTTCTGTGGGAAAAGTCTTAAATTATGAGACAATATTAACTGCTTTCACATATCTCAACCTATAGCATACGGCAATACATTTAATTAGCATTAGAGCCACTTTATTACGTGATTATTAAATGATTGTCCTCTCAAAAATGATCGTTCGTTCATGTCGATTAGTTTGTTTTATTGTAATCGTTGTACATTTGTTACAAAAAGTACCATAAAAACCATAAAAACCGAGCTACTAAAAACGACACCGATTGTGGTCAGACAATCAGTACGTATCGCACATCACGCACTGTCAACTCCATCAACCGTACACTGCCAGCCATTTACACCATCATCAACACCTCGCTAGAAACAGTGGCTCGTGCCCCGATCAGTAAGCCACACATTACATTTAGTTGAATTACACGATGAATTAAAAAATCATACAATACGTTCCCATTCCCCCCCGTACCACCAGTATGGGGGGGAATGCGCACGGAATGGAGTGGAAAATCCCAACCCAAAACCGCATCCGCGCAAATGCATGCGTAAGCATTATAACGATCAAAACAGTTAGTGGGCCGTTAACTGATACTAACAACCGGTTGGCCATAACTGGCTGGAGCGCAAAACCCATTATTGCCCCAAAAATAGCTTCCACAGACACACACACAATCCCAGCTGTGTACACCCTTCGCGCACGAAATACGTGCGCACGACCCGCAAAACACGCAGCCGAAGCCGGGGTTGAAGGCCTGGCCACTTCCAGTCATCGATTGGAAATTGAAACTAGCACAGTTTCCACATTGCCTGGTTGTGTATTTCATTGCCAAAATACAAAAGTGGAAAACACAACCTTCTCGTTCATGCGTGAAAACAATTGACGAAAACTTGACGTGTTTGAGGAACATTTTCGAACGATCGACGTACGGAAAAGGGGGAAAGTGAATTTTGGTTTTTTGCTTGCTCCAATTCGCCACACGGGTCATGTTTGATTGGTTGGTTGGAAGGTTAAGTGGAAATGCTTGCTCACCGGAAGGTGAAAGTATCATTAAACCATTTAATCGATGTATTTTAATATTCTTCATCATATTTTTAATTTTTTTTTACTACAGCAAATTCAAAGTTTGTTTTCGAGCTGCTTTAAGTATTGTGTTTATTCCATTAATATGTTTTATCAATTTAGTTTAATAAGCTTAAAGTCTATTAAGGTAATTGGTAAAATGTATAGTAAATTCAAGTTAAAACTACTGTTGAAGTAAATAATCATACACAAAGTGATACCGCGCGCTGATCGATTAATTAAATGTACCAACCGAATGAAATTGTCACATGTAAACGGCCCCTTGTCTCGAGGCCCCCCCCGAAGCAATCAATGGCACGTCCCATCGCCATAAAACAACGCTCGCGAGCAACCAACACCACCGTTCGCAATTGATTTATGCGTGTTGCATGTGCCATTCGGGTCCCATGCATCCATGCTGTCGGGCGCTGCCGTGCGACAACATGGAATCCCCATCAACATAATCACCATCATCGGTGTGTCATATCGATGCCCCGAACAGTGTGCACTTCACCAGCAGTTCCCTACGTCAACAGTTACTTCGACGTACATATCAAACCACACACCCGTTGTGTGCGAGTTCGTGCGTCAAAATCTGCAAGTTACAATTCATTCACCTCCGCGGGAACCCACCACAACACAGCGCTAATTGCTAACGACATCAACCCGAAATGGTAGTTCGCGGCCAGCCAGCCAGCCAGCCCGGTCCGAGCCGAGCGAAAGATCCACTAGATGGGCAACAATTATCCCAAAGAGAGTGATAATTACGCTTACAAGCATTTGCACGCACGCCGAATCGTCGACTAAATCGGCCGGTGCAACGTCCAGCCCTGTCGAGCCTGTGTCGGCGCTTTGGCTCCTCCTCTCTCTCCCTGGAATGGAACTACAAGCGTCGACGGCCAGTACAAGGGTTTGGGGATACCACCCAGGGGGGCTTCAGACACGGAAGTGGCGGTACATAATTTCTCAGCAACAGTACAACAATCTACCGCCTCTACAGACACCGAGCGCTCGAGGTAAGAGTTCAATTCCGAAACGATACAACGGGGCTGGCACGCCGGTGTATTTCTGTGTACAGTCTACAAGCCTGAGAGGGAAACAGGCGTGCGCTTTCGTGACCCGGGGACACATTCCGGGGGCGATTGCAAACATGCAGTTATGCAATGTTTACTGTTACGGCCGTTTCACTGCGGCGTGCAGGGTGCATGCGTGCTTACGAGCGCGTGCATACACTTGCAGTCCAGTTGTAGTTGCAGCCAAACGCAGCAATGGAGGCGCCCGGTGGCGTGTGAAAGGAAAAGAATAATAAAAAGAGCATTGACAAAAAAATTAACCACTTTTCACTCGCTTTGTACAAGTAGAAAATACAGGTTTCTAGTAGAAAATGCACTCATCGTAGCTTGGTAAGGGTTGGAAAGATAATTACCGAACATGAAGCGTAATTAACATGATTTCCTAATAGTGCACGTGTGTTATCGTATCCAAAAAGAAAAGAATTCTATAGTTGACCAAAAAAGTCACCGTGTAGTTTTTTTAGGAAGAGAATGAGAACAATTTAACTTCATTAATAAAACGTACGTATGTACATTTCTCGAGCAAAATGAGCCCACCGTATGTGATCACCACCTACAACGGCTCACCTCCAAACGAGATTCGGGTTTCCCTTTTTTGTTGGCTTCGTCCTCTCATTTCCTTTTTGGCAAAAATGTTAAGTGGTGGTAAAACATCTGCTCGCCTCATGCATGCTTGGCCGCTTATGCAATTGGAAACTTTTTTCAACCACCACCTTCCTTCTCACCACTGGGTTCACCCAAAAATGTTAATCGAAACACGGATGCACGGACAACCCACGGGGCAGGTTGGGCCGGTTGGAGTTTAATGAAAAATGTATAAGCTCGCAGGCACGCAAAGACGACTGACTGAACTATGATTCCTGGTTTAAAAGCTTCCGGTCACACCCCCCGGAGAGCTTTAATATTTAATCCTAGGCCGCTGAGCTGAGGCTCCAGATACGTTCGAGGGGTTGTGGAGTGGAGCCAGCATGGATGGTGGTGCATGTGGGTGAATAAATAATGTTCTGCTGAAAGCTTGGCGTTTCTTTCAAAATGTCTTGCTAAGTGGAAGTTAAAACATTGATGGGCTTTAACACGTGAAAATGGGAAAAGAAGGAAGAAAAAAACACCTCGCCAGTGCGTGGTACAAGCAATCAAACGAAATTAGAATTCAATTGCATGGAAATGAAGAAAATGAAATAACTTTGTTGTCTCTTTTTTTTTTTTTTGAGTGGGAACAGGAGATTCCAGCGACACGAATCTCACTGTCATGGATCTTCTGTTATTCACCTGTTGTTGTGCTGTTTGTTTTTGTTTCGGTTTCAACTTTTATTGCAGTGACATTGCCGTAGAAAGGAATGACAAGCAACAATTGGTAACTAGATAAATTCATCTACACGTTAGTCAGCATTTCCACGTCCTAATCGTTTTCTATGTCGGTTACACTACAATAAACAATCGAAAGAAATGTAAGACTTGCAACACATTCATATTGAGCTTGAAGCTCACACAAGTTACGATAAACTAGTAACACACGCATCAAAAGCTGTTAGAGATGCTATCTTCTTAATGGATTAGCAAGTAACAGCGTGACCCTAACCTTTAAACCCCAATGTTTTTCAATCGAAATGAGCAAACCCCGCAAGCATGCTAATGAGGCAACCGGTGCAACATGCTCTACACCATCGATCGACAGCCAATCACCTACTCACGTTCCCCTATAGTGGGCCCCCAGTCACATTGCAGCTGGTGGAACAAACTTTTCACTCCCTCCCTAAAAAACTATTCGCAACGCAAGCTTCCGACATGTAAAAGGGCACTAATCGACCCGTAATAAACCGCAATGTAAAGCAAACACGTTCGCAAGTATGCAAATAAAGCCTCTGCTTCCCTTTCGCTGTGCCCCCTCTGCAGGATGGCAGTACGTTCGTTGTTCGTGATAAAGAACACACGAGCTCCAATTGGGGAGTGTTGCACGTACGCGCGTATGAAAATCGCACTCTCCGCTTAAGCAATAAAAGGGGAAACACACACACACACACGGCCAGTGCAGCAATTCAATTATTGTCACAAATTGCATCCTAATCCACAATAACGAGCCACATTAACGCAGCTGTTATCTTACTGTACTCTCGTCCCCCGGAACAGTTTAAACGTGTGAACGGGGAGAGCGGCGTTGGTCGCTTTTGTTGTTTTGGTTTATCCAGCAAACCCCGCTAGCTGATCTGTGATTTTATTGCCGCGGATTTATTGGCCAGCATGCATGCATAATACCTCTTTCCTCTGCTGGCATATTCAAATAAAATCTGCAACCAACCTGTTCAAAATTGACCTTAAAAAAACCTTAAACAGCCCAAACAACAAGCAATCCTTGTGCCTTTTGGCACCGACTGTATTGTTCAGGTGTGTGGTGTGTGTGTCCAAAAAGGTCAAAAGCGGAAAACACGAATTATGCTACCCACCTGGTTTTTTCCTCTCTCTGTTTTGTTTTCATTGTACATTAAGCGGGCTTTCTGTAGTTTGCGTTTTTGGGTGGGTGCAAACGGAAGAATATTTATTTCATTCCATATGCGGGAAGTGTCCGGGAAGTGTTAAAATATTTGACCCAACGTTCGACGCTGGAAGCTGGACAGCTGTGGAATTTATGTGAGGATTTAATTCGAGCCTGCTTTACTACACCGCTCGGCCGCTTTTTTGCAATAAATTTTTGCTCCAAATATGCACGCAAAACCACCAAACATGTACACACTTTACTGGGCCTTTTCTCGCCCTGGCCAACTGGTTTGTGTCCCAGCCTCACCCATTATTGCCAGTGCGAAATCCGTTCATTCAATCTGCTCATAATTTTATGATGCTTATCGTCGTCGTACAAAAAGCCCATAAATATATAATTACATACATCTCAGAGCGAATAAATTAGCCACGCGGTGCTTGCTCCCCGATTTGGCCCACCACACCACCGGACGACTGTTGTGACAAATTTTAGCACAATACACATCATTTCTCTTCCTCTCACACACACACACACACACACACACACACACACACACACACAACGCACAGCACAGTCAGTGTAGTGTAGCACTTTATTATGATTAGTGTTTTCCGAATCGATTAAAAGCGATAAAACTGCAATAGTGGCAAATTTGCAGAAACATTTCACCTCCACACACACGGCCTGCCACTGTCCATTAGCCGTGTGCTCGCAGTGCAAAGTGTACCGGTGTGTCCGGTGCCACCCCGAACTCCCATTACCCATCGAGATCGAGCAAAACTTTTCGCAAACGCTATCGAAAAAGGGACACCATACACGCTACCAGTGGCCCTTATTTGTTTAACGATATGGTTGGCACACAGACACACACACACTCACACGCGCTTACACGCCGTGTACACAAACTCACATTTATATAGTTAGGAAAAACGTTTTATGCACCTGAACCTGAGGCCCGGCCTTTGCTAAATTGGTTATATGAATTAGGGAACGGGTATTGAACCGAGCAGTCGGAGGGAAAAGCATGAAAGGGCAGCAAAACCTAATCATCGGTCAGCTGCATTCAACGCCCCCTTTTGTTGAGTGCAGCTGGCGGGGAGCGGAGTGCTAGTGCTTTCCCTCACCGGGTGGAGCCGGGTGGTGCCATCGTTGACGTAATGCAAGCGATAAGCGACCACCACTCTCGCCTTAAGGCGGGCGAGCAGTGGCCAGTTAAAGGGTGGCTCACAGCCGTAGCCCCTGCTATTGGGGCGGACTGGCGCAGGCTGTGGCAAGTAATGTGTGGCACACCGATAAGACTGCTAACAATGCACTCTGATAAGATGTGGCTGTGGGTGGGTGTGTGTGATTGTATACATTGTCACTCGGGAATCGCACCATGGATTGTTTGCAATCTGTGAAGAGAGCGAGAGAAAGAGCGTAAAGCTTGTAACAGCGAACTCGATCGATCCGGTGCTGGTGGCAAAGGTGAACGTAATTGGATAGGAATTTTTCAATCAGCAGCTGTGTGGTTGCTGCGGTTTGGGTGGATGAGTGTGTGTATGACCGAGGCACCGATACGGTCAGTTTGATAGTTTTTCAATGTCCTCGGGCAAGAATCATTATTTCACACAGCACACAAACACACACATCTTGCAGCGTGCACATTTTTGCTACGTTTTGCTGACGGAAAATTCAATTCACATTGTAACAAAACGTGTTTATTCGTAACTACACGCTCCTATAGCATACAAACTACAGAAAATTAATTATTTCGATAAAGAATAATGATTTAAAGTAAGGCAAACATTAATTTTTGGATTAAAAATAGCTCAATTATAAAGAATGGTACGCGTTAAGCAGGAAACAGACGAAACATAGAGTTCTATTTTGATTGCTTTGGTCATGGTTCTTTAAAAACAGGTAAGCACCATGTTAAAGTTCCCAATTGCTAAATATCGTATCAGTGTAAGGACGCAGATTGTTTTATTTTAAATTTCAAAAATCACAGAAATTTCATTTTTTAATGTCACTTTATGTTCATGTGATTGCTGTAATTTTGGTCCTTAAACGAGATGCATTAAAAGATTATCTCGTATGTTTATTACAATTAAATCAATTAACGATTGAATTTCCATAATTTACTTCCGTTACTTCCATTTCATTGCTTTTTTGGCCTCATAAGCCACCGCTAACACACTTGTACATCATCTTCTATGAATCGATTCCACAAATTTCCTTTATCAACACATATCGATGGAAACGCTGTTGGTAAATCAGTGTAAATTGATACATGAAAACAAACAAACTCTAGACAAACACTGAAACCTCGATCTAATGTACCCATCGTGCATCATCAAAACTAAACCTCATCAGCAACCAGCAAGTGCCGGCTACAATCACGCGCACACACTCACTTACAGCACTTTCCCCCCTCACAAAATCATCCTCCATCGCGTGTACCAACCAAACTTGACCTTCACCGCCACCGTTTTGTGTGATTAAGATTTAACGCAAATAATCCCGCCAAACTTTGGAAGCGGTGTGCAAGTGTTGCAAAACTTTTCCTTCCACTCATCCACACCCCCCCTTCCAACCCGAACCAATCTCCGCTCGCTTCCGGGACAGCAGCACTCGCCGGCAAATGGGATGAGCTAGTAGTTCGAGATGCTATCGAGCTTCTTGCGCCTTTAATGGCCTACTCGACCTTAATCTGCCTTTGCCATTGTATGAGTAGACGCACCCACCACACTTCATCAGTCGGCTTTCCCGCCCGACCCGTGCTTCTCATCGCCGTTCTTTACATTTAGTTTTGCCTTCCAGTAACACGACCCCTTTCGTTTCCTACCCAACCTACCTACAAAAGCGTGCTAAAGTGTGCTATTGTTGGAGGGCTTGATGAAACTTTAAATAAGTTCCTGCCCTATTGTGGGCATGGGGGGGGGGACCCCACTTCATCTCTCGCTCTTTCTCCCTACCACTTGTAAGCAGTACGTGATGCGCGATGAAAAGTGGAAACCGAACGTAACGGCATCGTACGTACGGGTTGTACCCGTTCGGTTGCTCGGAGCGGTTTCCCTTCGCAGGGCAACGACGCCAGTCGTCGAGTACGATTTTCGTCGGGCAATGAAAACAATTACAATAAATTACCATTAAATGAATCGCATGTAACGGCGATATTTATGGTGCTCAGCATAATCACGAGCCCGGGCGGCCGGTGAGGACGGGGGACAGGTCGATCGGTGTCGCCGAAACGTGCGTGTGTTCGTTTATGCTGAATTGGCTATCGGTATGGTTGGAATTTTGCGTCACACAGCCCCCAAATGAACTTCCGTGTTTTGCCCTTTTTTCCTCCATCGGCTTTCGCCGCTCCACGATTCCAAGTCTGATTGGCTTGCTCGAACACTCGAGTAAAGCTTTATCGTACCCGCGCCGATGTGTGCTCTCTATGAACACGGACAATTCATAAAACGAAAGCTAAGAATAACAATTGGCTACCGAGCGTAACCGAGGTTCCCGGCAATCGAGTTTCTCCTCCCGCAACGAGAGCTTATAAACGCACCAACACACACTCACACACACACACGCCCGTTGTAATATGGCGGATTACGGAAGCCGGAATCACCTTACCCTCCCGGCGTGTGGAAAGTGTGGAAAAGGAAGCTGCACGTACAGTGGAATTGATTTTCCAACAAGCAGATTTATGCGTCCCAAGGAAGAGAGAGAGAGACACGAATGGTACCGAGGGCCGTTGAAAAAACAATAAGGACGAGAGAGAGCATTAAATGAACAGCTGCAAATCCAATCCAGCCCGGTAGTGCGGGATTCGGGACCGGAGTGTTAATAAAATGGAACAATATTTATTTTCAATTAGACACGGGTAGAACGTCCGTTTCTCTGGTCGCTGGATTTAACGTTTGATGTAAAGGTGGGTCGCTCTCGATGATCGCGTCACCTGTGCGAGTGATGGAACAGTGTAAGGAATAGATTGGACAGTTTATGTTCTATTGTGTAGAGATAAAGGTGTTTACACTGCAAATATTTTAGAATGCATAAAAGCTCAACACTACACATCATACACAATTTGGTCCCGTGACCAGGATCACCAAACTAAACCTGCGTGTTTCTATTAAACAACACCCCTGGGAGGTCAAATTCCATACAAAACAATCGCTTCATTCGTTTCCTTCCAGTTTTCCATTCCATTACGCATTCTACAACCTCCCCATCGATACACAAACCAAACCTCAAATTGTCTATCAATTTAAGCTTAATCCCACGGTAATCAGTTTAGCTCCCGCAGCATACACAAATCTCATCGTAGTGGAAAGTTTTACTTAATTTTCGCTCCACCGTAACACACACACGACGCAAACCCGCTTATACACGTAATAGGGCCACCACCCATTTGCGCTAGATAAAACATTTTTACTCCCTTAACACATCCCCCCGCACCCCAATGATTGCTCTTCTTTCACGGTAAAACTCGAGTGACAACAATCAACGCGTAGGGGAAGGATGGAGGCCAGAAGAAAAAAAGCAGTTCCCATCCCCACCAAACGTACCGGAAGCAATGGCGCTTCCGTAGCCAAAAGCTTTACTTTTCGTCGGCTTAACATCTCTTCCGCTCGATTGGCTGAAAATCGAGGATTACGCGTTCGCCTTCTCCAGCAGCATCAACCGGGCCTCAGTTCGGGCTCGGGAGGAAAATTGAACAAGAAAGCAAAGCAAAAAAAATCAATCCCGCAACCATCGCTACCTCCTGCTGGGGCGTATTTTTGCTGCTCTACAAATTACACGTTCCAACCGTAGCTTCGGCATGTCTGTGTGGCCTCTTTATTCCAAGCGCCTACGCCTACATCTACGCCCCGCCCGGGTTCTCGACCAAAATTCCACCACCGATCATTACAAAAGAACTTGACAATTTTGCTGACTGCCAACTTTTGCCAACCCTTCTCCTCCCTACCCAAGTAGCACGCACAACCTTTCAAACCCGCAACTGTTATCGAGTGCCGGTGAAAAACTTTCTCGGAACGGTTCTTTCGGAACTTTCGGAAATCCATATGATTTTGCCGCAAAAAGACAAGCCCACGGTTGGGTTACGGGTAGACTAAGGAAATCATCGACTTTTAATCCCGCACAGGGAGAAAAGATAGAGCGAGAGAGAGAGACAGAGAACGAAACCGAATTTTCTTGGCCAATTTCCGACCGGAAAGGTACACCGGTATCGGAAAATCAACCAAAAAGTCCCTCCCAGCCACTAGCATAAGGGATTGCCCCTTTCGGGAATGTTATCTGTAAGCCCGAAGGCAAGAACGGACTATTTTCCAGCGCTTAGGTATTGTCGAGCAGAACAAAAAATCAAAGATCACAATCCCCTATGCGTCTAGAAATAAGGAAACCCCCCACCGGAAAGGCTGCTCTTTCTACGCATACTCAGGTTCGATTATTTTGAATACAGAAACATAAGCTTTACCCTTCCCGGTGCCACCAGGCCACCAGCGCCGTCAAATAATAAACTGATTTAAAAGGCTTTTCTTTTTACCAGGACCTACGGAGCATACGGAGATACGACCCGTACCACCCGTACCACATGCACAGGCGCTCGCTAGCTCGATTTTGTTAGATTAAATTATTAGTCTCGCTCGAACGGCTACGCAGCAGTGCGCCGCAGATAGTGGATGCTGTGCTGTGCTTCACGCATCGTTTGCTGCAAACGTATTGGGCAGCCGAACTATCGATAAATTCACATTTTCGGTTTGCTCCCAGCCGTAGCTGTGTGAGAAGGTTTAGAGAATTTAGAGAAAAGATAAACCAATTCAAGTTTAATGCACGCTGAAAGCGTCGATGGTTCCTAATCGGAGGGGAGGAGCGGAAGAAACTTCATTCGTGCTCGTGCGAACAGTTGAATATGGGATCGCTTTCCTATGTTTTATGTCTCACGCATAATCTGCCGTGCCGTGCTGTCGGCCGCAGTTCGGGAAGTGGATTTGTAGGCTACGGCAAAACACTAAATTTTGATAGTGAAAGTTTTATAGCGTGTGTAGTGTTAATTAGCGATCATTTTATTTGCTCTGCGCAGCTAAATGTTTTATTTCCCATGGTTGTGAAATTCAGAGCAATGAATGCGGAAGAAAATATACATTATTTACTAAAACATCGTTTCAAATAATTAAACCGATTCACATTTACAAGTTACTTTCCGGTGTTAACTGGTTAAACAATTAACTCGGACAATTCGGTGCCATGACCAGGATTTATATCGTGCAACGTTTTGCTGTTTCTCTTCAACAACGTACCAAATGTATCTAAGCAGGTATTGTATGATTTAATAAAAGCCATTTCTCAAGCTATTCTGGTCCTAATGTTTTCCTTCTTCTTAAAATTTGTACTATTTTTTCTTTATATTTAAAAAACAAACATAAATTTGTCATGACTGATTGGCGCTAGGACTGAAAAATAACTCACAGAACCTGATTAGTTACGGCCGATTTACTATTAGCAACTACACAGTATTATTTATTGATCAAAAGGTAAATTTCCCTTTTCCAATAAAACAAATTATTTTTCACCAATCCGCTCTTTGCAATCACAAATAACAAACGCATAAAAACACAGAATCCAACGCCCCAAACAATCGAGAAGGCTTTTGGTTCGCAAAGAAGCCCCTAAGCCATCCAAAACACGCGTACCAGCTGCCAGGCCACTGGTGTGTAAGCTGATAGCTCTGGGAGCAGCATGGTAGAAAAATCTGTTTACATGAACGCTCATTTGTGTTTCAATGTTATGCTGGATCGTATCGCTTTCACTGCACTCTTCTACCTACGCCTCAAGCCTACCTCGCACAGCATAAACATACCGCATGCCAAGAAGGCGAAAGGGAGCGAAAAAAAACGGCACAGTAGTTTGCTTCTTTTTTTATCCACCATGTAAGGAATTTCAACCGTGCACCATGAAGCAGACGGTTGGCGCATTGTTTTGCACATAAATTTACTTCCGACAGGCGGGTGGTCGGTGAATGAAACCAAAAACCCGAAATACCCTTGCCCCGAATCCGACAGCACGAGCACGTGAAAGGTCAGCCTGTTAGCGTAAGCCGAAGGAAAAAAAACCGTGTCAAGATAACACACCGAAGAAGATGGGAGGTTAGGAAGCAAACAACACAACAGTCTGTGCCTTTTTTTTTGTTTTGTTGTTTTTGGTGAATCCAAGTATCGAAATAATGTGGCAGACACAAGGCGTAGAAAAAAAAAACGGATACATCAACACAAAACACAACCACGCACCCGTTACGACTGGAAGGTGCAAGCTCGTTTTGATAAACTTTTCCCATCAACCGTCAGCTTTCTAAATTCGCATATCGTGAAACTTTCCAGCTGTCAAGGGCGAGGGAAAAAATCGTGCCAGTGCTTCAATTGTGCGAGTGCGATAGTGCTGAAGAAAGTATCAACGATTCACAACAGCGGTAAAACCCAACTCCAGCGCAAGAAAACCCACGTTGAAGGGTAACCATAATCACGATTCTCACGTTCCGCAAGCTGATGTTGTTACTTTGGCAACACCATTTCCGTACCATTCGGAATGGTGTGAAAATCAACGTTTCGCACAGCTCGGAAAACAGCATCCCAAAAAGCCAGAAGCAACAAAGAAAAAGCGGAAAAAGGCACCACGATATCGATTCCCCGGTTTGGACATGGCGTGATGTGTCCTACAGCTTCATCTACAGAAGCATTGCACCACGCACACACACACTCAGTGGTTTTGTCTATCCGTGGTACGTTTGAATGTGGGAAAGTGGCGCAACGAACGCGGTACCGTGGGACCGTAAAACCGGAAACATCAAATCAATACGACCAATTTACAGCTTGCTTCACCATCCCCATGTTTCCCGACATGTACCGACGGCAGTTGAGAGTGGTGGTGAGTTTCACCGAACAAAAAAAAAGACAAACGGGTAGGAAAAGTTCCGACGAAACAACACAAACGATGATCACAATCGATTGGGTGAGGTCACCCAAATGTATGGCCAATTGTGGACGGTGTCGAATTGCAAGCAAAAGAATAAAAAAAGTGGTTGAAACATACGGTTTGATTTTTGATTACATTCCCCGCAACGAAAGAACTGCTGAAATCTAACTTCAGGACCGCTACCAGGAGTAAATACACAAGATTTATGTAAAAATGATGTTTTCGGGTATCTTATAACTACAAACGTATCAAAAATATAATGTAGAAAGTTGTCTGGTAGAGCTGTTAAATATAATAATTTTGAAGATAGATCAAAAGAGTAATTACTACGATAATAAAAGCAAATGATTAATTGAAAGAGATCTATACATTAAAGTTGAAATGATATGGTTAGTTTAGTACGTTTGATAACACATATTTTTATAATTAGTCACTATACCAATTATTTTGCTTCCAGTAATTCACCCTCCGATGTCCGATCTATTAGAAAACGTGCTTTATAAACCATAAATCAATATTGATATTAAATTATTTCAAAATTAAATCAAAAGATAAATAATTGGATAGTTCTAAACGTTATTCATTATTTCACGTTAGAAAACTAGATATTACGATATAAAAAAGCAATAAAATCAACCATAAAACAGTCTTTCAAAGAAGGAAAATGCTAGATTCCTGTTGAAAATATCGTTATTTAAATTACCATCTCAATTATTTTTAATATGAGTTTTGCACTAGTTTCGCCAGATCATTTAGCAGTCATCTAATTTAAATACTTGCGAAACATTCTTCCCCAGAGCAAACCCTTTGCTTTGCGCTTCCGTTCGCTTGAATTCAATCCCTGTGCGCAGCACCGTGGCAGAAAGTTTCCGCTTCTGTACCGGACAACAATACAACCGGCTCCAAACACCCATACACCCTCCACAATTTCTATCCCGCCATATACCGTCTACCGGAGGAAAGAAAAAAACTCATCTCATCTACCCACTGCTCTCAGCTAATCGCTCGTGACGTGGAATCCACTGCCTTCCTCTAGCTCTCTCTCTCCCCCCTCACTCTCTCTTTCTCTCTCCTGCAAGCCAAAAGACCGAGAACAAATCACAGATTTCCCGTTTTATTAACTTTACCATGTCATCCATCATCCGGACCGATCCGGTTCGGGTTGAACGGCAAAAGGGACCGTAGGATGGCGTGAAGCAATTCCCACGAGCGAAAGTGATAGGAAACAGCGTGTTGTTCTACACACAGCACAACCTTTACGAGCCTGAAGAAAAGAAGAAAAAACGAGCAGACGAGCTGCTGTGCTATTTCACCGGGGAACTAATTGTTTCTCGATATATCCTTATCCCTTTCAACGGGGAGGGAAGGCATGCAAGGAGAGGAGAGTGTCCCTTTCCGTTTCTATTGTTTTGGGGTTAGTAAGACAGCACAAAACAGCGCGCACACACACAGACGTCGACTAACCGGAAGCCGTAAGCTGACTGTAAGTCAAACTTCCGACACCGAACTCCAACCCAGCTGCGATGGGACGAAAGAAAAGCGAGAAAAACACATAGCCAAGCAAAAGGGGGACTATCCCTCACGGCGGCCGCTTGATCACTTGCCACATCATGCCGTACCGTGGCAAGCACTGGAGAAGCGTTAAGCCCGTCCCGACACCTTGCCGAGTGTGAGAATGAAACGTCGAACATCCTTTTTCCCAAGCGCCCCGAGTTTCCCACCATTGCCCCGCTCCTCCGCTCACTCTTTCCATTCGTGTCGGATGTTCCGGAGAAGAAAAGCAAACAACCGCCGGCCGGACCAGAACGGAACGGAACCAACAATCCAGAAATCCCCAAAACACGAACGACGCACGTGTGCATTTTATGTACTTGCAGCATACGTCCGCACGGTGTCTCTATGTGATGAGCTGTGTATGCGTGTGTGTGTTTCTGTGTGTGTGTGCAATGGCAACATTCAGAACAAACGGGCTGCCAGCTGCTGCCACCCTTCACCCACTTTGCAAACGAGTCCAACGGGAAGGCTTCCAGTTCCGACACCATAAATAAAGGACCACGTTTTATGTATGTGCGCTTTTCGGTACCGTTCGGCCTTACCCGGCCGTGCGCCCAGTGCATGTGCAAATAATTATGATGACGCACGGGTTGTGAGGATTTATGTGTGTGCCAAACCACCGACCAAACGTACCAATTCACACAGGGAGACACACACACACGCACGCATCGACTTACGGCCCCGCGCTGTGCACGTTCCCGGGCCTGTGAGGCTTTTTGCGAAATGCGTACTATCGGCGGGTAGGCTACCATGTCGAGCAGTGACGCTTTTGCGAGCGTACTTTCGATGGATTGAGCAGTATTGGGAATGGAAGGTTCGGTTTTGTTAATTGGTTGATCAGACGCATCATGTAAATGATATTTGTCGCGTGAAGTACTTCTTAACAGCCTCTACAGCCAAATTTTGAAGCTTTCCTTAAGCCTCAGATTAATATCCTTAGATTAACTCCATCATCCAAAAATTTAATAAATTAACAACTCACAACTTTTCAGAAGCCCCACATGTAGGTAGTCTCCGAGATACGCGGAACCTGATATACGAATATTTAGAGATAAGAGGTTTTCCAAACTTTACAATTCTTCTAACAAATTGTATAGATTTAAGATTAACGATTAAAAGCAATATGATGTCTAATAATCTATGCTATGGGATAAAAACATCGACTTCAAGCAAAACGATAAGAAAATTAAACATATTATGGCTGAAAGCCACAAAATATAGCTTTGTAATAAGAAGCACTCGGTTTCTACACGTTTTGCGTTAATAGCGTATCTCGGCTACAGCCTGTATAGTATGTGCCAAGTTCCCTTCATCCAAGACTTAATGCGCAGCTTATAATATCTGTTGATCTTGATGCCTTAGTCTCTAATGAAGAGTCCTAAAACGTGCTTTAAAATACATTTACAGGTTGATTAACGCCACCCATCAAAACTCCAATGTTAGTTTCAACAGACAGTTTTATTTTATTTTAAGCGTCTTCAGAATGTTAAAAAAGTTTTTCAAATTTCAAGACGTTTTGCGTTTTCAGAATGTTTTTAAAATTTTGAAATTTCAAGAGCAAGTTCTTAAAGCAACAAGTTTTGAAATTCTATCCTTCTATTGGAGTTCACAAACAGCCAATAGAAAGCCAAGCTCATATGAGACTAAAGAAGATCCAAACGTACTCTAGTGTAGTGCCAAATGAACAGAAAAAGGACATTTCTTAAGAATAAAAAAAAACATTTAATAACATATTATCTATTTTACCTATATGTGAAGCCTTTTATGAACATGACTTGTTCCACACACTTTACAATCGTCCTCTGTCAACGTGTGCCACTCCCGACACATGCCTGCTCGCAACCAACCCGAAAAGCGACCGTGATCCACCGTCACGCCGCGCTTTTCGGCTTCGATGTGTCCTGCGTCCTTCACTCCAACCCCCCCACGCCCCTCGGTTGCGCAGGCAGCGCGAGTTCTAAAAGCAGACAGATGAAATGGCGGTCAATCGAAAATAGTTCCCCGTGGAATTGACCATCCTTCGGCGGGCCCCGGTCGGAACTGGTCGTTAAAGCCGGAAAGCATCCCCTCGAGGGAAGAAGCAGGCTGATAAACAGTGTGCGCACAAGAGAGAGAGAAAGAGAGACAAGGCTTTCCACCACCAAAGGGTGGATTAAAAGACAAACGGAAAATAGCATAATAAAACCCGGCCGCAGCGTATGTTTGTGTATATGTGTATGAAAGTGTATGTGGGCTTTATGTATTCGATGTATTCGCAATCGGAAATTGCATACGGTACTAGTGAAACGAGGTGAAGACAGCTGGTGGGAAGTTGTGGGAAAGTGGAGAAATGAAAAAGAAAGGTGTGCCAAACACTCCCCTTCACCATGTCCACCTCTCCCCTTCTGCGCTGTTTTTGCTACACCCATTTAGCCACGACAACTTCAGAGTGATAGTGACCTCTCCGTTCAACCGTTCCCTCGGGTGATTCGCTCTCCATCTCTTGCTCGCTCTCTGTTTGTGGTTCTCTTCGGTTCCCCGGTGCTGTTTATAATGCTAATAAAGTTTTGCTTAATTTCCGTGTAGGTCAAGGCTGTGCACCCCTTTTGTGTGCGGGTGGTTGGGTGGGCTCGACGTTGGTGTTTGCCCGTGCTTTCGTCAGCAGTTTTATAGATATTTCGGGTCGTGTTTGAGTGTGTGCGAGGGAGGAATGGGTTAGGAAAACCAAAGCACGGGCACTAAACGGTGCGGAATGCAAAAGGCACCGGGAGCCGGCCAAGAGAACAACCTCGCTCGTAAATTCTGCCCCCCGGCTCGTCCATCAGCCACAGCGAAAGGTCTTTGCGGGTGCGTAACCACGGCCGACGACCGAAAGGACAACGGGTTGAAACGGGTGTATCGATTTTCACCCGTAGCACGCTTGTGAGCTGTTTCATTTTCATGCCATCACACCGGAACGTACCGCAGGGATCGCTGAGTGTGTGTGTGTGTGTATGTGTGTGTGTGTGTGTGTGTGTGTGTATGTATGTGGAGGACAAACCTCTGGTGAAACTTTTTAATACCGTCAGCTATCCCCCCAAAACTGGAGCACACTTTAATTTGATAGTCAAACGGCATTCGGTAAGTTTTGGGGGAGCTTTTTTTACACCTTTTTTTTTGGCAGTTGTTGACTTCTTTCGTGCTCGAAGAAAACACGAACTTGTGTCGGATTTCTACGTGTGTGTGTGTCTGTGTGTTTGAATTTTTATTTTTGCTGAACCTGTCCGTAAAGCCTACATTTGAGCAAACTGGTGCTGGGGGCCGCTCCCATTCCCAGCCAAGCCCTTTAGGTAGTGCCAACTATACACAGCTCGGGTTGTTTTTTTTCCTCTGTTCTGTACTTTTCGTTTTCCTCCTTCCCTTTTTTTCGTACCAGTGGCTGCGCTTTGCTCCCTTGAGAGTTGCACATAAAACCTTCCCCTCGCCAGCCTAGCTAAATCGAACGCTGGAGACGCCGGGGTAAAGTTTAGGCCGCCGGGCGAGCCTGTTTGCCATAATTTATTCGCTGTCACCCTGTCACGCTTTGTCGAGAGATGCCGGCCATTTTTGCCGCGCTTTTGTTGCTCGCTGTTCGCTTCCGCGCCGGGGTATAAGTTTGTGAAACTAAAATTGACCAAAATTGCATTAAATAGAGCAGTGCCACCGCCACTCGAGCTGCAATCGAAATGGGTTTGCATTTTTTTGTTGCTTTTATCGTGTACGTTTAGGCAAGACCGTTGTTGCAGGTAAGAGCAGTATTTATTGATGACGATGAGTATGGAACTGTTCGATACAGGATGGTTTAGAGATTTGTTTATTTTTAAAACGATTCAATGTAATAGTTTTTACCAAGAGAATAGAGAACAGATAGAGACAAAAAACGATGCTGCCGTTTAGAAATTGCATAAACATTAAATTGAACAAGACGATAGAGCTCAGATTATATCCAATAAACTAAATTTTAATTAGACTAACAAGCTCAGTTATTAACATACTATAGATCATTAAAAATATATCTGAACCGCTCAAAACGTTTACATTAACAAAATGGACACAACTGATCGATTTTTCACGGGTTTATCTTCACCCTCACTAAGGAAACGTTTATTGCACTTTAAATAACAATATCCCATGGATCAGTAGACAAAATTTGACACTTCTATCAGTCAAACTCTAACTATGATGGCCAAAAAAGGGAAGCAACTTCGTTTAGAAGCGAGCGCGACCTAAGAACGGCACTACGTAGCGTCTAAAACGGACTCGGTACGACAGTTTGTGGACGTCATATAAGTCTGTCCTGGGATAGACCTAGGTCTACAACATCTTAGCACTATAAGACAACAATCAGAGCTTCGAAAGATAGCCCAGTTCCGAATGCCAGACGACCCTGAGTGACTTGAGGTGCCAAAAAAATTATGAAAATGAGGACCGAGAGACAAGTGGCTACATCGCTGCGTTCGCTTAACCGGGAGGTCGATGCAAAGATCGACCAAAGAGTGAAATAGTACCTGAAAAACATGAAAAAACATATCAGGAATAAAATTTCACGTCCACTAGCTTTGTAGCGGCAAGCAATGGCGCCAAAATTCAATGCGATCCTTTTACGCGAATTTCAGAGGAATTTCTATATGACACACTAGTCCGCAAAATGGCCCAACATCCCCCAGCTGGGTCCTATCGAAATTGACAAACCTCCTCTTGTTCCAAAACCTCTACTCCAACTAGTTTGTTGCAAAAACTTGCGAGGAATTGATGAAAATCGAAGGTAGACCTTAAAACATGCCAACATGTCTTCGTCCGACACAGCGAAAATTCCGAATAACTGGCGACAGGCAGTTCGCAAGGTCATAGTTTTATTTTTCAAGTAAGCGTGAATAATTAGCTTTCAAAGGATGCTCATTGAAAGAAATTATCTATCTTACTTGTTTTTTCCTACAGCCAGACTTCTCTACTGCAGACGTTAATACAAAGGTAATGCAAATTTCAAATAATCTTTGAGAAGCAAACATCATTTTTAATCACATTCAACATACTAAAACAGACATTTAAAAAAATATCCCACTTAGACCTTAATCAATATTCTAGACCAGATTTGAGTGGCGCTAATTTATAAGTGTCTAATTCTGCGTAGAATACAACTTCCGTGTACAGTAATTTCAAGATCAATTATTTCCCCCACGCCCCACTGTCAAAAACAACTTCCCCATTAACCTCATCCGGTGAATCGCATCGCCTCACCTTAAAAGCGGTTAACAATCAACCGGGTCCACGGAAGCTCCAGTTGCTGCCCGACACGACACGACCCCGTGGCATAAATTATTATTTAACACCGGCAATAAAGAATGGGCGCACGAAGAAACAGCCAGCCCAGTCTAGCAGCTCCAGCTTGGATGGTAGCCGGGCATGTGACGCGTAGATCCACACTGTCCCCGGTCCAGCATCGTCTGCGCTTCTGCGTCTTATTTGCATTTTATTTATGGCTTTAAATTATTCACCCGCGCCCCACCGTTCTCTTGGGGAAATTGCTTCCACAGCGTCCACCAGGTCATCCGCTGCTGCATGGTGGAGTCGGCTCGTGGTCTCATAATAAAAGGAAGAGCAGTCCACTCCACAAAACCACTGCTCCTTCAAAAGCTCCACCAGATACGCATCGATGACACAAAAATGAGTGGAAACAGATTGCCGTCCAAATTTCTAGGCTAAAGGACAGCAAGCAGAAGCTCAAAATAATAGACAAAAAAATAACGACCAACGCATCAGCGTGAGGTACACTGGAACGTAAAGCTTCTTTGCATTTGCCACAAACAAAAACGCACCACGTGGGAAAGATGTTTTATCACGTGGTTAGGCAAAGGTTAGCCTGCCTACCGGTAAATATGCTGTCGCCTAATCGAAAAGTCCTGTACCAGCTGCGTACACTGCGGAGCCCCCGTTTGAAGGCCTACGCGAACAAAGGCTGGTATGCATACGCACACGAAAAAAAAAATAGCAGGAAACGCGCCAGATCGTTTCCCTGTGCTTCGGTTGAGTGCTCTTTTCCAATTTTATGTATCTGTTTCTTCGCTGCGTTGTTTTCCATTATGATGACAGCAAACCAACGAGAAAAAAAGAGTCTCACATATGCTTTGGAATTTTATCACCTACATCGTATCAACAGAAAAAAAAAATCCTTCCCATGCCACGAGACGATAGACGCAAGGCAAACAGCTCTTTGGTTTCTTCTTGCAACCACTTTTTCCCTATGTGTGTATGTGTTTTTTTTTTTGTTGACACCATAACCAAGGCTGGTGTGGTTTTTGCATTAGCCCAGACAATGTCCTGCGTGCGTTGAAAGGTGTAAAGAAAAAATGGAAAAATGTCCTCCTCTACCACCAACAACGCCGCCATTCACTTTACAACGCGCCCGAGAAATCAATCACGAAGCCTCGAGGCGGTCCCGCATGTTTGGTGGCTGGGTTTCGGGCAAATCATTTCTCCCATGAGTGGCATTTCACGTGTTGCCGCGTACGATACAAAAGTCTCTCCTCCCCCCTACCCTCTTCACCGCACATCCAGCCCACTAACAACCCAACCCCCGTTTGGCTCTGTTTCTTTCTCTCTTTTGCCCATGTCCTTCGACAACTGCTGGCCTTCTGGCTGACAGGGAGTCGTCATTATTTATTAGCTTTCCTCACCGCGTTCGCTCTCGCCCGATGTTGTGACAAACAACGATACCAAAACGACCCCATCCCATCCCCATCCCCCAATAACGCTGCTGAACGTTTCCCCGTTGTGAATGGGTTGTCAATATTCGTCCGTTTCCATCTCTCTCTCTCTTTCGAGTGCTTGTTTGTGTGTCTGGGGCTGTTTTTAGTGAGGGTCGGGCGGCGAACGGTTGAAAAGAGCTGCATGAAACGCTATCGATCCGTCGCACGGTTGTGTGAGTGTAGCGCACCCGCTCACCCGTTGAGAGGCTTCACATTGTGAGTGGCTTTGAGCGCGTCAAGGCGGTCGCTCACGCTCACTCAACGACGGCACGCACGGGAGAGCACGATTAGGCTTTGTTTATTTGTTTTCTCGCTGTTTCTTGACACACTACTGTTTCAAACACACACACACACGCACGATACGAACTCGATGCACGGGACGGCAATTCAATGAGCGCCAATTTTCACAACGTCCCCGTGCCCCAGGAAGGCCTTTGTGGGGCAACATAGCGAAATGGGAAACAAAATGAGAACCGGAACGTAGGCATGAGGAAAACAGGCATAAACGCACACAAGCACAGAAGGGAATGGGATCAAATACTGATAAAATGGAAACAAACGAGCTTTTACTGGAGGAAAGGGGGAGTTTGTGGCAGTTTGAGAACGCCGAGACCAGGGGGGAGCGCCAGAAACAAGCGTTTCACTTATCTGCTTCTTGTGATCTGCTGCGAGTCGTGCGAGAAGAAATTTATTCAATGAAAATGCGATCGATGGTGCTGTGTAACACAAAATATACACTTGCCCACATATCACCGAGTAGACCGTTGCGCCGTTTCCGGGAGTGAACGGGAATCTGTATGTTTGTGTTTATGTGCGTGTGTGTTTTTTTTATTGGCCCACGCGGTTATCGCGACTAGGCAATGGAGACGCATGGTGCTTGATGCCAGTTTTTGGGAGTTATCATTGCTTTTTGGCACAAAGAATGAGTGGAAGAAAAAAAAGCCGTTAAAACACTGCTTCCCAAACATCAAGGTCTGAGTAAATAGAACAAAAAAACACACACACAAAACACGACGCAATCGATTGAACTCTCGTTTCGAGGGCGAGTTTATTTGTTTGTCGTTAGGGAGCAAATTGCCGGCCGTGGCAATTTAAATTAAACAGCTTCCGATGGGAGGCTGTATATATAATTTTTTTATATTGTTTTTCCCACTTGATTGCTGTTTTTTTGGCGATGGTGGCGCTGGGATTTGAGTTTTGATCGTGTAAACCGAACGGATTACCGCTGTTTCACATTTATTGCAAACGAGCTTTTGATGAAGTGCCGAACTGGAGCTCGGGTGGATTAAAATCAATATCTGCTCCCTGGTTGGGCCGTGAAAACGGTGGGGGAGGGTGGATTGTGAGAGGTTGTAAATTTCTATTTAGATGTAATTAACTGTGCTTCTGGGGAGGATTTGCATCATTTACTGTTAAATCGATTAAAAAAAGCGCTACATGGAAAAATCCGCAACAATCCACTGATGCTTTTGTGAGGAGGAAATTGGGTAATGAGGTGTGATGTTGACAATGTTGTATGTATGTTTTGTACAGCTTTGACACAGTATCATCAAACATGTTTTTAAGTGTTATTTGAAAAAGCTACTATAAAAAAATATTAAAATATTCAACACTAGTACATTGGGTAGACTTTCGTAAACTGTGCTCATATAACCTTAAACGCTTTGACATGATGCCTGCTGGAAAGCAGTTTTTGGCCATTATTTAAGTATTATTCATCCCTAAAAAAATGTCACAATTACAATTTGAATTTTGAAAGAACGATTCCAATTAACTATTTATTCTTGCCTAATGCCACTGCTGAATATATAGTCCCAATAGTCCACAAAGGTAACCCCAAATATATCATTAATTACTGACGTATTAGCAAATACATTCGCATAGATTTATCGAAGCTGTTTAATATGATGGTTTTCAATTTTTCAGCATTAAACTCATGTTAATTTATTCCCATGCCTACGCTCATTCCAAATCAACTAAACAAACGAAATAAAGCCCCTCTCGCTGTCTGGAGTAAATAATCAATTGTTCACGTTTGCTGAGACACACTCGATAAAGCCAAAAGCTCCCTCCACGGTGCGTATCTTAGAGTACAGCATTTTCCGCCACAAGCCACCAGCTACATTATGCGTGACCTTGAAACATCCCATCCTCACTGCTACGCTTAAGTAGAAAAAGGCAAAAAAACGCACACGCACACTCCAGCAGCAACCGTTTTGGGGGTAACTTACGAAGCGTAACACAAGGCTCCGCACAAGAGAAAAAGAAGGCGAAGAAACCCCCGGTCCATGTCCCGCCTTGCTACATCACGCTCGGGTCGCGCTCCTCAGAGCCACAACAGTTTCTGCATCATAATCTTCTTAATAAATAGCGGATCTGTTACAACAATTTAAACATTCTTCGCATTGCTCGCGCCGTAATCGTGCTGGCAGCAGCGTTTCGTGCTTGGAAGAAAGCAGCACAGCAAGAAGCGGAGCGTGCGTGCGTGCGTGCGGGCATGTGGAATGAGAATTTCCATTCGGTCGCAGCAAAACAAATGGCCGAAAGTGCCAGAAGCGATTCCGGTCGACCGCGGTTCCGGCAGGTCGGCTGGAATTTAGGAAGCTACAGAGCAGAGCGAAGCGCACTACAGCGCCATAAGCGAGCGTCTCAAGGCACGACAGTAAAAATGACATGCCGTAAGGTGGTTTTCTTTTCCTTTTTATGTTCCCTCCCACCCAGCCCTTGTCTATTGGGTACAGGCATACCCTTCGGTGGAATGTGTTTATGTGTCACCGTCCCCCCCTCTCAAAACAGGGCCAGACCAGTCTCTTTTGGGTGCTTTTCTGGTGTAGCAAACGCTTTAACCTGCCAAAAAAACGAAGACCCAAGCGACGCTGTGTTTGCATACAAACGTGCTAGTAGTAGTAGTGGTGCAGCCGATAGATAGCAGCACCCGTACCGCCCACGGTTCGTCGGTTTTCCACCTCGTCGGACGCACGAAAGCAACCAAGTGAGACCCCGCCAGGCGTACAGACCACGGCTCTAAATCCTACCTCGATCGCCTGCAGCAAGAAACACCCACTTTAAGGTGAACCAGGCGGAAGGGTGGTGGGATCAACAAAGAGAGGGAAAATAATGAAAAGAAAATATAAAGAGCAGTCAGCACTGAACAAAGCAATGGAAAGGACACGGACAAACACATTTGCTCGGGGACGCACCAAACGGTTTCACTTGTTGGAAACGCTTTCACGGACCTTTTTTCCGATTGCGAATCCGAATTTCAAGTCACACGGGCAAGGAACGATTCGGGGGTTTGATGATGATTTCTTTCATTCTGTTTTCGTTCAGTTTCCTCTGTGGCAACGGTGGAACGATGACAATAAACGCTCAATTATCGAATGGTGTGGCCAATGTCACAGGCCTGCACAACATTGATACCACATTTTTTCACATATCTATAAGTGTGTGTGTTTATGTGTGTGAATTCTTCACATTTTGACGGTCGCATGTTGCACCGGCCTTCACAAGAGCCGACACGAATCCGAGGCTTTATTTAGTTTCGATTTTTCGAAAGACTCGAAAGAAAAAGGCTGTTGTTCGTATTTTCCCGGGCACAAACTAAGCGCGACGCTTTCGTGATGATGATGATGACGATGCTCGGAATGGCGTGAATTGCCAGCGTCCTTGGGTGATGGAAGTTTTCACAACCAACCCGAAAACGGAACGCCCAACGTGCTTCTTCCACTGTCGCCGGCGATGCTGACGCTCCGGCCGTCTTCTTTTATCATGATATCGTTTACACGGTTCTTTGTTTTGCTTCGGCAATTTCTTCCCGTCTCTCTAATGATGTCTGCATCTGTTTCGCCTCATTTGCATACCCTCCCACCGGTGTGCGCGCGCGATGTACGCGATGTACGGGTATCATCGATAAGGCTTTACTTTAAAATATTCCAATCCTGTTTCGTCTTCTCCGGCTGGCTTTTCTGCCGTATCGATTCAGCTACATAATCATGGCTTTGATGATGTCCCAAGGAAAATCAATTGACGTTGATTTGATACATGCATTAACACTCATTTGAAATTGACGAGATGTTTATTTATTTATTTTTTGCAGCAAGAGAAGGAAGGTTGAGTCTTTTGCATTTTTTGGTGTGTTTTTTTCCAATTATTCCTATTTCTATATCCTATATTTTCGTTTTTCTCCTATTATTCCGTGCTTTAAAGTGTTCTTAAAGGTGATTGGATTTGTAAACTTTTAAAGAAATTGCGAACAACTGATCAATTTCATTTCATTCTTTCTTCATTTCTCTAACATACCTTTTCCTTACAAACCACCACTGCCCCCAAAATTGTATCACTCTAACCAAACCACCACCTCCCACGGTCACCAAACGCCCTCCAGCAGCGCGTCCGGAAAATTAGACACAACTGTCACTAAAATGGAAAACGTGCCTGCCATGGTCATCTCCCAAGAGGGCGAACACCATCCCAACTGCTGGCCTTATCCGGCCATTTCTTCTCTCTCGGCCGTGCCCATTTACGACCATAAAACGTTGGCCTATCTGACCCGGGGTGTGTACCACGGCCAACGACCAAAAAAACGGAAGGAAGGAAGCAAAACCCAACACTTATATTGCCCACAGTGCCCACGGTTCCGACATCGGTCAAGCCAGAGCAAGCCAGAGAGCATCATGGTTGCCGGAAACCTCATTCAAATAAATTGAACACATTTCTTCAAACATGCACATGGCGCTAGGTGCCGCTGTTTGGTGTGCGCTGTAAGCGCTTCAGCCTTTTATCGCCAAAATCCAAAGGCTGAGCGGCGTCCGCCTCAGCGTGGACGTGAGCAGCAGCAGCAAGCCACCAGGCGTCTCCACCGGGCTTGTCGGCCGATATATTCTATTTTACACATTATCCGCATGAATAAACACCAGCTGGTAGGATTTTTTCGCTTTCACAAGTGGTGAAATTTTCCACACACACACACTTGAGACGAAGAACTGTAGAGAAGAGTAAAAAAAGCACGTATCGTCCCCGTTGGCAGTTCCACTTTTTAAGTTTATGGTTTAATCCAGGGGCTGCCAAGTTGAAAGATGCAATTGAAGTAAAGATAAGCATATGTAACAGATAGCAAACAGACTTATTCGTATGCCTTTATGATAAACAATATACTATATTTAATATAATTATACTATATTTTATTTCTGTGCTCATTAGTCGCATATCGTTCTGCAAAAAGACTAAATTGAACATGTGGGCAGAAAATAAACCCAAAAAACAAAACACGCCACCCAAAACAGAAACTAATTAATGCGCACCAACACACATTTTCACTAACTATCAAACAATGCGCAACAACAAATCGCTTCATTTCCTGTGGCAAGCGTTGCCAGCGTTGAACAGTTGCCAGCGCAAAACACCTTACCGCTCGCCCAGGACAAATTGCACAATGGTCCTTAAAAATAATATCAGCCATGAATCATAATCTTGGTAACCAATAAAAGGCAAATCAAAACAGGTTTGACAGTCCCGTTTGATAGTAATCGTATTTTAAATAAAAAAAGAAGCTTTGCTATCTAAACTAGAAACTAAAACAAATACGTCCGAATGGTGATACATCCGGTGGGGAACAGACAAAACCACGCCACAACGAGTCACCAAAATATTATTTCCCCTCATAGCTGCAGCTCAGCTGTTTCGATAAATCATCCAACCGAATACGAAAACGAGCCTGTCAACAAACCAAAAATCAAGCAAAAAACATATACTTAAAAAAATAAAAGGTCAGCTTCCTTCGGCCGTGCTGTTTGGTTTGATTTTCCATTTGTTGTGTGTTTCGTGGGGGAGGGGGGAGTTTGCGCGGGTTCGGGCGCGCACAACTTTAATGTTCAAAATATAAACACTGCTATCGCGCATCGAACAAAGAGCACCAAATCGAGGTCAGCATCATACCGTAGGCGCACAAACAAATTTCTAGTCACGACGCGATCGAAAAAAAGGGATAGCCATGCCATTGTTTTTTTTGTTTCGCTCACTGGCTTTGTTTTGCATGGCGATCCGTTATCCGGCCGTTATCTGCTGCCTGTGCTACACCCGCGCGAAATGATATTTTTTGCAACTTTCTTCCGAGCAGTGATTGCATCTTTATATCAAGAGCAAAATACAGGGAGAGAGAGAGAGCGAGAAATAGCAACACAACTATGCAGTGTGTGTGAGTGAACAACATTTCCTTCATCTGCCGGCCCGACCCCGCCAAAAAATGCCAAACGGCGCTAACCCGAGACCCCGAGACTAAGAATAGAAAACGGGCAGTGGTCCCCCATCGCACGCACAATATGGGGCAGGTATCGAGGGGAGGAGGAGGATTATCGCAACAATTGCCGTACCGGTACACCGCCTGCCTATCGGACAGCGATCGGACATTTCAGCACGCGCCGGGTCGCTCCCGCTGTGCAAAACATGACGGAATCGGCATCGAATAAATGCGGCCAAGTTTTCTGTTCGGTCGCTTTGTTTTTTTCTCTCACTTTTTGTCTCCAATCGAGGGTTGCTCGTTTAGCTTTTCACACATTTTGCCCGTTTTTCATTCCCTTTTCACACAGACACAGACACACATTTAATATCACCAGCCTGTACACAACGGGTTGCTTTGCGCATTGTAAACCATTGACTGTTCAATTGCGGCTTATTTAATATTTAAAAAAATGTGTTTCTAAATAGTAAAACACCTTTTTTAGTGATCGTGATACATTTAAGTACTTTCTAATACGCATTATATGTATGTATAGCACGAACTGTCTCCCTTCCTCTCCAAGGGTTAAACAAAGGGAAAATACGCGATGAAATTGTAGCGCATTTTTGGCATGGAATCGCAACGAAATGAAACAACGCGTGGCTAAATTTACGACGACAAACGACGACACCGGCAGAGAAGCATTAGCAGCAGCAGCAGCGGGAGCAAACACCGAGATCATAACAAACAGCCGCCCACATCGGGCCCCAACATCGGCATGGGGCAGCTGGCAGTGTGTTTCTCGAGCTCGAGCTGCAAGGGGGGAGGGAATGCAAGGGTTTGATACGGTGGCATAAGGAATGCGGCGTATCGCAGTCCGCAAATACGTGAGTAGGTGAATGGTGGTAGAAAAGGGCACGAAAAGGAAAGAATATCCCTCTCACTCTGTGTGTATATGTATGTGTGTGTATGTGTGTGCAACGCTCGAGCGTTGGAGTGAAAACGAGAAGGACATAATCTTTTATTAATTGTGACTTAATCCGCATCCTGGTTCCGAACATTCACACACGTACCCTGTGCCAATATTTGTGAAACAGAGAGAGTGAGAAAGAGAGAGGGCGAGAGAGAGAGAGAAAAGTATGGTCAAGTTTTCCTAACAAAACAAACACCTACCTACATGCACGCGTTGACCTCTTTGTGTGCCAATTTTTCGGGGCAACACCCAGCTGGTCGCTGTTACTACCGGATACTAAACAACAATCACCCGAACGACCAAAACCGGAATGGACTGGTGGTACGAGTGTGTATGTCTGGTAGCCGAAGAGAAATGCTAATACAGGGGTTTTACGAGCTACTTCTACCGCAAACATTGTAGCCCATTTTGCTCCAACGATTTTTTTGGACGTTTGCCGACTACTTATATTCCATCGTCAAGTTTTTAGATGTTGTCCAGATGATTTTCAACAAATACTTTGTCATCTAGGCAGTATAAACGCATTCCAGCTGTGGGAAACACTATAAAAGTGGAGTAAAAGGTAAAAATAAACAATCTAATGTTGAAAATCTTCTTGGCGATTCAAAAAACCTTCGGCCATAACATGATTTAGTAAACAATTGCATTTTTTTAAGCATAATACTACAATACAAGGTTTTCCGAATCAATTTCAAATGTTTTAAAACATTTTTCATTGCTTGCAAGATGTTTTTCGACAGCTAGTAATTGCATCACAATAATTGATCAGTACTTCCACATGATTTTCAACACGTCTCAAGCTGGATTGAGTTTGATAGTTCTTTGTGATGTGTTGAAAATCATGCAAGCAATTGAAATGTTATTATGATGCAAATACACCATTTGACAGCAGTTGAAAAACATCTTGAAGTTGGGTAATAATGATGTGTATATTCGAAAGTGATTTGGAAACCCCTGTAATAACCCTTAAATATGCCTCCAGAAGCACTGTAACAGTTCCAAAAAACGACCAAGGTACTATGAAAACCTACAGAAATGAGAATTTTCACGGCCACCGTAACAATAGCGATAAGTTCTCCCTCCTCATGAAGATAACCTTGCCAAGCACGCAACGTGTGAACCGAAATGAGCTTTCTTTTCCGAGCAAAGTGTTGCAGCTGGTCCGGGCGCCGGGGGATGCCACACACCAAACTTTCACCCCCACCCCTACCGGTGGGGGGAAAAACGGTAGTGCCGGCGAAAAGATGAGCCCAAGATAATCGTTGGCTCCAGTGTTTTTTTTTTTTGTTTTGGCGAGAAGTTGTTCCGCACTGGGGCCAGGACTGTATTAATGCAACACAAACAATCGACACACACACACTCACGAACAGAATCTACAATAGCAAACTCGTTAATGTTCTAAGACAGTCATATTACCGTGTGGAAGCAGGACCTTTGGGTTGTGTGTGTCTGTTTATGGTTGGTGCGATTGCTTGTTTATGTTCGAAAGGCCGCACCAGTTCGAACGGTTCGAACCATCTTGCGAAAGGGCCGATTATTTGATTTGATGTGTTTCGGGCGGAGCGACGTTTCAGGGTCACTGATGCCGTTTCTTTCCCATGTTCGCTGGTATTCGCTGCCGGTCGAGTCGGCGATTGCGTGTCCGAAAGTCTTTTGAAGAAATAGACAGACATTGATTTAAAAAATACCCAACCCTATCTCCCCTTAATGATGTTTAACCCAATTATAAAAAAGCATTATTCAATGTCAGGCGATGCTGTGATAAGCACCGGACAAGACCATTTAAAGTATCCGGGGAAAACCAAAAAGAAAAATCGGTAAATTATAATGGCAAAATCGTGCCTTAAAATTTATACCTCCCAGCGCTTTGCTGTGCGCAGGCAAATCATTTTCCAAACCTGTATCGTAACCCCCCTCCCAGTAACCCTCTATCGCCTGTTTTGCGGAAATAAAAATAAAACCACACGGCTTATCGCGCGTGAACCTATCAGCCTACCGACCCACACCCGTTCGGCCGAAACCCATAAAATCAACCGCTCTTTTCCCTTCCTTACCACTACCGCTTTGTTCCATTCAGCCGCTCGAATTGCCACTTTAAGCTAACCCTTTTCGGGTTGCTTTTGTGTAGAAACAAAACGAAAACCCAAAGAGAAAAGGCTGAGAAGCTTTCCTATGGCAGGGCGTTATGCGTAACTGTCACAAAAGTCACGTGGAAAACGAGCAACAAGCAACAAGGAGGGAAAAGAAAACAGCACCGAAAAGATTGTGTGTGTGTGTGTGTGTGTGGGTCTCGTGGGAGTTAATAGGAATTGAAAAAAAAGAACGAACCCCGTACGATAAAAATCCCATTCAAAATTTGCTTTCTTTTTCAAATGTGTGTTCTCTTCTCTTTTGTCTACTCTTTTCACCCCTTTTTTATCAATTTGTTTAAATCGTTTCTTTATTGTGTCTATGTATTGTTGTTGGTTTTGATTTGTTTATCTTTTTCCGTCTAAGAATTATTTTTCTTTAATTTCCTCCTTCTTTTATTTACTCTTTTATGTAAACCCTTGTTTGCTATAAAGTTTACATTATCTTTAATTAACAATAAAAAAAAGTAAAACGTCAAGCTCACCTGCTTGCATATGATGACTGTTGTTACTTGTCGTAGTTATTCGAGTATGTGTGTGTTGGATGTTAAATTGACTACCCCCAAAATTGCTGCCTATTGTTGTTGTTGTTGTTGTTGTTGTACAACGAATTGTTGTTGCTTTAATTTCGCTCGATTCGCCCGATTTCCGCTAATCTTCAAGTCCAAGGATAGTATTGACGTTTTTTCCCCAGGCATTCACAGACGGGCGAAAGAGCGAGACACACGGCGGCCCCAACGATACATGTGCTTTCTTTAGCTCACTTGATACACTTCCACACAATCACATCAACTTGTATCACACACACGTATGAGAGAGAAAAAATCACACACACACACGAACACGCTTATACTGCACACGCTCTCTCTTTCTCTCCCTCTCTTTCGTTCACTTCAATGGTTGGTGTACTGGCACGTGTATGTGTGTTTAATCTTGCCTTCCTTTTCCTTCACCTACAAAATACGTGCACGCTCTGCCGCACAGCACAGCCAAGGATCATCAGCTTTAGTTGAGAAAATGCTTATTTTAACTTAATTTGTAACTTTTCATTCAGCCGAAAACCGTTTGCCCTCCGGCGGTCGGTCCCGGGCTAGCACTCATTCCACTTTTTTTCTTTTTCATTTAAAGGATAATAAATTTTCATTCTTCCTTTGCCACACAGCAAGCGCTTTATCAAGCGGGTCACGCACTCTCCGCTGTTTTTCCTCGATTTTATCCCCCCCCCCTCCTTCCCCACGATTTCACCGATTGTCCCGATATGTGTGTGTGTGTTTGTGTGTATGTGTGTGTACACCCTCTCACTAAGCTCACTAAGGCCACTCACAGCAGCGGAGCTCACCGTAGTGGCTGTGCAACTCTTAGCACAACACACTCACACGACCAGCGAAGTGGAGGCCAGTTAAGGGTATAAAGCAACACGGGGGGAAAGGGAAATTAAATACGAACCTACCGACACACACTCACACACGCACGCACACGGGAACGTTCCTGCAACAGGAAATTGTGGCGCCGATCTGATTCTCCCTGCTTGAGATGGGACGGAGCTTTAAGTCTGGCGCTCACTCCCACGTGGAGCGGAATGTCCCTTCGGAAAATGAGTGCCCATATTCACACACAGTCGTGGCTTGCTCTCTTTCGCGCGCTCTCTCTCTCTCCCTATCCACCAGTGGTCACTCTCGCTCGCACCTGCGAAACACGAAACGGCCTAGCCTGAAAGCCTACACAGCCTGATGGACCGATGCGGGAGCGAGATGGAACCCCGAAGCCCGAAACAAAGGACACCCCGTGGACGGCCGGTGTGCGTGCAAAGGATGCTGACGGCTCTCCATAAGGGGAGGGTGACAGGAAGCAGGATGGAACAGTGGGAGTTCCAAAACCACGTTTTTCTACCCAGCAAAGGCAGCAAAGGGGAACCCCAGAACATACACACACACACACGCGCGAGAGTGTGAGCGAAAGGGAACGATCGATAAAATCGAGCACGGGAACGAGTTGGGATTTGTGCTGTAGGTTGGGAGCCCTAGTTCTCGTTCAGTGCAACACAACAACAACAACAAAAAACAGAAAGAAAGCGTCAACGGGTTTCCTACAAAGCCACAGCGCACTACAACAGTTTTGGTGACGTATGTGTAAAGTGCAGCTTTTCCCCCAAAACGTCCGTTCCAACAAACACAGCGGTCACTTTCAGCTGGCGGAAGTAGCAACTGGATACATACACACACACATATACACACACGCGGACGCACAGACAGAGCAACGGAACACGGGCAACGCTAGCACGGTTCCGTAAGGGCTACAAAACACTACGGAAAGCGGATCACGGTTTCGTTTTTCGAGCCCACCGGAATGGGCGGGCGCTCAGAGAGCTAAGAGTAACAAAAAAAAACTCCACACACACATACAAACACACAGATCGGGAACACGGGGACGACCGTCTGGTCTGGTCGCGGCTGACACGACTGTGGCGCGTGTGGCGAACCGAAGCGAATCCGAATGAATGGGGCTTGCGTTTTCCGACCGAGCACGGGGCCAGCCAACGCTGCCAGAGGTTCACGCACTCACGCACTTTTTCTTCCCTTTTTTTGTATTGTTGACAAAAAGAATGCGAGAGAGAGAGAGGGAGAAAGTGAGAGAAAGAACGTTACGGGGAGAGCAAACTTAAAGGATCGAGATTCGAAGATTCGTACCGTAAACAATGTGCGTTTGGCTTTTGCACATTTGTGCAAGACGTTGGCCTGGTACGAACACAACCACAACGTCCACAAGACACAACACAGGAAATTCCAAAATTTTCCCCATACCAAACGAGGGAGTGGGGGCTGGGCCAGATGCAATCAATAGAAACAAAACAAACATCCAAAAATAGGTCCCAAGGAAAACTACCCCGCGGGGGCAAGGATATACGGTCTGTGCACACACACACACACAAGCGCGCGCCTACTGTATTATTCATATGTTGTTCACCCTGTTCCTTGCGTTGATTGGTTTGGTGGGCGGCGAGCCGGTGGTGCGGGAATGGGAAGCGAGGTAACAAATGCTACTAATAACGTACACCTGTCACAACAAAGCACACGGCACAATGGAATTGGATTTTGTTGTTTTGTCGAAATCCCTTCCTGCGAATGGCTACACTCACGGATGACTTTACACACACACACACACAGACACACATTGGAGTTCCAGCTGAGCTGCTTGCTCTCGAGAGGAAGCAGGGGAGCCTCTCACGCTTTAGGCTTCCATCCAAGCAGCCATATCGCTTCTGTAGGTAGGCTTGTGCTCACTTACAATTTCCTTCTCTCTTTTACTCTTTCATTCACTCCCAATGACTTCCCAATCACACACGCACCCACTACCTTTCTCTTTCGGCTGAGCTCCGTAGAGCTGGTAGTGTTCAGCTTCGATCGCACCTTTTTGCTGTTGTTGGTGTTGTTGTTGTTGCTGTGAAAACTGCCCTTAAATCAACAAACGAACACATGGAACACACTTTTGGAAACAATGAATTGGGGGTTTGCTGATTTTTTCCATTAAACTGCTACCGGAATGTGGCAGCACTACACACAACACCGCCTCTGGTCGATATCCCGGGAGAGGCTGGTGCGAAAACAGAAAATACGCGAACCCTCCACTCGCACTCGATGGAGACGCCAAACTGTGGGTCACTCACCACTCACCACACGGTGACAGCTCACCAGACGTATCCACTCACGCAGTGAGCATTGGATATTAGTGGAAAGCAGAGGGAGAAGGCGGCTGAACACTCTCGTTTTTCTATCGCTCTCTCTTTCTCTCGCGCACGCTTTATGAGCATGAGAGCCCTGTTTTTTTGTCTGTTCCTCTCACACGCACACCAACGGAGGCGCCTGGTCGTGGATGGATGGCAAAAGTTGTGCCCGGTTCCGTGTGTTCTCGACTGCGAAAGGTACGTACGTGATCACACTCTACTAACCGAGTTTTTAGCACTTTTTTCACCCATTTTGAGTCACTCTCTCTCGCTCTTGCGCTCTCTTTCATTTTCACTCTTTTGGAATTGTAGCATTTTTACTCTCGTTCTTTTTTTTTGTATCGGGATCGAATGGTGGCGCTACTACTACTAACACCATTTCTTCGATGGACACTTCAAGTGCCGGAACAACTCAACAGAGCGATTGCCTCACCAAGCCGAAGCCATTCTTGAACGTGGCATTATATTCGCCGGACGATCGCTCGCTCTTTATCTCTCTTTCTCCCACCGTGAAGATATCTGCTGCTACTCTTTCCTCACTTCCCGGGTTTTTGAAGCAAATTCACCGCAACACACAGTAAACAAATCTATTCTTTACACCCATTTGCACTTCACGGCAGCATCACGGGAGACGGCCCGAACCGTCCGAAATCGTGTCCAAATCTTGCTCGCTCACCCGTGCATTGTTTCACGGCACGGAAACGGATTGTAAACAGAGCGCGCTTCGATGCAATCACCCTCGAAGAAAGGGTAGAAGAAAAAAGCGCCTTACCTCCGAACGTGTGCGTAATCTAAACACGGAGATTTGAAGAGAAGAGGAAGAAAAAACACAAACAACAGAGCCAACAGCAGCTACCCCAAACAACGGTCGATACGGCTTGTCGTCCGTCGGTCGTCGCTTCCCTTAACTCGGCCCGAACTGACAGCTGCTGGCTGGTGCCACCAATACCGGTGCAGCACGTTTCACGTTGCCCCAGTCTGGGTGGCAAAGGGGTGAGTCGAGCGAGCAAACGTTGCTGCTCTTGCTGCGTGAGTGTGTTGGTGAGCGTTGCTGGGGGTTGCTGGTGATGAAGATATGCGTGAGAATGGGGGAAAAAATGCTCCACTCACTACTCACACTTGCGATGCTCACTTCTCACTTGGAACGTGAAGTTATCCTCAGCAACAGAGCATTCAAAAGGTTTTGAGGTTTAAATATGTTTTTTCAGTGAACTTTGTTCATTAAAACATATTTCTTGAACATACAAATATCAAAAACACTTTTATGTTATTCCGCGAGATGAGACAAGCAACGAGAGTTTAATCTAAAATTTAAAAAAAAATCTATTGCAGCACTCTACCATACAATACGAAACGGTTAGGATCAGCCTCGAGACTGCCTAATGTAATCTTCCATAAGGGTCTGAAGCTTGCAGCGCACCTGATAGTGACGCGAGAGAAAAGCGATAACCACGACAAGCAAAAACAACAAAAACAGCAGATAGTATTATCAACTACGGAAATCTCGTGACGTGCCCGCGCGGCCCAGCTGATCGTGTAGTTTAGATATTTACCTTTACCAGGTGCAACGGCGCCATACAACCGTGCAGGAAACACACGCCGTACAATCTAATCTACACTACAGACTACACCACGTTGCAAGACCTTAAAAACATTACTAGTAACTGTTAAAAATCATGTTTAATTTTCACAATTTTCTTTCAATTTTCTTTGACCTTTGAATAACACATAACACAATACACATAATCGTTTTTTTGTTTTCACTTTCATCGACTTTTACTTTCTTTTGTTTTCAACAACTAAGTTTATCATCTTAATAGTTTACGCAATAATAATATTATTATTCATGTCATATTATTATATTCTTATCAACGGTGTCTTTTGTGTGTTTTTCATGATGTTGTGTTCACCTTTCACTATATTTATATATATTTATAGCATATGCTCGTGTATGTGTTTGTTTGTCTGTAGGTATGTGCTTTTGCATTTCGTTAAAGTTTGCACGCTTGTTTCTTCGCCGCTTCTTCTTTTTTGTTTTCTCTATTAGTTTCGATAGTTGAATATCAGTATTGTTTTGTTTTCTTTTCTGGTTTCCATACGCAGTTATGTAAAGTTTGCAAATGGGGTGAGTGTTGTATAATTTTTTTAAACATTGGCGAAATGATACTAGTAGTTCATTGGCCAAATAATTCATGTGTTGTTCTTGAGGAGGCTTTTTTATTTTAATTTTTATATGCAATGCTGCAAACAAAACACAAAAGTAATCATTTTTGGGACTTTTTAATTTTCACTTTGATTTCAATAATTTATCGCATACAGTTTTGAATCGTGTTTACATGTTTCTGTACCGCTCAAAAAAAAAAAGAACCTATAGTTATCGCGTCCTAAACCATACGTTTATAACACTCCGTTCAACAGAAATGCCTGGCCCTTTTTCTTTAAATTTTGCTCCGCATTTGCATTTTGAAATTTTCCGTACCTCTAATACTCTGTGTAATAATAGTAGCCAGATGCAGCCAACAATAAAAGAACAAAGAAAAATCACTCAATACAATTCAGCATACAGTAGTGAAATGTTCGGAATTTCGCCAGCTACAACAGAGAGTATGTTCTCTACACCTCGAACCTCTAAGTAGCATTGGAATGGATGGCGATACGATTTAGTATGAGACAGAGGGGTATAGGGAGGGCAGGAATAGGGGAACATACATATATACAGAAGCAATAAATTCGGCACAGCTCCAGTTGGTGGATGTGCCCCGCAGTTGTTGTTGTTCGCTTGCTGAATGGAACAGTTTTGCAATCAGTTGTACACGCACTACAGCACGCAACGCCACTTCTAACGATCCCCCTTCTTCTCTAACTCAAGCTTTGCAGTGTTCGCGTTCTAGCCGGGAGTACGGTCGGGGGGTTTGCTCCTTTTACTCAACGATTACTGATGGCATTTTTGCAATAAAGATCCTTTTTAGCGCCGGAATCGGAAATTTGTCCGTACTACATCTACTAGAGGTCTCTCCGCTACACTCCCGAGCGCACAAAACGGTCAAAGAGATTCGTCCGGCAAACAGATGCAATGTTTGGCGTTAGCGTTTTGTTCAGCGTCACTCGCAGGCGAAAAGACCGAGACCGTGCGTGTAGGATTGCCACGCTTGCGCGGCTTCCGAATGCAAGCACGGCCGCCTTAAAGCGCTAGCAGGATTAACGTAATGGGTATGCCCTTTAGTATGCTTTTTTCTATACTAAATATTATACTTTTGTTTGCGATAGGATCGTCTACGGAACCTAACAAACACACACACATGGACGAGCGGGCGCGCGCTGGCTCGCACATGCATCATGGTGCAGCTTATACACAATGGATTCGATTATAACACGGATAGCTTGCTACTAGTTGCTCGTCAATTATGCTCTCGGCTTTAGTGAAATAACATACTTTAACTTTTATTCGGTTCGGCAGCAGCAGGCCAGCCGACCGAACGTACTTGCTGATTGCATTATTGTTTTGTATATTCGACTGATAACGCCCCGCTGCTTAACGCTTTCTACGTGGTTTACGTTTCGCCAAAAATAAACACAAAATTTGCACGTACTTGAAATCGAATCGAATAAATTTCTCTACAATAACCGAAACAAAAAAAAACACACTTTTTTGTCATTTTGCTACTATTTGCCTAAACGGAAAGCACCGGGGAAAAGAGATGGAGCCTTTTGTCGGCAGCAGTAAAGAGCAGTGTGTGTGTATCGTAACCAAACAAGTAAGAGCGCAATAAACCTTTTTGCTTACTTTCTGCTTCAAACACACACATCCAACAGGGATAGGGGGATGTGTGTGTGTGTGTGTGTGAGGGCTTGAAATTTGTATAATAAGAAGAGCAACAGAATCTCTGAGGCGTATTGGGAGTCATTCCTTTGCGGGTTTGTGTCTTAGCATCGCGTTTCGTACAGTCCACTGCGGCCGATGTAGCGCACCCATTTGATCACATCATGATCGGAGTAGTTCAGTTTCGGCTCGAATACCTTTAAGTAGCGGACCTGATGAGGGAAAGACAAGGCGAGGAATCACAAAAATGCACATAATCAATGATCCTTTGTACTAGACAAAAGAACGGCCATCTCACCTTGAAACCGGATGGTGCGAACGGAACCTCAAAGTTCATCGAAATCGGTGGCCGGGTCCATTTCTTTTTGGTATCCGTTTCGAGCAGTTCAATTTCGGCCGACAGTTGCGTTTCCTTCATACCGGCCATACGTTTAATTCTGTTTTGTTTTAAAATGGAAAAATAAATACTGGAGTCACAAAACCATCGCAAAATAATACAGTGTAAAAGACTACTCACTTCCATACGATCGCATTCTCGGACGCCTTGTACTTCGCCTTGCCCTTCAGACAGATCAGCTGCACGCCGGACGTGTTCAGCGGCGTCGGTATCTTCACCTCAATCTTCTGCCCGAGCAGCGACGGCTTGAAGTTCGACTTGAGCACCACCTTCACCTCCATCTTGGTCCGGCCGACCTCCCGCACCAGCGGGATCACCCGGAATGGCAGCGAGATGTCCTTGGTGGTGCGGTAGCGCATCAGCTCGAACTCGCCGTCCGGCGGGATGAAGCTGATCGAGTGCTCCGTCTCGAACTTGCTCAGCTTCACGCACTGGTGGAACTGGCAGTCGTCGATCACGACCACCGGCTTGCCCGACCGGGACGCCTCGTTGTCCGCGTTGCCCGAGATGCCGCTGCGGCCCTTCGCCTCCATCACGATCTTATCGTTGATGCCGAACTTGCACTCCGGCATGCCGGACAGGTACGACTTCATCACGACCTTGCCGGCGACGTGCGCGGACAGCACCTGGCCCTGCGGGCTCATCAGCAGATTCACGTACTCGAGCACGTCCAGGAACAGCTCGTTCCGGCGGTACTTGATGCCTTCCCGGCGCCATCCGATCTGGCCCGTCACCTGGGACGTTATCTGGGCCTGCTCCTCCTTCGTCGCCGTCTTGATGCCCTGCTGCGTGATGAACGTCTTCAGCACGCCCGTGTCCGAGTTTTGCGGATAGCCAAAGTCCAGAATTTCTGCGTGGGGAAGGAATCAAAGCACGAGCACAGGAATAGAAATGGTAAATAAATACAAATAAATCTGTCACACTGTGGGCAATGGCTACTGAGCAACAACAGAAATAGGGAAGTGCAAGCAGCTCACCATCCAACAGCTCGTAGATCAGCACGAAGTTGTTCTTGATGTTTTCCTCCGAAATCTTGCCAAAGTACGACTGCATCACGTCGATGATCTTCAGCAGAAACTCAAACACCATGGCGGCGTTCACATTCTGCTTCGTTACGGCCGCCAGCCAGATATTTGCCCGCTGCAGAGTGAAGAACAAGAACAAGAGCAAGAAGAAGAAAGTACCGCCCGTGCACACGCACAAACCGATTATTTAATTTAGTTAATGCCTGACACTCCCTCCTTCTGACAGTTTGCCTGCCGGCTCGCCCCTTCCGCCTACCTTGATATGGAAAAAGCTCGTACGGGCGATGTTCGTTACCGGCGACCGGACCTGCTGCCGGGCGTGGATCACATTCACGCGGAACGCATCCACCGCATTCCGGCCAATGTCATCGCGGTACACGCGGGAGATCAGTACCTCTCCCTTATGGTTGTACACGAACAATCCACCGATCATGATGGATGTCTGCTGCCGTCGGTTGGTGCCGCGCTATCAGTATATTGTTGGTCCCAACTGCAATGCACTCGGCCAGGCGATGGAATCTATCCTAAATTCTCTCTCGCTCCTCTCTCTCTCCTCTCTCCTTCTCTTCTTTACGCAATCAACCGACGCGCTTCCGTCGTACGAGACAGAAACCGCCGGATAAAGTGGCTGATTTTATTGTACTGATGGTTGCGCCCCTTCCTGTCCCACACACACAACCCGTGTGCCTGCTTATCAAACCTCTCTCCGGATGGGCAGGCAACCCGAGCGCACACACACACACACTGGAAAAGAAATAAGAGGAGATATGTTTTAACGCCCACTTTGCATACGCGGCTCCGTGTCCCCTCTCTAGGGTTGGGAATCCCAAAAAGGGCGGGGAAGGCGCGAGGGGAGCAGAGGAACCGAACTTTCTTTGCTTCTTTTCATTTCCCTTTCCGTCAGCAGTATGTGGCGTTGGAATTTGTGCTGGTACAATCGATTAAGGGAGAGCAATCACTAGCAAAAGCCTCTATTATTAAATGTTCTCCATAAGGGAGAATTGATTTTTCGACGGCGGAGGAGGGGAACAATCAATAGTGGGGTGAGCGAGCGGTTCGTAACACTGCAAAGGGAGACTTTTCCCCCGTTGTATCTTCATTTCACTGAAGCACAATTCATGCACATTTCCAAACACGTTTCACTTGCCGCTTTAATTGTGAATCACGTACTAGAGCTTGCCCAACAAGGAAGGGCCCCATATCAAAAATGTCTTCCAACACGACGATGTTCTCGTGTCTCCACCCGCCGGGATTGATGGGTACGACCATTGCACAGCCCAAGCGCTTCGCTGCTTCGGGAAAGCTTTACTTTTCTTCCTCCCTCACTCCACGTTAACCCTTACCTTGGCTCCGAAGACACACTTTTACGCGCACCAACCGCACAAACACACTTGCGCACCCGTAAATTAATCCATTTTCTTGGGCGTAATTAATCGCAAAAACATTATCACCGCGAAGGAGAAAAATTTCTGTACGATCTTTTTCTTTCCCCCTTCCTTGACTTCTCACTGCTCGCCAGCAGCAAATGACACAACCAAAAATTTCTTCCCCCGATTTGACAGCGGCCCCTGCGGCAATGTCGACTGCCGTGGCGCCGTATGTCGACTGCCAATCGGCGGATCGGCTGCCCGATGGGTAAAATGTTTGATTGTTGCACGGATAGCCGTTGCTACAGTTTGTTAGTGTGTTGGGCCACATACGTTGTTTAAACACCGACGAACCGACATTTCGCGCGACAAAGCTCAAAATTGCACTCCGCATAGATCAAAGCAGCTCATTTCACCCAGGCAACCAACTTGTTTAATGTTTGGAAACACACAAAAATAACTTAAATGTGTTCAAATCTATTGTTTACGTTGGGCTCGTAAACAAACTGGATAATTCTATTCTTTCTGATGCAGCAGAAATGTCGCGCGGGACGAGTAGCTCTGTTTGCCAAATTGAGCTACTTTTTGTCGCGCGAGACGTGGTCACTCTATGCCTATTTGAACCATGACACTTCGATACAAATGAGCTTCAAAAGTTGTCCCCTGTGAGTTATTTGAGAATTTTGTGAGAATTTTTGGACAAAACACCCAGGAAAATCATTTTATAAGTTTCCAAATCAATGCAAAAGATGTGAGAAGTACATAAAACAATACGCATTGGAATTTGCGAAGAAAAACAAAAAGGGGATTCAGCAGTTTCTTCTCTGTGTCAGTGTAGTAAGCGAATCATTGTAGAGATGGCGCTAGTGTTTAACGTATTTTCATTTGAAATAAGGAGTCAACTTTTGAGCTCATTTTGTTCGAAGTGTCACGTCGGTTTGTCGGTGGTTTAAGTGTATGTGTCTAGCAGTTTATTGTAAATAACTTGAGTCTTGGGACTACAGTCAGCTTTTAAACCCGTTTCGAGCTACGTTCTAATGCCGTTCATGCCGATTGCATCGAATCATGTGCCGCCTGCTTCGAATCGCAGTCCACTATGCGCGTAAATTTTCACCAACACAATACGGGGAGTCACACGAAGCGTAAACTCAAAAATTTCACACTTGATTTGCATGGGAGAGCGTAAACTTCTTGTCAAAAGATTATAGAGGGTTGTATGGCTGAAATCCAGTTTACACCACAGGTGGACAAAGCGCTCAAAGTGAAGTGGAAAAGGAGGGCACAAACGCTCACTTGGAAACGAGCACTCGGTCGGTCGGCAAGTAGAGTCGGCAGGGGGTAGCGAAAATGAGCGAGATGCAGCGATATTCGAACGTCAAAAACCCTCCCCATGTTGTACGGGCTCGGGCGTATGTCACAATTGTCAAACAGCCGCAAACGGTAGAAACCAGCAAGAAGAACAACCCCGAAGAAGCGGATAGAACTTTTTTTAATCATACGCCTACTTTTTCCACTGCTTGGTACGAGTTTCCTTTCGTTTGTGTTACCGATTTGTGTTGCCGCTCGGTTTCCCGGTTTTCGGTCGGTTCGTTCTGCGAGACATCCTCCCTTTGTCTGTCCAAGCAATAGCATCCGCGCAGGCCGTTTTTATTTGGTGAATTTACACGAGCTTACCATTTGCAGCAAGCGCGTCCATCGCCTTCCCTTCCGTTCTCGTTCCGCTAAGGGGGACGGCCGTCGTCCTGTTTTCGCTCGCTCTTCTACCTCGGGATCGGCAGCGGCAGTGTTGTGTAGCCAAGAAGACGGCTTTAGGAAACCGGATTCTGTGCACCATAGAACGGCTTAACGGGAGTGAACAAAAAAAAAGTACAACACCGGATGTGATTAATTTCGGTTTCGTTTTCGGAAGAATGTTGCGCACATAAAGTGTTCGGGGTCGGGGCGTCGTCGTTTTAGCTACAGTGAATGCAAATATATTACCGCTACCCCAAGCGTGCGTGTGTGTGTGTTTGTGATTTTCAATCGAATTAATCCTCCAAGCGAATGCGAATCATCGGATCAAGCAATCCGCGAGTGTGAGAGAGCGAGAAAAACGACTCGCGGGGTGCAACCATCATCAAACCGCCGCCAGCCGCCGCAAGTGGTTTATGGCTGTGTGCATCCGCGCTGCACACTAGACCGTGCGCCTGTGCGTGTGTGTGTATCGTTGCATACAAACCCGCGCACTTGGCTACCTGTTCGATCGCACTGCAGCGTAGGAAGCTGTGCCGGAACGGGAAAGGAGGAGGAAGCCGAGCAAAAAAACAACAACCACCTTCATCTCGGAACACGTTACCCCCCTGTTCCACCTGCTAGCCAGTAGTGTGTGAAAGAAGAAGAAGAAGAAGAAGGATGAGTGGTGCATCCAAGTGTGCTTAGAGGAAAAAGGATTTAGCCGCCAGCAAGCCCTTGAGCTGTGTTTGTATGCGTGTGTGTCGCTGTGTGCTTTATCCGACCGAACGAAACGCCATCCCCCGGCACCAGCATCCGTCCGTCCGCGTCCGTCCGTGCGCCCTTTTTGTCAATTACCCATACACCGCACCGCAAACAACCTTAGGCAGCAGCAGCAGGAACCCCCGGGATACGGGACAAGAAAGTTGATCTGTTTACACTTGCTCTTGCCATCCGACGTCTTCGGGGACCGGAAAGGGCAATACAAAAAAGGTAAGTTTACTTTTCATAAATTCCCTTTTTTCTGTTCCAGGTTCTGTAAGGTAAAAACGGCTCTCCATTGGTGCGCTGCTTCCTTTCGTTCCCGATCGATAGGACAGTTTAAGCAGGCCGGGAAAGGAAGCGTGAAATGTAATAAACTTACACACGCACACCGGAGGCGGTTTAATTTAGCGGAAAACTAATCTCCACCTTGGAAATGGTGGGTGGGGCGGATTGGTGTGATAAATGATGACCCATCCCAGCGCCTACTGCTACTGTTCCCTTAACGCCGGGGTGGTGTGATGATGTGCACCAAGCACGCACCACTTACTCATACAGACGCACCACGAGCAGCGTGACCGGCACTGGCCATTTTTCGTACCCCCTTTATTTCTTTCTTGCTCTTTGGCCCACCTCACGCGTCAAAGCCGAGATGATGACGATGATGACGAGATGGACGCGGTCGAGTAACAGGAAGAGATGAATTATATGCCACCATACACCACGCACATGGATAACCCACACCCTCCCGGTTTCGAACGGAGGAAGACATACACAAACACACACACACACTTAAGCGAAAAGAAGAATCCCCAGCTGTTCAGGCGAAGCAAGTCGCCGACGAGAGAGAGAAAAAGAAAACCACGCATAAAAAGGACGCACGAAAATAGATTTTTGCCAAACGAGAGATTGCTGCGCCCCGCTCTACTCCGTTTTTTTTAAACCACCGGCTTACATGCGGCGGCCAAAAATTGGCCATTAATGTGGTGTGGAATGGAAGGATGCTGCGCCGTGTGGATCATCAACCTCCACCCAGTCCCTGTCCCTGATGGGTGCAGAGATTGAATAAGATTGAGTGGATGTCTGGATACGCCTTGAGAGAGGGTTCTTTTGCGCTTCTCTAAGTGCGTCCTTTTTTACATACCTCAACCCCACCACCGCATCGCCCATTCACATGTGGTCAAAGAAGGCGTGTTTTTGCTCCCTTTTTTATTTGTTTGTACAAGATCGTCACCCGTCGAGAGGGTTTTATTAAAGCAGGCCACGATAAGGCATATTTATGGCTGTAAACAATGGCGATATGGGCGGGGAGGGAGGGCACACAGACGAAAGGGTGGAAGAATGATTGTTTAGAGTAGATTAGTAGAGGCTATATTTACTCACCTTGAAATCGTGATACAAAAAAAGGCCACAGCTCTCGGATTGATGACGCGATTTTTTCCCTTTCTTTCTTTCTTTCTCGCTGTCTCGTTATCAAAAAGAAAATAATGCACCGTTTCCTTTATGTTTTGCGATTGGAAAACTTTATATTGTTCCAAAGCTCGGGGGACCCGCATCTTAGCGTGTCAAAAAGGTTATTAGTCATCGAGGGAGCTATTTATCTTGGTAGGGTTTTTGTTTCGAGAACTCACAAGCCCCACTAGACGCACACACACGCGTACGGTTCGTTCGCGTGCACTGTTCCGAGCATCCGTTCGCGCGAGAGATGCCTTCGCGTAGTACGTGTTGCAATAAACACTTCTTCCAGTGCTGCTGCTGCTGCTAGGTCGCTAAATCCGTTAAGTGGTGTTGCCCATATATCCCCAGGGGAAATCCACTTTCAATTCACCTAAGAGCTCTGCATCAGGCCCGAAAAAGGATGTGCGTGACACCACCAACAGCCACTGTAGCGGCAGCACCAAAAAAGGCGGATGTTTCGCACGTGCCGATCGCTACCAAGACACTCGCTGTCCGATGCGTTCGGCTCAGCGTTTGCTGCGTAAATCCAAAAATATGTATTTGGTGGTGGATTAAATAGACATTTTTTAATAGAATAAATGAACATTTTATTTACAGTTAAACAAGCACATCTTAAAGTTATTTTGAATAAAACATAAATAATCCCAAACTTACTCTGCTAACAAGCAGTGATGGGAATTAATAGCTGTTTGATTATGGTCCCAGAGAAAAGTGCAATCAACCGCACCCGCCCCTAAGACCCGCTTCCTTCGCTTTCTATTGACCTAAAAAAAGGGGAGGTAGAAATTAGTTTGTGATAGTAATTGACCTTAATTGTTTCATTCATACAAGCGCTCAATACTGCCGCATGGATGGCACACACACACATCACACACGCGAGGGGCACCAGCAAACGATCAAGCAACTAATTCCACGACTCTACTCAACAACAATCCATCCATTGATCCGTTGATTAATCCTTTTGGATTAGTTGTTTCAGTTTTTCAACTTGTTTGAATATAAATAAATTGAAAAATATACAAAACTGGTTAGAATCGGAAAGGAGCTTCAGGTTTCATTTAAAGGAAAATTATCATAGTGTAAGAATTATATGGTTCAGCTCATTTTATTGTCAAATTTTAAACATTATTTCTCTTTTTTGCTTAATTTTTGCATGTAAATAAAAACTCAAAAATTTGTAAGAAAACCAGCTCTATTCAACATTCGTGAGATGTTTTTCGACAGCTGTCTTATATTTTTGACACTGTTGTGCTGGTTATAGCGACTTTCACGATACTATTCTTTTTTTTTTTGCATGGAATTTGACAGTTGGCGGCTGAAATTATGTCAGCGCTTCATTCAAAACAACACGCCAAACTAGACTCAGGTTTTCAGTATGATAAAAATATAAACAAATACCGATTCGTCCCGGCATCGATCAGGTTAGCTCTTAAGTTTTTGAATTTTTCTGCTGAAGCTTATACTTTTTGTCCCGAAAGGTTAAAAAGCCGTTAGAAAAGATGTTTAATAATGTATTGAAAGTAGTATGACTTATTTCAAGTAGAAAAGTGGGAAATAAAACGATTTTGTAGTGTGTCTTTGTTTGTACACAATTGTCGAAATCCAACATGGCGTTACTGTCAATTGAGTATGGCAAATAGAGCCTGTAAAATGAACATTGTTCCATCGACAGACTGAAGTTTCAGCTTTTTACTTAAATCATCAAAGGTGCCGATATTGAAAACTAACAACCGTGTCCTATAACCAGTGCTGCAAAATGTCATAAGCATCACGTGATGTTCACCGCCGAAAGCAATGAACATATCCGTGGTAGCTTGATGCTCATTGCTTATACGCAATGAAAGTGTGTCATGACATGCCGAACGCGACATGCGAGTGCTTGATTCCAATGCGATACTCTGACTGACAAGCTGAGCTTAATGGCAGCGCAAGCATAATAATGATTTTTTTTTTCTGGCTGTGAACAGTGCTGCCAAATACCACATTTTCAGTCACCACCAACACGGTGAACGACTGAAACGAGTCAGTTCCAGTCAGCACAGAGCGAGAAAGCATGCTCATTTTGTTGCTTGCAACCTCTCGCAAGCATCGCATATCTCCCATGACTAGCGTGATAATCACCGACAGAAAATGTCTCCATCAAGTGACTGACCAAGCGTTGGTTGCACCTGAGTCTCACCTCTGATCATCAGTAGAGCGTCTCGTGACGCTGACATGATTATGTTTCTGCAGGAATTTGTCATGACTATGTCAGTCAGACATTTTGCAGAACTGATTACAGTAAAAAAAAGTCATGACATAGTGACTGACCAAGCGTTGTTGCACAAAATGTCACCAAGCATGTGATGGTCGCACCAACTGTTTGAGTCTCACCTCTGACCATCACAGTAGAGCATCTCGTGACGCTGACATAATTTTGTTTCAGCCGGAATTTGTCATAACTACGTCAGTCAGACATTTTGCAGGACTGATCGCAGTAAAAAAAAGTCATGACATAGTGACTGCCAAAGCGATGGTTGCAAAAATGTCACGATGCATGTATTGATCACATCAAACGTTTTGAGTATCACCTCTGATCATCACAGTAAAGCGTCTCGTGACGCCGACATGATTTAGTTTCAGTCGGAATTTGTCATAACTATGTCCGTCAGACATTTTGCAGAACTGATCACAGTAAAACAAAGTCATGACATAATGACTGACAAAGCGATGGTCGCAAAAATGTCACGAAGCATGTATTGATAGTAGTGACATTTTGCAGCACTGCCTGTAACTATAACGTGATACTGTTTATACCAAAATTAAAGCAACAACAAAAAACCCTCCAACAACTAATGTTACATGGTCAAGAGTGGTCGTAACTACCTTCAACCGTTTGCCAATTACCTGATAGACCGTGTGTATAGTAAATGATAACACAGAGATTCAAACTTGGCCGGCTTGTTTGCCAACTCACTCAGAAGTTTTCTTTCATTCTGATAGATTTTTATCGGAAACTTCCCCAACCCCCGGCTCCAAGTGTTTGTTGATTGATTACGTTTCTAGGAACCAGTGCCACTTTCTTGCTGTGCTGGGGGAGAAGGCGTTTTTTGCACACCACACAAGACCATCATGATCGTTGATAGTTTTCTTTAAGTTTTTCAAGATTCACGATCAGTTCGAATCTGACCATAGTTTCATTGTGTTGCAACCGAAAATGCAAACTACTCTCGATCACACTTTCTTCTTGCTCTCCTCCCCCATTTGGCAAGGGTGCAATTGCTAGAGCGCAATCTTTGATATCGACGTGTCGTGTCTCTATCGCGCGCCTCAGCAAACCGAATGTGCATCCCTTATCTTATCGTGTCCTGTCCACTGCGCGATGGTAGTAGCCCCATGCAGTCGTCGAGAGTTAGCATCCGTAAACTTGTCCGCCCTAATGTGACATCATGCTACAATTTACCCTTTTTTGTGTTTGGTGAATGTTTTTTTAGAACGTTCTCACATGCTTTAACTCACTCTTTTTTGCGTTTCTCACCTTTTTTGCAGCTATCTTTCCCCAACACGGCCCCACCGCAGTACAACAAGAAGCAAAAAGCACGCGAGACACAAAGCAACGATCGGGGCGGCCCTCATCAACTCCTTATCACAACGCCCACCCTCGCGCGCAGCACCCCGACCCCGCCCGACCGAGCTCCGATGACGGCGACGATGCTTGCCAGCGATGCTTGAGCGCGTCCGGTTCGGTGGTTTCAGTGGCACGTACAAAGTAAGGGGCGCCGAGCTGGCTCGCGACAGGAAAACGCAAACGAAACCGGTGACCGTACTTTTCCTCGATGAAAGTACGCACACGTTCCACCTGGACAAGCGCGCCAAGGGCGCCGAACTGCTCGACCAGGTCTTCCAGCACGTGGAGCTGTCCGAGCGGGACTACTTCGGGCTGCAGTTCCCCTCTCCCGATGATCTGCACGCGGTGGGCAAGGGTGCGGCGGCAGGTGGCGGGGGCGATCCGGCCACTGCCGGTGGATCGACCAGCAGCAGCAGCGGCTCGAGCAGCAGCACAACAGGACCGAAGGGAGGAGGAGGAGGCGGCGGTGTGGCGGACGGTGGTGGCGGTGGTAGTACCGTTGTCTCGCCGGGGCCGGGGGCACAGTTCCCGACCGGACGGCAGCCGGTCCGGTGGCTCGATCCGAACAAACCGTTGCGCAAGCAGCTAAACGATGCGCGCACCGGCCGGCAGCATGCGGACGGGGGGCCGCTGGTGCCGCTGCTGCTGTTTCGCGTCAAGTTCTACGTCACCGATCCGAGCCGGCTGCACGAGGAGTACACGCGGTACCAGTTCTATCTGCAGATACGGCGCGATGTCTATCAGGGCCGGCTGCCCGTCACACTCAACACTGCCTGCCTGCTAGCCAGCTTTACCGTGCAAGGTCAGTATGATGTTTTTTATGTGTGTGTGTGTGTGTGTGTGTTTAAAATGTAATTCTTCACCTTCCCACCAACAGCTGAACTAGGCGATTACAATCCACTGGAGCATACGGCCGGCTATCTGAGCGAATTGCAGCTACTGCCGGAGCAGACGGAGGAAGCGGAGCATCGCATTTCAGAGCTGCACAAACTGCATCGCGGCCAGCTGCCGGCCGACGCCGAGTACAACTATCTCGAGCACGCCAAACGGCTCGAGCTTTACGGGATCGATTTCCATCGGGCAACGGTAAGCGAGATCGTGCAGGAGAACGTTTTTATTACCTTTTTCTCTTTTACAATTTTTAATCCTGGTTCCTCTCGTTCAGGACTCGTCTGGCAAGGAGCTAGCGCTCGGTGTGTCTTCGCTCGGCTTGCTGGTGTACCAAAACGGTACGCGCATCAACACCTTCTCCTGGTCAAAGGTGGTAAAGGTGTCGTTCAAGCGCAAAGATTTCTTCATCCAGCTCGCACGCGAACCGGTAAGGAGTTGTTTGGGTCTTACAGGGTTTGAAAAGTCAGAATTAGATGTTAACAAACCATTTTCATGCAGCCAAAGCCTGTAGAAGCGCTGCGGTACGGTGAAACTTTTATTCTGACTTGCAAAAACCATTCTTTAATGCTCTGAATTGAAGATTTGAAATTAAACGTTCTATTTTCATTTGCACCTAAAACGCATCTTCCAGTCCGAACACTACGACACACTGCTTGGCTTCAGCATGGGCTCGCACCGTAACGCCAAGCTGCTGTGGAAGGCTTGCGTCGAGCATCATTCGTTTTTCCGACTGAAGAAACCACACCGTTCACCACGTTCCTTCCTGCCACTGACGCTGCGTTCGAAGTAAGCAATACTAACAGCTCTCCCTTACAGTGAAAAAAATAAAGTTTTCCGAAGTTTTCTTGAATCGATTCCTTATAGTAGGTCAGGAATCAGTTTCCGGGTTCGTTTCTGGAATCGGCTTCGGGATCAAAATCAGAATCGGTTTCGGAAAAGAAATCGGCTCTGGAATCGAAATTGACTTCGGAATCAGAATCGGCTCCGGAATCAGAATCGGCTCTGCAATCAGAATCGGTTCCGGAATCGAAATTGGCTTTGGTATTGGCTGCGGAATCGGCTTCGGAATCAGAATCGGTTGCGGAATTGGTTCCGGAATCTAAATCAGAATCGGCTCCGGAATCGGAATTGGCGCTGGAATCAAAATTGGCTCAGATCCGGAATCGAAATCGGGTTTGGAGTCGAAATCGGTTCCGGAATCGGAATTGGCTTCGGAATCAGAATCGGCTCCGGAATTGGATTTGGGTCCGGAATTGGCCCCGGAATCAGAATCCGCTCCGGAATCGGAATCGGCTCTGGAATCAGAATCGGTCCCGGATTCGGAATCGGCATCGAAATTGGAGTCGGTTTCGGCACCTCCCTAAGAATAGACGTTTTAGTCCAATGATGCTACGTATTGATAGCCGCAACACGGAATCAGGATCTTCCATCAGCCTATAACCGCGCGTACTAACGGTTGCTTCTCCTCCTCCCTCGCAGATTCCACTATTCCGGCCGCACCGAACTGCAAGCCGTAACGGAAAGCCGGCAGCGGGGCAAGGTGGCAAAAATATTCATCCGTTCGCCCAGCCGGCGCCTGCTGGCCACCATTTCGCAGCCCCAATCGCCTCAGCTGAACGGCAATGGGGCAAGCGGGGGTACGGCAGCGGACGGCAGCGCTACGGGCGGCTCGGGCAACGAGGCAAGCAACGGTGGAGCGACCATCGGCTCGGCTGCTGGCAACAAAAACCAGCTCACATTGCTGGCGATCACAAAAGCGACGCGCACGTACGACAAGGTTACCTCCAAGACGCCCTCGTCGATGCCACGCAAAGCCTGGGAGCAGCAGACGGACGAGTGAGTGTGCCTGGGAAAGATGGGAATGTAAATCTCTTTCTAAATCGTGAATATCTATTCCTTGTGATTGTTTTTTTTTTTAGTCCTACCTTCATCGAACACTGTGCCCGCACATCCGTGCCCATGTACGATTCGCCTCCGGCCTACGCCGGTCTCAATGGGAACAGTTCGGGCAATGGAATGGCAGCCGATGACGATAGTGCCGGCCTAGTGACGATCCACCTGGTGGCCGACGAGCAGGGCCGGTTCGGGTTCAACGTCAAGGGCGGCATCGATCATGGTCTGCCGATACTGATTTCACGCGTCGCACCGCACACACCGGCCGACAAGAGTACGCCGCGCGTCTGCGAAGGCGACCAGGTGGTGCGCATTAATGGGCGCGACGTGGGCACGATGGCGTACGAGCAGGTGGTCAGTTTGATCCGGGCCTCGCGCGAGTATCAGGGCGGTGAGCTGCTGCTGACGCTGAAACCGAATGCCTTAATCGACTACCCGGAGGAGGAACCGCTGTACCAGTACGTGCCGGAGGAGAGCGACATCGTGCGGGCGGGCCTGCTGAACGGTGACCAGCTGTTCACGCAATCGCTGCTGCTGCTGCGCGATGGGCTAGCTTCCGGTGCGCTGCTGGCACAGTACGAGCAGCTGTATCGGAAAAATCCCGAGCTCGCCATTACGGAGGCACGCAAGACGGAAAACATGGGCAAAAACCGATACCGTGACATATCACCGTGTAAGTGATCGAGTTTTTTGAAAGTGTATTTGATGGTCTTTTTTCAAAATTAACGTGTTTTTACTCTCCACCAACCAGACGACTGTACGCGCGTCGTACTGCAGCACGCGGAAAATGGCGACTACATTAACGCGAACTACGTCAACATGGAGATACCGCCGGCCCGGAAAACGAACCGCTACATCGCGACGCAAGGCCCACTCCCGACCACGGTGAACGACTTCTGGCGGATGGTGCAGCAGGAGAGCAGCCACCTGGTCGTGATGCTGACGACGGTGAAGGAGAGCGGCAGCACCAAGTGCCATCAGTACTGGCCGTCGGCCGAGGACGATCCGCTCGTACCGTCGCCCGGCTTCTCGATCAGCTGCCTTACGGAGAAGCCGGACGAGACGGGCAGCTTCGTGTTTCGCGATCTCGTCATGACGGACGAGCGCACGAAGGAGACGCGCACGATCCAGCACATGCAGTATCTGGCCTGGCCGGACCATGACGTGCCGGCCGACCCGAACCTGTTCCTTCAGTTCACCGAGCGGGTGCGGTCGGCGCGTGAAACCACGCTGCCGCTCGAGATCGAGGCCAGCCTGAAGAACGTGAAGCTGCGCAGCGTGGACGAGAATGGCGGGCTGGACAACTCGGAGCGCCGGATCGTGCACACGGACAGTGACGACAGCCCGAACGATATGCCGTCCTCCACGTCGGTGCATCAGTGAGTTGAAAGCTCCCTTTTGTTAGAGTTCTTTTTTTATATTGTTCAACCGTTTTGTCGCACTTTTGCACAGGTATATTAGTGCTTCTAATCCGCCAATCATTGTGCACTGTTCGGCCGGAATTGGCCGGACCGGTGTGCTGATACTGATGGACACGGCACTGGCACTGATGGAGGTACGGGAACCGATCTATCCGCTGGACATTGTGCGAGCGATGCGCGATCAGCGACCCTGCATGGTGCAGAATGTGGTAAGTAAACGAAGGGAAAGGTGACAAATTGAACATTAAAATCATTTTTATCATTTGTAAAAACAATATGCATAACTTCAGGCGCATATGAGCCTAAGGGGAATAATTCTGATATTCTTCAATTTTATTGACTCTGAATTAACACTTCTTATTAATTTATTTTATTTACGATAAGAGACAAAGGAACAAAATTGATTTTGCGTTATTTCAATCTATGTTTTTCATGCTTTTCCAGAGTCAGTATCGCTTCGTGTGTGAGTGTATCTGTGCGGCGTACATGCAGCAGGCAGCCAAGGAGCAGGAAGCGTCTGCCCCAAATTCTCCCACGGAAACGCGCAAAGCGACGTCAAAAACGACCCCCACCACTGGCTCACCAACTAATGCCGCTGCACCAAAGCCCGTGCCGAGCATAGCGTCGCCGGAGGAAACGATGCTCGATACGCCCGCCGACAGCGAACGCAAGGCACCGCTGGCAACGGAAACGACTAGCATCAGTACGGCCACCGTTTCACCGTCCAATGGGCACGAGACGGTCGCTTAGAGAAGCCCCACAGCCCCACAGGCTGAAGCTTGGCCTTGAGCGGTTGGCAACCGTTGGAAGAGGAAAAACAAAACGGTATTAATTTATTTCATCTTCGCATATCTCTGTGTTTTTCCCGCCCGACCTCAGCCTCGGAAGGGAGTGCCCGGTAGTGGTTTGGTAAAAACACAAGTACGTTTAGACTCGTAGTGTGTCCCTTCGACTACGGCGCTTCCAGGGGGTCGTGGAGCAGTTGGGGCTCGAGGTTCGTCTTTCTTAGTCTTACACGTTGCGTGCGTATATTATTCGAATTATGTAACCTATCGTGACCTCGTGATGTTGACAATTTGGATCGTGTTCTGCACTGGAAGGCGCCGACACTCACAAAGCAATAGAGCGAAAGAGAGAGAGAAGGAGAGAGAGAGAGAGAGTGTGCACGCCGTACGCAAACGAACGAAACGAAGTAATAGAACAAGTTGTGATTTAAACAGTATACCGTTCTTGCGACGCTAGAGACGTAAGGAAAAGAAACAGATCGACCGAACTACAATAACGTGGAACGTCCGGCGGAGCCGCCGCCGGCGTGTGAAGTGTAGTGCATCATCGGCGGTGGTGACACGTGTTAAAGTTGCAGCTGCAGCATCCCTCTATCATCCCATACGCTAATGCTTCCGTTTATGTTTATGAAAAGAAAAAAAAAATTCAACAAACAGAACCTTGGATGGATATACACAATCAAACACACACACTCACTCACACACCAAGCAACCGATCCGACCGAAGCAAGACTATTCTGAACGTTTTTTATAAACTGCACCGAAAGCCTTTTTCGAATTTATGTGAGAACAAATAATAATAATAATAATAATAATAATAATAATATTAATAATAATATTAATAATATTATAATCAACAAATGACGCGAATCGAGCAATGCAGCAGAGCTCCAGAGTATATGAATGAATGAACGATAGAAGAGGAAGCGAATAGAGTAGAACACTATTAGAGCGCACTGCTTTTGGGCAATGCATCCCGACCTCTGAACCCTCTTGTCAGGATTGTGAATGTGTTATTTATAATCGCTAAGAAATACAAACAACACACAAAACAAAACATCAAGTGCATCGTAATACGCGAAAACAAATACCCGTTGGTACAAGATAGTGTGGCCACACGCGAACAGAGTAGGACCCAAGTGCGTGTTCGACGCAGCGATTGGTTGGTTAAGCAGCAAAACAATAATCGAACATTAGAGCGGACGCACAAGGGCTGCAGGAGCAGGAGGCAGGAGCAAAAGTATGTTGGAGTTGAATTGTGTGAAATTTTACGAAGAAAACACTCTATATGTACACGTGCTGAAGCAGCGTTGTGTTACAGCAGGCTTGTTACAACCCAGAGTTAGTGGTCCGTTGAAAGAATACAAACGTTTGAGATTTATCAATTAAATGAGAACGTATTGAATGGCGAAGCTGGCAGCAGCAGCATCAGGGACGGTATTTTATTAAGCTATGCTGAACTTGTTTCGAAACCAAACCTCGGTAGCAGCAGCAGCAGCATTTTGTGGGCTACAGCCTCTCTTGGTGCGTACCGGAACACAGCAACTTGCATAGGAGAGTGCTTGCATAGAGCAATAAATGAATAACAGCAGTCAATGTTTCAACAGTGGGTGTACGTTTGCTAAGAAATAGTATTGATTAAGCCGTGAGTGGACAAGGATGCCGGGTATGAATCAATAAATGAAATACGCGATACGCAATGGAACGAAAGAGGCCGGTTTTGTGTCCGTGGTATATGAGGTATTGGGTAAGTTATTTCTCCTTTTTACCTTTCTATCTATGATTTGCTCGTAAATTGTGCTCTTTTTTGGAAGGTTGAATCATTTTTAAACTTATTTGATTTGAATTAAAAGAAAAGATAAAAAAGAAACGTTTCACTCAACGACTACGCATCCCGCAGTTTGAAAGGCCATTCGAGCAGTGCATTTCGAGCAGTCGCAGTGCAACTGTCAAAAAGGTCGAAAAGGTAAACAAATGCAAAACAGTCGTGCCGCGCGGACTGCGGATGTGCCTTCCTACAATGGTAATGTTAATTTATGGCCAAACATTTGCAATTTTCTCGGTTTAACATTCACATTCGGTGGAGAAGATGGATACGGTGGAACTGCGATCTATCTTAGAAATGACATCAAATACAAAACTAAACAAAGACAATACGACAATGAAATACAAATCACAGAACTGACAATAAGCCAAAACGAAATAAACTTAATATCAATTTACGCATCCCCTACCACAAACTGCAACAAACTGAAATCAATTATTGAAAACATACTAAATGATACACATACAACAACAAAAACAGTGATAGCAGCTGATCTTAATGCCCACCATTCGGCATGGGGAAACCCATACAACGACCGAAAAGGTAAAATGTTGATCGATGAAATCGAAGAATCTAAATTCGTTCTACTACACGAAAACGAAATAACTTTCGTACCAACAGACCCCAATAAAAGAGCCACAGCAATAGACCTTACCATAATAACAGAAAACTTAATAGACAAATGCAAAAGGGAAGTACTAGAACACCACATGGGGGCAACTCACCACAAAACAATCATCACGACAATACAAAAAAATATAACCCCCATAAAAATAAAACGAATAAATAAAAATAAGGCATATCACGAAATAAAGGCTATAAAAATAACAGAGAACAATACAAGCCACGAAATATGCAAAAAAATATCGCAGATTATCAAAAAAAACACAAAAATGACTTTCAAAAGACCAAAGATCTGGTGGAATAGAGCCACCGAAAAGGCATGGCAACAAAAAAACGAAAAAAGAAAGACATTCAACCAGAATAAAACTACGAATAACGAGATAGAATTTAAAAAAACACTAGCACAATTCCGACTCCAAAAACGCCTGAACAAAATTGCAAATTTTGAAAAAAAACTAGACTCCATAGACTCACGAACCAGCCTTGACGAACTATGGAAACTGACCAAAAGAATGGAAGGTAAACAAGAGAACAGCAAAAAAGAAAATATAATTGAAAACAACATGGAGGAGGCAAAAAAATTCTTAAACTACAACTTTAAAAACAACACAAAAGGGGATAAAAATTTATATAAAAACATACCAACGCCAGAAAACATACTAGATGAAGATACATGGCAGCAACTGTTGAGAAAAAAGAAAAACACAGCCCCCGGTTCTGACAACATTTCATACGAAATCTTAAAAAACATTAATGCAGAATCCCGACGCGTAATGATAGCGGAAGCAAACGAAATGTGGAAAAAGGGTAAAATAAAAAAACAGTATAAAAAAATCAAAGTGATAGCGATACCCAAACCGGGAAAAAACATTAATGATACAAAAAACTATAGACCGATCTCACTACTCCCAACACGAACAAAAATAATAAATATGGCTGTGTTAAAAAAATTGCTAAGGGAATGTGCTATAAACAAGATAATACCAGTAACATCTCTTGGATTCAGAGCAAATCATTCAATAAACCAATGCATCACATACGTAGTAAACGAAATAAACAACAACAAGCGAAACAAAACCCTTACCGGAGTCATATATGTGGATTTATCAAATGCATACAACAACGTAGATGCAGAAAAATTGATAAAAACCCTAAAAGAAAACCAAATATCATTGGAAGTAATCAGATGGATCGCAGCATTCCTAAATAACCGAACAATAGAAATGATTTCTGAAAACAAAACAATCAGAAAATTGACCTCAGACGGATTACCACAAGGGGACGTATTATCACCGACTTTGTTTAACATATACACTAGTCAAATCCACAAAAAAATAAATAGTAATCAATTATTACAATATGCAGATGATTTCATCATTATGCAAAATGCCAAAACAGCCCAAGAACTACAAACAAAACTAAAAAGATCCCTAAACATATTCGTAGAGGAAATAAACAAACTAAAACTACCGATGAACATCGAAAAAACCAAGTTCATGGTTTTTGGAAAAAGTGAGCACCCGATAACACTAAAAATAAACAATACAAATATCGAAAAAGTAACCACATATAAATACCTCGGAGCATGGATAGATGGAAATTTGAAGTTTAGAAAACAAATAGAAGAACTAAAAAACAAGACCAGAAAAAGACTGAATATAATCCGACGCATCTGCAACCAAAACAACAAACTAAGCCCGAAAAAAACAATAGTAGTCCACAGAGCCATAATCAGGGGAATTTTGGAACAAGGGGCCTCTTACATAGGAAACGCAACAAAAACACTCAAAAAGTCACTCCAAACCATAGCAAACCAATCACTCCGAAAAATAACAGGCTGCACCAAAACCACACCAATTAACTCCTTAATGGCAATAGCTGCTGAAGTACCACTACACATAAGAAGCAAATACATAGCAACAAAAGAAACTTTAAAGACAATAACATATTCAAAAATCCATCAGAATCAAATAACAACCAACATAAACAGAATCGCAGAAAAAAATAAAACATACGTAGAAAAAATTATTACCGAAAACAGGGAACTAATTGAAAAAATGGCAAAAATAAAAATAAATAACATAGAAGTGAAAATCCCAATTCATCCTAAACCAGACGAAGAATTTACAAAAGATACCCCTCATAGAGAAATAATATTGAGACAACAATTTGAAAAACAAATCAGAAACCTGGAAAAAAAGAAACCGATAGTATATACAGACGGAAGCAAAATAGAAGATGAATGTGGAATTGGCATCTACATAAAACCACACAACAAACCAAATCAGTATATAGCATCCCACTTCAAGCTAAAAAACACGGTACCAATAACTTCTGTAGAGATAACAGCAATTGAAAAAGCCCTACAAATTGCCAATGAAAATAATCTAAAAAACCCGACAATATATACAGATAGCCAGGCAGCATGCTATATTTTAAAAGAAGCACAAGAGAAATGCTACATAGACGAAACAATACATAACATCCTAAAAACAAGCGATAAACTCAATGCTGAGATAAGATGGATACCAGCACACATAAACATAGCAGGAAATGAGAAAGCCGACCAGTTGGCCAAAAAAGGAAGCACATCAAAAAACATAATTGAAAACAAACTACGAATAAGTGACACAACAATCAACATAAAGAACACAATGAGAAAAGAAACTGCAGATTGGTACACAGCAGAGTGTAGAGAGAAAGGGAAGAAACTAGAAGAATTTCATAAAGAATTCCAATTTAAACCTTGGTACGACGAAATCCCACTAAGCGCAAATGAAATCAAAACAACAAATAAATTACTGGTTGGCCATGACCTATCAAGATATTGGTTAGCTAAAATGAAGATCGAAGAAAACGGTGATTGTCCAACTTGCCATACTCCGGAAACGGGACGCCATAAAATTTTCTACTGCACAAAATACAAAAATCAAAGAGACTCAAACCCTCTCATATCTTGGAATAATTTTATAACCAATTGGAAAGGAAAAACAGGAACAACGATAAAAGAAGTCATACGTTTCATGAAAGAAAACAACATCGAAATTTAAAGGAAAAGATATTTTTAAATCTTAATACAAGAAGTATACACCAACCTATAAACAGATACATCTAAACAACTGACATGGCTGACAATGAAATAGCAAACAACACAACACAGAAAAAAACAACAAGAAAAAGAAAAGACGTTCCCGAACCAAAAGACATATGACTCTAGACAGTCGAAGTCTAAAAGAGAGAGTAAGCCTCTGAATATGTTGTTTAAAACAAACGTTTGTACAACATAGGAGGATACATCCCCTCTCGCCAAATAGAAGAAGAAGAAAGAACATTCACATTCAGTATGTTTGAAAGTAAAAGTGGCCTTTAATCAGCTTTTTAAGTGATGAAACCGCGTAGTTTAAGCACTGCCGCATCCGGTTCGAAGCGCTTCTAAAGAGTGGTAAGACGTTTAACCCCTTTTAGATGAAAATCTGTACAGTAAACGTTCATAAATTAATCTTTTTTTTTTTCTTCTAGTGGTTCTAGAGGAACATGCATTTATAATTCTTCCCAAACTGATCCGTTGTAATGCATCGCGATGGAGTTCCACGACGAGATCGTTATAGAACGCACCAAAATAATGGCCGCCAATGCGGAAAATTCGTTCCAGTATGAAGAGGTACAAATCAAAGAAGAAATTGCATCTGATTCAGAGGAAATAGTAACAGTAATAAGCAACGGGAAGAATGCAGGGGCACAACAACAAAGCAACAGCAAACATCACGTGCACGAAGAAGATATTCTGTGTGGCCTTTACCCATTGGAAGATAACAACAATAATGCAAAAGGCAGGGCTAAGCATCAATGCGAGAATTGTCTCGAATCGTTCGACAGTATCGTACGCCTGCGTCGGCACGAGCGAAAGCATTGGATGAAAAGCTGCCCAATATGCGACAAGACGGTGCAGGTGGATAATTTAAAGTTTCACATCGGCCGTATGCACGGTAGCGATGAGCGGTGCGCTGAAAAACGGCCCTTCCAGTGCACGGAATGCGATAAATCGTTTTTCCTCCTGAACCACCTGTTAGAGCATGGGCAGACGCACCAGAAGACAAGCTGCCCGGTGTGTGGGGAATCGTTCAGACCGTCCTACCTCAAGAACCACATAGCCAGAAAGCATCCGGACGGTGACGCGGGACTTTCGAAACCCCCCACCGTGTACCGTTGCAGTGCATGCAAGCAAACGTTTGTCAGTAAATCCTTGCTCTGGACTCACCAGCAGATGCATAAGAAGGTGGAGTGTACGATATGCAACAAAACGTTCCGGCAGGATGGTATGAAGATGCACATGGCCACCACCCATCGGGAGTATCTGTCGCCTTCGGAGACTCCATCGTACAAGTGTGATAAATGCGAACGGACATTCCTGTACAAAAAGCAGCTGACGAAGCACCAACGCTACCACCCTCGGATGGTAAAGTGTGCGATTTGTGAACGGTCGTTTAAAACGAACCACTTCAAAATCCACACAGCAGAGGAACATGGTACACCGGAGTAATGTGTGATTGTAAAACTCTGTCGAAGCAAAAGTAGTAAAGAATTTTGAATTTTGAATTTGCAAAAATCGCCTATTCAACAGTGAATTATTGTTTTTAGTACTGCATGTATTAATTTTAGTACGCTTCTGTTTGACAGAACCGCGTAGTGATGTGCTCTATGGAGTAGTGGTGAGAGCTCGTACTCGAACCCAGCCGATTTCGATTCCGTGATTCGAATCAATCCCGGAGTCGTTTCCGATGCTGGAATTTTGGAGTCAATTATTATTCCGATTGCAGAGCCGATTCCGATTCCGAAGCCGATTTCGATTCCGAAACCGATTCCGACTCCAGGACCGATTTCTACTATAGAACCGATCCTGATTTCAGAGTTGATTCCGGAGCCAATTCCGGGACTGATTCTGATTCCGATTCCTGGGCTGATTTCGGAATGGATTTTGGAAACTGATTCCGGATCTACTATTAGAAATCGATTCCAGCATGCACTTCGTAAATAGATATTTATTTTTATGAATAGATCCAGCAGTTTCTAAATAGCTTTCGGGAAATGCTGGTCGGACCTACCTTCTGGAGTCGGTTCCCAAATTTTCAGAATCGGATCGGAGACAACTTCAGATTTTTCTGGAACCTTTTCTCATCACTAGAATCGTCCTGTCATTTTTGTACTAAAATCAAATTGTCAACAAAGTGTATTTACGTGTGCAGAATGTAAACAAACAGTAGGCACTGAAACAGTAAAATCGCAGAAAATAAGTTTCTGAGAATGGTGATTCAATCATCCAGGTGGACACATCCTTTCTCGTAAAACAGAAGAAGCATAATCGCACAGTGGTAAAGTAGTTTTGGGACTAGAGAGAAATGCCTAATGTGGAATGTGGAAGCATTCTGTCTCTAAGTCTGGCCAACCATTCAGTTCAGCAAGCATACATACAGTCTAATCAATTGACTCCTTTCTTTCAAGGAAACAAACGGCACCGGCCGAACAAAAATGGGAAACAACCTTACAGAACAAATGGATATGGAACCGGCTCAAGATATGGATCCATTAGCAATTGATAGCGACACTATCAAATTCAGTGAAGTTTACATCAAAACAGAGATCTTTCCATCGGAAGAAGATGACGATCCATCTTACTGTGGCGAACCACAGCACATCCTTCCTGTCTCTGCTGATATACAGCTTAAAGAGGAAGATATATCGGAGGATGATGAAGCTGGTTCGATGTATCCGGATTCTGTTGACGCCTTCGAACCATTCTCTATTGTTGGTGGAAAACAGCAATATTCGAAAGGCATGTGCTCTAGTTGCTCTACTTTGAACAGATATTCTACTCCACCGAACGAAACACCAATGGAGAGAGAACAGCGAATTCGTCGAAAATATCATACCTTTCACCGTATTCTGAAGCTGCCTGACGAGGTTCGTGACCAGAAATGGGCGTGCCGTTGCCCGCCAGAGTTGGGTAGTAGTGCCATTAGAAAACAGCTTTCCCGGTGTGTTGAGGATCACAAACATTTCAGATCCTACATATCCAGATATGACACACCGCCAAGGGAGAGCAAGCACGAGCGAAATCGACGCATAGCCAGAAAGAATCAGGCGATTTACATGTATCGGCAAAAAATGCGGTCGAATGGTATCGTGTATACAATGAAATCCAAGAGCGACAAATCCTCCAATAGCACTGCACGTGCTCACGACAGGGAAGAATATTTGTCCAATGATTCCGTGGCATCAGCACCGACGCTAAACAAGAAAAACAACAGTATCGCACAAATGTCTAGTAAAATGCGTTGGAAAAGCATGCATCCTTCCGAACGCTGGCTATTAAGCGGTTACGAAACTCCACCAGACGAAACGAAAGAAGAGCGAAAGCGACGACTAGATAGAAGGAATCAAGCAATATGTCGGTACCGGAGAAAACTCAAGCTAACTGGTAAGATGCAGACAAAGAAATCAAACAATGACAAAACATGTACATTTAATAATACTGCCGTTGCTTCTGATGATGAGGAAGATATGGGCAATAACTCCGATACATCAAATTCCGACGAAGAGGATTCGAAATACACTCATCTTTCCGAACCGCCGCTACCAAGCGGGTATGAAACCCCACCAGAGGAGACGAAAGAAGAGCGAAGGCGACGGCTGGCCAGAAAGAATCAAGCGATGTACTTGTACCGGAAAAAACTGAAGTTATTTGGTAAGTTACAGGCAAAGAAATTAGAGAATGACAAAAGCTGTGCCATTGCTAATTCTGAAGTTGCTTCTAATGTTGAAGAAGATTTAACCAATTACTCCGAGACACTAAAGACGGAACAGCAGATAAACAACATTATCATACAATTGCCCAGCAAAGAATGTGCAAAGAAAACGCATCTTGTCAAACCGCCGCTACTAAGCGGGTATGAGACTCCACCAGAGGAAACGAAAAAAGAGCGAAGACGACGACTGGTCAGGAAGAATCAAGCAATTTATTGGTATCGGAAAAAACTCAGGTTAATTGCTAACAACGTGCACACAACGCAATCCAAGAACGACAAAAGTAGTACCTCCAATAATGCGCATCCTTCCCTACGGCCTCTGATAAGCGGCTATGAAACTCCGCCAGAAGAGACGAAAGAAGAACGAAAGCGTCGACTAGCCAGAAAGCACCAAGCGATTTATTTGTATCGAAAAAAACTCAAACTAACTCGCAACGCGCTCAATAATCCTCATCTTTCCGTACGGCCGCAATTAAGCGGCTATGAAACTCCTCCAGATGAGACGAAAGAAGAGCGAAAGCGTCGACTAGCCAGAAAGCACCAAGCGATTTATTTGTTCCGGAAAAAAATCAGGCTAACTGGTAAAGTGCAGACAAAGAGATCCAAGAATGACAAAACTTGTACCACCAATAATGCTACACTAGCTTCTGATGATTATTTGGTCAAAAACTCCCAGGCATCGAAGTCGTCGTTAGTAATTAAAATCAACAGTATCGCGCAATTGTCTAGCAAAAAGCGTTCGAAAAACACGCATCGTCCAGAACGGCCGCTAATAAGCGGTTACGAAACTCCACCAAACGAAACGAAAGAAGAGCGAAAGCGACGACTAGACAGAAGGAATCAAGCGATATGTCGGTACCGAAAAAAACTCCGATTAACTGGCAATGTGCTCACAATAAAATCTGAGAAGGAAGAAACTTGTACCTCCAATAATTCTGAGATGGCTGCTTCTGATAATGGTGAAAAAGAAGATTTGGCCGTTGACTCTGAGGCATCGAAATCGGTACTAATGAAAATCAGCAGTTACGCGGATTCGTCTGACGAAGAGAATTCGAGCAAAACGAATATTTTCGAACCACCGCTAATAAGCGGATATGAAACCCCACCAGAGGAGTCGAAAGAGGAGCGAAGGCGACGACTAGCGAGAAAGAGTCAAGCGATTTGCCGGTATCGGAAAAAGCTGAGGCTAGCTGGTATCTTGCCGACGAAGATATCAGAGAATGACAAAAGCTGTACCTCTTATAATTCAGAATGTGCTTCTGATGATGAAAAAGATTTGGCCAATGGCTCCGGGGCATCAAGATTGAAATTGGAGATAAACAACATTATCACGCAAGTGCCCAGCGAAAAATATTCGAAAAATAAGTATCTTTTCGAACCGTTGCTCCTAAGCGGGTATGAAACTCCACCAAACGAGACGAAAGAGGAGCGAAGGCGACGACTAGCGAGAAAGAGTCAAGCGATTTGTCGGTATCGGAAAAAGCTGAGGCTAACTGGTATCTTGCCGACGAGGATATCAGAGAATGACAAAAGCTGTACCTCATATAATTCTGAATTTGCTGCTTCTGATGATGAAGAAGATTTGGTCAATGACTCCGGGGCATCAAATTCGAAATTGGGGGAAAACAACAGTATCACACAAGTGCCCAGCAAAGAGTATTCGAACAAAACGAATCATTTCGAACCACCGCTAGTAAGTGGGTATGAAACTCCGCCAGAGGAGACGAGAGAGGAGCGAAGGCGACGACTGGCCAGAAAGAGTCAAGCGATATGTCGATACCGAAAAAAACTCAGATTAACTGGTAACGTGAACACAACGAAATCTGAGAACGACAAAAACTGTGCCTCCAATAATTCTGAATTTGCTGCTTCTGATGATGATGCAGAAGATTTGGCCGTTCACTCCAAGTCTGACGATGAGTATTCGAATAACGCTCGTCTTTTCGAACCGGCCCTAGTAAGCGGGTATGAAACCCCACCAGAGGAGTCGAAAGAAGAGCGAAGGCGACGTCTAGCGAGAAAGAGTCAAGCGATTTGTCGGTATCGGAAAAAGCTGAGGCTAGCTGGTATCTTGCCGACGAAGATATCAGAGAATGACAAAAGCTGTACCACGTATAATTCTGAATTTGCTCCTGATGATGAAGAAGAATTGGCCAATGACTCCGAAGCATCAAAGTCTGATGAAGAGTCTTCGCAAAACGCGAATCTTTCCGACCAGCTGTTAGTAAGCGGAAATGAAAATCCGCCAGACGCGATGAAAGAAGAGCTAAAGCAACTCAGACTAACAGGTAGCGTGCAGGAAAAGAAATTAGAGAATGAAAATACCTATTCCTATAATAATTTTCAACTTGCTTCTGATGATGAAGAAGATTTGGCAAATGAATCAGAGGTATCAAAAGAACACGAAGAGGATTCGAAATATGCGCATCCTTCCGAACCACCGTTAGCAAGCGGGTATGAAACCCCACCAGAGGAGACGAAAGAAGAGCGAAGGCGACGGCTGGCCAGAAAGAATCAAGCGATGTACTTGTACCGGAAAAAACTCAGACTTACATCGAAATCTGAAAACGACAAAACCAGTACCTCCAATAACGCGCATCTTTCCGTACGTCCGCACATATGCGGCTATGAAACTCCGCCAGACGAGACGAAAGAAGAGCGAAAGCGACGAATAGCGAGAAGAAATCAAGCAATCTATCGGTACCGGCAAATGCTAAAGCTTACTGGCAATGTGCACACAACGACTTCCGAGGATGACAAAACCAGTACCTCCAATAACACGCATTCTTCCGAGACGAGACGAAATAAGAGCGAAAGCGAATATTAGACAGAAGAAGGAATCGATATGTCGGCACCGGAAAAAAAACTGACGTTAGCTGATAACGTGCATACAAATTACTAGACATCAAAGTAGTACATGAATCATAGTAACCATATGTGAGAAATAAAATTAAGCTGGTTCTGATCTTCAAACGGTACATAAATATTTGTCCTCTCATTTGTCCGAAGATTCAACAAATAATGGGGTCAGCTTGTCTACACGCTGGTAATGGGTATTTAAATATTGAGAAAAAGGCGTATGGAGAGCCGTTCGCGAAATTGAATAGTATTACTCTATAACTATTATAAGAATTTTGATTGGATCACCACCAAAGGGAGATACAGGTCCTCAGCACGTTGGAGTGAACGACGAAAACTATGGGACGAAATGGTCAGAAGAAAAAGTAAATGAATGGATTCAACAATGTGTAAATATGTGTTTGTGGAAGAGTGGCACGGCAAACAATTTGCAACTGTATCTTACTATGAATATTCTTGGTAGTACTAGTGATAGGTTACCGGAATCACACTCACGGCTCCAAACCGGTTCCGATTTTGGCAATGTCTTAAGTGGGGTTTTCCGAATGCTGGCAATTCCAAAGATACAACCTTTTGTTTCGCCAAAACCGGTATACAGAAACATGCGTTTAAATTACACCAACGGTTTTAGATTCGCCCGTACTAACAAAATTCAAATTCGCTGAAACCTGTTGCATTCGCCCGTTGACACAAACGTCATTCCTAACAACCTCTTCTGTCACTTCGAGTTTGTTTTGGTTTGGTGCAAAGAGGGAGAAAACACAACAAACCGTAAATAGTTTTCACCGTCGATTGTGCTTTGCAGCAAAAAGGACCTTAATTCAATGCGATTTGTTTAGTTTGTTGCTGAGATTCGCTTTCTTGCAAGTACGAGAACACACGTTGCACGTTGGTGATTTCAAGCATTTTAAACAAGTGGTCCAAACCTCCAGCCTGCTGTAAGAATGCCCCGTTTCGTATGTACCGCGTCTCGGTAGAAAGGACAATAACAATCATACAGTGATACAGTGAAGGAAGCGAAAACCAAACCAAAATGGATATATTTCAAAACCAATGCAGCGAGAGCTTAGGCTTCGATTCGATGGTAAGAGTGACGTCATTGTGCCGTACCAACACGTGCGCTCTTGTAAATTAATTCTCCCCAATTCTCTTTGTTCCCTCCGTAGCTTTCGTCGAACCATCTACACTCACCGCTGCACGATTCGCCCTGTTCGCCGACGAACCCGTACGCACCATCGTCGCCCTACTTTTCCTCCATCTCGCAGCAGCCGACCGGCCACACCAGCGGACCAAACGATGTCATCCTGCCTAGCATTTTCGTTAAAATTCCGACCCAAATCAATCAGCAATACCAGCAGCAGGAAAGCCGGCTGCTACGATCTACCCATCATAGTACCGCGAGCGAAATCAAGTGTGAGGAACGGTCGGACTCGATCAAGAGCGAGATAGCCGATACGCGGGTACGGCTGGCGGGGAATGGTCTTGCCAGTGTCGACCACCGGCTGCCGGACGTAATCGATAACTATCTGAACGATACGGACCGGGTGGAGCCGGCGGAGGTGGAGCCGAACGTGCGCACGTGTGACCGATGCCCTTTTGCCACCCTTTCGGAGGTGCGGCTGAGCGAGCATCGACGCGAAAGGCATCCGGGGGGTGGTGTTGGCGTAGGGCCACAAGAGTCGCAGGCGGAAAAGCTAAGCTGTCCGGTGTGCGAGAACAAATTCTACAAAAAAGCCGTGCTAGAGCTGCATCTTACCGAGGACCATGAAATGCTGGCCAGCGAGGTGGTAGCATTGGGCCACAGTACCGTTACAACCCTCCAGTCGGAAAGGGGTACTGCACCGGAAGTTAGAATCGAACCGGCGATTCAGCAGAACTGTACCGAGATTCCGCCGGGACCCCCAGCTGCTGCCCCTACGGCAACGTCCACGGCGACACACAGCAAAAGCCGGATCTACATAAAGGACGTGCAGTTGCTGAAAAAGCCGGACGTGATTGCGCAGGAAAGCCATGACGCGCAGGGCCAGCAGCTGCTGTCGACGGAGCAGGAACCGTCCGCGATAGCGCACGGTACGCTACAGGACAGCCATCAGCTGTCGCTCGGCGAGGACATGCTGCCATCGCTCGATCAGTCGCTGGAGCTACCGCCGCAGCAGCAACCATGCGCCGTCAGCGGGAACAAAATCTTCATCCGCAACGTGTCGCTGCTGCAGAATGTGAATTTCGTCGCCTCGGCGGAAAACATGCTCACGAATGGGAACGGGAATCGGTACGGTACGGCACCACCACCATCACCACAACCACCACCGCCGTCCTCCTACCTGAGCATGGACTGTGCGAACGATGGTTCCGGGGCGCTGCTGGACACGATCAACGGTGGGTATGGTGGAACGATTGCAGCACAACCTGCTCAATCCGCAGTAGCACAATCATCACGGGGCAGTCGTATCTACATCAAAAACGTTGATATACTACGGAACCACCCGCTCATAGCGCTCGATGACCCCGGGGTGCCGTGCACGAATTCGCTCTCCACGACGACGTTTAGTGAGTCGATTGCGACGAGTAGAGCGAGTAGCTGCGAGAGTATTATCTGTACGTCCACACCACCGGCCACGATGACGGAACAGCAGCAACCACCGACCGTGCCCGTAGGCGGATCATCGTCCATGACGAACAACTCCTTAGGAGCAGTGTCACAGGCGAACGATCAATCACTTTTGCATGGCACCGAAATTAGCTATGCCACCGTTGGAGGGGACGCGATGGGAAACCCGGCCCGGCCATTGCCACTAGCCGTGGATCAAGGTTCGCAGAACTTGCTGATGCTGTTTTCCACCTCGCTGGACGGTACGCCGGGTGGTGGATCGGTTGGCGAGCCCAACGTTTCCTACCTGACCGCAAGCTCCAACATGACCGTGCAGCAGGGTGGCGAGTACGGTTCGCTTCCACAACCACCACAACCGGCACAGTGCGATGCTCAGCAGCAAACCAGCGACGACATACCGCAGCAACAGCCAAGGAAGAGCAAAATATTCATCAAAAACATCAGCGTGCTCAAGCAACCGACCATTCATCTGAAGTCGGTCGACGAGGTGAATCTGATGACGTACGACGAGCTGCAGAACATACTGCCTACCGTCGGCGGGATGTCCTCCCAGGTGGGGATGGACTGTGGAGGAGACACCATTGGTGGACCATTGGAGCAGCACGAAGCACACGAACAGCACACGCTGGACGGGGCGAACCGGTTGGACAAACCGTTCGGTGGGATGATTGAAATGAACGCGCACCATTCGCCCGAGCTGGTGGAGCACGATAATGTCGAACAGCACGGCGATGGCGACGACGATGACGTTATGGATGGGTACCACGAGTCGGATCTCGGCTACGGTGAACTGAGCGATGTGTGCGACTTTACCGAAGGTTTCAACGATCGAGACGATCCCGGCGGAGGAGGAGCAGGAGGAGCAGCAGGAGCCGGTGGTATCGATATGACGGCGTGCACAGCCAATGATGACACGAACCGTAACGGCCACTTGGTGACGGAATCGACCCACTGTGAGCCAACGCTTCCGCCCGGGTCCGGTTTTACGGGCGACATTATACTGCTGCAGGAAGAATCGGATGCAAGCGAGAAGATCACGCCGAACCACGAATGGGCCGCGATCGTCGAGCCGGCGAATGGCGGTGGGCCACCGTTGGGGCAGGACATTTTGCAGCAACCGATGGAAATGTCTGACGTCAACGAAGTTAATCCGTTGCGACGAGAGGAAGATCTGCTGCTTGGCAACTCTCACCCTCATGTGATCAATCTCGACCCTCCCAATGAGTACCATCCACCGGTTGGAGATAGTGAGGTACTGGCCGCTGCTGTGAATCCATCGATCGGGGAGACCCAACAACCGGTGGATGCATTAACACCATCCCAAGAAGAGACGAATGTGTTGGGCGTCACCGCACTTGCTGAACCGGATCGTCCCCGTACCCGTGGACGGCCAAAGGGGGCGAAACAGACCGGCATCACCAAGCTGAAGAAGCTCTACACCAACCTAACGGTCGAGGAGGAAGGCTACAAGTGTGACCTGAAGGACTGTGGCGTGCGGTTTCGCCAGCCGGATCGGCTCGACTACCACCGCAAGTGTCACGTGGTGGCGCCCGACAGCCCCAATCCCATCCACTGTCCGGAGTGTGGTTCGCTCGAGTTCCGCAACTGGAACACGCTGCACACCCATCTGTGGCGGGAGCACGCGATCGACATGGAGCTGTACGCTTGCCATCTGTGCAGCTTCAAGACGCCCGTCCTGTGCCGGCTGAACAACACGCACATGAAGATCCACTCCGAGGAGCGCAACTTCAAGTGTGCCATCTGTGGGAAAGCGTTCAAGAACAACAAGCAGCTGCGCAATCACCGCCGGTGGCATCGGGAACCACAGCAGCAGCAGCAGCAGCAGCAACAGCAACCGCAACACCAAGAAGCACCCGTGTTGGAGGAGCAACAGCCGGTCAGTCAACCGCCACCGGTGGAAGAACCTCCCGCGATCGGCCCAACCCAATCGAACGATGCGTCCCAGGGCGACAAACCGAAAGCAAAACCCACCTCCATCCAGCAATCCACGATGAAGTGCGTCAAGTGTGGGCTGCGGTTCGCGGGCAAACGGCAGCTAAGGACGCACATGGACGCAAAGCATCCCACCGAGGCGGGCGAGCCGGGGTCGACGGAGGTGAGCGCCGCCAAGCATCGCTGCCTACTGTGCGGTATGGTGTTCCGGACGCGCTACCTGCTCCAGTCACACGCGGCCAAGCACTCGGACGAGAAGCGGTTCAAGTGTGAGCATTGCGAGTACACCACCAACGACCACAACGCGTTCCGGCGGCACAAGATGCGCCACAGCACCAAGGGTGGCCATATGTACAAGTGCAGCTACTGCGATTACAGCAGCATCCAGAGCACGACCTACCGGAAGCACCTGGAGCGAATGCATGCGGAGGTCGCCTCGGCCCTGCTGTACAAGTGTGCCAAGTGTCCGTTCGTGTCGATCAGCGAGGCCAAGTATCAGCTGCATCGGACGAAACACCAGGAGGAGGGAGGGGAAGCGCGAGAGAGACCGGCGGCACTGGGGGTGGAACCGGTGCAGGAGAACGACCCTGAGCAGCAGCAGCGACAGTGCGAAAGCGTTAACTCGGACGTGGTGATTGTGGAGCAGCAGCAGCAGCGGGATGCCGTGGCGGACGGGTTAAGTGCGTCACCGATGGATGTGGAGCTGCTGGGCGGGGATGCAGCTGGCGGGGGTCTACAAATCATTCAGCATCCCATCATCCGGCCGGCAATGTTTGCGAACAATTTCTCCAAGGTGGACAACTTCTACGGCTATCAACCGGCCCAGCAGCATGGTCAGCCCTTCGCGCCTTCGCCACGTGGTATGTGCCCTTCTCCGCAAGTGTCTTGTGCGGTCGGTTTGATGCCTACGCCAACCACTCCCATTCCTGTGCCAGTGTCCGGTCAGCTAGTAACCGAGCAGCACGAGTACGTGCATCTAACTAACGCAGTAACCGGCGATGTCCTAATGAGGGAGCTTAATTAGGCAAAGAAAAGCGGTATTAGGCGCTGTTGCGCTAACAAGACGCGATATGAATGTGATATTTAAACAGTACTAGTGGTTAAGGGTAAGTGTAATGCAACGTAACGCAACGTAACGCAACATAACGCAAGTTACTATGGAGCAAAACAGTGCCATCTGGGTAAGAATTTCCCCCTTGTTCTAATTAGTTTGTGTACTTTTTAACGTTTTCTATTTTACTAGCGTGTTTGTTTGTTTTCCAACAATAATGAAAATTAATAATCGTGTAAATTCTACCAACTTAACATTTAAGAGTAAAATAAACAAAATGGTTTCCATAAGAAGGGCATTTTTGTTTGTAAGGATTTTTTTAATAGGATGCTATTTAGTAGCAAATGTATTTTTTTATTTTAATATAGAGCCAGTAGAATCCAACTCGAAACGTTACACCGTGTTGGAATACTCTGTCGAACTTGTGTCGTCCGAAAGGAAACCGGAAAGCCTTACCTCGATCGGCCCCCGTCCCTTTTACGTGTACAAACGCACCGTATTGTCGGCACCGGACGAGAACACCCACGGCTGGGTCGGATGAAACACCACGTCAAACACGGAGAAATCGTTCACCACCGCATGGTTCTTCAGCCGTCTCAGTGGCACGATCAGTGGGTTTTGCAGCAAATCACTGAAACAAGACGAGTCAATGAGAAGGGATTAGTGCAACTACTTATAGAACTCCCATCCTGTTCGTAAACACTTACTTGTAGACCATACCGTGCGAAACGATCACGCTGCGATCGTCGCCGGCGGACGCAAACAGTGGATAGCGCGGATGGAACGCCACACTGCGGATGGCGGCATTGTGTATGCGCAGCTGCTGGTACGGTTTGGTCGAGAGGTCCAGATCGAACCACATCAGCCGCTTCTCGTACGTGCCGATCAGCAGATTGTCACCCTTCGGATGGATCGCCATGCTCGAGATCCATTTGCAGCCCGGGTACAGCTTCTTCATCATCAACTGTTTCACCAGATCGTACACGCGGATGTGTCGTTGGGTCTAGAAAGCAATGCAAAAAACACAAAAAACCGGTCATTGGAACCATTACAGACTTTCCCGAACCTTCCTGCGCGTTTAGAAACTTACCGCCACGAACAGACACGGCTTGATCGGATGGAACAGCACGCACTGTATCAAACCCTTGCTCTTCGAGAACGGTACCTGGGACCGGCGCTTGGACAGCTGGTGGATCATCACCGACCGGTACGCCCCGTCCGGCATGACGGTGGCAAAGTAGTCGCCCCGCCCGTGCCACGTCACCTGGCGCACCTCGCGGAAGTGTGTGATCACGATCCGCACGCCCAGCTTCTTCTCCTCCTCCGTCACCTCGCCCCACTGGACCGCCGACCGGATGCGCTCGCTGTCGACCGTGTCGGACCGGGGTGCCTCCGTCAGCAGATCGTCCGTCTTCTTCACCAGCATGTAGTCGCCCACCTTCGGGTTGATGAGCAGCACGCGCTTACCGCTGGCCGCCGCCACCAGCGATATCTTGCTGTTCGGGCACCAGGCAACGGAACGCACAATGTCCCCGGTCGGGATGGTGCGGATGCAGCGAGCGGTCGATATTTCCCAAACTGTTGCAAGAGGAGAGAGAACCATTTAGCTAATTTTCTTAGTGCGCGTTTGTGCACACGAATAACACTTACTCTTAACCGTCATATCGTCCGACCCGGTGACGATGTACTCTCCCTTCGGCTCCACGCTGATGCACCGGATCAGGCTCGTGTGCCCGGTGTAGATCAGGTTCTGGAGCGTCGGGAACGGTTGCAGATCGCGCGGCGACGGCAGCTTCGGTATCAGATACTCTGCCCCGACAGCCACGCGCGACCGCCGCATGCGCGGCGCCAGATACAGATCCAGACAGCGCAGGAACCGCTCCTTCACGTACCGGGTGTAGCCCGGCACCTCGCGCAAGCTGTTGTACTTCTGCGGCACGTACGCGCGCTTCCGCTTCCACGGCTGGTTGGCGAGCTTGTTCCACTCCTCCAGCTCCTTCTCGTCGAACAGATACTCCGGCGGCGGGTTGTACGATTCCGCGTGGCCCGGCAGCATGCGCTTCGGCGCCGCCACGTGATCGTGTATGCGGCGCATCTCCTCCTTGCCGTGGTCGGTCGTCCAGAGCATGTAGAACTTGGGCTGCCGGCGGATCGCCTCCAGCCGGCGCTTCTCCGCCATCGTCTTCATCCAGCCCATCTTGAGCGCGTGCACGTACCGGCCAATCTTGTGCTTTTCCGCCTTGCTCGGCAGGAACGACCGCTTGCTCTCCGGGATGTTGCGTATCGGCATCTTTTCCACCTCGGACGTGAACCACTCGATGAACGGCTCGTAATCGTCGTACTCCGCGTCCGGATTGCGCCCGGACATGATGCGCTTGATCAGCCCGATGTCCTCGTCGGACAGGACCACCTTCTGCCCGGTTTGTGGATCGGTGACCGTGCGCCAGAAGTTCGGATCCTCCATGCGCTGCAGGAAATCGTCGATCGCGTCGCCCTTCTTCGCCTTGATGATCTTCTTGGCGTCCCAATCGTACCCGACGTGCTTGTACTCGTCGTACCAGTGCATCGGTATGTTGCCGACCGTATTGCGGATGTCCTCCTCGTCCGACGTATCGCCCGCGGCGTACTCATCCTGGGCTGCCTTGCCCTTCCGCTTCGGCACAGGGGGAAACACACCTAGGCCGCGCGTTTTCTTCTCCCCCGTACCGAGCACATCCTCGATCCGGCCCAGCTTCAGGTCGTCGGGCAGTGGTTCATCGTCCGATTCGAACTGTTCTTCACGCTGCTTTCGTTCCGCTTTCGCTTTCGCTGGTTTTTCCTTCCCATTTTCTTTTGCTTCTTCTTCTTCTTCCTCTTCCAGTTCTTCGTCGCTGCTATCCTCCAGGTCGCCTTCATCTTCCTCCGGCGAGCTGTCGCTGTTCACATCATCGGCCGAGTCGGCTTCCTCATCATCCTCACCGTCTTCTTCATCGTCATCCTCTTCCGCTTCGCGTTCCACTTCCTCCAGTGTCGCTCCCGCATCCTCTTCTTCGTCCTCTTCCTCCCCGTCCGAGTTGAGGCTCTCAAAACTCAACACATCATCCTCATCGTCGTCCGTGGCGTACTCGCCGTCCGAATCGCTACTATCTTCACCCTCATTCTCAATACTTCCGAGTAGATTTTCCTGCAAAAACCAAGCAACAAACAACAAACGATAACCAAAAACACATTCCAAGGATGCTGTTAACAAATTCGCCGCCTTTTGGGCGGTACCGAACTTTGGCCCCATCCATACCTTGTCCGACTCGTAGTCACTTTCGTTGCTGTTGTCCTCGTCGTTCGACTCATCCAGCGGTTCCTGTTTGGAGGTGATCGGTTCCGGCTTCGCTCCCCCCTCGGGTGCTTTCCGTTTTATCGCCCGCTCTTTGTTGGCGACCATTTTACGATGGGAAATTAAACGTACAAAATGCTTACAGTTAATTATTTCCCCAACATACACACCACGCGCTGCGTGCGGCTTTTGCACGTGTTTTGAAGTTGTTTACGTCGTATGACAGCTGTCAGCCGCTCGCGGTACGCGGTTATGCGTTATGCGTTACACGCAGCGTTACCAAGTGGCACAGTGGAAGGTTCTCGATTTTGTGAGCAAAAAACAAAAAAATATTTTTATAAAACAATTGGAATTATACTACAAGTTAAGAGGAAAGAGTTAATTGTTTGTACAAAATGAAAAAATGTTTTAAAGATGGGCCAAAAGTGTTTTAAACCGAACAAAAGCACCAGCTTAACAAGACTTGGTAATATGAAGCAACCAGCAGCCGTTAAGCAGCTTAAATTGGGTTGAAGCATGAGTTCGAAATTTGATAAATTGAACGAGTATTTAAAAGCACTTATAAATTACAAAATTAACAAAATTACAAAATTACAAAATTGGCTATAGAATTCAAAGTTTTCTCATTTTTTGATATCAATAAGGAAGATATAATATTAACTTACATGTTTACTTCAGCCCATCAACCGGTTTTATAATTACGTGGAGCACCGTTTATCCAGGCTCATTGGGATTTGACCTCGTCCGGATATGCGAATAACACGGATTGTGAGTCAAAGGACATATTCAATCACAAATTACTGTTTTTATCTAAAATTTTTATTTAATATTTATGTAATTTTTTGATGAAAATAACCCAGTTTTTATGGACTTCATGTTTTTACAATGAGAATATTTGAAATTTGCCATGAATTTAAATGTTTTTTTTGTTATGACAATGTCCTCTGATAACCGTCTTTTTCACGAAAACCTCCTCAAAACGCAAAGTCACCTTTTTATTGAACTGTCATTACCCAACAGCACGGATAAACAGACAGCCGGATAAAAGGGTACCCGTATAAACGGCGCTCCACTGTATTTGAATTATTCCAAGAAAGCAGCAAAAGTTTCATCAAACGCTCCATACACACCTCCCTTCACTGCGCTTTCGCATTCAAGGGTTTCCCCCCCCCCACTTCACTGTGACTGTCGCTGCAAGCATCAAAATCCATGTTGTTCGAGGAAATTCATAACAACACTAAAAACTAACACACCGCACAACGTGTGTCCCATTCAAGCAGCGCGCCCTCTTCTGGGGGAGGGGGGGATGGGATGCTCCGGGAAGGGGTGGTGGTGCTGAGAAGCTTGCAAGCAGTGTGCGAGCAAGAGTGTGCGAGTTGATGGAAGGTGATAAATTTTCCAATTGTTGATGTAAGCCACCACGCGTGCAAATGAACGAGATAAAGGTAGAGAGAGCGAGAGACGGAGAGCGAGAGAGCAAAAGGCCATTAGATTGAGGGAAAAATGCTCTCCGGAAAATTGCTACCCCATAGCAGCTCACACCCATAAGTGATGCGCGCAAGCACACACACACATACACACACACGCACAGCTTCAATGTGCTCTGCGGATGAGGGTTGGTCGCTTTTCCACCTATTTGGTGGCAACTACAGTGGAGCGCGTAGTTGTGGTAATGATTTACAGGTGCTGCAGGTTGTGTGCTACGGGTTAAGCGAGAAACCGACCGTGAGATGGTGCGATAAATCGAAGGATGCTAAGGAAAGAGTATAGAGATGTTTTTCTCCCTCTCTAATGACACCTATCGCTAGAAAGAGAGACCAAAACGAGAGAGCGAGAAAGAGAGAAAAAGAGTGAACATAAAGAGAGCATTTTCGAAGAATGCAGAGTGCGAAAAACCCGAAAATCAACACACTGCTGTAAATCGGTATAAGTTGTTCGCTCTGCCAGTAGCAGGAGAGAGAGAGAGGGGGAGGAAGGGCATGAAAAACGTCGTATCTCGTACGTCGGGAGTAGGCAACGCACGGGCTGGCTTTGTGGGAAGCGCGAAGAAATTGAGCGCGCGAGCGAGGGAGAGCGAACAAATGCCCGCGAGAGCGAGAGATTTTCCAAACGATTTTTTGGGGGCGATCTGCTCCGCGCTCAGCAACGGGACCACAGCACAAGCGGGCCAGGCGAAGGATCGGGAGTTAGTATAGTGCCAGCGGACTAGTAAGTAGTGCAGTGGTTAGCAGTTAAAAATAATTGCACCCTTTGTGGCCCACCCGCCTTACCAGGTTGCTGGGGCAGGAGGAGCGCTGATGCTGGGAAGGACCGAAGTTAATAGTGTAATAGACGAGGAATAGAAAAGGCGGAAAACCCCTCCCGAAACGGTACAGCACACAGGCTGCTGCAGTGTTTTAAAAGTGATTTTTTTTTCTTCTCCAAATGGCTGTGTTTTTGCATCCCCTCCCGAGCTGTCAAAAAAAAGAAGCGAAACTCGCTCTCCCGCTCCGTCGCTTCCTCTCTCGTAGTGAGTGAGGGTACACTGAAGTGAGGAGGAAAGGGCGGAAGGGGGAGGGGAAAAGAAAAAGCAAAGAAAGGCAACCCTCCCTCCAGTCAGAGAGAGAGAGAGAGAGAGAGAGAGAGAGAGAGAGAGAGAGAGAGAGAGAGAGAAAGAAAGAGAGAGAGAGAGAAATAATGTGATGAGAGTGTCCAGTGGAGCCGAAACCCGAGCCAAGAGAGCAAACTGTGTGCGAGCAATAACACGGGTATAGAGAGGGAGGGTGAGGTGAAACGAGCATATTCGAGGGAGCAACTCCCTCCTTGTGTATGTGGCTGTGTGTGTCTATGTGTGTGTGTGCGCTCCCCGATGGAGACGGCAGTGTTTTTTAAACGGCTCGCCTGCGAATCCCTCTCCTAGCTCTGCTTCTGCTGTGTGTGTGTGCGTGCGTTTCTGTATGTGTGTGTGTGTGTTAATATTTTTCTACCCTGCCACTCATCATGCACCCCCTCCCTCCCCTCTCCACCCCATCACTCAACACTCGTTTGAGGCCCCGCGTGTATTGCGACGAGTGTGCGTGCGTACGTCGCCGTGTGTGCGTTGTGGTTGTAGTTAACGCCATATTGGTTTTTGTTTCGTGCCCAACGGAAAACGGAATAAGCAGTTGGGCCGACACCACGGGCACCACCCCGGGAAAAGGGTTCTTTTTTTGTGTTGTTTGTTGGCGGGCGGCTACTTACAGCACGTTCGCGCTAAGCGGAGGAACAAGCAACCGTCCCACCAGGCGGGCCCGAGCGGGAAGCGATCATCATCCTCGAGTTTGGTGGGTTGGAGAAAGGCGAGGATTTTCTTCGGTACGTTTGTGGTGCGGTTTTGGCCATCTACAAGGCGGTCGATCTTGGCAAAGAAGGAAAAGAAGCTTAAAGGAAAATTAAAACCCCGAAACAGGGCAGCAGTAGTTCCACGTGCAGCATTTGGAATATATTGTGCTTGTGTGTGTGTGTGTGTGTGTGTGTGTGTGTGTGTGTGTTACCCTTCCAATGGGCTGGAAGAAAGGTGTTCCGCATCGTCCAGCGTGTACGCATGTGTGTGTATGTATGTGTGGTGTACCTGTGTGTAAAGCGAAAATTTGTGCAGGCAAATCTTTTAATCCCAGCAAACATTTGCGGCGCGCCACATACGGGGAGGGTCGCTTTTTTCGGTTTAATTCAGCTCGTCGTTCGCTCCGTACTTGTGTGTCCCGTTCCATTGTGGGAGGGGAAAAGCTGGGAAGTGTTTGTGGGGAGAAAAAAAGTGTTTTTGTAGTGCGTTCTACGACAGCGCTCCGAAAGGCAAGGGCGGCCTTTCGTGACGTGAACACGGAACATGGCTGTAGCGTGAGCCGGATTTTGCTAAAGGATGAAGAGCAAAATTCCTACCAAAGTATGTGTGTATGTGTGTCTGTGTGCGTTATTAATACATCGCCAGCCTACCTGCCCAGCGCCTGCTGGGATGCTTCCATCGGCATCAGCAGCAGCGGAGCGTCAATAAAATGGGCCCGCTGGCGGGCGTATCTTTGCATCGGCTGTTATCACAAAATCTACCATCGTTTGTTCCCGTGTCTTAGTGTCGCTTACCCACACCAGCACGCCGTAGCGCGATGCTCTCAGCACACAATCATAATAATGTAGCGCTCCAGCCCGAAACCCGAAGCAATTTTGTGCGGAGCGGGCAGCATCTTTTTCTTATCAGCCTTGTGTGGTGTGTGCAGTTTGCTAGAGTTTTCCCAACCAAGTTAGGTGGGCAGAGGTGTGGAGCAGCTGGGATACAGTGTATAGAGGCCCGAGATTATTGGAAAGCTATTGGGAGGGGTGCTTGATCACAAACAGTTCCAGGAGTTTTCTTCCAAAAAGGTTTTCGATTCTTTCGAAGGCCCCACAAATGATTGTGTGCGTTTGTGTGTTTGTGAGTTGGTGAATGTAATTTTAGGAGAGCAAACGAAACAGAGTGAGCTGCGGGAACAGGAGAACGGCGATCTTAAAAATAGAGAGCTTTCCAACAAAAAAACACCCGGGTGGAGTGACTGGGAGGGGGTCGGGAGAGGACACCAAGGAGTGCAGACAATGGAGAGTGTAGAGTGAAAAGGGAAAGGTAGAGAAAGAGAAAGAAGAGAAAAAAACGCTGGAGGAAATCGTGGATTTTGTCGGGTGTGTGTGTGTGTGTTCGTTTTTTTATGAAGGAACGAGAAAGTGCGAGAGCTAGAGAAAGAGAGAAAAAGGATGGAAGAAGCACAAAGGACGAAGCAAGCCAGTATTGTACGTTAGTGAACGGCTGTGTTTTTCCCTCCCCATTGTAGTAATCATAGGCAAACTAGTGAAGAAAATGGGTGAGGACCAAATTTTGAATGCATGCCTACTGACCCGAAAGATGCTGCTGGGCTCAGCCGAATAGGCCGTTATTTTTATCCAGCTCTCCTCCTACCGCACCCCCCCCTCCCTCCCACAGCTTGTTCAGCTTCTAGCCGAGGGATACAGTGAACCCGCTATCTACATCAGTTCAGTGCTATCTGCCTTCATCGGCCATCGCTCATCATCGCTGGGAGAGTGGCTGTAGAAAACAATGGAGCAAACAGCTCCATGCTGTGATGTGTGTGCTTGTAGTGCAATGAAGCTGAATCGTTAAAGTGTTATCTCATGTTTCCTTCTTTTTTTTCAATCTCGCCAGGATCAGGAAGCGTTTGTATGTGTGTGTGTGTTTGTGTGAAGCTAGTGCTTTAGTGCAAATAGAACCTTAGGTGCAAGAAACACAACCAAACTACACTGCAGTGGCTTATCTACGAAGTACCGCGTGCTTCAAGTGTGCGTGTGTGTGTGTCCATTCGTGTACGTGTACGTTTGTGGCGGTGAATGGTGCATCCTTTCGGCGGTCCCCGATCCCGCTTATCAGTCCGTGACCGTGGCAGGCAACATTCTGATTTAACAGCCCCGATACATCGATCTACAGCGTTCATCTGGGACGGCGCCTACATCTCAAACAGCGAGAGAAAGAGAGAGAGAGAGAGCATAAGGGCAAGAGACTGATACAACACACCACTCATACACACGCGTCGGTCGGTCACAGCTTCTCCAGCCATATTGCACAGTGCGTGGAGTCAAGCGTTCCATTCATCGATTCCGATGCCACCGCTTTGCAGCCGACTGTGCACGTTGGACCAGCCCGACCAGCCTGAATGGTAGGCTACCGCCGCAGCACGCGACGATGGGCGACCGAACGCCAGTAGTAGTGCAGCACTAGTGACAACGGTGGCAAAAATTAGCCAGCATTCAGCCCAGCTCGATCGCCCCTGCTCCACGATATGCACCGACGGTAACGACGCGGACTGCTGCTAGGGCGACAGTAAGCGACCAGCATCGACGGAGCAAGCAGAAACAGCAGCCATAATCGCGCAACGCATAACTCTAAGCACAACCGCTCACACACTCATCCACACAAACAACACGGTCGAAACGTAACACAACGAGGTTTAATGTAACGGGCAAAACGGGCTGCTGTTGTTGTTGTTGTTGTTGTAGAGCGGTAAGGCGACGGAAGTGAACAAACGCACACACGGCCCCACGGTGACGTGTGACAACGGTCCTAAGCAAAGCGCGAAAGCGAAAGAGTAACGACGCTTTTGGAGGTACGAGCGGCAAAGAAATCACCGATAGAGCAATACTAAACGATAGGCTCTGGCAGCAAGCAGAAGGTGGTGAAACAGAACGAATTTTTACACACAAAAATTCGTTTCGACCAAAACAGGTGAGTCAGAGCGGAAACGGTTGGTTTAGTGGTGGTAGTGCGGGTTCCCTGCGTCCGGTGGCTTGTGACGGTTGATTTTTGTTTTCATTTTCTTTCATTTCATTTTCATGTTTTATTTTCTTACAAATTGAGACTTTTGTTTAACTTCCAACTGAGGATAGTCTAAATGAGCAATGAAGTGTGTTTTTGTCACAAATGGTTGGAACAGACTTCTATGCTTACAGAAGCCGGCATGTCTATTTTAAAGTTAGGTCTATCTGTGCCGGAAACACTTGAAGACTAGGCCAATCAGTGTTGTTGAGTATAATTCCCATTCCCATACATTTCTGGGTTCGTCTTACAATTTATTCACACCTTTCCTACAGTTTGTTGATTCCTTCACCACTATTTATTGGCATCGTTGCATTGAAAAGCAATACCAATGATCTAAATGATCGTGGGAACGATCTAAACAAACGGGATTTTGTCCCACCAATTTTAAAAACAAAAAAAAAAACCTTGATAAATCCAATAACGCTTTGCCATTTAAATAAAATTGAAATATATTCAATTTAAACGGGTACAGCCATGTGTTCCAACCCATAAAAAACTCCAAATTGTTTTAGGAACTATTCATTCTGATTCAAGAGCTATAAATTTTAGCTTTTTTTAGTGTTTTGTTGATGCATAAAGAAGTGGATTACTCTACAATAATCAAGTTGAGCATTTTGAATTATTCTTTGCTGAAGCCAGTTCAGCAAAAACTCCATTTATAAAACAAGCAATAAATTTTTTTATAAAGCTCTTTATATTTCAAGTTAAAAATAATCAATCCAACTCAATATAAGCAAATCAATTTAATCAAATCATTGACGAAAATTGAAATATACCCACCGTACACGAACACAACTCTCGAAAAGGTTTTAGATTTTTTTTTCATCGACCAATTTAGTAAGAACATGTACGCGCTGAAAGCAGTTGAAAAATTGATCCCACCATCGCTGTAAAGGAACCATCGGCCTCGGTGGCGTAAATGCGTCGTTAGTGTTTTCCACGGAATTCAATTATTTAAAGCTTTTGCTGTTGAAGCCAGCCCAGCCCGAGCCACCCTCGTTCGTGATTCGTCACCGTGCACCGTTCAGCGTGGTTTGACTTGGAGAGCACCAGCAGTTTTCCAATATAAGTGTTAATCCGCGCTTGAGGTACCTTTCAGCCGGTGGTAGCGTGACCTACCAAACGTGTGTGTTAATTCGTACGCAGCCCCAAGGACGTACAAGGCAGAACACCGTTCACTAATCGTCGATATTTGTTTGCTTTCTCTCACACACACACACATACTCGGGTGCGCATAAACACATATCTGGGAAGTAAATCCGTCCCCCGGGAGGACGTCCTTTCGCTCCGGGTAATTCGTGGAAAAGCCTTTCTGCGCGCTTTGTGCAGCAGCGTTACGGCACCAAGATCGGCCCTGCAGAAACTATGCGCTGCGTGTTTATGCTAATGCATATCGATTGCCTGGCAAATAATTGTCCCCCCCTTACATGGCGGGGTGAACCGATTGCGGTTTGGTTGCGGTACTGGGCGCCTCCATCGCTCGGTTGACAGATTGGCTAACCGTGTGAAGGGGGAGTGAAAGGATCGATTTAATTTTTGCAAACCACCTGCGCCACAATGCTGCTATCCAGAATTTTATAGCACACTGAGGCAAAACATTGCTGCACCCGAACTCGACGAAATTGCTTTAATGATTGTGCTTATAATGGAATGGATGAATTATGATGAATTACGCGCCAGAGTTTAATTGAAAGATGAAATTTTGATGGCGATTCCGCTTGAAAACAAATAATAGTTATGCATATTGAAATTGTAATCTAAATAGTACCACGTGGTACAATTCATATTGATTGGAGATTAAGTAAGGACGCCAAAATGGCACAATCGAATGCTGTTTTTCTATGCAAATGGCTTTTCCATATTTTAGTACGTAAAATCAGCCTAGAATGGCTAATGATTTTTCAATTATTCAAAATAAATCAAACATATTTCCAGTGTAAATTATGATTGAGCAGATAGTTAATAAAGAAATGATTATTTTTACACTTTAAATATATACTTTTTCAAGCTACAATCAATTAAAAGACCTTAATAATAGACTTTACAAAGCAAACAAACTATTACGAAATGGCAAAGCCCTCTCCCAAATGGCTCTTGCAAACATTACACAACACAACATGATCGATCGGCTTACGGTTCGATTCCTAATTAACCGTGTTGACCTGATTCCTCCAATAAAAGAAATCTGCTCGGCAGGGCTGGCTGCCAAGGGACGATTTTTCCGACCCTGCCTGCCATTCGAAGGCAGCGTTCGGGCATCGATTGGCTCTGGTGCTGGCGTTACACAGCAACAAGCAACAACCTGCCGGCTGCTGACGGTTGCCGTTCCTTTCCTTGCTGCTGTGGGCGGCTTCCCAAAGCGGTCAAATTCATAATTCACAACCCACCCGCCCCCCAGTCCGAGCTGTGGTGGAATCGATCGCCGAACCTGGTCGGAATTTAGGTAGCCGTTCCTTTAGTTTTGATGATTTATTCATTTGCAGGACCTTTATTTTTACCCTTTCGCTCGTGCTGGGGTCATTTTTTCTGATTTTTTTCCCTCCCTGCCTCTCTTTTCCCCTTGCGGTCTCGTCATTATTGGTCACTGTCTAGTGCGATTCGATTGAACCCTTCTTCCTGGTTTGTTTTAACGTTTTTTTTTCTTCTTACTTGCAGTAAGCATTCCTGCGTGTGGGCTCGCCGTGTGGGCGATGGCGCTTGTGGTACGAAGGGCGACCGGTGTCAGCCCTGTCTCGCTAACGATACGCTCATAAAGCTGAAGTTGTTCGACACGCGAAACAACTTCCATCGCTTCTTCAAGATTGGGTAGGTGGGTTTGGCCGCCGGTGCCCGCCGGCATTCTTCGCTGGTGACCACTAGGCGACCAGGCGAACGTGTTAATGGGCGGTTTCTGTATTATTTTTTGCCTTATTTTTTGCTTCTTTCTCTCCACCAATCCTGTCCCTTTTGCAGAATGTCCTGCAGCGTAGACGGACTGCCGGCGGGGTGTAGACTCCGGGGCATGGGCTCAACCGTTCAGAGTGGTCCACTTAATTCGTCTTTGAGTGGGACGCAAGAATCAAGCAACAATGTCGTGCCGCTACAGCGAGCGCCATCGCAGAAGCCGTGCTGTTTCTGCTGGTGCTGCTGCTGCTCCTGCTCCTGGTAAGTGGTGTCAATCCACAGGCCTCCCCTGTGCTAACCGTGCCCAGCACAGCACTGTGTTGTTTCTCCCTCTCTTACTCTCTCTATCTCTCTTTCTTTACATTTTCCTCGATTAAACACACACACGCCATCGGAACGGATTGGAACGGATCGATCAAAACGCTACAACGAACATCGTGTACGAACGCTCCTGGTACTGGCTTGCACCATCATCAACAATATCCTGCTGCACAGGGCTAAGTGGTAAGTGCTATTGAGCTAGCTTGATTTCACATTTTACGCCCACCGCCATAGTGAAGTATCCATCCAACTGTGCGCTTCCTTGAGCAATGCGGAGGGTCAATAACTTACGCCCCATCCTGATGGGAATCCAAAAAAAACCCTTCGTCTCCGATTGGAGGAAAAGGTGTTTGATTATATTTATTAAAAAACACCCCCACGGTGGGTGGTACTAAATCGTCGGTTGCAGGTCGTAACAACCAAAAAAAAAGGTACGCACAGCACACAAAAAGGCTGACGGCACAATAGAGGGACGCTCCGGCCTAGACCGGGCCGGAGCATAACATACGATCCATAAATATTGTGCCGGAAGCCGGAATGACCGGTAGGAATGTCGTTGTCGGTGTCTATTTTTGGCCCCAAACTTTGGGTCTTCCGGGGAACGATGATTGGTTAAAATGGCTGGTGTGCTTTTGTGCGATGACCGGTAGCATTTGTCAGTTGCATGTTACATGCTACACGTTGGATAAATGATACTTCGGAAAGATGATTTACAGTCTGGGTTTCCTGGTAAATTAATTTTACCCTCAAAGAGATCCCGTGCGCATTTTTTAGACGTTTAAAGGCGTTTCCGTGTAATTTAGATAGCCTACCTTACAGGCGCATATGTAGCAGAAGCGTTTACGTTGTATGCTTGAAAGATTGAAACGGATTTATTTGACAGTTGATAAGTGATAGGAGTAAATTCATGTGATGTTGCTCATCAAATTTAGATTTCAATTCAAGTTAAGATTTAAATTTATTTTAATTGTTCGACTCTTCCACAATCCACAACCGGATTACCCCTTTATTAGTTATCTCGTTGATAACACGAGCTTGAGGGAGAAACGGACAAGTCATCGTAATGACCAAATAATAACACAAAAATAAACTAAAAACAGCACTATTAAAGACAAAGCTTGCTCTTTAGTAGTTACATACTAACTACAAAGGATGTAATGTATCTTGCATACCTTGCAGGCGTAATTCAACAGCTCTCTAGCGCACGTCACGTTATCTTGTTACACATTTGATATCTTAAAACATCGTAACGTAACGACCTAATAATAACACAAAAATAAACATTGTCCTTCCTTTTGTCCAAAAATCAGCAATATTAACGACAATGTTTGCTCTTTAGTAGTAAAATACTGTCTACAAAAGATGTATTGCATTTTGCCTACCTTTCAGGCGTAATTCAACAGCTCTTTGGTACACGCCACGTTATTATGTTCCACACTTGATATCTTGAAACATCGATTAAAAGAGATTGAATTGAGAAACGTCATCGCCACTGTAAAATTACCACTACCAAACCACGCAGCCACTGCAGCGCCACATGATGCTCAATGAATGCATGTTCCTAGGCGCGGAGGCGTGTGCAGTGCGTACTGGTCATCGGTGGGAAAACAAAAATCGGTAGATAAGATTCTGCTATCCGCACGAATGTGTGATTGGAAAATTGGCCACTCGAAGGTCGAAATGTTTGTGACTGTGTGTGTGTGTGCGTTAAGGTAGAAGAGCGGGGGGAAGGGATGAAAAGAGGGACAAAGGACAGTAAACGGGTAAAACCGAGCGAACTGTCGGTGTGTGTGTGTGTTTGTGTATTTGGGTGCGTGGTGTGGTATCAGCCGCCACCACCATTGCTAGTTATTGTATGAATGAATGAATGGATGCTTTTCTTCTTGATCTTGCCGCGGATACTCTTTTCCTGATTTTGCCCATTGCTGTCATGCCTGGCACTCGATGACAAACGCATGCTTGTGCTCTTCGGATTCGTTCACTACTGCGTGTGCTCTCCTTCATTGTCTTTTCTCGCCCCTATTTTCCTGCTCTCCGCGTTATCTCGCTGCTGTTTTGACTCTCTCACAGCTTTTGCTCGTTTTTCTCTCTTCGAAACCTTTGGAATGTTCTGTTATTTTTATCCACAAATAATAAGACAGCGCGCGAATGTCGATGAGTATGTTTGTCTCCTTTGCGTGAGTCTCTCTTGCTCTACAGCATGCTAATTGCTCATTCACTTTCTACCCTTAATTAAAACAATATTTAAAACAATTTGTTAAGTTGCTGTGGCATTGGGAAAAAATGAAAAGGAAAGCACTAGTTTTTTCTTACTTTTCTTCTGCTCAGCTCTGCTCTGGTGCTCTCCCGCGATACCTTTCATCTCGAGCAATCCACGCTCTTCTGTATCTCTTCACTACTCAGCATTCGATGTATAAGTTCTCTCTCTCTCACTGTATCGCTCTCGCTTGCTCTCGAACCAATCCTGCATATTATTGATAATAAAATTACACACCTGTATGAGTGATTTTTTCCCAACTCTCCATGGCACGCGAGCGAGAGCAAGAGGCGTGCGTGAGAGCACACTTCGAAGCCTTCCCGGGACAATCAACGGTGCAGCGGAGTGAGTGGTTGTAGAGGGCCCAGGACCCAAGTGTGTGGGTTCGCGCTCTTTCCCTGATATTCCCTCGATTTAACTCACACACTGACACCTTTACAACACTCACTCACTGGGTGTGTTTGTGGTGGTATGCGTGCAGTATTCTGCGTACTGGCAAGCGTTTCGTTAAGTTTTGGCCCACTCACCACCACCACCCTTTGTTGACCCATTCACCCTTTCTATGCGAGCTTTCGGGAACGCAAACTGAACGAAACTTTCACTCTTGCCCGATATTTGCTCCAGCATTGTGTGTGTGTGTGGTGTGTGTTTTTTTCTCACACATTTCTGCTGTCTCATGCTGTCTCTGTTGCACGCATCCCTCGTCGTCGTCGTCGTGGTCGATGACGTGTAGCGCACGCCGTACATGCGATGCATGCGAGGGCCACATTTCGCATCGGGCAGAGGGAAGAGAGATATGCGATGGCTTACAGTTGCGCCCACCCGCGCGCACTGTGCCGCTGTGTGGTGAAGATGTAAAAATGTAAACAAAAATCCATCAACCCACCGACTCGCGCAGAGAGGGTACGCGGAATAGAAAGGCACGGTTCGCTGGACGACACCGAGTGTTGGTGCCCCGAAGGGTTAGGGACAGTGCTGGGTGCCGCGTTGGGTTTGGCGTGCGCGCCTGTCAGTCGGTGGATTCATTCGCTGGTCACCGTTCTAGGCGTGCGGTTCTCGGTGTTCTCGCGGGGCTTACACTCGGTGTTGGATACGGACGTGGTGGTTGTCGATCGTTTGAGGGTTGGTTTGTGGGGCGTTTGTGGCACGCAACGAGTAGAGTGTGCAGTGATTGCAAATAAATACATTTTTGAGCACAAGTTTAGCAGTCCGACGGGTTGATGATCGTGCGAAATTGTGTTGTGTTTGAAGTTGCTCTCAAAGTGTTGCAATCTAATGTATCTCCGGTTGGAATGATTAAAGTAAAACATTATTTTTTGTGTTCCAAAATATCATTCCAATGCATTCGCTTGTGTGTTAGCAGTGATCGTACGCTCCGTGTTTGAAGTGGATTATATTTATCGCGCTACAATCGGGTGTACACCAAAACAGCAAATAAATCTACGCGCGTGCTAGTTTCCAGTGTCTCAATACCAGGGCATTACGTGCACGTACACACCAATCCAGCAGATCAGTACGGTCCGAAGCGAATGGAAATTTCAGTGAAGATGCAATGGAGAAAAACATACGGCCCTCACACACCTTGCTTGCTCTTATCCTCGCGTTCATCCGCAACTGTGTGGTTTGCTAAATTCACCAAAACTAGTGCGCTACACAACACACACACACACTCACAGACCCAAAACACCATCGTCTGATGATCACAGAATTAAAAGAAACAACGAAAAAACAGTTTACCCTCCTCACACTGCACAGCGCGCTCTGCCCGTGCTCCGTGCACGGTCTGGGTGAGATTGATCGTGATAATGTTTATTACCAGCAGAGGAGCCGGAGGTGAATCGTGGTCCCCACTAGGTTTCCTCTTCAGGCTGGCAGCGAGATCGTAGGAAAAGATCAATTGCACAGCTCGCCCCGGAATGTGCGACTTTTTGGAGCGTGTGCTTCGTGCCTTATTTTGTGATGTCGAACGTGCGCGGATGGGGATGGGGAAGCAAGGTTGGAAAGGTTTACAAATATTCCTCTACCTCGCACGGCGCGGCTTCCGGTGACTGTTGGCCAGCACGTTGTTCCTAGAATTATCTATCCGCATTTGCACGATGGGTAGTGTGCAGATGGGCGTTTTGCTTGAGTGTGTCATTTGAGGGAAAGGCGAAGCTGTGAAGCGATGTTGAATAAGTTTTATCGCTCCATCATCAACCTTGGGCTGGGGAATGTGTGTGTGTGTGTGTGTGTGTGTGTGATCCTACATTACATGCATGCTGAAATGCTTTAAATAATCGTTCAAACTGCAATGATGATTGTACGGCGCGGTGTTCAATGTATTCATGGAGACGCCTGGTTACTTGTACCGTTTTGAAATATTGAGCTGTTTTGCTCAATTGCTTCGATACAGTTAATTGAAATACGGAGCAGTATTTTTAAAACCATGTTTTCATATATTTAAAATGAAATTAAACTAACATTCACCATATTCAGCTATGTACAAGGTTTGCATGGAGACGTCTAGTTGTTGAATCGAATCGCAGCATTCATAATATGTTTCCGTTTATTGCCTCTTCTCTGAGCAGAAAATGAATTTTTGAACCCATTGTCAGCATCCTTCAAAACATAAAACGTTGATTTTCAATCAGCCTTGATAGCTAGCTGGCGGCACATAAAACCCTCATATGCAGCAGTCTCCATGGAGGCGCCTGGTGATCAGTGCTGGATGTTGTTAAATTTTACCCTTTGCTTTTTAAAACGTACTTCAAACTATTTTCATCTTGCACCTATACGACCACAGTGGCACTTCCTTGAATGACCCGTTAACACGCCTTTTACGACGCTATACCGCACATAAAAAAGCTTTTTTTCCCCCAATGACGTGTTTCATGGGCGAGATGAATCAAACGCGCCATGGAAACGAATAACATCCGCCGCTCGTAGCCCACCACTCTGGCGGCAGTGTAAAATCATCGTCTGTAATAGTGCCATTTGGGTTTTTGTTTTATTTTTGCCCTTCCCTTCATCTTAACATTTATAGTATGCGCGTCTAGCGCATTGCATGATTGCAGCCTTTCAGGCATGGCTTGCCTCCCTGCAACGTCAACATCGTCACAACTTTCAATCACGCGTTTGCTTTTGTTCGCGTTTGCTCAAATCAATCACCGTGATTGAGCTGTTTGAGAGATCGCTTCCTTCACACTCCACTCTTTGTCCATCGAATCGTGCCGTGGTGCTAACGGGAACCCGATAGTTAAAGTGCTCAATCTATCAGCTGCTGCCCTAATAGGCAGCATTCCAAAGGCTTCGTGTGTCATCCGGACGCTCCCGGTGACATAATCGATTAAGGCAAGTGTCATTTGCCACACAGTAGGCGTCATTTGCCTGCGTCGGTTCGATCGACTCCCAGGCGAACATCGTCCAACGGCTGCCGTTTGCAAGAAAACGGGCGTTGTTCCAAACACATGCACCTAATCAACAAGTAGTGCATCTGGACGGTAACCTTGCTGCACCACCTTGCCCTTCCCCCGCCAATCAGCCGGAAGTCGGTGTTGTTCCACCGCCTGCAAGGGTATATCACCTTCGTCCGGGTTCCTTGTTCAGCTTCAACGGTGGCGTCTAATTTTATCGTGCAGTAGCGTGCACATGTGGTGTTCCCCATTGCAGCCAACGGGATCGCAATGGGATGAAATGTGTAGCTGCACTTTGCGTGATTCCACGTGCAATACAAAGCAAAGGGCAGGCAAGGCAGGCACGGCTCCGTACCTAAATATACCTCATATTCGAGGTCTAGTTTAATGCCGTTCCATGATCGGGATGGGAGGACTGGAAGGGAAGGTTCGGGTGCGGTTTGGGATGGGACTTTGAATAACATAAAATCGTGCATTTGAAAGCGTATTTCAAGCCGGAGTTGATTTTTGCGCTGCTAAATTGGAAAAGTTGTGTGCTGCTACTGCTGCTGCTGCTACTCACACAACATACAAGTGTTGCTTGATGGATTTATGGGGTGCAGTTGCCTGTTGAACAATACCGCTTGAACAGTACAGCAAGTGTAGCTAGCGAGTGAAACTAACGTTGTGGGATATATATTTGTGTATGTCGTTTACGAGGAAGTCACAAAACTGTGTGTTTTACAAAAGTTTCTGATCCTGGTTCGTGCTGCTGGCTGTTTGCCAACAGCAATTTCTAATTAGTGTTGCTGTCATAATTTAATTACATACAGCGCACAGTAAAGATCATGAAACTGTAGTAAATTTGCTTGCAAACATGAATAAGCACATCAATTCGCACAAATAATGTATGAAACTCTTCAATAACTGGTATAAAAATACAGTAAACGACTTTTAAATGAGGATTTTATCCTTTGATTTGGTTGTGTTTTTCATGAAGCGTTGCCATAAGTTACCTAAAATAGAAACAAAATCATTACAGTTAAAAAAAAAACTAGACTGAAAAGATATTCTTCCGGCGGAATTCTTACTGAAGTCTTATCATTCTCATCGGAATTCGAATTTCCCGTAAAGAACAATACTCATCAAAAAGCTTGAAGAGAGAGCTTAATAGTTATTACTGGAATTCTAGGTCGATCTATATGTGTAATTTCCACGGTGTTCCTATTAGGAGCCTACGTGCTTTGCTAGCGTTTGAAATATTTTCTCTTATAATTTTCGTTGAATTAAACAAACTTCCAACTGGAATTTTGGTAATGTGTTTTCTGGTTGAGCCGCAGTTTAAGGGTGAGTTCTACCTATCTCATTTTCCCATAAGGATGTATTCTGCCTATCTCAAAATCTAACAAGCATAGAACCACATCCTTCATGCAGTGATATTGCATTTAAATATTCAATGAATTGTTTATTTCTATCAAACCCATTAATCTTCATTGTGGACAGCTCTATTGTCCTGCGTGGAAAACAGCAGAAAAAAAAACCGCATCAAAAAAAGAACTCGCACAAAACCGTGCCGTAAGTAAATCGTCACAATGAAATGTGCGTTTCCCCGTACCGTCAACGACAAGCGGGAGGAAGAGGTTGGGCGAGCGCTGTCGGATTGTAACGGGGGGAACACAAACATCTGTCATAAAACCTTGATGGTGACAGTTTTTCGGACGCCAATCGTCAAACCGCCACCGTGTTCATAACGATATTTTATCGATTGTGCGTTGCGTTGCGCTGGGTTGCGATTTGTTCGTTTCGGTGCGTCTCACTATCGCACTACCGGGCGATATTAATGTGCCACCCTCAGTCCCTCGGCCGGTTTTTATATCGCTGCGCGCGTTTAAGCGTTTCCCAATGCACACGTGTAGCACGACTGGGAAGGCCAACGGCAGCGTGAGTCGTGGGGGCAATGGTAAAGAATGAGGGGGGAGGAAGCAAAATTTTCACAGCATTTGGGGCTCGCGATCGCGCACACCACCGGCGCCAAGGGGCGGTATGGGAAGAGTGCTAACGATGATGACGGGTTTTTTTTCGTAACGCTTACAGCTGACACGATGAATTAAGGCTTGTAATGGAGGGTAGGGGTAGTTTTTCGTTCTAGCTCCTTTCCAACTTTCTTGAGCCGTTTTCTGTTGTTCCTTTTGCCTTCTTTTTTTACGCCACAATGCTCACTTTACGAAACAAACAACAAGGCGCTATTGGGGGTTTTGAGATAGTTACCAACAGTGTGCAACACACAGGCAGTGGATTGTTCGAGGTTTACTATTTAATGCCTCACTAATGGTGTTTTTTTCTCTTATTGTACCGCTTACAAATGGTGGTGGCCTTCTTTGGATTCCTTTTTTGCGTCATCCTTTCTTCAGTAGGAAGGAACCTTCAAGGATATCAAACTAGCCTCACTGGAACCACGATGCGGAAAAGATCCGCTTGCCTAGAAAGAGGACGGAAAACTACACAGTCAGCAAACAAAAACAGCAATCAGAATGGCCCCGCGCAAAAAGAGCCGCCAAAAATCTTTCCACTTTTTTGCTTGTTTGTGTTCTCTTTTGTTTTCTTGTGAAGGATGATTTTTGGGAATTTTTTTAGGCAGAAGCACACGCAACAAAAAAAGGTCAAGAACAGTGAACCGGTGACATCATTCGTTGGCACACAAAAATGGCCAAGCAAGAAGATGCGGCTGAAATCCGTGCAGCCGTGTGTGATTGAAAGCGTTAACGAGGCCGAAGCTTCTGCCAAAACGGACACACGTTGTTTGTGCTATTGCAAGGGATTTGGAGTTTTCTGACTGCGAACACCGAATCACTGAATGACATTGAACGTGTGCAACGAACAATCAAATAGAAATGTCGGTGGGAGAAAATGATAGAACCTGTCCTTTGAGTATTTGTGCTGGTTGCACTGTTTGCCGGATGACAAATCCTGCATCCTGCACTCATCACGGCATCCATTCTGGAGTCGCCATTCTGGCTTATAATTTCCCATTTACAAAGCACCCAACTCGTTACACTCGCGGCATGCGGATGCAATTTTGTTGCTCATTTATCAGCACAGCACGATATCGTTGCGTGTACCATGCGGAGCTGTGTAGTCGTTATGGAGCAACAGAAGAAAAGCAATATTTATAACTGCTTAGTAGTCAGTTTTTGTTGCACCAGTTTGTGTGTGTGTGTGTGTGTGTGTGTGTGTGTGTGTGTGTGTGTGTGTGTGTGTGTGTGTGTGTGTGTGTGTGTGTGTGTGTGTGTGTGTGTGTGTGTGTGTGTGTGTGTGTGTGTGTGTGTGTGTGTGTGTGTGTGTGTGTGTGTGTGTGTGTGTGTATGCTAGGACATAGCTGCAGCAGCGCTCTCATTTGCACATCAGCACAGTATGCTTTATCTTCATCATTTCCGTTCCGGCATCCTTGACGACGGTGGAGTGGAGTGTGAATATTTCTCGGCGATTTGCAAGTATGATAGTACAATGATTTACCGCGCTATCACTTTCTTGCACTTGTTCTTGGGCTGTGCTTTGGTAAGGGGGTTTGTGCGGTGCTACGAATATGAAACAAGATTTTGTAAACTTACAGACAATTCTGGGTTACGCTTTGGAGATTTGTTAAAGTTTTCGTTGAATCTCTGACGGTATGAAAAATATTGATATTGACTTTATTTTTTAAGCACTTGAAGGGATTATTGCATTAGTTGTAAATGTAATCAATTTACGCTGTAAAATACAATCCACCTACACACTTTTTATAAAAAGCGATAAATTGTAACTTTGATTGCATACATGTAGGCGCTCCCAATCATGTTCGTGCACAATTTCCGCCTTTTTGTTTCCTTCTACAACACTTTAGGTGTAGAACACAGTAACGCACCTAGCAAGAAAGCGAGGCTTTATCTCTTTAATTCAAGAACAAAGGAACAGTAATTAATTAGCTGTACATGATGTGTCCGACGAGTCATAACCCTGCCGTTGCCTGTCTGTGCCGGAATTATAAATCCTCTACACACGAGATATGCTTTAACCGGTGAGGACAAAGGACGTTCAACCGGATTGATGGTTGAAATCTTTTCCCAGCACATATTCTACCCCGCCCACGCCAGCTCGCATAGATTCCTTTCATCCATTTTAATGCACAATGAACGCGCTTAAGCCCTCTGTGCGAGAGGTAAGGGATTAATATAGAGCTGCCTCAAAAAGCCTTATCGGGTGCGCTCTAGCTACCGCCTCCGACAGCTGAGTGATTGAGCAGAGTGCGGCCTACGGCGTTCCATTCGGCGCTAATCCGACACCTATATCCGAAAACGTACCGATAAAACGGGGCCAAAACGGGGAAGTGGAGCCGTCACAACCTGGTTCAGTTGCGATTATGAACAGTCGGGATGCTAATTACATTTCCTTCGCCCGGGTACAAAGACACAGAGAAAATTGCAAGGTGTGTGTTCTTGTGGGTGTGTGCACCAAATTCCTTACTCAAGCACAAATGACACCCGGCAATGTTTTTAGCTGAATTGAATTAAACCACTATCACACTGCACCGGCAACACACAGCCCTGTTCCTTCACTTTGAAGTGTTCATAAATGACCCATTTTGCTCCCGCACTGTGCAACTGTGCTGGGCACGGGGAGGGTGGGGGACGCTTTGGAGGACAAGATGAACCCTAGAATAGTTCAGCACTGCACTGCAATGTAGCCGTTGGCATAGATACGCTGGGCGGCGTTAGTAACACACCTGTCTTCTACCGCTTTTTTCAGACATGGGCTATGAGTTTGAGACAGGAGAAATCGGAGAGAGTGAAATTCAATTAAAAATTAATTTTAAAATCTCTCCCGTTCCGCATCGTCATCTGTACGTTGACGGTAGCAGTGTGGTGTGCAGGGTCTTTGCACTGCAGCTCTAAGGGTACACTACTGTTGCCACTACTGGTAGTTGACCTGCCTGCGTGCGCTCTGATTGGTGATGGTGGTGGTGTTGGCGGCGGTGGTGAATGTGTTTGCCATGAAACTGTCACTATAAAACATCATCCAGCTGGACGTGGAATGGACGTGCAGTGGTTTAGTATTTTTTTTTTGTTGCAATTTTGCTCTCTTTCACTGACATGTCACATTCTAATCAAGCGTATTTCGTATAAGAAAAAAGTTTAGGTATTTATAAATGCTAATAAAATGCTAATATGATAGAGCGTTGAAGAGGGATAATATAGTTTTAGCTTTAAAAAATGCTTTAGGCTACAGTTTGTGATGAAAGAGCAGTAAACACTGCATGAGACGATATGCCTTATACCTTTATCTTATCGACCAGAAAATTCCAAATTATTACCTTTTTTATTTGTTTTTACTATTTCTTACATTCAAATTGATGTTTTTTGCCACTTTTTAATATCAAAAGCATTAAATCTCTACAATTTAAAATCCTGCCAGCTTGATTTCACTTTGATTCATCATTCCTGTTCACATCCCTTCTGCACGGTAAGTACACAAAAGTACACATTATATGTGTGCGTGTGTGTGTCCATCCTGACCCTCTTCACTAACAATTCCCCGAACGCCACTTGGCCTACTCAGCGAAGCATGTGTGTGTATCTCTGAGCACTATAGATGACTGACATATGCCTTTAGCGAGAAAAAAAGGATGAGACGTGGGGCACGCTAAAAGAAATAGATCAATCCATTCACCCGGCTAAAGCACCCACACACGGAGTACCCATTTCAAAGGCGGCCCTAGACGAACGTGAACCGAAAAGTCAGCAAAGCCCTATTTTACCCGCGCTCCCCCCGGGGGGAAGCAGCACCTCCAGGGTCACTTCACTCGAGGGCGTTTTCGTTTCGAAGCGATGTGTACAAGGCAGGACGGGCGAGAATGGTTGGTCGCTCCATCGCGATTAGCTTCGGCACAGGCAAGAAATTGTCACTCTTCCGTACGGTTGCACCCGTGTGCCCTCGTTGCGGGTTGCTGACAGATTCAGCTCCTCGTTTGATTTGCTCGGCGCGCCTAGCACGCCAAACGTTCACGGGCAGGCATGTTGCAAACGATGGCCAAAGCCTTGCCGGGATCCCGCTCTTCACGTCGTGGGCTATCTGCTATTTTTATTTCACTTTTCAAGGCTTAAATGTTCCCCCCGTCTCGGTTCCAAGCCCCCGTCCTGCTACCAATGTGCAAATGTGTTGTAAGATGTAAGGAAGCAAATGAGAAAAGATGTTGTCCGTAGCGAACGGTGTAAGCAATGGAACTGTTTCGCTCGCCAAGCTCAGCGTGCTGTTTGAGGCTCCATTTTTTTGTTGTTGTTGCTGACTCACTGGTGCGATTCTAATAGCCTCAAAGCTTTCGCTGTTCGCGAGAACTTGCAAAATGAAACGGCCCAGCAGCAGTACGCTCATCAGGTTGTCGATTTGAATCCATCGGCTCGTGTGTTGATTGATGAAAGAAGGCAGCCGCTTGCGCTGTTGATGCCACTGCTGCTGCTGCTGCTGCTGGTTGATGCCTTCTGCCCCATGATGAGCCCCATGATGATAAACATTATGGGGCTTCTTTGCTTTGTTGTTTGGGGCAGGTTTTCTGGAAACAAGCAACGTAACGAAACCTTCGGACGAAACCCGTCCACAGTGTGTTCCTGCTTTGATCCGATGCCAAACAGATGGAACAGAGAAAGCCCACACAATACAGGGGCGTTTGGCACCTCATCGAGCAGGATTATCTGGCCACCTGGGGGCAGCAGCCCTTCATCAGGGTCGGGCGATGTGTTCGTGAAACGGTTGAATGACTGGACCGGTTAAAAGCGCTTTAAATAATTGCCTGTGGGTGGAACACCCCCACGTGATCGGGTTGGATTTGGCTGTGCTGTGTGGAGTTTATTTTTGCGCAACATTGATCCCGAATATCCTGGGCGGGTGTGTGTGTGTTTTTTTTTGTCTCGGTGACATGCATAGTGACTTCATTGAGGAGCTATTTAACATTTTGTTTTCTTTTTTTACGTGTGTTATTTTTACTATGGCAAGGTTCAAAGAAATTAGGAGAATTTAGTTCACAATAGATTCAATGTTCCGCGAAGTGCGACTCACTGATGCTCCATCATTCCGTGGGAGTACAATGAAACGAGAATATGAAGGCCGTTGTTCGATGATGACTTTAGCATTCATGTTAAAAATGTTACAAACGAGCACAGTTTTCAGTGAAGTTTGATGCTATTTTCAAATTATAACTGCCTCAATAACAGAGCGGAACTAAACATTATCATCACCATGCAAGGAAATGGCTAAAAAATTGAAATTGACAAAGCATGCAACCCTTCCGTCACCCGGCCATTCCAACCCACCGTGTGCAGGGAGTGTTCCGTTTCAAGGCTGCGCTGCGAGCGCCATTGTAATGACGCTTTTAAACCACTTTCATGTCACCGCGCATCAGGAAGCGGCAGGTTGTGCTTGTCTATTTCCTTCCGCTCCCTCCCGCCCGCCCGCTCGCTCCAGCCCAATCCTTCATTGTCCTTCGAAGCCCTCCAAGAATGTGGCACCGTACACTGTACGCTGGAGTGTGTGTGTGATCTATTTCTTTTGAAACAGTACACCACACACTACCACCTGCACCAAAATGTAGAGCGCCGTTTCAAAGGATGAGAGGTTAAAACAACAGCAGCAAACAAACAGCGAATGAACAAAAAGCACCATATTTCCACTCCATTTTCCACACGTATGGGGTGGGAAAGGGAGCAGCGAGAGGGACAACTAACAGCGGGCAGTGATGCGCCAAGGTGGAGCAACGCGGCGAGCAACAGAAAAACAAAACACATTAGTGATAGGAATTGGCTGGCACGCTTCAATGCACTTAACCTGCCCTAAGGACAATTGTTTAGCTAGCTAAATAAAGACTAACCCAGTGCAAATAGATTCAACAACCTCTGGGGCAACCGGCTTGGGTCGGGGTTGTATGTGGCGCTTGCAAAAGCACCAACCACGGGTTGACTCCTAGCAGTCTTCAGGCCTGGGCCGGTTCACCAGGTCAAGGAAGAGCAGGGAAGCACCAGAAAGCAGCAGCACACTGCAAAATCCAAGAACAATACGAAAAGGCACCGACTTACTTACGGGTTGGGGGAAATGAATAAAACAACAAACGAAACTTCAACACCGGAAGCGAGAGTTTCTTCCTGAGCGCGGCCTTTCCCCACCGGCTGCCCTTCCCGTTCTGGGTTTGGGTGCGCGTTGCTGCACCAGCTGGACACCCGCGTGGGTTGTGGTGCTTTTGCCCTTTTTGTTTTCTGCCGGCAGGAGTGGTTGGGCCATTGTTTTTCTTTGTTTCTATTTTTTGCTTTGCTTTGCTTTTTGCGTTCACGGGAAAGGCAATTCGTTTGCATGCCCTCGGGGGAGGGACGTTGGCGCGCGAGCGCCCACTTGTTTGGGGGCGAATTACAACTTGTCCCATGCCTTGCACGAACAAATGTATGTGCGCCGGCCAAGCGGTGAAGTAAAATAAAATCCCTTTGCCCTGTGGTAAAATAATAATGAAGGATATCCAGGCGAAAGGTGATGGTGTGTTGCAGGAGAATTTTTACTACAAAGAAAAAGGGGGCCAAAACCATCGTTGTCGTTCGAAACTTTCGGAACTCTCGGAACCAAACGTTTTATGGAAACCGGGTTTTCAGTTTACAGACGCTGGGGCTTGTTGATTAAAAATTCAAACCGAACGTTGCCAAACAAATCGCCCTACATTTGTCTGCAACCATTCCTGGCCCAGAACGTGATATGGGGATATGGTCAATAAACGGTGAAAGGTTGTTTTCCAATAACGGTGTGTTTCTCGTTTACATTACTAGCCCGGGTCCGCACAAAATTGAATCGTGTCGAATGCATAAAGGGACTGTTGCTGTTGTTTGATCCGCTGCCCGTGCCGTCGAAAGGACAGTGACGTCGAAAGGACTCAATGTCACTCGTGTGAGGCTTTTCGAGTGGGCACACTCAGCGCGACCCGAACCCATACGCTGCCACGGTTCCTTTCGCTTTGCTATCATTCACGATCACGAATGGGTGTAACGAAAATTGATACAAATTGAATGGAAGACAGAGGACAGCTTTGAATACTCTTTGCTAGTGTGAGAAAGTGGATCAAGACAAGGCTTGTTTATCGGTTCGGGTGAATGAACATCGTTGGAGCTAAGGGATTGTGTGATCAGTTTTATTTGATGAAATCGTTCGTCCAGTGTGGCGGTCCAATGGCAATGTGTCTTTTTTCGTTTGAATTAATTTAATCCATATGGCAACCCGGTCCCAGCACGAAAGGTCGAAACTTTTTACAACATATTTGAAATATTTCCTTTGCAAATATTGATTACGACAACAGCTGAATGTCTAAAGCATCTCTTTTAAGGAGATAGTTCAGATGATATTTCATTATTCAGCAAACTTAATAGTGTGGTGGATTGCTTATAGCAATATCTCAGTTGTAATCAAGCAGCTATTGGTTACAGCAACCGTGGTTAAACTGAATATCGAATAAGAATAAGAACTGATCACAGGTCGGATCCTGACCATTAGCCTCTGACGTAAAGTCTTTCCAATATAAGAAAATGTTATAAGTTAACGCCCAACGTTCTCTTCAATGTCTGGACATCGTTTTTTAATTTTTCAATAATTAAACTTTGTTATCCACACATTCTTCTCGGGTAATGTTCTTACTTTTTAATTAAGTCCTCCACATTTTTTCAATCACAAACTCCCGCTGAAACTCCACGTTTCACTCCATGGCATATCCAACTGGATTGAGATACAAAATAAGTTGAAAAAGACGTTCGATCAACGTGATCGTGTGTTCACTAGCACAACCTCAACGAGACACATGTACTTCATCGTCAAACTTCGTCCCATCCGCATCGACAACCGAACCGAACCCGTTGGCACTTCCATCAAAACAAACCCATTAAAACTTTATTATCACCCGGTTGGCATAGCACGGGCTGGCACGAAACGTGGTCCAGTACTGAAACCATGTGGCCCCTTCATCGCAAGCGCAAACCTTAAGCTTGACCAGGGGGCCTGGCACTGGGCCGAAAAATCGTTGCGTCCCAAAAAAAACACACACACATGAAAGTAATGTGCACACATTTGTGGCCAACTACTAATAACCGCTGCTGCTGACCCTTGTTTGCTCACACCAAGTGCCATACAGCACGTGGAGGATGCCGCCCGTAACTGACATCATCAGCGCCATCCGGGGGGGAGAAAACCCATCATCAAAGTAATTAACCTCAAATATGATGCGCCCGGTTCACGTATCTCGGGTGCGACATCCTCCTCCTGGGGACGTTCCTTCGTGTGTGTGTCCAAGGGATGATTCAATATGAGTTTCGTGGTGGCGTCTGTCGCGCAAAGGGTATATAAGTTGCTGCCAAAAGGGAGAAGGATAAAGTTTGGCAAAATTCTCGATACACGGACCAGGGAGGAAGCGTGCTGAAAGCGTAAACAGAGCTGTCACACGTGTACACCCTTGTTTTGACAGATGGCGATGGCCACTAACACGCTTTTGACAGATGCGACAAGGTAGTGAGTGATGAAGATGTTTGATGTATTACTGAGGTATTGGCGGATGAGCAATTATTATGGTAGAACTTTGTATTAAAAACACTGAGTTTAAATGAGATTAATTGGAACAGCTGAAAGAAGCAAGATGATTGAAACAAAATTGGATAAATGGTTCTACCATCTTGTTTCATTCGGATCTCAGAATAATTCATCATTCGTATAATTGCTTAACACTCCGCTATACATCGTCTCCCATTGCCCGTGACACATCGCCATATCGTTTCTTCCCATAGACCGTCCACATGAAACGTCCACAGATACACATGAAGGTGGGTGTGGGTCCTAAGGCTGTCTCTAACATGATTTCTAGTGCTTCAACACACCGTGCACCTAGTGCCGGAAATGAGCGCCAGCCGGTGTCCGGTGCTGGCCGTGGTAGACAATCACTAAATTGCCACTAATACATGCACCCTGCGTTTCAACCACCCACTCCGCTTGATTGTGTCCGCCCACTGCTGATTAGGCAGCAAAATTCTCTTTAGCTAATTTTATTCATGTTCAAGAGTGTGTCATTAGTGGGGCCTCGGACGTTACGCTTTGGGCACTAAGACGCTAGGCGGAAGGGTCGGAAAATGCAAATTGATTGTGCAGCGATTGGGCAGTGCAGTGCCAAGAGTCAGGTGCTGTTTGCCCTTTGGTGGTTCCTTCTTTGGAAATAATACGATTGATAAACCATTTCACCAGCTTGTGGTTGTGCATTCAGATGCCCCAGGACCTCTTTAGTGTTTGGTATTTACAGTTGTGACATTTTGCGTCTATTCCCCGCCGTATTGTAATGTGCAGCCAAGTGAATAATCCGAGTGCAAAGACAACATCAAACCCACTACTACCACGACTATCTTAATCCCTTCCAGCAGTGCAGTAAAATTTAAATCAACCAACCAAAACAACGTCAAAAAGTGTCCCCTCGTGTGCGATTAAGTTTTCCACGTACCGTCCACGTAACGGCGCGTGTGTGTGTGTGTGTGTTCGCCTGTGTGTACCATTCCCTCCCAAGTACTTACCCCCCCGTTTTGGATGTCGCCCGTGAAGCAACGCTTCCGCTCGCGCGCCAACCTTCTCGGAAAGTGGGTGGAAAGACAAAACCTTAAGTGCTGCGCAAACATGTCGAAACAATAGACTCTGGTAACAGTGTGTACGAGCGCGCGTGTGTGTGTGTTGATGAAGGTGTGCCACTATCCTGGCGGGCAAGCTGGGAAGAGCTGAGCTTCGCTAGCCTCGCTAGCCTTCCCGCCGCAAACCGGTGGGCCCTGCAAAGTGTGACAACGCTTCAACCAAAGGCGCTCCACCTCCAAACCGACCGGGTCAAGTGTTTGCACTGTCACATTAACTCAAACCGTTGGCCATTTTGTGCGCTCTGTGCCAGTGGGTTGACTCTGGCGTGCATCTCGCAGTGTTCACAGGTGTGTGTGTGCGTGGCTGTGTCATCGTAAACGGTAATCCATCCACTCCGGTATGGCCGAAAAATGGCGCCAGGCGATTGGAAAAATTCGAAAGGGGTAAGAGTGAAGTGGAAAATAAACGGGAAAATGAGAGAAGCAGAGCGAACGATTGAGACCGTTAAATGCCTAATGGCGGTTTGAAGTAGAGGAGAAGATTGTTGGTTTTGAGGCACCAGGCGCGCTCTCAGGTGGAGTGTTATCTTAATTGGTGTTGATTTTACGCTTAGCTAAATGTCAATTTCGATTCGAACGTTTTGTTTGTGATAGGTTGGTTGCGATAAGATTCCGAGAAAAAAAAACAATGCAAATAACCATTCAAGCAATCTTGCCCAAGTGTCCTCCTCCTCTTTAATTCTTGTGGCATAATTCTAATTGCTCAATCTTCGTTGCCTAAACCCAGATTTTTATGTTGCTTTTTTACATTTTCGAGTTGTCTAAAAGTGAATTAGTGACATATTTTCATTACATGAATATGAAATGATTTACCTTTGCTATGAAATGTAAACGACTAAACTGTGCTTCGCGAAAATATATCTTTACAAGGCTTACAGCTGATTGTTCTGCTGCCTTTTCGGTGACATTTAATAAAATATTCCATCGACAACAGTCCGTTTGGTAGCGGAAACCCCTGCTACACAACAGTGGTAGTATTTGCTATCCACACACCTCATAAGCTATCGACGTTTCAAACCCAAATAAACCCGCCTGCGGCTCCAACGAAAAGACGATCCGTTCCCGATGGCTCCCTGCACATACACACTCTTTCTCTCACACTCTCTACAGCCCCTCCAGCAGACCAAAAAAAAAGGTCGTCCGGTGAAGCAAGGCTTCGTTAAATTTAGCAAAAAGCAAGTGTGGTAGCATAAATTCAATAATAACCGCTACGTGACAAATCTTCCATTCTCTGCTGCTGCCGCTGCTGCTGAATAAAAAATAACGGATAAAAGATTGCATTCCTGGCGTCCGCTTCCTGTGCCCTTCCTGTGCGCGATCACGTGCAAGACAGTCGGTGGGGCCCATTCATCCCATTGCTGTTTTCCTTTATTCATCCTGCTCCGAGTTTTTCACCACCCGAGGGTACAGCCTCGACAGCTAACTTGATCCTGGGGGTTGGCTCTCAGCGTGCAGATGGGGAATATCATTGATAAATATTCGAGGACAGCAGAGCCCCTGTGTAGGGTGACTTTGGCTTCATGCCATTCTCCGCTGCTGCTACTCCTGGGGACTGTTGGTCCTCTCTTTCGCTCAGTCTCATTTGCATGTGCGTTCTTCTTCTAGCAGGTGTGCGGTAGATATATATACACATATTTCCATATTTTGTTTGCTCGGGGATGCTCGGAAGCTTCGTTCATAAATTTTATATACCGGAACTGTAACGATCAAACCATAAACACAAATACACATACACATATATATGTACACACCTTCCATGCACCTGAAACGGGGACGGAGCTGCAGGTGACGGAGCAGACAGAGATCGCATCCATTGATTAATTCAAGCCCTTTTGCTAGCCGGAAAATTATCCTACCGGTGGGCTGTTATTCTCGTATCCTATCCTCCACAAATAAAAGAAAACGCCAAAACATCCCTCCACAACGGAAGCATTTTGTCACTGTGTTCGTAATTTATTGTCAAGGCTTTACCGGCCGGCATAAGTATGAATACTTCATGCAGTCAAAGCAGAGCAGTAAAGCCCGGAAGACAAATGTGTGATAATAAACAAAAGTACATTTAGCTAAGCTCTCTAGCAATAAAAAAACAGAAGGACTGTCAGGAGAAAAAGGGAAAATTGAAAAGTTGCTCATTAGAAAATAATTAATCACTGTCAACGATCTTTCTCTCGTGCACCTGCCGGCATATAGTTGTATAGAATTAGTAAGGGGAAAAAAGCTGTTCTAATTGTTGTTATCCAGCATCTAAAAAACATAAAACTAATTTCCGTCATGTGTGCTGTTTTTCTTTCGCTCTACTTTCAGTTTGGCTATAAAAAATGCAGAAGACAATGGGCCTACGAAAAAAGACCAAGCTAGTTCCGATACCCTATTCGATGGTGAACAGTGAGTAGTTTCTCTTGCGCCCGTATGAATCTCGTCATCTCGTCGTGTCAATGTTTTACGTGCTTTTTTTTCTGGTTTAGTGTGTGTTTCAAGTGGTTGATTTCAAGTCATTATTTATATTTTTTTCTCCTTTTTATATATTATTATATATTTATATAAATATATTGTATTTTTTTATATTTTTTTGTTCAAAGTTTTGTCATTTTGTTTAACTATGTTTTATTTATTTTTTCTTCTTTTATTGTAATGTTCTTTTGTTGTTTTATAGTTCTTTTATTGTTTTATTGTTTACTCTTTATGTTATTGAATTTGATTTTGTTTTTAGGTATAACTTTACTTTTTAATTAGCTTGTGCTTTATTAGCGTTCATCAAAAATTTTATCGTTTATTTAGATTACTTTTTGGCTTGCATTTATGTTGAATGTGCCATTCGGTCTAGGATACTTTAGAGGATCATATATTTTGTTTGCCATTATTTGACGTTTTGAATTCATTTTCAAACAATTAAATACCTCAACTCGGCCATTTCAAGATCCCATTTATTTGAACATCTGTTGATATATATTGTTTGCGCTATAAAAAAAACTAAAGTAAAATATTTTCGTCTCTGTTTTTTGCCTGAAATTGTATCACTGTATTTACCCTTTATTTTATTTTTTCTCTTTAACAATTCTATGTGTATAATATTTTCACAATGAGTTGTACACCTTTGATATTGGAAACTATTTTCTCCTACACATCGCTCACCATGCCCGTTGTTTATTCTATTATTATTTCTATCAATTCCATCACCTCCCATCAGCCCTTGGCCTGCCCCCTGTGTGATGCTGTCAATGTGTAGCTATTAATTAAAATTGAACAAATGAACAGCTTTGCACTCTCCCGCTTAAGCATACCCAACCCAACCCACTGAAAAGCGCTCATTTCCATACACGTTTTTCTTCATCTCTTTCTCTCTCTCTCTCTCTCTCCCTCACCCGCAACAAACACTTCGTTCCCAGACCAACGCTAGAGGAGATACGCAGCTGGGGCAAAAGCTTCGACAAACTAATGCGAAGCCCCAGCGGGCGAAAAGCGTTCCGGGAATTTCTGCGCTGCGAGTACAGCGAGGAAAACATACTCTTCTGGCTGGCCTGCGAAGAGCTGAAGAAGGAGACGAACCCGGAAGCGATAGAGGAGAAGGCTAGGTTTATTTATGAAGACTATATCTCGATTTTATCGCCGAAAGAGGTAAGCAAACCCGTGCGGTGCTGTAGGATGGGGGAAGAAAGCACGATAATGACTTGACATTTCGCTTTAATTTTACCCCATGTCTCCTTTTATCCACAGGTATCGTTAGATTCGCGTGTAAGGGAAATAGTTAATAGGAATATGGTGGAACCAACGCCGCACACTTTCGACGAAGCTCAACTACAAATTTATACACTTATGCATAGAGATTCGTATCCAAGGTAGGATTTATTAGATTATTTTGAAAGAGAAATTAAATTGCACCTGGAATAAACATCAATTAAAATGACCCAATTGGTTTTGCATTTCAGATTTATAAATTCTCCTCAATTTAAAACACTGGCCCAAATTCCAGACGGTGTGTCGGCGTCCGGTTCGACTGCCGAAAGTCCCAGCAATTAGAGCGACCGCGTGCGCCCGAGCCAGCTTAGTTTTGCGGTAATTAATTTCCCCCCTGCGCAAACCAAATGTTCACGCAGCGATCGTTCGCGTACAGATGCAACGGGAAGGAAACGCACACAGCCTACTACTGCAAACGCCCAGCCCAACAAGGTTGGATGGTTGATCCGCTGCAGAAGGAGTCTTGCCTGATCGTATAGCAAGCGCAATGAACACTGAAAGCTTTTTTTAAATGTTTTTAGTTTAAAATGTTACGTTTTTTTACTCGTTTTACACCATTTTGCTTCACGTTTGGTGAAGGCGATACAACAAGAAAACTCCCCCTAAGAAAATGATATTTATTTGCAAGAACGAAACGACGAATGCTTCGAACCGGCGCCTCATCGCATTATTGGGTACTGTTAACCCGGTGGTGCCCCGTTACAGCCCGTTAGCTAGTAAGAAGCATTAGGTGGCGAAGCAAGCGGCCCGCCGCTAGGAGCAAAAGCAATCCGGAAAAGAAGGACTTGTCGCGACAAAGCAGATGAAGCAGAGCACAACCAACGAGGAAGTGAGGTGGAGTGGAGCACGGTTTTTTTACGTAAATATCTAAACAATCGTATTATTACGCACAAAAACACACACACACGCTCGCACAAGTCTACTTATAAATTCATACATACCGTTGCGCTCCAGCGCTTGTGCGTGTGTGTGAGTGGGAAGGTGTGTTAGTGTGGGTGGTTGAGTGTGTAGGAGAGGAACAATCTGTAATGAAGTGTAACAAACAATCAAGGGCGCGACGAGGAGGCAGGCACACATTTCAGGTGAACAGTAAAAAACCAAAAAGCACTCATACACCCACAAACCATATTTTAACGTCCCCTTGAGACCACTAGGCTACTATAATTGTTCGTTAACTAAAGAAATACAATTTAATATAGAGAGCAAACTAGAGACAGCGACAGAGAGGGGGGAGAGAGAGGGGGAGAGAATGCAGAAGAGGGAAAAGTTTGACAATGATTAATACAGGGTTTCCCACGATTTATTGGTTGGTTCCCACGATTTATTGGTGCGTTCCCACGATTTTTTGGTCATTTCCCATAATTTTTTGGTAGCAACCCACGATTTATTGGTCGGTTCCCAAATATTATTGGTCGGTTCCCAAATATTATTGGTCGTTTCCCAAATATTATTGGTCGGTATTATATTATATTATATTTGGGAACCGACCAATAATATTTGGGAAACGACCAATAATATTTGGGAACCGACCAATAATATTTGGGAACCGACCAATAAATCGTGGGTTGCTACCAAAAAATTATGGGAAATGACCAAAAAATCGTGGGAACGCACCAATAAATCGTGGGAACCAACCAATAAATCGTGGGAAACCCTGTAAGAGAAGACGAAAATAGCACAAATTTAACACACCAACCTGGTTCACCTGAAGCCCCCCCACCCCCGGTAGCTATCTCAATCGTGTACCAATGATAAAGAGTTTAGTATTTATTTTTCTTATCTACCTGTTTGATTGTGTTTTCTAGAGATTGTGAAGGTGGAAAGATGAAAGTGAAACACAAACACAAGAAGGATGTAGAAAACGTGTTTATAGATACAGAACGAATCACACACACACGCATACACATTTGTACACAAAAAACGCCTAATCACAACGATGCAAGATGTTAGAATTTTGTTTTTATTTTAAACTCTAGCCCTAATAGTGCGTTAGTACATTCGTTGTTATTTTTTTGTTTAGTTTTTCGTTGCGCTAGTCACACGAATTTAAGCTCTTGTTAAGAGAGAGAGAGAGAGAGAGAGAGAGAGAGAGAGTGAGTTAAGGAAGGAGGGAAACAGAAAGTTTATTTATTCCTGTTTGCTTGTTGACCCGTGCTCGACTCGAGTCAAACTGTGCCGATAGTTTATTCTGGTCGTTAAAGCTGTTTATTGTATTCTATTTAGTAAGATGTACAGTAGCTCCAACAACATCCCCACACACGCACCCATGCAGCTTTAGTTACCTGCCAACAAATGGTAAATTACGTGGGGTTTTTAGTAGTTTCTTCACAAATATTTCAAGCGTGAGAAGGCATCTTGATTTGATAGTAATTATAAATCTCTATGTCCGAGGGCCTAGCACAGTGAATCCGTTTTGCGAATGCTTTATTGTTGTGACCACACACGTACACACCCACTCACACATAGCAAAACACATACACAAAACATGCGTGAGAACGAGGGAAAAGGGAAAGCAAGAGTATAGTAGATGTAAAACGAACCAAACAAGCGAGCTAATTCACAACTTTAGGCAACATGTTTAGTCAGACGCTCTGAAAAGAAAAATCCTTTGGAAAATTAGAGAGCAAAAAAGAGGAGATACTGTTATCGTGCAAGATGCTGCGGAAGTAATAGAAAGAATGCAAAGAGCAACACAATGAACCTGATCGTTTCTTCTCCACCACCAATCAGTCATTCAGTAGTAGTGAGCTGTTGTAGTTGTAATGGGCAGTGTGGTGCAAACAAAACAAAGCGTGGTGAGAAACGCGAAACATGCCCCTTGTCCTAGGGGCAGTTCGTTAGTTCAACAGTTTGTAGTCTGTATTTATAAGATTTCTATTTTTTCTATCGACAACAAGCGGAAGATGAGGTCTAGCGGCGCGAAGTAGTTGGCAATTATCATTACCAAGAATAATAAAACAAAAAAAACAACAACAACAAAATACAACCAAAACCCAATCATAAGCAAATGCAAACGGAACAACGGCGGGGAAAGAGTGGGAAAGCATGGCAGAGGTACCAACAAAAAGAATAACAACAAACAACAACATTATAACATAAGCATATGGAGCAAAACAAAACAAAAGAAAAGGGAAATAAAACCAGCGAACGGAAGAACGAAACGTGCAAACGTGCAAAAACAACCACAAACCACAAAACGAATGATACAGATGACGGAAGAGCAATAGTGAACATGAAACCCCACGAAAAAGCATAAATACATTCACCCCAAAACAAAACAAAAAAACGTTCACAACATGTTTTTTTTTCATTTTCAAATAGGCGTAATCGGGTGGAAAAGAAATCAAACTATCACAATACAGCAACACAATAGAACAAAGAAATTAAATGAAAGAGAATGAAAGAAAAAAGTATAATGTAGCGAATGTGTTTAATAAAAAAACAAATCAGAGCCTATACAAATAAAATGATACATTAACGAAACGTGTAACAGTGGGGGTAATGGAACATGCAATAACACAAATATGATAATTAACCAAACAGTCCAAACATGTATACAAACATGTATAGCACAACGCACCACACAATAAATGGGGTAGGTATTCGAAATTTACCTGCATTTAAGAAGTATGTAAGAGCAGCAGCAGCAGTCAGTAACGAAACGCAATCGTTATCTGTGTGTGTGTGATTGTGTGATTGTGCGGCGAAGCAAGCAAATGATAGTAAAACAACACGTTAGTAGAGATTATTATTATTAATGTGAGAGCAAAACCTATCAATAACAAACACCCTACAGTAACTTACAACGGCAACCCACACATTCAACACACTCCCCCAGTCATCCTCAAAAATGGAACACAATGTTTAGGAACACTTTTTGGGGGTTCGAGCTGTTGATAACGAGCAGAACAGAAGTTAAGGAAATGGAAACAGTTTATGTGTAATACTTTGAAATTAAGTTTTGGAAATTGTTTACAGTTGAGTTTGATAGTTGGAGTAAGAGAAATGTTTGTGTTTAGTTTTGAAAATAGGCAGCAAATAAACAAATGAACACTGAAGAACAGAATAGAACAATGAAAAGAAAATATTAAATTACATAAGCAGAAACAATAATAAACAAGAACAAACAAGAACACAACAACAACAGCAAACGATAACTGAAGAAGCGCAAAAAGAGAAGAGCAAAATATGAAATGAATCCAATGGTGAAAGTGGGGCTTTTTTACAACAACAACAACCATAGCAATGCAGTGGAAGAGTGGAAATGAATAACGTTAAAGAGCTTTTTGTTATAGTAACAAAAGCAACTACAACAACACAGTGTACTAAAACACACAAAATAGAACAGAGAAAAGGAACACTGTGTAACAAGGTAACAACCATGACCAAATGGGAGAAATGCAAAAAGGAGAAACAAAAATCACGCACACGTGCAAAGGAACAGATGAGCATTACTGTTTCTTTTTATACATCTTCTTTATTTATTTATTTATTGTACTTATCTTCAGATAGGTTGTGGATATGTTTATCCTTCCTACATATGTTTGTATGTATGTTTGTATGTGATAGACAGAGAGAGCTAGCGAGAGATAGAGAGCGAGTATGTTTTAAGTAATTTGAGTTTGAATATACTACCTCTAGCCCGACGCCCAACGCCCAACTCCCCCTCCTCCTCCTCCCCATATCCATCGAAAAAGCTGGAGCAAACGAAGGTGTATATTTGTGATACGTTAAGTGCTGTTTCGTTTCGAGCTAGAGTTTGTGTTGTGTCTTCAACGAATCCCCGTTCGAAATAGTTTCCAACAGGACTACTTCTCGTTCTACTATATTTCTTTTACCGCTTAAAAACAGGGGGAAAGCGTGTTAGCATGCAATAAAACAGTGTTAAACCTATAGGTAATCGCGTCGGCCCGCGGGTATAGCGTTTTGTAAAAATATTTAAATCAAAGGAAAAAAATTACAACAAAATAAAACACACACATAAGGGAAGCAGTAGCTGACAGCTGACAGAGGGATGAGGAATAAACCAGTGGAGCAGTATTTACTGCTTTCCACTAAGTAAGCTAAAACACAGCTAAAATGCAACAAAGCAAAAAAACAGCACCAAGAGACAGAATCTGTAGAGAACAGAGCTTTTTGTTAACCTTTTTTTTGTGTGTGTTTGTTTTTGTGTAACTCATACACTGATTGTTAGGGGTTTTGTTTTGATGGAGTAGCCAAGTGAAGCTGTTTCATTCTGTTCGGGTTAATGTTTACCTTCGTTACAACGAGTTTGTTATTCAACACCGGTAAACGCCGTTTCGTAGTGATGGTGCGTTTTAGCGACGCACGAATAGAGGCCCTTGTTTAGTGTTGTTTCCTCATGTGTGCATGCAGCACGAGAAAGTGGAAGGAAAACTTCCCTCAAAACAATATATAAAAAGTACTAGTAGCAGTAGTAGTAGTAGTGTACGTTGTTATCTCGTAAGGTGAACTAGTCAAGCTGCTCAGCTACAGCATACTGAAACTGCTGCAATGATGAGTAGTGCAATGGAAGTGTACACGGTTTACTCCCTGCGCACGTTAGCCGTATGAGCAGCAATGCAACTCTGATCAACGATTGCGCATTGTTTTGAGCCACTTCTTGAACCTCCTCTGGATACGATCCACCACACCCGCCTACTACGATGGCTCTTTCGCCCAATTCTCAGCAATCGGTGCACGGTGTCAGTGTATGTAGTAGCAGTGTTTGTTTACGAATAGCACGTTGGCCCTCTTGAGCACGTGTCTGTGCAGCGTATCTGTTTAATCCCCTTCCCATATTTCCCCGCCCCCAAAATCTCAGCCACTCTCGCCACACACTTGGGTGATTGTATTTTTGATGCAAGTACAACGAACTTTTCCAAATTTCAAACTCCAAACTCTCTCCACCTTCATGATGGGGTGTCCACCACCAGGGCATAGCAGCCATTTCTAGTGCAAGCAAAACCCCTTATTCTCATTCTGCCTAAACAAAGTGAAGGAAAAGAAGAGTAAAACGCAACGATACTGTTTCAACAATTTTGCACTTGATTCGATATCTGCTTTCCTGCGCTTTCTTCTGCTAGAATCGTTCCTTTTGCGGAACGAAATGAGGAAATGTTTTTTTTTCCTTCTATTATTTTCTGTAATTTATACAGTAGCAGTAACAGATAAGAGAAAAACAAAAAAGCACACACACACACAAACACATTTAAATTAAAAGAAACACACATAAATTTGCAAGTGAGTTAAATGTATAGGGGATGTAATGGAATGCAAACGCGAAAATTGTAGAGATGATAATGAAACGAATATGTTAAAAAAGGAAGAAAAAAGAAACAAAACAAATTCAAATCAATGACAAACGGAGAACAAACAGCATTTTATGCATACTGCAAGCATGGTGAAGATAGTTTATCATAGGAATTCTTCAAAAAAAATGGTACACTTAAAATACTACACTATTTTAAAGTAACAACAGATAAATCGAAACACACCGGGTGTTCGTGCAACTGGTACGATTACCCAAATACAACAGTAAACGTACACATACACACAAGCACGGCTACACACCAACACACACCAAATGGTCAGACAAAACAACACACAGACACACAGTCACACATAAACCTATAGGTCCCATTTAGCATCTGATAAATAAAAATGTAGCTTATACAAAACACAAAAGTGAGCCAGTGTGGTGCATGAGCGTTATGGTGAACGAGGCGTCAAGAATGTAAGTGTAACACGTTAGAAAACAAACGAACAATTTTTAGAGCAAAAAGAAAGAAAAAAGTAAATATTAAAGGGACAAAAGGGTGACACAAGTAAGAGAAGAAGAAAAATAAACAAAATCGTAAGTTAATCTAGTTAAAACTGGAACCAATCAGCGTAGTGCAGCAAACGGTAACGAAACGAAACAAAATGCAGAACTCCCTTATAATGTAACAGTAAATTGTAACCTAAAAGCAAACAGCAAACCAGAAGTATGCACCGGATGCAGCAACAGCAACACTATCGGGGCTGTTTGAGCTGGAATGATGGACGTTTACAGGAAATGTATGCACAAAACCAAAACCCCTGAAGCCCCACCCCATTGGCTAACTATAAGCTTAACGAAAGGAAAGAACACAAACGTGCAACTGCAACTCTGATTACACTATTCTATCTCACCCACATTCCTGGCGTAAGATCGCGGGAAAGAAATGCAGAAGTAATACTTGCGTACTTCACGTTCAACTACAAATCACTAGCAATGCCACAACAAAACAGCAAAGAGAGAAAAACAAACATACATAAAATACATTTAACTATAGAGCAAAACCACACCACTAAAGAATCTTACGAACATGAATTCTACTATACAAAAAAAAGAACAAAACAAATATTCAAAGAAAGAGAAGGAGAGCGAAATGGAAACCCCGAAAGCATTATAAGCTTGGCAAAAGGTGCAGAACAAAACAAAAACTCACATAAAAAAAACATCTTCTTCTAACAAACAAAGAAACCCACTCGTACCATACTATCACACCTTTACAACATATAACTCCATTTAAATGATAAAAAAAAGAAACAAGAAGAAAATCAAACGATAACAGACGCGTGAAGCTGCATATAATTTATCGCTAGCAAAACTACAAAAGAAAAAAAAACAAAACAAAACAAACAAACGGTATCGTAAAAAGGTGGTGTGTCGCATATTAAACGATCAGCAGGCAGATAAACAAAACGTAGAAGAAGCCTGCAAGCAAGCGAACCCACACAACAGGCAGTGGAAACCCAAAAAGAGAAAAAATGAAGTAATTAACAGAAGTAAGAAAGAAGATTCCGAAACAAGAAAAATACGCAGGAGCGCAGGCGGATAGAAAAACGAAGAAGAAATTAAGAAAAAATAAAAAAAATATGCGAAAAATTCAGAAACTTGTTTCATAATTTAATTAGTCTTTCAACGGATTATTCTAATTGATGTCAGAATTTTATGTATGTATTGTTTTTTTATTATACTTTTTGCCTCTTTCTGCCAGCGCCACAGTTTGAATCAGTTACGTGTTCGTGGCAACGGTCGTGCAATAGCTCCTTGCGTCAAATTCAAATTTTGACAGCACCGAATCGCGTGTGTAAATTGTGCTTAACCGTCTATTTGGACAACGTCCCGCGCGACGACTTCGCGCGCGAAAAAAGTAGCTCAATTTTGCAAACAGAGCTACTCACCGCGCGCGACAATTTTGCTTCATCCTAAATAATCGAATTATCTAGTTTTTTTAAAAGACAGATTAATGCCAAACGCAAAAAATAGATTTAAACACATTTTAACCTATTTTTGTCTGTTTTCAAATGAAAAACAAGTTTGTTGACTGAGTCAAATGAGCTGTACTTTGATCTACACCGAGTGAAATTTTGAGCTATTTTTCGTCGCGCGCGACGTTGCCGCTCTATGTCTATTTGGACGGTAACAAAGCGCGCGCGCATACACCGGTTTGTTGTTTTGTCAACATACTTCTAGAAATTGGATCACGCGAGTTTGTCGGACTCGTCTCACGTTTTTTATTACGTTTTTCTTTTTTTATAGTGCAGTATTTTAGTGTTTGATGTGTTTACTACTTCCACAAAATGTCTGGAGAGCTGGAAACGCCCATGCTACCGGCAACGAATGCTGAATCGAGCAAAATAAATGCCATCGACAAGGAGACGGTCCATCGCATCTGTTCCGGGCAGGTATGGGGGCAAGAGTTTCTTTCATTTCAGTTCAAACGCTGCTGAAGGACGGAAGCTAATGTTCCCGTTTACTCTCAGGTAGTGCTTAATCTGGCCATAGCTGTGAAGGAATTGGTGGAAAATTCGCTCGACGCCGGTGCAACGCTGATCGAGGTGAAGCTTCGCGGATGTGGCGCCGAACTGGTCGAAGTGTCCGATAACGGGAGCGGTGTTGAGGAAAAGAATTTCGAAGGACTGAGTAAGCTTCCCGTTCTCTTGCCCGATTGATTAATGGCTTCTAATGCACCACCTTTCCTTCCCATTTTCCTTCCAAAGCGGCCAAATACCATACCTCCAAGCTGAAGGAATTCACCGATCTGGAATCGATCGAAACGTTCGGCTTTCGGGGGGAAGCGCTCAGCTCGCTGTGTGCGCTGTCCGATATGATTATCACCACGCGCCACAGCACGGCCCCGCACGCCACCAAGCTAACGCTCAATCACGAGGGACGCATCCAAACGCGAGCACCCTGTGCCCACCCCGTCGGCACAACGGTCAGCCTGACGAACCTGTTCGCGACACTGCCGGTGCGGAAGAAAGAGTTCCAGCGCAACATTAAGCGCGAGTTTCAGCGCATGTGCCAGATACTGCAGGCGTACTGTCTGGTGTCGGTTGGTGTGCGCATCATCTGCACGAATCACACCGCCAAAGGGGGCAAGTCGGTGATCATGAGCACGCAGGGCTCGTCCCGCGTGCTCGACAACGTGACGGCCCTGTTCGGCACGAAGCAGACGGCAGAGCTGATGCAGCTCGTACCGTGCATCGGCGGCAACGGAAAGATACAGGATCTGGAAGCGAGCGACTTTGACGATAGTATGGCACTGACGCAGGAGGAGGTGGACAACTTTAACCTGTCCCGGTACAAGATCGAGGGATACATCTCGAGCTGCGCGCACGGGTCGGGCAGAAGCACCAAGGATCGGCAGTTTTACTTCATCAATTCGAGACCCTGCGAGCCGAAGCAGATTAGCAAGCTTATTAACGATGCTTACCACCGGTACAACGTGCATCAGCAACCGTTTGTGTTTCTGAATCTGATGCTGGACCGGTCGGAGGTGGATGTGAACTTAACGCCGGACAAGCGGCAGGTGCTGGTAAACAACGAGAAGATCCTTATGCTGGCGATAAGGAAATCGATCAAGAAAACGTTCCAAACAGTGCCGTCTTCCTTTACGATGCAGAACCAGAATTTGAGCGATACAAGCCGGCTGCTTAACATTTCGCTACCCTCCGACAAGGACGACGAGGAAGAGAATGGTGAGGAGCGGGAAGATTTTCTCAACTCGAGCTCAAGCGATAAATGTACGGCCGGGGATTTGCTGTTTACGTTTCAACCGCCAAAAATGGCTAGTGGCTTTGGCGGTGGCACCGGCGGAGGACAAAAGCGGAAGAGAAGCTCCAATTGCAGTGGCGGAATGCAGAAGATGATTGATTTCCTGAACATAACGAAAGCTTCGCAGAAAAGCTGTAACGATAGCATGACAGATGAGGAAGATGCGATGATGCGCTCGTCAAAGCAGGCGAAGAATGAAGAAAATCCGTACGATTTGACCATTCTGAAAGAGCCGAGCATTGAGGAAAGAGTCGAACACGTTGTAAAGGAATCGATTAAAGTGATAAGGTGTACAAACGGCAAAGAACAAGACCCACTATCCCAAGAAGAGCGGCAAGGGGACGAACATACGATAAAGGATAATGCTGGGACATCCTCTCAAGAATCCGTCACTGAGCTCGTTTCCTTTCTGAGCTGTAAAACGGAAGCATCGGACTCCTCTTCTCCGTCTCTCTCACAAACCAGTGCATCGCGCGCAGTCGATGATGGGATGGAAATTATACCAGAATCTAGCAGTGAAACGTTGTTTTCCCTTGCCGAATTCGCCGCCCCAATCAAACGGGAACCAAGCGACAAAAGCATTGCATCCTCCATCTCCACCAGCCAATCGATCCTGCTCGACGACGAGCTGTCCGACGAGGAGCGGCAAGCGGACGATATGTGGCACCGCAATCAGCAGCAGCTGTCCGTAAGCTGGGATTCGCTCGAGCAGCTCATCAAGCGCGAGCAAACGTTACAATCCGCCCGCACCGCAGATCAAAACTCGTTGACACGGTTGCGGTTCAAGAGCAAGATCAACCCGACCAGCAACAAGGCGGCCGAAAGTGAGCTGCAGACGGAAATAACGAAGGACGATTTCGCCAAGATGGAGATCGTGGGACAGTTTAATCTCGGGTTCATCATCGTCCGGCTCGGCGACGATCTGTTCATCGTCGATCAGCACGCAACGGACGAGAAGTACAACTTTGAGGATCTGCAGCGGACGACGGTGCTGCAGAACCAGCGGCTTGTCGTGCCGCAGCCGCTCGAGCTGACCGCCGTCAACGAGATGGTGCTGATCGAAAATTTGGACGTGTTCGAAATGAACGGGTTCAAGTTCGAGGTGGACGGTGCGGCCCCGACGACGAAGAAGGTGCGGCTGATGGCGAAACCGTACAGCCGGAACTGGGAGTTTGGCAAGGAGGACATCGACGAGCTGATCTTTATGATGCAGGACGCCCCGAGCACGGTCTGCCGGCCGTCCCGTGTGCGGGCCATGTTTGCTTCCCGGGCCTGCCGCAAGTCGGTCATGATCGGGCGAGCACTGTCCGTGCGGGAGATGGAGCGGCTGATACGCCACATGGGAGAAATCGATCAACCGTGGGTAGGTGGATTGGGTTCGGTGATTGTGGTCCTTTTATAAAAAGATTAATTGTTTTGTCTTACAGAACTGCCCACATGGCCGTCCAACGATGCGACACCTGGTGAACTTAGCAATGATCCGCCAAATCGATCCAATCCCCCCAAACAATCAAATCAAGGATGAATTTACGGATGATAACAAGTGAATAGAACCCCGATCATTTAGTTTTACAAGCAGCACTCACCGTCGTTGTGCTCCTGTGAATGTATTCCTATTGCCATTAAACGCTTATCGTACGGAAAACGTTGAACCCGCTGTGTGCCGTGGACAGTATCACACCCTTCAGCTGCGGATGCCAGTGCAGTTCCTTGATCTCGCTCTGCCCCTGGTGGATGAACAGCAGCTGTGGTGGAAGATCCTTCAAGTTCGGATCGTCATTCGCATCGTCCCCATCGTCCTTCTCCACGGACAGATCCCACAGGGCAATCTGATCGTCGTCACCACCGGACGCTAGGATGGTCGATTCCTTCGGATGCCACTCGACGGTCGTTATGTGGTCGGTGTGGTGCTTAAACGTTGCCACGGGTGTTTTCGACTGGAACTGACGCAGATCCCATATCTGCAGCACACCGTCATCGCCACCTTGTAAAGCAAGAGGAAAGAAATGGTACCGTTAAGCCAAAACCGCATGAATCTCAACCCCATAACGCACAACCACATACCACTAGCGATGAGCGGTTCGTTACGATTCCAGCTAATTACATTCACATCGCTTTCGTGCGCATTCTCCGCCGTCAGCATGCAGGCTTTGGCGGGCGCCGCCCGACAGTCCCAAATGCGGATCGATTTGTCCACCGAGCAGGAGGCGAGCACATTCGCTTCGTTCGGGCTCCACTGAATATCCTCGACCGAATCCGTGTGCCCCACGAGCGGCCGCTGGTCCACGTTCCACGCACCCTTGTCGTTCGGGCGCCAGATGTGAATGTCACGCCGGCAGTCGCCCGTCGCCAGCATGCCACGCGTCGTCGGACACCAGTCGATCGCGAAGCCTTCCTTCTGGTGCCCGGAAAAGGTGAAATCCGGCTTCACCCCGTCACCGGTCTTGTTCTGCTGGTACGTCTTGCGCGCCCTGCTATCGTCGATGGCCGCCAGCTGTTCGTTGATGTTGTAAATGTGCACCTTGCCCATCTCGCTCCACGAGGCCACGTACTGCGAGCTGCCGAACGTGGACACACGCAACCGGTTTACGCACCCGGGGTGCTTGATCATCACGCTCGTTAGGATGGGCGTTTGGTCCTCGTTTACGTCCTCGCTATCGCTCACCTCCTCATCATCGTCGGACTCACCGTCGGCCGACTGTTTCGAGGTGCGCGTCAGATTGGCCATCTTCATTACGATCACGCTGTTCACGTGCGTACGAGCCGCTTGCGTACCGGCGACAACATACGCCGTCAGAGGGAACGTTTCCCGATCATCGCCGAGCGGATCGCTCACAATGTCGAAGCTGAGGCAGGGTGCTCCGGTATGTGCCTGGTGCAGCATAATGTAGGCGGATTCGTCGCACACCAGCTCCTCGTCGTTGGACAGTTTACCGCCGGGTAGGTAAACCTTTGCCTTGCCATCCTCCTTCTCCTCCAGATCCTCATCATCATCGTCCCCGTCGCTTGCATTTTCCAGATCGGCGTCCTCGATGTTTTGATCCTCGGCCACCTCCATCTGTTCGTCGACTTCCGACATGGTGAGTAGAGCTGCTTTTTTGCTTACTATTCGTAAAATCGGCACACTTTAAATTGAAACCAGCGAAGCGAACGCTGTGGACTGGCCCGGCAACGTAAACAACAACCATGTGCTTGCGTTGACAGCTTGGGTTATTTGACAGCCGGGACAGAGCAGGGTTAGAGATTCGATTTTTGCACCCTAGCATACAGTGTGTGCTGGAATTTTGCAATTTTGCAATTTTGCAGGAATGAAATATTTGGTGTTTATTTTTCGATTTTTGTATTTGTCCATTTGTTTTTACTTTATTTTAAAAATAGTATGTAGTTTCATGTGAATGGTCATGCCTTGTAAAATGAAATCAGTCAATCGATGGTGATGTTTGAATATGAATTCTTCTATGGCTAAACCATTGTCGGAAGTGATACTGAGTCTAAATCCATACCGGTTCTGGGACTGATCCTAAGTCCATAGTGCAACGGGAATTGAACCTACACCCATATCGGTCGTGAAACAAAACCATAACCCGCATTGGTCCAGAAACTGATCCCGATCCCAAATCGGCGCTAGAACTAATACCGAAACCATATCATTGATGGAACTAGTCCTTTCCCAAACCTACCCTAGAACTGATCATGAACCCATACCGTTCCTTTATTAGATCTTATATCTATATCAATCCTGGAACTTACCCCGAACCCAAATCGGTTCAATAACTATGATCGAACTCTGAGTTCTGTCCTGTCCTGTCCCAAAACTGATCTTGAACCTGGCTTTAATAGATCTCCTATAAGGGTCCTGGAATTGGTCCCCATCTCATACCAGTTCTAGAATTGGTCCTGTCCCAAACCTACCCTAGAATTGAACCTGAATCCATACCGTTCCTGTAATAGATCTCATATCCATTCCGGTCCAGGAACTTACACCGAACCTATAAGGACCCTGGAACTAGTTCTAAACTCATATCCGTTCTAGATCAGTTTTTGGACCTATGCTTGTCGTGGAACAGATTTAAATTTACTGGATCTGATCCCGAACCCATCTTCCTCATGAAACTGCTCCCTTTTATTCTTATGAATGTGTCGCTGATGGAACGAATTACTAACCTGTCCCGGTCCCGATTGATGTATCCAAATGAAAGGAAAATATGAACTCGTTTCGGTACAGCACTTTCGGCACTCAATGTGCAATTTATTTCGCAAAAGTTTCTGTATGTTTATAATTTTTGTTGTAATACGATCCATTTTAATACTTTGGTATGTAACAGTACGATTAGTCCGAATTTGCTTTAAAGTTGTCTATTTTATAAATACTATAAGTACAGTTAGGGTGCCGTGCCATAACCCGTCCCCGTGTCAATCACTGCCAATCGAAGCCATATGCTGCCGGTGCTGGTACGCTCCGGACATTCCAACGCTTCCCCCAACGTGGCAACCACTCCCACCGGCCGTTTGATACTGCTGGTGCCCATGGTGATGTAGCTGGTGGTGATGCTCCTGCTGCACAACCGAATGCTGCTGCTGCTGCTGCTGTCGATGGTTATGGTGAGGCTCCTGCTGGGGTTGATGGTGAAGGGTGGCCGAATTTCCCACCATCCCCATCGCTTCTCCAAACCCCCCGTAATCGGTAACCCCAACAACGCCATCCCCCAGACCGGGAACGGTAGAACCGATGCGATTTTCCGAGAATCCACCCAACGAAGCGGCAACGCTCAGCGGCGACGGTGCGATGGTTTGAGATTTGATACCCTCCGACACAGCGACACCACCGGAGGTGACATCTTTGGGATGATGGTAGTCGACCCACTTGCCCGGCTGCCGATCAGCCGCCATGGTGGCACATGTGGATTGACCGACATTCGGTGGCGTAGCTGTGAACGCGGCAGCCGTCGTTGACTGCGTTCCGTGCTTGCTCGATTTGCTTGTCTCGTGTGGCTGAACTTGCTGGAAGATGAAAGGCCATGCCTGTTGTGAGGGGGAGGAAAGGGACGAACGAAATGGAAGCATTAGATGAGGAATTAGATATACTGTGGGAAATGTGAAGCGAAAAGCGACTGAGGACATCCCGCTTTTGAAGAGGGGGGCGACTGATCGTCATATGCGCTAGGATCTGCGCTAGGTAATGCGATATTTTCTTCAAGTGCATACTCTCGGCAAGATGATTGCGAAAGCCACAAAATATCTTACCACCATAAACAGCGGATGTTGATGCCCAATACCCAAACACCGGAAACAAATGTGCAGATGAGAATTTTTAAATAACAAAACCTTTATCGATCGTCTGTTCGGGTATGTTTGTTGCATCAGGATCTTCAACCTCTGAAACCAATTACGAATGAAGATTCCCTACTTCGTGTAAACGTTGGTGTCTTTTGTGTGGTACTTCAAAGCACCATAAACCATAAACTCTGCAGCAAAGGAATTGCATTCACGTTCCTTTGATTTATTCTAACAAATCTTCGTGGGTGATGAGTTGAGTTTTTGTGTGTTAACAATTATTCCACATCCTTAACATAAACGATCGCATAAACAATCAGCATGCTTCCCATCAATGCCCATTGTCCGCAAGGGAAAATGCCACACGCCAACCATCCAGGCTGTATCGTCACCAGAGAGGGCCCTCGCCCAAGTACACGCATGTTTACACGCTTCGGGCGCACAAAGTGTTTGTTTGGATATCGCTTTTCAGCGATCCCGTAAACAAGCGTCCCGTTTGTTAAACAATTAATCGCCTGTGCGGTCCGTACAGGGTACAACCCCATGATGGCACAAGGGTTGGAAAAGGATTGGTGGTTGATGTGTTTTATCGTGAAAATGGAACTGAAGGAAGGCCGTTCAAGCGAGGAAACGGTTCGCTCTATATCATTACCGCCAGCCGGCATTCGTCATAAAAATGCGCGTCAAAGCATCACATTTCCATGCTCCTCGGGCCGTTTGAGCTTGAGAGCTAGCTGCTCGTCATCTTTTCTCCGGCCGCGTCATATCCTGTCATATGTTGAGAAGAGATTTTTTTCATATTTTCCAACACGTTTTTTGTTGCACATTGCTCCAAGAGATTGATCTTTATTTCTCACACATTTCCTTTTCTTACCTTGCCGGGCGACGAAAAGAGGCAATTATTGAACAGTGGCTTTTCCCCTGATCTTCTCCCTCAAACGCTGAATCGTATGCTGCACTTCACTAATGAGTCATTTCCTCGCCGTTAGACGCACTAAATGGGGGCAATAAGCCATAAAAACGCCCGCCCATCGCCCCCGACGCGCCTATTTGTTCATCTCTAATGACTTGTAAACATCACATTTCCGAGATGAAAAGTTATAGCACTCACGATCGTTTTTTCCCCCCACGGACAGGGAGAGCGTGGAAAGTGTGTAAAGAAAATACGCGACGCCTCGTACCACATTTACCTATCAGGAAGCAAGTAAACCCGGCCCCTTCGCCCAGATCGGTTGATATGATCCACCTGGTACTGCAGTGATGCGCGCCTTTGTGTGGTATGTTCTCGCGTTCTCAGTCCTCCCCTTTCGCGTCAATTTTCTCAAGCAAGCCTACGTCTCATTGCTAAATTTACCCCGGCTGTGTGAGGAGCTGTGCCGGTGACGCTAGTAGTAGTAGTAGCAGTAGTAGCGTACACGTACTTACCGTTTTGGGCGGTTGGGCCAGGTTGGTAGAGAAATCCTCCACCGACTGGCCGTCCAGTGTGGCGGCCAGGTAGGTGATGTAGTTCTTGGCCAGCCGGAGCGTGTCCAGCTTGGAGAGCTTGGTGTCCGCCGGTACCCACGGGATGTTGCGCTTCAGGTTGAAGAACGCTTTCGACAGTACGCGCATGCGGGCCCGCTCACGTGCGTTTGCTGCGTTTCGTTGGATCGGCGTGCCCGGTTTGTCGTCTGCGCACCCGTCGAAGAGGAGGGGGGTCGAAAGGGCGATGCGCGCCAGCGGAAACGAGAACGACAAGGGGAAAACATTTCTTTGTAGATGACCAATGGAATTTTTGAACACACACACGCACGCACCGGGTGGATTATTTCATATTTGTTTAGTGGTTGATTCGATTAAAGCGAAGTCAGCACACGCTGATCAGTTGTGTCCGGGTTTTGGTAAGCTGGGATGTACGGCACTAGTTGCCATTGCAACAAAATGGTCAGGAAAGATTCTATTTCTACTCATAAGCCATGATCTCAAACTCAAATTACAGAGAATTCTGTCTAATATGCAGTCTCTTGCAGACGCCTTTTGAAGATTCTCTAAGTCGAAATTATCTGAATTTCATATGCGAAATGAATACCTAAAACCTTTAAGGAGAATTTTCTAATGGAATTCCACAGAAAGATTTTATTTGGCGATCGTAGGAAGCCATATTTCAACACTTGATATCTTGGATGCTCCATAGCAAAACGTTTATTTAGTTTACTCAGGATCATTGTAATCCGTAAGTCCCTTGATCATCCTACACCTTATAGACACTTAACCTTTAAAAATACAGATTTGGGCTGTTTTAAACGAGACAAAATTACAATAATTTATGTAACTTTTGAATATCGTTGTGAAATGATCCTTCTTTAATGTGTCTGACGGATCGCGTGCGCTCTGCCGATTGCATATGCGATCATCACATATTTGTTTGCTATATTTATGCTGTAGTTGAACCTGTATACTATCATGGGATAATTATTAGATACAGGGTGAATTACAGCCATCTAAATTTGTATTTCTAGTGATATACAGTGACATGTATAGCGGACTTCTGATGGTTAAAGGGACTTATCTAAGCACGATCATGATTCTAAGAAAAGTTCCTGCAATCTGGTATTGTCTGTACATAGTTGAGTAAGAACATTTGAAAAGGTTTACAGTAAGCTATAGAAATTCCGAACCGAATCGCAGTTATTTTCTCGAAATTTTCGAGAATGGTTATCTCTATATGTGCATTGATTGTGTCGAAGATCATCTAACTAGAACACACTAGAATTTGAAGCACTTCTTCTGTAATGTATTGTTTCATCATTGGCCATTGTTTTATCATATAAGACACACTAAGAGTACTGTAGTATAGCACTTTGGCAATTGAACATGATTGAATAGCCGTCAAGAACGTGAGAATTGAAATGTGTGTGTTAGTTAGAATTCAAACAACCACACTATATACTACAGAATTGTGCACTTAATAATGGACACTGAAGCTGAAAGCAGATAAATTACCATTTGAACTGAAGTCATCATCAAACCCGTCCTCAAGCAGATCAAACTTGGGCGATGGAGCCTTTTTCCGTTTCGGCATAGTTGTATCACAATTCTTCCTTTTAACCAATCTATTGCACTTTCATATAAAGTAGATATTTTTGTGACCAAACTACACAGTTTTAGCAACACATACACATTTAATCACGATCACTTTATGTTTCTGTTTGCATTATTTTGTATGGTGTATTGCTGTTCACTGTACGATATTTCTAATTATCTTTCCAATCAATTCGATGATCGATCAAAAATCGATGTGCTTGGCGATTTTTTTAAACTACACTTCAATTCAAAAATCTTCACTTTCAAGAATGAGATTAATTAATTCACCATTAAATTCAATCAAGTATCTATTTGCAATTGATGCCACAAATCTTTTGCAGTGCAAAGGATTAAGTGATCGTTACAACCGTCAGGGGGAATAGTTTCGTTTCAAATGAGCTAGAGCTAGACTTCCACCAAAACTGAAAGTCGATCGACGATCCTCATAGCAGACCATAGATTTTCCCAAAAGGATGGCATAGCCACGCCCACTCATTTCCCTGGCACAAACTAATGCTGCGCGATGATCGTCCGTTATGCAAATACAGTATGCTGCATAGAAGGAAGGGTAGTAAAATTAATGATCTGCTGATTTTATTACAAATAACGATGTAGTTGATGTATTGTACTTATATTTTATTTTGTTATGTTTCATGTCAATTAAATGAATCCAACGATCGAATCAAATAGCCTAAATATCAAAATTTGACAATTTTTGGTAAATTTTGTTTTGGAAAACCTAAAATTAAAAGTTTTTTTTGCAAAAACAATTAAAATTCAACAACCAAAAATTCCCCTACAAAGAAAGAAAGCATGTGCGATGAGAGACAGCGTGCAGCAGTACGCAACACGCCACACAAAACTCTGTCCGCATCGTGTCGTGTCGCGTGTCGAGTTGTCTCTGGGAAACGAGCTGTAAAATTTTATGACAAATTACGAACAATTTATTACCCATCCCACGCAGGGTCGGAATGGTCGGAAAACGCTCACCCTTGACTCCGTGCCTTTTTACCGCAGCATACGGCCCATCACCTCTATTGACAGTCCATTTGCTCCGCTGATTCGTCGATTCGTCCTTTTTCGTCCTTGTCTTTCACCCCCTGTTCACTCGACGAGGATCCTGTTACTCATTACTTCTACTGAACCGTCCTTTCACCATGCACTGTGTGCAAGTGCGTGAACCCGAACGGGAGAAAGTCGGATATCGGATAACATTTCCACAATACGTGTGGATCTCTCGCGCCCCCGCCTTGTGGTTGATCGTTTCACGCGTTCAAGTGGGGTGAAAACGGTGACCATAAATTATGCAAACCGTCGTGTACCGCTGGACCTCTATAAATCCTTTCGAAATCCTTCCGAAAAACGCTCAAACCCGAGGTCGCACCCCTTTGCCCCCCGCGGGATATGTCATCTTGGCGTGTCATTCGGTCGGTTTAAACACGATGTCAGTTACTAAGCTCTAGCGGTTAAAAAGATTTATTTGTATATTCCCAGCATCCGTTCACCTTTCGGATCAAACGGACTTCTCAAATGGCAATCGGCATCGTACAGCTTGCCCATCACCTCGATCTGGTAGTGGCCCGACTGCAGGAACTGGTTCGTGATTGGGCTACTGTCTGCGCGTTGCACGTACGCCTGGCCGATCGGTTTCTGGAGCGTGTAACCATACTCTCCGCGCCGCAGATGTCCCACAATCTCTCCGTCCCGATAGACCGCTTCCAAGCCCCAGATCGGTACCTGAGAGGGGGACAGAAAGATGATAATTTACAGAAAAAGACGCACCCTACAAAGGTCTTACCTGTTCCCGCAGCGTAAAGAATGCCAACCGCCGACTGACGCCATTTTCGCGCTGCCGATCTACAATCTCCTTGCCCTGATATTCGCCCTCCTTTCGGCACACAAAGCCCAGGTTGGCCTCGATCGGCGTGTCGTCCGACCGGAGATCCGATCCCCACAGATGGTAGCCCTTCTCGCTGCTGAGCGAGTACAGTGCCCGGTAGCCCGCGTTTCGCAGACTCTCCTTGTATCCTGCCTTCATCAGCGCGTTGTACACATCGTTACAGCTTTCCTCGGGAATGTGCAGCTCGTAGCCCAGCTCGCCGACGAAGCTGACGCGCAACACACGCACATGGCAGCTGTAGTGCGGATTGATCTTAATCGTCAGTATGGCGGTAGAGTTCATCGGCAACAGCTTCTCGTTCGATAGATCAAAGTCGGTGATCTTCTGCAGAATTTCGCGGCTTTTCGGTCCCTGCAGTGATAGTACGCCCAGCTCCTCCGTGTGATCGCTCACCACTGCCCGGAACGCTTTCTCCTGAATGGCGGCCAGGATGTGACATTTGGTGTGGTAAGCGGAGGCACCTCCCGCAACGATGTAGTACCCACGACCCTGTTTTGGAGATTGAAGCAAAAGAGTTACTTGTCGAGTACACCGTTCATTGGAAGACTCATGGCACTTACCTTGAAGATCGGATCATGTAATCCACCCAGTCCCGACTCTACGATGCTAACCGTGACGTCACCTTCCACGCCTCCCCGTTTGTTGAGAGCGCAAGTATAGATGGTCCTGCGCATAAGAAGAGCGCAAAATGAAGCCTCTATCTCGCGTATAATACCTTCAATACTTACTTGTTGATCGGTTTATCCAAGTTGGCGGTGAAGATCCATTCGGCGGCCTCCTTTGCCTGGCTCCCGGTAAGGAAGAGTTTGCAGAAGTAGCTCAAATTGAACAGTGCAGCATCATGGCGGCAGGTGAGTGCTTCCTCGCCGATCTGCAAGAAAGGCAGGAAGGTTTACAATCAGTTGCAAAAAATTGTGATTTATATCCCGTAGCCGATTCCAATGTCACAGTCGGTTGCAATTCCGGATCCAATTCCGATATCAGTTCCGGATTCAATTCTGATTATGGAGCCGATTCCTTTTCCAGATCCGAAGCCAATTATGGTACCGATTCCGATTCCTATTTCAGAACCAAGTCCGTTTCCAGAAATCGGCATCAGATCCAGAATTGATTCCAAACCCCGAAACCTAATCGGGAGGTTTCGATTCCGAGGTCCCATCACTAGCGAAGAAATCATACCAAGTCGTGATGCTCCGAAAATCCAAACGTGTAGTCTCCCTTCAGTGCTTCCTCGTAGTGTGTGTTGGCGTTCTTGGGATGATCGTAGTAGCCATACCAATCGTACGGTTGCACCACAACCGTTTCATCCGGTAGGAAGTATCCCGGCCGTTCCCAGCCATGTCTTTCCTCCATAACTGCGCCATATTGTATCATTTGCTGGAAGTCAAAACAAAGAGAAAAACGTTTGATCAAACATCTCTTTTACCTCCTACCATACTAATGATCCTTCAGCCTTTGCCTACCTTGTGGAATGGATCGACGGTAAAGTTTCGCCCAGCCAGTGGCTCATCGTGCGGGAAAACGATGCTGTAGTTCTTCGTGTACGCCTCGTGGCTTCGCTCCGTCGCCCAGTTCAGTGCCTTCTTCTGTTTGGGTGTGAAACGTCGCACATCGTACGCAAACATGTGCCGGTCGGGCCGATCGTGTATGATCCATTGTGCCAGCTGTTCCGCACAGCCGCCGCCCAGCATCATGCCGGCCGAGTTGTACCCAACGCTGTGAAACAGCCCACTGACCGTCGGGTCCGGTCCCATCAGCGGTTTGTGGTCGGGTGTGAACGATTCCGGTCCGCAGATCGTGCTCTTGATCCCCGCACTGCCAAACGCCGGGCACAGCTTCACCGCACCCTGGATGTGCGTATCGAACACCGAGTAGTCGAGATCGTACAGCCCAAAGTGGAAGTCACCCGGCACCCGGTTCAGCATGATCGGATTGTTCTCGTACCCGCCCATGCAGATCGATTTGCCCTGGATGCGGAAGTACAGCGAAAAGTCGTGATCGCGCACATTTGGCAGCATCTGATGGATGGTGTCCATCGTTTCCGACACGACGTACGCGTGCTTCATCGGTATCAGGGGCAGAAAAACGCCGAGCGGTTCGATCAGATCCCGGCCCCACACGCCCGTCGCGTTCACGACCGTGTTCGTGCGGATCGTACCCTTGTTCGTGAGCACACCGCGCACGTCCTTCATGCCGAGCAGGTTCTCGCCGGTAATGATCTGCGACACGGTACAGTCCTCGACCACGAGCCCCCCATTAGCGGTGGCACCCTTCGTCAGGGCGGTACACATCATGGCCGGATCGACGACACCGTCACCGGGCGAGTAGAGGGCACCGGTGAAGGAGGTCGGATCTAGCGGTGGGAACAGCTTCTGGGCCTGTTCCGGCCCGACGATGTGTGACTCGATGCCAAAGCATTTGCCGAGCGTAGCCAACCGGCTGTACTCATCCAACCGCTCGGGGGAGTGCGAAATGAACAGCCCGCCGTTGTTAATCCAGCCCGAATTGTGGCCCGTTTCCTCCTCGAGGCTCATGAGCAGATCGCGCGTTGCCGCTAGCAGCCGAATTTCGACATCGTTCGGTCGTAGGCGCCATACTAAGCCGGCCGTGTGCCAGGTCGTACCGGCCGTTAGTTTGGACTTTTCGAGCAGCACCGCCCGGACGCCACGCTTTGCCAGCTGGTACAGTGTGTTGCAACCGGCCGAACCGCCACCTGGTGGGAAATAAACAAAGCGCAAGAGCTAGTAAACGGCGAGAGTTCAATTATGACAATTATACCCCGAACGAGGGCTACTACGATCGCGTTAGCGGCCACAACACCAGCTGCTGTGTAGTGGAATTGTTGTAAATTAAAAAGAAAAACCCTGAAAACAGACGCACCCCGAATGATCGTGCCGGATTGATAAGGGAGTTTGAACTTTAACCGCCTGCTGAGGTTTGTGCTTTACAGTGCTTGTGTTGTGTTCATTGCACCTATTTGTACTGTGGATGTAGTTCAACAAAACAGAACCTGCCTCCTGCTACTTTTGCCATTCAGTCCACCGATCGACGCAACGTCAATCGAAAATCGCACTGGATCAGCGATCGTCGAGCGATTGATGGCTTCTGGACGGAAGGTCACAGTGGTTATCGTGGGCAGCGTCTTGCGCACGATGGCGACGCTGCCGTCCATGTGGTCGCTGGTTGTTTCACCAGAGATTGGACCCCGGCAAGCCGGTTTTGTTTTTCTTCGAGCTAGCGTTTTGCCATGTTTATTTTCCGTTTATGTGTTTTTTGCGTGTTGATCACGTAAATTCCCTTTGCTTTTGAGGCGATTATCAGAATCAGAGTGGCAATAAAAACCAACAAAGCGTCCTAATCTCAATTGAGAGGAAGTTTTTGAGTAATAGCAGCGTTCTTTAATTTCCAAAGATTTGGATGGGAACATTTTGGAAGAATTGTCCTTATATGTCCTTATAATACACAGAAGGGTCTTTGAAACCTGCTACTACTAACCTATGATCACTACATCGGCACTTTCTGGCAGTGGGCTTTCAGTGGAATATTTGCGTGCAGAGGTCGCTGCAGTGATGGCACGTTGCTCTCCACCCGCAATGTGACTTTTAAACTTTGCCACCGCGTTCGCTCTCAGTCGTAACATTTTCACGCTTGCTTTACAATTTGAACTTCACCAAACCAAATGTTTTTGCTGAACTTTCAACTCTTACTCTCTTTACGCTTAATTATGATTGAATGAATCTCAATGCTGTGTGCCACACAATTGTTCGTTGCGACCGGCCCGTTCCAGACGCAACCAAACACTGATCGGCACGGAAGACTTAAAACCATAACGCAACGCTGCCACGCTGATATTGCCAATACGCGGGAGAGGAATTGTGGACCCTTTGATAACAATATGCCTTGCCGCCACAACAAGACGCGGGCGTTCGGAGGATGCGCAATGTGCGCGCTGCTCTGATTGTGGTGTATTACTGCTGGAAGGAAGTGCAAAAAAAAACAGCATGTTGATAATCCGCAAACGGCACAGAACCACGCGAAGGTTATCCCCCGGTGTCAGCGGTGTTCGTATCAAGCACAAGCTTCCCTAGGCAGAAGGAAGTGTGTGGTGTGTGTGACTGTTTTACGAAGGCACCTGTTCAAGTTGTTAGCGCTGAATTTTAGTCGATCGTGTTCAGTGAACGATCGAAGTGAGTGGCTTTGCGTATTTATTGGGATTGTCTCATTTTCTAGATCAAAACGTCTGCTCAAACCGATTTAGGTTCTCGTCGCGTTAATTTGATATCCGTGGATCTAAGCCTTATTGCTTGATCCTAGGTGATCCTGAATACTTGGTCTACATATGTAGCAATAAATTCCATGTTCTTAATAAACCTGAAGTCTCTACCTACGAGTTCTGGATAGACAAGAGAAGAGTCTCAATGTCTCTATGTTAAAAATTGGGGTCCTCTGGCTGATTACTAGCTAGATCGGTGTTATTATTACACCTGAAATGCCATCTCGGCCGGTCTCATGGTACAGTCGTCAACTCGTACGACTTAAGAACATGCCCGTCATAGGTTCAAGCCCCAAATGGACTGACTATCCTACTATGGGGGGAAATCAATAAGTCACTGGAAGCCAAGTCCACAAGTGGTAGGCAGCAGGCCTTTGCCGACAACGGTTGTTGAGCCAAAGAAGAAGAAGAAGAAGGGCATCTTGGAGGCACATGTCATCGATTTGATCAAGCTCCTTTTTGTAGAATTCCTTTTCGTTTATTTCGTCCGTTCGCTTCGGTGTCTACCAGTCAACTGCCAATAGTTCTGGTCTCTAGTAGTCTCCTCCAATGCCGATCAATGAGAGCTTTTCCTTCCGATCCCCGTCATTGTTTACACTATTTAATTTGACAAATTTGTTTACTAGTACATTGTACTAAAAGTTTCTGAGGTTCGGTCTGAGCGGTAGAAACGATCGCCCCGTATCCTGGCTATCCTGCTATGTTATTTGTTGCGTCTCATAAGAAGAATTTCATAGCGACCCTTATGTTTCAACATCTTTCCAATCCTCACATGACATTTTCGTTTTATTACATAACTTTTATTCATTGCTGCATTGCTCGGTATGTATCGTTCTTACGTTCGTCCACGCGGTGGAAGTGTATTTCTTTTTTAAACACATTTTCCTTTAAAAAAAATAAGCCATTTCTTGCTCTACAGTAATTGACTTTATGTTTATGCGAAAGCTAACAATCCTTAAGGATCATAAATTTCTATTTGAAAAGTAAAGCTAGAACAAACGGTTTTGTATAACACTTCATACTGCTATTGGCACAAAAGATAAAAACCCAATTTTTTTGACCAATATTGCACTACGAATCTCCTGCTGTACTCACTGTCAATAGTGTCTAATACTAACAAAGTACACTAACTAGCACCACAGTGGTATAGGATCTTCGTGTGCATCCTGCTTGGTTTGCGAGTGTATTGTGTGCTTGTACAGTGTCCGTGTCCGTGTGGTTTGAATGTATGTGCCACAGTGCCGATCGTGTGTATCGTATGTATTACCACCACCAGTCTTCATGCTCAGTCGTGTGTCCGGCATTGTCCTTTGCGCATCGTTTATCGTTCGTGTTATCCATCGTTGTGTGAGCGTCTTTTCGTTGTAGAATAGAGAACAAAAATGGTGCGTTACGCCCTTCAGTGCAATCTTGGGTTGGGTGTGCAAATAATAATTAAACTACTTTTTCGGTTGTTTGTTGGTTCTCGCGCTTAGCGTGAAGTAATCTCGATACAGGTAGGCCAGGCAGGATGCCAGATTGGGAACGCTTGCTGGCAGCTGTTCACCACCGAGCACGGCATACAGCCGGACGGGCTGATGGCACCTAACCAAGCAGTGGAGGAAAACATGGCCGCCTTCTTTCAAGACACACGCTCCGGCCGGGTGGTGCCGCGCAGCATCTTCATCGATCTGGAGGAGTCGGTGATCGACGACATCCGGAACAGCTCGTACAAGCAGCTGTACCATCCCGAGTACATGATCATGGGCAAGGAGGACGCGGCGAACAACTTTGCCCGCGGGCACTACACCGTCGGCAAGCAGATCATCGACCGGGTCGGCAACACGATACGTAAGCTGTCGGAGCAGTGCGACGGGCTGCAGGGCTTTCTGCTGTTCCACTCGTTCGGCGGCGGCACCGGGTCCGGGTTTACCTCGCTGCTGCTCGACCAGATCGTGATGGACTATGCGAAGAAGTGCAAGCTACAGTTCGCCGTCTACCCGTCGCCCAAGATCTCGACCGCCGTGGTCGAACCGTACAACGCGGTACTGTGCACGCACGGCACGATGAACACGTCCGACTGCTGCTTCATCATGGACAACGAGGCGACGTACGAGATCTGCTCGAAAACGCTGCAGATCGATCGGCCGCACTACACCGACCTGAACGCGCTCGTGGCGCAGGTCGTGTCGTCGGCCACCGCCTCGCTCCGCTTCAAAGGCACGATGAACGTGGACCTGAACGAGTTCCAGACGAACCTGGTGCCGTTCCCGCGCGTCCACTATCCGCTCGTGTCGTACGCACCGCTCGTCTCCGCCTCGAAAGCGTCGCACGAGAGCAGCTCGGTGGCGGAGATTGCGAGCGCGTGCTTCACCGCGGACAACACGATGGTCAAGTGTGACCCGCGGCACGGCAAGTACATGGCGTGCTGCATGCTGTTCCGGGGCGACGTCGTGCCGAAGGACACGAACGAGGCGGTGGCAGCGATCAAGAAGAAGCGCCACATCAGCTTCGTCGACTGGTGCCCGACCGGGTTCAAGATCGGCATCAACCAGCAGGCCCCGTCCGTGCTGCCGGGCAGCGAGCTGGCCAAACCAAAGCGGGCCGTCTGCATGCTCTCCAACTCGACCGCCATCTCGGAGGCGTGGGCCCGGCTGAACCAGAAGTACGACCTGATGTACAAGAAGCGCGCGTTCGTGCACTGGTACGTCGGGGAGGGCATGGAGGAGGGCGAGTTTTCGGAGGCGCGCGAGGACTTGGCGTGCCTCGAGCGGGACTACGAGGAGGTGGCGGGCGATACGGTCGCGTCCGGGGAGGAGTATTACGATGATGATGAGTATTAGTCGGCGCGGCAAGGCGCCGCGGTTGATTGAGAACGTTGAACGTTACGGGGGAAGACGGCTTTTAATAAAATAAGAATAATTTTTGAACTATTTGTTATTTGTATCTGGTTTACGTCTCGCGGTAGGGGAATTAAGGGAAAGAAAGAAAGAGAGTCCCGCCAGCATAGCTTCGGATGAATTAGGTCTTAACCCTGTCACGAGACGTACATTACATATAAAGTTTTGTTATTTTATTCCGTAACGTTTCGCTCCATTTTGGTAGACACATAGAAAAGATTTTTTTTTTGTAAAAAAAGCATCTTTGTTAAAGGTAAAAAAACACAGCAATTAAACACCTTTTCCCCATACAGATAAGAATAAAAAACATGAACGCTTGTGTGTGTGTGTGGTGACTCTTCTATCACGCCCCGGAAGCTACGTTTTTTAACACAATATAAAACATTTAAACTAACGTGAAACAATTTTTGAGCCGTCCCTTCCTTCCCCCAGTGAGGCGCTCAGAAATGTATGATGAATTAAACGCTCTCTCCTATCGCTAACGCGTGCTAGAATTGTGTCGTGGCACCTAGAAAGGCATAGAAACGGGGCATCACTCTTACAAACTGGAAGAAAGAAAAGCAACAAAAAAAATCGAGCATACTTGTGACGCACGAACCACGAGCCCGGGGAGCTCTAACAATACAAAGAGTAACAAATGAAAATCTTTTATGCATTTCACAGGCCAATGTGGGGCCCTTACACTGCCATCCTTCTTTCGTTGCCTTCGGCCCGCATTTTTTCCATCCCTCCCCTCAAAAAATGTGTGTATGTAAGGTAAGGCAGTCGATGAAACTTTGGTATCCTACTTTTCATAGAAGAAAAAAAGAGGTACATATTATCTTGCCGATCATGTTTTTAAAGACGTTTTTTCGCATTCTTTTTGCTATCCTCGTTTCCGCCGGCGCGTTCGTCTCGTGTTTCGATATGGATCCTAATATGCTGATTTACAATCAGCACATCTTGTCGCCCGTGCCGAGAGAATTGGTTTCTGGATGGTTTTTTTTGTGGTATGTTTTCGTTCGAAATTGGCTCACAGACAGAGATAGTAGTAGGTAGCGAAGATAGTAATAGATAGAGTTTATAGAGAAATCAATTACGCTTCTAAATATGGTTGGCCTTTTTAGAGTTTAGCTTTTGTTACCGTGTGGCGCACACGGGTTTTCTCCCTGGCGCTCTGAAATCCTACCTTAATGTTTGTATGCGTACGCTCCTGTTCGCCCCAAAACGCCATTGGAAAACGTTTGGTTTTGTATGAAGGCTTTTGCTTTGCTTTAGATTGTTCCAGTTGTTGCGATTTTCTAGTGTTTGAAACTATCATAAGAGCTTCATGGATGGGTGCCATTTCCTTAGTATTTCCACTATCCTCTTTTGTTGTCCCCTTTGCTTTAACTAATCTCCCTTCCCGCAACCACACACAGCACCTTTGTATTGCATACTGGAACACGGTGGCCCAGTGGCCTTGTGGGGGTCCTTGTTCCGTGGCCGTTGTGCGATGCGATGTTTGTTTTCCCACATGCCATTTCTGTTTTTTGCTTTGCTACGTGCACTCCTCACTCGCATTCATTCAAACACTTTCATCCACTTAACAGTACAGTACTTGGAAATGTGTGTGTGTGTGTAGGAGCTGCTCGGTGCCCCCATATGTGTGCGTGCGCAGCCCGGGGGGACTTACTGGGTGAAGTAGAACCGATAGAGGATGGTGGCGAGCAGTCCGAGGATAAGTGGCACTATCCACTGCTTCAGTTGGCTGTAGCAAAAAGGGGTTTAAAATTAAAACAAACGAAAGAAGTTAGCGTGAATTAGGTGATAAAGCTCTGATAAAGACAAAGCATTCACTACTCACTTATCATCCTGCTGGTCCATTTTCCAGTCCGGTTCCTTCTTCACCGGGATCTGTTTTCGTTCCGCTTCGATCAGCTCGCCAACTTTGAACTTCTTCATCATCTCCCGGGCATCGCTGCTGTGGCCAACGTCCTCAAACGCTTCCGTTGCTTCCCTGCCGGCCTGTTCCAGCAGCACCTCTTCGCCACCGGGATGCTAAAAACGGGAAACCGCAATCGCAATTAGATGAAAATTTAATTTAAAACGACAGTTACGATGAGGAGGACTTCTATTTGAGAAGAGTTTTTTTTTATAAATCACAATTATTATCTTTGTAGCGCAAATAATCTTGCATATCTTGGTCTCTCCATGGTATGTCTCAACCGGTATGCTACCTACTCGTAGCCTCGTTTTGCAAACTCATCGTGACAATACTGCTTTATCTTATCGTGTGTACGTCGTCGCGCACCAGCACCGGAGGTTAAATTCGTCTAAAAGGGTACACGATGGAACTTTCTACGCGCTTTTTGCGGCTGCGTACGTGACAATGTGATTTTTTAAAGGATTAAATAAAATATCCTGCATTGAAATTAATGTCCTCATGTAATCCGAAATGAATGTTTAAAGCTATCAGCAGCTAGTCAGCCCAAGCATCAGCTGGAACCAACAGCTGTTCCTTTCCGCGTTAAAGATCTCTAGATGCGTAAACAAAACAATAGAGGCGTACCGAACAGGGCATGCGTGATGTTCAATTGTTCATGTTTGCATGACTCCGTCAAGGTTAACACAGTTCAGCAGCTCGCGCTTGGGGGAGCTCTCCATTACTTGGTGTGGTGCAAAACAGCGCACACACACACACAGCACAAAGCCATTTGGGGTGGAAAACGACGCTAGTGGTGATGCTATTGGAAATGTAAACGAGACAGATTTCTAGTCTGTCTAATCATCTTTAACCTTAGCGTTTTTTTACGATGGCCTAGTCGAGGTCTGTAATAAACTTTCCCTCGGCAGCAAGTGTGCTTGTTTGCTGCTGTCTCTTTACTACTCCTATCGCGATGCACATAAAAATATTGATAAAGTGACTGCTGCTGTTATTGCTGGTGACTTGGCAGCTTTCGTCTATTAAACATCAATAGATCGCTCAAAAGAAAACCCCGTACTGGGCGTGTACACGTTGATGTGTCCGGTGACGATCGACTGGCACGATCCGCGAATGATTAAAATCGACAAATCTACATTTTTGGACTCCATACAGACAAATTCATTAAACCGTTAGCGTTCCAGCAGAAATGTGCACACATACGATTTGACCGTTCGTTACGAACAGACACCACCCTCCTCCCTGACCAACTCCGACTGCTCGGTTGGAAGGGGGGCCGTCTAACCTTGAACTTTGATCAGTACCGAGCATGATTTGCAAATATCGTACTGCTTGCTGGCAGGCAGTCGCTCGACGGTTCCAGATGATACTACAGAAAAAACAACTCCCTAGTTCTACCCCTTCCAAACCCCAATTTCCGTCTCCGTGTGTTTGTCACATCGTCTTCTTTGCCATCGTATCTTTTACGCGCGATCGTTGTCCGGCAGTTCAAGATCTTGTCTACTATATGCGCGCTTCGGTGTGTGCCCTACTGTGTTGTTTGCATTGCAAATCGTCCCCCACCTCCCAGCGGACGGACTACGGCTATATGATGATGATGCTGCTGGAAAAGCCGTTTTAAAACGATTATCCAGCTGTCGTCGAGTTATGCAATGTGAAAATGGGGCGCGATTTCTCTTCTCTAAAACGGTGGACCCGCGAATGGTTTGGTCGCACCTCTCCCCCACCTCATCCTGGAAACGGTTCATTATCTTGCTCATTTCTACTGGCCCGAAGGAGGTTGTGCCTCTGGTGTGGTGATTATCTATCTTTACTCGTGGCACTTCCACGTTCCCTGTCACACCTTGCCACTGTGACCACGTTGAAGGCACTACACGGCCTGCCGTGACTCCTTCTATTGACCTGCTCCCTTTCGGAGCTACCATCCCTCCCTCTCGGCGGGATTTACCTCGTTCAAAAACTCCGTCACATCGTAGATGTCGTTGTGAATCACAATCCAGGTCGATTTGTTCGTGTTGTGGGACTTTACGTCCGCGAGCGAGTACGTTTTCACTTCCGACATGGCTGGTGGGGTGGGTTTTGGTTGGCTTAGGTGTTAGGGGGCTGCTGCTGCTGCTACCACTGATAATGGAGGAAGAAAGCTACACTACACCACTTGCACTTGTTGTGCTGCTTTTCTTTTTTTTTCTTTCCCCGAGGAGAGCGCGACCGAAATACGCGTGTACGTTCGTTCCGTTCGGCTATCGTGTGACGTTTAAATGCCTTTTCGTGCTAGCTCGCACTGTTCGCGCTGGGGTTGTGTTGAACGGGCTGCAGCGATGTGATACTGCTCCGGGGGTGGGGTAGCTGTCAAACGAGCTGTGACAGGATCCGTTTACCACTTCGCGTTGGGCGATGCGGTGCGTGTTGAGCGCTTGAAATGGTTCCACGTAATTTCAAGATGGATTGAATGGAGTTTCTTTTTTTGATGATAAAATTGCCGAAAATGTTTTGTTTACTCTTTGATGCAATTAAACATTTATCTTATTGCAGTATTGCGAAAATTTGAAAATAAAACGATAATACTCTTTTACATGATGCTACCATCTTTGAATGCTACGAAAGCCAATCGATCAAATCACAAATCCTCTTTGGATGTTTGTTTTTTTACTTAGGTACCGGCAATTGCTTTCTTTTTTATTGCTTTAAATTATTGATCAACAGCTAGAAAAGTTAGATTTTGTTTCAGTAAAATCGATTCCCTTGTACATTCAGTATCACAATAATGGACCAATGCTGTCGAAATGATCACTCACGGTAATGCAATTGCAATTGCATTAACCTATTTGCATATACTGGTGCATAAGCCGGCACTCTTCTCAGTGAGGGGGCAGTGCATATCCTAACCCCTTACCACTCTGCCCTAGTGCTTTTGTTGGATCTTCCTCTGGCTGTTTTTAATTGGTTTTGCAGGAGCAGTTTTAGATGTATCGATTTTATGCCCGCAATGATGCATTGCATGTAGCACCACCGTCCGGCTACCGTGGCCCGAACGAGCTATGTTGCTCTTGAAAAAAGCATTTCCTTTTTTCTAATAATAACAGCCCTCCCTACCGTCTAATGGTGCTGCATTATATTGTTGTTGAATTCGTTTCATTTCCCCCCATTTAAATTAATGTTTATTTTATGATGCTCCGGAGGATTGTCCGCACTTCGATTACGGGTTGCACGCTCAGATGCTATCAGCGGTGGGGAGCTCTCGGGATGTCCACGTATGCAAACAAAGCGAAAAAAGTGGTCATCCGGCTTAATTACTTTCACCCCCTGCCACCGGGGCGAACAATGCATTTCTCCGGCCAACAATGGAAGAAAGGTTATCTCTTCATTTCAACCTCCCACTTGAAAACACGCACACCCGCAGTACATTCCCCCTGTCCCGCTAGCTACATTTCTCAAGGTTAAAAATGGTGCACCCACCAACCAACCATCGCGCATTTTCCATTTCTCTAGCATTTTTATTCTTCCTCTCGCGTTCTCAGTGTTCCAGAAGCACACTTTTAAAAGCAAACTTGAGTACGACGATACACATAATTGTATAAAATAAAACAGGAATATTCCTTTTCCTCCTTCTTCTCCTTCACACAGTGATTAGAGAGTTAGAGAGTGTGTGTGTGTGTTTGTCAGTGAGTGTGTAAATGCTTGATTGTTTCAGTGTTAGCCCGCGTGTGTGTGAGTGTTTGCACCGAGAACAAGCGCTTTACTCGTACACCCATCCTTCGGTGGCCGGCGTCCAGGATACCAGCTCCTCGTCCTTGAACCACAGAGCGATCTCCTTGTTGGCCGATTCGACCGCATCCGAGCCGTGGATGATGTTACGTCCGACCTGGACGCACAGATCGCCACGGATGGTGCCGGGCTCGGAGTCGGCCGGGTTGGTGGCGCCCAGCATCTTGCGGCCGGTCTTGACGGCGTTCAGGCCCTCCCAGACCATCGGTACGACCGGGCCGGAGCTCATGTACGTGACCAGTCCGGGGAAGAACGGACGGGCCGACAGGTCGGCGTAGTGCTTCTCGAGCAGCTCCTTCGATGGCTAAAGAGAGAGAGGAAAGAGAAACCATTGATCGATTTTCCATTAGTTACAGAGGTCAAAGAGCACGTTTTTTCTTCCACTTCAAACAGACGACGGCGACACATTTTTCTAGGTTATGTGGTTACGTGGAGCCGGACCGGAGCGACCAAGCTCGAGGGGGTTTCGGGAGTTTTGCAGCGGCACTTTTTACTTACCCACATGAACTTCATCGCGACCAGCTTGAAGCCCTTGGCCTCGAAGCGCTGCATGATCTGGCCGACGAGTCCACGCTGGACTCCGTCGGGCTTGATCATGATGAAGGTACGTTCCTTGTTGGCGGCCATCGCGGATGAGAACAGCGAGAAAAATGCGAGAAGTGAAGCGATCATGCGAAAAGCTCGGACCTATATATCCCCGAAGCGCTGCTGTGGACGGGGCCGCTGGCTAAAAATACGCTGACAGCTGTCTCCCGGCTCTGTCAAAGCTTCGCGGAACTGTCAACCAAGTGCACGGTGGCAGCGGCCCATCGTTCCTGCACACACCTTGGTGGAAAGTGGGTTGATTTTATTTTTACGAAATGATGAACATTTTCCTGGAGAATTTTAAGAAACAATTCACATGGTTTGCATGATTTTATTTTTAATGTATTTTTGTTATTTTCCGTTGTTTTCAAGGTTATTTGAAAAACGATGTCAACCCTCAACATTATTGGGGGAAATCAAGTTTTTCCAACATTTCCATTCATTCACACAAATTAAATTGCATAAATTGTGTGCAAAATGGCTCTTCTTTGGTTGTTCCCTCTGGAACAGCTGATGCGTTTTGTAAACAAAGACAAGCGAGCAACTGTCAACTGGCGCACACCTCCCAGGCCCTACATATATAAACCTGGGAAATGCATCCAAGCAAAATTTTCCACTGGATGCACCGGCTGGCACTGACAAACATCGCCGCCAGTTCGTGTGCGTGTGTGTGTCTCTATTGCTGAGGTGCATTGGGGCGGAGCGCAAATTCGTGAACGTCTCATTAAAATCGGTAAAGTTATATGAAATAGTGCAAATACCTGTCCACGAACGGTGCCGGGCAAGCCTTCGAAGCGTGTTACGTTGTTCGTCCAGTGAGAACAATAGAAAATAAGGCGAAAAGATGTGTTTTTTTTGCGGTTTTACACATAAAAGCCCCAGGGACTGAACGTGTTTGTGGAGCAAATTGAAGGAAAAACAAAGCTTCTGTTTAAATAAATCAAACTTCCGTTAGTGTCCATTTTCTCGAGGGAATAAACTGCTAATGGCAACGCAAAAGTTGTGTTTTGTTCGTTTCCCGGCAACGAAAATGATTGGCTCTAGCAAGGACAGAGTCACGCTAATCGCCCAGGCCTACAGAGTCCTAGTTGGTACATGCCAGTTAGCGACCAGGCCGTCGCGATTATGCAGGAAGTGCTAATTTGGGGTCAAAGATGAGTTCAGGTTGGAAATATCTCGTATGACCCAGTTTCAAGCGACTTTCAGCTTCGAGTTCGTACGAAAATAGAAACATTCGCAGTTTTCTCCAACGCATGGACAAAAATGGTTTCATAATCAACCACCCAAAAAAAGGACACCTGTAAATGATGTCCTGAATGTTGGAGAGAGTGAGATAGATTCGCTGGTTTAGATTATGTAACTCTCTCCTACATTGTGTGGGAACACGAAAAGAACGATCACTTTGTTGAACCCTAGGCCAAACAACATTGTTGCAGTTGGCTAATTCTTTGGTTTTACCTCTGGCGGTTAATCATCGGAACTGATCGTGAACGGTTTCTTCCTTCCCAGCCATGTCCAACATCGATATCGTGCAGCCGCTGTGGGATCTGAGCACTTTTACCGGCCGTCTGAAGCACTACTTCTGGATAACTGACCCGCGCACATGCTTCGCCACCGATGAGGAGCTTGATCGCGCCAAAGAGCTGTACCAAAGTGTGAAGTAGGCGCTGCTGCTGCAACCGACATGATTGTTTTCTCTCACACGTTGTCATTGTTGGGCTTTTCCAATTGCAGGGCTGGCACTATACCTCAAAATACAACGATCGATCAGATACATTATGCGAAGAAGCTGTACGAAAGCGCCTTCCATCCGGACAGTGGCGAGAAGCAGAACGTGTTCGGGCGGATGAGCTTTCAGATGCCGGGCGGTATGGCCATTACCGGGGCCATGCTACAGTGGTACAAGTAAGACTGTCTATGACTGCCATTTTGAAGCACTTTTTTATGGAATTCCATTTTTTCTTTGGTTTGCAGAACAACGACCGGAGTGGTATTCTGGCAGTGGGTGAACCAATCGTTCAATGCGCTCGTCAACTACACGAACCGTAACGCAAACTCGTCCCTCTCGACCACCCAGCTAGGGGTGGCTTACGTGTCGGCCACGACGTCCGCCCTGGTGGCTGCGGTCGGCTACAAGGCGTACCTGCAGAAGCGGGCCACACCATTGTTCCAGCGATACGTTCCGTTTGTGGCGGTGGCGGCGGCTAACTGTATCAACATACCGCTGATGCGCCAGAACGAGCTGATACACGGCATCGGCATTGAGGATGAGAATGGCAATGTGGTCGGTTCGAGCCGGTTGGCTGCGGCGAAAGGAATTGCCCAGGTGAGTTGGGGCGTGGGCGAGGAGACGAACCCCCGTTTGCTTATCACAGTTTTCCTGCTCCTTTTTTGGGAATTTCTTCTACAGGTGGTAACTTCCCGCATTGCCATGTGTGCACCGGGAATGCTGATCCTGCCTGTCATCATGGAACGATTGGAGCAATATCAGTCTTTCCGCCGTATCGCAATTCTTCACGCACCATTCCAGGTTTTGGTTGTCGGTTGTTTGTAAGTATCCGAAAGGGGTCCTCCCGGCGGGGCATAATTTCGAGAAAAAAGTGCTTTACTCACAATGTCTCTGACTATTGCTAATGCCTTTTAGCCTAACGGTAATGGTACCGACGGCCTGTGCGCTGTTCCCGCAGAAGGCAGAGCTGAGCACGAGCGTGATGAAGCTGGTCGAGCCAGAGTTCTACGAGGAGATGTGCAAGAAGAACGAGCGCGTACCGGAGCTGGTGTACTTTAACAAGGGACTGTAAGCGCGTCATCATCACCCTGTGGATCGATTGATTACCTCCACTAGCCAATTTGTACGCGAGCGCACAGCCGGAAGCTAGTTCCATCCTCACACAAATGCATCAAATGCAGTGCAGAATACAATAAACGATTCGTCATCAGGTAGAAAGTTAAAAATTCGGGAATGGATCCGTTCGTTTTTGTTGCATGGAGCGACTTCGCTGGAGCCTCTTTTTAGTTCTTTTAGACACAAAGATTTCAAGAATGTGAAGAAATGCTGTTCATTGGAATAGTGAAAAGAAATCCATTTCTTTGTCTATCTTATCGTGAACTCGCTCATGTCATTCTCAAAATCGTATCGCACAACTTCCCTGGACCTTGCTCAGGGAACTGATAACCGCCCAGACCACGCAAAGTGTATGTTGTTCACGTTCAGCTTGGATATTTTAATAATAGTGCGCTACAAAATATAGTTTTTCGTCGATTGATTTCAAAACTTATCAAATTGATTACCGTCTTTAAATTTTTGTTTGCTTTGTTTCAATGAGGCGGCGCTGTGGCAGACTTTCAGCAAGACAACCAACGAACGGACTCTGTAATCTGATCGTTGTTTTAGAGAATTCCTATTTATTTCATGAAATTATATAGCCTTTTGTTATCATTCCTTCATTTTACAACTCTAAAGTAAGTTATTTTGAAAGTTGTGCATTTTTTTTTAAATTCCTCCATTCAGCACTTTTGTACCACTAGAACTCCCACTGTGCGCTGGCTCGCCTGCTGAAAATGGTCCTCCAACTTTGACAGATCAATTGCTGTGTGCTAAACATATATGTGTGTGTGTGCGTGTGTGTGTTCGTGCGCCTGTGTACATGGGAAATTGTATATGTCCGTCTTGTGTCTCTGTGGGAAGGTGCGAAGAAAGTTTTGCGTTCGAGAACGTCGAACAAAACGACACACCACCGTTTTATCGTCTTTTGCCGCGAGTTTTTATCGAAATTGCTGCCGAGTAGCTGACTATAGGGCATTGCTAAAATGTGCCACGGACCATAGTTGCAGGTGCAATACACACACAGCAACCATAGGAGAACGTTTTCGCGTTGTGTCTACCCTCCAGAGCAGTATCCAAGAGCCAGTGCCCCAAGCAGAACAAGTGCAGTGGAAAATGTTGGCCACCGCTCGGCGTAGCTGGGCACGGAAAGATGCACGGAAAGCCATGGAAAATGGTGCCTAGAAAGAGGAGGCTACACACGGGCAGTTACCCCCCGCAAAGAAACAGATGCTGTCGTAGTGAAAAATAGATTCCTCTACAGCTCTCTGCTCTTCGTGCAGTGTATATAGTAAGAGTTGGAGATCTCCCCCCCTTTGACCCCACCAACCTTCTCTATTGATGTGGCATTTGTGGTCGGTGGGGTTTGTGCTGGTATTTTAGTTGATTTGGTGGGTCCACGAACGATACAAGAAAATTGTGTGAACAATAACTGATTCAGTGCTTTGTGAGAAACAGAAACAAAAAAAAATACCCATATTCGTTGTGGCAAACTGTTCGGTTCATAGAGAGACAGAGAGCGAGAGAGAGCGTGAGACATAAACGGTAGGGTGAGAGGTCACAGCCACAGGTCAGACAAAAAAAAAGAAACAGTGGAAGAATTGCGGTGTAGTGTGGTGTACGGTGGTGGACGAACATTAAGCAACAACGCCACAATCGCCAATTATCTCGGTGCACCAGACACCCAAACACCCGCCCCAGGCCCAGCAATCATCCCTCAGCAAACGCGTAAAGTTGATGCCAAACAAATAGTGTGTACCAAGAGTGGGAGTGAAAGAGAGGGAAAGCGATAGAGAGATAGAAAGGGCCCCGGAAGGGATGCAATACTGACCTACAACAAAGGCGTTTGGAAAACATTGGAAATGAATGAATCTCTACACATCGAAGCAGCAATGAGCACTGAGGATGGTGTGTAGTTTTCCATTCCAGCATCAGTTCCAATTGCGTTCGCTACTTTTGTCTGGTCACTAACCAACCCCCCCTCACACACACACACACACGTACACTTTATTCTATTTTAGGATCATCATTTTCCCAGCTTTACGTTGTGCCGCTTGTTGCCGTACCGAACCGAAGAGGCAGCGTCCCGTCCCGATACACTCCAGGCAGCGCCAGTGCAGCGCCACTGCAGCGCCGATACTATGACACACCGACAGTCGGCCACGCGGTCACCGTTCGTTCGGCGCACAGCCTGCTGCGATAGGGAAAATGCTGGATGCGATTGTGTACAACGGCTGCACGCATCGATTGCTGCGATTGGGGGTAGCGCTTGTGTTTGTGAGCACGCTGGTGGACTTGCTAGCCGCGTCACCGACCACCGTGTACGATAGTTACGGCGACAACCGGGCGCTTCCGGTGCGCGTAGACGACCGCTCGAGCGGCGGCACCTTCTTCTCATCCCCGCTACATCCGCCACTTTCCGCACAGCAGGGCGCAGGGGAAACGCTCCCGCCAGTGCAACAGCAGCTGGTGGTCGGCGGTGGCGGCGGCGTGACGCGCGTCCCGTGGTACGGCCTGACCGAGCTGTCCGACGTTTTGCTACTCGGTGTGCTGGTGACAGTTGCCGTGCTCGGAACGCTACTGTTCGTTGTGTTAGTGTTGGGCCTGCGGGCCAAGTTGCACCTGCTGCGGCAGGACCGGGCTGCCGCTGGGGACGATCGCGCGGAACTGGCCGCGGACTATGCGCAGGAGTGCAGTGCGATCAAGTGCGTGGGAAGTGGAGGGAAAGGGAAAGTGATCAAAACACCGCCAGCGTCGCCTCCAATCTTGCTGCTGGAAGCGGGCGCAGTGGTGAAACCGGTGCCGACCACGTGCATTGCCGTGACCGGGGTGAACGGGGGCCGTCGCCGTACCGAGCAGCATTTAAACCAGTCCGACAAGCGGCACCGCTCACCGGGGGGCAGGGGGAGCAAGAGGCGGCCGCCACCGGTCGCCAGTGGGCAACCGTTGCCGGTGGCAACGGTAAACATGAGTGCGTCGATCGGGGCAACCGCGTCGATCGATTCTGCCAACAGCAGCGCTAGTGGGCGCGAAACCACCGAGCACGTTACCATCGACGATAAGGACAGGCACCATCGAGGACAGCCACGTGCCGAGCAGGGCGAAGAGCAGCAGCAGCCAGTGTCACCGCTGCCATCAGCACCACCACCACCGTCCGACAAGCGGAACGTGCTCAAACGGCAAGCCGTAGCGGAGCTGTCCGTATTTGCCGGTCTGCCAGCGCCGGGAACGCCCGGTAGCGGATCGCCCACCGCCTACCTCCAGCTGCTAACGCCACTGTCCGCCTCGTCGCTCTCCACGTCCGCCGCTACCACCGACAATAATGCGACCCCGACGAAGGGCGAGCCCGGTGGGGGCAGCGCGGCCGGCGGCGGTCCCCTGTCCGCCGCGGAATCGATGGCCGCCGCACGGTTCGGCTTTTCGCCCCGGTCGATACACTCCTTCACCATGCAGACGGCCACGTACTTTCGCTTCCCGGACGTGGACGATTTCACACCGACACCGCGCACGCTGCCGAAGCGGCACGGGGCGCCGGCGGCGATGAAACCTGCTCCACCCCGCCCGCCGTCGATGCGCGCACCGAAGAGGAGGAGGAGGACGGTGGTGGCCAACCCTCGCCACCGGCGAAAGGAGGAGGGTGAAGGAGGACGGAACAAATGGTGGCCAACCAACCTGACGGAGGGGGCGCGGCTGGTCGAGGAAAACCTCACCTCGACCATACCGGTGCAGGAGCTGGTCGGGATGGCAGCGCACCGAACGGGCGGATTCGCGAAGAGAACGAACGAGATGCCCGATGACCACCGAACGCATCGCCACCGATGCGACGAGGACGGGAAGGCAGCCCGGCAACGGTCGGCGGCACGGGCGAAGCGCGTCCGGCAACGCAGGGCAGACCGCCGCCGCCGGGCGCCTCCCAGTCGACGGGGTTCGTTGCGAAACCGATCGTAGACCGTTACGGGGTCAGTTTCGAACCCCACGATGAGCACCCAACAACAGCAGCAGCAGCCCACTTTGCACCAGCACCACCACCGCCACCACCCGCATCAACACAACAACAGCAGTAGCAGCGGCAGCCACACGGTAGCGCTGAGCCAGCATCGTCCTCGACTCGCGCTGCACGCATCTGCGGTGGTGGCACCGATCCGGCGAACCCATCATGACATCGCGTCAGGGACGCCAAACCCTCGACACACAGCAGCAATTTGGGCAATTTCAGTTCCACCAGCAACCACCGCAACCACAGCAGCAACAACCACAGCAACACACATCGCAGCAACCCGCCGGGCAGTTGCAGCAACCGCGACGGGTGTCTTCCGTTTCCGTGCCAACGACGCCGAAGCGATATCAGTATCGAGAAAACACTACGCGAGTCTCGCGTGCCGGGTTCGGCGGCGGCCGGCGATGGCACCACAACCACCAGCGGTACCATGCACAACAACAACAACAACAACAGCAACGGCTCGAACGCTAACACTAGCAAGAAGAATCTCCTGCAGCGGCGCGGCTCCAACACGAGCCTCACGCTGAATCTCCGCTCCGGGGTCGGGGCGGGCGGTGGCACCGGGTCCACCTTCGGGCTGAACCGCTTCAGCAGCCATAATTCGCTCAACACGGGCATGGCCGGTGCGCTTGGGGCGAGCAACAGCCATCAGCACCACTCGCAGCAGCAGCAGCAGCAGTACCACCAGCAGCAGCACCAGCAGCACCAGCAACAGTTCCCGTCCTCGTCTATGGTACGGTTGGCCGGTTCGCGCAAGAGTCTGCTCGAGCGGCGCAACTCGAACGCCAGCCTGACGCTGATCAACGTCAACCAGCGCACGCTGTCCGTGTCGAACTGCAATTTGCGCGGTTCGATCTGCAGCCTGAACAGCCTGCTGACGACGCACACGCAGAACGAGCCGGGCCCGTCCGACATGATGCTGGAGGAGGACGAGCTGGACGGTAATGGCGATAACGATCATCATCACTACCATCACCACCATCATCATCACAACCATCACCATCATCATCATCACGGTCAGCATGGTGGCCATTCCGGGCCGCATCATGGCGGGCTGCACCGTGGGGGTGGTGAGGGTGAGCTGCGGCGGTTCGGAAGCAGTGTGGATGCGCCCTTCACCGGAACCGATGGCGCTGGAGTGCAGTCGGAGATGGGCAGGGCGGGCTCGCGATACAATCAGGCGCACGAGCGCTCGGAGCAGCAACATCATCAGCATCTTCATCACGCCGTTGGTGGTGGTGGTGGTCATCATGAGGAGTCGCGCAGTGCCCGGCAGCGCAAGTTCCGCAGCTCGGACAGTCTGCACAACATCAATGTGCGCGAGCAGGGACTGCACGGTGGGCATGGGGTGGCCGGTCCATTGCAGAGCCGGCTGATGGACGCGGACAGCAAGCTAATGTCTGGCAGTGGCTATCCGCAGTGCAGCTGCCAGTCGTCCTTCGATGAGCGCCATCATTACGGTAAGTAATGGAACATTTCCTTGCGCTACCTTTCAACTACAACCATTTTGCTCCTATTATTTCCTCTTCCTTTAGGATCGTCGGAAAACTTTAAAGAGCACCAGAACAAACTGTCGATCCATCGGGGACTGTTCCAGAGGGACCCGGCCACCGTCACGTCCACCTCGTCGGCCAACAATCTGTCCGCGCTTGGTACGGGCACGATGTACAGTGGCTGCTGCTGCCCGTGCTGCTGCGGCTGCTGCGGCTGCTGTGGCGGCGTGGCCGGTATCGGCAGCCACCTGGACGGCTGCTGCGGCGTGAGCGGCCCGCTGAAGGCGGGCGGCAACCTTAGCAGCAGCAACTCGAACGTGCGCAACATCTCGACCAAACCGCTCAGCCCGCAGACGACGAGCGAGGATTTCAAGATCTACCTCGCCAACATTCAGTTCCTGCAGAATGCCTCGAACGTGCTGACGATGGCGTACCTGCGCAAGCTGCACAACTTCTTTACCAAAACGTACCGCAAGATGGTCGCGGCTACAGCTACGGCCGCCCAGGAAGCGTTCCAGCAGCAGCAGCAGAAGGAAGACGCGGCGCACAAGGGCCAGCGCGAGAGCACGAAAGCGGACGGGGAAGCGGCGACGACGGCCGGCACGAAGATGATGCTGCTGCACAGCGACAGCCTGCACCATCCGCCGGTGTGCGACGACGAGTCGTACGAGGAGGAGCACAAGCGGATGGTGCTGAAGATCCATCAGGAGTTTTGGGACCTGCCGACCAACTACCAGGAGAAGCCGCTGGTGTTCGGCTCGCAGGCAAAGAATCGCTACAAAACCATCCTGCCGAACGAGCATTCACGCGTCATACTCGAACCGGAACGGTCACCGGCGGCCGGGGGTGAACCGTACATTAACGCGAACTACATCAAGGTAAGGCACACCGAGCAGCAGCCTCCAAAGATGAATTGTGCAATTGTGAATTCGCTTTTTCTTTCTTTCCTCCCCAAAAAAGGGTCCCGATTATGCGAACAACAGCTACATCGCTACACAGGGCCCCCTGCCGAACACGATCTACGAGTTTTGGCTGATGGTGTACCAGAACGTGGCCCGCACGGCCACGGTGGCGGGCCGATCGTGTGCCAGCGCCGGGCTCGAGCAGAAGATAGTGATGCTGACGAACTTTGTCGAGAATGGGCGGCAGAAGTGTGCGATCTACTTTCCGCAGACGGCCGACGAGTGGGTCGCGTTTGGCAGCGGGGCCGATATCGATGTCGGGGAGATGTTGCGCGAAAAGGATACGATCACGGCGAGTATTGCAGCAGCGGAACAGCAACCCGAAGGGCAGGAAGCTGTTGGCGGCGTTTGCCAACCGGTGACGGTGCGGGTCCCATGCGCCAGCTGCTTCTTTCTCGTGCACAACGTCGCGGTGGAGCAGCGCAACGGGTACACCGTGCGGACGCTGAACGTGATCTACGGTGCGAAGGTGAGCGACGCGGACGCACCGGACTGCGACGGATCGCGGGCCCTGTTTGAGCTGACGCAGTTCCGAGCGCACCATTACTGGTTTCCCGACTGGCCCGACCACCGTTCGCCGAAGGACATTAACGTGCTGCTCGACCTGAGTCTGGACGTGCTCGGCTCGAACGTGGTCGATACGCCGCGGCCGGAAAGCAGCAACTCGCTGAAAGGCAACCAGCCGGGCACGCCGGGCCTGGAGGAGGTAATGGGTGCAGCGCAGCTCGCAGCACTCAGCTCCTCCTGCACACCGACCGTGCTGCCGATCGTTCACTGTTCGGCCGGGATCGGTCGTACCGGCTGCCTGATAGCGATACTGAACGGGCTGCGACAGCTGCGGCTGTCGGTGATGGCGCACCAGCGCAAGCAGCAACAGCTGAAGCAATCGCAGGCGCAGGCAGGGGAGACTGGCCATGGTGAGCTGCAGACGGGCGGGAGCAAATCGGCTGCCGACCGGATGCAGGACGAGCTGGAGCAATCGTTACCGCTGCCACCGGTACCCGGCAGCGGTCCGGAAGGCCGTCGGAAGTCGACCGTCCAAATGGACGGTGCGACGCTGCTGGCACCGAATGCTGCCGTTGGGCGAGGCTGTCAGCGCGAGGGTAGTGCGGCAGTGCGCGAGTCCGGCCAGGTAGACATTTTGGGCATCGTGTGCAACCTGCGGCTGCAGCGGGGCGGCATGGTACAGAACTCCGAGCAGTACGAGCTGATCCACCGGGCGCTCTGCCTGTATCTGGAGAAGCTAACCCAGGATGGACACATTTAGGGTAAAACAACAAACAAAACAAAAACAAACCATTTTTGAATCTTTGTCTACATAGAAACTGATTTGTATTTGCTGTGAAAACTTAGGAAATGACAAGCTGTTGTTGTTGTATAGGAGAGGGCCTGCGTCAGTGGGAAGCAGAACCACCAAGTGTGCAAGAAGATACCAAAGAATTACAAAGTCGACAAGGATGGCAGGAATCAAACAATCAAACGAACGCGCGGGCGATATACAACAAAACAATACGCTAATACGCTAACACCCAGTGGCAGGGGGACGGGGTGAGCAATCGTACATGGTAGATCTGACTAACTCTTAGTGGTAACGGTGGGGTAACATGATAAAAACAGCGGGTGACTATCGTTTCGTGGGGAGGGCAGCAGGGCACGACCTTTAAATGGAACCACGTAATGGAATTATGAATTCAATGTGTGTTTGTCCTTACGATGGATGTGCAGGAGTTACAGGGGGGACAAGGCAGCAGCAGCAGCAGCAAGTATTCTTATTATATGGGATTGAATTAGTCACAACAGAAAAGCAAGTGGGTGAAGATGAAACACGATAACTTAATACATTATACTAAACTGCAAACATTAACAACACAAGGGAAAAAATCAAATGGTAGAATCATTGTACCGGACACATCTGCTAATATATAAATGTATGTACGTGTGTAGTGTCTAATGGGGGTTTTTTGGGGAGGGAGGGGGAGTTTTATGGGATTGGTATAATGGGATTTTACAATACATTTGAAGGATGAGGGGGAAGGGGGTGGGGAAGAAACTCACACACACACAATGCCGCAAACAGAGCCAAGATCCCGCCCGCTCGGCCCCACCCACCCTCGGAAACACGAATATATTGACGAAACAAACAGACAGACAAAAAAGGGATAAAACAAGGGAATACGCTAAGGGAATGCGCTTTATATATGTTTTAGTGTAAGCAACCGTATGTTTGTATGCATGTGTATGAGGGAGGGAGAGAGTGCGAGAGAAAGTGATGAAAAGTATAATATAGATTAATGGTAGGGACAACTAAATTATTGCATAGATGGAGCATATATATATACATATACACACACCAAACAGCAACAAATCCACATATACACACACACATACCTTACAAACATCCTTACAGGGGTTTGCAGGAGTTCTCATAGTTGTGGGACACTTTACTGACTTTTTCTTACGTGAAATGAACTTAATGTAATGGGAATTGGACCCTATAGCATCCTCGTTGGACAATTCCAATAGGAATTTCCAAGGATCCTGTCCAAAAAGGGTGTCATAGAGTGCAAATTTCAACTTATACAGTTCACTTCCCATAGGAAAGAGTCAAGGAAGTGTCTCACAACTATGAGAACCCCTGGAAAACCCTGTTCACTTATGCCAATGGAAGGACAACAATTGTGGTGGTGTTTGTACCCTAGTAAAAAAAATGGAATAGTATGGGAAAAGGCTGGACATTTTTTTATTAATTTAAATTTAACGGCATAGAATAAATGTTTTTTATTTGTAAAGTAGAAAACTTGCCCAGAATCGGAACGTATTAACTTATGAGAAGAACAAGCAAACTAAACACTTGATCATAGAAAGCAAGATGAGTAACAGAAAAAAACCGTTTGGCAAACATTTGTAGTGTAGAACAAAAGGGGAAAAGGAAAACAAACAAACGGATTAGAGTGTATTTCGTAGCAAACTTAATGACACGCTGCTGGCAGATGAGGAGGAAACAGCCGAATGAGAAAGAGCACAAAGCAAAGCCCATTTACTGTGGATCCATTTTTTAGTGCGCGAGGAGCGTAACACCCCCTCGCAACCTCGTAGATTGAAGTATTTAAAATAGATATTTTTAAACAAACAAACAAACAAACAAAAATGCAACCTAACGCAGCACCCCAGCTGCTTCTTCACCACCTGTGTACCGGTATTTTGTGAAATGGGACAATTTTATCGCGAAATTACACAAACACACGCGGCACTGTGCGTGCTTACCAGCCCCAGCCAAGCATCCCGCGTCATCCCACGTGCGCGGGCGGCATTACAGTACAATCGAACCGCAGCCTCCAGCCAGCCTCTGGACAGTCTCTGGTGTGCTCAAAGTATGTTTTTTTTTTCTATGTTAAATTTGCATAAGCGCGCAATGTTACCACACATACACACACACACCGGTAGTAGAGGAGGATAAAAGCAGCAAAACCAAAATGGCAATTTATGGCGCTGCACGTGGCGTAAGTGTTCCGTAGGCTTTTTGCGACCTTACTGCGCCGAAAGGTCGGTTTTGATGCGTAGAGAGTTTTGAAGTGGCTTCACGCAGCAGGCCAAGAAGCTACTGCACCGCGCACAAATCTTTTACGCGAACGCGCATACGCGACACTGGGTGGTGTGGGGGGCAGAGGTACAACAGCGATGAAACCAAATGAAAAGAAGAAACACAGAGAAAAAAAAACACGAGCAAAACTGAATTGCAAACTAAGAATCAATCAACCACAGAAAATCAACCACAACCAACAATATGTGTGTGTAAATAAATGTGTGAAAAAATAGTTTTGTGTTTTTTTGTTTTACTTTGCGTGAAAGAGCATGTTGGAGCCAGAATAGGGCGAGCAGCGCAACATCTTGGAACGATCGTAGTTCACTGTGCGTCTGGAACAGAAATGTCACCAAGTACACCGTAGTCGCCGTACCGAAGTCATAACAGGTCAAAGAACGTGTGTTAGATCCATTTTCAATGTATTATAAAGCGTAAATTAAGTGTCGTGAGTAAAAAAAAAAAACAAATGGTTACGGTTGAACACTTCCACCACCGGTGGTTGCTGGAGCCGTCCCAGAAGTTCCGGCCGTGCTGCCCTGGTCCAGCTCGAGCTGCTTCAGCAACCGGTACAGGGCGGCCGCCTCCCGTATCCGGCTAAACTCGATGCAAAACGCCTCGATCTCGATGTACAGCTGCTTCACGTCGATGATCTTGTTCCGGATCAGGCTCTGCAGGAACACGCACACCAACCGCACCAGCCGGTTCTGCATGTACTTGTCCCGGATCGTTGAGCACGTGCCGATGCTGTTCACGATGTACAGATGCACGAAGTGCACCGGCAGATCGACCGACGTGGTCAGCCGGTTCACCACCTCCATCGAGTGCAGCGACAGCTCCATGTCGACGATCACGTCCAGGTACGCATCGATGTGGCGCGTTTTCAGCATACGCATCAGAATTTCGATCGCAATCGTCGGGTTGTATTCGATCAGGTTCGGGAGCTGCGCCAAGGGGGAAACACAAAATTCCAATTAGAAATTTGTAACATCATTTCCGCTAGCTTTAACCCGTGTACCTTTTCCGGCGTGACGCACGACAGGTGCGTCTGCTGCGTGTCCTTCTCCAGCTCGTTCACCAGCGTCTGCTGGTCGGCAATGCTGAGCGCCTGCCGGAACGATTGGTCCAGCAGCGTCTGCAGGCACTTGTCCGGCGTTGGTTCCGCATCGCTGCAGCTATTGTACACCGGCTTGTGGTACGAGGGGCTGCCCAGATCGAGCCAGATCAGCTCATCCTCGCACGTGAGCAGCGGTGGCGCCACGGACATGAACGTGGGGCCGAGCGCGTTCAGCAGCGGATTGCTCGGGTTCGCCGTCATCCCGTTCACCAGCTCCTCGATGGCCGCTCCGGTGTAGTTTTTCAGTGCCGGTTCGCGGCCAGGCAGCACGGGCAGGGCGGGAATGATGTTGGCCACATTGGAGCGCACGGTGAGGGGGAAATCTTTTAGCCGTTCCGCTGCCTTCGCCTTTACGTACGCAATTTCGGCCGGCCCGACCGGGGTGGGCATTGCGGCAAACGCTTGGCAGAACAGGCGCGGTGACTTTTTGTCAATCTGTGAGTGAGGAAATCAGTGTGTGTGTGAATGAGTTGCTTGTTGCTTGAGTGAAATGAAGAATGCTTACGTCTGGGTCACCGTTCGATAGCAGCAGATGAATGAACTTCAGCTCCACCATCTGTGCGGGGGTGCTGCTGTTGGCCGGCAGCAGTCCACCGAACGGTTCTAGGAACCGGGCCAAAAACAGGAAGAAGGGTGATTCCGCCTGCTCCTTGCGGCGGATGTCGTACAGCACGTAGATCCCTGCCAGCCGGTGAAAGGGAAGGGCGAGATCATTCTGCAGCAGCAGCAAAGCAAGCGCTGATCCGACTGAAAGATAGAGCAACATAGCAACCAGAATTAGCGGGATCGCTCCAAGCCGGCCAGTGATGCATCCTCTTACCCTGGAACCAGTTGCCCGCATTGGTGAATCGTTTTTGAATGATCGCCGAGACGCTTTCGAACGTTTGATGGTCAACATTCTTGCCCGTTATTAAGCTGCAATACAGAAAAGCAATGATGAAAAACACACACCCAGCTCTGGAAGCGATCAAATGCAGCCTCACTTACTCGTACAGCTCACGCATGTTGGCAGCTTCGTTTGGTTTTAATTAACTAATAAGGAGAAAGCTTGCCACTGCCACCACCACCACCACCATGCGGACAATTGTCAACAGCTGACTCGGCGGCCTATCCCGCGGCTCCGTAAGGCGACCGGAGTAGCAAACACCAAAACAATCCCTTCCGTTTGTTGTTGCTGAAAGTTTGACATAACAGATGGCGTGGAAGGGCGAGCGCGCGCGCACACACACAGGCGAAAACAACGCACGGGAAAAGGTTGCAAAGAAGCAGCAGCAGCAGCAGAAGAGAAAATCGTTAACTAGGTTGAAGGGTGGACGGGGGGCTTTCACCATGGCAGCATTGCGGAGCCACACAAAAGAGTGTGCGTAACCATGTTTTCCCATGCTCAACAGTAACTAACAGTAACACTTCCCATCTGCAACCCCTGGCAACGGCAAACAGCGTTTTTCGAGGAGGAACGAAAAAATGGATCCCTTCCTCCTCTTCCCCCCCCCCCTTTCTGCCCAACGGAAGATTAGCGTCTATTTTCGGAAAAAGATGGTTCTTTCACCCCGGAAGATGCAGAACATTAATGAAAATGGGGCTTTTTGTCCATGCAGCTGGCTTTTTAATTAAGCTGTAGTGTATAATTTATTTGTTCCGTCATTTTGTGTAAGAGTACCAGGGGGGTGGTGGCGATCGATTGGTCTTTGAGTGTCCCCGACCCCCCCTGCGTGGGGATTGTGGTGCTGCTCACGCTTAACACTTTTACTTTTTGGAAGTTATAATACCATACGCAAAATACACAATTAGAAAGTAATAGTTAGTTATAGGTAGAGAGGCATTGGGGTTTTTTTTTTGTAAGTAAACGGGATTTTGTGTCGTCTTTTTCTTGTTTTTTTTTTTGGCAGTACACTCTGCTAGCCCTTGCCCGAAAGACGATAGGCTAGCGAAAGGAAGGGGGTGTGTGTGTAAGTGTGTGTGTTTCCATTAAAAGCTAACAATAGAAGTTCGAGGTACACAAGACATTAATAAACAAAATGGAGCACTCTGCGCCCTCCGACCGATGAAGATCGTCCCGGGCACGCACGCCGGAGGTGTGTCCCCCGGGGTGCGGACAGATGCTTCCGTTGGGTGCCGTAGAGTATGATGTAAACACAATATAGAAAAGCCGGAACCTGCTGGCCCGCGTTGCGGGGATGTGGGAGGGTTGGTGCTCCCCATTTCCGTGCTAGTAGTAGTAGTAATTCACTTGTTTTTTTTCTACTACTTTTGGTTCCGTTGCAAAGAGCAGAGAGATGTGCAATGCAAAATGCGCGTTACTTGCGGCGAGTGGTTGTGTGTTGGATGTAGTGAGGTGGTGGGGCGGGGAGGCAGGGTGGTGCGCTCACCCAGCTCACCAGAAGCCCTGGGAGTGACCGCCCGGTGGCACACGTGCCCGTTCCGACGTTGCCTGCTGCCTGTCCGCCGATGCTCCGCCACCGCCATTTGATGATCCATTTTGCGCTGGTGCCGATGATCCGTTGTCTCCTCCGGTGGACGACGGTGCGGCGCCACCACCACCGCCTCCCTGCTTTCCCGTATCGAGCGACTCGTTCGGGTCCATCGTGCCCATGACGGCGTTCATGTTGGACGAGTTCTGCTGGTTGTTCTTCGGCCGAGGCGGGTTTTGTCGCACGTCCGACGAGCCGAAAATGTCCGAATGGCCACCGCCCGGGGGTTTCAGCACGCGGCTCGAGGGTTTCGCTTCCGCGGCCACACCAACGTTAAAGTTCGTCGACATGATATTGCGTGAGGAGTTTTCGAGGGTACGTCGAAGGGGTACTACACAGTAATGAAGCACGGTCTGCAAAGTGTTGCGGTGTTCCTCCGGTAAACGCGGACTGAAAACGTGAACACTTAACACAGCGTCGGGGTTTGGAAAAATGCACCAGAGCACGCCTTGTTCCTTTGCACGGCAGGTCGCTTTTGTCCCTTTTTTTCTCCCCTGTGTGTGGATCAATAAACTGAAGCGTCTGTGCAAGGTGCAGAAAATTTCGGTTGGCGTTTCACGGCAGTTGACAGATGGACAATGGGTTCGCTTGAAATTGGGTCGCACGGAGGGATACGCTAGCAAGTCACCGAGCGTGACAACTAGTAGAACAAATTTGTTTGAAATTTTTACTGAAGTTAAGTAAAACTGCAAATGAGATAATACTGGATTTTAATGCTTCAAATCGCGTTAGTAAGAGAGTTATTGGGAATTCAACATTTGGATCGTGTCCCAAATGCGGTTACTTTGGGCCACATTGGTTCGTTTGATTGCGAACGTGGTTTTGAATTCAACGAATTGAAAAATTGCTTCAAGATGCTCTAATTGTATTGGTTTTCCAATGCCTGCAGCACATGAAACACATTGGAAATTGGAGCTTATAAATGGGTTGGAGAGAATGAGATCATGCTGAACTGAAATCGGATGATATCAACCCATTTCCATATACTCCGCATGATGTCATCGAGCCAGGCATGACATCATCCAAAACGAAAAAGCCGAGAGAAGCTAATAACAACTATTACCTGTTGAGAATTGTGGTTGTGATGCGGAAAGAAGCAAAGCTTTGCATCTCCTTACAACCGGACCAAACAGTCCTGACAGTTCTAAACGACTCCCAAATGAAACCCCCTTCTTCTCACTGTGGATGGGAAAAGCGTAATCAATGCTCTTTATTCTTTCCGATGAAAATAGTTCGTTACATCCTGCCCGGTGTATCATATAAATCCTTTTGATTTCGCAACATTCATTACGGCCTACGATGGCGAAGGCGATGGCATAAGGTCAGTTGTTTGGTTTCTGGCAAACCAGGTATATGCTGTTGTAGTGGCTTTGGTGCATGGAGGTGGGATTTTGCGAGTATGTCGTCACGATGTTTGTTTCATTTTTCTGCCAACGAAATGATGAATGTAATTAATGATCAAAAGTTGAGGTCGTGTGATGGGCCTAAACGAGTAAATTGTGCTTACGAGAATGATGAAACCAAGAGAGCGAATAATTTCCAGCAAATCTTCGTACGTCGGCTCGATGCTGCCCTCCTGCGGCACGTCGGAAAAGTGGTACAGCAGCGGTCCCAGATTCACCCAAATGCCGCCGGGTTTCAGTATCTTCTTGATCACCTCGATAAACTCGATGATGTTGTTAGCACAGTCGATGAAGAAGCAGGTGGCTATACACTCCCAGTAATCTTCGTCCCGGTATACCTGTCTCAGAAGACACAAAATGGTAGAAGACACATTGGCCGGTTGATTATACTTTCTGTCAACGTTTGCGATCGATGGTTCCTTGCCGTACCTGCAGAAAGTCTCCCGCCACCATATTCATCGTCCCTTTGGGTGGGAATTTTGTAGGGCTAACATCGGGAAAGGAAACCGGAACGAGCTGATTCTGCTGGCTCAGATTGTTCACCACCTGGTGCACCCACGGGTAGATTGTACACTGATTTGCCACAACGCATCTATAGAAAAGACAAAAAAGGTTGCCAAAATTAAGAGAAATGTACTGAAATACCAATACCCTCCCCATCCCGTCATACCTGTTTAATACAAAATTGGACGCAATAAGCATGAAGAGCGAAAACTCATTGCCCTCGCAGTAAAACCCCTGGCAGGCAAGCTCGTAAATTAGCCGCCCTAGCCCAGCGCCGGGCACCAGAATTTTCACCTTTGTCAGGTCACTGCAAAAACAAACAAAACACACAGCGCGCATTGACAGTGATTAGATAATGCTGCTATCAATTGGGACGGCGGCCACCGCACCAGCACCGGGCGTCCTGCACGAGACTCACTACTTTGCCGGGTTGAAGAAGGCCGTAATCTCCTGTACGATTGGGCTGTAGCACTGATCCCGCTCTAGCTTGCCCTGCTCGCTCCAGTCGCGAAAAATTTGCTTCAGCGTGATTTGCACCTGTGCAGGAATAAAGAACCACCACGTGGGTGAATGAATTTCGTCACTAAGCGGCTTTGATCGGTGCAGCACCGCTACCTTTTGAAAGTCCTGATAGCGCAGCTTCAACCCGTCCGCCGGCTGCAGCTCGGGCTCGATGTTGTGGTCCGCATTTTGAAACAGACAGTTGGCGTCCTGTATGATCTGCTTGATCACTTGCGCGTTCACCTCGACGCAGCGCCGCTGGTTCTGCAGGTGCTCCCGGTAGCTGGTCAGCATCTGCTGGTGGGCCGCTGGTAGCGTCTCGAGAAAGCACTCCTTCCGCTTCAGTTCCGCCATCGAGCTGTGCCTAGAAGTAGAGGAGCGGACGAAGGCGTTAGCATCGCTTGCAAGCAAAAACCCCCTCGTGGGACCGGGCGTCACGTTTTTCTGCACGCGTTTTTCTTACCTGTAGTACTTGAAGGCGGCGATGATTTTGAAAAAGTTTCTCCGCTCCTCCTCCATGTCTTCGATTAGGCCGGCTTCCGGATCTTCCGGCACCGTTTCGGGTGCGTGTCCTTTTGAAGACGAAGACGATTCCATGACGGGGTGGTTGGGTTGGTTTCTGCTAAAGAAACAAAACAACAAAAAAGCACCTCCTGCCCGTCGTTCAACGGTGGCGTATCCAACGATTGCAAATCAAAACAAAAGCAATCCACCGCTTTGACAGCTCGCGCCGATGCTCTGCCTATTTACGGTGTGAGATCGAGCGCTTGAAAAGCTTCGCTGTTCGTTACTTGCAAAAGTGGCCCTGTTTAATCGCATTTGGAGTAACAAAATCACAAAATTTACGGTAAAAAAATGGAAAATTTCGGGAAAATCCATCTCACACAATTTGTGCTAGTCGCGTGCAAAGAGTTTTGCAAAAATAGTGTGCCATTTTCTGCCACGCATGACGTTTTGGGGCGCGCGAGCGGACAGAAAAGAGAAAGAAATAGCGATACAAAGAGACACACACACATCCACACACACCCATGCCCACACAGGAACAGATTGCGAAACATGACAGCAGGTCGGGTTTTCCACGGCTGACACAGGCTGCTCTCGCTCGTGTACGTACTCGGTAATAACTCGCCGTCGTCCCTTCCCCGAAAAAGAGCCCCGTTTTTCCAAACCATCGATGAAAGGGGCTGCAAGCAAGCAAGCAGCAGCAGAAGCATCAGACAGTGGCAGCAGTGCAATCGTGCAAAACGTAGTAGTAGTAGAAGAAGTGCAGCAGCTGGTAAGCTGACGGTGTCGTGTGTCTGTGTGTCTGTGTGTGGGTGCGGGGAGGAAGGCTGGGTGCCCCTTTGCGGTCACGACGGTGGTGGGTGTCAGGCCCAGGGGTCGTGGTCGCATTCTCGGCCACCGTTCGTTCGCAATCTCGAAATCTCCCAAATCCGAACGGGGTTGCGGGATGGGGTGAAAGTAATAGCAGCAGCAGGAGCAGCAACAACAATAACAATATCGTGTGTCCTTTCCCCGTCGTTTCCCGTACCCGTGGCAGAGAGAAGAAGAGGAAAAGTGCGTACCGCCGAGCCGCGAAAGTGCGTGAAAAGTAAATTGTGTTCTTCGCAGCAGCCCCCGGGAATGTGTGTCGTGTCTGTACGCGCGCGTGTGTGTGTGTGTGGTGGGCTAGGCGAATTGGGGTTACCTACACCCGCGGGAGAGTCGAAGGGCGCGGGAGGGATTTTTGAAAAAGAGGCAAAAGTGCAAGTGAGTTGTCGAAAAAGTGAAACTCTTAGTTCCATGGTCCGAGCACTGCTCGGCCTGCTGCTGCCCTTTTCGCGAAAGGGGGTTGTGGGAAAAAGACATTTCCGGCGGCTCCTTGTCAAGGGGAGGGTGCGGAAGTGTGGACACCCCGTGTACAGGATGGGAGGGGATTGCGACGGAAAGTGCACACTTGCAAAACGACGGCCCAGATAGTGTAAAGGGACACTCAGGTCAGGCCAGATATAGATTTTTTTGTTTCGTCGTGGTGCGCCGTTCTCGCCTCTCTCGCTCGCACACACACATGGAGATTATTTAAAATATTTTTTTCCACCGTGATCGAGACGGCCCCTATTTCCTGGCCTACTAATCCCGTCCTCCTCCTGCTCGTCGCTGGTGCTGTTCGGGAGAAGAAATCTAAAAGGAAAAGAAGGCCTGTCCTAACACGCGATTTGAACGATTCTGGTCCGGTTAAACCCGGATGTAACACAAAGTCGTAGAAAAAAGCCCTCTTTTTGTGTGGGAAGTGCGGGGGGTGATATGCGTGTATGTGACGAGCAAATTAACCGAAAGGAATTCCATCTTTTGCCACGCACAAGGACATACGGTTGGCGAATGAGCAAGGGGGGGGGGGAGTGGGCATGCCGTTTTTGTGAAAGGCGCCACACCGTCACACAGCAAAACGCACACACTATCAATAACATGCTTCTCCCATCCCCCAGCCACCACCGTTTTGATCGCTCATGTCGGTCATCGTGGTCGTCGTCGTCGTCGTGACTGCGTGAAGATTGCGGGTTTTCGATAGTGTGAGGGGGCAGCGCAAAACTTTCGACCGAGGCGCACGGAGGAGAGCAAAAAAAAGGTCAACATTCCGACCCCCTCCTCCCCGTACCCTGTGTTGCCCCTTGTCTAGTAGCCCAGACGGATTATTGCGTGCGTGCGTGGTACTTTGCTGGTGAGAAAGTGAGCGTATTTTGCCTTCCCCCTTTGATTGATCCCCCCCCCCATTCCCGTCTTCTTTTAAGCTGCGGTGGTGGAAAAAGCCTTTGCCACCGCCAGTGGTTGTCTGCATGATGTCCCGAAAAAGTCGTTATGAGTCAGCCATGTGTGTGTGCCAGTGTGTGTGTGGGTGTATGTGTGGTCCGTTCGCGATCGCGTATGTGTGTCGCGCAGGGCCTGCTTGCCCGGTTGTGAAAACGTCATCGCCTCCCAATACCACTGCAAATACGGACCGAACGCGTGTGTGTGTGTGAGAAAGAGAGAGAGTGAGAGAGCGCGCGCACACCCGAGCGGGACAGAGCAGCAACTGTCATCCAACACACCTTCTTGGGTCGCGCTGGTTGTGTGCTGTAGTCGCGTATTGTTTGCCTCTGCCCGCCGTCTACGTCGGTTGTGTTGAAGGTGGCATTTATTTTCACGTCATCAGGACGATTTTTTGTTGCAAACAGTTAGTTAGTAGTGTGCATTCTGCGTGTGTGTGTGTGTGTGGATCGTTCACGCATCACTAAACTACGAACGGAATTCGGTGACAACGAACGACGACGACTACTACGAAACCTACTGCTGCTTGTTCAACACCATCGAACAGAGCGCAACCAGCTGATGACGTTACACACCTTTCCGCGGTGTTTCTGTGTGTGTGTTTGTGCGCGTGTGTGTGTGTGTGTGCGTATTGGTCGCGAGATGTCACTTTGCATTGCGTTGCGTTTGATGGGGTTCAGTGTTTTCTACTTTTCCTTACAGTGGGGACGTTAGGGAAATGATGCACAAATGCTGATGGGTGAGCAAAGATTAAGAAGAGGCAAGCGATCTCTCTTTCACTATAGTTTCGCTATCCGGATCCCAGTGTTGCCACCTTTGAGGTTTTGTCGCTATATTTTCACTTTTAATTACAATTTTGGAAAACTAACTAATTATACACACACTCACATCGTGGGGGGTTTTGAACGGCCTCGGTGTCATCGTCAAGCTCGGCTGAGGATGAGGTGTGTGCGGGGGCTAAAAGTAAAGCGAATTAATTCACCGATTTCTGTCGGTCATTCTGGACATGCGGTGAATGTAACGGCGGGTGCATTTTGTGTTTGTGCGGGTGTGTGTGTGTGTGTGTGTGTGTGTTGCATACCAAGCGGATACGGCTGCATCAGCTGGCCAGCCAGTGACAAGTCCTCTCGCTTCAGGAAAGTGAAGTGCAGGTTGTTCACCGGGAAACAGTGGCCAGTATATGTGTGATGAGTGTTTCATCAATACGTTTTGATAATCGAACAACATACGATGTTAATAAGCCCGGTGTCTTTCTGGTCCATGAAGATTAGAGGAGTTTCGATTTTGTTCTTATAAAAAAGCGACATTATAATAATCAAATAGCACTTGTAATTTTCACCTTTTGATTTTGATTTGAATGTCGCTTTGCTGTTATGTTAATTTCTAAATATTTTTTACCACCGTAAAGAAGTTTTGTTTTCTTTTAGAAATTAATGTTGCCCTGAAAAAGTCAGCAGAAAACTTTTAATAATGATCACAACCATCCACATCCAATCAGCAAGCAAACAACTATCATTAAAATGTTTTTAAAACGGAATTTGTTGTGGGCTTGAACTAACGATCAGTCGTACACAAGGCTGAGCGCTTACCAAAACACCAAAACCCCATAATTAGCTTTTTCGGTTAAAAGTCCTTCTTTTATTAACGGATGAATGAGGATAACGTAAAAAATAGTCCCGTTTTCGAAACCAAATAAGCCCAACGAGACCTTTAATGCTCGTAAAAGCTTTCCTGGAATGTACCAACAAAATAAAAGTGGCTCGTTATTTTAAAAATAATCGAATGCCCCACTCGAAACATCCGCGCAGCATTCTGGGGATGGGGATTTAAATGATTAAATTTTCCCAGGCACTGGGGCAACCCAAAGCGGAAGGAAAAAGCGAATCGAAGAAAAAAAAAAATAAAAGGAAAAACGAGCTGCTTTGGAATTTCTAGCCCGTGGCACCCAAGGGGCTGTACAGTGAAAGACACAAGGGGGAGGAAAAGGGGGGAGGGGAGGGGGTGAAATCGGCACACCGCTGCAGCAAAAAAGGAAGTAACAGTGAATGGAACGCACACTGCAAATGGCACGTGAAGTGGTGGTCTGGTGGGCTGGCGCTGGTGAAAAGAAGAGAGGAGAGAGAGAGAGAGAGAGAAAGAAAAAAAAGCGAAAGGCCTTGCCCACCCCACCTTCTTCAGCCACCAAAAGCGCACACACCCCTGCGGCCATTCGTGTAGCAGCAGTCCGGGCGTGCGAACACAGACACAGACACAGAGAGAAAACACACACCATTGCTCCCTCCTAAAGTGAATTGTTTTTCCTTCTCGCAGCAGAAATCGACAGCAACAACAACCACCAGCAGCAGTAGCCCCAGACGGTGGCAGGCCAGCATCAGCGAAACGGCAACGTGTCTAGCAGCTTTTCCTTATCCGCAAGGGAAACGCGCAAAACGAGTCGAAGTGGAATCAGGTGTAAATAGCAAAACGAAGAAGCGGAAAAGATAAGCGAAGGAGAGGGAGAAAGAGAAGCAAAAAGAAAAAGAAAAAAAAAACATCATCTCCGATCATCATCCTAAGAAGGGTGAGAAAGCGTAGTGCGCGCGGTGAGAAGATCGTGTTCGGTTTGCGCTGTGTGGTGAGTTGGGTGAGAAAGTTTTCACGATCGTTTCAGTGGTGTGTGGTGCAGCGTGATTGTGAGTGTGTGTGTGCGTGTTTGAAAAGAAAAGTGCAACCGCAAAAAAAGGGGCGCCCACCTGTTACGAAGGGCTTTGCGTGGAAGAAAATCTGCTCAGTGCGCGCATAACACACGCGCACACGCACGCAGAGCGAACAGCAGCAGCAGGTGTATGCGTGGCGGTTTTAGTGGTGTGCTGCGTGAAGTGCGTGTGTCACAGTAGTTTTGTTTTTTGTGTTGTTTGGTCGAACAGCTCGATCGCGATCATCTTTTTTGTCGAATCAGCTCACCGTGTACGTGAGCGTGTGTGTTTCTCGTGAGATTGTGTGCGCCCAACACAGTCGTCAGAGCAGCATCTCGCACGGTCAGCCGTGGTTGGTTTGCTCACCTCGTGAGCTCGCGTGCATCGGTGAGAAGATTTTCGCTACCGCCGCGCCGCTCCCCTTCATCTTCTTCCATCATCTCGTCGCCTACTGGGTACGGTCCGCGCGTGTGTGTGTGTGTCTGGTGGTTTTAGCGCACGGAAGGAAATGTAATGTGTTTGAAAGCTAAGACACAAGGTAAGTGCCCGAGGAAGCGGTTACCATCTGCATCCTAGTTGTCCCGTAGCTGTAGGCCTACAAGATGCCCCTTTTTGGGCTTTTCATCTTCATTCCGCCCGGAACGCTGTGGGTTTTGCGCTTTAAGCTGCAACATGCAACGTCAGCCATTGCAACCAGCCCGAAACGTGTTCAAACAAGTCACGACACAGACACGCACATACACAGACCCGGAGAAGCGCACTGCTGACGTCAGAGCTAATTGCCGACGAGCCTGCCGGGCGCATTGCGAAAAACCCGGGCGGGCGGGAGGGTGCTTTGTGCATATGGAAAAGCGTAGAAGCGGCGACACACGCGGCGGCCGTGCATGATTCATGGCATATCGCATGAGCTTTGTGCGAGAGACCCATATTATACTATAGTTGCAAAACTATGCGCATCGAAAGCGAACGTGGGCACCGGGAGAGCGAGAAGTCATTTACCCGTCGCCTTGGCTAGGTTTCTAGGGTAGGGTCGTCGGCTGGAACTGTAGCAATTTGGCAATGGCGGCGACGGCGACAGCACGACAACGACCGGCCCAAACCGGGTGCCGCTCGTCGGAGGAAATGTGAAAAGTCATTAAAAGCGCCCGAAACAGGCGAAGAACGTGGCATTGAGCCTTCTTGAACGCTCACTCCGTGGTCCAGCAGTGCCCCCCCCAACCCCCCCCCCCACCCCCCCCCCCCCCCCCCCCCCCCGAAGGCATTATGCAGGAATCCGGTGGGATTTAATACGATTTTGGTGGGAGACTGAAACGATGCCATGCGAGACACGGGGAGGATCGTTTCATTATGATCGTTACGGTCCGCCCGGGGTCTCGCCGGTCGTTTGCCCAAAACTGGTGTTTGGCCACGCGTTTTTCCGCCAGAAGGCGTTCCGGCACCGGCTGACAGCAGCTTGTCGTCGCTCACTCGACGACGGTGAAGTGGTTTTCCTCTTTGCATGCCAAACGAGCCACAGCAGCCGCCGTTTCGCACCTTTTTGGAATTGTCTCCCAAAAGCAATCGATGACAAAGCGAAATTAGGTGGCAATATGGATTTGTGCACTGCCTGCCTGCCGGCTGTTGGGGCTCCGAGGTGTCCGAGTTGAAAATAGAACCGAAACAGAACGGACACTGCCGGCTCCTCCCCCGGGGCGTCCAGGTTCATCTAGCGAGACGGTTGGGTTTGGAAATGAAGACATTTCCAAACGAGTGTGTGCCTCTACCGGGAAAGATAATCCTCTTTGAGCGCGGTGCCAATAGTGTGTATGTGTGTGTGTGTGTGTGTGGTTTGTGACACGAAACGGTTTAAATTGGACGGCTTTTGTGCTTTCTATGCACAGGCCGGCACCACAGAATCGATTGTTTGACAATAGCTTAGATTGAGAGATTTGGCTCGTCCGAAGCGGGCCCCGGTTGATTGATAATACAATTTGATGGGGTTGTTTGAAAGGCTTTGGAGGCTTAAAATGCGTTTGTGACGATTATAATTTTGCTGCCTTTTTGTGCTTGGATGGATATGCTGGTTGGCTATGTTGTGCTCTTCCATTTATAATGTATAAACATGAAACACTAAAAAGATATGTCCAATGGTTTCCAAAAATATAGACATTAAGTCTAATGTTAACTACAGACTCAACAAACGTGTACCCTTTATTACCAATCAATTTCAGCGAGACTTCGTGGTGTCGTGCTAAGCGTTAGTTGCTTTACAAGACAGGTTGAAGGTTCAATTCCTCGCGCGCGCGCTTAGATTTGAACTTTGTTATTGTTTCCGTCGCTTTATTTCCAAAATACACGAAACGGAAATTATCAAGGACACACGGACACACAACGCTCAAATTGCCATTTTGTGGATGTAGCAGAGAGGTCCCATTGACATTTGTTGAAAAGGTTATGGGGGGGGAGAGCTTCTAAATTAATTTGGATGTAAAAAAAGAAGTGACTCCCCAGCACCCACCACACACACACATAAAACGAAGACTCACTCTCCTTCTCTTTCAGCTTTAATCAGACTTTTACGTGATTCGAATGAAAACGAACGAAACTCTGCTGTATGTGAAGCCAGCAGCAAAGCACCCACAACCCGAGGGATGTGTTTTGTCGGAAGACGATGGGATTCCCCTTCACAGTGTGTGTGTGGTTAGAGCTGACAAGAAAGTCCCCCACCGACAAGTTAAGTAGCGAAAGCATATCAGCATAAAAAATAATCAACTTTGTGTGTGTGTTGTCGTCGTGCCCCAATGCTGCTGCTGCTGTCACGATGATGAAGAAAACATTAGCTAAAAGCGCAATTGAGCAAACGGCATTTATTGTCTCGCCAGGAGAGCGTTCTGTTTATGATTACCCTTCCAGGATGTGTTCTCAGGGCTAACCACCTTCCTGTTAGCACCACTGGAAGACATTTTTGGGAGCCTTTTTTGTTTTGGCTTTGTGCCACACACGATCGTTTGTTGGTGGGATGATCCCAGAAAAGGATCCAAGAACACTTGAAGACACAGTGATGTGTGTGCTGTAGGTAATGATCTCTTTTTTGTTGGGGTTTTTCCTAACTGGGGTCTCTGTTTCTGGCCCGCCCTGCACCGTTGACAGCAATAACGGTGTTAAGTATTTCTCCCACGGCTTCTTTTCGAACTTGTCCACCGGTTGAGATATCCTTTTTAAAGGGCGAGCCGGCCGGAATGTGTTCCAATGTATTACAGCGCTTTGAGTTTGATGTTAATTTCAGCTTCGTGAGCTTTCCAGAGCACACGGGGGGATGGTTAGAGTGCAAGATAAAACAGCCCGCAAACGCTGGGGCTCGACGAAACGAGGAAGATAATGACTTTCGTTTTCACTTTCTTTTTCCTTTTTTTGGGGGGTGTTTCGGTGTGTTTGAATAGGTCAATAAGGGATAGGACAGAGACACGGTGTGCTGATGAACAAGAGGGGGGAAATTGGGAGCTTATGGTAGAAAAGGGTTCCGGGTTTTCGGGGTGGATCCCAATTAAATGGAATGAAAATGTCACCGAGAAGTTTTGCTTTTTTCTTCGCCTTCTCCTGAATCTTCCTCATTCCCCTAACGTGTGGTTGTGTTTTGTTTTCAGCACGAGAAGAAACTTTTTCTCTTCCCAAAATGTCCTTTCCCATTATGGGCTTTTCCATGTGGCAGTATTTTTTCACCTCCTTAGTGGTCCTCATAAAACCGTGTTTTTTATACTATTTTAAGTATGGTAAAGGACGATCTTTATCATGCGTGTGCGCGTGGCTGGTGTGACGGGCATCTTCCCGCTAGATACGGGAAAACAGAGTTTGTTTGCGGAAACGGAATGAAAGGATAATACAAACCCTTTTTGCCGATGACATCCCTGTTCCGATTGCAACCACCCTCTCGGGTCTCAAATTCGGTCAATTTTTTTCAACTCTTTTTGGCCGTGCTCAGGGATCTTTGCTTTGGTAAAAGAATGTGGAAAAATTAATAAGCAGGAACGGAAGAAACAAAAAAGGACAATCTAAGCTCTCAATGTCAGCGGGTAAACTTTGGCATCAACAACAACAACAAGAACAAAAGGCCGAGAGGACAGGCCATGGTTTATGATGTTTCGTTACGCTGCTGCTGCTGCTGCCGCTACGGCGGAAAAGTTGATGATAAATTTGCATTTTCGCCAGTGAGTTAGTTACTACCGGGTTTCACCCAGCTTTGCCCGATACCCTAACCCCAACCACTGCTTTCTTCTTGGATGTGTTTGTGTGTGTGTTTTTTTTGCGCTTGTAACGACCCTTCGGACGACGGGAGTAATTATTCACGAATCTTTCTTTAGTCCAGTTGCTGTGCGGTGGCCTGCCGCTGTTTGTTAAGAAGGTGGATTATTGAGTATGGCAATTGGAAATTAAATTGGCACCAGCTACTAACGACGGTTGCACAGAGAGAGAGAGATGGAGTGATAGCACCGTGGACCGAGCGAACAAGAAAACTGTAAAATGTTGTACAGCATAATTGGGTGTAGATTTCCCAGCGGTCGTTTGAGTAATTTGTTACAGTGCGATATTTTATTACTGCTTCGTCCGTGATTGTGTGATTGTGCGTTCGAGAGAGGGCCGTAGGAAACGCTGGACACTGGACAAATGATGGTATGGTATGGGATGCATTAAATATGATGCAACATCCAGGATGATCAGCCGAGATGGCAAGATTGGTTGGAGTTTATTAAATTTTGAGAAATCAGAATGTGTAATTGATAAAATGTTATTGGAAATAAGAAGAACCAACGATAGAACAGAATAACATGCAACAATCAGTCAGTTGAAAGAGTAGCTTTCTGAAAAAGGAAATACAATAAGGAGTAAACTAATGTAGTAAACTAAACTAAACTAAAGGAATGAAACTGCAATGTTGCTACAACATGTAAATAATCCTTAGAACTTGATAAACACTCAAAGATAATAAAACATTGGAGAAAAGGTTGAAACAAATGAGGGAAAATGAGAATAAGTAGTATTGTTGGACTGGGTAATCGTTGAGGACAAATTCAAAGCGGAAAAGTGGTAGGTTTCAATTTGAAAAAATGAATTGTAAAAAGCATATACAAAGAATAGCCAAGAAACAAATATCAGTAAAAAGATAAATAAAATGGTAACAATTGGAACTCTCTACAAGATACAAAATAGAAGTTTATGTCAAGGATTACTTTTCAAACTAAAAAAAAAAATGGGTATGATTTAGCATGTTTTTTTTGTGTTCGTAAGTTTTCTTCATTTTAGTGCTTTTTTCAATGAAACATCAACTACTAGGCCAATAAAGACTCTACTTCCTGTCGGTGTCGTTGAGTGATGATGAGGAGGGAAAGCCTCGTCAAGTGCACTACACACTCTCACACACACATACTCACGCACTACACACTTCAGGCTTCAGCTTTTCAAACTTGCAATTTCGAGAGACTCGTCTGACCAGTCGCGAGGCGGCCCCTCTCCCAAACCCATCTTGGCTTACTTTTTGCCAGTTAGATCATCATGTTCGCACCGGGGCACAGTTTTATTTTTGCTTCCTTCGCCTCGTTACCAGGAAGTCTCGTTAACCCCTCCCTTCCCCCCGTCGTAACTTACACGCACTTGCGGTTGATTTCACGCATCCAGTTTCTCTTACACTGGGAAGCTAGCTGGGCGGTGTGTGTGTGTTTCGGTCGGTTGAAAATCGAAATTGGTTCACTGCGTCGATTGCGTGCGTGGCGTCGTCGCTACTACTTACTCCAGGGTTACTACTTCTTTTACCATTTTTTCCACCACCACCACCACCACCACCCTCCACGATCAAGTGAAGGAAGAAATCGAATTTAGTAAAAAAAAAACAAAAAAATCAGACAGCAGTTTCATTTTTGTTCGGTTTATTACATTTTATTGCTTTTTGTGTATGTTGTTTGTTCGTTTCGTTTTTCTCGCACCGGTGAAATTGTGCGCAACAGGGGGAAGAGGTGGGTAACACAGTAGCAGCAAAACAAATCCTTTCTTTTGGCGAAGGCAGACTAATCCTCACCCCCTTCCCGACGATCGGCGGCCGGGTCGTCATTTTCCATCGGTTTCATCATCTTTTTAGCAAACAGTTTCCATGCCCCCTAACGCGTTACTGCGAGTAAGAAAGAGAGGGTAGAACCCTACTACCGTCTTAAATATGGGTTGTTCGCTACTTTTGGATAATTTGTTGTGCGCGTTCGCTTTTTTTTCTTTCTTCTTCAGTTGTAAATTCCATTCCAGCAGCTCGCTCGCGCCGCTTGCCTTTCCTGCTCGCTGTAGTGAGGAGGTAGTAAAAGTGAAAATGGTGTCTTTAGGCTGCGCGCCGTCCGACTGTCTTCAGCCGTGTGTGTGTGTGTATTGCACAATAGGCAGGAAGTAAAAGCGTGTGTGCGTGCAGTAAGACAATAGGAGGAAGTGGTGGAGCTTTTCCGTGCGCCATCAGCCGCCGTCTTTGCTTAGTGTGTGGGTCTATTTATTTGCAGGTTGTGTATGTGTCTTGTTGTTCGGTTTGCGCTTGTCTATTGCATTCTGTTACTTTGTGGGTTATTTTTTTTTAAGACGTTTTGTACTGTATCAACCTTTTTTTTCACTTCCTAAGGGCTGTTGAGAGTTTTGCTTCCGGTTTTGCGGCACAGAGGAAGCTGTGGGTTATGCATTTTTAAGGGGTTTGAACTAGTGATGGGTAAAGTTGGCTAAAATCTGGAGTCGACTCCGATCCGACTCCGATAAATTCTAAATCGACTCCGGAGGTACTCCGGGCGACTCCGGACGACTCCGAACGACTTTGGAGGACTCCGAACGACTCCGGACGACTCCAAACGACTCCGGGCGACTCCGGACGACTCCGGACGACTCCGGGCGATTCCGGACGACTCCAAACGACTTTGGAGGACTTCGAACGACTCCGGGCGACTCCGGATGACTCCGACTCCGGGCAACTCCGGACGTCTCCGACTCTGGGTGACTCCGGACGACTCCGAACGACTCCGGATGACTCCGAACGACTCCGAACGACTCCGAACGACTCTGAACGACTTCGACGACTCCGACTCCGAGCGGATCTAGTGGTTCTACTTTGCCGGAGTCGGAATCGGACTAACAATAGTCGGAGTCGGATCGGAGTCGTGGGTACGCTCCATACGGCACATTACTAGTTTGAACCCCTTCTACCAGCGCTTTTCGTCCATTGCCAACGCGTTGTTTTTCTTTAATTTTAAGCCCAAAATCGGAACGAGATAGATTTCTTTTTTACGGAGTGTTTTCTCAACAACAATTGCCTGTGTTGGTCTTCCGGGGGCGTTCTATTGTGTGTGTTTTTGTGTCAAAAAGAGGAGTGGAAGCTTTTCTCATTTATTTTCCTTCGGTTTGATAAATATTTTTCCGATTTGTATTCCATTTTTGTTTTTTTTTTTTTATTATTTTGGTTCGAGTTTTTCCTTTCGACTGCGATCGTTTTGATGGCGGTCGTGTTCAAACATTGTTATTTTATCCATCCGCTATGCTTTGCAGAGAATGAAAAGAACTACTAAAAAGTGAACAGACACAAGTTTGATTGTTGATTGTATTGTTTGTATTGCTTTTTAGTTCAATGTTTCTGTCTGTATGTTGATGCTTATTTCATCTCTATCCTTGGACCTGTTTTCCTATTCCGATGCCCAACCACCGAGCATGAAGAGTCTTTCGGATGTTCCCATGACGTAACCGAAGTATATGGGGCCATTTAAAAAAATGTGGGCGGACAGCTGGAATATAGTTTTAAAAACTATTGTTTCTGTCATCGCCCCCATGGTTAGGTTGTAATCTTCCCTACCATCTCCCCCCCCCCCCCCCGAGCCACCAGGGTAGATGTCATAAAAATGGTCAACTTGGAGAAATGTAACGAAAAGGCCCCACCTCCCTCCTGCTTGCGGCGCTCGTTGTAAAACCGATTACGAGAGAATCGGTGCGGCGGGGGGAGGGTTTTTTCTGCCAGTTTTCTTTCGTGTCTGCACCAGACACTCCCGAGGCCCCGATGTAAGCGAGCGCGGTTGTTGTTTGGGAAAAACTACACCACAAACAAAGCAGCAACAACACAACCACCTTGTTTGAAACGGGGGAACACAAAAAAAAAACACTTACACAACCACCTGGCGGATTGCGCGGCGGGGCTTTTCACCCCTTTCTCCAATCGTTATATGAACTTCCAAATTGCTACTGCTGGCTATTGCATACACACCCATACACACTACGAGCGAAATATATTATTTTGTACGCTTTTTTTGGTTTGGAGAGATACGCCTTGCGGTGAAAAGAAAAGTGCTTTCATTGTGCCACCTATATCAACGAGTACACCTCGGTGCGATTTTCCACCAAGGGGGTTTTGCTGGATCCCAGATGCGGAAGAGAAGTATGCCGCGCATGAGCAGTAAGAGGGGAAGACGTCCTTGTTTCGGACAGACTGAGCAAACGGAGAAGCTAGCGAAAGGAAAGGGGTGCCTGTGTTAGGGTACAGGCAGCGAAAGGGTTTCTTGGCTGCGTGGTTGGCGCGTATGAGTGTGTGTGTGTGTTATGCTGTGGGCACTAATTAGTGTTTCCATCACACCGACAAACGACGACGACGACGGCGATGACGACTACGTGGCTGGCACGTAATCAGGCCATTACCGGTTTCTGAAGCGGATGCACCACACACTTACCCGACCCACACGGTGCATAGTGGTCGCACGATCACTCGCTCCCTCTCGCTCTCTCTCTCTCTATCACTCGCATTGTGGCTGTATTTTCTGCAGCTGCAGCTGTGTGCTGTCAGTGTACATTACACCTGCACCGTTTTATGCGCAAGGAATCTCCGCAATATGGTGGCTGAGAGGTGTTGGGAGTGAACAGTGAAGCGCACGAGAAGAAGGGCAGTTTTGTAACAAAACTCGAGAAGAGTCATAGAAAATGCCAAAGGGAGGAGGAAGAGCGCGGGTCGGGGTTGGTTGGTGTGGAGATACGCGCGTATGCACGAGATGGATTACTAACAGGTTGCTGCTGCAGTGCTGCAGAGTTACTAAAGGTGTAATGCACTTCTAATAGCCTGTGTGCGGTTGGTTTACGGCGAATCTTGGCGTTTTTCTTGTTTTATGGCGCTTTAGTGGCGTTTCTCACATGATATGTTTAGAAGCCATTTAGTCGGGACGGGAAGGGCTTTAAAAAAACATACAATTTAACTCTTTCTATTTAAATTGTAGTACATAGATGCGCGAGGACTCAACGATTGTCTAGGTTTATCCATTTTTTTCTCTACTGTTCTCTTAATCTGTTTCGCTTCTTAAAAGTTCAGCTAAAAGAAACGATTGCACAATGCGGTTTCTCTTTTTTGTCCACCATAAACGACACTCGCTGTGAATGCTAGGGCACCACCATTAATTCCAACGTAAAGATACGGAAAACCACATCATCTTTGCTTGCAGTGCCCCCGCTATCACTGCTGTGGTTTGGTGATGGTTTTCACTCTCTTTGTGGAGCGAGACTTGTACACTTTTGCGTCGATGTGGCATTTCAAGCCGTTTGCTGTGATGGTAGTGTTGTACGATGCGATGTGGCCGATGAGGCGATCATGTTGATGACTGGGAATGTCACGAGTTTGCTGCTTGCGTGGGAGCAATATCTCGGGCTGCTCGGTCTTGCTTTGCTTCATCTTGAAAAACATAAAGAAGTCGTAAAAAAATGCTTTTTCTGTGTTTTGATCAGCGTGATTCCACAGAGTATTTTCGGTGTATTAGCTGTCCGATGAAGCCATCGTGGTTTGAAGTTAATCCTTCCAACTTGAAGCAATGCATAGGGAAATCTTGATTTAACTTTTGTGTAACATCTGGCATGTTACATCGCATAATTTATTTAAAAACAGACGCAAGCCACACAAACGGTCAAGCTTAGCTTTATTCTGGTCAGTTTTCGTCGTATCGTAAACTGTTCGAATAAAAGCGCATTTAGCACATCCCAGTGCAACGTTGAATCTTGCTGCTGGGGATGTATCGACGGACTGACACACGCCAGCCCGTGGTTCAATTCTAATGTAGGCATTCACACAAATTGAGGTACACACTGCGGCAATCTGTTGCACCCTTGGCACTGCAAGTGTTGTGTGGTGCTCCTTTAATGATGTCTCGTTTAGGAATAGAAATATGAAGGATCACCGAACTCTGAAGTGCCGAAGACACGGCACTCTCCAATCCGTACAGAAGAAGAAGACTCCGTGCGCATCTCTGGGGTGCTTATTTGACGATACGGTCACGTTTGCACGTTTCTCCGTATCATCATCATATCCTCCCCTCGCATATACATTTTGCATCCTCAGGTTCTTGCTCGGCACTCACCATCCTCCTAAGCAAGGGGAGAAAACCCCGTCGACTCTCTTGGTGATGATGGTGTGCGTGTGTGCATGTACCCCATCATGTTTTGATTGGATGGCACATAATTAGAGCGTATCATGATGGTCTTTGGATGGTCTCCATTGCCCCCAACCCTCCTTATCCTCCTTCTTTTCGATGCAGATCAGGAGATGAGGTTGTGCATTTTGTGGCTTTTTTAGAACGTTACCGGAATGTGAACGAGCGAACCTGTGATTTGCAATTGAGACGTTTGCAACTACGATATTTCACGTATCTTCAAGTATACTGTTTGTTCAGACAAGATGAGAGAGACAGTTGGCACTTGTTAGAGGAGCATTTACTGTAGATTTCGTCAATTTCTTCGTACCTTTGGGGAAATCCTTCCAATTCTAACTGGAAATTATTCCTCCTCCGAGGGGACTGCCCACTGACCACTTTTCCCGCAAACAAAGGCTACTTTATGACCTTCAATTTCGCTGCGTCCCTAATGCCCTGCCCGGCAACACATTACGCATCAGAGAAAGTGTAATGCTCTGTTCGTAGTTTAGTGGGTCGTTTTATCGGAGAAAAACCATTGCCCGTCCCAACAAAAAACAAAAGAAAGAAAAGGCTAACGATTGCCCTACGTTTTGTCGTCCGTTTACGGTTTGCACCAACGTACGTCGGCAGTGAGGTTCTTGCTCTAACGCTAATTAAATGACCCCAGGAGAGCCTGTCTCTTGGGGGAGGACTGAAGGTGACCGTAAAAGGATCGAACGCCCCGGTAGCATCAAGTTAGGGTCGTCTGGACCGGGACCGGTCAAGTTGCGCTGGTATTAAGTTTGCCATGTCGGCCGTGTCCCTCGTAGCATCGGCAATGACACGGGGTCTCGGCACTTATCATTAGACACTGGAAGCACCGAAACGGTGATAATGACCCGAATAGTTAAATGGCTCTCTTTCTTACTTTCAAAACCGGACAACGATTTGTCCGTTACCGGACAACTTTTGGCTGGAGTGTTTTTTTTGCACATCGACTGTAGTCAATAATGTCTTCGCACTGCCATTCCTAAACGGTCCTGAAATGAAATGAAGAAAAATGCTAAAAGCCAATCATACGAACGAATTCAAACCCTCTAAAACCGTAACGACAAAACGCATCAGAAGCAAATGAGGGGTAAATTGAGGTTGTTTTCCCCCTTTCACAATTTTTGCCCCTTTTTTTGGGGGGAGTTGGCCTCAATTTTCAGTTCATTTCATAGTAAATGCCACTGAAGAGGGTTCCACCAATTTCGCAAACACAGTGCTGATCGTAATATGCTTGTCTTCTACATCTAAGGACAAGGTACGAGTGTCCTTTGAAGGTTATGTCTCGATTTCAAAGTCCCTCCGGAGGTTCTTTCACTGTTATCAGCAAGGGATGGCTTACCCACATGTGAATTTGGAGAACAAAACGATAAAAAAAAACAAAATAAAGGATATTTTCTTTACCCTTCAACATGCTTGCATGCTCGCTACGCTTGCATGTAGTGTTCTTCATTTACCAACAAATTTAAGAAGGTTTGATTTGGTCCTGCACAAGACCCTTTTTTGCTGTTGTTGTTTGGTTTGGTTTTACCGGCCCCAGTAGCCGTCAAATGTCACCCAACCACCGCCGCCTTATGATGATGAAAATATTTGAGGTTTTGCGAACCGTGCCCCTGCCTTTGGTGTTGTCACAGCCTCTGGAATATTATCCCGAGGAGCAGAAAATTCAATTTCGTCCGTAACGCGATTTGCCGTGCCATGAGTGTGGCATGAGAAAATGAGCCGAACGGCGAAGGTGTTATTGCAATACGACATTATTAGATATGTATGTGTGTGTGTTTGCTTCAGGTCGGCAAGAAGCTGTGGGGCCTGGTTTACATGCATGGTACCAAAAACATGATGGGATACCAGGGGACCTTTCTTGCCGCTGCTGCGCACCAATGAACTGTAATCGAAAGTCCTGAGCGAGACCCCGGGATATCGACCATCATCGGCTTTTCGACTTTTACAAGATCAAACTTTTCCTCCCGCTGGTGGTGCTGTGCGGGCTTTATCGTGTTGCATTTTCCCTTCCTTTGTGTTTCTGCGTTGACTTTGCTTTGTTTGTGGGTTGTGGGTTTGCCTTTGTTGGAATGGAATCTAACCAACAAGCAAGCACAGAACAACAAACAAAAAATCCCTAAAAATTGTAACATTTGTGAGGTGGGGATGTATTTCATTGTTTGTCTGAAAATCCGAGAACGGCAGAGTGAGTTTGGACGTGTGTAAGCCTTCCGGAAGCAGCTCGTGTGTGGCTGTGTGCACTACATAATTCGCCTGTCGGCACTGATCCGTGTGCAGCATGGCGTGCGGGTAGTGGAATCGTGTGGAAAATCTTTTTGGCCACGCGATCAGTTTCCCTTTTACTCTACAACAAACCTGGTTGTGTAAACCTTGTTCGTTGTTGGCGGTGGCTGGATTACGTGACACGAATACACACCGAAAGCAAGCAAGCACCAAATCAAAATGGGGTCAAAAAAGTACGGAGACCAGGAGGGGGTTTCTGTTACGACATTTCGAATTCGGAAACGAAACACCGTAGAAGAAAAACGGTTCCATCAGTTAGTAAAGTGAAAATGACTTCCTTCCTTCCGTGTATGTGTGTCGTTCGACAATGTGCTGCACGCACAGGTGTGGAAAAAACAAAAGCATGTCGGAAAAATGGTCCGCAACTAAATCATCCCTTTATTGGAGATACGTTGGGTTTTCCACAATCCGTTTTGTGCTGGGTAGATGTGCAAAAAGTGTAATAAAATGGTGTAAAAAAACTTTTTTTTTCTGCGACAAACGGACGAGTCCGTTACAGAATCAGTTTGAGAGGTTGGGCGAGAGGATTACTATGAATGTTTTAAATTAGTTCGCGGAACTGCCGGTCTTTCTGAAGCTCAGTGAGTTTTCCAAGATTGTGCTGATTGTATTACTTGAGAATTTGAAGAAGAAATGGCATTCTGTTTCGGAAATTGCACCAAGAAGCTTGGCTTGAATAATTAAATCCATTTTGTTGTAAATCAGTGCTGAGTTTTGTCTTGTTTTGCTTACTTTTGACAGTTACAACAACGCGGCATCGCCACAAAAACCGCAGCACCGTCTCACGATCGAAACCACCACCAAGGAAGACTGGCGGCGACGTGTGCGCGCCTGTCCATAACGTTTCGTTCGCTTTATTTGCTCAAATCAAACTCTTTCACACTGTGGCGGATGTAGAGTTTAAAGTTTTTGATGGAGATTAAATTTTCTCCCCCCTCTTCTTCCGTCCGTTAGTTTTCCAATTTCACAAAGCACAGCTTCTGTACGCCGCCAGCCAACCAGCGGGCAACGTTTTCAAGAAGGGTTTTGTCGTGGGATATTGCGTTCGATTGCGTTAGCAAAAATCTCGGTCTCCTTTGTGAAAGACCGGAACGGCGCGACGGGGCTGCGGGGTTAAGTCCGGGTGTAATTGTAATTTTGTCCGCCGCTTTTGTTCGCCGCTTTGCTTCAGCTCGCTCGGAAGCACCTTTTGCGGTGCGAGAATGCTGCTGTATTGTTGGCGTCCGCGCGGTTTTCGGGTGAAAGCGAAAGCTCTCCTGGGCGGTGTTACAAGGGGTACAACACTTACCTTTAGCTCTTAGCTAGTTTGCCTCATTTTCAATGCATGAAGAAAGTACGAGGAGTGGTTTAGTAAGCGCGGGATGTGGAGAGAGACAAATCCACCCGCGAGCACCTTGAGATGGCGGAGCAGGATGGAGGGCATAAAAATAAACCATAAGAAACAATGGTTCATCAAGCTGCTAAATAACGATAAAACTTTAACCGACCGGAAGGCGCGTGCTGCTGTGTGGCGCTTCAATCAGGCATCATCGGCTTAGCGCGAAGAAGGAGCAAACGATTCCAACCCAACCCACCTTTTGCTCCCGTACAAAACGTGGGGCAGGAGGGATTGGGGATGGGAAGCGAGAGCTTTCCGTCCATTTTGGGAGAGGAAGCGCAGGATAGCGCAAGATAGACAAGTTTGGTTTGCCTGTGGCTTTCGTGCTGTCGCGTTGCGGAAGGAGGATGTTTTGCACATACCGTGTTTTACTTGTACGAAGGGCTGGCCTGTGTGTGTGTGTGTGTGTGTGTGTGTGTGTGTGTGTGTGTGTGTGTGTGTGTGTGTGTGTGTGTGTGTGTGTGTGTGTGTGTGTGTGTGTGTGTGTGTGTGTGTGTGTGTGTGTGTGTGTGTGTGTGTGTGTGTGTGTGTGTGTGTGTGTGTGTGTGTGTGTGTGTGTGTGTGTGTGTGTGTGTGTGTGTGTGTGTGTGTGTGTGTGTGTGTGTGTGTGTGTGTGTGTGTGTGTGTGTGTGTGTGTGTGTGTGTGTGTGTGTGTGTGTGTGTGTGGCTTGGGGGGAGAAGTAGTGGAAAGACGACGATGGACGGGAGTGTACGCAAACACTTCCACTGCTTGAGATTTTCGTTTGAGGCGCTGGTTGGTGGGAAGTGTGATGATGGCGCAGGGAAAGGGAAAACCGCATCAACGTCAACCGTCTTTTGCCATCGTGGTGGTGGTGGAGAGCTGCTGGCAGAACCGACCACAAGATTCTCGAGAAAGACGCTTGCAAAACCGAACCTCTACTCTCAAGGGAGGCAATGGCCGATGGTTCACACGATAGGGTAAGGATGGAATTGAAATTGGTTACATCCTACCAGCATCATCCTGCCCAGTCTTGGTGCGCGGGCGCGCTCCTGCTCCATCAAGCAAGCATCAGCAACTGTGCTTCATTTCACCGCACGTTAACCTTCGAGGGCACAGTAGTGTGCAAGTGCAATTGGTGCAATGATGGTTGTAATATTGTAGTTTGGTTGCAAAAGCTTGGGGTTTTATTACCTTCCTTTATGAAGTGATATTTTCTCAATTTTAGGAGAACTTCGCCTATTTTCTTTACCAACAGGACGTATTCTGATCAATACTGAATAATGAGTTGATGTCATTAAGAACAAACATTAATCATTATTAGAGTTGTATTTTAACCAGGAATTAGAGCTTTATCAAAGTCCATCGAGAAACATGTCCTTAGTCGTGGGTCCTAAGACCTAACCTGAAGTAATCCTACACATAAAGAAACGGAGCTATTATCCCTTCCTACATCAGTTTTTCCTTTAAAAGGATATGTTTAAATTCGTACCTTAAAAACAAGACTTACATTAAGAGGATGACTAGAATTGGGATCCGTATAAAATACAAAAGATATTTGGGAGCTAAGCTTGAAATGTTTGATGAACATTATTCAATATTGTAATGACTTGGGTTTCATTTTACCGCTTTAAATGATCTTAATGGCTTAGTTATGTTTGTTCTCAGTCAATTCCACTTTACAGTTATCGTATCCTGGAGCATTCTCGACTCAGGTTGCAATCCAATCTTCCAGAGAATCCAAGATCCAATCAAATCCCAAGAGATATTTTCCAGCTGTGATTGAGATCTGAAGTCATTACGTTGGAAGGGAATTGCTCTGGAATGCTTTGGAGAAAACTGTTCCGCTACTATTTAGCAGCTAAACGATAATTCCCCTTTAAGGGTTCATGTCATTTGACTTCTACCTTCTACACCGATACCATCAAGTACGGTTACGCTAAAATGGGCATTTCGGGCCTTGGTGTGGAGATAGTTTGGCGTTAGCGTTGATCGTTCTTCACCGTTCATTTGCTCGCTGTTCTTGCCTTTTCTCATCCTTCCTTTCCACAACCCGCTGTGTTCGGTTGTTTGGTGTTGGAAAATGTTATTATTCGAGATGTCTTGGGAAATCGTAACGTTCCGACAGGTTTGTGGCTGTCGGAACTGCGTGATGGAGGAGGGGTTGCCTTCCGCGGCGTTGTTAGTAATTTCGGTTGTTACGTACACTTGTGTCCTCTTTACGCACGATCTAATCGAAATTGGCAGTGAAGTGGTTTCTACCTTAACGCTCGGAATTATTCATACACAAACACACAAACACAGATACGCTTGAACACGCACAGACAACTAATCCTCGCCCAAAACAGCAAAGAAGGTGGCTCCGACGGGGCTCGTTAACGAAAGTGTCTCGAAGCCGAAATTTTGAGGTGAAAGTTTTGTGTCTCTCGGACCCTTTCCCCTACCAAACGGGCGTCAGTCACGCTGCTACCATCTTGCTTCTTCCCTCAACTTTGTCTGCCAAAATGAAGGGAAAAAAACATGCGGACAAGAAATTCCGGACTGTATCTAATTTGTTTCTTTCCTTCACTGTTTTTGGTCTCATTTTTTGCCTTGTTGCACCCCTCAGCCGGAAGTACCTCTCCTCCCCTCCGTGGCCGCGGGAAGATCCAGTAAACTGTGGAGAGAGGCAGCGTGGAAATAATTGAGCGAAAAGCGGCCGTAAACGAATTGTGGCGGGCGGAAGGAAGCAATGGCTATGATGATGGTCATGTTAAGAGAGAGAGAGAGAGAATGAGAAAGGGAAGGAAAAAGTTTGGAATTTGTTTGAGCTTTCCCGGCGTCGTGCTGCCGGACCCCTTTGCCCCGTTGAATGCAGAAAAGAATGAAACGACGAAGGAAGCCACCGGCGTGTGTTCGTTAGGTTACACTCTCCCGGTTCACATTGTTCCGCGAGCAGCGCCGAGTCAGACTTTCATTAGAGGTAAAAGCATACAGCAGTTTATTTTGGCATTGGGGGGTTGGTTAGAGTCTGGGTGTTTCAGGGAGGGGATGCGGTAAAATATTACAAAAGGTTAACCATAGTCCCCGAGGAGGTCTTGGAAAATTGAGAAGGAAAGGAAACACAGCTTCCTCCAAAAAAAAAGGAGAACATTATGTTGTAATAGTTGAACATTGTAAGGATAAAAGTTCCGATTTCCGGCTTCCGCCGATCGCTTGCTTTTATCCTCCCCCTGGGGAGGATGGGTTTTGCCATTGTTCGGCGTTTGTGTAAGGCCTTGGGAGGGAGAGCAAAACAAACGTATTTGTATCGTAAAATGTGTTGCACGACGGTGCCGTGTGCCGCACGATGGAACAGAAAAGCTTTATGAAGTAACCGGAACAGTGTGTGCCGTTTGCTCGGTTTATCATTTTGTTAAAGGAAAGTTGTGTTTTATTAAAATAGTAGCTGTACTACAAACGTTCAACTCTATCTTTATCGTGCACAAGATGAAATACAATCTTCCTGGTAAGGCGTCGCTGCCTTGTTCGGGGTCTGGCAGTACCCCGTTTACCATTCCAATATGTTCCCCCCGATTGCAAGCTTTTTTCCGGTTTTCCATCCAGCGAAGCATCTGCATAAGCTGCCGCGCTCGTTCACAAGATCAGCAGCGCCCTAATAGGTCTGGTGGCTGGTGCTTTTGCCACATTATCTGTGGCATTTGTGGCATTTGGCGCTGCGTACGCTGCGACACGGTGTTGGCGACGGACGCTATTGCCTGCCTGCACAAGAAGTTATGAATAATAACTACAACAGATCGTGCAGCGCGCGTGAGATGCTATTCCGTTGCCTGGTATGCTTGTAGGAAGAATAGAAGGTAGTCGTGGTGGGAGCAGGGGCGCATATTATCGTTGGCTCGGCTTCCGAGTGAATATTCCGCGTGATAGGTGTGTGGGAAGCCATGTTTGGCGTGAAAGGGAAGCTGTGTACGAAGAGACGTGCCCGTGTGCCGCTGTGTCGGTGTCCGCGTGTGGTTTGGTGCGTCGTTCGGCATGCTTCCGTTGGGCTAAAACTTTAATGGAAAACTGCCAACCTAGCAGACCTCCCCCACCCCAACCCACCAGTTTAGCCGTGGCTGCCCGGTTGTGTATGAAGTGAACTTTTTTGGAAGGAAGGCGGTAGAGCAAGCGGAAATTGAAGCGTGATTGCAAAAGGGGGAAAGAAAGTTTCATTACTAACAGTGAGTAGCGTATGTGTAAGTGGGATTTTATGTTAAGATTTTTGGAAAAATTCTAATTTTTATGAATATTGACTAGACATTTTCCAATTACTTACTGATACTAACATACAAACCAAAGAGAAATATTCGTTAGGTTAGTAGTAGTAGTAAAATAGATGTAAGAACAAGCTAATAGCAGAGTAATTGTTCAACATTTGCTGACGTTGTTATAACATCTGACTACGTCTGACGCAACCTTGGCCTTGTATTAAGTGCTTGTTGTATTTTTTAATTCGATTGACCTATCTGTAGCAAGGACCAAACTGTCAGCTTACGTGGAGTAATATACAGTGTAAAGCTCCAAATCTCAAAAGTATTGGGGAGTTGGTACAGTAAGTCGCAAGTAGATTTTAAAAAGCCGATAGCTGGTAACCCTTTAGTTTATCTATGATTGTTGACAGTTTCTCTCATATTTTTCAAAACTTTTAACGATATATGAACAATTGGAAACGATGGAAAAGTATCAGTTCTTGATAATGCTGTTATTCAGGCAAAAATACCTTTGTTGTACCCAAAAGAAAAGACATGAAATTGTGCTTTGAACAAATCTTCGCTTGACAGAATTTTGTGGTTTGACCTCACCCCCAAAATTACACCCAGCACTGTGTTATTCAATTTGCTTCCTCTAACAACAATTGAATGTACCGGCCCCGGTGGTAGTTGGAAGATTTTCGGCAAAAAGGGTTGTCCTGGGAGCGGAACCGACTGCACATAAACTCACGCGTTTGCCATTCTTATCCACCCGCGTGGTTCCACGGCTTCCCACCACCGGATCCGGAAGTGGCTCGGTGTGGTTCGTTCGGCTCGCTTTGCCAGTCTACAGCCTCCCAAGGGAAGCTACAGAAGCGCCTCAAGCCACAAGCAGCAGCAGCAGCAGCAGCAACGGCAGACCAGCGAGCCAAGTGAGATAGGCAAAGGAAAGGCTCTTAATTGTGCGGAAAATTGGGTTCATTGAAAATGAAGCTTTTGCACCATCGGCTTCGGATCCCCGCGCTCGTCTTGCAGCCGGCAGCCTCCCGTTCTGCCGCCTTGCTTTGGCGCACGCGTCCTCTCTATCTTTGCGTCACGTTCTGCATGCGTTTTCACTCTCGGGACTGGGTGGTGGTGGTGGTGGTGATGGCTAGCTGGGTAGTGGTGCATCGTGTACCCGGGAGGACCAACTTTTCCCACCCCATATCTCGCACGGATGCAAGGGTTTGAGCGCGTGAAGTGTGAAGGCGCGTGCGATATCGCATGAAGCGGCAAGTACGCGCCTTCGTTGTTCGGAGAACCAGCGGGGAGATACACAAATTGGGGCCTGCTGCTGCTGCTGCTGCTGCTGCTGCTAACCGACAATGGCACTCTTTGGCTGATCGTTTCGGGCCATAGGGCAGGAAGGAAAAAGTTTGCATACGTGGCGAACAGCTGGGACCGAAGGCTGGTGGTGGAGGGAAAGAGAGAGAGAGAGAAACACAGAGAGTATTGATACACACGGAAAGCGGGGGAATTCTTGTGGGAAATGGCAGGAAGAGGCAACAGGGAAGGTGCATAATTGCCATATAAAGTTTTCCGATCGCAGGATTTCGCTTTGTTTGCGTTTGCTTGGTGTCGTGGGAAGTGTGTGGCGTGTGAAATTACAGCCTGCTTCAGGGGTTTACTCGTTTGGTTAGCAAAACTTTTTATCTTTAATTAGTTCGCTGCTGGATTCTTTGTTTTCGTTCGGTTCTTTGGTGATTTATGTCTTTGAGATGTACTAAAAAGGAATATAGCTGATAGCAGGAATTGAGCAAAATTAACTACCATTTAGGTATTTTTGTTTATTATGAACAGTATTCAAATGTTGGGTTGTTCGGTAGTTTTAGCTGTTTTGTTTGGTGAGTCTTTGTGCACTTCTTTGTGTTCTGAATGTCAAGTGTAGGGCATATTAACAGAACTGATTATTCTGGAATCATTGCACTAGACCCGGATGGGTTGTGACGCCAAAGACTAGACTTATTTACGTGTTCAGTATCCATTCTCAATCAGTTTCAATAGGCCACAGACAGATGGTATTTAGAACTCAAAATGTCCAAGATGTCTCTGTAACTTTGTACAGTACTCTGTTTGTACTACGCTGATCGACGTCCTTTTCACGCTATAACTCGTTAAAGTTACCTGAAAGTGCATTAGCGCCTCAGAATGCTGTCAGATATGTCTATAAAGCCGATAAAATTACCTCGGAAAATATCATTTTTCAGTTATGAATCATCCATTGGTAACTATCGGCTGTCACTCGCATTGCTGGAGGTTGCCACAATATCCATCCTTAAAACAGTTTTGCATTGTATAATCCAATGTATTTTTTTCTCTTCTCAAACTAGTCTCAATAAACTTCTCCCTTGAAAAGTTTGCGACATTGACACACTTCCAGAGGTATTATTTAATTTTCACAAATATACTCCATTTGACGGGTGGCAAATTCGGTGCAAACCACCAAGTTGGGCAACCAACAAAATGATTCCGTCAATTCAGAAACCAAACTACGCGGGACTGGAATCCAAAACCGGAATACTGATTGTTATTTTTCATACGGGGCCAGTTCTAGCTATGGAGAGTGCCATGGAAAGGATGGTAATAGTGGTAAGCGTGGTGGTAGCAACAACAAACAAACAAAAAATCATTACCAACCTCTACCAAATGTTGTCGCGACAACACTCCTTATATCACCCACTCACCCAAGGCAAGAGCCGCGCAGGCAATCGATTTCTTCTGACAGGGTACGAGACAACAATGTTGCACTATACGTGTCTACCGTCGGCCCACCACACTGCCCTCTTTACCCTCCTTATTTGCTATACTAAAAGAAGAAGAAAACGAAGAAATAGTACGTTCAGGGTCTAACCGGGTCATGGCGTGTCCAACGTGGGATCCATACTATTTGTTATTTCTCTCGTTCTCAGTGTTGGTATTTTTCTTTTTAGGTTTATTTCTTTCCAACGTTTGTATATCCTTCAGTTTTGTGTCACTGTTGGCTGCGTTGGCTTTCGTTGCCTAGCGTTGGTCGGTGTTCCTTGTAAAAGGAAAGCGGGTGGGGCTGGTGTTAATTTTTGTTTTAATCGCATCGCTTGCCCATGTTCCTGGCAGTGGATGGAGCTACTTAAGGGATTTTGGTTTTAAAAGGCTCGCGTTCTGTGACTGTATCTTTGCGTCTTTAAATCGGGCGGGGGAAAGGGGGATGGGGGTCGTCGAGGCTTATCTAATTATCTTCTTATTTCTTAATGCTGGTTTCGTGGTGAAAACCCCTTGGCAAAAGCACCATTTACAGTTTGCTGTAGTACATTCGCCGAATGAGATTAGGGATAGTAGAGAGAACGAACGAACGAGGGAGTGTTTCAGTTCCTAAGCATGGTACTAGGATGATGTTTGTAATCTTTTAATCTGTGGAATTGTGGAATTATATTTATTTTTAATATTTTGAACAGAAAACATAGTTAAGGAAACAATTCTTGTTTTAAAAATCAAATGTCCTTTTATGTATGGCCAAAAGAAACAATCATCAAAGCCTTGATTAAACACAATAAGAGAGACACTGATCAAATACAGTTTGGCCTTATTTATTCTGATTGTTATTATTCCCCCGTTGCATGTGGTGTACAGCATCCTCAATTATACTTTCTGTTCTGATATTTATTTTAATACGATCGTGCACACACATTCAAAGAAGAAGCAAAATAAAAAAATCAAATCCTGGCATACTCCTATATACTGTTTCAGAAAAAAAGCCTTTGTTCAACCAACACAAAATGTGTGTCACTGTCGAGGAAAGAGGTGCATCGTGTGTGTGTACGTGTGCTGTGGCCCTTTGTATCCGGGTCGATAGGTTGTTGATAATTGCAATTCCTTTCTGCATCGTTCTCTCAACCTGTGCCAATGGGTTTTTTGCCAATGCCAGTGGGACGAGTGCAATTTACAATTTCGATCCAAATCCACAGCACTTTGATCGGGAATGGTTGTTGGAATGTTTTCAAAATCACATACATGTTCGGCATTATTTTTTGTATGTTTTATTTACCGGATTATTATCGGCATAGATATGTTGTCTGCCTTTGTTTGTGCCTCAGCTCACACCGTGCAAATCCCCCATATATATCGTCCTCCCGGAAGTTTGGGGCTGCTGGGCTGGGTGATGATAGCTCGGCGGGCATGGTTGGAGATTAGCTCGACAAATTCGATTATATTGCGGAAGGGATTGTCAAAGCCGTCTGCCGACATTAGAGGGATGATTGTCCGAAAATAAGCTTTCCAGCCCCTGCCGTGTACGAAAAAAAAAAAACAAAAACAAAACGAAAGCGAACGGTTGGACCCCCCAAAAAAACGAGACGGCGCTTACGAAAGCGAGAAAAAGGGCTTCCTCTCTAATTCGGTGCACACGAGTGGGCCATCGCCCATCGCCCCGTCTTTTCTTGCTCCACTCTCCCTTGGGGGAATAGACCCGCCAATCAAGCCCGCTAGAAAGCGAATCGAGAGTGAAAATGAAATGCCTAGATGGCGGCGATGACGATGATGATGATGATGATAAAAACGATGTTGATGTTGATGAGAGATGAGTGGAGCTGTGTCGTGCGGGTGTGATGCGCTAAGATTATATATGGAACTGAGGAAGACATTCCACTTCTCGGGCCTTTCGCAACGAGCGAACAGCGATGGCTTTTTAAAGCTTTTTTGATTGAACCGGCAATGGATGGACTGGTGCTGCGTTGGCTGGTCCGTCCGTTGGATGTTGTGCTTTCGTTGGACGTTGGATAGCGTCATGAGTGCAAAAAACACGGTTTGCCACGCGTCGTTTGACAAAATTTGTGGCGCGTTTATCTGTGAGGACGATTGAAATGTTTCTGAAAGAGCTGCAAGAATGTTTCATTATTTAATTTGTAAATGTTTGAATTGATAATGGCTCTAGTTAGGTGTTGTTGCTTATGCGTTCGCCTTTTTGAGATTTATTAAAAGATCAGACTAAGAATTATGAAGCTGATTCTCGTGTGTAATTCTTACAATTTTGACAGAGTGCATTAAATTCTTTCCATCATCTACTCTTAATCTTAAGCTACTGATTAAGCCACCAAACATGAAGAATTTTAGACAAACAGTTTTCATAAACTAAATCATCAAATATTCTAAATTAAGCAATTGCCTTATAATCAAACCTTAGACAAAGATATTGCTGTCTTTAATACAAAAATAGTTTAAATGTAGATAAACTGTAGCTTCAACCACTGCCTTTTCTCTATAATATGTGCCAACACACATGTGCAATGTGTTGTAAAACGCGCACGACTCCCTCGCAGGCACTTATCATTCCACGCGGTGATCATTCTTCCGTGCCCCATCAGCTCAATGTCAACGTCAAACCGGAGGCGCTGCACAAACACACACACACGGTACATGTATACCACCCCTCCACCTTATGTGTCGCAGGAAATGGGCATCATAAAGTTCACCCACAAAAACCAACTCCCCAAAAAACCTCCTATCTGTCCGGAACGTACGAATCATCCTCTCACTCACGTCGGAATGCCGTACGCAGGCCCATTTTTGCCCATTTCTGTCAAACTCTGGTCGATCGTGTGGGCATGTGTCTGTAGTGTGAAGTTTTGGACAACGAGAGCACGGGTGCGTACACACGATTGGGTTGGTATTACAAAAAAAAAAAAACAAAAAAAACGGAACTTTCCAAGCATAAATTTGCCCAATGCCGCCGCCGCCGTGGGTGCTTTCTCCTTTTTGGATTAGTTCGAAGCTGGGAAGCTCGAAGCTCTTTTTTTTTGTTAAAGCCTAGATGACGGTGTGTCTACAGAGCGCGACATTCATATCCGGCTCGGTACGACCTTCCCAACGACCTTGCCTTGCCTTGTTCGTTATTAGTATGCGTCCGTTGCACTACGATCGAAATGGAAACGACGGGTGCATCTGGTTTAGTGATTTGTGAGAGGACCGAGCAAAAAACCAAAAATGTGCATGAAAGCGCAAGTAGCAAAGGTAAAAACGATGGATCGACGGGTCTGTATGGGGACTGTTTGAGTGGTTTGAAATTAGATGAAACGATTTCCTGTTTTCCCCAGACCTGTGTGGTACTTTCTCGGTCTAGCTCTCGGGGATCTATTAATCATGCGCTCGCGCGTAGCTATCTATTCGGCTTTTAATTCTTCCCCTTTTTTCCATTCATTTCCATTCACTGGCGATGCAAACCAAGATATTTGCCTTCCATTTTGTTTCTTCTTCTTCTTCTTTTGCTTACACTACTTTCCCCTTCTTCCGTTTCGTTCACAGAATGCCAATACAGGCGCCCCAATGGACAGAGTTTCTCAGCTGTCCCGTTTGCTGCAACGAGTTTGCAGCGAATCTACGCCCACCGATCAGTCTAGGATGCGGCCACACGATCTGCCGCACCTGTCTCGCCACACTCCACCACAGGCAGTGCCCGTTCGATCAGGTATGTACTGTGTCTATATTCTAAGCTGACGTGTAAGAAATTTAAAATGGTTACCAATTTAGTATGAATTTTAAGAGGATTTTTAAAGAAGAATTGAGCCTCGGTGCAGACTTACCGTATGTTGAAAACATCTATCAAATGATACGCTTTACATGGTGCTAAGTAAAGAATGAGGCTGAGTTGTAATATAAAACAAACACGCTCCAAATTTACTTCCTTCCTAAAAGCTTCGAATGAAACCATTACGGCGAATCTTTAAATAGCTTCCATCAATACAAATTTGCTTCCCGTTTCACTTTATAATCTAAACGTACTGAAGTGATGAAAAAAAAACATGATGAAGTGCAAAAAAATGACAAACGTTTTACGATTGAGAAGCAAAAACAGATCAAAAACACACGCACACATCAACACACAGCCAGCATTGGTTCCTTCCACCCGCTCCGGAACACCCCGAATGTGAATAACTCACGTGGAAAAAGTAATCAAATAACGACAAGTCAAGGTTGAAGCACAAAGTAAAACAAATCAACTTGCTTGTTGCAAAGTCAAGCCGCCGTGAAGCGACGACGACAATAACGACGAGCAGGACGAGGCAAGAATCCCCATAGCAAGGAGCAATAAAACTTTATCATCTTCTCCATCCTGAAAGGGACTGCCACATGCGGCAAAAGCTCGTGTATGTGTGTGTGTGCGTTTGATCACAGACCTGTGACACGGTGCGTCCTGGCACGATGCACGTGGCTCGGGAATGGTCGGTGGAAGCGTCTGCTGCGTGATGTCATTCAATATTAAAGTTATGACTCTGCTGCCGTGCCTGATTCCGGATGGCACGGAGAAGCACCCACCGGTTCGGACCCCATGGGGGGAGAGGCCTCTCGGCAAAGAGCACGCAGAGGGATTTAGAACATTAGCTTTTTCCGCACCGTACCTTTGCATGGTTTGCGCTTTTCCCGGGTGTTCCGGGCGTGTGTATTTCGGGACGATCCTTTTTTTCTCGTGCCGTAGCGATCTTCCGCCTGCTAGTTAAAGATTTTATTTGATACGAATGTAAAGAAGGTGGCAAAAGGGTTCATATGCTGGTGATTTTGGAATTTTATTTATTTCCACCAGTTCGTTTCCGTTCCTTTTTGTTGTGTGTGTGGTGGTATAAGTGTGGTGTTTGGTTGCTTCTGGGTTGCGTCGGGTTGCAAGGGTTTTCGGTGCGAACGAACACATATCTATATCGAGAACTTCTTTATGCGAGATCCTTTGACTTTCTTGCTTCACCGGTTGTTTGGGAGAATCAGAAATGTGGAAAGCATCAGTGTTTGGGAATCGGGGCTCTAAATCCTTGCCTGTATCTATTGGCAAGCGTTATCGGCAGACGGATGTATAAAGGATATGAAGAGCTAAAGGTTTGCACCTTTTTTGCGGATGTTCAAATGGAAAGTTAGCACATCGTTCCCGTGCGATGAGATGAATATTGAAGTTGGATCTTTGAAAGCACGTGTGATTGCTTTTTATCCTATAGTGTGCTTAAAAAAGCTGAAGAAAGAGAACTAAACTTTGTATTTGTTCTTGATATGAATTGATATTCATTAATATTCACTGTTATTCATATATATAGATATGAACGTTTAGGTAACGAAATGAGGAACTTGTTGATTAAAATGGACAATAAACACACTTCACGAATGAAGGATGCATAGCGCCGTGTTAAGCGCTTGGTCTTTGGCAAAGCAGGTTGTACGTTCAAATCCAACGTAATCTGCGGGGACGACTCAAGTCAAAAGCAACTTTTACGGTATAATTTCCTTATTGTATGAAGAATGATTTCATCACATTTGGTGTAACAAATCACACATCACGTTATATAATAAATCGAAGTTTTTTCCTATTTGAAAGTGTGTAAAAAAGCCAATAAAAATACAAAATTTGTTCTCTATATCAGGACGTACCTCTGCTGCTTACTGTTTTTCTACATGAAACCAAATCCAAAAAAAAAGACCATAACCGAACTGAGTTGCAGGGAGAAGAGAGATACCATGGGAAATGTTCCAAAAAATAAAAGGCTTCTCTCTTCTACCCTGCTTTCCTGGACCCCACCCTGTATACGGCCGCGCCGTGTAAGCTCCCTAGCACTTCCCACCTTCCCAAACGTGTGTTGTTCTACGTGGCTTCAAAAAATTTCCTCTCTCTAATCTGATTTACAAACATCCGCCACAAAACAACCGACAACCGACCGTTCCCGCGGACTGTGTCTCGTGACACGGCGTCGTTTTCTCTCCCATGCAACCCCCACCCCCCTCTGACAGTGGTCTCCTTTATCGTGTACTCTATGTGCCGACCTGGGGCGAGCTTTTCCCCTTCCCCTTCCACTGGTTCTCTCCCAACCATTGAAGCAGTTGAAAATGAAATTTGTATAAACCCGTCAATAGTATCCCCCGGTTAGTGTGTACACTGGGTGGCAGTGAACACACACACACATAGCTTAGAGAGAGAAAAATAGAAACAAAAATACAACAAAAATGTACAGCCCCCGGAATGGTGGAATATCCAGCACCAGGAATGGTACTAACTGCCGCTCGAAATTCGGCCTCAAGGCGAAGGTATTAAATTTTGATACCTTTTGCGTTGCGCTTCCTTTTTTTTGGTTTGGGTCTTGTGTGTGTGTGTGTATGTGAAGTTCATTTGATATCCTATCAAGTCCCTGCTATCCGGGGGCACATTTCGCCACACCTGCTGCTGCCAACCCTTACCATGGAAGAAAGGGGCTCGAGTGCGTGTGTGCAGTAGCTTTCTGGTAGCGTTACGGATTGACGAGATTGTGTCCTTTTTTTGTTGGTCGATGGTGGTGACTTTCCCGAATGTTCAGGGAGAGGGAGGGAGTGTGGAACCGGTGAACCGGTGTAACACCTTTCTCCCGAGGCCCGTTAGCTGTGCGTGTGTGTTCGCTTAATACCCCGTAGTAAGGGGGAAAAAGGCATCCTTTTTTTCAGCATCCAGCTTTTTTCCACTGCTCCATTCCATCCGTGTTTTCGGCATTGTTTCGATTGGATATGTTTTTTTTGTACCGCCCACCAATCGACAAGCTCTTGTAGTAAGTTGAGCAAATCCTTGCCGAAATACGTTAACCTTTTCCCTCACCCCCTCTACCCACACTGGCATTCGCCAGGAACGCGACCCAACGATGTGGTGAGACAGAAGGTCGATCCTGAACAACACATCCTGCCGGTGTTGGGTGACGGTTTCTATTTAACCGCGCTTTGGTTGTGTAATAAAAAAAATGCGGAGAAGGAAGAAAGGCACGCTGGTGGAGCGCACGGCCACCAAATTGTAGCTATTTATGTAATGCGGCTGAAAAACACGGACGTAAAGGATAAGCGGTTCTTGTCTCTGGTGTGGCGTGTGGGCGGGGAAAGTGCGGAGATTTTCTACTTTACTGTCTGTCCCGAGTCCCCAGTCCCCGGTTGTGGGTGTGTTTATGTTTGTATTATTTAGCATACACGCATCAGAGATCTGATCGCTCTGACGACACCGATGAAGCGTGTCCGTTTTTGGGTTTGTCCTTTTGCGTTAAACTATTTATCTCGTTGCGCGCATGAAATTTTGGCATCAGCGGGAGTTTGAAGAGGGATTAACTTGGTTTTGTCATATTTATTTTTCCTTTCCCGTTTGTGGGGTGAATTTTTAGGATAAAAATCCACTGAAATTTCATTCTTTTCCATCAACTAGATTATGAATTTGCTAAATAAACTGAAACACGTATGTAATGCAATCCTTGTTACTGTGTATGTGTGTGTGGTTATAGCTACAATCAGATAAATGGTAAATTCATGTTCCGTATGCTTTCGCTGGTGCGCTGTTCCTTTTTCCGTTTCGTTCAATCACAATTACGCTTCCGGTGGCGTACTCGACGTGCCTGTACGCCGTTTCGTCGGTGTGTGGTGCATCATAGAAAACAGTTACCCGTGTAGTGTATTACCCATGGTGTGGTGGTACGCTGTTATGACGCGAGATGTATAAAAACAAACACCGCGTAACACGAAGGAAAGGCAGCGCAAGGCAACGATGCTTGGCAAAAATACAAGAAGAAAACAACGGACCAAATGGATTTGTATCGCTTAATATGAATAAGTTTATATTACGTTTATGATTTTCCGCAGCGATGCTTCGCGATGGAGGAAGCGACGGCCACATTGGCTGTAGTGTTGTGTTGTTGTGCTGTGGTACTGCGCAATGTGGTTGTAAGACACATGGGCACACTGTACGAAGGTTTACGATACCGCCGGTACCGATAGCTTGTGGTTACGCGGGCGTTATATGCTGCCAGTAGTTATGCTTCTTACTGCTGCTGTTGCTGCTGCTGCTGCTGCTTTCGTGGCGCAAAGTAATAATAAATACGAAACTCGAGACGTTACGGGAGAAGATTCTTGAACCAACCAGAAGAGTGTTTTGGTTTGGAGTGAGAGCTTTGTGCCTTTTTTTTTCGCTGCCATATTATGTACTGTACTGACAGGGGGAAATATCGTCCTGTACTGTACGCTTTGCTTCACCACGTGCACGGTTGCTGTTGCGCAAAGATAAGCGTTCGATTTAGCCTCCCAATGCCTTTTGCGTGTTGCTGCCCAAGCTGTCTTGGGTGGTGTGTCTGGGAGATTCACGTACACACACGCGTGCGCGAATAAATCCAAATCCTTGTTGAAATGGTACTGGATGTTTGTACGCGATCTGGAAATGGTGAGAGGTGGTGTTTGTTTTCCCCAGCAGAGCGTTTTGTCCCAAATGGATGAAACCGTATTGAGAAGATAAATCGCATCCGTAAGTCGTAAGAACATACGAACATGCTCGCTAACCGAATGGAGGACTAACTGAGGCCGCTTCTGACTGTAAAAGAGGGAGGTTTGTTGCATTCTTCATGGTACTTGAATTGGTAACGGATGTCAACCACTTTTTTGTGCTTTTGTGTGAAGTGCTAAGCACACCACTCACGTGTCAGCAAAGGGGTTTGATTTCCGATATAATAGCATCTATCATGCTTTTTTTTTTAGGGAATGCTCTCATCCATAATGAATGCTTTTGGAAATTCATACGCTTTAAACGACGATACATCCGGATATGTATGCATTAGGAGGTCCTGTGTCCTGTTGGAAAACGATGCTGGATCGGAATCGTTCAGACGATCTGCTGTAATTCCAATTTTATTGAGCATGTTTTATTATGAAGTAGCTAAGTGTCCTTTACGATCGAATGATGTCTTATTGGGAATTTGAAATAGAATGTAGAAGTTTGAAATCCTAAGTAGTGATGTGCTTTCTGAAGTGCACCCAAGGTTCAGAACCCATTCCGGTTATTATTAGTTCCGTAGTTGGTTGGAATCGTCCAGAGACAGTCTTCAAGAGTCGTCTAAAACTATTCGGCTCCGACCGGTTACGACTCTGGAAGTCTTCGGATCCGACAGACTCACACGCTGAACGACTTTGACTCCTGTCGACTCTGACTCTGGACGACCACGAATCGGCATAATTCCAATTCCAGGATACTTAAACTCCGGAAGATTCCGACTCCGGATGATTCCATCTCCGGAAGACTCCGACTTCAGATGACTTTCAATCCGGAAGACTCCGACTCCGGATCACTCCATATCATCAATACTTACCTCAGACTTGTAGGAACTTTATCCATTGAATTCAAATTGTATCTAATTCTTTCTTTTCTTGCTTTCTCTCTCGTTTCTCTCGCACAGACTGTTATTTCGACTGATTTAGATTATCTACCGATTAATAATGCATTACTGCAGTTGGTCAGTACACCAGGAGCTTCGTCCGCACTGGCATACGGTACGAAAGGCGGAGCAGCAGCAGGAGGAGGTGGAGGAGGCAGTGGGACAGGTAGTGCCAACAATTCTACCAACAATGGTAGCACTGCATCACCGGGAGGAGGAAGCTCGCAGGGCGCTGTTTGCGGGAGCAATAGCAGCGCAAGCAGCAGCAGCTGTAGTAGTAGCAGCAGCAGCAGTAGCAGTAGCAGCAGTAGCAGTAGCAGCAGTAGTAGTAGTGCCAGCAGCGATGGTAATAAAACCAACAGCAGCAACAGCTCGACTTCTTCCTCCGGTGGTGTAAACGCTCCGACCGGCGCCAATGCGTCCGCCGGCATCATCGCCGACCCCGACCTCAACTCGACGAGCGTCCAGAGCCTCAGCCCCGAGAACCTGCAGTACTACAAATCAGCCAAGGGATGCATCGAGGAGCTGGCGCTCTACCTGAAGCCCTGCCCGTCTGCCGGCAGCGGCTCGGTGGCGGGCGGGAGCGGCAACGTCGGCGGAGGCTCTTCGGGGCCCTCGGGCGCCAACCTGCTGTCGCGGCAGATGCAGCGCAAGCTGGTGATACTGGTCAACTGTCAGCTGATCGAGGACGAGGGCCGGGCCCGGTCGCTCCGTGCCGCACGCTCGCTCGGCGAGCGCACGGTCATGGAGCTGATCCTGCACCATCAGAACCCGCAGCAGCTCAGCACGAACCTGTGGGCGGCGGTGCGGGCCCGCGGCTGCCAGTTTCTCGGGCCGGCCATGCAGGAGGAGGTGCTGAAGCTGGTGCTGCTAGCGCTCGAGGACGGGTCGGCCCTGTCGCGCAAGGTGCTGGTAATGTTTGTGGTGCAGCGGCTCGAGCCGCACTTTTCCCAGGCGTCCAAAACGAGCATCGGCCACGTGGTGCAGCTGCTGTACCGGGCGAGCTGCTTTAAGGTGTCGAAGCGCGAGGGCGACTCGTCGCTGATGCAGCTGAAGGAGGAGTTCCGCACGTACGAGGCGCTGCGCCGCGAGCACGACGCCCAGATCGTGCAGATCGCGACGGAGGCCGGGCTGCGCATTGCGCCGGACCAGTGGTCGTCGCTGCTGTACGGCGACACGGCACACAAGTCGCACATGCAAAGCATCAACGACAAGCTGCAGACGCCGCAGTCGTTCGTGCAGTCGGTGCAGGAGCTGATCATCGCGCTGCAGCGCACGGGCGATCCGGCTAACCTGTCCGGGTTGCGGGTACAGCTGAAGCATCTGGCCGCGATCGATTACAACAGCGAGAACCTCGTGCCGAGCTGGGCAGAGTGTGCGGCCGCGCTGCAGGCAGTGAAGCGGGTCGTCGCCGGGCTGGTGGACTTTGTGCAGCACCATGGCAATCGGAAGCTGCAGGAGGCGGGCCATCTGGCGCACAACCGCAACTACAAGATCAGCCTGTGCCGGGATCTGAACAACCGGGGCACGTGTCCGCGCGGCCCGAATTGCACGTTTGCCCATTCGGACGAGGAGCTGGAGAAGTATCGGACGAAGCTGCGCAAGAGCCACGGCAGCAGCAGCAGCGCGACGGCCAGTCTGCGGATGGTACCGAATGGTAAAGACCATCATTCGAGTGGCACTGGGGGAGGAGGTGGAGATAGAGATAGAGGTGGTGGAGGAGGAGCAGGCCAGACGGGAGGGGCAAGTCGTGCGCGTTCGACGGTGGACTATCACGGACACTCGGGAGGTAGCGGCAGTAATGGGGATGGTGCGAGTGGAAACATGCATCAAAGCTCGTCCTCCTCGCACGGTTACCATTCATCCGGAGAGGAAGCATCGTCGCCAGTGCGCTATCACAAGACATCACCCGCCAGTGGTGGAGGAGGAGGTAACAGAGACAGTGCAGGAAGTCAACATGGCCATCGAATGATGGATAAACCACACGGTGCAAGCGGCAGCGTCGGCTTGGGAGCAGCAGCCAGTGGTGGTGCTAATGGGGCTGGAGGTCCTCACCCATCCGGATCCTTCAGTGGAGGAGGCTCGATGTCAATGAATGGAGGAGGCCGTGGAGGCTACTCTGTTGGTGGGGGTAGTACGACAGCCGGACACTATCCACATGCTGCTGGTAATGGCGGTGGCTACTCTAATCGTGGACCGCCCCATCATTCCAACAGTGGTCCCGGTGGTGGAGCTGGTCCTTCCTCACAGGGTGGTGGAATGCAGCACAATTCACCCCAGGCGATGAGATTCCGTCCTCCACCACACATGGGTCCGGGGGCAGGAGGAGCTAGTGCCAACGGTGGCGGCAACTATCACCCCGGTGGACCGGGCGGCCCAGTACCACCGACTCATCCCGGCATGCATCACGATGGCGCTGCTAATGGAAGTCATCACGCGGGTGGTTATCCGCCTTCCGGACAGCCAGGAGGCGCAGGACACGGCCCTGGCGGGCATCAGATGGAACCGCACCACCACCATCATAGCCCGTTGCCGAACTCGCTGCACCATCCTCCGTACTTCGGTCCGGGTGAGTATCCGGAGGGTGGTAAACATGGCGTGGAGCATGGACCCCAGCACGGTCCGCCACATCACCACGGCCATAACCATCCTGCGCAGTCACGACGGCCCCCGCCGAACTATGCCGGCTCGGATAATTTCGCCAGTCCGCCCCACCACCATCACCTGGGCGGGGGACAACACCACGGGAAGGTGGGCCCCGTCAACCATCAGCAGCAGCCCGGTGGTGGCAGCTATGGAATCGGAGGACATGGAGGGCCAGCACCCCTCCATCCTTCCACCGGTGCAGCACCATACGGGCCTGGTGGAAGTCCCAAAAATGGACACTCCAATGCAAGCGGCCCAATGGGCTCGAAGTATATGGGCGGAATGCAGCACCAGGGGGGACAGCAGCAGAACTATCATCATCAAAAGCTGGGCCCGCAGGGGCGTGACTTCAAGGAGAAGCAGCATCAGCAGAGCAATCGGGGACCGCATCTGGTACCGTCGCAGCATGGCCATGGAATGCCACCGCCGATACCGCCGTCCGCCGCCGGCCCACCGTACTCGGGCGGACGTAATGGGCCGCTTCCACCGCCCCCGTATCTATCTTCCCCAGGGCTGCCCGGAATGGGTGGCCCGGAAACGGTGGGCAAAAGTTCTCCCGGGCAGGTGGCACCGCCAGCACCACCACACCACAATGGCTACAACGGGTCTCAGCCGGGCTATCAGCACAATCACGCGCCGCCCCATCACCACCATCCGCATCACCATCTGCATCACGGGCCGCCTGGAGCGTATCAACCGTCGTCGCGCCCGTCCGTCGGTGGTGAGCCACCGGCCGGCTACCTGGCCAAGACGTTCTTCGACACACTCGGCACGGTGGCGGGCAGTGGTACGAAGAAATCGTACAACCAGCAGCTGATGAACCAACATCTGAACGATATCGGCATGCCGAACCCGGCCCTCGCCACCAGCAAGGACATGTTCATCCGGTCCGATTCGCTGCTAGCGGACGATGATGCACTGATCGTGGCGGAGCAGGAGTGTAACAATGCCGCCCCGTACGGGCCGATCTCGCGCATGAACCCGATCGGTACGGAACGCATCGACTTGGGGCTGACGCCGCGAGGGCACCCGAGGGGTCACCAGCAGCAGCGGGCTGGTCTGTGGTCCACTACGTCTTCCTCCTCGCTTGGCGACAATCCTTCGCCGACCGGCGGCGGAACCGGTAGCTCGTCCGCCTCCTCGCCGTTCTACCCTGGCAGTGGCACTCCGTCGATGCCGCAAAACCATAAGCATTCGATGCAGCAACCGTCGTCACACCTTCCATATCATGTACACCACCACCACCACCAGCAGCAGCAGCAGCATCAACATCCGCACCATCCATCATCTTCCTCCGCCGCCACTGCCGTGTTGGCGAAGATGGCGCCCGAACCGAACAACAACACACTGGACTTTGATCTGTTGCGCGCGAATAAGAAGACGCTAGAGTACGATCCGGCCGGCGGCATGGCCGATTGCTGCGACCCAGTCGCAGCAACGTCCGGCAATGGTAACAACAGTGGCTGTGTAGAGCAGGATTTCCTGCTACAATCATTGGTTTCGCAGGGTGGGCTTACCGGGGGCCATTACGGGCAGCAGCAGCAGCAGCAGCCGCCGCCGCAACACTACCACTCCGTGATGACCAACTCGGTGATGATGATGACGGAGCGAAGCGATTCTCCCCAACAGCAGCATGCTCAACAGCAGCACCTGCTGGCGAAGGCGGGAGATCGATGCAATGGAGGAAGTTTGGGTGAACGGTTGACTGGCAGTGCTGGATCAGCACTATCGCCCGCCGAAGATCAGCGCAAGCTGAACGATCTTAAGGTACATTTGTAATTTTTCGTCCGTCCTTTGCGTAATAAATTTAATCATTTTGGTTGGCATTCCTCCCTATCTAGAGTCCGCAGTCATCGCTATCGGGCATACAATCGCCCGGCATGATCATGTCGGTGACATCGGAGTCTTCCGTCTGCACGACACCGCCGATGGTAGTAGGCGGCACCGGCGGTCCTAATGGCGGCACGTCCATGTGGAACAATCTGCTGGAGCTGTCCAGCTTCAAATCGTCGCCAGACGACACGCACGATCAGGACGCGAGCTGCAACGCGAACGGGCGCAGCAACGGCACGGCCGGTTACCCCGGGCTGCCGTTCGCGTCGGCTGCTTCCACCTTTATACGCTCGTCCGAGCACTACAAGCTGCCGAAAATGCTGATCGACTCGGGCAGCGGCCAACAGCAAGGTTTCCTGGGCCAGCCAGGCAAGGGTGCGGCACCGGGGGCTAGCGATACGCTCGGCGATGTTGCCCGCTATCACGAACTGATCACTAGCAGCCAGCCGGCATCGCCAAGCTGCTTGAGCGACCGTGTGGCTAGCGATGATCAACGCAAAATGAACACTTTCAAAGAACTGAACGACCTAAGGGTGAGTTGTTTTTTCTCCAGCTCCAGCTCCAGTAGTTTTCTCCTTTGATAGTTTGTGGTCAACGAAATGGGCCCGCTAAAACATTCATTTTATTAAATATCTTTTTTTTAATTCAAGATTCAATCATCTTCCGTGGCGGGTATTACGTCCTCGGCAATTCTGACCTCCGTGACGGCCTCATCGTCCCCGTCGGTCGTATCGTCTGCCGGTGGCTCCGATGGAGGCGTATCGCTTCACGTCGACCAGTCGGCTGCATCGCTGTGGAACAATCTGCTCGAGCTGCCCAGCCTCAAACCGATGTCGGGCGTCGTCGGGCTGGATCAGGCCGGCGCTAACGATCCGCTGCTGAGCAGCCTCAACACCAGCAAGGGTAGCAGCTGCGAGGATGCGTACGACATTGCGGACGATATGCGCGAGCTGGAGCAGCGCCTCAAGTCGGTGATCGACGAGAATGGCATATAACACAGGGAGCTGGCGGGAATGCGGCTAGTGGCAGCAATAGTGGCGGCCGCCCAAGCCAGACCATATCTGTAGGATACAATCCAATACTGTCTGCGTGTGTGTTTGGGGGGAGTGGGTTTGTTTGTTTTTTTTTTAATGCTAATGACGAATCAATTGCGGATTTGAGACGTTCGGACGTCGAACGTTGCCAACCCCCTTTTTTAGTGTAAGTTACATCAGTTCAGTTTGTTTCACAACTCGTTCTTTCTCCATCTCTCCTTACTCGCTAAAAAGAGAGAGAGAGAGAGAGAGAGATTTACGGCGAAAGTTGCCGTATCTATACTAGGAGCCTCCTGTGGGGGAGAGCATTAGCTGCCGCGATAGGCTTTGCTTAAAGAAATTTTGTTCCGTTGTATTTTTACATGTTGCAAAACCGATTGAAAAGCGATCAGTTCGAGCTGGCGAGAAATGAGTTTGGTTCTTCTTTTTTTCCCCCGTGTAGTTTTTGCTAAGAAATGTGTTTAAACATTTTGCTTTTTGGTTAATGTTTAATTCCTGCATAGAAAGGGTCATGGACTGATCTGTGAATAACGTTAATTTAGAATCGGTTAAGGTAATCCGCTTTTTTATGATTATTGTTGTGTGCTAGTTTCGATAGAGAAAGACAATTTGGACGAAGGGAAAAGGATTAATGAAACTGTGCTCCGATATTGAATTGCCAAGATGGACTGGCACGTTTGTGAAATGCCTTAAATACGTTAAAAAGAATGCGTTGCTGAACAGAGGTTTTTTTTGTCTTGTTTTCCTTTCTACTCTGCTTTAAAACATAATCCCCAATCGCTCAACGGTGAAGACACTAGTAGTCCTTTGTTTAATTAATGGAAATAGTTTATCGTGTTATTACTAATATCTGTTTCCTATTTCCAAACGGGATGGGGTGGAGGCACCGAACAGTGAGTACTACATTGTTCAACATGCGTTCACGCGTTAGCAGTCTTTTTCTAGCTCAATTTACACGCAATATATGCTTAACCATGCGTGCTCCGGGAATTCAGGCTATTAGTGAGGATATAATTTTAACGACACGCTAGCTCCCAACGACCCTGTTTGCGAGCGAACGATTGTTCTGTGAAGGGATACTACACTGTCCCTGCTCTAGATAATGTTACTAGGTGATTAACACACAAGCACAGTTAAAACTTGTTTTTCTTCTTCTTCTTTTTGATCGCTTATAAAGCTTTTTAGACCGTAGTAGAATGCTTGGGTAACAGTTTACAAATTTTATCATTGTTTGTTTGTTTTCTTTTTAAATATTATATATGTATTACATACCGTAGCATCATGAACACATTAATCGTTATATGGATTACACACAGTTATTGAGTGACGAGTTGCGTTGAAAGCGCTTGCTTTTGATTTTAGAAAAAGCAAAGCTATGTTTTAAGATGTTACAACTACATTAGTAATTTTAGCATACATTTTCCCCATTGCTCAGCACGGTAAGAGAGAAGGAGGGCGAGAAATTAAAGAGAAAACGAGTAATTGATTTTACAATGCGGAGCTATACAATACTCTAAACTTTCGTTCCGACTGCCCGTGATTAGTAGTGCCCCGATGCCCCCTCCAAATACATCTACTGACATCTACTGTTTTCATTGCCGACAAGGAACAGTACTAGCACTTATGTTTGCAAATAAGTTACTCTTACCCGCGCAGCATATATCCGTTTGCAGCGTTGAGAATTGTTGTTACCCCAACACGTGTGCGACGGCGTGAAGCAGCCACCTAGCTTAATTGTATCCGAGGTCACACTTTCATTCGACGAAATGATACTAGTTACACTAGCAAAAAAGTGAAGAATGAAAATCACACATAAATGCTCTTATACGAATGTACAGTGTAGCAAATTGGAACCCACTTTGACAGTAACGATGGTGCGGGATTGATTGTGTGAGTGTGATTTACAGTTAATAGTCCAATTTAAACACCGGCAACCGGTGTGCGAGATACTCTCCGGAACTCGTTTATGCGCGCAAGGCAGCCCGCGCTTGTTCATTAGAGTATGTTGTATATTCTAGTAAAAAAAAACAAAGTCACAAACCACACGTGCATATACACCTTAGACAGAAGACAAACAGACTATTAAGATGCTACGCTAAACAAAAACACAAAACACATGCAAACGTACTCTAGTGGATAGGGAATGATCGATTTTTCAGTTCCTGATCTTTTGTGGTTTTACACAAAAAGAACGTGCAGGAGGATGAGAAAAAAGGAGTAGTAAAATGCTGTAAAATTAGTAGCGAAATTATTATTACCACTTACCCGTAAATGCCGAGCTGCCCATCGGCTCGGACTGTTCGCGCTCGGAACGTTAACAAACAAACAGACTTGGCGGTTTGCATCCATGCACTCTAACCGCTCCAATGCTCGCAAATGGTGGTGTTTTCATACTCGCGAGTCTAGCAAATGAAGGACAGAGGGAGGGATAGGACAGTTTCGTGCCAGGGAGGAGGCCATTTGTTTACGATGTAAACTGGAATGACGGTTAGCCGGAAGCTCATACACACAGACACATTCTCGCAGAAGCGCGTGTTGTGCCAGCGTGGTTCGATGATGCTATTTGCCATCAATTTGGCACAAATGTATCGTGTAATTTTATTAGCATCCGATGTTATTCTGCATATATACAATAGGTAGCTTATTTTGTTTCCGCTCAGCAAAGTGACGTTGGTGAAGATCACACTAGCGAGCAGATTGTTTTAACTAATGTACTAACTATATAACCGCCTCTTTGTTACTTTGCGCTACGTATGCAAACCCTTTCCCCAAACCCTGTTGATAAGTTATATCCCCTGTGCGCTTTTGGGTGGAACTGTTTGCTGTTTGGAAAGAAGTTTAACCATTTATACCACAAGTTTGCCAACTGCGCTTACCCCTGGGACAGCTTTTCAGTCACAGACGCTTTTCACGGGCGCGTGCAGCAGTCAAGGCAAGAATAATTGTACTCGTTTTTCTTTATTTCCTTTCTTAAACCCAATGGGTTGTTGGTGAATGGTATACATTTTGTAAAAATATTCTATTTATTTCGTAGGAAACGATTCTGCGTTTGAGAAACGTTCACACATTTTTATCCTCGACTGAACAAAAGAAAACCACGAAAGTGAGTGAGCGAAGAGTTCAGTTCCTCGGGAACACGATGCACACACCGTTTGTTTGTCCGAAATAGCGAGAAGAATTTTGCAAAATGCAAAACAAACAGAGTGGTCAGGATGCGGAACCAGAACATTTGTTAAGATTTCTCGACACTCGGAAGTTTTTCGTTTGAAAAAAAAAAAAGAAATCAAGAACATGATTGTGTAACCACACTACTGTGTATTACGATAAACTAAGTGAATCAATTTAATGATTCCCATCGCTTCGCCGCCAATCACGCCAAGAAGGAGGGACGAGGATAATCAATGATGAGATTCTGTGTTAGGCTTGCAATATTGTCTAGTGAGTATGCGTAGCGAAAGAACGCGTTAGCGAAATTTGCTCCGTTAATTTTGGAAGAACTGTGGTAAGACGGGGAAACATTAATGGCGAAGCACCACTAGTAGTAGTAGTCGTAGTAGTAGCATAATAGTAGCAAGCTTTTACAAGCCATTGGAACAAAACGTTGATGATTGAAAGATGTTACACATGAAAGACAGCCAATCGAGATGGAGGGAAAATTAATCATTTCCTCTACTAGCTAATACGACGGGTAACGGTGCGAGCTAGCAAGATAGTAAAACCAGCAAAGCAAACATATGCAAAACAGCAAATCACAACTATACACTTGAAGAAGAGGAAAACAAACACTAAACAAATCGAAACAAACACAAAGCGAATGATGTGTGTGACTAATGAGTCCAATTTGTAGTTCATAAAGGTCACAAAGCAAAGCAACAGTAACAACAAAACGAAAACACACAGAGACACACATAATTAGCATCATTTATACATTGGTATATCCTTCCCCCTCCCAACTTCTATACACGGCGACATACAAAAGTGCATAAAGGATGGATGAGATGGATGAAACAGAGTTAACATTTAATATATATATGAAGAAAAAAAAAACAAGGATATATACATACCTATAAACATATATTTGAAACAAAAAAAAGTATATATATATATTTTTAATATTCGGAAGTTAAGCAGAAGAGAGACATATATAGAATCTGAACGAGATGGCTATTAACGTATTATATGTACAACCAGAACGGTGGATAAACAAACAAACAAACAAAAAAACAATGAAATGAAACAACTAGGTAAATGGAAGCAATAGACAAAACAACTCTTAACAAAAAAAAAACAATACAAGATGAAACAAAATAACAACACAAAAAACAAACAAAACACGTTTTCCCATTGGGTTTCTGCGCACGCGATCGCGGGCATGATCACGAAAAGACAAACCACAAAGCAACCCGAAGAAAAACACGATCAATCACACGGTGAGAAGAGAAAAAATCGATTCAAAAGAGCTGGCGTAAGTGTTTTGTTTTGCCATTTATTTACTGCCTCTTGTATTTGTACTTCAATTTGATTATCCTGTTCGACTTTGCTGCTAAATTTAACGTTCTTTATCATACTTTCGGTGCCCATTTTATAGCGTTTGTCTGTCTGTTTTTGTTTGTTCTGTTTTGTGCTTCTTATATTGTTTTTGAGTTCTGCAGCGGGTAACCAAAAGGGGGTAGAATTAGTGTGTAGCGATGCATAGCAAAAGCCTATAGTTTTCTAACCATTACTGGTCCCCTTTTGAGCGACAGTAGAGGATGAGTAGGAAGGAGAAGCAGTGTCGATAGAGTGAAATGACGACGACGAAGACAAGATAGTGAAGAAAAAATGAAATTATGTTATTAGCTCTTAAAGACGCTTTTTTATATATATTATATGATATCTTTTCCCATATTTCACACACTCTGTCACTAGCGATTATTAGCGTGTTACAGGTTCGTTTGAGCATGATAGGAAAGGTGGGAATTTAAAGCTGCGTTTTACGCAGCCCGTTTAGGCGCGATGCGTTGATGAACGTCGAACGTTCGGTTTTTTTTGTTTGTTCTTTCTCCTTCCTATAAACTATTATACTATTATAATAACAGCGCTTAAACATAAACCCCTTTTTCCCAATCATTACACAGTGTGAATGTGTGTGTTGTAGCTCAAAAACCACCACCCGGAATAGGAATTTAATACAATTTTTAGCGTTTAGTGTAGTTGATCTTTTTCGCGTTGATTGTTGATCGATATTTTATTATTATTATTATCATTATTTTACTTACACCACTCGTTTCGTCGTACGCCACCAATGCGCTCTCAAGCGCAAAACCTCTCGCCCACCAGCGCAATTCTTCTATTTTATTACTGCTTACTACTGCTAAGCGATTTGTTCTGTTGTGACCTTTCCTCTTATACTCTGTGTTCCTTTAAACGAACTGTTTAACTTATTTACACACCCAACACCCATTTTCGTATGATATCTTCGCTTGGACCCCCATTTCGGTATTGTTTCGTTTGTGCAACGGTTTCGCAAATGGTATGAACTATATATGTGTATAAGCAAAAGGGATAGATAGATATCGTTTCGTATACTAACTGGGTTTAAAGATTAAAACACACACACACACATATGCAGATACATTTTTTCCTCCAAATACTTGCTTCCGTTTGTTTTTAACTTAGGCGGCAGAGTTAGGCAATGCATCGCTAATAATCATTCAATTGTTGCGTTATAAAAATCACCAATCGAAGGGGAAATTGTAATGGGGTTAGCAGAGATGGTTCGATTGGTAACAGCAGCGTGTGGCGAGAAGTATTTAGCAAAGCGTTTAAAAATACCGTACCAAGTTAAACTGACCCGATCGGAAATACAAGAGTTACTAGCGTTGAAATTAAGCTCCATTCTTTTTTTCTGTTTTTACTTTGTTGTTATTTCGTTTAGTTTCCTTTATTTTCTTCTCCTCGCTTTCGTTTATTATAATATCACATAGTTTATTTTGCAGTTATGCTTTGAATAATTTCTTTTTCATTATTATCTATTTCCTTTGTTTATTATTAACTTTTTCCTTTTGTTTTCTTTTTCAGTTGTCTTCGTGCTCTAACGGCAAATAAGGCTAGCTACCAGCTCAAACAGAAAACGGAAGGGTTGTAGTGTGGTTAATTGCGCATTTAACAACTATCAAACAAACCATTACATCGTGGAAAAGTGTGACTAAACTAAACTTCATTCTAGTATAACTAAAAACCATATAAAAAAAATCGGCACGCCAGCATATGGCGCTGTAACTGGCTAGCGATTTACTACTTATTCCATTTACATCATCATTATTCATTCGTATCGAATAGAGTAAAAGCAACAAAAAAACCGACCGAATAGTGTTATCAATGTTGAACTACCAGTCGGCAATCTTAGAAGTAGGAGTTAGATAACGTAAAAACAAAAAAAAGAAAGCGTAAACTTTGTTAATGAAGTAAAATCAACTAAAGAGAAAGCAAAATAACTGGCCGCACACGTGTACGATTTAAAAAGAACAAAATCTGATGTGAAAATGATTAAGAAAAATATAAACTAAATAAGAATAGCTACCCCATTAAACTGCATGAGAGTGTAAATTGTGGTAACTTTAACAGAAAATAGTGTGCATAGCTTAAACCTTAAACAACATCCCCCCCACCCGTTGGTTTGTTAACAATTTTTGCCCGCAATGCCAGTGCCATAATAGGTGAAAGTGTGCGGAGCATTTGACCAACCACCTGTGTGTGCGCGCCTCTAAGCTGTGTAAACGAGGCGCAGTAGTATAGACGTAAAAAGGAAGGGCAGCCACGAACAATCTATATCATCTTATACAGTGTTTAGATAGCGAGAGCGAGCATATTAGGGCCGGCGGAACTCCATTTGGCGGAACTCATTAGGAAGGGTTAGGAAGCTCGAACCTTGCAACAATTAGACCAATTCAGAGCGTTTGGTTAGTTTGCCTTTTTGAGTTGCTCCCAGTTTCCTTGCAAAAAAGACAACAATAACATCGTTTTTCTTTTTCGCTGCGTATCGGGGAATAAGAAAAAAAGCACTTGGACAGAAAGCAGCACTAAAAAAACACAGACGACTATTAGCACAGGCCCGGTTTGCGATTTTGTCTTTTGCTAGTGAGGAGTTCACTTCGTTTGCTACTAGAGTAAAAGTGCCTTTTTAAGAGAAAAAAAAACAATACTTGTAGTTAACTTTCATGTGTATTCGCTATATATGCAGAGCCTGTTCAAGAGCAACTTAAAGAAGGAAACAAACAAAACAACAACTAATAATCATCATTTATACACTCTCTTACACAATGCCGTACACAGCGTTAAAAAAACTAATACCAACATGTTAATGATCATCTAACGGATCGTGTTTACGTTTAAATCCACTCTTAGCAGTAAACAAAAGCAGCACTACTACACTGCTAAACCGAACCGATCGTATCGTAGATTCTTCCCCCAGCTGCGCCCATTTACACGCTTTATCACTAGAAGCTCTCGATGCGCCGTTTGTTAGGGATGTTATTATTGCACTGTTGCTACGGTTTGATACTTACCCGCAAGTTTTGCCCTGTTCTTAGAAGCATTTGTTAGCGCGTTTTAAAGCTGTTTGTGCTGTTTGAGTTGTTACCTAGCGATAGAAGAAGAAGAAGAGGAAGAAGATGTTTGCGTCGCCGTTCAGACGAGTTCCTACGAAAAAAATGCTGTATAGCACTGTCTGCGTCTGTCCCGGTGTGCTGTTCGATTCTCCGATATGTACCAGCCAAAAGGAAAAAAACGGTTCATCTCTACATTAATATCAACATATTAATATATCCTACGGAGCCCCGAGTTGCCCGCACAAACAAAAAAAAGAAACCGAATAACCGAACCAAATCTACAAAACCTTAACAGAAACATTGTTTGCGTTGGCGCGCGTGGCGCAACGTTTTGCCATTGGTGTGCAAATGCAATTGCAAACGGATGGCGCAAACAGGCCGCACGCCCAGCACACACTTATTTCCTTCGAACTTGTGATGTGAAATTTAGAGTTAACATTCGTTCATCCTCCAGTTTTAATGGAAGGTGAGCATCATACTTTATATAAGTCTCGGTGGGTGTGGTGTAGCGTTTATTGTACTTTCAGTGCGAAGCGATCCAGCGAAGGGAATGGTGGTAGCAGTTAGCAGGCGTAGCAAATAAACAAAAACACAGAAACACTCTGATTAAATGCTATCATATTAGAGATATAGAGTGCTAAACTATCCACTAAATAAGTCTACACCCAACGTTATCAATCAATCAAGAATGCTACAACTGCAAGGGCTCGGTGCATTAAATCATAATCCACAATAAACAGTGCAAACACCTTCCCACTTCGAATCAAATCCAGCCAATCCAGCCCATTCATCCCTAAGTTGCTGTAGCAACGGACTAGCAACACTTGACCACTTCAAGCGATGGGACAGAAAGCCACTCGCTGAACACATGGAGATACGTTGGGCGTTGGAATATGGAATGGATTCACATTAACCGTAAAAGTAAAAGCCATTGAGAGCATTAAACAGAAGAAGAAGAAGAAGCGACTCCACTGGATCGCTGTATCAAGCTACTATAAACTTATACATATACTTAGCTAATGCATAATGGTAACGATTAAGTCCACCTCACAATGGTAACTCAAGTAGCAATAGCAAAACCAAGTACATTTACGTCAAACTACGTGAACAAGATAAGCAGCAGGTAGAAAGTAAATGATTTCGTAACGAAATCTGTTTAACGAAAAGTGGAGTAAAATAACAAGAAATAGAACAAAAGTAAATATAAAAGTAATCCAACGGTAAATAAAAGATGAATAGAAGAAAAGGAAGAGGTAAAAGAAGCATAAAATGTTATCATAACGCCACGCGACCCTTCACGCCATCACCACAACACTACCCAGCGCGTGGGGGGGGGGGATAAATCCGAATGCCGAAGAGAAGAAGAAGAAGAAGAAGAAGAAGAAGAAATAAACATTAGTTAACATTTTTACAGTTTCTCCGGCTATTTTGTATACACAAAGGGAACGTTGATATGAATGTGGAAATAAAACAAAACAAAAATCGTACATATATAACGCAATATACATACATAAATGCATATAATAAATGTGAACAGATGAAGAAAGCAAACAGAAGTAACAGGAGAAAATTGTAGCTAAAACAACAACAAAATTGCGTTCACACTGCAACTAACATCAAAGGTAAAAGAAATGGTTTATGAAAAATAAACGAAAAGGTGTAATCGTATGCAGAGCGATGTTTTCCTGTTTTGCAAGCAAATAAACATACAAAAAACAAAGGAAAATGCAAATCAGAACAGCATAAACGAATAGAAAAGCGAATAAATAATGGAATGAAAAGAGAATAAAACAAAACTACATCAACAAGCACACACACACACACACTAATGCAAAGACGCAAAACATTAACAGCAGAAAAGTGGAACAGTAAAACAGAAAAGGCAAAAACAAAACCACTAAATCAATATTTATCATATTTACATTTTTAAGCTTAAACATTTACAAAAGTGTGAACATATTTAGTGGGAGGAAAACTAATCAAGAAAACGGAGAGGAGGAGGAAGAAGAAGAAAAGGCGAGTTAAAAACGTGTAACCGTAACATAATGAACACTGTTGTATAGTATAAACTTGTAAACGCCTCTAAGCATGCCATGGTTTTCCATGTTTCCTTCCACCTGTTCGTTGTTCCCCTCAATGCTATATACTTAATTCTCTCAAGCTAAAATCAAATTTAAAGAAGAACAAATCTTTCCAACTAAAAAAAAGTTAAACATAAACTAAAACACAATTTAATGAAATGAACTTATTACACTGCTGAAAAGGGAGCAGAAGGGAGGGAGAAGTAATCAGGAAGTAGATGATGAAAGCAAGCAATTTCTCATTTTTATATTTACCTTCTTCTTTAAAACAAAGCAAAACTGAAACATTAAACTAAATAGTAAGTGTTTGTTGAATTAATCTTTAAACTGTTTCTTTGTGCGTTTGTCAAGTGAAGAAAGGGGGAGAAAGCTGTATGCTCCTATACTGATATTAAAAACAAATGGAAACAACTAGAAAAAAATGGAGAATGGAAAAGAGAAAAGTGAAACAACTGTTCCGTTACTGTTATAAAGTGGGGGAAAAAACACTAAAATATCAAAACGATAACCAAACATATGGCGTTTAGCAACTAAACTGACAAAAAACAAAAGCAGAAGCAAAAACCATACAAAACAAAACTCAACTAACATAACAATTCTAGCCTCGAACATATTATAGGTGTTTTTGGTAAACATTTTTTGAACACTAATGCTAAAGCCGAAGGACTTAAAGTAAAACGAGTAATTATAGTAAAGTAAACGATAATGTTAAAATGGCTACATCAGATTTTAAACCAGTGGCGGCGTACGAAATGCATTTGTCCAGTGCAGTGAGGGAGAAATGGGGGGTTAAATATTAACAGATCGCAAACATTTTTGAACTTATAAAAATAAGTTAAAGTGTTTCACGATAAAAAAAAAACAAGGAGCGGATTTAGAAAGGAAACAACAGATTTGCCGATTTGTGCGCTAGCCCCGTAGCGTGAGCGTATATCACTTAAGCTTGTTAATTTGTACGAGAGAAGAGATTTAAAGCATGCACCGATTTCGTTAAAATCGATTCATTAGATTGTTGCACGTGTTTGTTTTAGAAAAGAAGCAAAAAATTGTTTATATTTTCTCTCGTTTCCGTACTGTTTAACCTTTGGTCATTTAGTCTGGAACAATGCAACCACATAATGCTATTTGGGAAGTTAGAACATTAGTTTAGGGTGAAGAATTATACCTAAAGCTCCTCGTAGTTTGCTCGCTTGCGGGAGAATAAAAACAAAGAGTAAACTAACGTAAAAACGTAATCGGCGAGTGCGAGGCGGTGCGAAAACAAATTAAAAACAGGAAATGAAAACGGTGAAGAAAGATGAATGGAAGCATTTGTTTTAAAAATGCGTGTAACATTTGTGTACTTTTACTGAAAGATTATTGTACTTTATTGCTGAATTTAGGCACGAGCGGGAGCGGAAGCGTGAACATGACGCAAAACACAAGATGGTAGCAAACAACAACAGTACTTAGCGTGTACCCCGGACGCACACGTGTTTCGGACGTTGCTGCGCATTCCGTTGCCAGGGACAACGGGCGATCAGGGCGGTTAGAGTTTTGATCTAACGCGTATGATTCATTCACTTAGCGCCATCTGGTGGGAAACGATAGAACCGATACACGATGCGCGATAGTTTGCAAGTACCACTTTGAATTTAAGGTTAAGTTTTGTTAGCACAGAAACAGAAGTTGTACTACGTTCTGTTTTCCGCGAAACATATGGTTGCAACACTTTAAAAAGAAGGTGAAATATACAGCGCAATTGAAAATCGGTTCACAGGTGTCGCTTTAAAACGGGGGAAAAAACAATCAAAACATAGACAAATGAAAACGAAAGGTAGAGGAATTTTGCCAGCATCAATAGCGTTACATTTTAGAACCTTTAATAAATGTAGCTCAACAATCACTATTTCCAACCACTAGCAAACAGGCAACAACAAAGAAACGAATTGTAGTAATACAGAGAAGGTGTCAAACGAAACACAGTGCGATCAGTGTAGAACCGATTTTAATGCGCCTTTAGTTAGTTAGTTTGTTTTTACTTTCTCTTCTTAATTGTTTGTTTTCAATTTCAATCGCTATTAAGCCAACATGTATCGTTAAGTGAGTAGTTTAACTACGACAACAACCGACCGTGAGAGTGGTCGCTGCGAACAGCAAAATGAACGTTAACAACTTTGTCTAACTTAGAGCATAGAGTATAGAGTATAGCACAATTAGCGAATTAGTACATTGACGTACGCTAGACGGTGGTCGTCCATGCCATTGTTGGAATGGTATGATAAATACGGTAACGGAAGATGAAATCCTAAAAACTTTAAAATAAGAAAAAAAAGATCGGAAATGATGCCATCGAGTTTACTTTTTGCATTTGTTTCGTTCAGTGGCAAAGCTTGCCGAACGGAAAGCGCAAAACCCAAAGTCTGCGAAAAGTGGTAACATTTCGAAATTAAGTTTATTTTTGGGGTGATATTTTGCACCTACCATATATCACGCCTCGGTTTGCCGAGAGAAAATCCAAACCACACAAGCGCACAACAACAACAAAAAGCGCCCCGCGATGTACATAAAACAATTAAAATATATTTAAAAACAAAATAATGCATTATTGTAAACACAGACACACACCTAAACTAACAAAACAAGTGTAAAATTACATTTTCAATGAAAAGGACATAAAAAATAGAAGAACATGGGACGAAAGGGATGAATTAAACAAAACAGAATTGGATGCAAATGGAAAATACGAATATTTTTAACGTTGCGAAAACAAAACCTTTGATTACATTAATCATTAACTATGGCGATAATGTTTGGAATGAAACAAAAAGAAAACGAAACAAACTAACATACACACAAAACATAAATTACCAGCGCATGAATAAAATGGAAAATTCATTCAAACATGAGATTAAAACAAATGCAAACAAAAACATACAATAATCAAGCGAAAATGGAGTAAATGCAACAGAAGCAAAAAAAAAGCAACCAAAACAAAGAAACGGAAATATGAAAGAGAAGTGAGTATGTTTTTTGTGTATAAAAAAACATACACACACATACACATAAAAAAGCACAGTGCGAAGCAGCAAAAATCAAGCCAATAAACAAAGTTAAAGAACCAAAAAAAAAAAAAAGAACCAGAAAAGTGGAATGCGTGTAAATGATTTCTTTCTGTTCATCCTGTTTTTTCCTCTTTAGTTAAGTCTGAGTTCGTACAGCACAGTTTTGTTTCGCAATAGTTATTACTATTTATTCTTTTACTAACACACCGTTTCGTCAAGGTCACAAGGGGGAGGAGGATGGGTGTTTGTATTTTTATTACATTTTTTTGTTTGCTTCGAAAAATACTTCTTCCTCTTTGTGCGCGTAGTACTCCGCCAATCTATATTGACGGTAGAGTAGTTGTAGAAGAGCGGAAGAAAAAAAAAGAAATGGTGATTAAATTTAAAACAGTCAAAAACAGTCAGAATCGGTATTTTTATGTTGTTTACATTACATTAGTAAAAAATCTTAGCTAAGAACAAAAAAAAAAAAAAAATTAAACACACACAATCTTTCTCTCTTTAAACGAACGCCTTTGCCGGCGTGCGTGTGTGAGTGTGTGTGAGTGTGTGTGTGTGTTGGGTAGTATTTCGTACTGGGTTGTGAAAGAAACCTCCACCAAAGCAAAGGTAAGTAATTAAAATCGTAACAATAACTACTGACGAAGTAATTTCCCTGCTGCTGCGCGTAAGGAAGAAAGGAAGCACCAGTCCTGTACAAACATCAAACAAATTTTTAATGCTTTTTTGCATAGTTTTTGGAAGCAATCGCTCGCCTTTCTCTTTCGTTCTCTTTTGTTTTTCTCTCTCTCTTTGTGCGCAAAAAATGTGCGAAATATCATCGCAATCAGCAGTTAAATTTGGCTTCAAACGGTTGAAACGTTTTCCCAATGTCCGTTTGCATTTGCTGTAGAGTTTGCACTACCTACTATGCTCTGCCCTGTTTTTTTTGTGCGCCACCAAAAAGTGTAATATCAAAAACCGTATTCGGGATGGAAGTGTAAGGGTATGTGTGAACGAATCATAGGAGGGGAAGCATGTTAAACATTTAAAGTAATTTTATAACAAACAACTCACTTAATATAAATTACTCTAGCCGACGACACAAACTGTAAAAGTTTTTTTGTTGGCTTATAAAAGGGGCAAAAACATGACGACAAATTGATTAGTAGCTGAGGACACTTTTAGGTCATATTTTTGAGCATACTTTTGAGGTGCTTTAAATTATGTATATTAATTTCGCACTGTCAAAAAATGGTTCAGCGTGGCTAAAACCATAAAAGCCGGCACGCCACGCCCACTTTTTCTCCGCTAATAAAAGTGTCAAACAAAGTAGCCTATGATTTATAATTTCCTCAATTCAATAGGAAATGCAAACGGGTGTTCAAGTAAGCCACAGTAAGGGGTAAGCAATTCATAAAAGAAAGTTCACTTAGTTATTTAAAAAAAAACCATACCAGAAAAAAAAACAAAAACGACCCCATATCTGGAGCCGATTCTTCCTATTGTTTCGCGCGCTACCGCGCATTGTGCATCTCCGTCGTGCGCTTTGCATCATCGTCATTGCGCATTACACGCGGTTCTGCTCCTATTGATTCCTTCTTTTCTTTTCATTCTCAAAACAACAATCATCTCAAAATGTACCTTATTTTACAAAGTGGTTGTGTATGATGTTCTCACTGTCTGTGTTGTTGTTTTTTTGTTTGTTTGTATGTTGGATGTGTATTTTAGGTAGATGTTTCTCCGCCCGGCTACAATATATGTCTGGATCTTGGACCCAATAAATAAACTGTTATAAAATAGCTTATATATCCTTTTTGACCCCCACCGGCCATTTTCCCTGCCCCGTTTGAGAGCTGCCCTTCCCCTTCAAAATGGTCCTTCTCCTTTCCGATCCTGCATCCAGCTTGCTTGCTTGCTTGTGTGTGTTTCGTACGGGGTAGTAGTAGTAGCCTTACCACAACGCGTCGCCACAGTTTGGCACAAAACAGGACAGGACACCGTTGCAACACAGCTAGCCCGGGGGCAGCCTGCAATAACCCAATGCCTCCGCAATAGCTAAACCAGCACTCGCCTTCCCGTATGGGCGTATATCCCACATCCCGTTGTATGTTTGTATGTATATATAGCATCTAGGCATGTACAAAAAAGCTGCCTTCCCTGCTTCTCTCTTTCTCTCTGTTTCTAGTACCTCTCTCCCTTTTGTCCATCAAACAACAAAAAACTTCGCCTCTGTATGTAGGGGGTGGGTGTAAATAGAGTTTTTGTTTTGTTGGCGGGCCCTGCGGTGGTGGTTCTACTTATCCTTGGACGATTCGGCAGCGGTCGGTTCCACCGGTTCGTGGGTGGGACTGTGGCCATTTTTCAGCTTTTCCGCACCGTACGACGAAGCTTTGCTGATCTTGGACATACCGATCGCCTTCACCATCAGCATGTAAACTGAAAAATAGAGAGAGAGAGAGAGAGCGATTAATTTTTGGTGTTTTTATTCCATCCAAACCCATTGTTTGATCGAATACTTACAGGCAAAGAGAATGCCGGCACCGATCGAAAAGTACAGAATCTCGCCACTGAACAGCAGCATCACCAGGTAGTAGAGCATCGGGGTAAGGGTGGCCACCACCCAGAAGGCAGTATTGACGAGCGTCGTCGGTCGGCGGTGCAGCTGCAGCTTGGGCCGCTCGGCCACGCCGGAATCGGTAAAGAAGCTACCGGTCCGGTGGAAGCTGTCCTGCATTCGGTCCTTCTCGCGGAACAGTTCCTGCAGCCAGACGGCGGCGTCTTCCTCGCGCTCCGGCAGCGTCTCGGTGGGGAAACGGCGCACGCACAAGTGCGCCTCGATCTGTTTGCCGTTCAGGATGTTGAAAATCGTCGGCTTAACCTGGAATTGTGTAAAATGTTAGCTCAATTCGGCACGAAACCTGAATCTCACCCATTCGCCGTGTACCTTCGAGTCCTTGCTAATGCCCAGCTGAATGTCCAGCACGGCCGGACACTTTTCGCGCAGAAACGGCAAGCTCGCGGTGAAACCCTTCGTGCGCGGGATCAGATGATGCTTCAGCGGCACCATACCCTTCTCCTGCGCAAACTTCACCGACGCTTCGTGCTTCTGCTCGGTAAACCGCGTACCTTCCGCGTTCAGCAGCAGCCACACCGGGTCGGGATAGTCGAGGATTTCGTTAATCTGCCGGCCAATGATTTCCCGATCCTTCTCGAAGGAGCGCTCGAGAAACACAAACTCGGCAAACTTCCACGCCCACCCGATGGTGGGTATGTACTGGATGACCTTCTTCGCGTACGCTTTGCAGTTGCCCAGCACGCGCACCTTCTCGCAGAACATCCACCCGAGCAGCCAGTCGATCTCGTACGTGTGGTTCATCAGCAGCAGCACGTGCTCGGTGCCGCAGTACTTCATGTCCTCGTCGCTAGCGTACACGTTTAGCTTCGTGTCCGACCACCAGTCGGCCAGAAAGACAAGCTCTGTGGTGGGTTGGAAAGGAACAAAAATTGAGACCAAACCGCCCGGCCTCAACAGAAGCGCTGCTACTTACGGGAGTAAAACGAATAGCAAAGATAGTAACCGATCGTTCGATAGAGATGCTTGTTGAACGGCTTCAGCCCGACGTACAGGATGCACTGTACGGTGTTGATGATCAGCCCGGAGGTAAAGAATGAAATCGCAAAGCAAAGGTGTACAAGCGTCGACTGCTTGAGCATCGACAGAAAGCCTGCCATTTTGTGTGTGCTTTTCCAAACACTTTTCCACTTAAACTTTACTGCTACTTGTAGTATTTGGGGAGGTGGGTTTGTTTGTGTCTTTTTGGTAAGCTTGTTCCTACACTCTGTCTACTGTCTAGCGTGTACTGGTTATTGCACTAAATGGGTACTGAACGAAACGCGTATTCGCTGGCCCGCGCAAAAGGCAAATGTAACGGAGAGAACGTAAACCTAAAGACGAACGCCAAACTACTTGCGTGCAACGCGTGAAACAACTACGATTGTGTATGTTTGGGTGCGCGGTGAAGGGGGACGTAGCGGCTAGGTGACTTGGTTTAAACCATCATAAGTGAAGCCAAACTATATGCACAGAGCTATTTACTGTTCGCCGGTAGCACATGGGAAGGGGGTCGCGCCTGTCTTTGCGTGAAATGGCGCACGATCTTACCCGCTCATTACGGGTGCGCGCCTTTGGAAGAGTTTTAACACTTTCCTAAAACGAAAAAAGAAGAGCTTTATTAGTGCGTGTGTGTTTTTTTTTACCAGAAACATGTGATTGCATTACAAAAACTGCTGATGTGGAACGAGCGGTAGAAAAATCACGACCCCGAGAGCTGCGGCTGCTGACGCGAAGTGAACCTACCGCACCCGGTCAACGTTGGACTGGGCGGGCGCTTATCTCGGTGCAATCCCCCTCTGCCCCTAGAGGGACGGACGCTCGACACGAATAACCACCGAACACAGCCGGGAGGGACGGTCAAGCGATAAGAAAGGGCGCATACTAATCCCGTTCGGCTCGATCGAGGGGAGACGTGTCGGAGCGAGCGAAGTAAATGCAAAGCGAAAGAAAAAAACAAATGTCTTGTTGCTCCTATGCTCAGACAACTAATCCACGTACGTATGGGAGTCGAAAAATTCGATAAAGTCGAAAAATATGCTACGTCTCCTAACACATTTATCGTAAATCTTCACACACCACATGACAAGTTTACGTTAAATTCGCTTTTCTTTTTTTTGTTGCAACGTAACCCGCCAGCTGGCTTGACAGACGGTACGGTAAAAGATACCAAAATAGAACCTCCATCATCATTATCGTTTACCTGTGGAAGGGGGAATCAATCGCTGGCGGAATGGAATTTTGGAAAGTGACTTGTCGCTATCATTTTCGTTGCGGGATATCTGATATCGTTGCTAACAAACAAAACCACTAATACCGGTGGGAATGTAAGCGTATTGAGAGACGATCGTCGCTAGGATTATGAAGATGACACCTAATAATTTGATCTATATCGGGAGAAGCACGATCAGAAAACGAGATTCATCAAATTGTTACTGAGGTTTGGGAAAGCGAATCGATGCCTTGTGATTGGAATCTCGGCAGGGAGACAGGTTGGACTGCAACAACTACAGGTGTATTACGATGTTGATTACCGCCTGTAAAATATTCTCCCCGATCGCTTCAGGATCGCTTTGTCCCGCACGTTTAAGAGATAGTCGGAAACTATCAAAGAAGATTCCGAAGCGGAAAATCAACCATTGATCAGATCTTCACCATGCGGCGGATCTTGGAGAAGATGGCTGAATACAGACACGACACATACCATCTCTTCATTGACTTCAAAGCTGCATATGATAGCATAGCCAGGGTAAAACTGTATGACGCTATGAGCTCTTTTGGAATCCCGGCCAAACTGATAAGGCTAGTTAGAATGACTATGACCAACGTCACTTGGAAAACTCTCAGCACCTTTTGCTACCACCAAGGGTCTGCGCCAAGGGGGCCGGGCTTGCTTGTCTCCTATTCATCTTGGCGCTAGAGAAGGCCATCCGCGACTCGAGGGTGGAGTCCACGGGAAACATCTTCTATGAGTCAACCCAGATCCTGGCATACGCTGATGATATAGACATCATTGGTCTGCGACTCTCCAATGTAGCAGAAGCCTACCAAGGGATCGAGCAGGCGGCAGAGAACCTCGGTTTGCAGATACACGAGACAAAGACCAAACTGATGGTGGCAACAGAGCAGAGCCAACCGGTAATTCTACAGCCTGAAAAATCAGTTCACCTCAAAGAACCTGTCGCGACGGAAGAAGATGGGACTCTATAGTACCTATATAGTACCAGTACTCACATACGCCTCTGAGACATGGACACTGTCCAAATCTGACGAAACCCTCTTAGCCGTGTTCGAGAGGAAGATGCTCAGAAGAATACTTGGCCTCGTATGTGTGGAAGGACAATGGAGGAGCCGCCATAATGACGAGCCATACGAGATGAACGCTATCAAGCTCGCCAGGCTCCAGTGGAGTGGCCATGTTGTACGCATAGAAACGGACGACCCAGCCCGTAAAGTCTTCTTAAGCCGACCACAAGGACAGAGGAGCCGTGGTAGGCCCTAACTGAGGTGGCAAGATGGCGCGGAGGCGTCCGCCATTGATGCCGGGATAACTGGCAGACGAAGACACGAGACCGTGAGCGATTTCGGACGCTTCTGAGGCAGGCCAAGTCCGCAAAACGGTTATAGCGCTGGATAAGTAATAATGGCAACCGGAGGAGATGGCTCCAGTATGGTTCCAACGAAATTATAACGATCCACGTAACTGGCAGATCAAAATCACCTATCCAGCGTGATATATGGCTAAATAAATTGTTTTCACATTAAGAGCTAATTACGCTTATCGTACAGCAGCGCTTATTACTTGAGCAGTGAATTCGTTACGCTTCAGTGTTAAAATTCATTGTTTGCAGTCAATTATGAATGACCGTTTCTCTTCGTCTCTCTTCGTTCCCGCAGTATCTAAAATTGTAGAGAGAAAATCATTATCACTTTATTGTGCTTCTAAATACGACACAAAAAATAGAAAAATCAAATTTTCCTTTCCTCATTGTTTGTGGCTATAAATGCGAAAAATGGATTCATTCGCAGCATTGATATGCCCTCTTGCGCGCGGCCGCCTGTGGAAGATAAAGAGGTTGCTATGGTGTACAATTATAGCAGACAGCGTCCTAATCTATCCAATGCGCGGGGTGAGGACTTTGCACCCAACCAAAGGGGGGTTTGCTACCACAACACAAAACTGGGGTGGATTCGATGATATCAACAGCGTCACGTTATCGATACTGATTTTATACAAAGAACGAGGATTCGCACCTTCACGCTTCACTCTACTGTGCCCATTAGAGATATGATGAGAGATGTGGCATTCCATCATCGTCAGCGTCATATGTTTCGCTTCCGATCTCGCCAAACAAAACATCCAATTTGACTGTATGGTAAATCTTCCACCCGTGGGGATGAAAACATGCCGACAACCGCATTATTGTTATCTTCAAACACACGCACTGACTGCCCGCCCCATTCCGATACAGTGCGTGCTGATAAGTCAATCAAAACCATCGCTTCATCAATCAATCGCAGCAGACGAACAGGCCCCCCACAAAACCGGCTAGGAGTAGTGATTCGATAGACGTTTTATGAGACTCTTTTATGCTATTGCGACCTGATCCACCTGTCAGCAGTAGTTGCTTTGGTGGAGCGTGGCAGCGTGATATCAGCAAAAGCAACAGCAAAAAATGCCGACATAAACAAATCTGTTGCTGATTTGTTGTAGCCGGGAGCCTTACCGGGAGGGGTTTTTTTTGCACCACATCAATGCAGGGTTTGCCTTAACTGCAGCCAGTTCTTTTCTGTCCTGATGCTTAACTTGTCACACTTGGACGTGCAAATTTGTGGAGCTACCCACCAACTTACACACCCATTTAATACACTGCGTAACAAAAGTGGGGGAAGAACGCAACCAGCGCTGCTCCGCCACCAGAGAAAGAGCTCGAAACTCGTGCGAAGTCCATGGTGACGTAACGCCCCACACACAGATTGCCACAGCATTGCATTGCACAGGGGGACGTGTTTGACGTCGTCGCTGCATACTGCAACAAGTGCAACCAGTTCGTCCAGAGGACTTGTGATTGGAGCAAAAGAAGAAGGCGAGAAAAAAACAAAAACAAACCCTTAATAGCCGTCAGTCTTTATAGCGACGGGCTTTGTGGGTAACTAGATGGCTTTTTTACTAGAGGCATTTGCTGGATTTTCTTTTTGTTGCGTGAGCTCACGCACTACACACCACATGAACACGATCCAGAGTAATGGTGACCCCCCCCCCACCCCTCAAAAACAGTTTTCGTGCTGTTTCCTTAGCAACCCCTAGCGTCCAAAGTGCATTCCGGGGAGCCGGTCGAAAGTCTGAACTTGAGCGGAATTTATAATTACGCATGTTTTATGCGCTGCCTCGAGGAGGGTAGAGTAAATAGTTCCATGCATTGACGACGCAATGATACTTGGGGAAGTGCCGTAAAGCGTAATACCGCTAGTTGGGGTGGGTTGTTTTCTTCGTTACACGCGCTTGAGGAATGAAACAGAACGGGAACAGTGGAATGAGGTGGGCAGGGGGAGGATGGTTCCGTTCTATTTCCCGCTTGACGGTTCCGATAGTTCCGTACCAGGGTACCGTAAAGGGATTGGGGTGAGTGTTATTGATACCCTTTAACAGGCGTTGTTCATGTGTTTGGCCTTGCCTTACCTTGTGTTTTTCTTTCCTAAATGGTGTCCGCCTGTTGATGCTGGACAATCCGGAAGCGGCAGTAGCAGCAAGAGCCGTACGTTCGTACGACGAAGGACTACTGCATCCACATTCGCTACGCAAACTACGCAACAAGCGCCGTCAGCCACACCGCGGAATCGATAATAGCACGAGCACAAACCGATTGTTCACTAAGGGGCAGAGTAGAGTCGATGAAATGGATTTGCAAAAACAAGTCCACACACAGGCACCGTGCACCGTTGCCCGTCGTTCGCTGTCTGCGTGCAATTTCACCTAAAAATGATGACGGCCGCCACGAGCCGATGGTTCGAGACCGACCGGGGAGTGTGTTGGCAAAGGGGGCGGCCCAACAAAAAGGGAAGCTTCTTCTTTGCCCTCTTCTTGCGCTCCCGAAAAAGGGAGGGTGAATAACACACCGGTACGCGCGCTGTTCGTCGGAACAGGTAAGGATAGGGGGACTTCCGACACACGTGGATCAAACAAATGGAACTTCTTTCACCGACAGCTGACTGCCAGATGGTTTAATTTACTTGAGCGCTGCTCACTGATCGACTTAGAACGATGTTTTGCCTTCCGTTCTGTTCCGCTAACTGTTTACTGCCCTTGCCCACGGTGTGATGGTATTGGTGCGCATTCGCTGTCAGTGGCTGGCGAAGAGGGTGCGGTCTGGTGCTGTTTACGTTTTGGAAGAGCGTCGCTAATTTATTTTATCTTTAAATACCTGAAATGAAGAAGAAATATCTTGTTACTGGTCATAATACAAAATAAATTATATAATTCAAATGTTGTCCTATCAGCTTTCTATATTTTTAGCTATTTTTTCGATATTTTTTCAAATTATTATCAGTAGGAGGTGTCCCACTGTGCGCTACCACTGTTGACAGTTCGAAATTCGAACAAAGCACGTTTTTTTATTTGGTACGAAATGTCAAAACAAACCTTTTCTTCCTTCATCGCACGGCGTGTGCGGTCAGGGGTTTTGTTTAGCTCCCGTGGAACGTGTGTTTTTCGTGCTGAAAAAGGGTAGTTTTCCGGCAGTATCTGTAGTACACGTGCTTGAGAGCACTTTCAGAGGAATTTGTGGTGTTTGTTTCGTTTTTGTTTCCCCTTCGTCACGATGGTGAAGCGAAATCACAAGGTAAGTTGCGACGTAGATGCAAAGTGAGGTTAGGTGTGCCATTAGCACATGCTCTGGAATGTGTGGAATATGCGTGTGCATGGTGAAAATGCGCCCTTGTATTGATTTTCTCCCTCTCCCGCTCTTCCACAGTTCAAATCGGGCGAGGGTGCCATGTACTACACCCGGAAGGCCGCCATGAACAAGCTGCAGCTCAACATCAAAGACTTCCGGCAGCTGTGCATCCTGAAGGGCATCTATCCGCGCGAACCGAAGCACCGGGCACGTGCGCAGCACGGTTCGCGCGAGATGAAGATCCTGTACCACAAGAAGGACATCACCTTCCTGCTGCACGAGCCGATCGTGTGGACGCTGCGCGACCGGAAGATCTTCAACCGGCGCATCAAGCATGCGGCGGCGAAGCAGAACATGAACCTGCGCGACATACGGCTGCACAACTACCCGCAGCTGAAGCTGGACCACATCGTGAAGGAGCGCTACCCGACGTTCATCGACGCGATCAAGGAGCTGGACGACTGCATGACGCTGCTGTTCATGTTCAGCACGTTCCCGGCGACGAAGATCATTACGCGCGAGCTGACGCGCATGAGCCGCCGGCTGACGGTGGAGTTTATGCACTACGTGATCGCGGCCCAGGCCCTGCGCAAAGTGTTCATCTCGATCAAGGGCTACTACTTCCAGGCGGAGATCAAGGGCGAAACGGTGACGTGGATCGTGCCGCACTACTTCCCGTACTCGCCGCACCGCGGCGAGATGGTCGACCTGAGCATTATGAAATCGTTCGGCGACTTTTTCACCGTGATGGCCGGGTTCATCAACTACCGGCTGTACCATTCGATCAATCTGGTGTATCCGCCCCAGTTTGCGCACTCGCTCGACTCGGACGAAACGATGGGCAACGAGCAGAAGTTCGTGTCGGAGCGTATTGCCGCGCTGAACGTGGAGCTGCTGCGCTCGGACGGTGGCAACGGGGACACGGAAGAGCCGGAGCTGCTGGAGTGGACGGGCAACGATGAGGAGCTGCCGCACGTGAGCCAGATCCGGCAGGAGGCACAGAACGTGAACAAGCTGAAGACACTGTTCAAGGGGCTGAAGTTTTTCCTCAACCGCGAGGTACCCCGTGAGCCGCTCGTGTTCATTATTCGCTGCTTCGGCGGTAAGGTTTCGTGGGACAAGACGATGTTTGTCGGCGCCACGTTCGACGAGAGCGACGAAACGATCACGCACCAGATTGTCGATCGGCCGAGCATGGAGAAGCAGCACATCTCGCGCGACTACATCCAACCGCAGTGGGTGTTTGATAGTGTTAATCAGCGCCGTCTGCTCCCGACCAACAAGTACTTTATGGGGGCCGTTTTGCCACCGCATCTGTCGCCGTTCACGAGCGCGAATGCGCGGTACGTGCCGCCGGAGGAGCTGGCAGCGCGCAAGGCCGCCGAAGGGGAGGAAGAGGAGGAAACGTTCGAGCCGGCGGAGGTGAATGCCGACCAGGAGCACATTTCGGACGACGAGGAGGTGCAGGACCCGGAGAATGAGCAGGAAATGCAAGACTACGCCCTGATGAAGGCGTTCAACGACGAGCGAACGGATTCGCTCAACAGTGGCAAGAAGGAAGGGGCAGAGGATGCGACCGACAACGGTAAGGACGCAGCGGAAAAGAAGCAGCAGCAGAACGGTGACGGCGAGTCGGACGACGAGGATGAGGAGGAAGAGGAGGAGGAGGACGTGATGCCGAAAAAACAGAAACCGGTCTCGAACAAACCGAAAGGCATGGCGGTGCGGCGCGGCACAGTGTACAGGGAGAACGAGGCCGAGAAGAAAATCGTGGACAAGCAGGAGGAGGCGCTGCGGGCACGAATGGTAAAGTCGAGACATCGCAAGCTGTACTCGAAGCTGGTGGAGCGGGAGAAAAAGGCGGACAAGAACGCGCGGCTGCTGGCAAACAAGCGGGAACGCATCGAGAAGCAGAAGCGAGCGGAGCAGGTGGAAAAGCAGAAGCAGCAGCGGAAGCAAATTTTGGCCTAAAGACAAGGCCATGGAGGGAAAATGATAAGTATATTATAGTTTTAAGCGTACACACACAAACCTGAAGCTTCGTGGGAAGAGTAATAAAACGTTGCATTTCTCCTACTTATACTATCAACAACAAAAAAGGCGAACCACGCGAGTGAAAGCATATTGCTGTTAACATCCGAAAATAAGAAGGCCTGTTCCTCCATTGTTTAAAATGATTCGTATATTATGAACAATTGTATCTGGCATATTACACTTTGCTAACGTAATTGTGTCCCTACTGCCGCAGCGTACACGATCAGTAGTATTAGTATCGTGACCGTGATTTTACTGACTTATCTTCTAAATTCCGTACCTGTTTGCTTAAAGCTTAGCGCTACTACACCACAGAACTGTTGCTACACACACTCTGCCACATTAGCTACGAACCTCTCGCTGCCCTTGCAAACCTTGCTGGTCACGGCCTACTTCATCGCAAGCGCAGCAACCCCTATGCCTATGCTACCTTTTTTCTATTCGTGTTTGGTGTGCCCAGAAGCACGCACACACCTAGTCCAGTCTGTATCCATCGAACGCAGGCTAAGCACATCGTCGATCCTAGTAACACATCGTCTGCCCTTAAGTATTTGATTGCGCAGCCATCGTCTGCTGGTCTGCTTTTGAGAACTGTAAGTACAACACATCGTTGAGAGTGTGGTGCAGCCGGGATTTGCTTCTTTTGCTTGAGCCAATCAGAGTGCTAATTCGTTCTATTCTCCCCTAGCTTTCCCTAGAACGTGTTAAAATGTGTTCGTGCGTTGAAGTGAACACGTGAACCTTTTGGCCTGAAAACACCCTTGCTCCTTGCTCCCCCCACCGGTGAAGGACTCTTCCGTTAACCGTCGTTAACCACTGCCTCGCCCGCTCAGTCCGTGCCGAAGTACTTCTGTCCGAAATGGTTCGGTGCGACCGGGTGCAGCTCGGAGGTGAGAATTTTCAGATCCGGAAAGGCGGTCACCACCATCCGGGCGGCTATCGGTGTGCAGAACAGGTTGGACAAGATGATCGAGTTTTCCTTCACACCGTGGTCCTTCAGCACGCTGACCGCCTGCAAATCGGAAATGGGTAGAGACAACGGACACGGACAAAGGTAGGATTATTCATACGCCTATTTCTCTCCCTGTTGCCAGGGCGATGGGTGTCTTTACCTGTATGACGGTGTTGCCGGTTGCCATGATGGGGTACATGAGCAGTACCTGTCGCCGGGCGATGTCGTCTGGAAACCGGGCGTACACCACCTTGGCCACGTGCGTTTCGGCGTCCGATTCGACCAGAATCTTGCCGATTCGTATCGAGCGGCAGCAGTCTCGCAGTCCCTGAAAGGAGCGCAAATACCGTGATATCGGAGTAATGCTGGTTGGTACTGACCACAAACGGGTGGTGCTGCATGAATGTGCGCTTACCTGCTCCATCGCTTCGCCGGAACGGATGATGGAAACGCCACAGTTGCCGGACCGGTACCGCAACCCGTCGTAGATGGCGCCGGTCGGCGTGATGACGGAGCAGTCCGAGTACGGCAGCTGGTTTAGGCTTTCCTCAATCACCAGCCTAATCAGCCGGTCGGCGTAGAATTTGAAGTCGCTCCGCGTGGTGTTTCTAAAATTAGACCCCGTCGGTATCCGGTATATATATTCCACATTATGTGTTTGCACGGTGGCGGGGGGAAAGAACACGAGGAAAACATCGTTTGTGAATCACACGAACTGCATTCTAGTGCGTATGCGCGCATTTCGCTTTACAAAGTGTGTAACGATGATGATGATGGTGTTACAAGTTAGCACGGTTCGATCACATCGTGATCATGTTTTCAGCGCCTGCTGGCTGTGATGCCACCGCATCATCATCATCATCATTGTCATCGACACATCGTCGTGACGCGTTTACTTACTTGTCCCGTATGATCGTCTGCAGCTCTTTGATTTGGTCGTTGCTGTCGATGATTTTTAAGTTATTGCCATAATCGCTGGGATTTTGCGACAGTGCCACCGGGGGCGGCGTGGCGGTACCGTTGTTTTCGTTTGCACTGCACATGTTTGCCTGTTTGTGTTGGATGGCAACTAATTTTCTTGCTCGCTCACTCTCTCTCTCTCTATGGACCGCCACGGGCTAATTTGCTCTCGATAGTTTTGCCCTTATTTGCTTTGCAATTTACTTCCGCACAGTACGCGTTAAGTGCTATTAATTTGTGAGGTACCGTTTGCACGCCGCACCACCGCAGGATCACGCCCTCTACAGCCTACCGGAAAGCAGCCAGAACACACGGCGAGTTAAGGGTGTGTGTGAGTGTGTGTGTGTGGTGTTTTGCGTCAATGTAGGTCGGGTGCCGGGCCAGACACAGAGACACGCGTGCCGTCGTCCTTCACTGTGACGGATGTGAGTGTGAGAAAGGAAGGGTCGACAGAGGGAGGTAGGGTTTTAGATCGTCCCGCAACCGTCGGTCTACGCTGCTGTACGGTCAGCTGCCACTACCACCAAGGAGCAGTCGGCACTCGGCGAAACACGTCGCTTTACGGTGACTTTTCGGTTTTTGAAGGCGTGATGGGACGAATATGGGACACCCACGTTTATTTCCCTGCAACACGCACAACAGCAAGAAAGAAGAGAAAAAATGCCTGCACAGCGGAGATGTAAGCATCCGCACTAGCTGTCTGGTCCGGTGTGACTGCTGGTCTTGTTATTATTGTTCGTATGCGGGCTGTCACTTTGGAGCGGGGCTGTCAAAGCGGTGCGCAACTGCCAGATCGGGATGTATTGACGCATCGCCATGACAACGGTGCATGCTGCAGGGTTGAGAGGTTTGACACTGCTTCTAGACGACCAACGATTGTACCGTGATCCATTTTGCTGCCAGCTCTGTGTTCTAAAAAACTTCGGACTCATCGATTCCGAGTCCGGATCAATCTGAATCAGTCCAGATCAGTTCAAATAGGTCTGGAAGCATCCGAATGAGTTTGGCCGAGTAGTTTCGATTGGTGGTACAAAAACAGTAAGGCTATTTTAATTTTGACTGAGTTTTTGGGAATCATACGGCAAAAGGAAAAAGATTTTTTAATTTGGTGGAAAAGGTAAACATTATTACAAGAAGGAAAGTTACACATTTTTTTTTATTCAGAAAGAACGGCTTCGGCCGTATTGCTAAAATTACACATATTTATATTCATCAAATTAAGGACTGGTCCGGATTGATCCTGATTGATCCGGAGGCGAATCCGATTATCATCCGGAGTTGGAATCATATTTTGCGCACCGGAGTCGGAGTAGATCCATGACTCCGCTCCGGATTACCCATCACTACATACCCGTCAACACGTCATTGAATCCTAATCAACGGGTTTGACAACCCTCTACGTATCATTAAATTTTACAAATTTATACATCTTTTGATAGTTTTCTCGACAAACCACCATCGAAACCCTATCTTGATCGCTAAACTTTATTTTCGAAATGTTATTGACCATGTCACATGAGATTTGATGAGATGAGATGACATTGTAAATAACATTGCTTGAACACGTGTAAATTATGGTAAACCATGCGTCTCCACCAAGTTTTTGAAATTCGATCGTTTATATGCTTGCGTGTGTATTGCTCTAAATATTGTTTTCTATCTTTCTCCTTCTTATTGTTTGTACCGATACTGAGTGGTTATATTTATTGTTTCTTTCGTTACGAGCATTTCAAATACAGACAAGTTCGATTGCGGTAATGGTTTTGATTCAATTACCTCATACATTAATTCTACTATTTTATGGAAATTGGGTATTCTGATATATTGCTGATTGCGTCGCAATTGGTACAATCGCCGTCAGCATACATCAGGTTCGATAAGGGCATTGCCCTCGCAAAGGGACTTCCACCGATGGGCCAACGGTGATGGGTTTGGGTATTCCCGCGATGGAAATGTTATTTCCGTGCTACCTTGTAGCACTTCCAAGAACTGATCTATTGGAACGGTGTATGTTTGATCACCTCACGTAAATGATGACACATTTACAACCGATCTCACTCTGGCCCAGCAAAGAAGAAGAGCAGAAGAAGAGGAAGATGGTTGGATTTACAATCGCCGTTCGTAAGCGTAATTGGTTCAGTGTGTAGCATGAGTAATTTTTAAGCGACTGTGTGCGACCGACCCTGTTGAATACACAAGGTGTGCTTTCGCACTCAGTTCCTGGTTACTGTGCGGCAGATTTTTTGTTTGCACGGCTGTTTTTTGATAGCTTACGTGGCGCTTTTGCCTCAATAGTATTCGAGATCGCGTAGAGTTCACTTCGCTCGCTGTAGCACTGTACGTGTGCGGAAGTAAACGGAATGTGAGTAACATGGGTTTCGTACACATGATTTCATCTTCCTATGCTGTATGCCACAGTTTTTCGAACAACTTTCAAAAAGGTATCAAATTGTCATCGCTTTTTTGGTGCATAATAGGGCAAAACAAATATACTCAACTTTTTGAAGCTCAGCTGGCTATGAAAGTGCGCACAACGGCGCATTGCAGACGACGAACCACAAAAACAGCCGAACATAGCCGAAGCCACACGAAAGGTTCATATAAACATTCGGTTCCAACACGTTCCATGCTTTATTTACGGATGATTCCTGAATCCGTTAAAAAAATGCTTGCGTGTTTGAAAGTAGCTTGCAGTTTCGTTTACTACCTTACCTGTAATATGATTGTTTTGAGTATGGGATACGTTGTAACACCTAATTCTGCACATGTTATTACTAGTTAGTGTTAATTGATAGTTGGTTTGAAACATGCTTAAATTCTTACAATTAAATTCGCCGGATCATGATCAGAAAGAAACATTATTGGCTGGTATTATTGAATCCAATGTCGGTCTCGTAGTTCAGTCGTCAACTCGTACGACTTAACAAGATGCCCGTCATGGGTTCAATCCCCAAATAGACCGTGCCGCCACACGTAGGACTGACTATCCTGCTATGGGGGGAACTCAATTAGTCACTGAAAGCCAAGCCCACAAGTGGTACAGGCAGGCCTTGACCGGCAACGGTTGTAGAGCCAAAGAAGAAGATTATTGGCTGGTATTATTGAATCCGTTTGTAGCGGGAACGTACGGCGCTCACATGAAATTCTAGGGATGGCAACACATTTTTTGAGCCCGTTCATACAACGCCGCGGTGAATAACTGTAGCAACCATCTAGTACGTTGGGAAAATGAGTGTCGGAGCGTACGCCGCCGCTACGAACGGATTCAATAAAACCAGCCATTGAATCCGTTCGTGGCGGGAACGTACGTCGCTCACATCAAATTCTAGGGATGGCAACACATTTCTTGAGCCCGGTCCTTCAACGCCGCGGTGAATTACTGTAGCAACCATCTAGTACGTTAAGAAAATAAGTGTCGGGACGTACGCCGCCGCTACGAACGGATTCAATAATACCAGTCATTAACTAAGCTAGAGGTATCAATAGCGTGTTACGTTCATTACAAATACACTCTACGCGTGGTATAACTAAATTATTAAACAGCGGTCCCTACGGGGCTTGACCCCGTGGCAGGCATATCCTTGTTAAGTTGTATGCTATGACTGTCGTAGGGGACGGAAAACGATAATGTGGTCAGTCAGTCAAGTTCTTTCAAGCGGAATAAACGGAAGAATCGACGGAACGGGTTCACTACATGTTTTTAGTGCGGTTTCTCTCCAAATTAGCAAGAAGTTCCGGAGTAAAAGGAGCGGATCGCATATTCGATGTTAGTTGATCAGGATTCCTTTGTGGACATGAGAGAAGATTTCAGCGACGTTTAAAGCCACCGTTCGCAGGAACTTACGAACCATATTTGAAGCGTGGTTGATACCAACCTTTTGTACGATGATTGGAACTGAAGAGTGTATTTCGAGTAAAATGTCGTTCACTGCTGGTTCCACGAGGCTGGTCCATAATCACCCAACACTACTATAGATATGGCGACATTTGATCGAACGAATGGTACGCATCGCAAGCGGTGTGAAATGAACTGGTGGCCGGCGGCATTTGCTCGTGCCTACGGTTTACCACGGCGTTAATCCATTACCAACATCGTAGATATCCACGCGTGAAATGAACGGTGGCCTTCGGATTTAGTTGTAGAACAGGTTGTGCAAGCAAATTCCAGAATATTGGGGTGGCACGTGGGATATTTGTGCAGACACATCTAAACTACTTAACACGTCGCTTGTTTACAATGCCTGTGGCACATTTCTATGTCACCGGCTACATGATAGTATGCCACTTGTGCCAACAAATGATTGTATAACCTTTTGGGAACTGAACATAAACTGCGAAATAGTAACGAAAGAGATAGTGAGAGAAATAAGTGAGATCAAGAGGGAAATTGAAAGGAAGATAGAGGACATGATAGGGGTCGAGAGAGACGGAGAATGAGACAAGATAAATAACGCAGGACAGTAAGACGATAGAACCGAAAAAGAGAAAGAGCGAAAGAGAGACAGAGCGAGAACGATTGAGAAAGAGAGAGGAGATAAAGCGGTAAACCGTATAAAACAGGATCCGCTGGCCGGTAAGGAATTAAGAAAGGCACAAGCATCGCAAGCAAGATGTTCCGGAAGCTGTTCGATTCCATCACACTCCTTGTTGTTGTGCTGCTGATGCAGTCTGCAGCGGATTTTTTCCCCTGTCTGCACGGAGCTGTACAAGCTCCACCACCAACACCAGCGCCAGTAATGCCACCGACACCGGAATAAAGATGGTACGTTCTCTCGTAAGGATACACCGGTATACAACATCACAGCAACGGCCTCGCGAGCGTCCAACGCAAACACACACACTGATTGAACTTGATTGAAATTGAACACTGTACAGGAATAAAAAGCGCACCGAACTCTTTTGACGAAACCAACTGGTGGTACATTTAGGGCTGGCAGTTTATTGGCGCGTAGCGATGGAAAGAAATGGTGTGTGTGTGTGTGTGTGTGTGTGTGTGTGTGTGTGTGTATTTGTTTGTGTGTCGTGTCAAACAAACGATCTGAGGATTCGGAACCATCCAAGCAAGATCCAGAGTGGAACGGTGGGTACACATTTTCCTCTCCAACGTCTCCGGAGGCTACCGGTTCCAGGACGAGGCGAACTTACGGTATGATAAAAAACTATCTTACGGCCAGAGCATGGTCTCCGCTCGCCGAAATCCGTTCGCCGCGACACTCAATCTACACTCATTTGCACTGAGGAAAGAATGATGTCACTCACTTTTCAATGATAAATCCGTTCGTTCCCGTTTGTATCGGACGAATTCCGCGTGGTTTTGCGTTGCAGATTCTTGTGTTGTGCGCTCATTTTGAAGTGAGCGACGAACGGATTTCGGCGAACGAAGTCCATGCTCTGGCCGTTAATCTTTATATCAAGGTGTGCGTGACTGTTGACAACAGCAGTTCGTTACTGTTTAGCCAAGTGTTGTGTCCTGCGGATTTTGTTTTTACTTGTGTGTGTGTGTGTGTGTAGATGAATGTTCGTAGATTCTCTCGATGTGATAATGTTTGAAGTGTTTTGTATTGTTTTGTATTTGTATTGTTGTTGTTGGAAAATGAGCTTTTATTGCAGTAAGCAGCGTATTTCCCTTGGTGACAGTGCTAAAGCGCTTGTGTAGATAAATGTATGAGATGTAATATTTTACATAAGTTAATGCGTGTGACGTCGAGAGAAGTGTACTGTTGCAAAGTACGGTTTGTTCCCGAGTTACGCAGATTCGCAGATAAGCGGTTTTATAAATTTGACATTGTATGTGGTTGAACATCAGCGGACCTACCAATAAATAATCAGAACCTACGTACGAGTGATGTACAGATAGGTGAACGTACTTTTGAATTCGTCCCAGAATTCACCTATCTTGGGTCAAAGGTCAGCATTGCTCAGCAACGACAATAGCATGATAGCTGAGTTGCGCGCAAGGATGCTGTCTGCCAACCGGTCATTCTACAGCCTGAAAAATCAGTTCACCTCAAAGAATCTGTCGCGACGGACGAAGCTGGGACTCTATAGTACCTATATAGTACCGGTACTCACATACGCTTCTGAGACATGGACACTGTCCAAATCGGACGAACCCCTCTTCGAGAGGAAGATGCTTCGAGAGGAGGAGCCGTTATAATTACGAGCCATACGAGATGAACGGCGACCTTACTGCCGTGCAGCGTATCACGCTCACCAGGCTCCAGGGTGGGCTGGCCATGTTGTACGCATGGAAACGGACGACCCAGTCCGTAAAGTGTTTTTAGGCCGTTCACAAGGACAGAGGAGGCGTGGTAGGTCCAAACTTAAGTGACAAGATGGCGTAGAGGCGTCCGCCATTAAGGCCGGGATAACGGGCTGGCAGACGAAAGCGCGAGATCGTGAGCGGTTTCAGACACTCCTGAGATAGGCCAAGACCGCGAAGCGGTTGTAGTGCCGGATAATTATATGTCAAATCAGTACAATTCGCTTCAACAATATAACATGGCTTGCTTTTATATGTAAAAAAATCAAATCGCTTTACATTCAGAACAATACGATAGTTTATCGTCCAAAATTACATCACTTTCATGAAAAATAATAAAAATTATAAGTATGCGAGCAGTTTTTGTGAAACTGCTGCCCTGACCTGCCCAATACTGGCACAGTTACCCTACCAGTATCTTTAAAAATCTCTCAATCAACCATTTTGTGACTGTGACATGTTTTTTTCTCATTCTTCTTTTTATTCTTCTTTTTTATATTTCGGAAAAATCAGTCAACGGCCTACACCCCTGTTTAACTGCGGCCGCGGGATTAATTTTAACTGTAATACGGTCCGTGACCTAAAATGAGTTTGACACCACTGGTGTAGCGTGTATGTCTTTCAGGCGTTTAATTGGTAAGTAAAAAAATATTATCAGTAAACATATCATTATCTTTTTCCGTAATTGATTTTCTTGTCATAGAGTGTATAAAATGCTGTGTGAAAATGTTACCAGATTTTGAGCAAATATTTGAACGTGCAAGCTGTTAATCATATGAAAAAAATGTGAGCGTATGGACTTGTAACGCTCTCTAGAGAGGAATCCATCATTCAGAACTGAGTTTTGCGTGCAAGTAAAGCGTAAGTTGGACACAACTCTGCGCAAAACAGCGGGCGAAGGTCGCCTTGCGTGCAACTTTCTGACCAGTGTTGCAAACGGCGATAGTCGTCGACATAAAATTTTACAAAATGATACTTTTTGAAGCATCGCATTCTAGATTCACGCCTTCATTCGACAATCACGGAAAAATATCATTTGACACGATGATATTTTTCTGCTAAATTTATTTGACTTTTTGATTTTGCCGTACCTCAATACCATCAAAGTCTTCTAAAGAGAACAGGTCGAAACGTTTAGACTAAATTGACAGAAAGCCATGGGAAAATTTTGATAGTTAAATTGAAAATTGTTTATGTTTAGCGATGGACGTTGCTTTGGAGTGAATAAGAGTTTTGTTCAACATTTTGCACTCATTTCCTATTAGAATATTACAGGAATTAGAATCCAGTTATAATATTACATGGTTGATACAATCCAAGGATCTCTTTTATGATTCGTCGCCGGGTTATAAGCAGAAGACGGTATGCATACAGTACTTGTGTGTGTCGATTCGATGTTTCATTTTACTCTCAGTGTTTAAATGAAAGTAAATAGGACTTCTTCTACCCAGTTGGAACATGTAAAGTGCTGTTTTATGCCTGTTAAACTTTACCTTCTTCCAGAAGCAGAACCCTTGCAAATGGTAGTGATTCGTGGCCACGGAATGGCAAGCAATGAGGTTATCTGTATACTGGGTAGACTGCAATTACTTCTCCTTTATTCTCCAGAAGTGATTGACCGCAAGAAATTTAACCAATATAATCTTCCTAATAGTAAATTCGTCCACTTTTCCACGTTAACTGTTAGCCGTTTTTTGTAAACACTTTTTCATGAAACTGTCAAAAGCGAGCTGAAAATGGCAACCTAGCAACAGGCTTTGCATTGACCTTTTCTCCTTAATAGATCTTGAATATCATAATCAAAAATTGATTTTGACAGCCGCTTACTGCGAATGTCATAAAAAATCGATAATCCACAACACTGCTTCTGACACACCGCAAACCAGTGAAACAGTGCAGGACGTAACTCTTGTGAATTGGGCAACAGTAACTAAGAAAGGATAAATATTTGGTACAGTAATTTTCAAACGATTGCAGGATTTTTTGAGTATGTTGTGTTCACAAAAAAAGTGTTCACGAGTGCTACGGCACAAACATAATAGTTATACATATTTAAAACCCTTTGGTGCATTGTTATACGTTACACTACATACTACAACATCCTCACTGCGGACGTCACCCGCTGTTTATGATGAGCTCCTAGGACGATAATTCAATCTCTTTAAGCTGCACCGACAATGCAATAAGATGTTTCAATGAATTTGGCAGCCTAAATTCTGTAAGATGAATTTTTGGATAATTGTTTACAAAATTGTTGATCAAAGGATGTCATGTTTTTCCCGTAGTTTCTTGGATACTTCATAGCAACACAATTTTTCTCAACATGAATCAGCCGTACCGGCGAACTCGTTCGACGAGAAACATTCGTCGCTCATGAGTGGACAGGGTTGTACCACTAGGTTGCTCAGTGCAAAATCTACCACGCAAACAATGAGACCCCAAATTTTGAGTGATACAGGCCGAGGGGTATGAGGAAGCTTGAGGAAGCATGGAGAAACGCGCTGCGATGAGAGTTCGCATTCTGTTTTACACGCGCGCTTCACTAACACCAATACAAATACCGTGCTTTGACGAGCCGTCTGTGAATGTGTGTGTGTCTTCTTTCAGCGAGCTCAACTTGGAACTGCTCGTCACATCGTGTTGTCTCGCTTACACTACAGCATCGAACCATCGCTCCGTATGTCCCCCCCTCCTACGCGTACAAAATCATCAGTACAGCGCGACGCTTTGCCGGAGATGGTTGTGCGCGTTTCGTTCTAAGTCCCGCGCGCAGTGTTTGTGCGTTGATGCGCATTTCGTTATAAGTCTCGTGCGCCGGTGTGGTTTGGTGAAGTGTGAAGTGAATAAACAGTGTGCACAGACGCACATGCAGTGCGTGGATCGACAGGTAAGAATTTACTGAACAGAGTCAACGCAGATTTTCGACAAGTTTCCCGCAGCCTGGCTCGACCCGGTATGACGTCATTCGTGAGTATGAAGGATTCTAAATGTGTACTTTAGTGTGTAATTTATGTTTCAATAAAGTGTTTAATGTAATAAAAAATGACAGTGTTTGTGTTTAGTTTTAGAATAAGTGCATGAAAGAAAACGAAAAACGAAAGAAACAACTATCTTTACATGTGTTGGTAACATGGCTCGAAAGAACACAAACACATTGAGAACTGCAGAGCGCACCGTGCGTTACGGGTGGGGAGGGGGAGGGCTCGCGCGAGGGTGTAACTCATTCGTCGAAGAGACACTGTATTTCGACAGCGTCACTCAAATCACTCAAAAAATACACTCATTTTGCCGGACGGGTATACGGTTTTCTAATTTTTGATCTAGAGGGCTATGAAATGAGTGAAAATGAGTTCACCGGTACGGCTGAATATCTCTAAGCTGACAGTCCCTTGAAGATTCAGGTTCTGTCACATGAGATTTTATTACGTCAAAGTACTTCAACATGTTGTGGACCATGTGTCTCTAAAGTTTTGTTTGTATTCCGACGAGGAAAAGCAATTGCACTGAAATACAAATTATTATCCATCGTTTTATTCCTTTTTGATATCTTTCTCTTTTCCATTGTTTTAACCGATACGGAGTGTTTATCAGCCATACCGGCGTACTCGTTCGTTCCTGTGAACGTTCGCCGCGACGCTCATTTTCGCTCATTTCATAGCCCTCTAGATCAAAAATTAGAAAACCTTATAGATTTTGCACTGAGCAACCTAGTGGTACAACCCTGTCAACTCATGAGCGACGAATGTTTCTCGTCGAACGAGTTCGGTTGATTGTGTCTTTCGTTACGAGCATTTTAAACACACACGTTCAATTCACGGTTAGGTTTATGCATTAATGCGTTGCCGTTGAAAAAGCCGTCGCCGTTGAAGAAAAAATCCCTTCGTTCTCTTGCATAGCGACACCGTTGATTCACTAATGAATTCGTGTTTATGATCAATTCCAATTTTCTTTTGCTAAAAACCGTCATGTGTGTTGTGGCACGAGCCTAAATTAATTTTCATAAATTCATGAAAAGCATTTATTTTAGCTGGTATTACATGGCGGCTGTACTACGGACCTGCTTTGCAAAACGAGTACGAGTTCAACGGTTGCAGTGACGGTACGGTAGTGAGGCTTTGGACGAAACTTACGTGCGATATTTGAAGCGTTTGTGCATCGGAACATCTGAACGATAACTACAACTCTATGGGAATGGAACTGAAACACTAGACATGCCGTCGATTTATCGCGGAGTAAATCCCATTACCAACGGCGATGAAATGGCCTATGGCGTAGCTAGTAGCGACTTTCGGATTTGGTGGTTGAACCGGCCATGTTTGTGCTGCACCACTTGTTCAAACATTCTCAGGAAGTTTTAGGTACTGCGCTACTTGGACGTTGTTCCAAGAAATTAACCACACACATTGCTCATTTTCGATGCGCGTGTGAAATTAGCCACCGATTGCACCTGTGTCCGCAAATGGTGGTACCAAATTTGAGAACGGGAAAGAAAGAACAAAATCTAACGAAAGAGAGATCGATAGTGCAATAGAGTTTGAGAGTGATGAAAGTTATGAGAAAGAAAAAGAGAGAAAAACGATCACGGAGTTCGTCTAGTCCGTTCGATTCGCTTCTGGAAGAGAACGATTAGAGGAGTGAGGACAGAGAGATAGAGAGAAGTAGGAAAACGAATTTAAAAAGCAAGTTGAGTTTACGTTTTTTTAGTCCTCCTGAAGGGCTTGTGAAAATAACAAACAGAGACAGAGACAGAGAAAGTGTAACACTGTATATAAAAGAATCGGTCGATCTGCATGGAATTAAGAAAGGCAAAAGCATCGCAAGCAAGATGTTCCGTAAGCTATTCAATTTCATCACGCTGCTTGTCGTCGTGGTGCTGATGCAGTCTGCAGCGGATTTCTTCCCTTGCTTGAACCCAGCACGTGCACCAGCACCAGCACCAGCACCAGCACCGGCACCAGCACCAGCACCAGCACCAGCACCAGCACCAGCACCAGCACCAGCTGCATTACCAACACCAGAACCAGCATAAGCATCAGTACCAACTGGTATACTGCCTACAGGACCAGCTTCAGGATAATGATGGCATGTTTCTGGAAGGATAACCTTTTGTAATGATACACTGGCACATACCAACACTGCAACGGCCTCGCTAGCGTCCTACGTATTCACACAAACACACTGACTGTACCATCCAGGATTCGAATTGAACTTTGTACGGGAATAAAAAAAAGCACGGAACCTTTTGACGAAACCAACTGCTGGTACAGTTATGGCTGACCGTTTAACGCGTGGAGCGATGGAAAGAAATGGATTGTCTTAACAAACGATCCTGTCCGAGATGAGAAACCTTTAGCTAAATGGTATGAATGTGCTTCGTCAGCAAAGTGCAAAGCAAAGTTATTATCTACAGATTAGTGTTTGTGACAATATTTTACATATGTATGTGTATGCGTTTTTTTCAATTTTCGGAAGACTCCCGTTGTCGTACGAGTGTTGACATGAGATTCTTACCCAGTAAACCCCTTCTTTGGTCCATATACCCTTCCCCACCTGGGTTCACATTTCGGTATGTTTCTTGGGGAAGGGCTTATGCGAACCGAGCTTCTCCGGCAGGCCACGCGAAGGATTGGCCCTCAGCAGAAGTCGCAGGGGTGGTAACGGAGGAGAAACATACAGCAATTGTGGACAAAGTTTTTGATACTTTGCCTACTAACGAGTTTTTCCCGCTAGTTGCTTCTAATCCAAAGGTTGGGAAGCCTATGCAGACGGAAGGAGGTGTTTGGCTTAAAAATCCAGGGGCTCTGTCCTATTTTGGATGTTGGAATTAAACCTCTTAACGCCAAGAGCTTCTGCGTTTGAATCTCTATTTATTGAAAATATTTCCTACTTTTATACTAAATTTTCCCTTACACGTTTACCTGATTAACCGCTCGGACAGGATAGTTCGTGTTTCCAGAAACTTCTTTTTTCGACGTGGAAAGATAAACAATGGTTACTAGGATCAGATTGGTGAAGAAAGAAATTTATAATCGCGTATGTAACACAACCATTTTGTGACTATCTCCAATCTTCCATGTTTCTTTCCATGCATCTTTTTCTTCTTCTTTTTTATAGTTCGTTTTATAGATCAGTCAACGGCCTACACCCCTGTTCATCTGCGTCCGCGACATTAGAGGGTTTCTCAAGCCAACTCAACATCGTGACACTATTTTTCGCACACGTTAAGCGATTGTCAACATCGTACATACAATTCGAATCCGTAAACTCTTTTCGATTTGGTAACACTAGGTTTTGAACGCGTAAAATCCCTACTCGAATCCGGAAAATGTATGATGGCTGTCTTGTCATCCATTATACATTTTCCAGATTCGAGTTAGGATTTCAAACGATTACAGGATTGTTTGAGTCGGTTGTGTTTGCAAAAAAAAAGTATTCACGAGTGCTACGGCACGTTATACGTTACACTACAGACTACAACATCCTCACTGCGTACGTCACCCGCTGACAGCCCCGTGGTCGATGGTGAGCTCGTAAGACGATAATTCAATCTCTTTAAGCTACATCGGCAATGCAATAAGATGTTTTAACAATTTAGTAAGCTTTTTATCACAATTGCTGTTTTTCGGTTCATAGTTACTTACTTACTTATCTGGCGCTACATCCGGCGCTTCGGTTCATAGTAAATCCAAAATTATTTCAGACCGTTGCTATGCATGGCATTCGTATCGCGTTACCTTAGAACCTTAAATATAATGAAAAATCAATTACTCTTCTGCACATATAGTGACTACAAATCATTGCATAGTTACATTAGCGCGTTCCCAACAGCTTGAGCTGTCGGCAGAAAATCACTCGAAGGCACCCTCCTGTTCGAACAATACGGTACCGATTTTTGCTTCGTCGACTTGAATCTGCCGATGAGTTACTCGAAGCGGAACGTCGCTAGCAAAACGATACCAAAATGAACATAATGAACGTGCGAGTGAATCTTCTCGAATGTCGAACGCAATAAAATCAGCCGTCATACGGTCCCGTCATATTCTATACATTTTAGGTTTTTTTTCAAGATTAATGTCTCCCTGAGGCGAATGTTCTATAAGCTGCATGTGCAATTAGGCAGCCTAAATTCTCTAAGATGAATTTTTGTATAATAGTTTACAAAAATATTGGTCAAAGGATGCCATGTTTTTCATGGTGGTTTCTTGGATACTTCATAGCAACACGTTCATTAGTTTTTCTCAACATGAATATCTCTAGGCTAACGGTCCCTTGAAGATTCACCCTAGAGAGATTTCACTGTGCACAAAATGAAACATATTTTGGCATCAATTTCCACAAATTGCCACCAAAAGCCTAAAGCGATCGATAAACTTTATTTTACAAATGTTAATCACCATGTCACATGAGATTTTGTTACGTCAAAGCACTTCAACACGTTATGGACCATGCGTCTCTACAGTTTTTTTTGTATTCCGACGAGGAAAAGCAACCGTTTTATTTGCGCACGTGCTCGTTGCACTGAAATACAAATTATTATGCATCGTTTTATTCCTTTTTGATATCATTCTTTTTTTCATTGTTCTAATCGATACTGAGTGGTTATGTTTATTGTTTCTTTCGTTACGAGCATCTTCAATACACACGTTCAATTCACCGTTAAGGTTATGCATTAATGCGTTGCCGTTGATTTTTGTAGCCGTTTTTTTTGCCGTACAATTTTTAAAGTTATTTGTCCTTTTTTGCATATTGTCATCTACTCCTTCATCCTTCCACCCACTTACATACGCGACACCGATGATTTACTAATGAATGCGTGTTTATGATCAATGCAAAGTTTAATAAACCATTTATTTTGCGCCACCTGGTTGCTGCTTCTTAGCTATATACGTTCTTTGGTATTATCAAATGTGTTTTCTTTTCCTAAAAACCGTCATATGTGTTGTGGCACGAGGCTAAATTAAGTTTCATATATTCATAAATTCATGAAAAGCTTTTTTTTAGCTGGTATTACATGGCGGCTGTACTACGGACCCGCTTTGCGAAACGAGTACGAGTTCAATGATTGCAGTGACGGTACGTACGCTGGCTTTGGTCGTGATCGCAGAAACTTACGAACGATATTTGAAGCGTTTGTGCATCGGAACATCTGAACGATAACGGGAACAATATTAGAATGGAACGGAAGGACTAAACATACCGTCGGTTTACCACGAAGTAAATCCCATTACCAATAGCGATGTAATTGGCTGTGGCGTAGCTAGTAGCGACTTTCGGGTTTGGTGGATGAACCGGTAATGTTTGCACTACGCCACTTGTGTAAGCCTTCTCAAAAATTTAATGGAATTGCGCAAATTGGACGTTGTTCCAAGAAATTTACTTCACACATTGCTCATTTACGATGCGCGTGTCAAATTAGCCACCGATTGCACTTGTGTCCACAAATGGTGGTACCACTTTTGAGAACGGTAAAGAAAGAACCAAAACTAACGAAAGAGCGATCGATAGGGCAATAGAGTTCGAGAGGATGTTATGAGAAAGAAAAAGAGAGAGAAACGATCGCGTAGTTCGTCTGGTCCGCTTGATCCGCTTCTGGAAGAGAACGATTCGAGGAGCGAGGACAGAGAGAGATAGAGAGAAGTGAGGAAAATATTTAAAAAGATAGCAAGTGGAATTCACTTGTTTACGTATTTTATTTATTTATATGAACAAATGTCCACCTAAAGGGCTTGTGAAAATAACACACAGAGACAGATACAGAGACAGAGAAAGTGTAAAACGGTATATAAAAGGATCCCCCGACCGGTACGGAATTAAGAAAGGCAAAATCATCGCATCAAGATGTTCCGTAAGCTGTTCAATTTCATCACGCTTGTTGTCGTCGTGGTGCTGATGCAGTCTGCAGCGGATTTCTTCCCTTGCTTGAACCCAGCACGTGCACCAGCACCAGCACCAGCACCAGCACCAGCACCAGCACCAGCACCAGCACCAGCACCAGCACCAGCACCAGCACCAGCACCAGCACCAGTACCGGAAACGTCATACACGCCTACAGGACCAATGTCCGGATTATAATGAAACGATTTTCTGCATGGAAAATTTCTCGGAATGATGCACCGTCAAATGGCAGTACCGCGACGGCCTCGCTAGCGTCCTACGTATTCACACAAACACACTGACTGTACCATCCAGGATTCGAATTGAACTTTGTACGGGAATAAAAAAAAGCACGGAACCTTTTGACGAAACCAACTGCTGGTACAGTTATGGCTGACCGTTTAACGCGCGGAGCGATGGAAAGAAATGGATTGTCTTAACAAACGATCCTGTCCGAGATGAGAATACTTTAGCTACATGGTATGGATGTGCTTCGACAGCAAAGTGCAAAGCAAAGTTATTTTCTACAGTTACGAGGAAGCAGTTAAGTTCCAGCTGGTAGAGTAGAAATCGGAATCATCCAAGCACGATCAGAACTGAAACGACCGGTTTTGAGCGTGTTCGGACGAATATGAGACTAGTAATGGGATACATTTTCCACTCCAACGGCCCCGAAGACTACTGGTTCAAGGACAAGGCGAACATACGATATGATTAAAAAAAACTTAAGGCCGGGAGACATTTTTCATTCACTAGCGCATCTGGCGACGACCAGCGCAAGCTAGATGTCGGTATAATTGATGTGTCAAAATTATTCATACGTGGTGTCCCATCAATTTTCGACTAGGCTATCTATGCCGTTTGAAATGTTGATAAACGTCCATAAATTGCAACAAAGTAGGCCGTTAATTGTTGTTGTTGGACTAATCGTCACTCATACAAAGCGCTGGGCTGAAATGATGAATTGTTGACTAAAAATTGACGAAATACTTGATGTTGAAGTTATTTAATGAATTTAGCTGCAATTTTGTACACATTATTTGTTTGCATTGTACATCAGCTGGTTGCTGTGACGTGTTATCTGACAAAATTTTCACCTGTTAAATAGTTCATTTCGCTGTATATTTCACCTCGTGTGGCTGCGCGGTGACTGTTGAGAAGTGCAGTTCGTAAATGTTTAGTCCTGTGTTGTGTGCTGCGAAAATACAGTTTTTGATGCTGTGTGAAGATGTATTTTTGTAGATTCTCGCGGTGTGATAGAAAAAGGGTGTGAAATCAAAGACTTTGTCGCAGTTGGAGGCGTCTTTCAGTTGGTGATAGTGGGGTAATCCTTTTGTGCAGATAAGTATGTGTGACAATGGCTGGTATTATTGAATCCGTTCGTAGCAGGAACGTACGGCGCTCACATTAAATTCTAGGGATGGCAACACATTTCTTGAGCCTGGTCCTACAACGCTGCGGTGACCATCTAGTCTTCTTCTTCTTCTTTGGCTCAACAACCGATGTCGGTCAAGGCCTGCCTGTACCCACTTGTGGGCTTTGGCTTTCAGTGACTAATTGATTCCCCCCCTTAGCAGGATAGTCAGTCCTACGTATGGCGGCGCGGTCTATTTGGGGATTGAACCCATGAAGGGCATGTTGTTAAGTCGTACGAGTTGACGACTGTACTACGAGACCGGAGACCGGAATATGTAGCCTACTGTTATACTAATTTGTCCTTACACGTTTACCCGATTATCCGCTCAGACAGGATAGTTCGTGTTTCCAGAAACTTCTTTTTTCGACGTGGAAAGATAAACAATGGTTACTAGGATCAGATTGGTGAAGAAAGAAATTTATAATCGCGTGTGTAACACAACCATTTTGTGACTACACAGTCAGAATTCTATTATTGAATGCTGTTTAGTTGGCATGCTTTTTAGTTGAACGCTCGATAGTTGGTTGACAGTTCAATTAAAAAGCATACGTTTGTATGGGAAAACGGTTTTTTTTTTGAAAATTTCACAAAAATCTCATGGCTTGCCAAGAAAAAAATCATAAATTTTTTGTATGGAAAAACGTGCCAGCTAAAAAGCACATATTCAATAGTTGGCAGAGAATCGTAGTTCAACCAGTGAGTTCAGACTGTCAGGCCTATTATATTGTGTTCGACATTCGAGAAGATTCACTCGCACGTTCATTATGTTCATTTTGGTATCGTTTTGCTAGCGACGTTCCGCTTCGAGTAACTCATCGGCAGATTCGAGTCGACCAAGTAAAAATCTGTACCGTATTGCTGGAACAGGAAGGTGCATTCGAGAGATTTTCTCCCGACAGCTCAAGCTGTCGGAAACGCGCAAATTTAACTTCACAAAGAATTTAAGTCACTATCTACGTGTGTAATTAAGTTTAACATAAGTTTATCAACAGTCTCATCACTTATATTCACCCCATTTCCAACAAAATTATGGAAAACATGATTTTAAAGAAGTGCTGAATCTGTTTGTTCACACTCACTCCGAAAGCCGGTTGCTTCGACCAACTTTCAAACACACAGATGCTAGAACAAAAACGTCGACGAAACCTTCATGGATTCGAATGGCGAAAACGATACCAATTTTTCTCCCGTTCGACTCGAGTGCTTGCGACGGAATCGAATGTCATTCGAGTAAAATAATAGGCCTGTGTATCTCCAATCTTGTATGTTTTTTTATTCATCTTTTTCTTCTGTTTTTTTATACTTCGGAATAATCAGTCAACGGTCTACACCCCTGTTCAACTGCGTCCGCGGGATTAATTCTCATTGTAAAACGGTCCGTGACACAAAATGAGTTTGACACCACTGGTGTAGCGTGTATGTCTGTCAGGTGTTTAATTGGTGAGTAAAAAAATATTATCAGTAAACATAACATTATCTTCTTCTGTAATTGATTTTCTTTTCATCGAGTGTATAAAATGCCGTGTTAAAATGTGGCCAGATTTTGAGCAAATATTTGATCGTGCAAGCTGTTAACCAGATGAAAAAAAAGTGAGCGTATATTCCATATGGACTTAAAACGCTCCGAAGCGAGGAATCGATCACTCAAAACTGAGATTTGCGCGCAAGCAAAGCGTAAGTTGGACACAACTCTGCACCAGACAGTAGGCGTATTAAAAGCTTCGAAACTGGCGAAGGAAGTTGCCTTGTGTGCAACTTCTGACACTCTGCAAACTAGTGATGACGACCGAAGTCGAAGTCGTTCGTCAGAGTCGTCCGGAGTCGGTCGGTGTCGTCCAAAGTCGTTCGGAGTCAGCGTCATCTGGTAGTCGTTCGTAGTCGTTCGTGTGCACCGAAATATCTCCGGACTCATCGACTCCAGATCCGGATCAGTCCGCAGTAGAATTCGGCTGTTATCCGGAGTCGGATTCATATTTTGCGCACCGGAGTCGGAGTTGATCCACGACTCCACTCCGGATTACCTATGACTACAGCAAACCAGGGTTAAAGCTGGAATAAGAGTTATTCCAAATTATTTTACTTTGCAGTACATCATAATTAGTACAGATCCCTGAGATATGTGGACCTTTATTCAATATCTAATAAAATAATTTATTTAGTGACTATACAGGGTTTCTCACGATTTATTGGTTGGTTCCCATCAATTTTTGGTGGGTTCCCATGTTTGTTTGGTGCGTTCCCACGATTTTTTGGTCGTTTCCCAGAATTTTTTGGTGCAATTGTATTGATGTCCAATCGGAAAATACCAATAAATTATGGGAACGAACCAAAAATCTATGGGATACGACCAAAAAATCGTGAGAACGCACCAAAAAATCATGGGAACTGACCAATAAATCGTGGGAAACCCTGTAACTTCTCATTAAATGCAACATTACACGAACATTTGCCACATTTTGACTGGAAACTGCGCGATTCGACTTCCGAAATTAGAGAGACGTGGTTTCTCTCGATCCCTATTAATAGCGTATCTCGGAGACAGCCTCTTATTACAATCACAATCCCAATTGCAATAGCAATCAGAATCCCAATCGAATCGCAATCTCAATAATAATCCCCATCGAATCGCAATCCCAATCCCAATCAGAATCCCTATTGAATCGCAAACGAATCCCAATCCCAATCGAATCGCAATGGAATCTTTTGGGGATTCAAATCCTACAAACGGGATCCGATCCGATCGAATCTTTCTAGGGATTTAATCTTCGAATCTTTCGAATCCCGAATCTCCCAACACAACCCAACACACTGCCAAACGAAGCTTATTAACTTATGAAAGGCATTTTTTAACTTGTACGATATGGCGGCGGTACTATAGATTCGCTTTGTCACACGAGTACGAGACCAATAGTTGTAGTGTCTATACGATATGTACGCTGGCTTTGGCCGTGATCGCAGAAACTTACGAACGATATTTGAGGCGTTTGTGCATCGGAAATTCCGAACGATAATGAGAACTCTATTGGAATGGAACTGAAGCACTAGATATACCGTCGGGTTACCACGGAGTAAATCCCATGATCAACAGCGATGAAATGGGCTATGGCGTAGCTAGTAGCGACTTTCGGATTTGGTGGATGAACCGGCCATGTTTGTGCTGCACCAGTTGTTCAAGCATTCTCAGGAACTTTTAGGTATTGCGCGACTTGAACGTTGTTCCAAGAAATTCACCACACACATTGCTTATTTACGATGCGCGTGTGAAATTAGGCACCGATTGCACTTGTATCCGCAAATGATGGTACCACATTTGAGAACAAAAACTAACGAAAGAGAGATCGATAGGGCAATAGAGTTCGAGAGCGAGGGATGTTATGAGAAAGAAAAAGAGAGAAAAAAGATCACGTAGTTCGTCTGGTCCGTTCGATCCGCCCGTGGAAGAGAACGATTAGAGGAGCGAGGACAGAGAGAGAGATAGAGAGAAGTGGGAAAACAAATTTAGAAAGACAGCAAGTTGAGTCTACGTTTTTTTTAGTTATTTATGTGTACAAATGTCCTCCTGAAGGGCTTGTGAAAATAACACACAGAGACAGATACAGAGACAGAGAAAGTGTAAAACGGTATATAAAAGGATCCCCCGACCGGTACGGAATTAAGAAAGGCAAAATCATCGCATCAAGATGTTCCGTAAGCTGTTCAATTTCATCACGCTTGTTGTCGTCGTGGTGCTGATGCAGTCTGCAGCGGATTTCTTCCCTTGCTTGAACCCAGCACGTGCACCAGCACCAGCACCAGCACCAGCACCAGCACCAGCACCAGCACCAGCACCAGCACCAGCACCAGCACCAGCACCAGCTGGTACAGGACCAGGTGGTACAGGACCAGCTTCAGGATAATTATGGCACGTTTTTGGAAGGATAACCTCTTGCAATGATACACTGGCACATAGCAACACCGCGACGGCCTCGCTAACGTCCTACGCATTCACACACACTGACTGAACCATCCAGGATTCAAATTGAACTTTGTGAGGGAATAAAAAAACGCACGGAACCTTTTGACGAAACCAACTGGTGGTACAGTTATGGCTGGCAGTTTAACGCGTGGAGCGATGGAAAGAAATGGAGTGTATTAACAAACGATCCGGTCCGAGATGAGAATACTTTAGCTAAATGGTATGGATGTGCTTTGTCAGCAAAGTGCAAAGCAAAGTTATTATCTACAGTTACGAGAATTAAGTTCGATTGCGAACCACTCCAGCTGGTAGAGTAGGAATCGGAACCATCCAACCGGAACCAACGATCGGGTCTGCAACGACGGGGTAGCGGTTTTGAGCGTTTTCGGACGAATATGGGACTAGCGATGGGATACATTTTCTACTCCAACGGCCCCGAAGTCTACCGGTGCAAGGATGATGTCATCGTACGGTATGATAAAATACTATCTTAATCTATATATTAAGTTGTGCGTGACTGTAGACAAATGCTGTTCGTGAATGTTTAGCCAAGTGTTGTGTCCTACGAAAATACTCTTTTTTGCTGTGTGTGTAAATGAATGTTCGTAGATTCTCTCGATGTGATAGAAAAACGGTATGAAAATCAGGACGTTGTCGCAGTCAGAGAAAAATTTCCGTTGGTGACAGTGTGTAATACTTCTTGTGCAGATAAGTGTTTGTGATATAATATTTTACATAATTATGTATGTGTGACGTCGGGTGAAGTGAACTGTAGCAAAGTACAGTTTGTTCCCGAGTCACGCGGATTTGGAGATAAGTGGTTTTCTAAATTTGGCATGTTGTGTACAATTCAGTACAGTATATTAGAACAATTAGCTTCAATAAGTGGGAAATGCGAAATGGCTTGCTTTTTTGTATAAAAAAATGAAATCGTTTTACATTCAGAAACATCAAAATTTACTGCAAGAATCAAAGGTAATACATTGTAAGGTGTATAAAAGTACTCTACTTTAGTGATGGGCGGGTCGAACCTAAACCAAAGTATGATAACAGTCGCATGAGAAATTTTCGCCCTCATCGCTCTCTTGCTATGCGTTATGTGCCCACTCGAAACACGGCGATGACAGGCAGACGGTCAAAGTGTTAATCAAAAATACTCAGACATAGTATTAGTATCATTAAAAATATCCCAATCAACCATTTTGTGACTATCTCCATTCTTGCAAGTTTTTTTCATTGATCTTTTTTTTTTCTTTTTTACAGTTAGGAATAACGAGGGATTGCGGCCGCGGGATTAATTTTTTAAAATGGTCCGTGACCTAAAATGAGTTTGACACCACTGGTGTAGCGTGTATGTCTGTCAGGCGTTTAATTGGTGAGTAAAAAAACATTATCAGTAAACATAACATTATCTTCTCCTGTAATTGATTTTCTTGTCATCGAGTGTATAAAATGCTGTGTTTAAATGTGACCAGATTTTGAGCAAATATTTGATCGTGCAAGATGTTAATCAGATTTAAAAAAAATGTGAGCGTATGGACTTGTAACGCTCTTGAGAGAGCAATCGATCATACAAAACTGAGATTTGCGCGCAAGTAAAGCGTGAGTTGGACACAACTCTGCGTGAGACAGTAGGCGTATTAAAAGCTTCGAAACTGGCGAAGGTCGTCTTGCGTGCAACTTTTGATGCAAAGCAAACTAGTGATGTGCTTTCTAGAGCGCACCCACGACTCCGATCCTTTCTGAATACTTTTAATATTTTTAGTATTCAGACTCTGAATATTTTTAGTCCGATTCCAACTCCGGAAAAATGGTAACCACTAGTTCCGCCTGGAGTTCGAGTCGTTTGGAATCGACCGGAATCGCCCGGAGTCGAAGTCGTTCAGAGTCGGCCGGTGTCATCCAAAGTCGTCCGGAGTCAGAGTTGTCTGGAGTAGTTCGTAGTCGTTCGTGTTCACCGAAGTCGGATTCATATTTTGCGCACCGGAGTCGGAGTTGATCCACGACTCCACTCCGGATTACCCATGACTACAGCAAACCAGTGAAACAGTGCAGGACGCAACATTTGCGAATGCGGACAGTAATATTCAAACGATTACAAGTTTTTTTGAGTCCGTTATGTTGCTCTATTGTAATTATAAATTAATTACTATCCTACACATATTCGTGTGACGGTGATGCTTTCTTTCATCTCTAAATATCGGTTACCACGTGTTTTAATCGTCAAAGTACTTCAACACGTGTTAAATTATGGTGGACCATGCGTCTCCACCACGTTTTTGTATTCCGTTGAGGAGAAGCGGCCCGTTTATTCGCTTGCGTGCACAGAAATACAAAACATTTTGCCTTTTTTAATCCTTGATACGGAGTGGTTATACTTATCGTTTCTTTCGTTACGAGCATTTTCAACACACACGTTCAATTCACGGTTAAGGTTATGCATTAATGCGTTGCCGTTGAAAGTTAAAATACAATGTTTAAGTTTATTTGTCCTTTTTAGCATGTTTTTATCTACTTCTTCATCTTTCCGTAGCTAACAAAATGAAGAAAACATCCCCCCGTCCACTTGCATAGCGACACCGATGATTCACTAATGAATGCGTGTTTATGATCGATGCAAGGTTTAAGAAACCATTTATTTTGCGTCGCCTGGTTGCTGCTGCTTAGCTATATACATTCTTTGGTATTTTTAAATGTGTTTTGTTTCGCTAAAAACCGTCATGTGCGTTGCGGCATATCTACGTGAAGGCAACTTAAAACTTAACCTGCTGCTCGCTTATAGCATTGGAGGCATACTTAACTGTAAAGTACAGGCTGTTTTTCATTAATGTAGTAGTTATTGTTACTTTTTTCCTCACTATCATTTTGACACCGAAAGCACACCGATTAATGCTTTGCTACTTGGCTATGTTTGTGCTTGTGCGCGCTTTGCTGTTTGCACTATTTGCTCACTTTCTATTGCTGACGGACGAATCTTCCAAGTGGTCAGCAATAAGGCATAAGTAAAATATGGCATAAGTAGTTTACTGGCCAACTGTGTTGTGTGTGTATGTGTGCACTAATTATGTGAGTGGACGTGTGAGTGAATGTGAGAGTGACTGTGTATTGTGTTTGGAAGGAGCTCGGTCGCCTAGCAGCCGGCTGTTCTGCGGGACAATCAACTCCAGCTGGTGTCTTTTGAAGAAGCGGTGCCATATCACATGAATCAATTATCCTCATCTTCATACTCGTACAGTGCCGGTGCGGGAGAGTCCATCACGAAAAAGTCCATACATTCTGTGTACAGGCGTCCTGGGGAAACAAAAGGAAAAACAGATCATATTAATGGTTATAATACACTTCAGCACTTCAGGAGAAAAAGGACAGATAACATTCAAGAGAGGGGGGAAAACAATGAAAGTTAGAAGGAATGGACACTTTAGATGCTTCGTTAGTTAGGTATTTGATGCAGTTCGGGTTAGTACGGGAAGGGTTTAGTCCATGCTTGCCGGTAGCATGCCGTTTCCTTGCAGCAACTTGTATGTAGCTGGCTCTCGACAGTGTGACCATTTTCTAGCTAAAAGTTACAGCTATCATTTTTTTTCATATTTGGTTCATTCGTCCTGCTTTGACATTTCAACAGCTCCCCTATCTGATCTGTGTTTTCTTTGTTTTCTTTGGTTTTGTGTCTTTTTGTTTGTCTACATTCAGTTGCTTGTTCTTGTGTTCCATGAAATATTTTTATTGTTATTGCAATTTTAAGTTGTTCTATGCCTAATTATTTCTAATACTTCTATCGTTTCATGTTTTGCTCCTAGCAATGTCTTTTATTTATTGAATTTATTCAATCCATTTCATTTTTATCTTTTCTTGCCATTTTCAAACGAACATTGTAATTTTGTCTTAACCAATGGAAGACTGAAATACAAACAAAATTATCTTCTTACTGTTATATTTCCTTTGTCCTTTGTTAATGTGTTGGTGTTAGAATCAGACGAAGTGCATAATGTTGTTTATGTTAGTTATATACATACATCTACACAAGCGAGTTATTTGATAATGTTAAAATTGTGTTAAAAATAGGATGGAAACAGAGTTTAGCAAAACAATTAAGTTTAGTACACCATTAGGTAGTTAAGTAGGTACAGAAACGTCAAGAAGGCGCTCACCTTTGGTGATCGAGGATGGTATGGTGGCAATCGGTTGCCCTTTTTTTGGAGCATTTTGGAGCAGCACCCCAAAACAAAGGTCAAACATGGGTGGTTTGATTGCTTGCGTTCGATTTTGTGTTTGTTTATGCTTGCTTTGCATCATCAGTCTTATGTTCGTCGCTCGATTGTCGCTGTGCTGGCTTGCGTTTGTGAGCAGTCTTTAAGTTCGGGCAGGCTCTAAACTAAGGCGAGCGTACGATTGGGAACAGAATGCTGATTCATTGCAGTCCGTCTTTTTTTCCCACGCACACTCACACACAACATTACACAAAAAATTCATGCTTTCCATGTACGGTGTTCTAGCTTGCCTTTATTTGTGGTACCGTTACTCTCACTGCAATGATGGCGATTTTTCTTTTCGCTCTTTCTCTACCCATAACAGTTCCAGTGTTGCCTATCGCTCCAATATATTTTACTGAGTACCTATTAATTACTATAATTATTATTATTATTATTTAAATTATTATTATTATTATTATTATTATTATTATTATTATTACTACTGTTACCACTAGCACAGTGGGAAGCTTTCCCACGATAGGGCATCCCACACGATAGGGCATCCCTATATGCACGAACATGATTACTGGACTAGCAATGTCGCTCGATTTTTGCGCTTCGTTGCCTGGCTGCGTGAGCATCCTTTTGGGCCAACTAACCTCTCCTATAATACTCATGCGTGATTGTTTGTTCTATGAGATTTTGAAAAGAAAAGTGTCTAACTATCGACTATCTAACGCTTCTATTTTCATTATTTACAATAAGAGCAATGAACAATGAATAGCATGTTCAACATGTACGACTGTGTTGCTGGCTTTCCAACACAAATATTTAGTGCTCTTCGATTTGCTTCACAATTGTGTGGATGCGCCAGACGACGGGGACACAAGCATTGGTAACATTTGAGAACCGGTGCTTAATAAACCTCTCCGCACATCTCCAGCAACGGGCGAACTTTGACGTTTGAATGTGAGAAAAGAGCTACGCAGTGGGATGGTTGCGACAATAACTAAGGAAAAAGCGAGAAACTACCCAACACCTTTACCAACAGGCTCGCAAGCGATGGATAGGGAAGAGAGAAAGGGAAAGTGTGTAAGAAAAAAGGAGAGAGAAAAAATGTGTATTTTTGTATGAAAAAGAGAGAGAGAGAGACAGAGATACTGCTACGCATCTTTACGTTTCATGACAAATTGCCCAGGGAGCAAAATCAGCATCCATTGTCGTTCTGTCCATCAAAGACGACTATGCGAAAAAGCATGTTGATTTTGTTGCTTGGGTATCAGTGCTGAATAGGAGCTTTGTATTGAAACTTCTCATGCAGCTTTATGTTTTAATTTGCAAGGCGTTGTGGCTTAGCGCTATACATACACAAATGTTGATCCACTCTCCAAAAACCATTTATCTAGAATCGAATCCTAATACCAATTGAATGTCATGGAATAGATTTTTGCTGATTGATTAACACGTTCAAAGTGTGATGATATAAAACCGGGGAAAAAGTATTTACGGTACCATTGTCAGGGTTAATCTATATACTTCTCGTTTAGCTGTTGTGGTAGAATGACAGTTAAACCATTGCTGAAAGGTTTGAAAGCTCGTTCGTTAGGGAAAGTGTAGAAGAAAGATAAAATTCCAACACCTGTCTGCATTGGGTTAGATTCCTTGTACCGTTTTTCAATGTCATATTGTGCTATAACAATAGTAGAAACAAAACAAAAAAAAGAAGACCAACACCAATTTACACCATGTCTCCACATAAATCCACAAAGAACATTGTTTAGAGCTTTGTTTGTTCTGCTTATAGGTAATTTTCTCTCGTTCAAATTTCCACACAAAAAGCTTTTCCTCCATCCTTCTTTCCGGCCGCTTCTTCTAGTGCAACAGATGATCCGGGGGTGCGTTGGAATGTTTTACTTTGATTGATTCGGTTGCGTTACACGGTGTTCCTTGTGCCGTTGTTTGATTTCCTTCATGTTGTTTTGTTCAGAACCCATTGAAGTATGCTTTGCTTTGATATGCTGGTTTTCTTTGTATTTTTTATGTTTCTTTTATTTTGTTATCTTGCTTTGCTTTTATTCCGTCTGCCGTCTGCAACACTGTACTCGGAGTGCTGCATTCTTTTTCCCCCTTTTTTTTACTATCGTTTATATTAAACCTATGATTCGGTTTACTATTACTTCCTTGTCCGGTTTTGCAAAATGTTCACCTCCACTCTGTGTTCACCTTGCGCCTCGGAGCTAACGGGAGAGTAGTATGCTTACGTACACATAAAACAATAAATAGGTTTCACTTTATACATTATACACAAATTTGTACTATCAACTTTTTTCCCACCCCCTTTTCCTTTTCCACACAGCGCACACCGTCACCGTCCGCATTTCCGTTCGCTGCCGCTGTTTTATACTTGTCGTGTTTTACGCCTTGTTTTAGCCTATCTTTTTATCCTGTTTTGTCCCATATGCACCGGTATACAGTACAAGAACAGGCTAGCTATCTTGGATATTCCTTGTTGATTCCTTTTTCATGTTCCTAATCCGGCTTGCTTTGCCTTTGGGTCAAAATTGTTTGTTAGAAAGTTGCGCACGGTTTCAGCTTTTGCTACGATTGCGTACTCCCTTTGCTTTACAGGCTGGTATTTACAAAACCAACGACCAAACGTCTACGGTGGAGAGCGATAGTGAGAGAGAGCGAATGAAGGGAACCGGCTAGTGGAACTGGAAAATAAGTCACTTTAGCTACTTCCATAACCAATCCGTTCTTCCCGCTGCTTCCCAGCGCTTTCTCAACACAACGTCCGTCCGTTGGTACGTCGCTTTAGTTGGCATTTCAAATGTAATACCACAGCGTTTGTGGGTATGCGTGTGGTTTTGTGTTTGTTTACCCTACGGCTAGGACGATTTTCTACTAGTGTTAATTTTTGGTTTTTTCGCTGACTAATTACTTTCCCCCCATGGCCGCCATCCCCAACAAACGAGAGCAACAATGTCCGGCATTAAAACGGCTCTCAACGGTCCGCGGCATTCGTCGTGCGTCGTCGTCGTCGTGGGGTCCGGGCGGTTTGTTTCCTGCGTTCTTTCTTCGGAGCGGGACAGACAGCCTGCTGGTGTGGCGGACCGTTTACCTAAACACCCGATCGCTACTCCAGATGCCGAACCGCGCACCGTGACCGCTGATTCGAGGGAGGTTTTTGTTTTGTTTTTTGTTTTTCATTTCTGTTCGTTCGTTTGCAATCGGCGGGGGTTGGTGTGTGTGGGTGGGTGTGTGAGTGTGTGGTTTTGTTTGCTGATGTTATAAAGCCTTATTTAGCAATAATAACCTGCGTATCGCTGTGATGTACAGTCCTGCTGCTTGTTCGAAGAGACCGGATGAAACTCGCTGTCCTTGTTTTCGCACCGAAAACCGGAAAATCCTTTCGGACAGCTGGGGTATAGAGAGAGATATAAAGGGAGAGAAAGATGTAGAAAAAGAGAAAGGGAAAAAGAGAGAAAAAAAAGAGAGAGAGAGAGAGAAAGAGAGAAAGAGAGAAAGAGAGAAAGAGAGAAAAAGAGAGAAGAGAGAGAGACATAGAGAGAGAAAAATAGAGATAAAAAAGGGAGAAAGAAAAGAGAGAGAGAAAGAGAGAGAGAGAGAGAGAAAGAGAGAGAGAGAGAGAACATTAGTAAGTGTTGCAAAAAAAACGTCAAGACCTATTGCATATGGTTTTTTTTCGATTCGCAATCCATTCATAGGAATTATTGAACAGTTCATCCATAAAATACGTAACGCTCGTAATTCGACAATCGATCATCTCTTGCTTGTGTCCATAGCCATTTGGAAGAGATAAAATAACAAAGTCACTTTCATTTCTTATTTCATTTTTTAGCGTTACGTAATTTACGGATTACTGCTAAAACTGTCAATTTAAATTGAACTATCCCACAACAAGCTTTGTGTGTTATGTTTGTTTGTCTTATACTACTTTTGAATTGTGTTTAAATATTCAAACAAAAATTAATCTTCATTAAATTATTTGGCAATTTGTATTTTGGAAAAATAATGATCTAATAGGAGTAATTAATTTATCTGATTGGAAATAATGTTTATACGTTGGGTGGTAATGCAATCCCCACAACGACAGGAGCAGTCGTTAAAATTAACAAACAAACAAATGAATGCCAATGCCTAACACGTTTGAAGGATTATGGTAAATTGTTTTAAACCATTTTTAACCATTTCTTTTGCGATGCCGGCTAGTGATTGGTTGGGGCAACGCAAAGCGTCAGGAAAGTGTACCGGAACTGTCGTCCCGGTGGGTTGAGAAACCCTTCCCTGATCGATCGTTCGATAGCAGACGAATGGGTTGTGAAATCTATCAAGGGTGGGTGTATATTTACTAGCAAGCCAGCTCCCCGATGCTGTCGATGTTGAAGCACGTGCCGCCGTTGTGGCAGAAGTCGTCCCGATGGCTGTCGGCGCAGGACCGCGAGTAGACCGCAGGAATGGTCGCTTCTACAACGCAGAAAGAAAGAAAGGGAAAGCAATAAAATCACCCGTAAACGACAATCGCTAAAACCAAAAGGGCATCGCCGAAAGGTGGAAAAGTGTAAAGGTGCTGGTGGAGCCGGACACAAATCCCTCCGGCTGCTCGCACACTTACTTGGTAAGGTAATTTTAACGTGCGTCGAGTTGAAGACGGACGAATTGTTATATCTATTTTTGGCCCGACACTCATACTCTCCAGAATCCGTCGTGCTGGTGTTGAAGATGATCAGCTCGGACCGTTTCCTGCGAAAAGGGAAAGATAGAGCAGATTGTGGGGTTGATAATGAGATCGTATTGAAATGTGTGGGATGCGGTCATGTTGTACACTCACTTCAGATGCACTTGGGCGTACTTGGTGGCGTTCCTGTTGATCAGCCGCTTGTCTTTGAACCAGGCCACCTTCGGCGGTGGCTGACCACCGACCTTGCATACCAGCCGCACCCGCTTGCCCTCGACGCGCGTCACGTTCGGTGTGATGAAGTGGATCGCTGGCCGGGTACCTGACCGGTGGAAAACGGAAGGAAAGAAAGAAAGAAAAAATTGATTTAATATTTATTTACAATGCACTTTTAATAACGCCCGCGAAAACTGCTCTTTCCCACCCACAGTCAGTTCCTGTTCCGTCCCACCCCATGGAACGTTCTAGAACTTGCACTACCTGACTTGGTCACTGCGTTGGGCAAAATCTTTATTTGTGCAACTGTATTCGATGGCTTATTGCTCCTTTAACAAACAAACATTCGAGATCGCTCGGAGTTCACTTCGCTCACTGTAGCATATTGCGCGTGCGAAAGTAAACTGACTGTGCGGCAATTGGTTTCGTACCAATCGCTAAGCTGTACGCAATGAAAGCGAGTGCAGACGACGCAACCAAAAAAACAGCCGAACCTAGCCGAAGCCATACGGGAGCGCCATACAAACATTCGGTTCCAGCACGTTCCAACCTCCGAGCCCGGAACGTTGTGGTTTCTCCTAGCCAAACGAATCGGGCTTTGGCACAGATAGGGTTACGATCTAATGAACCAGTCTGTATATAATTTTGGGTTTAAATAAGCTGCCTTTCTTTTTTGGATTAGCGGAACTGTCCCGTTCAAACTACGTGAATTACCAAAAGTGCATGTTCTTTTTCCCTTCTTCTTTTTGTTATTTGATGCAACAATCATGGCTGGCCCATGAATGTTGGCTTTCCGTGACTGATTGATGCACACATGTGGTAGGATGTTCCGTCATACCATACGAGGCTTGAACTTATGAAAGACAATTTGTTTAAACTGGTGTGACATGACGGCTGTACTACGAACCCGACCCGTTTGCAAAACGAGTTCAACGGTTGTAGTGTCTGAAAAATACGAAACTCACGAACGATGCTGGAAGCGTCTGTGCATCGGAACATCTGAACGATAACGGGAACTCTATTGGAATGGAACAGAAGCACTAGACATACCTTCGGTTTACCACGGAGTAAATGCGATGAAATGGCTTACGGCGTAGCTAGTAGCGACTTTCGGGTTTGGTGGATGAACCGGTCATGTTTGTGCTGCACCACTTGTTCAAGCATTCTCAGGAATTTTATGGCATTGCGCGACTTGGAAGTTGTTCCAAGAAATCAATTTCACACATTGCTTACTCGCGATGCAAATTAGCCACTGATGCAAATTAACACCTGTGTCCACAAAGGGAGGTATAACATTTGGGAACGGAAGAGAAAGAAGAACAACTAACAAAAGAGAGATCGAGAAGGTGTAAAACTGTATAAAACAGGATCTGCCGAACGGTATGGAATTAAGAAAGGCACAAGCATCGCATCAAGATGTTCCGTAAGCTGTTCAATTTCATCACGCTTGTTGTCGTCGTGGTGCTGATGCAGTCTGCAGCGGATTTCTTCCCTTGTTTGAACGCAGTCGTACCAGCAGCGGGACCGGTAGCAGGACCGGTTGCGGGACCGGTAGCGGGACCACCGGGTTCAGGATAATTATGGCACGTTTCTGCAAGGATAATCTCCCGCACTGATGCTCCGGCATATAGCAGCACCGCGGCAGCCACGCTAGCGTCCTACGCATTCACATACACACACTGATTGAACCATTCAGGATTCGAATTGAACTTTGTAAGGGAATAAAAAAACGCACAGAACCTTTTGACGAAATCAACTGGTGGTACAGTTATGGCTGGCAGTTTATTCACGCGAAGCGATGGAAAGAAACGAAGAGTGTTAGCATTTTGGGCATATTGTGGCTTGAACAAAGGATTTCATCCGAAATGATGGTTATATTCCCTGGTAGTGGAGATGGAATCGGAACCAACCATGCCGGAACCGGTCCGGAACGATGGGTGCCTCTCTGGAGCGAACCCATCGCTACTGGCAGTTCGCAGTTGTGTTTGCCATGGCTGGCAGCCTTCGCCGGCACGCGCGAATTCGGTGGAATAGAAATGTGGAACGCTGCTCGCTTGCTGGAAACGCCACTTGTGTCAACAAAACGGGTTGTATTGTTTTTTTGGGTAGTTTTTTGTGGTAATGTCCCATGGTCGCCACGCCACGAGACCGGTTGCTACTAGGTCGGTGCTATCGCGCAGTGTAATGGCACAACGGATATAAAACAACCTCCGGACGGTACCAAAGTCACAGAACTTGTGTAGCGCAACCCAGCAAGATGTTCCGCCAACTGATCGAAACCGTCACGGTCCTTGTCGTCGTGGTGCTGATGCAGTCCGCTGCCGATTTCTTCCCCTGCCTGAACGGGGTCGTGGGCCAGTTGTCAGGATAAGGATGGCACGATCCGTGCGCATAGATAGCCTCACGCAAATGATACACCGGCATACAGGAGCAGCAACAGCAGCACCAGAAGCAGCAGCAGCATGAGGTACGAAACATCCCTCGCAAAACCTCTGCAAACAACACTGATTGAACCATTCGAATCTAGTTGAAAATCGTCGTACAATAAAAAAAAGCACGGAACCTTTTGACGCAACCGATTGGTGGTACATTTTGATTGCGAAAGAAATGAGGCGAGAATCTGTCTACACTGCACAGCCTTCAAAATGTCAATATTGTATGGAATGGACTTTGGCTCGATGGGTGCGATGCATCAGCTTTGCATCATTAGCGGGATATGGTGGAGGTATGGTCATATTAAGGCAAATTCCATATCATTAAGCCATCATAAACCAGGCGCTATTCTATTGTTGCGTAGCCGTGTCATCACGATTCGAATGATTTTTTTGCTTATTTTTTGTATAGACATGTTTAGATTTGAAGTTCATTTTCTCGACTCGTATCGGAACAAAAACAGAACAAAGTAAGCTCCAATCTGCACTGCTGGTGAAGCCAATGAGTAGAATGGGTTGAGAATTCAATGCCTCAAACCTGTCGGACCTTGCTCTAACAAGTCGTGCGGGTGCAGGAGGATTGCCCAGATGAGATTGCAACATAAACAATGCTTTGTTCGCTGTAGGAATCTTAAATTTAGATATAAATGCAATTCCATCCAACCTTCTTGCTCCTATAAGAAATTTCGGTTAGATAGCTTTACTTGAGTTTCTTTGTTTTTTTTTTTGGTTTCCGTTGTTTCACGCTTGTCCAAATATTTCCTACACCTCTTCAGGTTTATTTTGCACCTGTACCCACTTCGGCTAAGGCTTGATGTCTTACTTACATATTTTGTGCAGCCTTCATGAATTTCATGAAATCAACATAAGTTTAATGCATAACATAATTGTAAATATTTGCCATAACGTCGATTATAAAAATAAATTGCGTTACTTTCTTTTGCGAATATACCTACGCATACATCGAATGTACCATCAACTCGCTCCAGTTGCTGCACAAGTTACTGGAGATTTCGGCAAAACAAATCGATAGTTACACTTTTAAATTGACTGTAAAATAAAAGTTGAGCAAATATTACCCAAAAATTACTCAACACAAATGAGTCTCATCGATGAATGACTTGAACACAACCACCTCTCCAAAGCCCTAGAACTCTCGTGATCGATAGATGGGCAGAACAATCAACAAATACATTTATATTGAATTTTGGATGACTTTTCTATGGGGAAAATATTCTCATTAACGTTATGTTCTTTGCTATTGCCACATTGATGGAGTTGCTATGATTGTTCTTCGTCTTCGGCTCAACAACCGTTGTCGATCAAGGCCGGCCTGTAACGGTTCATTCGGGGCTTGCGAACCCATGACGGGCATGTTGTTAAGTCGTACGAGTTGACGACTGTACCACGGAACCGGCCTTAGCTGTGATTACTGAACGAACCTAATTTCTGATTGAAGTTAATTGCAATTTCTCATTCCTTATCAACTCTTGGAAGTATAAAACCATAAGAGACTCTTAATCATCGCAACCCAAACCAGTTCCAAAAAGCGTTCTAGTCGGCGTTTTCAGTTCTTGCGACTGTTACACATGCTTGCATGTGGGTGTAAATAGTATCTGTTCCACCATATGCTGTGCAGAAGCCACGCGCACACTTGGAAACTCATTTACGTTGGGAGCGTTGTTTACTTAGCTGCGGAATGCTTCACCCTAAATGTATCCCGCTAGTGTAAAATGCAGTAAAAATGAGTACCGAAAAAATCCACCCAAAAATCGTTGAAAAGTTCCATCGCGCAAGAAACGATCCCCTTCCTGCCTCCTCCTCCTCCCAACAGGACCTCCAATGGTTCGCGCGATTGCATAAACACCGCATCGATCTTTTGACACGTTTTGTGTGCAAAAAAGTGCACTGCTACCGTGCACTGCAACATTGGTGTGCAGTCGGGGTGTGTTGGGATGGCAAGGCTGCTGAAAGGCGTATTATAAAATCCAGAGCTCGAAGCGCTGATCCGCGTCGAACAATAACCGCGTGCGTCGAGCGGAATTGAGCCCCGCGATCGTGTGTGTGTGTGTGTGTGTGTGCATTGCAAATGCGTGACAATGTGGCGGCACAAATGAAACGAAACGCATGCGTTTGACAGACCTTACCGCACTGCCAGGCTTTGTCACCCCCTTGTCAACATCCCTGGATTGCCCTGGTAGTTCGATTGGGATGAAATTGGATGTGCTTCAGAAAAGTATTATCAACATTTTCGGCAATCGGCCACACGGCGGACACGAATCAAAATTCTGGCACGATCAATGGGGGGGGCGGGGTGTGCGACGAACCACAACACCAGCCCATTTGGGTTCGTTCGGTTTCGGCCGACACGGTATAAACAAATGAAACAAAGCCCTCTGGTCGAAAAACAAGAGCGCGAAGAAAGGGGGAGAGGGAAAAAAGGCACTGCATGCAGACACACGCACACACCACACGTAAAGATCCAGCACGGCGAAGAATAAACAGGGGAGCCATCATCTTATAAATAAACGCTCGTGCAACGGAAGAAGTGTAATAAAATAAAACTGCAAGCATAATAAAAATACCGAAACTGGAAATGAATATAGATTGAAATCGATCAATCTCGGCGTTCGGCGTTCGGGCGCAAGGGCACCCACCCTCTTCATCGCTCCAAGCTGGCCGTGCCTCCTAGTGTGTGTGTGTGTGTGCGAATGTGCCGATTTGCAAACAATGATTTGTTTATTTGGCCACTGCCGCCGCCGACACGCCGTCAGGAACCACGGACCGATCACGCTTCGGTGCACGCGGAACGCGGCCACATTTTCGTTGGTTTTTGTTTTTTCGCCCGAGTTGCCGATTAAAAAAAAAACGAAAGAGCCACGGGCACACTAAAGAAGCTCCCCGGAGCGGTGGGTGAAAGGGAAAGGGGTGCGAACAGTGGTCATACTTTCGCTCGAATTCGGATGCGCGCAGCATTAAAAACCTTCGCTAGCCGGCTTCGTCCGTCCATCCATCCAGTTCTATGTGTGGGATGTGTCGGCAGCCGGCTCAAAGCACTTGGCGGTGATCCCGCTGTGGGATAGCCAGACCGCGGGGTTGTGTGGAGTAGGGTGGAGAGGTATGCCATGAAGAAGAGCGAAACAGAGCGCTAGTGACAAGTGACGAACCGAAATGGCATATTTGGCGAGCAACGTATTTATTTTTTACACGCTTTTTGGGCAAATTTAAACCCACAATTGAATAGAATGAATCATTGGTTGAGTCATTTTAGATTGATATCGTCACGAGTGTAGTAGTGTTAAGCTATTTCCTCTATTTCATTTATTAACAAGAAGAGACACAACACACGCTATGAACAAAACGCCTAAAAGTATGTAATGGTGCCGCTTGCTGTGATTGGATCGCGCGAAAGCATCGACAGAGGGCGCATGATAGGGCACCAGGCGGAATGCGCGGCATATGGTTGCAATCATTCAAAATGCAGCTCCATTTGCATTCCTCCTCTTTTACTGCTCTCGTTCGCTATATCACATTCTTTGAGCGGACGCCCGTTACAATGTTGCACGCGCGCCTATCTACGCCACATATCGCAGTGATCCCAGAACTTTGCCAACTGCACACCTCAAGCAGCTTAAAATAGAACCCACAAACACACAAGGCACAGGACAGGTGGGTCCCATCTTTCGCGTTCTCGTTCACGCGTTTTAATGCTTCACGCTTGTTTTTTCCCTCTCAGGTCTCTTTTAGCCTATTTGTTGCCCGGCAAAACAAGCGTGAAAGCAAAGAGGAACCATTCCTCTAGCGCCACCACTGCACTGTGCCAGGGAAGAAGAGGGAAGACACATATATGACAAAAAAGACCGACAACCAGCACCTTGTGTGTTTGTGTGTGTGTGTGTAGAATGCATTTTGTATGGGACGGATATCGATTTCATCTTGCCACACGGTGTCGCTCCGTACTCGTACCCGTTGTAATGATTGAAAGCCATACTGATCTGATGCCACCCATCCCTCGTACGCTGCTCCGTTAGTAGTGGAAGGGGGGGAAGCAGTGGAAGGAAGGTGCTTTAACAACCATCAACTGAGAACAACAACGAAATGTACCCCACAATCTTGTTCCGATGTCGAAATACAGCATCCGCTCAGCTCGCCGCGTTCCCGGTTTCTGGGCTTCAGAGACTGCACACTCTCTCGCTGCCGACATGCTCGTGCTCTGTCTCTAAACGTTCTCAGTCCCAGGAGAAGTTGACATTTCCGTCAGCATTAATCGCCAACGCTACGTACTAGATCTATACAGGGGTTTCCAGGTGTTCTCATAGTTGTGGGACACTTTATTGACCTTTTCTTCCGTGAAATGAACTTAATGTAATGGGAATTGGACTCTATAGCATCCTTGTTAGATTAATCCAATAGGAATTTCTATGTATGTCCAATTTCCATCATATGAAGTTCACTTCCCATAAGAAAGAGTTAAGGAACTGTCGCACAACTATTAGAACCCCTGGAAAACCCTGTAAGCACTGTCACGTACCGGTTTATTAAACGATGAATGAATTTGGCGTACTTTGGTTGTGTGGGATGTCATTGGCACTGGGGACGAATTACGTCCAATAGTGTCCCACTGTCGGCCACCGTCGCCCTTCTTCCAGACAATAATACAGTGTGTGCGTTTGTGTGTGTGTGCGTACGTTCGACCAAATTGGCGACATTCGCGCGCCTGCCGCAGAATCCCACTTTGGCAGCAGTTCAAGGCGATGTGCCGTAGCCATTCATCTCATCGTGCTACGGATAAGCGCTACGGGACAGCGCAGGGAGCGACCCTAGAGATCAGAGAAATCTATTTCGGTTCACCCCAGCCAATGATCGAAGGTTTTCCATCAAGCAAACGACACCACTGGGCCGCCAGACACCGGCGGCGACACCTTCGGTTAGCCAGTCGGGAGCGCCGAGCTGTTGGAAGTAATGCATAAATTGCATCAGTTGCGGGGGCACCCACTTGAGGGTGGCTCTTCCGGGCAACCGGTCTGTGTAGCGCGTGCGAGTTCCTTAACCTTCTTCCTCTTCCTTCTTTCTGCAACGCTTACTTTGTCCGGACTCGCCATCGATCAGGTTTTCCCCGGCAACGATCATGCGGGGCTTTGGTTCACACTGTGCCCGGTGTTTGTAAAGGGAACCCGGCGGCAGCTCCTTCGGGGGGTTCGAGGGGTATTTGGTCTTTTTAAGAACAAAAATAAAACCAATTATGCACCATTTGGCGCGGCATCCGTGTGTCTGCAGCGAGGGAAGACAGCACACCACAACAGCACAACAAGACCAACAAAATGGCAGGGAAAATTGCGGGTGTGTGTGTGTGTGTTTGGTGCCGCTGGTATACCTTCAGACAAACCTCTCTTTTCCCCTAATCTTCCTTCCCCCGAGGCGGCTCTAGCCGGATGGAACGTTGGAGATGGATGGCTGTCTATTTTTGTGATTTATGAACCAAAAGTGCGTCTGCGAGGTTCTCTGGTGTGTGTGTGTGTGTGCTTCGTTTGTGCGGATCCCTCTGGTGCTGGGTTGGGGTCTGTTTTCCCACCTAGACAGATCCGAGGGAGGAGTAAAGCTGGCAAGGGAACGGTCGGCTAGACGACAGTTTCAGTTAAAGATCGGTCCATCAACGCGCAGCTCGCGCAGAGGAAAATGGACAGAAATTTAAACTCTACCGGCCGGCCCGCCGTGGCGTGTACAGCATCGGTCTAGTAGTACCGGGGCACACGGTTTGGCCAACAACAGCACTCGGTGTGTTGTACGCACGTGATGACTTTATATCTGCTCCCAGCAGCAAGACACAACCCTAGCTTCTCCTCGGTCCTTCAGGACGGTTAGGGCGCGCCAACAACCCCTACTTCCCACTAAATGGGCACTGTTGTTAGAACAAATATTGACTCGCGCGCGGCAATAAAGCACCAATCAACGCGATTGTAGCGCCGAGCAGCCGACCGAAGTGGCCGGTGTGGTGGCCACACCGCTTCGAGACGCGCTTGAGTCCTGCCAACCGTTGGCGAAAGCGGATGGCGGTAACCTTTCCTTCCTTTCCGTACAACGCTGCCGACGTTCACGTGACGCCCGATGGACGCCAGGTTTTGACGTTGGCAGGCAAAACGGTCTTTCGCTTATGCAACGTGCGTCATCTCACGCGGCGGCATCCGAACATTTCACGCAACGAACAATTCTCTCAATGAAACCTACGCACCTACGTGGAAAAGTTGCCCAGAAAACAAAAATTAAGAGCACCAAGTGTGCGTTTTTTGCGTACAAAAAAAAAAATGGCGCAGTTATTGGTAAAAATTGCGTACGCGTGGTCGCGCGCTCGCTCGCCCCCGGCTGTCCCGCTGGTTGCGCGCAATTAGTGACAAATTGGCAGATTGACAAACTGTCCATTTAGAGGGAAGACAATATTGGGTAGGGAAGGGGGAGCTCCTTCTCCCCCACCGTTCTTTAGTGCTGCGGGTGTCGCGGGAGAAGGTTCTGCTGCCGCTAGATTGTGCACCGATTGTGACCTTCCGCAGACGGGCAGGCGCAAGACAATACTCGAGATTGATTCACGCCAGCCCACCGCATGCGTGCGCAAGCGTCTGGTAATTCGATTCGGTGCAATCTTGTTTCGCACATCACACCCTGGGGGATTGCAAACGGTCGCGCACATGATCAAAAACGGCAGCAAAACAGATTCACACACACACACACATACACGCACAGGCAGTAGTGAGTATTTTTGCGCAAGCGGGCGATCACGCACGAGATGCAGATGCACTCTGCCGTCATCACCATTTCGGATCAGCAACACCGGGCCTTCATCAAAGTGTTTCGCGCCGGTCAAGAAGGCACTGGCTGTGGCGCGAACGAGAGCGAGAGAGAGGAGGGGGTGCTTCTGCATAAGTAATTAAATGTAACCGCACACCAGCACTCCTTTGCGTGCGTTGCTGCTGCCGCGGGCCCGCCGCATCGGTTCAATCGGTTGAATTCATGCGCAAGATTGCGCGTGGAATGTGCAACACATAGAGGCGCGCGCGAGCGCGCGAGCGCATGGTCAGATTTTTGCCAGATTTGCAAAAAAAGGCAGACATGATCGAGCAAATTGAACCGAAAGGAAGGGCGGATGGGGCGAGGTTTTGATTTCGTGGGTCCATCCATCCATCGTCCCCGGATGGATTATGAGAGCGTGCTCCAGCCGCGCGGGAGGAGGCCGTTTCGTGTGACGCTGATGAGTTGTGCAGGCGAGTTTGGCTTGTATGTGTGTTTAATTATGCAACGCTACCGCCATACAATTTGTGGCAAAAAAACTATGTATATGATGCAGCAAAGCAGTAGGTGAAATATGGTGGAAGAATTGCCTCAAGCAAGGAGGAGTGCGCTGCTATAAGAGGAGCTGTACGGCGGCATAAGTTGTAAGGTGTCAATTATGCGCCGCCAGGGGGGTGGGGCTATGTAAATATGGATTTAATTTGCTGATGGAAGAAGCATCTACTACAACGCTTTTAAAAGCTGTTAGACAATTAAAGGGTTTTATATTATATATTATTTACAGCAATTACATTTCTTATATCCTTAAGGCTCGAACCCCCATCCTCCAGTGCATATTGCCGATCGTATAGCACGACACCACGGCGTAGCTTGTGAGAGGTGACTGTTTAATTGAGTACAGTTGGAGCTGGATCAGTTCCGTAGATGTAATATACATCTTTTATGTTTCTTCTTAACTTACGGTTTGGTTTTTTATGTTGTTATTATCATATTTATCCTTTCATTACTTCCGAAACCTATATGGGAATGTTTTTTTTCTGTATGAGTGATTTTTCCTCCACCAGTTCAAGCTGTAATTTGATGCCGACAGAAAAGTACTCGAAGTTCCTTGCCAGATGCCAAAAAAATTACAGCAACTGCCAATTTGTATCCACAAAAACGTTCTACCATCGATCGCCGCCACCATGCGTACGATCGACCGAACGTAAATCAATTCAATTGACGCGACACTTTTCATTCAGTTTTCGACCCAAGGGGGGGGGGGGGGGGGCTGCGGAAAAAAGCACAAATGACAGTTCAGCAACTTATTCCTCGCTCTACATTGCCCCTCTGCTTAGCCCCCTGGTCAGATTGATTCATGGGCACGATAACCTTGCCGTACTAGTTCGGGTGCCAAACACAGCTTCTACCACCACCCGCCGCTCCCTTTCGTCGTATGTTGTGCTTTGCAGACGAAATAAAGTCACGCCAACAACCAAAAAAAAAAAAAAAAACAACGTACAACTTAAAATAGCACCGTCCAGACAAACGCAATCGATTAAAAAGTGTGTGCAACCGAGGCACCTGCCCGCCGGACAACAAGAAGGGCGGTAAGAAGTTTTGTCTGCAGTGGGATCAATTTCCATTTGTCATACGCACACTTGCTTGCGACATAATTGCGACCAACACCGAAACCCCAGTAGAGCGCAGCGCCAAAGTGACATATCGATGCGGTTTTTCTTCTCTCTCTCTCTCTCTCTCTCTCTCTCTCTCTCTCTCTCGTGCGTTCTCTTTTATCGTGCGACTTCCGGTAAGAGTAGGAAGTGGGGCCAAAAAACAGCAGCCAGGCAGCTTTTTTACTGCAAACGTCAACTATAAACGCGTTCGATTCGGGGAGTAGAGCGTGCGGTTTTGTTGGTTTTGGTTCGATATCCATAAATTGGGATTTAATTTTGCGAGGTCTTTTTTTTATGATGGGTAAATAAAACACGAAATAGGAAACGTTGGCGCATTTTTGCGCTGCTAAAGCCCGATGGGGGAAGCAAGCTAAATTTGAACTAAATAAAAGTAAGAACTACATAGGAAGACGGTGCAAAAAAAAGGGGGAAAACGGTTTGCCAAATAGCAAAACAAAGCCCGACAGACTGATGAAGGGATAATTTATCCTACCGGGTTTTTGGCGAATTTAAACAAGCTTCGCGAGTGTGCTGTTGTATTCTTCTCTCTCCCTCTCTCTCTGTGTTTGCGCATTCAATTACGCTTCATTGTGTGCTGGCTAGAAGTGTTCAGATTTTGGAACCGAGTGCACTACGGTCGTCACGGTTGGGCGTTACGGCTTGGGCCATCTTGACCTTTTTTTTTGTTGGTGTCATTTAGTGGATTGTTTCTCCCGGGCCACAGCGCTAATGACGGCGTGATCGAGTGGGAAAGCTGCAACTGGCAACTGCGGGTGCTGGGCGCACTCGCGAAAACCGACTCAAGTGTGAAAACAATGGCAAACAGTAGTGGCGGTTGCTCCCATGTCCGCACGGAAGGAAGGTAACCGCCGGCACGCAAGATCACCACTCCGCACAGGGAAGAACCGAAAGCAGCACCGCGACAGCTCCCCGCTTTGATCTTGATGTGTTTCTTCGCTTTTGGAAACATTCAAACAACACCACACACACAGCAGCAGCAGCAGCAGCAGCAGCACAAAAATCGCAATGTTGCGGATTTTGACAAAACGGCGGAAACAAAGGAAAAAGGGAATGATGGGTTTGCAACAAAAACAACAAAAAAAGGAATCGAAAAGAAGAAGATTAGCATTGAAAAAGGGAGCACGGGGGACGGGTGCAGCAAAAAGGGTGGAAGACAGCAACCTGAAGTTGATGGATGCTTTTGTAGTGTGGTAGTTTGGTTTGGTGTGTCATTTTTGCCAACCAACCATCACCTTAAAGTTTGTACATTAAGTAGCAGAATTATTATAATATAAAAAAGGCAGACAAGATGCGTTGAATTACTTCCAGTTGGTTAAGTTCACCAAAAATTTTACATTATTCAAGCAATTTTCTAAAAATTACATATTTAAGTGCACTTCAATCATGCCCTTTTCGAATTGTATTTGTTTGACAGCAGTTTGAAAAGGAATATTACCATTTTTATATATTTAATTCCCATCATTATCCACAAAAAACAAGCGATCCAACGGTCTAAAACGTTTCTACAAATAACATTCCGTTACAATTTTTTTTGCAACGTTAACAACAGATATCATCGAAGGCTCCACCTTCCCAAGCATCGTAAGCGTAATGAGAAGCTTTGCGAAAAATAATTTTTGCGACAGAGGAAGTAGCAACAACATAAGCGCCACAGTCCACCAAACGCTACAGTATTCTAGTTTTTCGGCCAAATTCGCTGCCCAAAACCCTTTGTCCGTGTAGTCGCCGGTCATGGTGATTAGCGGCAGGCGGGCAGGGCTAGCTAGCTCGAAACCTGCACGTTTACGTGACCACTTCCGGTCCAGAGTCAGTAGAGTAGGCTTGGCACAACGGTAACAATTTTGCAATTTTTGCCACGCGGGAGCATCCGCCGCTGGCAACATTAATGACGGGCCAGTTGCCGCGGCCTTTTTGCCTGGCCCCTGGTGGGTGGTGGTGGTGGTGGTGGTGACGGAGCGATGAGATGAGCTCCCGTTCCGCTGTTGTTGTTCCGCATGCAGGATAGGACTGGGGTTTAGTTAGGCTTGTCTTCAATCATTTTGGCAATGAATTCGCAAAATGGCCCAAACGGGGAGAGGAAACCAGTGAATACAGCAAAAAAATCGCAAACAATTGCCAACCTCCATGCCGCATAAATGTGTGTGTGTGTGTATGTGAGAGAGGAAATAGAGAGAAAAAAACACGCAAAATTGCCACAGCAGTACACCGCGCAAGATCGCACGCAATCGCATTGGTAAATGGGACCGTGCGGGAACCGGCGCAAGAACTCCCACAAGATCGTAAGCTTAGAAAAAGGAAGGAGATGGGGAGCGGGGACACTGTGCGGGAGGGCGCAACATAGCGGAACACGATCACACAAAACGAAAAACCGGTCGTCTTTTCGCGACTTCCGGTGTGCGGTCCGCGATGCAGAGGGCCCGGTTCCAGCGTGTCTGGCGCACCGCGTCTGGCGAAGGCAACGAACCAGAGAAGCGGCTTCACATTTCCACCTGTGTGGCAAAAAAATCAAACACTCACATACATACACACACGAAACATTGCGAATTACAAACGTAAATGGCCGTAGCCGATTGGGTGTTTCGGGGAAGGGGGGGGGGTCTAGGCAGCAGCACGCGGGCACCTCGTGTCCCGCGTACCGTGCACCGAATTATCGGACAATATTAACATCAGCGGCAAATTAATTATACCTTCCGTCGAATTTCCGAAACATGCTCCGCGAAACACACTGGTCTGGTTCCAGTTGCTCCACTGGGAAGAAGAGATGAGATAAAGAGAGAGAGAGAGAGAGAGAAAGAGACAGACAATCAGAGGTGGTCAAATTTTGCCAACTACTGCGCCACTGTTGTTGCTTGTCTGCTTTCCACCTTTTCCACCCTGCCCTAACTAGATTGTGGGAGGTAGATAGGTTCGGGGTTTTGGCCAACAACAGAAAAAAAAGAGAGAGAATTGGAGAACCCTCTAAGCACTTCCCAACGTCCACCTCCACCGCTCTATTACACATGACAGCCGTCGCACGGAAGAGGAGTAGATCGAGGTGGATCAAACACACACACGCGGCACCGCACGGCTGCCGACCGCAAGTGAAACGAATGGTAAATGGTGGTTTGTCAGCGGGTCTTCTTCTTTCTTCTTTTTTTGGAGGGTGGCCGACAAGTGTACGACAGACACATTGTTCAGGCGGGGGAGAGGTCTGCTTTTGAGATTGGAGCCAAAACGCGCTTTTCCCCTGGTGGGGTTGCATTGTTCCTGCGCTCCCACGCGCAATTGTTGCGCTGATCGGTGCGCTGTCAAGCGTGTATCTGTGAGTGTGTGTGTGTGTAGGTTTTTTTTGGTAATGGAAGTTAAACTGTGGGACAAAACGAGTATATGGACGTGATCGGCGGCCACAACCTGTTCGTGGTGCGGGTTGATCTCGTGAACTGGTCAAATTGATTCCGACCGAATTGGGTAGATTGGGTTGCTGGAGCGATCGTTTGCTGACGGTACTGGGGGAGTTTGAGAACTGGATGATTTGATGAAGGTTCTGATCATGTGTTGATGGCAAGAATTCGTTATGCAGAGACGTAGTCTCTTCAAAATGAGTTGTTTATTTAGGATGAACATGTTGAGAGTGCTGCTACATTTACTTCTAACGTTACATGTGCGATTTAGCTACCTAAATTCTCACAGTACACAAAATTATTTCATTTAGCGATAATAACTAATTCCAATACTTTATGGATTGAATGGTCCATAGCAACAAGATGCTTTAGTTTCCCTAAAATGAACATCTCTCTAAGCTTTAGGTCTCCTTGAACAGAACGGGAGACACTTTAGACACACTTTAATGAACATCAATTGTATACTTCAACAATATCTATGGTAACTTGAATGATCTCTCATTGGTTACTAGGACCTACATGAGCCAAACAATTGACAACATAGAATGGAAATTTCGTGAATAAAAAATGAAGCTTTTGAGAGAAACTCTGGAAGCTTATGCCACTGATGGAGAATTGCTTGAATTCCCAATTTGGCAATCTTCTTAATATCTCGATGATAAAATGCAAATAAAAGAGATCAAAAATGATCCGCTACACCTCAAAACCCTGTTGCTCCCTTACCTAAACGAGTGTATTTCAGTTGAGACGTGACAGGGCGCGCGTGCCATCTGCAAATTTCAATCTCCACTAAACGGTTGCGCAGCAGAACAGCCTCAGCTAGGCGCGGGGGGGTGAATCCGCACCAAACGGGCAAACGGTTGAGCGGAACGGAAATGGGCAAGGGCGAATGTAGAGCACGGTGGCCGCACACACGCTAGAGAGTTGCAGACTAGACGAGTACAAGACTAAACACCTTCGGTAACGCGGCAATCAAAGCTTCCGCCACCTCTGGCTTTAATCTTCCAAACGATTGGGCGAGTGTTTGTTTGGACACGGCTGTCTAGCCGTCGGTCGATTAGCTGATGGTTTGCTAATGTTTTGAAGGGAGGGGAGTGTGCGGAATCGGCCTCACAGTTCACTCCACGATTTTGGGGATGTGCCATTTCGGCTCGCCAATGACCGGTGCAATGATGGGTCGTGTCTTGTGGAGGGGACGGGGTTGGGTTGAGGTTGGTGCGCGTCTGATGTCTGTAGCAATTATAGGTGTAATGGAAAGACACCAGCGCAGAATTTTCCCAAAGCCCGAACTGGTTTAAAAAAATAGATATAATGTACTAAATGTACGTACCCGTGATGATTCCGTGACGGACAGACCGAGTTACTAGGAACACGACTATGTTGCTAACTCTGTTCATAATGAAAGACAATTATGTGCAGTGTCAGCGTAAAGAAGGAACTAACGAAAGTCAACTTCGTGTAATCTGCCGGACGATTGGATTGGTCGTATTGGACAGATTTTCACAGAAGAGAGTCGAAAAAACATAAAAGTTTTACAGAGATAGTAGAGTCAGTATTGAAACATACATAAGAAGATATTAGAAACCTTGAAGTTAACTGCAGATCATAAATTAACACCGATGGAAACATCGCATATGTTTACTAAAAGTTTTCAGATTTCTACAAGGACACTCAGACATCGTCTTATGAAAGGGTTGTTCCAAATGAAATAGAGGGTTCGCTGGGTTTCTATGTTTGTGGAAACGGTAGCGTAAAGTATTCAAGGTATAAAATGATACAAAAAACAGTTCCATGTTTGCAGCATTCGGGTTTTGAAAACTACTTTTTGCTTAAAACAAAACAAAAACAGTTTATTTATAGTAGAAAAATAGACACTTTGACGTGTAGCTTTTTCGGCTTCGGACCACAGTAACACTAAAAACTAAAATAGTAGCAAAAAAGTAGGTCATAATATAACAGACACCATTCCCTTGCAGTTGACTAGAGGTGTGCGTGTGTATATTATTTTTGTAAATTTTAACTAAAACAAAGCATCGTAGTTGATTTTAAAAAGGAAAGCGTTCATTTTGTGTGTGTTCGTTCTGCAGACCTTCAAACAAGGGGCGCATCGGAGTACGGTTCGTTCCCAAAACGGTGTGTGGGAAACATTTTCAAGGGTTTTTTTTGGGTTTCCCTTTCAAACCTTGACTTTAATTGCGAACGACTTGCCTTAAGGATAAAAAGTGTGAAGTTAATCTTTCCTTTTTTGCTCTTCTTTTAATAAAATGCAAATTCTTCTCGTCTGGTAAAAGTCTGGCTAATACAAAAACCTTCTGATGAAACTGCACTTCCCACACTGCCGTGGAAGGAATCGTATCGGCTTATTTTTGCTTGTAAACAAATGCATTGACCACAAGATAAACACTCGACTCCGTCGCACCTGAGGTACGGGTTTTCCACCTTGAAAAAACGGAAGCGCCATGGGTAGAAGCACCCCACAGGTGGTCCAGAGCATATGCGGCCAGCCGTTCCAAAGCCGGCACATTGATTACCAAACCGAGCGTTGTTGGTGTATTTTTGAATATCTGTTTTTTTTTTTTTTGGGAGAAGAAAACGATCTATTAATCGACACTCTTGGCGATTGCTAAGCGGATGCCGCCACGGCAAAGAGAAAAACCAAGCGCTGGGAAAATAAACAAACTAGCCGCAAAGGCGCGCGGCCAGCATGGCCAGCAACCTACATCGTCCCCTTCCCTCCCCCCCCCACCTCTCACAGGACAAGTTCTTGACCGCCGGCCAAGCGCTGAGTGAAGTGCATCTCCAGTCGGGTGAGCAGTCCCGTAAAGCAGGACCTGCTGCTGGATTCCGGCCGAGTTGGCTTCCGGCGCTCTCGATTGGCGTGCGTACACGATTGATAGGTGTTCTTAGATTCAGTCCGTCCAAGCAGCACGAGCACCAAAACCAACCACACCACAAAGCGCGTACGCCGACGCTGTGCCCCACCCAGCCCAGTGTGTGTGTGCGCTAACGAATACGTTCCAGATGGGATGCATACGCCGTTGGTTTTCGGTCTGTTGGCAAGGGCGATGACGTCAAGGGTGGTGCGCTTTTTTCTCTTTTGCTATTTTAACTGCAAAAGGGCATGTTTTGGGTAGGTCTGAAGTTATCGGAAATTGCTGCATTGGTCGATTCTGTGGAATGTCGTGCTGTAGATACCGGAATTATGGAAGATGTCCAAAGATGTATTATGCTTGGGTTTTATGACATTACAAACATAAATATTGGGAAAAGAGTCATTAAGGTCTGTAGTGCTTTGGGCTATACATCATCTCTAGAATGAACGAAATAGTCTTTAACACTTTACGATGTGCCAAGAACAATTGTCCCTTATATGCTCCAAATGGACAATAAGTTTGAATGCTCCAAAGTTTTATCGCGTTTTCCAATGCTAATATCTCATCTCGCGACGCTTAATGTCTTGAGAAAATGCTTCAATCCCAAACCCTGATCCACAGTCAGAACCACATGGCAGGCTCAGCTGTACACCATATATTTAGATTCAGCACGTCAATTTGGAATTTATTATCACAGCTTCTTTGAGTAAGCAAACATTTCGCATTCGCTTTCCCGCGGTGTCTGCGCCCAAACAAACAAATGCCATGCTAATGCTGCACTGCAACGAAGCAAATAGAAATAAAAGAACAGGACCACTAAAACATTCCCGCATTTCATACCGCGTAAATCATAACGTCGCCCAAATATTCGTCCCCAAACTGGGCTGCAACTAAGTCGCGGGTAAACAACATAAACAAAGCAGCGACTAAACGTGGTTCGTAAGTTCGGACGATCGAGTCGAGCAAAAGCGATCGTTGCTGTGGTTTGTCATTTTTTATTCTATTTACGAATAATATGTTTGATTCACTGATTCGTCAATCGGTGTGATTGTTAAGTTTTGTTTAATCACAAGTCAGGCGGTCGAGAAAGAAACACCAAACAGTGATCGAGTGCGTTGAATCGCGCTTAGGTCGTCGCGTTTGCTGCATTCGGAGATTGCTTGCCAGCCAGTTTGTCATCGCCCATAAACTCGATCTTAATTTCATCCACGCTCCCTGACTTTCCCACACCCTACCTATTGCAACGGTGAACGAACGCAGACACAAACAAAACAGAACAGGGATCGGGCAGAAGTTCAGTGGACGCGAAAAAGTCACCAGCGTATAGATCTTCATAAGCCGCTGATGACAGCGATGCAGCGCTTGTGCAAGAAGGTGTCACGTTGTGGGGAAGCGGAGGCGAAGATTGGGAATTGCTGTGTCAAACTGTGCCTACCAGTAGATCGGTGTGAGTGGTTGCAAAGAAAATCGGAGAAGAAATTGGAGAGTTTATGTGCGAAAAAAATATAAAAAAAAAAAAATTCTCGATCGTAGATTTTCCTTCAAGTCCCAGTGGAAACGAGCAGAGAGTCGCTAAATTTGCTGAGCATTTGCCCGCTCACGGCACTCACAGTACTCATGCTCTCTTCTGAGCGGAGTGGCGGCTCTCGCCCTCTCTAACTCAATTTTCCGCCTCAGACTCGGCGGTGTCTCAGTTGCAGCTCACACGCACTCGCAGCGCACGATCACACCCCAACATCTCAAGGCATCTCATCTCTCTTTCGTGCGGGGTTTTTACTTCACTTTTCCGACCCGACGATCCCGACGACACGATCGAGAACAAACGCGTCGCCTGCACAGACAGACAGTACACACATACGCACAAACGCACGGAGCAAAAATAAAAATTTCGACTCGAGGAAAACGCGATTTTATAATTAGTCAGCGTAGGAGAGCGGGACGTGCGGCGGTGACTTTTTCGCCATACGCAAACTCGACGGCACTACCACGAGCTACTTTTCCGACCATTTTCCAACCCGGCACTCTCGGTGTGGTGTCTGTGTGGGGTGGTGTTCGTGGGTGGACAGCAGCAGCAACACAAAGTTTGCCCGTGCACACGTCGCGGTTACGTCCCGAAACCGTTGGAATCAGCATCCATGGCTTAATTAATTGCCTTCAGCGTTTGGCTGTCGGAACGTGTCCGAGCGCTGTTTGTTTGGCAATTTGGTGTTGGTGCATTGGAATCGGCTCGGGGAAATTATTGTTTGTGCCTGACTATTGCCATGTTTCGCACAGACATAATAAACACTGGCTGCTTTACTGTAACCAAAACAGATGTTGTTCGGGATTATGATTGATTGTTCGGGGAAAACTTCAACAGCTGAGGCGACACTAACTTCTGAATTGATGAACTTCTAACTGAACGTTGTCCATAATAAACGTAAGACTTGTTGAAAAAAGTATGCCCCTTTAACCATGCTATCCGACTCCCGTGGTCTGGCTCGAAACGGTCTTCCGTGCCACTCTGAAACATACGGATTGTTTCCCATGGCCCTTACGGCTGCGGCTGCAATCCGGCTGCATCAAGTTGACACCAGCAGACCCCGTTAGTCGTGCGCGCGAAGCCAAGGCACTATTCAGATGCCCTTCAAGACAGAGAGAGAGAGAGACGTCGATATCTATAACGTTACGATCCACGTCCACGTCCCTAAAACGGGCCCATGTGCGTCCGAGCTCGGCATATCGTGGTAGTGACCGGCTGGCGTGGTGGAAATCATCAGATCGAAAGGGCCGCACAAAAGGGACTGCAACAAAAACAGAGACCCACCATCACCTCCACTGCCACGGACCCTGGGAGCCTACTCTTGTCAGTGTGGTGCGTGCTTTGGCGCTTGCACCGCAGGCCGTTTGCTTCCTGCCTGTGCGATCAAACCGTGCCCGAATGGAAAAGTGTTTGGAATTAGACTGGTCCTAAAGATATAACGAGGAGTCGAAGTAGAATAGATATACTACTTCGGTTGTTTTAGACCTATTACTTTGCCTAGAAGAATCGCTTTCAAATAACAAATTTGTTTGGTTTTGTTTGTAAATCGACCTGGAATTCAATAGACCATGACATGATTCAAACTATCTTCAGCTCATCTATTCTTACTAGAAAGTTATAAGGGTGGGACATTAGTCATATTAGCACGATTAAAAAGTGTGATGTGAGGTTTATAATTTGTAATCTTAATGTGTTGCATTCGGCGAAATATTTGAGAATAATTGAGGTTATTCTAAAGCTACCTTTAACCTAATATCAAACCTGCAAAAGCAATGTAACTTTTGAATAAAAGGAATACAAAAACTCCACTAAACTCCACCGATATTCCTAGCAACATATCGATCTAGCTCCAAGAACTGATCAGCAAATCAGCCTGAACCATAACAAAATCAACACTCGAGCAGTAGCGTCAGTAATGCCCCGCCAGCAATATTAGTAGTAGTAGTAGTAGTAGTAGTAGTAATAGTAGTAATAATAGTAATACCAGCAGCAGTCATCTCTCCCCTCCCCCTAGCCAAGACCATATTTGGCAATACGGGTAACCGGCCGGTCCACCCCTAGACTCCCGCTCCGTTGCAGTGTATCAGTTTCTTGCATTGCTTAAGATGCGCTCTGCCCAGGGGCCTCGCAAGGGGGCAAACTTACCCACGGCCATCGGGAGACGGGCACTTATTATATGGTAAACGACAACATGCACCTGATATTCCACATTTGGTCGGTTAGGATTTACTGTTTTTCTCCCGTGTCTGCCACCCCCTCCCACCTTTTCGGCCATTGCTTCGCTCCCACGTCGCAGTGCGTTCTTCTGTCTCCCGCTTTTCGCTCATCGCACCGCTGCACTGCATCGATGGTAACGTTGGTGGAGTGTGCAATCTTCACGATCATTCCACCGGTTTCTGCGAAGTTTCTCACTCGCTCTCTCTTTCTCCTTCTCTCACGAACACTCATCTTTTAATGCTCTCGCTCTTGCGATCTTGCTGCATTTCGTTGCGTGGTGCAATGCGTGCGCATCCGACCGAGTGCCGAGATTTGGCCACCCTGCTGCTGTTCCGTCTCCGCTGTGCTGCCGTTGGTGATTAGGGAATAAAAAATATGATCACACTTGGCCAACGATTTGCACGAACTGTTTGCCAAAAGAGCAGCAGATCGTTCGCTGCTCGACGATTTGGTTTGCCCGAGGAGAACCCGATCCGTTGCATAAACTGCAGCTTGACAATGCATGTACGTGGGGTACCGAGCGGTCGCGGTTACCAGACCGGAAAATTTGTCACGCACAAATCGATTATCTTTGAGGAGCGTCCCATGAAACACGCCCTTGCCGCGACAGCTTGGCGCCAAACTGCAGAAGCCGAGGGCAAAGGGTGGAATGATTGCCGACCAAAATAGACTTACGAGACAGACAAAATGTCATGTGAAAATGTGCTTGTGAAGGAGGACTTTGCGTAGCGGGGATCTGCTGTTTTACAGCAAAGTTCCAGCAAATCTTCTGAAATATCTTCCTGTAGGGTTCGTTGCCTACACCGCCCGTTCACAGTCAAATCACCCAAAAATGCGTAAACACTACCAGCAGCTACTCACCGTAGTTAGGATTGACGCCCTGCAGCACACCACCCTCCGACCGCTTGGTCTTGCGGATCGGCTGGCCGAGAATGGTGAAGTTGGTGTAGCGCATGTTCGGCTTCAGAAACAGGAAGTACACCTTGCCCAGCTCGAGCTCCTCGCGCACGAAGCCCCGCTCGCGGAACTTCCCCCGAAAGATGTCGCACTCGTTCGCGGTGGTCAGGTTGAACTGCAGCCGCACGGTGAGGCCTCGCAGCGGCCGCCCCTTCGGTGGCAGCTTGTGCAGTGCCAGTATCTCGAACGTGGCCGCAAAGATGGGTCGCCGGTCGCTCATTGACTTTACCTTCGCTTCGCACACGATCGGTGCCTCGAACGCGAGCGTCGCTGGATCGCGGGCGGAACAGTAGCGACGCTGGCCAGGGCCGCCACCGGTACCGTTCCGTCGCTGCGGTCGCACCGGGTGCTGTTGTCCGCTGCCGGTAGACGCTGGCCGGACGCTACCGCCGTACCCGGTCGGCAGCAGGGCCGAATCACGACGATTGCGGCTGGCGAGCAGGCTGCTGGACCGACTGCTGCTGTTGTTTGCCGTTCGCCAACGTCTCCTGTGCAGTCGGCGACGCTCGCCTTTCAGCCGCATCTGGGACGCCCAACGCTGCTGCAGCGAGCGTTCCGCATTGATAATACTACTGTTGCCAGTGGATGACTCCTCCCCGGCGGACGCTGGCAGCGCGATCGGTTGCGGATCGAGCTCGCTCAGCTGGTTTGCTGGTAATGTCCGGCCCGGCTGCTCGGCTTTGGTGTTGGCACTGGTGCGCCGAAGCAGCTGCATAGCAGCGGCTTCATAGCCACGGCTGGCCGCCGGTTGCTGCCAGGGCCAGGGCGCACTCCTGGGCAGGACCAGCAGCGGCAGTGGTGGTGGTGGTGATGATGCGGTGGATGGCGCACCGGAGCTAGTGTATAACCGGGGCGGGATCGCACCGCCGGACAGACCCTCCTCCACACGGTGCGCCGGCGCCGAGGTGTGACTACTAACGCTAGTTGTTGTGCTACGGCTATCACTAACATATCTACCACTACTGCTAATGCTGCTGCTGCTGCTAATGCTACTGGAGTGGCCACCGGGTGTGCCCTGGAAGCCGCTGCTGTGATACGGTGGCGGTGCCAGGTGCATCGTGGCGGCACTATCACACCGAGAGAACATCCAAACCAGAATTGCAAGCCATAGGTACATCAAATATTTTACTGGACTCCATTTGCGTAAGTACATGGCGTCTCGTCAGTTTGACTGGTATGTATGTTTGTTTTGTGGGGTATGGTACGGCAATATCTTTGGCCCTAATCGGATCCGCGTTATTTTGCTTTGCTCTGAAGATCCCTGTGGATCCACGACAGTATTGTCGGAGAGCGGATGACTCTTGGAGATACTAGGATCTAGGCTAGTTGCTTTAGTTTCCGCTTAGGATCTTCGCAATGAATGTTGCAGATGCAAGATCTCTTCTTGCCTATTTACCCTTGGAATCTGCTTCTAGTGTCCCGAACAGAACACTTCGCGTCACGAATACTGTTGGCTGGTGGAAACTCAATCGGTTCCCACAAAAAAAAAAAAACTTCGGTATCTCGTCTCTTCGGTGTGGCAAATTTGAGTTTGGTACGACCTTGCGTACAGTGTCAGCTGCCCGGACAGCTGTCGACCCACGGATTGCACACGGACGAGTTTGGGAAGGAGACGCAACATTAACTGTGCGCGGTTTCACACTCGCACAACGAAAAACTGCACACGCTTCCCTGCAAATTTCTTCGTTTCTAGGGTGCCTCCCGATATCTTGGACTGGCTCGGATTTTGGGCAATAATTTAAACTTCTTCGCTGATCGGTAATGACACATGTCAGTTGATTTCTTCATGGTTTTTCTTGCTCTCACAGCACACTGCACACTGCTGGGTCACGGCGACAAGTCGCACTTGTATATCGAAACGCACACATACACACACATGCGCTCACACAGGACGCACACACATACACATATGCACCACAAATCTCGCGATACGTTCCACGGATTGGCGAAAAAGTGAATCGCCGAAAAGCGATAACACACCAAAAAAAAGCAATGCGTTGTACAACACTTCGTTTTCAGCAGACACACCGCTGCTCGACCGACACACTCGGTATGGCTGATCGATGGGACATTGGCACTATTGCACGAGCTTTCATCCTGCTATGGATAGGCATTGTTACGCGTGCAAAGGGAGCTTCACCCGCAACTTTACGCCCTTTTCACTGTTAACAGCACACACACTAAACACCACAAGCACACACGATTTTTTGTTGGGTTTCGATTGAAATTGGCGGCTATTTCACACTTTCACGATGAAATATCTCACTAAAATTCTATAGCGCACCAACTTTTCGCTTTAAACGGTAAACTTTCGCTTTCGTTGCACCACAATAAACACCACCTTCACGGGTCAGGAACAAGGCTATGGGTGCGGCAACAATTCGATACTCGGATTGGATGCTCGGGTACTAAGCTCGATCGAGGATACACAATTATCGTGAAAGCCTGCAAAGAAATGAGAAGAATTCATTAGTCAGAATGAACATTGTTCAGATAAATTTCTTACAGGGTCTATTTTTTCGCAGCGGATCCGACCTGATCACATAGAACACGAAATTATTAGTCTAACTTACGAAGATGATTATATCAATGATCATCAAAATGAAGAAAAAAAAAGGATCTCTACAATCATTTATGTACCTAAGATCCTGGACTGTGAGTGATGTTCATAGTTCTATATTTCACAAACGTGACTAACTTAGACCTTGTAGATTGACATTAACGTCTCTTCGACAACTTGGAGACGTAGATATCGAAATGGATTTCAAGCACTTTATGCGTGAAGTATTCTCGAGAGATATTCAATATTCATCCGTGGTTACTCAAGCGATGACTCCTCCTCTCTGCTTTTAATAGCCAATAGATTCTTCCCACTTCCTTTGATTCACTCCGTTAAGAACTTTTACATTGCTATAACAAGAGCCATGGACTCCACCATGGAATATGTCTGTCATTTTCTTTAATACAAATGTTCCACTATCACTTTCTAGAACCCATAACAAGTCACTTAATGCACACTTACTGAATCAGAATGCACAAACTAACCAATTCACTGAAACGTTTTGTCTACACGCAAAGCGAACGATCTAGCACGCCCCACCAAACGATCGTGATCGTCGAACAGTCGATTTGTAAAGGGCTGCTTCGCTTTTAGCCCTGCCACTTTATACTCCGCTCATAGTGCGTACGCATCGAGCTGCTCCAATATGCTCCAAGATGCTCCAAGATGCTCCCGTCCCCGTCTAATCTCTCCTGCTCCAAGATTACACGATCACAATCCGGGCGTGCATCTTATCCGCAAACACGATCTAAGCTATGTTAACGCCTACCTACGACCATTTCACTTGATAATAGTAAACAACAACTAGCGGCAAACGTGTAGTACATGTGCATCAATTTCGATGTATATTGATACAGTTCATGTGTGGGTTAGCTCCCCTGCAATCCCTGCACCGGTGGCACGCGGCAACAAAGAAATAGCAACGGGAAAGTCCGCGGTTGTTAGGCTTTTCCCGGTTTTTTTCGACAATATTGATGGCCGGAAAATGCCTCCCCCGGTCCCGCACACACGGATGTCCCATAGGTAGACAGCGATAAAAAATACGATAACTAACCGCACCACTAGCCCTCGGCGCCTACGAACTGCGTTCTTCGTTCCCACGAGAACTTCCAATCGAAGTGCTAGCCGGATTTCCCCGTCGGGGCGTGCATCACAAGTGCATACGCAAATGCTGCACTTAGCGGCGAGTGCGTGCGTTACAAGGTATACAACACGTAAAACACACACACACACACACACATCTTACACGATGCTCCCCTCGGCAACCCGGCGCTGTTATCGCACCCCCGTACACCGTCGTCTAATTGGTCGCTGTTAATAAATGAGGAAAAATTACCGCCTAATAGACGGGTTGAGACAGGGATTTCCCGCCCCTCCGTGTGGGGGCAGATGTACTTCACGGCGATGTAATCACAGGGTTCGGGTGCATTGACGTGTGCTTACGATTTGTTTTAATTGTATTATCTGTCTCTATAGGAGAGTGGCGTTTATTTTTTTGTTTTGCTTTATTTTGGGAACGCTTTGGATTCTCAGCATTGCATTTCCGTAGGCAACGTTCTGATGGCGCTAGTTTTTAAATAAACCCTTGAGTGCTTCAAATTACTAAAAAGCTGCGGCCTTTAGTTATCTGATCAGATTAATCAGATATCGGAATTAGTTGTTTAACTATAAAAGATGATAAAACATGTTAAGAATTAAGTCCTCCAAGACATTTTATGTCCAAGATCTTAGACTGTGATTGAAAACCTTTGTTGTAGTGTTCACAAACATCTCTGAGGCTTAGCCATGGTCGAGAAGATCGTAATAGACATCTTGGAGACGAAGATAATTCGAAATATTTTAGGCTCTGTATGTCTGAAGTATTTTCGAGACATTCGGTATGCACTCGTATCCCTGTGTGATGACTTCCCAATTCTGCTCTTAGTAGCCTGTTAGTTTCATCCGTCTTCTATGGATCAACTGCAGTTCCTCTTAGAAGGCTTTATGAAACTTTAAGATTAACTTAAATTGTTAAAATGTTTATACAAATAAATGTTAATGTTAGCAAATTGCAATCTAATTTTTTTTGCAACAGGTTTCTCCAAGATGATTATGCATCAACATCATTCGTTCAATTCGTACTGCTATCACGTCCTGAAGCTCTTTGATCGCTTACAGGGTTAACATCCTGCTTCAATCTGGCTTGAGTTACATCTTTTGGCAACTCTCTTCCTTCCTCTCCTGTCCAACCACCTCCAACTATTCCACCGAGCACGTCGGGCGATGATCCGCAGATCCGATCCGCTACGAATTTCGCGCACCAGCTGACGGCGCTCGGATTATTCACCTTCAGCGTTTTCACGCCTCGCGCAAGGATGTGCCACCGTGAGTCATCGGCATCGAGTGTGTCTGGGATTGCCTGCTGGGCGTGCGGGGGGAAAACTGCTATTCTCATCCTCATCCGCCATCGCCAGAAATGGCTTTCTGGGGAAGCGCAGTCAGTCGCAATCGACCGCTTGCCTCACACCCGTACCGTGACGCTTTTCCTTTTCCGCTCGTACGCTCGAACGAGGCCATAGAACCTTTCGCCCGAGTCGAGCTCTAAACGGTCGCCATTCGTCCCCTACCCACTCTTGGCTGGCTCAGATCTGACTGTAATTGATGAGCAGTTGGCTTGAACCATCGCGATCAAGACACGAGACACGCCGGCTTACCGATGAGCCCGACGCGGTGAGTTTTTATCTTTTCTTTTTCATCTTCGCGCAGCGCGTATTTCCACCGTGCGCTTTTCTTTCCCGTGCAGTGGCACCGTCATAGGTGTCGCCGGTGAAAAATCACTGCCACCGTCCCTGCCACTCGTCCCTTTGCGCGGGGTGTATGTGTGTGCGCGCGCGCGCTCGAGACACCGTGGCAAGTGTGGCGCAAGACTGTTGGGTGGGCCCCAATTTTTGACTCAACCGTCGAAAGTCGCCCCAAAAAAGACAACACAAACGCGCTCCGACAGTAGAAGAGGGAATACATACACACATACGCACGCACGCACGTCGACAATCATTCGAAAGGGAACGATTTGAAAATAGGCAACACGACACCCCACGAGACATCGAAAAACAACAGACAAGAAGCAGAACCGCAATCGCAGGCGGGTGCAGACATTCAGTCACACACCTCACCCGGGTGGTTGCCAAGGGGGGTGTCCGAGGGGGTTGTATGTGTGTGACAGTCGTACACGGACACTTTTTTGTTGCCTGTTTTGCTTCACTTTCCTTGCGATCTGTGTTGCTGTGTTTTTCACGGTTTTCATGATGATCGCGAGGGTCGCTTCGGCTTGCCAAGGCTCTCCCTGCGAGCGTATTGTCGCCGAACAGACCTCCGGTCCTTGCGTTTGGGTGGAAAAGCGGCAGCAGTCAAGATGATTACACACTTAATGTGTGTGTGTGTGGTGTGTATCTGTATGTTTGTGTAGATCGGGATGTACCTTGACGCGGCATTTATCGTTGCCAAATATTGTTTTTCACCCCGTGGCGGCGCTCACTCGCAGAGACGCGTGATTTTCGGTTTGTTTTTTATTTTAATTTTTGCTTTCAAAACGGAACTGACACTGACGTACTCCTTGGGGAGATATTAAAAAGAGAGAAAAATATTGCTCGGCCTAGTTATCCGCCTGCCGCGAGACACACACACACACACACACGGTGACAGAAAAGCCTCATCCTCGCCTCGCCTTGCCCCCTGTGTATCCCGTATCGGAAATGGGTAGGAAAATAGGAAACTTTCCGATTTTACGCAAAGATAAACATTGCTTTTTTTGCTTTTTGTAAGTGTGACCTCCCCTTCATTGCCGTCACAGAGTGGTTTGGCCTAATTTGTATGTGTGTTTTGGCTCAGTACGCTGCCGAGTGCAACCGTTAATAGTGTCAATAAAAGTGTATGTGTGTGTGTTTTTTTTTTGGTTTATTTAAAATTACCATCTCATTTTAATGATGATGCACTTAATTTGCGTTTGACCCAATTTTTAAACGATAATGTAAACACATTTTCTCATTTTCATTTTCTCAGAGCTCAGCGAGTGGCTTTCGTTGACGCAAAATAACATCATAGAACAAACTCTTGCCGAATTAATTGTATGGATTTTTTTTGAAAGATATTAACTGATGTTCATTTTTCATTCTCCATGTACACAATAAGTCAGCCTCAATAAAACATAGACTCCACACACTGCTCCCTCGATTGACTGACGGGCAGTAGACAAAGTTAATTAAGAGCTAACACCATTAAGAAGCGCACCTTAAGCCAATGACCACGCCGGCACACCCTCTACGACAGGACATCATCATCAAAACCCCTACCTGGTGGCAGCAAAACGTCCAACAGAAATAAAAACCAGCCAACCTTTTTTATTTATGAGCTGCTGTAAGGTGTCCTCCGATTGCGGGGCGCTTCGTGGAAATTGTGTAAAAAAATGCAAAAACTGTCTGCAGGCACACAAACACGGACTGTCCGCAAATCCCCAGTGGGGGTCGGAACGCACCCAAATAAAATACACACAGTCACTCTTGCTGCTCCGTTGCCACACGTGCACGAAAGGAAGGATGGCCGTCGGTTGTCCGTGGAGGACTCGCCCAGCCCGCACGCAACAGCCTGCGCCGGTCGTCCCGTACCGCAGACAACGACGCGGTGTAGACGCCGAGGTGTTTGCCCTCTAAAATTAACTCCTCCAAAGGTCAAACCTGCCTCTCTCGCACGCCCACATTGAGGTTTTTTTTTGTGCAAAATTATATCACGCACCGAAATTTGGCGACGCGTGACATGCCCATGCCCGTTCGACCAGTCTAGCGAGCGGGTCTGGTAAGCGCAAGGAGAGATGGGCGGTAGTCGAATCGCGGTAGACGCGTGATGACAATCGTGAGTTGTCGTCGGTTGCAATTTCGCGTTACGCAACCCGACGGTGGGCAAAATGGCAATGCATCCGACGCGCTGAGTGATGTGCAGCGCCACACCGTGCGCGTGTGTGTGTGTTAGAACATTTTGTCCGCTTGAAGTTGAGCCTCGACTTGCCGACGGTGGTAGGATGAGATCATCATCACTGGGATCAGCTGCTTGGGAGGGTGAATCTCGGGGGTTTTAAGCAGAGGCAATTTTTATTAGCTGACAAGATGTGGATTAAGTTACAGTGTCATCCAGCTATTTTTAATGGGCCACGTTTTAAACGTTTTATTTAAAAACGCTTGTTTACACCTTACAATTTTCATACAAGCTGTGTATTTTAGCCCATATCTGTAGAAGTGACACGCGAGGCACATAAAAATGCTGCAAATTATCACGTTGTTACTTAAAGGAAATCAACAATTAAGACATAATTGGTAGATATGGCACAGCGTTTATTGGACTTTTTGCGTGGCGGTTTCGAAGCGTGGTTCATAGTGGTACGGCAAGCAATCGGATCTACACAGTACAGGTCTTGTGTTCGGATCTAATTTGAATCAAATTGGAATTGCCACTAGTTAGGCTAATTAGAGGGGAATATTTGACGACTTTATGAAAAACGACGTTACAAAGTTTCGTCACAAAGTTGAATCTGACTGCCAATATAACAGTACTTAAAGTAATATTACCAAAAAAAATTGAATAAGCTTAAACTTATAATCCTAAACGACATTTTCACACATATGTGATGTCTATAGCTCTAGCGTTTTCTCCCGAGACTGTCTTCCTTTCAAGAATGGTGTATATACATACATCAATGTTTTTGACATTTTTAAACAACTACTCAATCCTCGTAACTCATCGGTACGCTCATCCCCTTGCGATCTAACCGTCATGAACCGTGACACTCTAGCGTGTATCCATTTGGGAGAAGCTGAAGTAAAGCGCAACAATGTAGCGAACCCCAGTCCGTTCTCGCAACGGTCCAGAAAACGGTCCTGGTTCTTGAGGAACACAAAAACAACAAAAACTCCTATCCAGAAAAGCAGCTAACTTCAAAATCCAGTGAACCATGAGACGACGTACGTGTGTGTGTGTGTGTTCCATTCGTTGCCCCTTGCGGGAAACAGGGAAACGACTGCAACCAACATCGCGATGGTTTTTATCTTTCATCATGATCGCGCGACGCGTAATGTAAATGTGCATTAGAGGAGGATGCGCCTCCGCGTGCGGGAGTGGCGGTGTGAAGCGAGCCATTTGCCTTTGACCTTAACCCAGCCCAAAAAGGTCACCTGCCGCCGCACTGCTGCACGTCCTTTTCGTTCGTTTTAAGACACCCCAACCCCCCCCTTCCCCACCACTCACATTTCATCACTTGAATTTCCTTTGCACGTTTTGTTTGCCCTTCTTTCCGATGCGTGTTAATGTTGTTACTTTCATTTGCTTCCTGTTGCCGATGCCACCGAGGGAATCCGGCATCCGGCAGAAGGTGCAGGGAAAAAGGACGCGCAACAAGAGGACGGAGACGATCGACGACGGGTTCCCTTATGCGTGCGGTTTGTGTGAACGGTTACAAGCGCCCGGAGTAAACCCCGGGGGCCATCATTTTGGGTTGCTAATAGGGCATGAAACAGTTTGTTTTTTTGTTTTCTTTTTACTTAATCTTTTAATGTCTCGGCGGTTCGGTACAAGATGTTTTAGGGCACATTAGCTGCACATTTGTTCAGGACAGGGAATTAGAATTGTACATGATGATCGTGGTGAGCGTGAGGGAACCACGTTTCTTTGCAATATTCCAGAGAATTGTGTAATTTTTGGGTGCAATGTGATTCCTAGCAGAAATTTATAACATTTGAATTCATGAAGAAATATATCTTCTGACGTCCGAGTCCCAGAAAAGGACTCCTTTGCCCAACAGCGATCCTCTCTTTCATGTGCTGCTAGAATATAATAATCTTCCCTATGATCTCTAAATTTGGCACCACAAAGCATGCCTGCACACTGCGAAAACGTGCGTAACGGGTCACGTATTACATGCGGCTTGACGATTATGGACTGCACAAAATGGTAATGGCCAAGCGCAGTTCCCATCGTCGCACAATTGCTGCCATCGTTCCGCTTCCACTCCGACGCAGTTTTCACAGCCGGTGGTGTACCTTTCCCCGCGCTCCTACCCTAATGAGTTCCATTTTGGACGAGTAAATTTTAAATTACGACGTGAAAAGTTGTTGCCGTAGTACGGTCGCCCGCCCGCAATGCAGCGACTGAACGTGGGAAAACTTACGCCAACGCGGTGCAGCCACCTGGCAAAGACAAAGCGCAACACAAACAACGGCAGCAGCAGCAGCAACAGCAGCAGCAAAAAAGATGGTATATTAATGCAGCCCTGCCACCGCGATCGATCTATTTTTAAACGGTTTGAACTCTCGCAGCATCTAAGACCGGGGCCGCCGAACCACACCGGAGGATTTTCCCGCCGAAAGGGCTACGGCATGCCTATTTGACTAGTGAATGCGCATTGTTTTGTCACACTGTAAAAGGAACCCCCGTCCATATGGCAGGGCCGGCCAGCACCGGCACCAATGTAGATTGGCCAATTAGACGCGTCCGTAAGCTATTGATCGCAATTGACTCATCTTTTTATTATGGCTTGAGAGGCATTATTTTTTTCATTTTTGTGTTCGTTGGCTTGGAAGCGAAATGATTTCATTGCTTCTCGATTTTTCTACAATTTAAAGAAGCGTGTTTTCCCATAAATTAGTATGAGTAATGAGCAGGTTAGAAGAAATAAAATTACATAAAAATCATAGAAAAATGATTTAGCAAAAGACGATGCCTAAAAGCCTATCAACTAACGGCAAAATGGTAAAAGTAATAGAGAAACTTGTAAATCGCTAAATTTGTGGGGCAGTCAAAGCTAAGGCAAAGTAAATAAGGGAGAGAGAAAAAAGCGGCAGCGAATAAAGAGAAAGAGAAACGAAAGGGGAGATACAAAACAAAAACAACGAACATGAACACACAACAACGAAATGAAAAAAAAAACAACAACAACAACAAGCAAAATAGATATAGAAGGTTCGAAGCGGGTCGAAAAGGGAATCTCCCCACATCAACGATCTGCAATTTCCTTTTCGGTCGATTCCGGCTACCGGATCCCAGCTGGATCGTATCAAATCGCACCCTCGTTCCTGGTCAGCCTCATTGCACCCTCTATCTCTCTCTCTTTCTCATTCGTCGATCCCAATGCTCTCCCTTTCTTTGCCGCGCTCCCTTTAACTGGAGGGGAGAGGGAGCAGGTTGTCTGCCGCGCACCACATTGGGCGACGAAATTGTCTTCGACATCTTAAGTGCTACCTCTACGTACTTGATGCGACAGAAGCGTGCAAGAGAGAGAGAGAGAGCAGGTGAGCAGGAGAGCAGGAGAGCGACTCGCACTTGTTCCGTTGGCCCTTCGGGTTGTGATGGAACCCACGGGCCCCGCGTCATGTTGTGGGTCACATGTATGCGCGCCCAACACTTTTCGTCTAACCCTTTGCGCCGCTGCTCTCGGCTTCTCATAAATGCTCGCGTAAAGCGGTATCCCTCGCTTTCCGCACACTGCCCTCAGGCACCACTACTGCATCAGGCAAACTGCGCAGAAGGAAGCCGGGGGAGGGAAGGGCTCACAATCAGCTTGGCGTGATCGTGGGATCCCAGCGCGCCCAGCAGTCACAACTTCTGCCGCAGCCGTTTCGCAGCCGCAAGTTTCGCAAGTTGCATAAACAATTAAGACAGAAGACACACATCATCATTTTTGCCAGGCCATTTGCCGACCATTCCCGATGGGTCTCCCCCCCCCCTCACCCTGTGCGACACACACACACACACCGTGGTCGATGTGTGTGCGTGTACCTTCGAATGTGTCCGTGTGTGGCTCCGTGTGTATGCGTTTTTATAGGCACAATTTCACTCACTAAACTGATTATCTTTAAAAGGAAACTTGCAGCACTCCACGAACGTGCTGCTGCCCTTTTCCTCCTTCTCGATGTCGTTGTATGCGTGTGTATGTGTGCATGTGCCTTGGCCGTGGTTGCAATTGCGAACGGTTCGAGAGTCACGGGATTTTGACTCCGAAGGCTTTGGTGCTGTCTGTGTCGCGCAGCTGTTCATCGCTCCAAACTGTTGGGTCCATCCTCGTACACATCCAACTCCAATGTTGCTCCGGCAAGGCAACTGTGTTCCCAAAAACTAGCGAACTAACGGAACAGATGGTTAGGAATTGAAGTACACAGGACTCTGGTATTAGAGATCTATACGACTCATAGAAAAAGAGCCTCAAAATTGCGCCCTTTTGCCACGATTGATCTAAACTTAATGCATAGCATGTAACATAAAGATTAAGTTCAATAGAACGTTTTCCCAACAAAGACAAGGCTTCGAAACAGTCACGGAGGACCTTCTTGATGAGCAGATCATGGTGATTGGAGCTCGAAGGTCTATTGGTTAGACGTACCGATTCCGTCAAAGTTGGTCGGTTTAAATTCCCAGCTGAACTGTTCCTCTAAAGCAAGAGTTGACTATCCGTAGTCTAGGAAGCCTATAAAGTAAAGCATGACATTACGCAAAGAAACAAAAAAGATCATAATGATTGCTGTTAAGTCCCGTATGATCAATTCCAGTTCATCTTTCAATGTGTTACCATTTCTGAGCGAACTTGTTGTCGTTCGCACCCCTCATCTTTCGCACTGTGTGAGCGTTCAGACCCATCTCCACGGACATGTGTGTGGCATTCCAGCTTATTTCGGCGCTGCTTGAAACCCTTCGGCTTACAGTATGCTTTAAGCGGCAAGCAAACAAGTGCAAGACGACATGTTCGCCTTTTTGGAGCCATCGCTTTGCTGGCTCCCCAAAGGGTTTAATTCGTAACGGACGCCCCAAAACAGACACATCTTTCACTTTCCGATCGTACCGACTGCGCCAAGTGTGAGTGCACGCGGGGTTTTAGCTTTTTTTGTTTGTAGTTGGTTGCTTTCTGATCTCGCGATGTTCTTATTTTCATTCCATTCGTTCCCGGCTCAGCTGTTGCACCAGTTACACCATTTGCATTGCAATCGTCACCGGTCGAGCGAACGAGAAGTGTCTGTGTGTGTCTGTGAGTGCATCCATCATAGACTAAAAGCTTCTCAGCGAGGGGATCCAATCAATCCACACTCCACGAAACGGACTATGATTGCTTGCGTAGCTCGCGTTTTTGCCCGACTGTTTGGCAGAAAGGAATGCCCTTGGTTTTATAATCTTTAATTAATTTAACACTATTAATTAGCGTGTTGGATCATCGTCGCGAGTGGCAACTCGTGCTGTTTGGCGACGGCAAGTCTCCCCCGAGGGGTGTAGGTTTAATTAAAATTATTGGAGCATTACACGAGCGCCAAACAATCCGACCAGGTCAACTCACTCACTCCCCTAGAGCCCAATTGACGAATGTTGATGATGGAGAAGACAGAGAAAGAGAGAGAGACAGGATTTAGGATGCTTGGAGACAGTTTTTGTTTGCAGACGTTCTTCCCGAATGTCCCGCCAAGAAGGAAATGCTCCAACATTCTGAACAATTTATTGGAGAAGTTATCTTATGGCATGGAACGATTGATCTTAGCATTAACGACTACATCTTGCAGTAGAATGACTCGCTTGGTCGGAGAGGTTGTGGTGGTAGTTTATATTGGTCCTCCCCCTCCACGTGTCCTAAACATAGCGCATTTATTTTTGGACCTTTATTTCGTACCATTACCGGGAATTGCATTTCCTCCCCCGAACCGGTGAAATTGGTTTTTGCTCGTCGGCAATTCCTAAATTTTACGATCACCGCACGTAATTAGCTAGGCCCAAAATTCTTCCGCCCAACTGAGTTCAGTTCCATTTTTGGCCCAGTTTAGTCATCCGTGTAGCTTCCTGCCATGGATTGTCATTATGTAGGCGGCTGAAGGCGATACTTTAGGGCAGGAACGGTTTTCGCACACACCAGTGAAGCAACCAGTGGTCAAATTTGAGTCATGACGAATCCGCAAACCGAACGATTCGTTCGGAAGGCGTGGAAAGCGTGCGAGTGTTGGGGCTAACTATTTATTTGTGCATTCTTAGCCCACCCACCGCTCTGTGCGCTGTGTATGTTAGTAGCAAAAGGTGGGCTGAAAAACGGACCGCTTAATGATAAACACTGACGCAGAAACATGTGGTAGGTGTTATACGAGCGGACAGGAATCGGAACTGGAATGTTTGGCTTTGGTCATGTCCTGAAATACCAAAACGCATCAACTGAGGGGAGAGTATGATGCAACCGATTCAGGGTCGGTAATTTTAGAAACCCAAAAGATGACTCGATGGCTATTGCTGGTCTTAGATGCGAAAGTGATGTTCCAAGTGTAAAAAACAACAACTTGAAGCCTTAAATATGAGTAAAAATGACACATTCCTAATATTTCAATGAAAATTGTGACATCTATTCGCTTTCTCTGCAAACGGCCAATGCAGTCGTGCAATTAAAATGGCCCCCAGTGTGGGTGGGCTCCCTGCAAGCACGTCCGAAGTATCTTATCTTGTCTGCGCAGCTTAATTTCAATTTAGAACATTTTGACGCGCCGAATGTTTGGCGGGGGCGATGGCAGATCATCATGGACGCGACGCCTCAACCTCAACCTTTGTGCACGGCCATGCCCAACGCAACCGAAAACCCAACCGAACCGAAACGATCGCCGTCGGTCTGTGCGCGTTCGAATAGAACCCGGCGCGTAATTCTTTTTCACGTTCCTTCTTTGCTCTCTCCATCCTTTCTACTTCCCTTTCTACTTCTGCTGCTGCTACTGCTGCAATGTACGGTTTTAAAACATGCTGTCTAGTGACGCATGATGAATGGTGATGATAATCATAATAACGAGTGTGAAAAACATGAAACAGCAACATACACACACACAAGGGGTATCCTTTTGGCCGGTGCCGTCGTGCTCTCCCGTGTGTGTCTGCTTAATTTTACACCCCTTGCTACCCACTTTCCCTTGCTCTCGTGTCATTCCGCACCGTACTCCCGGCGTTTCCAAAAGTGTCCATCGGAAATTAACCCCTCTCGTTGTCTGTCTCTGGCTCATCCCCTCGCCTAACTTCTCTTCCGTTGTGAGAAGTCGCTTCTTTTTCGTCGCTTGCGATCGTCACGCAACGCATCGCCCGTGCCGACACGACACGGCCGGAAAAAAGGGAAATCTTCCGCTGGTCTCGATCGCCGGCTTGTCGCCGGCTAGGCTTTTCTTCGCCCGACCAAGTTGTTGAACCAAAAATGCAGCCCATTGGGGGTTTTGTGAGGCAATGGTGTGACGGGCGTTCTTGAGCTCTCGGCTAGATTTTACTACCGCGTTACCATCCTTTCCTGCTTCTACTGCTTCTTCCTACGCGTCACGCAGCTGTAACGTGAATGTTAATCCGATGGGTGTGTGTGTGTGTGTGTGTGTGTGTGTGTGTGTGTGTGTGTGTGTGTGTTGGTGTGCAATGAATGCACTGCACTGTGTGTAATGCGTTGCAGCTGCACAAGTGCAATGAAATCATCGCCGTACGCCGCCTCTGTCGCGTTGCGTTGTCTGGTCCTCTCTCATCAGCAAGCAGTAACGGTGCAACAAAATTCAAGACGAAAAGAGCAAACAGAAGAAAAGAGGGAGGAAGACGAGCAGCAGTGTATATGTGTGGGTGTGCGTTTAGCCAAAACGGGTTTCGATATCAATTGCTTAAAAATAACTCAAAGTCGAAGAACAAATGGCAAACGGATTTTAGCCACCCGCAAACCCATCCCAGGTGGTGCTGATGGTGGTTCGATCTAAATTGCAATCCACCAGACTACCGCTAATGCAAGTGGTCTGTTGTGTCTGTCTCTGTGAATGTGTTTGAGCGAAGCGTAGGTGATTTTCACCCCTATGTTTCTCTCGCCTGGGTGCTGATGCGTGATGATGATGATGATGATCGTCGATCAATCAGCCCGACAGGGTCCGATCTTCAAGGAGACGGATCGTCTGCGCAATGAGGGGTTGCTATTGTTGTTGTCTGTCTGTCTGTTTGCCTTTATGCTGCTGAACTTTATTTTTGCCCGCACACCGCAACAGAGGAAACTCGGCCACTCGGCCGCGGTGGCAGCGAACAGTAACGCATGAAAAAAGTTCTATTTTCACCACCGATCGAGAGAATAGTTTTTAATGCACTTTTACTCACGCGCTCCTTTGCCTTTCCTACCATGGCGGGAGCTGTGGCAGGGGAAGCGAGAAAGAATGGACGCAAAGGACGCAAGTAACAGAGAGAAATTGATTTCTTGCTTGATTATGTTTAACCTATTACAAGAATCTTTTACAATGCAAATGTTATGCTAGCCGTGGTTTGGGTGATAACTTACGTTTGCTTTATTTTCACGGTGTTGTTTCCACCGGTAGCTCCACTTGGATCGCTTCTAAAGGGTTGTTGGATGGGGTTGGAGGATCGTCAGTTGGCTCGAGATTCACACTGGCGCACTTGATACAATTCACAACTTCTCGTCGGAACTCGTCGGTTGATCAATTCTAAAGCACAATCACAATTCTTTTCGCTTTCTCAAACAAAACGTCACTTGACAAACTGTTATTCTATTAGAATTATCAACTGTAAGGAAAATATGGAGAACAAATTAGGATTTTTCATAACAGAGAGTCTCTCAGTCACTGGCAATCAATTCTTGGGATGTCAATTGCTTATAAAATTATACTAAATAATGTTTTCTCGATTAAACACTAAACAGATACTCCACAACAGTACATCACTTGTCCTTGTACTACGGTCTTGTTAAAAAACTCACTGTCACTCTATCGCTCTCTTTCTCTCGCTATCAACAGCACTAATCCCCACCAAACATCGTTTGACACTTGAGTCTAATGCACTGGCGTTTCTTTCCATCATTTCATTTGCTCGTGCCCACTGCCTTCTCGTCCTTTCTTCCTATCTCTATGTATGCGCGCGTGTGTGTGTGAGTGTGTGTATTTTAATGCTTTTCTTTTCAATGCGATGAAATCGCTAATCACGCACGCACCAACACTTTCTGCTTTACGCGCGCGGCGTGTTCTCGTTCACTTGCGCGAGGTAGTAGTGACAGCTTCGTGGCTGCGCGTTGATTTGACGTTTATTTTTATTTCCACCAACGAGGACGAGCAAACGAGCGACGCGAACATCCCACACAGAGACACACAGACAAACACACAACATACATACACACAAACATTAAATCACATTAATGCAGCAGTATTGCGGTAGACTAAACGACGAGCTGGGAAAACCTTCACCAATGCAACCTTTAAAGGATCACGATTTAGGGACGCATCACAAGGAGAAGGAAATGGACAGTCAAATCAGCGACAGGTAGTGCTGAAGAGGTGAAATGTTAAGAAGATAACTTTCATACAACCGATTGACTTAGAGTAAGCAAAAAAACCTGATGATCGCTCTCGAAGCTTCTTCCTGTTCCTGCACACCCCTGTTTTTGAGTGATTTATTGCAATTTGTGGTGCAAAAACCAAACAAACGAACAGCTCCAACAGTTCGAAAAAAAACACTTGTTCCGTACCGCACAGTGCACGACTCTTGCACACTCTCCGCGAACGATCGTCCGAAAGATAAATCATTGCCCCAAAAGCGCAGCACCTTGCCACGAACTCGTCGGCGAGGGAGAGCACCCGAATCTTCGGCTGAGAGATGACGAAGAGACAGTAGATGTTGCTTTTTTTTACATGTTTTTTTTTTTTGCTGCCCGATTTGTTCGCGTATTGGCTTCCCTTGCTTTGGCGTACGCAGCGGGCACCGGGCAACGAGGGCACGGCACGCAACATGAAGGCTTAAACGCGCGCGCGCGCACGCGTTTCAGATTCGCGAGCTCCTCAGCGTAACCCCCGGCGGCGGGTTGGTTTGCCTTTGGAGTTGGACGGTTTGTTTTTTGGACGGATGGTACGTTTTTTTCGAATTTTAGATCTCTCACTCTTTCTCTGACCCTATGGTTGGACAAACGGGGATGCTGGGTGATCATCGCAACCGCACGGTAGTCGGCGATGAAAATTTGAAGGCCAGCAACCGGCCAGCAACCAAACGAAGAGTTACCTGTCTCGTCAGTATACAGCTCGATTCGACTACGTCCACTCACTACAGGTGAATGGATGAGGATGGCAGGTAACTCACACGGGCATTTCTCGTTATGTAAAATAGAAGCAAGCAGTGCTTTGCAGGAGATATCTTCGCTGTTTAGTTTCTTTACATCCATCAGCTCAAACATACATGTTTCAAGTAACTTCTTATTGAAGGAAAGTTATCGATTGATGAAATATCGTTGAATGTTGTCTGTTTTCATCCCATGTTTCCATCATTTTGGCCGATTCTTTGCTTTCCTATGTTTAATTTCCAACCTTGCAACGACACGTTAGAGCCTTGATCGTTCGCACGGTGTGATTCAACGCAGCACCTCAGGCACATTGTAAACGTACGCCGTTCCTCCGGGTGGTTCTTGTCGAACGCTTGCATGCCGAACCCAGGTAGCAGTAGGGTGATGAATAATTAATGCGCTTAAGGCCAGTGGAGGAAGTTGGCTAGGCAATCTACCACCGCGTGTAAGTTATGATCCCCCTCGGCCGCTTGTTTATTTCCCTTAATTTCCACGAAGTGTATATAACTTTCAAGGCTGATTGATTGGTATATTACACGGACGTAAGCCGTCCGATGTGTCCAGTCGGAGTGAGTGGCCGCATAAAACAAGTCAATTTAAATTGCTTCACAATAATGCGCGTGCTTTCCGCGCTGCGAATGTCCATTGGGTTCGCTCTGGTCCAAATTATCATTAATTATAACCTGACAAACAAGGCACACCCGAACGCTTCGCGTCCGTTCGGACAAATTGAAATGACAAACTGCGACTTTTAACTATTGGTGGGGGGGGGGGGGGGAGGAAAGGGACAAGGAACATTTTCTCAGTTGTGATTCCTCCAACTGCCCGATGAAAAAACCGCAACACTAAAAGCAAAAAAGAAATAAACGAATTACCCAAAATATCAATCTCAGACACACATTTTCCTCACTCCGTTAGCTCGTTCTTCGTGTCGATCGTCTTCCCCCCCTCCCCTCGGGAGTGTCTTTTTCACGCTGCCATCGCTGTGATGGAAATGTGTTGCAGGCCGCTGAACCGCTCCGGGAAAAATGCTTTACGGGGCGCATCGGCCAGAGATGATTTTTCTCCCGCTTTTCGCCGTGCACCCGCGATCTATATTTACATTTCTCAGACATCACGGAGTTCAGCATCTTTCGCCTTATGCTAGTGCGTCCTGCCACCACCAGCACCACTAGCACCACCCTTTCCTTATGATCCTCCCTCCCAGGGGATGCGTCTCAGGGCATATCGCCGCCAATGAGACACACAGACACAGCCCGAACGTGTGCTGTCTTGCCCCTTCAACGCGCGACCGCCGATGTGTGTGGAGTTTTGGGGTGGCGTTTCGGTCGCGCATAATCCTCATGGATGTATGTGTGTATGCGCACTACAGTTGGAGCACTAGTTCCTGCTCCCCCCCAGCGTGGCAGCGCATCATCGGGCACACACACACACAGCGGCGCGCACGCACGCACGAATGCGCGAACCGTGTGGCGCTGCCCGTAAGGCGTGAAATTATTAGAAGCCGGCGAGCGAACGTGTGCGCGCTCTAACACACATCAACCCTCAGTCTAATTCTTCGCGTGTGTGTGTGTGTGTGTGCATTCACCCCCTTTTCCTCCTTTTTCGCACACACTCACACACAAGTACACACACTGGTTGTAGTTCCTTCCGCGAATCTTCACACGTTGATCTCGCGAAATCGTCTTTCCCAGCAGCAGCAGCAGCAGGATGGCTTTGGCTGCTTGCACTGCGGCAGAGTAGGGCGAAAAGGAAGTAAATAAATCAATTTGCCAGACGAAAGCAAACACGGATAATTGTAACCGAAAATAGACTCCTCGGGTGTGCGAGTTTTTTGGCGTGTGTGTGTGTGTGGTGGCGCGTAGAGGTGATTCGCGCTTTGCGCGGCTTTTATGCGGCGCGCACTGCCCCCGGAACACGAACCCGCGCGCGCGAAATGCTTTATTGAATAATTATCGCCGGTGGGCTCGGCCCCCTTATACACCCTCTCCCTCACACCATCAACTCCCAACAAGCATACGTCATGTTACCGTCCAAATTTGATGGCCAATAACGACTGGATGGAGGTGAAAGAAGAAGAGGACGCAACTCAACCGATCGATAGTGATCGATCCGTGTGGAGCCGCCGGTGGTGTAAAATAAAAGGAAACGAACCCAAATTGGTTTGGCTAGGAGGAGGAGGGAGAAAGAGAGAGAGGGGAGAGCGAAATAGGAGAGCAGAAAAATAGAACTGCCCGGAACTGCCCAGATCAGCCGGATTGATATCGATATATTGGCAAATGGGCAATGTGAGCAGAGTATGAATTACCGAGCAGTAGTTACCGGGCGCGTTGTTTGCATGCTCGTTCAATGATATCTCCACCCAATAATTAATTGAAACACATGAGCATAGAGTCAAGCAAAAAACTGATAATAAAATATTGTGCTCAATTGAATGCTCGTGCTTTTTTGAAGAGGAAATGAACGATAATAAACAAGTAATAAGTATCTGGCAATAATGTTTAAAGAGCACAATTTTCAGTGCCGAATTTACGTTCCCTTATTGCCATTAATATCCCAAACAAATTTGTACTTGCTTAAACTTAAAACAAGTTTTAAATATTATATATTTACATGAAATACAAAAGGCAATCGAAAAATGTATATACTAATCTGTGCACTCTACGTCATACGAACAAACAGTTCATGCAACAAACGGTTCAACAGCACACACACACACACACACATTTTTTGATCAAGATCGTTTCACACCGCACAATAAGCATATCTGTTTTAGAACGCTCGCTGCTGCGTTGACCTTACAGTACAGCGGTTAACGTACGATGCAACGACACGGTAGGTTTGTGGTAAAATCTCTACCAGAGCCGGAGGAGATACATTTGTAATATTCACTCTCTCAAACACGGCTTTTAAGGAAATAATAAAAACATTGTTATGTGACCATTTAACAAGCACAACTTTGTCCAACAAATGCTCGCTCTGCTAATTTATGATCTCTATCAAAGACGGTTAGCGAACTATTAAGATAATTCTGCAATATAGAACATTAGTTGAATTTGATTGTATTTTGTAATATTTTGGAATCGCGGAAATTAAAATTAAAAATGATTTTTATTTCAGTTGTTTGCTAACAATGCAGCATTCGATCAACGTAAGGCCAACCGAAGATAGAGCGATCAGTTACTTCATCCATGCTAGAGATTAGCCGTCCAACATATAAAAGAGAAATCGTGTACCATTACACCATAGAACCAATTTTTATCAACATAGAAAAGCGTGAAGCAAGGTCAAAGCTCGTCTAGCGGATGTGTTTCCCCAGTGTTTCTTCACATCTCCCTACTGAGAATTTATGGAAAACCTCTTACAACGCACGATCTTGTGTGTTCAAACTCTTACAGATCGTGAATTTTGCGGCCAGCGGGTTTTTCATTGGCTTTATGCAGCACGCAACCGTCGCCCGAAACATGAGGAAAATGAACGGTGTTTCTGTCGGAGGCACATGATGCAGTGAGAGGTAGCCGTACCAACGAGAACCTCAAAGAATTGGTGTAAGCATACGTAGCACCGGCGTGCGTTAGGTTACGGTTTAGATAGATGAACTTGAAAATTATATAATTACCCTTACGCTCTCGCGAGGCAGATCGATCCACACACACACACACACGCACACACAGTTCCGGAACGGCTACCGGAAAGAAAAGAACCGAACAGCCATGAACGGAGCTTGTACGGGAAATAAACGGGAAAGTAATCCACAGGGATCGGAGAATCGTCCACTGATTAAGGAGCGTACAAGCAAGAATTAAGTACCACGCACGCACACACACACAATACACCCTCACCTGCAACGCACACCTGTACGTGCGGAAAAGATGCGCACAAGACGGACGGGCAGTGAAGTAAGTGAATAATTAAATAAATAATCACAAGGCATCAAAGGCGCGCACCACCCGCCGCCGTTCCATGCCCGTGGGTATGTGTGTGTGTGTGCTGACGCGGTTCCTTTATTTTTTTATGCATGTCTGTTCCTTTCCCTCATTCGTTTCCGATGATCGGTGCGAGTTGTTCCGCTCCCGGGAAGCGCCAACCCGGAAACGATCACTTTTACTGGAGGCATCGAAACTTCGGAAACCCACGGTCCGTCCCACGGTGTGTCGATGCAAGAGTTTAATATGGTTGGGGAAGAAAGGGGCAAAAGGGATATAAAAAAGGGTGAGATATTAAAATTATGTTTAACACTTACTTCACACACATATACACACACAGACACAGACAGCATGTAATAACTAGAGCAAACGTACGATCGAGTGAGAAAGGAAGCGCGTTATTGTTTGATAGGAAGTACATTAGCTCCAAACTAATGCTCTGTCCATCGGGTTATTATCGGGTTCGGTTGGACCTAGACACTCTTCACACACATACACACACACATACATGCACACATACACACAACGCACTGCTGGACAGATAAATGGTAAATTCGGCAAACCATTTCCCCTAAACGCAACGTACTGCTACTGTGTGGCCTCGATCTCGATCTGTCATAAACCGCCTTTCGTTTTCATTGCTTCATTCCACGTTTTGCAACGGCCACACAGACACACATGCACACACACATGCACACTAACGCGCGCGCGGCCCCCCGTTTCGTATGATCACTCAATTTACACTCGTATTTTATTTTTCTGTAAATAGATTACTTCTTTTCATTTTCTGTTTTGACACGTTTTACGTTTTTTTTTTTTCGGGGGCAACCTAATGAAACAGCCAGAAGGGGTGAAACGTGTGCCAGCTTCTGGTCGTTATAGTGAAGCGTGTGCTGCACGCACGATTTTGAAGCCGATTTTTCACATGCTCCACTTGGTTCACACACTCAGACACAAAGAAGAAAAAAATAACCCAATCAAAACCACACAATATGCGAAACTTTAATTTACCGTAGAAACATATATGTGTAGGTACTGTTTTTTTGTGTATTTTGTGTTTGCTTCTTTTCACTTCTAACTCACTTCTCTAAAACTGTCACTTGTGCTGTCCGGCAGGTACAACACACGCTGCCCGGCGGTGGAACTCGAACGTTTCGCTGCTCCTTGCCGTTTTCCGTTTGCTTCTACTTGTCACGAACGAGACGAACGAGGGAGGGCTACCACATGGGGGGTAACGAGAGGACACGGTGTTTGCGGTACCACTTGCGGTGTGTGCTTGCATCCGCGTGTTCCACGGGACCTGCGAGCAGCTCGACGCACAAAATGAAACTGAATCGGAAAAACTCGAATTCGCAGAAAACTGTGCTGCTGCTGCTGCTGTTGGGCCGAGTTTTTGGGCACCCGCGACGCCTCCCTCCCCACAAGGGCTAAGCGCGCGCGCGAGCAGCGCACTCACTCGGAAGCGCTCTCCATCCGAGCAAAACCCCCGTCGTGGAAGGGTGAGCTGAGCGACCGCTCATCGCTCATATAGCGGGTGAGGAAAATTCGAGAGAGCGTTTAAGAGAAGGAGAGTTACTAATTGAGAGTAAAACAACAACAAAAAAACACACACACACACTCTCTTAGACGACTGTGAAGAGGAAGAGAAGGAAAGGAACTTTTCTTTTTTTCGCTTCAGAGTCCCATTTTTCTTCTGCGGGAGAATAGTTTTCCGCTGAGTTCCGTGGTGGGTCAATCTTTGCTCTCTTCGCTGGCGATGATGATCCACGCGCTCACACTTGCTCACCGAGCGCTTACCGATGGTATGATCTGTCCCGGGGCCTCGGTGGAGACGGTGAAGCACGCGCCGCATTCCACATGTTCCGCTTCGGCTGGTGTACCGCGGTGGTGGCGGTGGGTGAGGAAAATCTTAAGAATTCGCTTCGTTTTTGCTTCTTCTACTAAAACAAACTTAACATTTGCTCTAGAGCAAGCAAATAAGCGGCGTGCTGCCTCGATTTGTGCGCTGCGGATAGTTTACTAATAGAAGAAAAACAATCATTTTAAAACCAAGCCTAATTAGGCTAATTAGGCGTTTATAAGTTTGAACGCAACAAATGTATTTGTCTCATTTTGTATGAATTATGTATGAATGTAAACCACACTTTGGTAGCTATCGATCCGAGGACGTATAATTCATCGAACTTAGTAACCATGAGGACGTTTTAAATGCTTTCCCACATCAATCAAACATTGAGATATTTTTATGTACTTTGCTTATTATTAAGAATTATTTCAGAGCGGAGAGTATTGCTCCCGAGTAACAATTAACCCCTAAATCCGTCAGAAACCATCACCATTTGGTCGCCATCTATCCTTAGCAGTTTCCCAGCACACTTCTAATCGTGGTCGATCGGTTAGATGCACTTTGTCTGTGTATGTGCGTGCTTGGGCGGTTTTTTCTTCTATTTGGCCTTTTATCTATCTCTTCGCACCAGTCTTTCATTTCTTATTCCACGCCGGGTCATCCATCAGCGGCTTCCGAAAAGCGGCCAATTCGAGCGCGGACATACAAACTGCCGGGCAGCAAACAAAACGCGACCGAAACGAACACAAGGTGAAGCGTGCCCGGCCAGCTGGAACGGAGAGCTGGAGCACGCGCTCCTGTGCGCCACAGACGAGACTGGCGGGGTCCCCCTCCCCCCCTTTGCCAGTGACTCGCCAGTTTTGATGTGAGGAAAGCAAAGTAAAGCGCTTCACGCGCGCGCGCTCGCTCGCGCCTATGTGTATGTTTGTGTGTCCTGTAGTCCATGACACCGGGCGTCCAAACCACCAAACTACTAATGCCCCACCTGGCCCTGTGCCTTCCCTTCCCCCGTTCTCCTTTCTGTACTCTGTTTCTACACTTCAGAAGAAAATAGAGCTAGAAGTTTTGCGCGACGGCGCATACGCATGCAGCCCCGTGCCCGCTCATCGAGGCGGAAACAGACTACAGCGTGGACGACGACCACACAATTTGAACGGAACGAAACGATCTGGTGGCAAACGGAGCAGAGGAGCGCGAACAGAGGAGCAGAGTTGAGGATATCGGAAACATCGAAAATGCGCTGAAAGGAGGAATGAAATGAACGGCTACTCTTGGTGTTGAAGTGGCAAATCGGAACAAATTGATAACACGTTAGAAGACTGCAGCAGCTTGTCCAATCCACAGGGAAAGTGAGAGAGAAGGATAGGAGAGGCGAGCTGATGATTGGGTTCAAGAGTGTGATAATCCAGAGCGGAACTTATCGTCGTTAAGCATCAAGTGGTTCAAGTGGCCTTCAAGAACAGATTTGAGGTTTCTGGACAGCGCTGTTGTTGGATAGCGCTCGAAGCTAAGCATAACTGATGGGGTGTTGATTCTAATTGTTTCTTTGCTCTTTACTTTAATATTGGTCTAATAGGTTTGGCTTTTCATATATCGTAGCTGTAAGAGATTACTTTCTAGAAACAGCTGTACCTATTTCCAGAGGCATTAAGTTGTATCTTATAACCGAAAAAAGTGATCTTGCGACCATCACCGTATGATCCAACTGTATGTTTCAAACAAATCTAATGAACTCAATGCTCTCCATTTTTTCTATTTATTTACATATCAGACTGTACTGTGAGCCTGACCTGCTGAAGAAGTCTATCGGTTGAATCCCTGCACAATAGTAGCAAGATCATATGCTTCTACCCGACGAAAATAATAGATCATACTCATTAAGCGAGAAGATTGAGGAATACATCGCAGCTGACGAATTCCAAAAACTTTGGTAATCATAAAACATGAAGGTCCTGGCATACTTATGTAGAGTAAAAGAGATACCATTTATCATTTGAATTGTACCAGTAAGAATGCCATGGAATACGCAGGAATAAGATTAGCAAAATTCGACTCCTATCCGTCTCCAAAAGTTTCGTAACCGACTCTGGAAACTAAGCCTGACCAGCATTATCCGAAGCTGTCCGGAATCGTCCGGAGTTGGAGTCCTTCGGAGTTGGAGTCGTCCAGAGTTGGAGTTGTCCGGAGTACGAGTCTTCCGGAGTAGGAGTCTTTCGGAGTCGTAGTCGTCCGGAGTCGAAGTCATCCGAAGTCAGAGTCTCCGCAAGTAAATTCGATTTCGGACGGAGACTCCGACTCCTGACGAATCCGACTCGGGGTGGTACTAGTGTTTCCGATTTGGCCGAGGCCAGAATCTGACAAACCAAATAATCGTAGACGAATCAAAGTCGTAGGCATGCACTAGAGAGCACATCACTAATACAAACACCTAAACGTATTATCTTCAGTATTATTAAGAGACTTATAATTACACCTGATCATACATAGGTTGGGCCAGTGTCAAGGAAGTTCACACAATTTGGTGCATCTACTCCGTCCCCACTCTAATTGAATTTAATATTTCGTTTTCTATCCACCATCAGCTCTGTTCAAAGATACCTTTCGCTGTATGCATGCACACATATTGCTACGATTCACTGACTTAAATGGTTATGACCTTGTTTAGCCCCCGTTTTTTTTAAACACATTGCTGCATCATAAATCCTCCAAATTTGCGTCTCATCCACTTCAATCTGCACTTCATGATGCTCGTCCAGGCAAAACCTGCCTTCCCAGAACGAATGGCCATTTGTGCAAGCGCGGGAGGTGCTTTTCTTTTTCCCAGGATTGAAGACGGCCGCCGTTAAGTTTGTGAAAAACAATCTTCTTTTAAGTCATGCTGCTTTAAGATTTTTGCTGCAGACCATTTTCCATTAGCGCATTTTAATGCGCCCCCGGGTCGGTAGGAAGACGCAGCCGAATTAGTTAATCTAGTTAAGCTGGCCTGCTCACTAAAGCGTGGACCGTAGCGGGCACCACTTACGAATTCACGGTTGCACTCGTCGTTGCACTCCATCCATCCGTCGTGTCCATATCTCCAGCTCCATTCTTCGGTTCGTGACGCCGGCACAGAATCCCACGGACGGTGCACGGCGCATGCACCTGATTTGGAGCGCGCTTGCAATAAATTTCTCGCTGAATTATAAGCGTCATAAGTTTGTCCTCGAGTGGTGTGCGAGATAGCGAGAAAGAGACCAGGGCGGAGAGAAGGGGGAGGGGGGGGGTTAGAGGATCCGATGCAGCTCTGTGTAGTGGGGCGGGGGCGATCTCCGAGCGGGCCAGTCTGGCGGTCGCACCGATGCGCACATGCAATGCGTGCAGACGCTGTTCTTTTTTAATATTCTTATTCTTTGCAACCCACCACCATCCTCTCCTGCTCTATTGGCCACCGTTTTGCTTTGCGCTAACCGTGTGCCGCCAGCAAGGCATTGAATGAGCAATATATAAGCGGCAGTCGGCAGTGTTTTCGGACCTGCGCGACTCCACCGTTTGCAAATCTTAACGATTTCATTATTTTTGTGTGTGCCTCTCGTTTGCGTTTCGTAACATCGGCGATGCGCGCTGAGCTGAGCTGCGTGTGTTCTTCTTTCCCATCATCATCATCGGCTGCCACCCACACTTGTGGTCGGGTGGTTTTGTAATTTGAGAATTTTTCATTCAGAAAACGTCCAAACCGGACCGATCAAGACGGCCCTGATCGGCCGGTGACTCAGCCGGCGATACTGCGATGCACAACTAGCCTGTCGTCGTAGTTTGGCAGCTTTGGGAGGAGTTATTAGTGGGGGTAGAGAGAGAGAAAGGACAGGACATTATTAAGGCACTAAAATGGTAACCAAGGCAGTGGCGAGTTTTTAAGTGATTGTTTGGGAGTATGCTTAGGGTTCGGTTGGAACAGAACGAAGCGTGAGGAAGAGTTTGGTGTCATTAGTTGTTAGTCTTATTTGCTGTTCGCCCGATGGGACCGTTGTTATGGGATTTTGTTCTCCATTTTTGTGTAACAATTATCACATTTTTTATAAATATTTATTTTTAATTGTTAATATTCATATTCCATTATGTGTGTGTTTTTCAAAAAAGATAATTTACTAACATTTTATTGGTTGAAACCTCTTTTCGCTTTTGTTTTCATAATTTCCTTTCTTCCATCTGTCTGCGTATGCAATTCTCATCGCCCTTCTTGTTGTGTTGTGCTCTTCTTCATTGCCCATCCCCATTCTTACCCCGTGTGTCCCCTCCACCGTGCGGCTGTTTTGAAATTCTGAACTTGCAGCCAAAGACAGCTTAATGACAAATTTATTTTGACGAAATATTTACGATCTCACCATTTCTTTCGGTGACGCTTCGCTTGCAACAGATTTTTCCTACCTGTTCGTGTGCGTGCCCGTACACAAACGACATGTGTGTGTGTGTGTTTATGTGTATTTGTATTTCTCTTTTGCTCTCTCTCTCTTGCACCCTTCTCCCATCACTGTTTTGTTTGCTGTCTCGCCGTGCCTTAATCGCTTCATTTTCCGATCCGCTCTCGGGTTTAAGTTGTTGCCCATTTTTCCGCCCCGTAATGATGGCCATGGTACTGGCTGTGCTCCCGTTCTTAATGTTCGTTTACCTTTGGGGATGTTGAGTTTTGCGAATCATCCACCGCATGACTTACCCATCCGTGCAAACCGCACCCGGGGGAACGGGCACGACGAGCAGCAGCAGCTGAAAAGAAAGGCGCACAAACCGTTCATATGTTTACATTTTGCTCGGCCGAACTTTACTGACTCACTGTCATGTCTAGTGCGGTTTTAAGAAGGCAAAAGTAGATCGCGCACGTCACCCGTGGTAGGTCAAACGGTATGGTGGTGAATTGGTGTAGAGAACAACAGTGCATGGGTCATCTTCTCTGTCCCGCAAGGGAAAGACAGGTAAATGCTGCCTCTCTCGAAGGGGGCCGCAGACTATTTCTAGTTCAACCGTGCAAAGATCTCATTACGCAGCGCATCCTGCCAGCAATTTCTGGCCGCTAGAGTTTACTGCTTCTTTTAAGATCTCGGACAACATACACATAATCTCGGACAGCATTGTTTGTGCGAAAGTTAGTAGGTTCGGGTGAAAGATGACTCCGTTCCTAATAGCTTTGTGTTGAGTTTGTAAGCAGCTTGTGGTTTGCATAATGCATGGTTAAAATTTGAGCAACTGAAATGAGTGTTAAACTCAAATATAATTGTCTATTAATATGATCAACATTTGTGAAGAAAATGCATCAAATAATTCCCAATGTCTCTTTTTTCTTCTTTCGATAGCTTCCCAATATGCTTCCTACATCCACCTACCCCCCACTGCTTTGCAAACCGACAACAATAAGGTTGCAAAATTTTATTGCTATTCTAAGCAATATGCGTATAAACACGCAGACAACAGGAGGTGGTGAAACAGCAGCATAAAGAGGCGCTAATGTTTGCCCCGAAAGGCGCCACCGGCACACGCTTGATAATGGACAGGGCTGGCAATTGCAAACACTATTGCTTTCGTTTCCCGATATTCCCTTCTAGTTCCCCTCCCCCCTCCGTTAGCATGGCGCATAAACCGCAAACGAGATCGTTTTGATGTTGGCTTGATGGGAGAGATGGTAGACGTTTTCTTAGCTTCCCCCACACAATCCAACGCCTCTTCTTCTCACCGGTCGGTCGGTTTGTTTTGATTTCCTCGCCGCGATTTTTTCGCTCTATCCTTCCTTTTTTTGCACACACGCACACACATCCGCTAACCGACCTGCGATGAGTGCGTGCGGAATTTTCCCGCACTCCCCAGCCCGCCGGGAGACGCCAGAGATTCCGGTTTGGCACCGTTGGCGCCAGTGCGCGAGCCGTGGAATGACCCGAGCGAACCGGGCGGCATTTGTTTACACTTTCCGCAGCGTGCGCGATCGACACTCTACGCCAGCGGGCGTAAAACGGTGCGTTCTCGTGCCCGTTGCAAAGATCGGCTCCTAGACCTGAGGGGTGTATAATTTTGCAGCGAGAAGCGGGAGTAAAAGGCTGTGCATGTGTGTGTGTTTTTGCATCCCTTTCGGATGGGCCTCACACGCCCTGCGGAACCGATCGACACTTGGCCCGGATGGCGTGCCAAAACGCTGCGCCGATTGGGGGAAAAGAGCAAAATAAGGGGCAACATTTGCGAAAATAATGGCTGAACAAGATGCTGGCGTTGAAGCAAAAAAAAAACGCAAAAAGGGGTAGAAAGGTAAATAAATACCTATTTGCCTACTTATCCTTGCGCTGCGTCCACCCGACTTCTTGCCGAGCTTTATTTATTACGTGCGTGGAGAGATTTCGCAAGAGGTTGTGCCGAAACTTACTGGATTATGGGGGCTTGATTTCGGCTGAAATCGTTACTATTTCCAATCCAACCGTTCGGCTGTAGTGCGTTGAGCCTGTTGGCACACTGCTCGTGTGTTGTTTAAAGGTGTGATGGTGATCGAGGGGTAACCCTGTGATGTACGAATTTATTGACCGAAATTCGAAGTTCGTGGAAAACGTTCCCAATCTGCTGCCGAAGGAAAATAATTATTCGATTTTGAGGAAATGTAGGGAGAGAAACATTGTATTTACACGGTTGTAACGCTTCTATCGCACTGATTTTAAATGCCAACGACATGACGTCCATGTTCGTTTCCCTCATGGAGGCGCTAGGTGTTTGACGGGTTGTCTTGAAGAAGAGGGCACTTTGGAGGGAATTTTGTTCCGGCTCTATTCAATGAGGAAGGAAACCGTCCACTATTTGGAAGAAAGCGATTATATCTGCTTCAAACCAACCAGTCTGTAAAGGACAGTTAACATTAACGCCTCTTCCCATCGTTACACCTTTTGCTGGTGGGCCGAAATCTAAACAGCTTCCATCTATTCCGGCTCCCATGAGCAATTGCAATTCAATGTTCTGCCACCAAAAGCGCCCTTCTTCGGCAGTGTGTCTCGGTCAATGATGATTCATCGACTATTAATCACGGCTAATTACGTGGGCACCGGGTGGGTTTAGCGCCGCCGGGGTGACTAAGCCCGCAGACGTTCCAAAAATATAGGCTCAGTACAGCCGAGTACCGAGCAGGTCCAGTGCGACGTACGTGAGCGAATGGAATGCGTGATTCATGAGCTATTTGCATGTGTTTGATGCAACCTTTGGCGCACTAACAGAGATTACTCTTTGTACGTTTATCCTTTGCGCCCTTAGCGTCGTTCGCTCTATCAGTTGCAACCGACTCGAACGCACTCGAATGCTCACATTTTGTAATGCAAATAATCTGCTGCCCGGTGCCTTCGGGCTGCAAACGAGATGCTCCGAAATGCACACGGTGGTGGGGACACGGTGCACGGTGGCGGCGGTACCATTGCCAAATTCGGCTAGAACGAACCCCCCCAGCGGAGCGATTTGAACACGGTGTCTTGGCAAAAAAATGGGAGGATTTAAGCGCAAACGTACGCGCACGGGACGCGCTTGTCAGTTTGTGCGGCGCACGTTTATGCGCTTATGCAAAACGGGCTGCAAAGATCAAAGCCCTCGGCCGGCAGGGCCCCGTACTGAGGACCCGTAGTCACCAAATTTAGATCACGATGCTCCGGCAACGCACAACGCTGACCGTGCACGACCGTGCACAATGTTTGGTCCGGGTCCAGTACCGGCAGGCAGAAAAAGGCCTGTTTTCGATTGCGTAGCTTGCCGATGCACACACACGCACACGTGCGCGCGTAACAGGCGCCAAGTAGTGGCCACCATTGCCTGTAAAGTGGTCTAGAGGAGACTGATGTGGAGAGTTGGCGATGGGCGAAATGGTTAACAAGTGGAAGCGGGTTTAGGCGCGTTGACTTGCGATGCTCTGAATGTATTTGATGTTTTTTTTTGTGTTGTAGGGCTAGACTTGGCCGGTCTCGTAGTACAGTCGTCAACTCGTACGACTTAACAACATGCCCGTCATGGGTTCGATCCCCAAATAGACCGTGCCGCCATACGTAGGATTGACTATCCTGCTATGGGGGGAAATCAATTAGTCACTGAAAGCCAAAGCCCACTAGTGGTACAGGCAGGCCTTGACCGACAACGGTTGTTGAGTCAAAGAAGAAGAAGAAGAGGACTAGACTTACTTGAACTTATATTTTTCAGTTCTTTCACATTATTTTCAACACATCACAAGCTGGTTTGACAGTTGAAACAGACATACTGAGGTTGACAGTTCGTTGTGATGTGTTGAAAATCATGTGGAAGAATTGAAATTGCATTGCGATGCAAATATAACAAAGATGTCACTTTTGAAAAACATCTTGCAAGCAGTGAATAATGATTTATACATTGGAGATTGGCTTGAAAAACCACGTATTTGCTGCGTGCAGGAAGTTTCTGATATTTCAATTTTGATCATAATAATGTTGAATTTCTTTAGCATGATTTTCAACACTTCATGGGTCTATTTCATCATTTTTCTAGCGGAGTTTTGCAGCCGGATCTCATCACCCGTTGACCGTTGAAGTATTGAAAATCATGCTGAAGAAATTAATAATTAGTTTTGTAATGGAAATGAAATTGATCAGATTGATGTGAAAAACCAGTGAGAAATATTCGGCACGAAGCAATACCTACAAAGCTATGTTTTTGTTTATTACTTTTGAAAAAATATCCAAATTGGAGTTGATTTGTAGCAAATTCGTTAAATAATATGACGTAGATTAGTCGAGACCGCAAGCCACCATGTTTAATATCCTAACTGTGATAAAATTAAGATGTCATTACGATTTTAGCTGTCAAACTTCAATATAAAATATACAACAATTATAACTTTAAGCAAATCTGACTAAGCCTATGAATTCAATTGCTAAATTACAGCACACAAAGCGCTATTTTCAGACACTTACTACAATTTGAATGTCATAAAACACCATCAAACACGATTGAAATGATCGTCAGAGGGTGATAAGTAATAATACAAAATACACACATAATATTTCCGCCCGAAAACGAAAATCAAACCGATTGTTCTCTAGTTGGCCAAATTCACGACGGCCCGATGCTAACAACATTGACCACCAATGCCGTCCGTATTGTTTCAGAAAGCGAGTGGAACGTGAACTCGCGTACGCAAAAGGAGGATCCAAGCTCGCGTAAAACAGGTCGCAACTGTCCGTGTGCTGGGGTATCCGTTCGCATTGCAACATTGGCTCCGTTGAGTGCCGTTAGCACAGAGGGTAAACCACAACAACAACACCCACAAGCCGGTTGGGGAGGTACGGGAACCGAAACAGGGTTCGCGGAAGAACCTAAACTATGCTATGCGCCACAGCATCAAAACAACCGTGCACATGTAGCCGTTGTCCCACCCTTTTAAATCTCCCCCACTGCCGCTTGGTAGGAAACCGGGCGGCGTACAAAATCTCGAGTGCGCGAAACAAACCCGTGTCGGCGCGTTTACCAATTTTGGCGCACGCTACAAAAGGATAAATATTTTATTCCATCCTCTCATCGTTCCTTTCCCTCTCCCTACATCACGTGTCCAATGTGTGTGTGTGTATGTGCGTACGCAGTAACGCAGTCGATGCACCCGCACGATCGCTACGCAATGCACGGTACGCCACGTGGTGTGTTGCTGCAGGCAGGCGTAGTAAAACCAATCCGCAAAGGAAGAAAGTAATAGCGAAACAGCCAAGCCAGCCAAGTAAAACAGTAGATGGACAGACGGGAGCAAAGGGGGCGACGAGCGAACATTTTCGACATCTTATGATACAATGTTGTGGTGGAGAGGTTGCAGAAAAAATATTTATAGCTGCACGGGGAAACATATCAACACCCGCCAACACAAGCAACATGATGTGTGTGTGTGTGCGCCAGAGCCGCGAACGAATGCGTTTTCGAGTCCCACAATGTGTGTGAGTACGCCTGTCTGTTTGGGGATGAAGCAGCGCCAACTTACTGTTTCCATATGGGAAGGTTCAGTTTTACGCTCCCACGATTTGGCGCTGATAATTGCTGCCAGTGCCCACTGGCAGGAGACAGCGAAGACAGGGAGCAGCGATCGCGACGGAGGTTTGTAGGGATGTTCGGTTATTTTCAATGAAAAATCATAAACAGTTAATTTCAAGCGTACGACGTATATGTTTATGCTAAATAGTTGAGTGGAGAGCATGTGGTTTAGGGCGCCATAACTCTTCTGTTAATTATGCTCAACATGTTGAACACGCTGGAAGGCATTGAACTATGTTTTGATAGGAACTGGATTAAGTGTACGTATCGTCATAGATCAAACTCAATGAGCAGTATTAGTAATAATCATAAAATTTCGCTCCACTAACTTTAGCCCTTAGCCACGTCCTAAGTGGTCTTTATTAGGAATAACGAGAGAGTTTACGATTGCAATTAGTTTTTGCCTTATAATGTTTTCCATTTGTCTTAGCAGAAGCTAATTAAACACTCCATGACCCGGCTAAATGTCGGATTAGTCTGAAATTTTCAGTTTTAACATATTTTCTGTAACATGTAAATAAATGAGGATTATTTGTGCTAACTAGGAAGTTGAAGAATAATTCAAAACTGCTTCCTACGATGTTTCACGATGTATTAAAACTAGTTTTCGAGCAAAAATCAACCATAAACAAACGAATTGTTGCAACACAATCAATAAGACCCAATATATCAGCACGCAACGACTAGTTTTGTATGGAAAATGATGGCTTAAATATTTCATTGACGAAGGGCTAACATATCTCTTATCTAATATAAACTCATTGATTGAAATTAGAAAGTTTTCTATACCCAATTTGCATTCCACAATGTTGGATGATTTCGACAATAGAGTGCACACAAAGATACATTGAGAATACTCATTTGAAATGAGTTACAATACTTTACATGCATTTTAGAACATTAATTCTAACTGTTCTTAAACATCCTCGACAAAGTATGTTTCCTTCAGAGAAGCAAAAATCAATCATACTTGAGATGAGTTGAAAAAACTTAATTAAGCCTGCGACGAATTGACGTTTGTTTACATTTTTTTCTGCCTGAAAACCTGAGGCTAGTTCTACGTGGTTTTGTATCGATTGTTGACATCTTTCAGCCGCCAACTGTCAAACTGTATACAAAATATAACATGATGAAATCGTTAGAGACTTCATAAATACGTTAAACGAGCTAATATCAAAATGCGTAAAATTATTTAAAATGTATCCTGGATTGTGTTGTCATGATGATTTTCAACTGCTAAAAATACAATTCGCTTACAGTCTGGTCTCATGATCATGAAAAAATCAATCATAAAACAACACGAAGAAAATTACTCCATTGTTAATTATACATTGATAAAATAAATAACAAGAAATTTCTATTTATCTTCAACAGTTGCGGCAGCAACAGTGAACCAATAGCGCTCTGTACCTTTTCCGTTCGTACCGCACGTATTTTCCACACCAAGCCGTCTTGCCTGCCTGGATATCCTGGACCGTTTTCGAAAGCTCCGTTTCGCGGCCCGAGACGCACCATCACTATGGGACCTGGAGGAGGAGGAAGAGGAGGGGGGGGAAGGCCGGTACACCTATATCTCTCGGGAAGCATGAGAATTATCGACAATAGCCTTGGATCTTGACCATGGGAATGTCTTCCCGGCCACTCCCGCCCTTCCCGACCATTCCCCCAAGCAACCCGTCCTCGCCGAGCTGTGGCCACCCGCGACCTAATGCGGTCATCTGGATCGAGCGATTGAGAAAACAGGTTTCCCGTTCGCACGCCCGAAAGGTGGGACACCCCCTTGCCCGGGCACTCGCCCCCGGTTTCCCCTTTCCCCATCGACACAGGCGACAGAAGTGTGAGAACAGAAGCTCCGTGGCATGCAGACGAAGGTCAAATATGGAATACGGAAACTTCGGCGCACGGGAAGCGGCAAAAAGGGGGTGTGCGCGTGTGAGTGCGCACAAGACGGCACCAAACTTCCCAAAAGGCTACAACTGCTGCTGCTGCTGCTGCTGCAGCTCGCCTTCGCAACTAACGCAACTGCGTTAGTGCGCTGCAGACCCATTCGTGCGCTCCCACTTTTCCCTCCCCCCCCCCCCCCTCATCCCCATTGGTCTGGCGTGTTGGCGGCGACAAGGCTCCGATGCTTTCGGGCGGCATCGCGGGTTTTTGATGTGATAATTTATTCATTCCGTACGTATGGTCATGGTGTCCAAAAATTTGGCCTGAATGCGTTCGCTTTCCCCCTCCTCCTCCTCCTCAACGTCGCGATTGTTGCTGCTGCTTCTCTTCGAGGTGGGTGTGGGCGCACAGAAGCAACGCGACTGCAACCGGCCCGGGCGTATTGCCGCATTGCATTTGTGTTTTTATTTTCATCAGTTTTGCTTTATTACTTTCGGTTAGTTTGGTTCGTGGAATTTCCGCAAAGTCGTGAAGTTTGGTTTTGGGATGTATTTTTTTTCCTTTATTTATTTATTATTTTTTTTATTCGTTTGTGTCCATGTGTGTGCTCTTTTTTACCCCTCTCGTATACACTCTTCTCGATGGCGACAACTCCCGCAACTGCGATCGTAACATAACTGTTCACCTGAACGATGGAATGCTGTGCAGTCTGTGCTGGGTCCGTTTCCTGGTGGGACAGGGCAAGCAATGGTAAAAGGGGAAGAAATGGCCAGCGAACCGGGGGCGAAGTGAAATGAACAATCGTACCAGGACACTGGAATTGATTGGAATGGAAATGTGCATTTTTGTGAGACAAAAGATTATGGTAATTTCCAGCGTGGATGTGGATGCATAATTTTTATTAGAGGCTCCTTTTCGCTGGTGTGGTTTCTGTTGTTGGAATGTTTGATAGAAGCTGCACAATAGGGAAGCTTAGAGGAGGGGAATCTTCATCAGCAAAGAACCATGAAAGTAGTTTACTTTCGTGTGCAAAAAATTCCACACAAGCGTCTAGCTACGATTCGTATGTAATTCCTCCGTTTGGTGCCGTGACCAGGAAAGCGATAAAACAATCAAAATCGCTTGCGCGGCACAGACGGCGCTATGCCTTTTTGCGTTAAATGGCTGATTTAGTGATAGTTTAGGTCCTGTAAAAGCTTTTCAGTCCACTTTTTCTGATTGTGTGTGTGTATGTGGTAGCGAAGCATAATTTCGATGCCATTGTTAAACAATTCATTGCCCGGGCAATGGAGACATTAGACTGATCAGCGGGAAGGAGGGTGTATGATTAATATGGCGTCGCTCGATGTGATTATTGCCGCAGCCGCCTTTGTCCACGATGTCGGCCCCGACCCACAACCAATTCATCAAATCGATGCCGAAAGCCGCGATTGACACTCAATCTCAATAAAACCATTCTCCGTTGTCCATGGTTGCCGAACGACCGTCATAGTCATAGCCATGGCATGGAATTTAGGGATCCTAAAACTCCGAGTTCCGAGAAAATGGGGCTCGCCCTTTGCCTTGCCGGGCGGTTGGGAAAAGGCAGGATAACAGCGACGAACGGCACACTTCCGCCCAACGACCGCGCGTTGGTGCTAGACAACAATCGCTCCATCCATCGCCGAAGCATCTCGTGCCTTTGGCAGACTTCCTTCGCGCCACACATCTCACACAAACACACACACACCCACAGCAGCCAGTTGTCAAGCCGACCGAGCGAGACGGGGCGCGAGCAGGGCTAAATGCTAAACATCAACCCTTAGCAGAAATCTAGCGGTGTCGAAGAAAATCTAATGAAAATATAGCCGCGTAAGCGGAAACTGTCAGGCAACGGTTGCAACGGGGAGAGCAACACAAAACAAAGTATTCCCGCCATGCCACGGCGCACACACCCCGTCGGGGTGTATGCCTTCTGCTTTTTCACATGTTTTTCCCGCCCCATTCTTTGGCGGCTCTCGCTGATCCAAACACACCCCAATATAATGTTCCATCCCCGCCAGCGACGCCGTCGCAAGCATCGTACGATATTTTGTACAATACACGCATTTTGGCGCCAAAAATCCTCCGGCCAGTGTTGATGTCGGACTTGGCTCGCTTTCCCCCCGCTTCCTCCTTGGCGTGCGAACCCCTTTCGTCCTCGGCGCTCGCATCTCTCGCCGCGCGGCGAGAGCGCTTTCCGTAGTTTGTCGGAAGCGTGGGAGATCCCACCCAAGCGGGGGGATGCGAACCTGTCTCGACGGTTTAGTCGCTGTACGTGCGAGCGATAGTTTTTATCTGCCCGCGTAAGTTGTGTCTGTGTGTGTGTGTGTGCTCTGATTCCGTTCCTTCACTTTCGCACGCAGCTTTTTTCGCTCGCGATTCGACGAAAAATGACGCGCCAGTCATGGAGGTGGAAGGGGGTAGATTTTTCCCTCTTCCCTCTTGGTTTTCCATTTCCTTCCGGATAGTTTCGCAGACAGTTTCGGTGGAGTTTGTTGTTCGGTTTGGGTCCCTTTTCTCCCAAACACCCATCCCGCGCTCTGGTCGTCGTAGGGTTACAAGTTTTTGTGTAATTCCGGAGTGGTTTCCTTCTTCTTTTTTTTCGTTTGCCACTGCCTCGATTGGATGAATGTTGATGAAGTTTGATTTTATGTTTTCGTGCGAGTTGTGGGTGTGTGTGTGTTTGCCCGGGCAGACGGCATTCAAGGACTGCTGCAACAGGGACGCGGTTGGGCATTGCAAGGAGCGGGTTGCGGGTGCTGCTACTGGGTTACACCAGCGAGCTCAAATTACTGCTGGAGCGTGTATGGGGCGATGATTAAATGTGATAATCATTTGCGTCTGTCGTACAAGTCCTTTTGTAAGCGAAAATGAAATTCTAATAGATTTGTCAAGTTTTGGATTAAAAGATTTGGATTATTTCGATACAGTAAAACAGTTTCAGGGTATAACAAAAGCTGCAGAATATTCAACAACCAACACTGGTGAGACAAAAAGCTTAAAAATACATAAGCTTAACTTTTTAATCGTACCTTATGTCAATTCAATATAAAAAATGCTAAAATATATCTCATGAAACTCTTAAGCTTGCCTATCAACATAAATGTGTAGTTCAGTTGAGCAGGCAACATTGTAACATTGAAATTTTCACAAAGTAATCACGACGCGCAAGTGATAGAGCTTCTTGACGCCAAGTGAAATAGCAAAACTAGCTGCGATTGTCTTTATGCATTTGCAAACCGCACTGCAAACGCAATGCTTTTTATTGCGCAAAACTTCTTTCGTTCCCGATCTGGTTCGTCCGATTGTTGCATGTCCACCATGGGGCTGTGCACTTTCTCACCAATAGCACAAGTTCGAGCTTGGAATAATTTGTCAATTCACTCCAGCGAAGATAACCGAGCCGAGCTCGCTGGCTCATGTCGTTTCACTTACATTATCACCAGTAGGAAAATGCGTACCGAAGGTCGCTTTTGTTCTCTACTTTCTTGCAAAGTTGGGTAAGAGAAAGCGCGAAAAGGAGCCAAGGGTTGGGGAGCAGGGGGATGGTACACAAAGCGCATGAACTCTTTCCAGACTCCAGCTCCGTAACGTAACTGACTGCTGGCGAGTCGATTATTCGACCCCACGACCTCCATCAGCATCCATTTCATGCTTCCTCTACCCCACCACCGGCAACCGTTTCTCAGTTGCTGCTTTCGGTTTTACTATGATCAGGAAGCGCTGGTGCCATCGGTACGCTGGTTTATGGCACGCTTCCGCCGAGCCAAAACTATTTATTGCTTTGAAACCATTCTGCGCCGCTTTTTTTTGTAGTTATTCCTTGTGTCCTTGTGTTTATCGTTCCAGCTCCAGAGACGTTGATCCAAGATACAAATATGAACAAACACACACGCACACACATACACATTCACCAACACTCTCTCGGATAGATAAACTCGGTCTGTATGCCCGTCATCAAGAGGAAAAGTCAACGAGAGTTGATTGCGAGGATGATAGAAAACTTTGGTGCCCAACGAAGAAACGCTTACGGGGAAGAAGAGGCGTGAGGGGTGGCGGAGGAAGCCAAGGAAGTGCGAATATCCCTTGCGAAGAAATCGTTCCCCCGAGCCGGCAATGATGATGGTAGCATTTTTTGGCAAGAAAACTACTGCCCCCGTCCCAGACCTCGACCCCGACCCGCCCATTCCCAGCGCGGATAGGAGCCATCCACCGCCAGCAACAGTATTATGTAAGCCGAGTTCAACAACCTACCCATAAACTGGCAGACGGAATGGTTGCACGCACACACACGTAGCACAAGCGTACACAATAAGTTTGCTGGCATCATTGGGGGGTGTGATCGCGGTCGTCGAGTCCTTTCCAGTTGATCATTTTTATTGCTACCGTCGAATTATATTACACGGTCGATGTAACGATGGGGAGGAAACTGTGGCGCTTCACAGTGGAAAATGGCAGTAACTTTGTCTGCTTTTTTCTGTGTAGAGTGAATTGCACAATCTTTTTGTAAGTAAATGGATAGCAATTTTGTTATTGGAAGGAAAATCATACTTGTTACGAGAAGAAAAAAACTTTGCAAATTTAGTTCTCTACTAGACCCGTAGAACTTTTTTTCTATTCCGATTTTCTATCATATATGTTTAGAGTCTATGTATCTGATGAGTTGTTGATTTTTCAGGTCGGATACTAAACTATGACTGTGGGATGATGTTGTTAATGTCGCTATGAGAACGTATATTGTGTGCAATAGCTTTCTCAAATAGTTTACCTATGCAGCTCAGGAGCTCAGGATATTGGTCCATAGTTTCCAAGATTAGAGTGATCGTTTCCATTGTGAAAGAAAAGAAACCTAGTTTAAGACATACATCGATACATATTTACTGGAAAAGTATTGCCTTTTTAAGAAGCATTTTAACCTCTCGGTTGTTAATTTGGTCTCTACCTAATGGACTGTTATTTTAAATATTTTTGATTATGTATGTTCAAAAGTGTAGTTAGTTTTACTAAATGAGCTTTTCTTTACTAAGCAAGCTGGTTGAGCATGTCTTGCGCTCAAGAAGTTTGCGACCTAGAACTTGGGGGTGACTTATTGGTAATTGTACTACATGTATCCCAAACACTTAAAATAGGATGTGAGTTAAATAAATAACTTAGATTACTTCTAAAGCGTATCTTGACATCATTTTTAGGTACGAAGTTGTGTTTGATCTATAAGGAATAAAATCAGGATGCTTTTGTTAATTACAGTTGATTTTGAAACTATCAACAACAATCCTTTCAAAATATTGAAAAATTCAACGTAGCCTGAAACCTTTCATCGCTGCTCGAAATGTCCTTAGCTTTGAGGAAGCTTTAAGGAGAAAAGCGCTTACCCAAAGCTTGCCCTACTCGCCGCTAGGTGGCAGCGTTGTTTAAATTACACGTTTTCATTGCTGTTACTAATTTTTTATCCTCATAAATGCAGTAATTATTTTGACCTGAAAAATTTAATGCGGTTGTCCCTAGCAAACAATTAACAGTCTGTTGTATGATTTATTCGATATCGATTGATTTGATTTTTTCAGATGATATCTAAGTAAGTTTTATTAAAAAAACTAAACAAGAAACTTCATTTCTGCCTCAACTTTTACAAAAGTTTTCCAACAAGTGCAAGTACAAATATTCATTGTAAATGTAAATATTACATTGTGTTGCACAAAATGTTTGAATAAAATTTTAATTTGCTAACACATACGTATGATGTATCTAGCGTGTGATTGTTCCAAGCGTATTCTCACCAGATCTGCCGGCATGTTCGTAGCAAGATCCAAGTGTACGTTTCACAGAAGGATACAGATTTGATTACAACGCAAACAACGTAAGTTCGGAAACGATTAGGGAAAATATTATTACGCCAACACTAACAGACACCTGCCGAAGGGTTCTAATGTTTTCCAATTTGTGTCTATGAATACGTAATGAGAACAGTGTCGCTACCTAGCCGTAGGCCGTAATGCTGGTGAAGCAATTTGACTAGCAAGTGGGGAACATTTTTTTTTTATTTCTCGTTATTTTTTCAGGCAAAGGACTGCAGAACAAACGGTTTTTTTTATCCTGGATTTTTTCTCTTTCATTTTAGAGAGATTCTACATGTTGGTTGATAATAATATTCAAAGGCGTTTATTAATCTAACATAATTGTTTTGTAAGCTAAATTGAGACAATAACATAGGTTGATTTGTCAGATAAAATTAATTAAATAAAAAAAACTACAACCAAAACAAAGATATCTATAGAAGTGGTTATTGTTCTTCCCCATGTAGCATGTAGCATCGAAATGTATGCAAATTTTGCTCTACCATAACATCAACATAACAGCATTTTCGCTTCCATGCCCTTACGTTCCCCATTCCTGCACGGTAGCAGGTGATGACAACAAGCTCAGTTCAATACACTAGACGCGCCCGACAGCAGGCAAGTGCGGTGGGAAAATTATTCATCAAAAACTGTCCCCTCCGAGGTTGTAAGCTGCTGCCTGGTGTGTTCACATACCTGAAGAGCACGTGGAAAATATCCCGCCTAACCGGCGCAAAGATCCTTCCGTGGGGTTTGCGGACACTTTGGACTGTGGTGGCTGTGCTGTTGCGCGGCGGCTCACCGGCTCAACATTGCTCACCGTGAACCGCAAAACCGGCGGCATAATGTTTACGCCGCCCCGAACAAACAGCACCGAGGGAGTGAGAGTTTATTAAATATTCATTCCAGCCGCTGCAACGGCCCGTGTAAACAGCAATCAAATCCCAAAACACCGGCTATTTAGTGTATTATCGTGTTTTAGCATAAACAAATTGTCAGTTTATTGAGTTTCGACCTTTTCCCCCATCGGTAGCTGTGTGTGTGTGTGTGTTGGGGAGGGTTTCGCTGGATTGGAGTGATGTTGATGGTTTGTGGAATGGAGAATACTTGTTTGGTGCTACATCATGCTGCAAAGAGACGCCTCATGGACGCTGTCAATAATCTTACTTTGAACGATGTTGAGCTTGTTCGGGACAGGACTGGTGCATAGCATAGAGTACTCTCATAGGTTGACCTAGTTGTACGACAAAGGGGATGTATTGTTGGAAAGGAATAGGAGCAGAAATTGGCGGTGGGAATAATTGAAACACAAACAGTGGATCAAATGGACAGCTTAGATCTTGCATCTTTCGGGTAGTTTTAAATCCTTGGAGATGAAACAGACATTCAGAGATTTAAAGACTACAGATTAAGGTTATTCATCGCAGCAAGGACAAGTATTTCGTGCAAGACAGGAAGCTGATGTATCAAAACACGACAAGAGACAATTTTAAGGTTTTGTAGCATCCATATTCTCACAGTATTATTGATGTATGTACACCTCCTAATCGGGCCGTATCCTTCAATTTCAGAATCGTGCCAAGATATCACTCCATTCATTAGACCTTATTAGCAAAAGTCATGCATTTTGTCGTAATCTGATTACAACAATGGCTAACAACACTCATAAAACATAACTTCGTTTAGCACACGCACCGAAAAAAATAACCCCGCATTGTGTCTCGCGACTATCTCTACAGTCACTCGGGGACCGTGAAATTCAATCACGTGTTCCCCAGGAGAGGCAACATATTCGTGTACGCAAATCGATTCGTCTTGAGATGTCTTTTCACAACGCACTATCAATGTGTCAAACGAGCATCGGGCCGGAATTTGCATCGCATGAGTGCCTAATCCTGGGAAACGGCTTCCTACTTGAACCTGGGGAACGGCAGGCTCATCTGCCAACCTCGTTATCAGCGTGACAAGAGCGTACCACATCTAATTCAATTGGTGACGAATTGTTCACTTCACCCCATTCCGGACGGGACGGCGGAATCAGTACATGATCCCTAAAATGGCAGACAAGACCAAAATCCCGTACCTACTATAGCGGGGTCCAGCGATTGACACTCGTCCGGAACCCTCCCGTGTTTGCTGCTGCCTCGTCGGGGTAACAACACAGATGACATCTTTCAACTGACTGTCCGCGGGGACGGGGTGCGGGGTTCAAAAAACATAATTTAGATTATTACGCGTGACCAGGCGCCGACAACAGCTCACATATTTTGACACCGTGCTGTTTCTGTGTACCTTTTTGCAGCAACTAACCCTTGGAGGGAAGATGGATTTCATGGATTGTATGTTGTGGTTTGTGAAAAAAAACTAGATAAATGAATGAATTGTGGAAAACTGTATCTCTCTGCCACTCACTTTTAACATCAAAAATAGAAATATTGAGTATACTTTTAGGCGTATTCATATGTTTTTTTAATCATTGGTTGTGCATTGCGCCCTAAATTATGCAAACTTCTTTACTCGGTTTGCTTAAAACACACCAAAGCAGCTTTTTTTGTTAGTTGGTTAACGATATTCTTCGCTTATGTGTCATTTAACTTGAATATTTGATGCTAATACTGATAATAGTAAGTAACACCTACGAAAAACGTCTGAAATTTTTTTAAAGAACTATCTAACTAAGGGTTAAAATGTCAAGTGTTATTAATGCAACCAAAGATGGCAAGTATCACATGACATCGCCCTGCTGGCAACGATCAGCGTGTCTCATCCATCTGTTAGGATCGTCGCTTCATCCATCAGCACAGCGAGCCACTTTTCCCAGTAGCTTTGCTGCAATCGCGCGAAAATCCCGCCAAATCCCAAACTACCACTAACCAAACGCCCGTTCCGAATGCTCCGCACAATCTCAACAGCAGCAAGCAACTCCCCCACTCTAAAACACGACACCCTGCACATCCACCGCATACCACAGAGGACAATGAAATTATAACAAGATCATTTAAAAACATAAAATCCGTGACGGAATAAATTTCATCCAACAATCGCCGCCGGCCGTAACGCTTCGTTGTTGCGGCGTTCAAGCACCGCTAGCAGTGGAAAAGGGATCAAGCGTCCCTTCCGGTTGGAAAGCGAAACAGACACGCATTACGGACCGCCGGACCTAAACTCAAACCGGATTTGCTTTGAACCGTGCAAAATTCCAACCCAGCTGTACAACACATTTGCCCAAGCAGGGGGGTGAGAAAAAACACCGCAAGAGTGTCCTTTCCTCGATTACTGCGAGCGAACGGGAAGAAGGGAAGGAGCAACTTTCGCCTGCAAGCTCGCGAGTTCCGTCCCCAGCTCCCAGGAAGTTCCAGCTCGGTAATTGAATTAGCCTTACACCCAGCTTCCGGTGCGGTGGTCGCTGACATTGCTACGCGCGAGGGATGGGGCGAATTTGTTTCGGAATTGGATTACAGTTTCCGCATCCTGGGACAGCCGTAATGTGGGGTCGCCGTTCTTGAAATCGGACTGTAAAAATCACACAAAGTCAAATTCAAGCGTCCGGAAGTGCAACCGGCAGCCGCGTGGGTGTAAATTTGAATGCTAATGTTTACGCAAAATTTCACTCGCGTGTAAATGGCGCCCGCAAGCTTCGGTTTGACGTTTTACCAGTTGACACTGTGTGTGTGTGTGTGGGTGTCTGTGGAATCGTCTAGGGCAGCCATGGGAAGTTTTCGCACCCATGACGGTAGCTGCCATCGTAAAATGGAACATTTAACTCTCCCCCGACCGCTCACATAATGTGGCTTCCTGCGTGGGTGTGGGAAGAACGTGGCCATTTCTCTGTGTGGTCGTTTGCGGAAGAAATTAGCGTTCGTTATCGATTGGACTATCGGCGGTCGAAGGTGACTTTGCAGTGTACGATTGAACAATTGAACCATTTTTCCTGTTTATTTACATGTTTATTATTACCATTAGCGTTCATTATGCATTTTTTTGTTGTACTTATTGGTGGTAAGTAACCATGGGAAATAGGCCACAAAAATCTGCAACAGCCTATTATTTTCATGGCGTCAATTATGGAAATCAAGGCACAAGGCTAAACGAGCTAATTTATGAAGCACATTTCAACTGTTCAGGATTTGAAGCACATTTCAACTGTTTCTATTAATACCTCTTCTACTTTCTACTTGTAGCACGAATAAGGAGTAGTTTGTAACTTTTCCAAAATATAAACAGTCCCACATCACCTGGCAATTCAACAATGGGTGCTACATTTAGGTTTTTTTGGTCAATATTTAATGTTGCAAATCCTTTTCAGTTTCATCAACTCTAAAACTGATGCAGAATAATACCAATTACTTCCGACGGTTTCGCTATGTTGTTGTGAAGAAGTAAAAAACATCACGCTCGATAACTCACAATCAACGCAAATAGCCCAACATTTGTGCCAAACGCTGCTGTCAACCAAAAACACTTAATGTCCTCTCAATCACCTTTCCACTTGCTGCCGGTAACGATTCGATAGGAGTTAATCACGTACTAACGTGCATCTTGACATCATGTAACTTATTTTGTTTAGATTGGCCTCACATCAAAGTCTAGTTAACGCTCGGCTTCACTGCATTGCACTGCATTTCCGGCCCTACCGGAACTGACTCTCAACACACCGCGTCGGGCTGCTCATCGAGACAAGAAATATGACTCTTTTATTGCATTATACCCAAAGGTAGGTAGTAGCATTCCGTACCGCCGGTACGGTTTAAAACGCACATTCGCCTTCCACCACACTGCCGGGATATCGCGGGACAACAAAGGCAGGGGTCGAAAGTTAAAGTGTCCATAAATGTTTACCCCTTGTGGTAGCGGTAAATAAAACACTTCATCAGGTGGCAGTTACCGATGTTTGCTAAATCGAAGGGGATTGTTTTACCGAACAGGGTGCAAGGGTGCCAGGATTGAAGAGTGCCATATCGTGCCACCTCTGTTGGGCTTTCCGGAGCGACAGACGGGGAAAAGTGTGTGTGTTTTTTAAAGGGGTGCCGAGGATGCTGTTTGCGGAAGGTTAAACGTGCTGACATGCGTGTACAAGAGCTGGGCTGGTCGAATTGAAGTGATTTTGGAAACATTACAGCCGTGTGAGGGTCTACTGCAGGAGGAACGGTGTTACTGTAGAAATTACTTGAGTAAATAAATTTAAAATTGTATTTGATACAGTTGGAAGAGATTCGGAGAGGGTTTTAGAACATTTAAGGTTTGAGATGTAGATTTTGAAACATGTAGTGTCTGATGCTGTTTTGCTTAGCAATTTCAATAAGTTTATACTTTCTTTAGAGTATGTTCTCAGGTCAGAATATTTTTCGATGTTTCTAAAATACTAAAGATGCAAGATTGGTTACATATTGTGGTCAAGTAACCTGTAGCTGGATCATAATAAGCAGAGTATTGATTCGAGTGCCGTAACAGATTTGTGATTCGTTTCTTGTCTGTTACAGGACACTTCCAGGTAAAGTTCTTGCATTCGAATAAGTTTATAATTAGTTCTAATCCAGGTCCGACTTAATTAATTCAGACTAGTATGAATCCAGGATCAGTATGGGTTGTGCGTTAGTATCAGGTCTTCTAGGGTTTATGGCATTTTTTTAAACTGATATGGGTGCGGGATCAGTTCCAGTTCCGAGACCGATTCTGGAACAGGATCAGCACCAGGGGTTGGTGCCTGTTTCAGATCCACTGGATCCGTTCCAGGACCGGTAGGGGTTTTGAAAAAGTTTCAGAATCGACAAAGATTCGGTCCAAGTTCCTGGGGTGAGGTAGGTAGTTAATCAGTTTCTGTTGACATTCTACCGCTAGACGTATCACAGAACATTTTTGGTTGTTTAAATGAAATTATATTAATGATGAAGTCAACTCTAAACTTAAATTGTTTATCAATCTTAATTTAAAAGTAAAAACAACCCCTAATTGGGGTTAAAACTGACTCCAACATTTGTTTTGCATATTGTTTGATGTAAGAGTCTTGATCGCTCTATTGATTTCAGCCGTTAATGATCAATTACCAATATTAACCAAAACCATCAGCACGAAAGCGCGCTTCACGTTTCATCAACTTTTAAAACTAAATCTCAAATAGTAAACCATAATTCACGCCACGCCGGATGATCCCAAACCTTATCCCACACATCATAGAATTGTGATTTAAATCCCAACCTTCTTGACAGCCACCAGACAGCGACCACACGGAGAGACCGCGTCGTACGTGGGTAACATCTGTTCCCACTTCCTTCGCGTGCATCTTTCAAACTCGCGAATCGAACCATATGCTACTTGCTCGACCCGCAACATCCGTTCGCGTACTGTCGCCGCGCTAAACTTCTGCATCCCATTTCCAAGCCACCAACACATTGGGACACATTGGAAAATGACGGGGAAAGATTATGTTTGTGCAACCTCTCACGTGACGCGAACCAACAACAAAAAAAGGTGAAAGTTTCGGCAAAAACCTGTCACAGGCCGAAAGGTCTCGTTCCCAACGCCTTTGTCTAGCCGATGCGCTGACAATCCCTTTAACCCCCTTCGTTAGGAAACGCATTATCATCCCTTCTCTTGCGGTTTTTTTTTTGCTTGCCTGCACCGCACCAAACTCGTCCCATAATTGCACCGGCTGCGGTGGTCAATGGCACACATGTTACACTCTGTTAACACATATGTAATCTGTAGCCATGAATTAGAGGGAAATCGCTTATAAAAGCATTTATTTTATCATTTCCCTCCGTCGGCCCGCACGACCCCGCACACAATGGGAAGGATCTCGCCGAAACGCTGCTAAGCATCGCACCCCTTCGCACTTCCCTGCGACGGTCATTAACGATGCGCTGCTCGGCAAACCACTTTACCCATTCGGCAGACTGCATCGGCAGACCCTTCGCTCGCTTTATCATCCTCCCTGCGGTAGTTTAATTGTGATTAACCCACCGCACAACCAGCATCAGCGCTTCGAACAAAGTGAAGCAGACGGGAAACTCACGATGCGCTCACGGAGTTAAATCCTAGCATATGCGCTAGTGGTTGCGCGCCTGAGCCTTCGATAATCGTCCCGGGGGTCCGAGCGTCGAGATCCGAGAACCGAATATTGCACTGCCTTGCCCGCTGGGCTGATGGTTGGGTAGGCAAAATCTGTCACATTTTACCAAGACCGTGCTCATATATGCGGGGTAGTTTTTTGTTTGGCTTCAACAGGAATAAAAAAAAAACCGGAGCTTCTTTGGACAAGGTTTTTTGTTTGTTTCCCCGATTTGGGAGGGTTTTGTGCGTACGAGGGTTTGATTTACTATCTCCCAGTTTGATAGGAGAACCGGAGAATAGCCGACCTTGCCACATCAAGTGCCAGAGATTTCCGGCAACCATATGGACTCGGTTTTACGGATGTTCCTTGTTAAATAGTGCATTAATTGAGTACGCCTCCTGCAGGCAATTATCAAACACTTGTGTGGTACATGGAAAATCGATTTGAACAAGAACGTTCATAATTTGAAATATTTTATTTTGAATAATCATTTTAGGAAATTTTTAACACAATACAAAAACTGCATTAATATACGCCTAAATGTATGCAGCATTGTGTTTAGAATGCTTTCCTGTTTTATTTAGAATGAATATTGATATTTAATCCCGGGGCGGTCCCGTGGTAGAGTCGTGAACTCGAACGACTCAATGACATGCCCGTCATGGGCTCAAACCCAGAATAGACCGTCCCCCCGTAGGATTGACTATCCGGCTACGTGGTAATGAATTAAGTCTCGAAAGCCTGTATGGGCCGGCATGTCCGCGTAGGACGTTACGCCGAATAGAAGAAGATTGATATTTAATAATATTTGAACAATATGATAAGGATTTCACATTGTCATTTCGACACAAAAATGTTCATAAGCTCAACAGAATCGAAATTATTTAATGAAAACATTTGTGACATAAAACTAATATTAAAAATAACTGGAAAAGACATTATGTTCACCTTCTTTTACGAAACAATCATAACGTAACAACCTTATCAGTGCATATTCTCCGTGATTTTATCATCCAGCTCGGGCACATGTTACTCACGAACACAAGGCTAGCAATCATCTACACCACCCAGAAAACCAGCATTTTCAGCACTAAAGTTCGTCTCCACATGGTCGAGAGGCGATGCCGGCAAGCAAGCAAAAAACAGCAATCTCCCCATTTCTAATTGCTATTAGATTATGGTTGGAAAAAGCTGTGCATGTCTCGTTAGTGACACTTGCCTCCGTCTTCCCGCCGAACCTGCGAGCAAACAAAAAACAAAATGGAGTACCCCATTTTCTTATGCGCAAGATGTGCTGAATCTACCCACCACACGTGCTCGGGCGTAATTTTATGTCCTCATACGCGGAGCAACGACGACAAAAAATGGAGCAGTTCCCTCAATCTTTCTTATCACTTCATATGCCAGCAGCATCCTTCCGGAATATGTGTGTGCCTGGGTGTGTGTGTGTTGATGATGACATGCCCCACCAAACGGGGTACATAGGTGAGCAAACAAATAAATACGCGCCCTTCATCCACCGCACACCACCGTACAGCGCCGTACAGCATCATCTTACCACACTTGACCGCGGCTGTGCAAACGAAACGCAACACATTCTCGACATTCTTCCCCCTTTTCCTTCCCAACCCGCTTCCCCAAACCTAACATCCAAAACCCAGCACGCTGCTTCTGGTTGATGTATCGAAACAACATGTTTTCCACCGATTTGCCACATTTTCACTACCAGCGAAACAGATCTAGAACATAAAGTAGCGTCCCATACCGCGTCCTCCTCCTTTGGAACATACACACACACACACACACACACACACACACACACACACACACACACACACACACACATGCGAGCACGATTGACGACCGCCCAATAAGCGCCATCGTTGCGGTGCTTAAAAGCGGCAGCTTTTCCGCCAACAACTAAATCCACCATTCTTGCAAGAGGAGCGGGAGGGAGGGGGGAGGGGGGCTCTCTTTTCGCTGTGAAAAACATCCACACGTTTTACAACGCAAATATGCTCGCGCACTCCCCCCTGTTTTCGGGGGCTGCACCGATATGCTCCACCCTTTTATTTTACGAACGCAATGAAAGCGCACCTTTGGTGCAAGCGAGAAGAGAACGATGGCAAGAGCGAGAGAAAGAGCCTTTTCGATGCGTTGTAGTGAACCAAGGGACCAAGGGAAACACTAAAATGTCGTCCATGTTCTCTTATCAGCAGCTTGCCACGCCAGCAGCAGTGCGGAGGGAATATATTGTACATAAAAGCTGCTCAACATCGCGACCCACTGCTCACCAATACCACCTTCGGCTTTGTTGTGCGCTGGAATGCTCCGGTACGTTCGGAGGACTCAAAAATATGCTGACGTTAGAAGAAAGCAAAGAAGAAAAAAAATGCACCAAAAGCTTCTTCTATTGCTATTTCATGGGTCCTGCTTGGGACTCTTTTTTACCCAAAGCCGCCCCCCCCCCCCAATCCTTCTCCTTCTTGGGGAAGAAAATTCCCTCCAGCCTGTGTGTAGGAAAAGCGAACACATGCGCTTGCGTGCTGGAGGACGAATTCCTAGCCCTAAACCGCGTTTTCCATTAATCCGTGCCCTTGTGTTGGTTGATGTGTACTCTTCTCTCTCTCTCTCTCGCTCACAATCACTGCTCATCGCTTTCCCGCTCGCGCGAGAACCATATTTTGAAACAAGTGAAACAAAGCAGCCGGAGGGCAAAAGGAACGAACAACATCATACCCACCCAGCGGGGAAGGAAAAAAAAAGGCTACGAGTAGGGAAAAACTCCCTTTTTCTACCGCCGAGAAAGCCGAGCAAATGATGAGGGACAATATTTTCCAACCCTATGCTGCGCAAAAGGGGGTGCGGGGTAGTGGCGTGCCCTATGTTTATGTACATTACGCTCTCGCTCTCTCTCTCTCTCTCTCGCTCGCTCACAGCGTCGCAGACCGCCGACAACAGAAACCATGCGCTTCGATGAAAAACCGGACGCAAGGATTCACCATTTTATGTGAGCGTGTGGCTCAAGAACGATATGTTTCTGATTTTATGATCGTTCCCTCTCTGTTGCTCCCTTTGCACCAATCGTGGCCAAACACATGCTCCGCTGGGTTGAGTGTATGTGTGTGTGTGCTGGTGTGGCACTTGCAAAAACTCGACGAGTTGACGAGCAGACAGGACACAGCGCGCGGCCAGGATCGATGATGGTTCAGTTCTTCGGTAGCGCTCGTAGAAGAAGCAAGCGATTTTAGTGACCCGTCTTGTGAGGTTTGTGTTTGAACGAAATACTTGCAAAGTGTGGAGAGTGTGTGTGTGTGCGTGTGTGTCTGTGACACGTGTTGAACTGTGGAACCACACAAAACGCGGAACGGTGGCATTTGCAGATTGTAGTGATTACAAGTGTCCGTGTTGTGAATATTGTTGGACTTTTAGTTTGTTGCCGCCCAAACGATGACGATGGACGTCAAACAGTCACGGATGAACGTGAAGATAGCACCACCCCTACCGGACCATCACCAGGACCATCAGCACCTGCACCAGCACGTGGCCGTCGCCAGCAAACTAACCAACGACCGCAAAACCACTACGAAGCGCTCCTTCGACGTGGCGTTTCTGATGCTGCCGGACGAGAAGCTGACACGCAATGCAAAGCCCGCCAAACGGCCACTCCCACCTGCCCCACCTTCCCCCACCATCGATGTGGAGAGCGACTCGACCCAGTCGGAGGATCTGTCCGTGAAGGGTGGCTTCAGCCCGATCCGTTCGCCCGAAGTCGAGCGCCACTTTCCGCTGGACATGCTGAGCGCGGGCCGCCAGCGAGCGCTGCTGGTGGCCGATGGGTTGGCCGTGGAACGCCATACAGGTGCTCTCATCCACCACCATCCTCAGCAGCACCCGCAGCACCATCATCCCCATCACCATCAGCCACTGCAGCCGCCGGCGGGCAGTGAGGAGCGGCTAGCGTACCTGTTCAACACCGGCGCACGGTTCTACGAGCATCCGTTCGGGGCGTTCGGGCGCAGCGACACGGACGCAGTGCAGCGCAGCGCCTTCCAGAAGGTGTCCAGCGCGGTGCCGACGGGTTCGCCGCTGCCCCCGCTCAGCCCGGACCGGCACAGCTGCCCCTCGACCAGTCCACCCATCTCGATCAGCCCGTCCAGCTCGCAGACCGGCTCGGTCGGCGGTGGCTTCCGATCGTACGAGTACGGACCGTTCCTGTCGCCCAGCCCGGGCAGTAGCCCGTCAGCCCCGGCCGCCGGTTCCCCGTCCGCGAAAGCGAACGGTTGCGGTCCCGTGGCGGCCACTGGCTCACCCCTTCCTATGCTGTACCGTCCGGCGGATCCGTCCGATACGCCGATGCCCGGCGCAGGATACTTCCCGGGCGTTCCACCGTTCGCACTGCCCCCGTTTGCAGGTGGCGGGCCGGCCGCTGCCCCGCCCATCCCGGAGGCGGTGGACGGCATCATCCGCAATCCGGCGGCCGCCGCCATCCTGTCCACGCTGCTGCCCTCCGCCATGAGCACCTTCACGCTGTCGGCGCAGAACGTGTGTGCCAAGTGTAACATCAGCTTCCGGATGACGAGCGATCTGGTGTACCATATGCGGTCGCACCACAAGAGCGAGCACGTGCACGACCATGCCCGGCGCAAGCGGGAGGACAAGCTCAAGTGTCCGGTGTGCAACGAGAGCTTCCGGGAGCGGCACCACCTGACCCGGCACATGACCGCCCACCAGGACAAGGCGGGCGATCTGCTCGAGAAGGCACCGCCGGGCGCGAACGGGAAGGGTGCAGCAGCTACACGCCACCAACAGCAGCAGCAGCAGCAGCACCATCATCACCACCAGCCGCACCTTCACATCGCTTCCCCGGGACGGCTTGCATAACGCGAGCAGTGGGATGAACATCTGTTGCGATTTTTGGCACACAAAGGCGCCTGATCGAGCTCCGCGTCGCGCCGGGTGGTGATTAAAATATGTTTTAATCAGCAACTGCTCGTGCTCTCGCTCTCTCGCAAGGAAGGATGCAGGCGAATGCCGCCACCCTACTACCCGATCATTGTGGTCTCTCTTCTACCCTGCTGGGAGGGAGTTTTCTTTCGGCATGTGCAGCATGTGCCATGGAATAATGGGTATTGTTCGCGTAGCTGGTGCGCGCGACATGCATTTGCACTCGCGGAATGATTGAAAAGAGGGAATATGTTAAATTAAATGCAAAAATATGTATTAATTATTAAAATGTGATATTAAATGTACTTCAACGAGCGACTGTGTGTGTACCGAGTAGGTATGTGTGTTTTTGCGCCATGGTAACAATAATGGTGCGCGCAATAAGATCTCCCGACATGGGAGGGAAAATGTTAGAATAAATAGTACAAGCGACGAACTCTTCACTCGATGTATAGCCAAAAGCAAAGCAATCTTTGTAAAAAAAAAACACACACACACATTAGTGCACATACAAAAAACTCACTCAAAAGGTATTTAATAAATGTTGTCTTATCGTACTCGAGTGCTGGATAATTTTTATTAATGATCGCCGCTTTTCGCGGACATTGGCTTCCGTGTTCCACCCCCCCCAGGAACAAGCACTTATCGAGCCATCCGAAATTCGATTATAAAGCGCAGCTTCGAAGGAAAAGGCGACTGTGTGCAAACCCGGAGCCCTGGCTGGGAGGTTCATAAATCATTTGTTCTGTGCTGTTTTGGTCCTATCTTGCCCCTCTACTGTACGCCGCGCGTGTTCATTTGGTTCCATTTGAATCCCAACCGTGTACTTGCCTATTAATTCCTTTTCAATGAGTAGTTACATCGGAGTGCTGCTCCAGAGTGTGGAGTGTTGGATGGTGGACGGTGATGGTAAAGCGTGATGGTAGTAATCTATTTTCTATTCGCTCATTTATCAACTTCACGCGTTCCTTGGCGAATGGTTGGAATTTATCCTGCAAGGGGTGATTTTTGTTAACGTTCTTACAATTTATTTCGTCTGTTCTGTTTAAATTTAATGAGTTTCGCTATTAGCTTTGTAAATGGTTGCTCAAGTTTTTTTTATTTTTTTTACATTTTTATTTTTATTTTATTGCGATTTTTTTTGTAGTCTTTTTAATTACACATTAATGTTTTCAAGATGGATTTATCAATTTTTTATTTAGTTCAATTTATTCTTTTATTTTTCGTTTTTAACATTCGTCTTTCTTTTCATTTTCTTTTCAGCGTCTTTTTTACATTCTTCTTTATTGTTTTATTGTTTTATTGATGTTTATTTATTTTAATGACGTTTATTTAATTTCAATTGATATTTTTACATTTTTGACATATTTTTCGTATTTTTTGTGTATCATTCACCATCGAATGAGTGTAAAATTACTATCCATATTTACCTTTCAATTAAAGCACATACACTACATTAAATCACCCTTCTCCTGGCAGCTAATTGTATCGCCCGGATCAGTCTTCGATTAGATCAGTGCCATATGAGTAAACTTTCCCTTCTTCGCTGGTCACAGTGAGTGCAGCACAGTTTCTGCCGTATTGACATTACCGCTGTTTGCTGCCAGAATTAACATCTTCTCCTGCATCGCAACAACCAACCCAGCGGCTCTCGATCGGTGTTGTAAGCAACCTGTTCAGCGCTCGGCAAGCCTTTGTGCAAACAGTGAGCACATTGTCGAGATAAATGCGGTCCCCTCGCGCTTGCCACCACACTCTATTAGCCGTCAATCATGCTCGCCTCAGCCCGGCACACAAGCCAGATCCTATTAGCACTTCATATTTTCCCGCTCGGCACAGCACACCAAATGGGGTTAACGTATCCCTCTCTCCCTTTTCTATGTTTCATCCTTCATCGCCCATCGCCACGACGTTTATCATCCGCACACCGTGGAATATCTTCGGCCAAGCATTGAAATTTTCATTCGCTAAATGCTTCCGCTTATCTTACCACCCCCTTCTCGCGCTGTTCGCTCCTCCCGGATCTAAACGCTTTCCCGGAAAATTGCCCTCCAAGTGAACCGTTTTGTGCAAATATTGACATTGGCGGGGCGCCACCATTTCGGCGTTTGTGTTGCTTTTTTTTGTTGCTCGCTGGTACAGAGTATGTGCGAATTAACACAACAGAGAAGGAAATCGGTATACAAAGAAAAAAAGGCAGCAAGATGGGGAAAAGAAACGTTTCCCTGCTCACCATGTGTGTGTATGTATGTCGGGGGCTGCCAATTTTCCTGATGGAGAATATGCTTTCTTGTTTACCATTTGGTGCGATAAAAACCAATGCCGCCGCGCTACCAGCGCTCTTCCCTTTCGTTCCGCAGACGTAGCAAAATGTCCGCTTGACACACACGCACACACCATACCGTCACGCTGCCTCCCCGTACTCCTCTCCCTTGACCCATCCATGCGTTTGATGGCAGATTTCATATATCAAAATTATAGTTTATCATATGTGTGGTCGGGCGGGCGGGTTTGTCATGCCAAAATCTGTGCATGCTGCCCCATTGCCGGCCTCGATGACAACGAGCCCTTCCTCCCGGTTCGATAGTGTCGATGAACGATGGTGCACTTAAAATTATTAAAAACCGAATTTCAATTTCCAAATCGATGCAAACCGCGCGCCGTCCGAGTGAGTTGCAAACGGATGGTGCCTTGTTGCCAACAGCTTCTGTCGGTTTTTCGAGCGGTTTTGCAAACGTATGTGACGTGAGGATCGATGCCATTGTCGGACACTGTCGGAAGTCTCTGCTTGTCGTCTGCTGGTTTGCATTGGCGGTGTCACTTGACGACATATGTCGTCTCGGGGGCTTTGGTTTTTGGCATCGGCTCGTGCAGCGTGTTGCTTTTTTTCTTTTCTTACACACATCCCTGTACGGATGGTTATTGGGTTGGCTCCGTCTGTTTTGGTTGTGGGTACCAGATTTTCCACTCGAACAGCTTTTGTTTTGACACATTTAAATGCTGTTTGCTTTTTGGATTTAAGTTGAAAATTAAACGCAGGAAAAGCATTCAGCTATGATTTGTATATCGTTGGTTTGCTCATTGTGCCGTTTCTCTAAGATATTTGTGATTATCTATGCGCCTAAATATATGCACTTTATGATATTTATTAAAAAATCGTAGCTAAGGGTTTTCCACTTTTAGTATTTCTTTTTGATTTTCTACAGCAAATTATCCAAATAAGGCTGTCGCACTGAAATCATCATTGATCCTGCTTAACTAGCAAGAATAGTGCCAATGACAAAAATAAAGGCGTTGACAGCCTTGCCAAGCGCCTAAAGGTAGACAATATGGCAATAAAATACATTTTTATACCAATTGTGATCCAAAATTATCACATTATTCATTTTAATTGTTGCTAATATTCCCTTGATGGACTTTTTCCTACATAATAGCCACAAACAAAAAGCAAAAGTTTATTAGGTTGAAACAAACTCGTTGACAAAAGCACTGGAAACAAACACGTCGCACATCACTGCGACAGATTTTCACTCACATCATGAACGATGACACATTTTCACATCACTTTTTCGTTCTTGCTGGCCCATAAAACATGGAGCATTTTCGTTTTTCCTTCATCAGCTTTTATATGCTCTGGGTTGCCTTTACTCCCTACCCCTCTGCCAACACAACAGTGTCCGTGTATCAAAAGACGCTGAAAAATTCCTTTGTTTACTCAAACAATCATCCATAGCTCATCCATCCCGTTCAATCATCCATCCCGTTCAAGTGAATCTTCCGCTGGGAAAGAAGTATCATATCGAAAGCAACAATTGTCCTGCCCAACGTTTCGGCGTTCGTCGCCCGAGGGGAAAGCAGAAGCGTAACTCATCGGCCTTATCCCCCCGACAACCGGTCCTCCGGTACGGTGGCAGATTTATTAAGTAAAGTTTTCCCAACAACGAGCAGATTATGCTAGGAGGACCCTTGTAACTTTTCGAGTCTTTATCATTTCACCGCCTCCCAAATTCAGTGCTGCTTCTCCTCCATAATACCCACCACTGTGCACATCTACACAACTCAAACTTATACAGTGCTGCGCACTGACCCTTTAGCAACCGTGAAACCACCACCGGGAGCCGTTCAAATCAACCACCCGGGAAAATGACGAATTTTCCCCGACGGCCGAAACCGACCGGCCACTCCACTGGGGGATTTATGAAAATCCCGTTCGTCGCCACACACCCAAAACGGTGTGGAACATCTCTTGGAGGGTGCACAAACTTCATTTCCTCCACCGGCCAGCGTGATGTGTTTGCGTTTCTAATTAACAAATTAAATCACTGCGGATGCGTACGGGTGACAGCGACTGGACCGGGCCGAGTCTGACGTTGCCAGTGTGTGTGTGTGTGTGTGGTGAGATGGCCCGCACTTCAAGTGCGCACCAGCTCCCGTGGATGGGAACCGCAGGTTGGGAAACAAAGTTTGTTTTTCCCGGACAGTTGTTTCCGGTAGGCAGCAGCAACAGCAGCATAAGCCTCACGCAAGACCCGGTGCTCGATAAATTAAATTAAAGCTTTTAATTTATTGAACGACCAGATTAGCTGCTACTTACGGGAATTATTTAATAAATACATAAAATATGCTTCTGTTCCCAAACTCGTACAGCGAACTGGACTTGTTCATTGTTTAAGTGATTTGTTACCTTTGCATGAGTTTCAAAACCGATTAGAGGATACTAATGTTTGTGAACACTGTCCTTTGCAGCACTGCTTATAGGCGCTAGATGTGTTGTGAAATGTTAGAGGAGTAAATATAAACAGGTCATTTATAAACAAATCCTAAACCGATTTTCTAGTATATGATAAATTAAGTATTAGCTACCGTATTCGTTGAATAACGAAGCGTTTATAGCGTTTCACTTAACTGGTACTCAGTAGATTTGATACAAATAATGGTTTTATATGGTTCTCGGTCCTCGTACCACATTTTCTAAGCCGATTTCAACCTAGAGCTGAATGAAATGTTTCAAAGAACAAATGAAAAGCAACTAAAAAGTGCGCCTAAATGTATGCAAATACAAGCACAAATGATAACATCAGTCATTCCAAAGTTAAATTTGTGCTAGAAATTACATACATCTAGGCGCAATCGCTAAAAAATCAGATTAACCTGCCGCACAATTAGCTTTGGAAAATTGAAATGGTCAGCTTTGGTGTTTAAATTTGAATTGATGTTTATGAATATTTTGTTCCAAGATAACTCAAATTCTTTGTGAAAAGATAATTTTTAGCACATGAAATTGCATACATTTTCTTATCGTTCTAATATGCGTAACGTTCGCTTTGATATTGTAATTGTAACATTTTTCAGAAAGCAAATCGATGATCAAAGATCGTCATTTGAATAAATTTCTCCCGCCAGTACATATGACAGTACCAATGACATCACAGCACATTTCTACCACCGATGCCGTCTGTTCATTGTTCCCCGTTGTTGCTGGCCCACAGTACAGATACACGCGACGGGCGGGCGACAATTTCTAGCCATAAAACATAATTTAACGTTTTATTTGCATACTGTCCCCGTTTATGGGCCGCCGCACAAATGCAAGCAATAAGGTAATAAATTTTACGGTGTACGCTCTCAAATTTCACCGTACCCCCCCCCCCCCCAAAACTGTGTTTGTTTGTGTAGTGTGTTTGTGTTTGATGATATTTCTTGCCCCACTATTGCTGCTTGCTGCTGTAAGCGAAGAAAATGAGTGTGGCTACAAATTCCATTGGACGTAAAAATTCTGATGCAAATCTTTCCATGCAAGACTGTCTCGGCCAAAGACGCTGTCTCGTACAGTGCAGATTGGTTGATTTTTATTTGAGGAATAACTGCTTCATAACTTAACATAAAACTCGTGTTAAGAAAACTATTTTTTACCAACCCTCCCTAAGCTTAAGATCCAAAAAAAAACTTCACAATATATTCAAAACAAATACAATCATTTGCCGTGGTTTTGTTCGCGCAAAAAGTTTGCCCGCCAATAATTCGATACGATACGCTTCTTTATTCCAGCATCTAGCCAACGTCTTGAACGATCAGCGTCGCTAAAACTTATTGCTGCGTGTCGGAGGAAATATTTAAATTCAGACCAAAATCGTTTCCAAAATCTTTTTAACCAGATTTGCGGCGGCCAAAGAATTCTTTGCTTGCCAAAGTTTTAGCCAACCTCCCCCTTCTCACCAGTCCCAAAAATCAATCGCTACTCAACACTTCCGGTGCCAACACAGTACGGGATGGCGTTTTGGTCGATTAAAGTTTTGAAGCGCATTTTTCGCACCACCACCAAAACGAAGTTATGTTTCTGGGTCCATGTTGTATCTTGTTCCATCTTTCTGGTTCCATCTCGGCTTCGCAATTTAATAAAGCAATACTTTGCCAATGAAACCGATCAGCGAGCGAGTTTTGCGTTTGCGACGAAGGGTGAGATAGAGCAGCAACGCGCGAAATGTTATAGTTTTTCTTTTGCTTCTTTTATTCCATATTCTTCGGCTAGCGTCGTAGTGTAATTTACGGGCAATCAATAGCGAATCGACAGCCAAAACGATGAATAATGTTTTTTTTATGTTGCATCCGGGATATAACGCTTGAGAAGCTGATTCTCATTACCAATGGGTGGCGAAATTTGATTAGTGTTGCACTGTCATTTTAACGACGTGCTTGCGGAGCGGTTGGAAAACATATCCCCTTCGTGGATTGTGGCAGTGTGAATTTATGGGGTGGTTACATTTGTGTTTTTAGCTGTGTCCTTATTTAGTTTACACAAATAAAATTAAAAAAAAAAACATATAAAAATCATAGAATGTTGGCAAATGGATATGTAACCAAAAAAAACTATAATCAACTAAAAACTGGATATTGTTTTACAAATTGCATATCTTTAGGCGTTTTTTTAAGTTAAATCTAAGCCGTCATAGAGTTGGATCATTCAGCCAGAAATGCAGTTCAAATATATTTTTGATCACTATTCACCCATTCTATACACCACCTCTCCCCCCTCTCATCATCATTTCAATCACTGATTGTAATTCCCAAAACAGAATAGTATTATCGCACTCAGAAAGTCATTCGCTGCCGAACCCGGACGCCGAACCCACTTAAATCATTTCTTTGCATCACTTCCCTCACAGATGGTCACTTTTGTGTGAGGCTCTCGAGACAAGCTGAGGATACTGCTTGAGATTGAGAAACGCACCCACGCCCAACTATTAAAGCCAACTGGCTTCTTAGTATTCTTCACACACTCTACTCACACACACAGCACCGATCAATTCTCGGTTACTTTTCCATCGCTAGACGCCCGCGGCCCGTTTGCCCGGTGGGCGACAGTTTGATTAATGTCTTTTCGATTGACTTGTCCACCTCGACGCACTCAAACTGAAGCCTGTCGGCGGCGGTGGCGGCTTCAGTCCCGCGTCAAGGGTATAACTACTATTCCTTGCGCGCGCACTCACACACACATCCGTTACCCTTGGGGGGAAAAACTATTTTCATGCTGCTTGACGATGCTCCCGTTCGGCTGAAGCAATGCAGGGAACGGAATAAATCGGAACATAATTTTCCAACTCCATCACATACCGTCATCATTCGTTACTCGAATGGGAGTTCCGGCGGCAGAGTTGGCATGTAATAAGACACTGAAATTCATTGGTAAAAATAACGCCACGTTTACGGAAGGGGATAGAGTATAATGGTAGCATTCCTTTGCAAGGAGAAGAAGCACACAAACAAATACAAAAAAAAAAACAATTAAACATTTCCAATTGACAAATCGTAACGAGCAATGTGTCCCACGAGATTTGAATCTTTCTCCTATCAGTTCCAGACAACTGGAACGTGATTACTCAATCAAAGATGCCATTGGGACATAGTTGAAGGGAGGTTCTCGTCATTCTACTTTATCTTTACAGTTTCAACATAACTATGAGCGCTATGGAATGTATTTGTTTTTGACTGTTGGCTATACAAACATATAAAAGTGTTGTTTGGTATCATTAAAATGACGTAAAAAACGCTACTACGAAGGGTTTGTCAGAGGTCAATTTGTGAATTCTTAATGTCTCTTCTTATATCATCGTTTTTTAATATATTCACAGATAAAACAAGAAATCAATTTTTGTGAAATATAATTAATACTTGCAATAAAGCAACACATAGCTTAAATTAAACATTAAGAAGCAACCCTACGCCCACACTACCTCCAAAGCTGATGTTGTAAATCAATAAACCGCTGCATCGGTTCGATTGATCCCATCGATGATCCATCAATTTGCCCAAACAATCTTACTTGTATTTACAAAACACAGCCCTCATCACACATCAACAACGAGACGCTCGTGCTTCAAATAACGCCCGCTCCAGCCGAGCATCGATTACAAATCACCCACAACATGCAATCCCATACCCGCTCCCGTCGCGTGCCGTTGTTTGATCCTGTTTTCACACTTCCCAACGACCTGAAAACTACCGAAGAAAAAAAACAAAACGGCGGCGGCTATCGATTATCACACACGCTAACCGTGTGTGTGTTGCCTATTTATCGAATTACAATAAAACGGCTAATCTGTTTATCGGACCCAAACCCGACCAGACCTCGACGATCTCCCGCCGTTCGGGCGCGCGCGCGCGTTCCCAAACATAAGCCAAGGTGTCAAGCCGCGCGCATAACGCACGCATTATGTGCTGCTGGGAGCGCACACAAACCCTCCCTCGGGAGGCCCTTGTTTTGCCGTTGTTTTGAGGTCGATATTGAGACATCACTTCACGCGCGCACGGGTACGGCCGGAGCGGAGCACGCCATCATAAATTACTCAATCTGGTACTTCCGGTTGAGCTCAAGCACGTGTCCTTTTCGGCGGTGCGCAGACAAAGCGCAAAGAACTGACCCGCCGGTCCCGTCGCGGCCCCTCGATGCCCGCCCTTCGACCCCGGTTATAGGGAACGGTCACGTGCCGTCAATTTACGGTGGATTATAAACCGACACTTCCGCTGGCTGTGTGATTCGATTTGCTGCTCGTAAACCCCCGCGCACAGGACGACACCGACTGTCGGCGGCAACGCTTGGCCTGCCTGACCGTGCCGGATGATTATGCTTCATTAATATCAATAAACGGGAAGATGTGAACATCCTCGAGGTGATGATAGCGACGGTGGTGATGATGGCGGTGCTGTTTGGATTTCCCGAACGTGTGTACACACTAGTAACGGCAGAAGGAATCTTCGGTGCAAGGAAATGTCCGATGACCCTTGGACCGAACAGGCTTTGGGCACCGACCGGGGACGTACGGCATTAATATGTTCGTGCTATTATTTATGCTAATTTGATTATGCCACTACGTACACCCCCTTTACACCTCGATTACCCCCATCGTCACCCATCGCCGCCGGAAAGGGGGAATCGAAATATGGCAAAAGGAAAAGAATTGGATTAACAGTTTCAGAACAGAAGTTTCCTCCAACGATTGGTGCGAATGTGCTGCTAACTTTACAGATAAATCTCTTCCGAAACAATAACACAGAGTTTTTGTGAGTGTGTGTGTATGTTGTTCCTTTTTTAGATGCTGCTTCGTTACAGTTTCAGCAAAAAGGAAATCCTTCCCAGGATGGTGAATGGCAATGGTAGAAAAAAATCCGAAGTACTTGAATTACATACAACGAAAAAAGGAAACGGTTGCCTGCTGTGGGGGATGATGTAAGATGGTTCCGGAAGATTCGAAACGCGCACCACCGTTCTCGTCGGTCCCCATCGGTTGGCAGTGTGGTTGGGTTGCGATTGCGAGCTTCCTGGCACGCCGGATGTCACGGTACACATATACTGAAAATTCACAGTACCAAACCATCCGGTCAGCTTCCGGGATGGTGTTTTAATTATCTTACACTGGAGTAATGAAATAAAGTGATAAAAATCGTTTTTGCAGCAGAAAGTATCGGAACACTTTTCATAACGGAACACTTTCTTGAACAAATTGTGGAATGATTTAATTGCTTTATTACTGTAGGAAAGAATGGAAAGGTTAAAATACAATATTAAATAATGTAAGCGATGAAATGTAGGCTTTAAGAAACACTTTTTAAATATAATTGAAGGCTTCCTTCGATGAGAAAACATTAAACAGGAATTTTAAAAACTAATAACGAATATTGATGTAAACAATGATGTATTCAACTAGAATGTATATGCTAAATAAATAATTAAAAGTACAAACCAACACTTCAGTACTGACATGCTGCTTGACAGATTAACAGTAGTAATAGTAGAAATGTGCAGATAAACTGCAATAGTTTCAGCGTAACTACACAACGTAACTTTCACCTCTATGACATTTCGAGAGTCTCATGATGTCCAGTCACAACCCCGGCTGTCGATTGTGTTGAACAAAACACACAATTGAATTAAAATTGAATTAAGAAATTTAAGCGTTTCGATAAGTTTAAAAGTATAATTGGTGCCGTGACCAGGATCATATTGCTATTGCAGGAATGTTTCAGCTATTCAACCAGATCGCGGGCCTCGACCGGCAGTTCGATGAACGTTTGATTGACTTTTTGAAGCTTTGAAACTGTCCAACACGCATAAAAATGTTTAAAAAAAACTCAAGTCTTCTTGGTGATCATGCTGAATGTTGTACTTTCGTTGATAATAATTACCGGACTGGTTACGTTGATTTTCAATAGATGAGGAGAGTTTATTTTGCCTGTTACACTAAGAGTAAGTTACGTTTATACTTATAACATTATCGATTGAGTCGAACGCTCCATCTTAACGAATAATCTCTGTGTTTTACTCAACCACGTTATCATGCAATTGAAAAATTTGATTTAAACATAAATAAATGAACAGACAAATAGAAGACGAATATCCTCATTAGACTAATTAAGTTTTTATATGAAAAAATAACTAAAGTAATATTTAATATTTTTAGCACATGTTTTAAACTAATCATTACCAACAAGCTTTTCCGAAAATGCAAAACCGAGTGTATATTGAGTTGGATTTCTTGCTCCGTTGTTTAAAAGGACAAACGTTGCGTTTCCTACTATCAAACACATTTTACATACTTGCCCAGCAATAGCGTTCTCGCCCATTGTACGCGCAACCACACGGCGGAAACCAGCCGATGCCGACTTCTGGTGCTGTGTCCCGTACGGAAGTTGGCCGCTTGCATCCTTTACATTATTATTTAAATGTCTATTCCACCATACCAGTGGCTCACTAGCGGCCTATTCTGCTACTGCTAGCGATGAGAGCGTCCGGTGAGAGTAGTACGGCGAAAGCTTCTGCCCCCTCCAGCAGCTTGAACCATAACCGAGTCGCCAAGCAACGGCGAGACTCGGGCAAACTGGCCCCAAATGTAAAACCGGCAAAGAAGAGCGGATCGGATAAATTTGCCGGAAAACTCTCCACCGCTCGATGTCGTGTGTGTGTCTGTGTGTGCGCCATTTTCCACCCATAACAATGAGAGCCGCACGGAAAACATTTTCAATTTAATTTTGCTACACAAATGTATTACCAGCCAACACAGCCAGTGATAATGGGGCCCGGAACGGATGGGCGCACAATGCGAAGCAACATGCATTGCAAATGCTCGAACCACAGCTCACCCCACCGCCATCAACCCATGGACCCGTCTCACGACCAGTGCTACCAGTTCCCGTTCCGTACACACACGCTGCTTCCTTCCCGGTCCATATTGTCGCCTGGGTCGGTATCTCGCGGGCAACGGTAAAACAAGTGGCAACGGACTGCGGTGTATGATTTATGAGCCCTCGGTCGGCTGTACCGAACCTGACGTACCCAGCCAGAGGCCTGCTTTCGTTTGTGCGCCCAGTGCCTGCACGCGTACCGGCACACTGATATCGAACGGATAAGGTCAAAGGGATGTCCCGGGCTCTGGGCGAGGGAGTGGACGAGGATTAAAATTTGAATGAGGATTACTATCAATGTCTCCGCGTCCTGCACTTCCGGGCAGGGCAGCCGGTTCGGAACCGGTACCAGATTTATGAAACATTCTCTAAGCTTTCTGTTCGAGAGTTTGGGCATGCTAGTTTTTCCTGACCATTGTTTTGCTGAGCTGGTGGAAAAAATGTTCCACCGAACGAGTGTAACAAATGCTGAGGATGTAGTATTTGTGCTGCTGTTGTTGTCGTAGTTAATCTGAGAGATCCTTTGGTCAGCTTAAAATTCATCTGTTACAGTTGAAGAGAAAAATGGAGTTTGGTTGAATGTATTTTCCTTTTTTGTAAATTACCCGTGGAATCAATTCGAACCTGTCGAAATTCCTCAACTAAACGTTGTTTCTGAGGATTCTTTATGGCATGGTGTTACACCGTAAATATCACTTAAAATTAGAGGTTGGTCCTCGTATAGTCTATTATTCAACATTTCCTACCACCTGCTGCATCAGTTCATACGTTATTTTGACAGCTTGAAGAGAAATATTTCAGTTTACAACAAGGGAAGTATGTTAAGTGGTGTAAAATGACACTGTCAATGTCATAAACTATTCTGGCTAAAACAAAATCCATATCAGCGTCACTTACTCAATTGTGATAATCAGAGGTGATACTCAAAACCGTTGGTGTGATCAATGACATTTTTGCGACCATCGTTGGGTCAGTCACTATGTCATGACTTTTTTTACTGTAATCAGTTCTGCAAAATGTCTGACTGACAAAGTCATGACAAATTCCGGCAGAAACAAAATCATTTCAGCGTCACGTTATGATCAGAGACGAGGCTCAAACAGTTGGTGCAACCATCACATGCTTGGTGACGTTGTGTGCAACCAACTCTTGTTCAGTCACTTGGTTGTGACATTTTTTTGTTCTACAATACTGATGGTTAAAGTGTAAGAAACATCATGAAATGTCCAGTTTTAACTACAATAACGGAGACACATAAAGTATCATGGATGAAGAATGCAACCTATGAATGCAATCAATTATCAAAACGTTTGCATCTTCAAGGTACACTGGCATAGATACGGGGTAGTGGAACGTTCTAATAATGTGTGCTTATTTTATATAAATCAAGCAAGCCTTACACCAAAAGAACTAATATTTAGCAGAACAATAATTTTGAACATAAAAAAGTTATTGTTACGATTATTTGTATGATGTTTTGGATGAATGTGATTATTTTGTTTTTGTTGAAAAGATATTCCTACCAAATGTGATTCAAATATTGAAGTACCTTAGCTTAAACAAAACATCCATCGTGCAACAGAAGTACTCGAGCTTCAACAGAATCATCCACATCTACATACGTAAGCAAGTTTTTCATCCAACCAAAGCAAGTTTTTCTGAGTTTTACTCAATCACTGCCCATGGATGGGTCTCCCACCATAATGTCTATTTGATAGCAGACCCGCAAGGCAAACCCATTATTACCCGTCCAAAAATAAGACAAACTGCAGTTTTCATAGCAGCAGCAACCGACAAAAAACAAACAAACAGAAGCCCGCACAAAACAAGAAACATACATTCAGAAACATACTGACCAGCGGATGGTATGAAATCCATCCTTTTTATGCTAATACAGCCGGGGGCATGGTGGGCAAGTCCTCCCCGGGCCGCATAGTTCAATTATTATTCATTCGCTTGATTTCGGCCCTTGCTCGGGCAGGGACAGTCATGGACGCGCGACTCGCACGGAACGGTTCTTCTCCACTGCCCCGGACCCAAAGCCTGCGGCCGGGAAAGCCCAACCCAGCACCAGCACCAGCAAACCGCACTGTAGCGCATAAAGTTATGTAAATAACAATATGATTCTCGCCACGGTGCTGCCATCACGATCGTGCGGTTGCCCATGCTCGCCCAACGCCAGTGCGAGAGATGGAGGTTTAATCATGCACAAAGAGGAACACTCCCGAACTCCGAATGGGGGAGGCTCCGGAAAATGCGTTTTCTTCTATGTACTACGGTCGGGAAAATATAATGGGCGGAGCTTAGCACAGCACCAGGATGATAACAAGGGCACGGAAAAAGGGACGACGCCACGGTGAAGCGCACGGTTTGATAACACACAGGCGCACTCGCTGCTCTTACGCAACACACCAACACCACTAAAAAGCCTGTGTGAGGTATGGGCGATGTGGCAGGAACCGAACCGCTTCCACCGCTTCATCGGGCTGGCAGGGGGACGCAGCGTACAATTTAACGTGTCCATATTTGCACGCTCACAGCCACAGCAACTCAGCAACAGCAGAAGCATATCGAATAGCATAAGTTGCGGGAAAATATTGGCGAAACGCTGCGGCCAAGATCGAGCCGCACACACAAAAAAGCGCACTCACACTCTCGCGCGCGCGAGAGGACCATAATAGCAACGCTCGTCGCAAGGGCGGGGGGGGGGAGGTCCCTCCCGGGGAGGGATGGAAAATATAAGGGCGGAGGCAGTTTTATGTCATGTTTCATATTTTTCGCTCACCCAGACACAAAGGGACCTCATCTCCCAGGCACAGCGAGCTGAAGTAGGGGAGTTTTTCTCGATCGCTATGGAAATTCGAGCTGCTCCACAGACGCCACCTACATGAAGATGGCTTTTTTGTCGGTTGCTTTTTATTATTAGGGTGGCCGGGTGGGGGAAAGGTTTTCGACACATTTTACTGGGTGGTTGCACAGACTTTCGGGCAGAGCTTGTGCTTTTTTGTGCTGCTCCATGAGCATGGCCGTCCCAGGATCGTTTGCATTGCAGGGGAATGTGTAAGAAACAGACGGAAGAAATCATGACGGGGTGGAAATGAAAGGGCTTCAAACGCTCGGAACTCACGGAACCGTTTGCGGTTGCTTGCGGTGGGTGTTATTATTTTTTACGACGGTTTATGGAAATTGAGAATATTGCGGTGTGATGTTATTTCTTGTGCCAGTTTGTCTTGTCTTTTTTTTTTCGTTCAGCTCGCTGCAAATCCTTTGAAGGGATGATATGGCCAGAAACACCGAGAGTTCATACATAAAACCGGGTCAAGCTGGAAACGATCTCGCCCCTTCGTTAGGGAACTGGAAGGATGCTAGATGTGTATCAGTTTTTTTTTTGTTTAAATCTTTAGATTAATGTCAGACCAGAAGCGAATATGGTAAAAGGAGAGGAATAATTTTCGAATTCATTCTACAACTCCGTTCGTGTACTGAGCACATTGAAATCATTATTCCAAATAAGCACTATTTAGTATACATTTAGGCGCAATACACTTCACGTGAAGACACTTAAACACTTTTATTTGCACGAACTGTATCGACTTTGATTTAATAGTTATTTGTTGCAATTGTTGCAATAAAGTGCCACCAAAAATTGCCCCTACATTTAGATTTTGTTTCTAGCAATTTACACGCCAAAAGCAAGCAAATTTACAATTGTTTAAGTTGTGGAATGATTGTTTTCCTATAACTACAAAACAAATCCACAACTAAATAAATGAGAACTATTTACCTGATGCTGGAGCGACTCTTAAAACCAAATTTGCTTGTTTTTGGCTCTGCTATACATAGTGTAAATTGTCTCCATCATAACTGCCGAATGCAAATTGATCTTATGTACGATAAAAAATATCCTGCACCTCAACACCACACGTACTCGCATGTGATACACTTTGCAAAAGTTGATCTTTATGACCCGTTCAGATTTTCTCCCCGTAGTCGTACAATAAACTTGGCCTACCTCTTGGCAACCTTTAGCAAGAAATCGATCATACAATACGGTCGGCTGCCAGCTGCTAGTGCTGCTGCTGCTGCTGGAAACAAAAACCAGACAAGAAATGACACCCGCTCCGTATGCCCTGCCGAATGCATTTCCATACATTTAAAAGCTGCCCGTTGGACAGGGGTGGCCTAAGGTAAGACGACCCACTTCCCTTTCTTATCAGCCTGCAAAAAGGACCAACTTTTCGATGCAGTTTTCCCTGTGCCGCACCCTAAGAAAGCCGGGCCCGCTCATATACACTACCGCTCGAGCATATTTCTTTCTCCATTTTCTCCATGCCGATGCGGAGTAAAATCTGTTCCCGCTGTTTTTGTGTTTGGAACTTTTGCCTGTGGTCATTTAAATATCAAAACAAACGGGCCCCATAAATAAGTGTGTGTGTGTGTGTGTGCTCTGTGTACACGGCAGGTCCTGTGCGGCTGAGCATATTGTTTTGCGTTGCGCATAGGTTTTCTGTTTACAGTTTCTGTCTCACTCGCTCTCTCTCTTTTTTGTGTTGCTTTTTGTTCTAGTCCATTGTGGGTCCAGTTTGTATTTTCCACAGCCAGCCCTGGAATGTCTCTCTACCCTGCCTCCTCTGGTCTATATTTGTACAGTGCTCATTATTTTCCCTTCTCTACTACCGCACACATACACACTCACACGTACGGTGAAATGGGGGAAATGCTCACAGCATACGCAGCACAGAGCAGAATGCAGCAAATTTATGTGCATAATCAGACGGACTGTGTCAGTGCAGTTGGAGCAGTATGGCTCCACTTCCACAGTCCACAGAGGTTTTTCCCGGGCCTAATGGAGGTCCATTCGTTTTTCCGCCGTGCATATGCATTCCGCACATTCCGGAATGCAGCCATATGGGATGAACAGAGTCTTTTTTTTTTTTGCCTTAGCTATTTGAATGTTCCATTCGCATTAAATGCATGCTTAATTTTATCGCTCGCTTTCAGCATGTGCAATCTATTATCTATTGCAGCAATTTAGGCGCAGCGTTAGTTATATTCATCTTTAATTCACTATAGGAAAAAAAATATATCGATAGCACGATAGCATTTTTCGTGTAATCAGCAGTACAAACATAGGTACAACTTTAAACAGATTTACTTACAACATATTCAATTACATATCAAGAGTTAATTTTTCTATGCAGCGCCTAAAGGTATACAAGATATTTACATTTTGCCTTTTTGTAACGACAGTACGCCTAAAAGCAGTCAAACAGAAGAATCAATAAGTAAAATTTCCTTTTACCTGCGTCCTTTTTGTGTCATTTTTGTATAACTTTAAAACGCTCGATAATATTCCAAAGAAATCAAATGCACCCTCAATTCTGATACTTGTCGAAAATGTTGTCCAATTTTCAGATTCATCCAACTCGCATAAGCTCACTCTTGTTCCTAGCTCATTAACGTATGCTTCTAGCACCACCATCGCCACCAATCCAATTCTAAAACCGGCGAGACCAACATTATGTTAGCATTTTTATGCTCTGCTTATCAGGTTTCCCCCCTCCCCTCCCCTTCCAACGCGCATTTCCCTTCCATACACGCCCGTCGCGACAAGTGAAAAACACACGCACGCACACGCACTGGACCCTAGATCGCAGGACGAACAGCTTGCTCTCCCGGGATGGTGCATATAACCCGTGTAACCCCTGTCTGTCCTGTGTTTGGCACATTGTTTGCGATTATCCCCGAACGCACAGCATCTCATTTAGCAAACAATAGCGCACCGAAATATGCTGACATATGTGCACCGTAGACAGCGAAAGAGCACGAGAGAGGGACAGAGTACCCTGGGACAAGAGGTAAACAGAAAAAAGAACACACCCAGGACACTCTCTCGCCCTCCGGACGTACCCGCCAGCAGTACAGAAAAACCAGAGAGTGAGAGAGAGAAGGAGAAAGGTTATCATTGTAGGGGTTTTGTGCAAATCTACCAGCAAGGACGCTTGAGAGGGACCGCCTGGTGACCCCGCGCGAAGGGTATGAAACGATCCGGAATGGCTAAGCGGAGGGATGCTGCCACATGCAGGTTGATTTTGAGTTAGATTTTTATAGCATTGTAATAAACTCACGGCGGCAACACTCATGATGGTTGTACCACCATCGCCTTCCCCACCCCCTGGAACGATGATTACTGTTATTACTGCTTTTAAGGGTGGCATATGGTGCCGAAACCGCGGCGCTACATTAAAAGGATCTCTTCATCAGCGCGCGCCCGGTGTCTTGGCCGGAGGGGAAATGTGAAACGGCCCTACCGAGGGGACATCTACGGAGAGGTGAAATCGGAACCACCGGCAACATGATGATGAGAATGATGACCCGTGGGCATAGCGTCGAAGATCGTCGGTGTGGATTGTAAAGTTACTGGAATTTTGTTGTACTTTGCAATTCCATTTCGGTAAAAAGCTTGAGTTGAGATCAATTTCGGATTTTGTTGAGAAAGAAATGAAGTTATCACATACAAATTTAACTCCAGTTATCATCTCTGTCCAAAGAGCTATTCCCAACACTTATCTAACTTATCCTCATAGCTCTCGTTAAGCCCGCACCGACGACCGATTGACAGAGAGGTGCACTGTTTGAACACTTGTTACTCATGCAATCGCCTTGCGACTATCCCGCCAGGTCCTCTCTTAGCCTTAGCAAGCAAGTGCCGGCCGCCCCTTTCGGAACATCCCGCCTAGCTCAAAAGACCGCCATAATGATGAAGTCATACCAGTATGAAGAGCGCCTGAAGGAAACCCGTGTACCGCACACCATCATCTGTCACATTTCATTACGCTGTGTCGGCGTAAACGCTAAGGGCGAGCAGGGGGTGGTGGTATCGCTTCAAGGCAACATATTTTTTCCACCACCGACGACTGCCGCCTGACGGGACGAGAGGTCATCCTGCCGTTACCAATGCGATCGGTCCCGGCGGGATTCTTCGCGTTTCCCCCTCCCGACGTAAGGTGGGATATGTTTGTTAATTGGTTTTATACGATTGCGACAATCGTAAAGTGTGTGTGTGTGTGTGGCTGTGCGGTTTTCGGAAAACATATTCGCAAGCAACTAGTAAACGAGCGCTGAAACAAGGAGTAGTGCGTGGAGCGTCAAGGGACTGGTTTAAATGTCACGGCAGGGACAGGATATCAATCATAGACAAGGGATTTGCCTAAAACGATGTTCCAGTTATGTCTAGCGATGTGTGGAGAGCGTAAACTTCCTGTCAAAAGATCATAGGGTTGTTTTCAGCCATACAACCAGTTTATGACGTCCCTAATATAAAGGAAATATTCAATATTCAGAAATATGAAATACACAAATATTAATTCCAAATTTGGATTCCTGTAAAATTAATGCAATCTGTGCAAGCGAACAGAGACAGTGAGAAGTTGTATAGCCTGATAACCAAGCTAGAAGACGTGTTTAATCGCATGCTTCCAACAAACACGAAGAGCTTGAAAAATAGCTCTGAAAGAGTTAAGTATAGAGAAGGCACCACTATCGGAAAAGAACGAACGCCGCTAAAGCTACCAGCGTACGTTAGGTGAGAAATCGCCAACGCCCCAGCAGAAGCCGTTGGCCCGGAATAGCAAGATAGCAGCAGCAAGCTCCAAACACTCCAAAACTCGCCACCAACGCACAGACACAGGTAAATCGTTAAACTTAAAAATCGATCGCCTGAACGTGAGCTCTAACAAAGGTGCTCGAAATCTCGGCAAGGTGCGACGATACCCTGGAGCGCCTCTGTTACACAGTATCCTACTTGAAAACATCGTCTTTTACCAGTGCAGATGGGGACATTCGGTGGAAATAATTTGGGACCCCCCGGAGAACTGGAAAAACCCCTTTTGGAATGCCCCACCCATTCGCCAAGCTCGTTGTTCGTGGTCGCAAAATTCAATCAGAAAATGTTTTACAGATTTCTACGCGTCCTGCTCCTTCTTCTCCCCGGCAGAGGAACATTCTGGTTCTCTTATCTGTTGCCTCACGGCTGACTTAACTCGCTTCATTGTTTAACGCTGTGAAATATCGAAATAATATTTTCTCCCCCAACAGTGCGCGCACCTACAACCCTATCCCAGCCGTTTTCGGGGTGATGGTAGTGTTGGGTAGATGCAAGGCAAGGAATAGTAACTCTTTCGGTAGTGGGCCGGAACGGAATATGGCTCGATTGGAATCGAAATTTTTGCGTCGAACGGTAAAAGAGAAGGGTAAGTAGCAGAGTAGCATGTAAAAGAGGGCTGTGTTAATCGTTGGATGTAGACACAACTTAACGACAGTCGTGTGGTATGGACTCGATTAGTCAGAAGCTATATAGTGGTTTGGCTGATGCTCTATACCTTCCAAAAATACTTAGTTATGTGTTGGAAAATACGGGGACGTTTAAGGTCAAAATGAGGATTTCATATATCATATTCATCTTTTCTGGCTGTTTTAAAGTATACTTCTCTTCTTCTTATTTGTTTTATCTTGGTATATTAATTAAGTCTCTCTAGACTCATTTATTACTACGTATCCGAGGAGTATTCATAGTCGTCGCTTCGGAGAGACGACGGTCGTGACGGGAATCAATTCAGTCCGGCTTTGTGGAAGACCAGCGCGTGTATTGAATAGACCACCGGGCAGCTAACGCTCAATGACACTAATTTCCTATAAGAAGCGTAATGCTTTTTACTGCGACTTTATACATTTCAACGCAATTGTATCAAATCGTCACACTAACCGAGTAAACTATTATTAATTCTGAGACCAAAATGACTTCCCCCTCTTGCACCTTTCTCATCCTTAACCGAAAGCAAGAAAAGCTAACCTTCCTAAAAACCAACGGCCCTGCCTGCCGGCACGTTTGCACGATTGATAAGAGCTGTAAAACCCGGCCAACGGTACCACGCTCATTAGCATAATTTGATCGTAATCCGGCAAAACAGCATCGGGTGATTTTTACACTTTCTGTCCTACCCCCTCTCCCTACCTTGTGGCAAACCCTTGTCACCTTGCCACCGAAAGGAAACGCGTCTCCTGTGTTTCGTGCAAATTGATAAAACCCTCGTAAATCACGAGCATCCCGAACACGGGCAAAAGGCTCCGGTTGATAAGAATCGTTTACGACCAGAAAGCTCACAAGGGTAGGCGCAATCGTCGTCCTTTCGCCACAAACGGGCGCCGCAGAACGATCGACAAGCAGCAGGTTATGCAGATTTCTGTAGCTACTCTCTCTCTCCCATCACCTTCTGGGGGAAAATTTCTCACCGTGGAATCTTTTTCACGAGCATGAAACCGAATCAGCAGAACGTGACGTCGAGCTGTGTAACACAACCACCCGCCGCAAGTTCGTTTTCAGAGTTCAGAACGCACACACACAATGTGAGACTACTTGGTGGTGGTTGTTCCTTCCCTTCTCACTGGTTGCAGACAGCAAAAACATCAAACCTCACCTTAAATGGGATCATTTTACGCTACTCAAAAATCACTTTGAAGCTACCGAAAACCTCGGGAACGGTTTGGCAGGGAACGGGGAAGGCCACGCGAAAGCACACTTGCGAAACCGCGTAAACGAAGAACATGGGGCCGCGGCGGTTCAGCTCGCGCTCTACGGGTACGTATGTACGTCATAATTTATTATGCTAATTTCCCACCGAATACAAATGACTGCTCTTTTATCAACTGGTGCTTATCTGCGCACCGCGGAGTTAATTCTTCTTTCCCGCCTGTTGGGTACGGGGTGACGCACGTTGACGTTGGGATGGTGGTGGTGTTTGCTGCTATTGTTCCAACGCTGTTTGTGCTACAAATTGAGCCCACTTTTTCTCGTCTTTCTTCTGTGTAATCAGTACCGATGCTCGATTCGATTCGTTTTGGGGTAGAGGAAAAGGTTGGTTTTTTTAAACTAGAATTTGCCTTTCTTTTGTTGTGTCTTTTTATTTTTAACGATTTATCATTCCAAGTGTTCATCGTTAGAGGTTTTAAATTAGATTTTTTTACTTTTATTTAATGTGCACATTTCATATTTTCTTAAATCCAGTTTGATCATCTGGTATAGTTGTGCAAACTCTCTAAAATTTTGATAATTTTTTAAAGCATCTAAGCGCATCTCGACAAAAAATAAATTAACAAAAAATATATTTGAAAACCCTATTTCTTAAGACATTTAATAATACAGAAAAAACAAAGCAATATTACAACATAAGATTGTGTATTTGCAATTGTTTTATCTCCTTCTGTTCCGTTCTTGTTTAAATAATTTAAACAATTACCACCCGACGGTGCCCGGAAGGGCCCCATTAAGCGACAAACCAAAAACACAAAAATATGCAAAACACTTTCCCAACTCCGGCTCAGCACAGCGACTGTTCAAAAATTAAACATTTACATTTCTCCGACAGAAACAACCTTTTGTGTGCGAGACACTAAAACCAGCAACATTACTACACACAGCCCTACTACCCGACCCGACACACTCTCTCTTCCTCCACGATGAAGTCCTTACGCGAAGAAGTTTTTCCACAGCCGGGAGGGGGGGGGGGAGAGCTGTGGGGCAAAGTTCCCCCCCCCAGGAGCGAAATTGAGAGATCGCTATCGTTAGCGGCGGGTGTGTATCGCGCGCGCATCACCGCAAACGCGTTCGCGGCCCTCGGGTTGGAAATTTAATTTGTAATCAACTCCTCAAATGATGCCGAACTGGGAAAATGGGAAATCACTGTCGTCGGCTGTTTGTCTTCGCCTGGGTGTCGCGAGCGGGTAGAGTCGCTTGTTGTTTGCCGCTCGATGAGCCTCGCGGGAGAATGTTTCGTCCCAGCAGCACAGTAGGAAGAACTCATTACGGTTATATGATTATGGCAACAATAAAAGCGGCATCATATTTTCCGCGCCGAGCGCCAAACTCGCGCTTTTTTTTTGGGTGGGGTGGTGGGTTATTGTTTTTCCTCCGTCAGGGAAATGAGCAATTTCCGATTGCTGTCTTCTGTGGCAGTGGCTAAATCGTGGGCCCGTGGCTGCGTGAAAATGTTTGACAAAACCACACAACAATCCATCGGTTGGTGTTTGCGTCGGCTGTAAAGCCATTAGAATGACCGTAGATTGCCGATGAGTTTTCATAGGAAAATTGCTTTATGGCAGCGCGTAATGGCTAGGGCGGAAGGTACACCATTTTTGGGTGGTTTTGAATTTCACTGCCCGATAGCAATCGCTCGCGGATTGGATGATGCTTGTAGGATGATTAATAGAATGAGTGCTACATTTGATTGTCTTTTTTTGTGTTGTAGTACTAGCTTCTTTGTCTTTACTGTATAATTACTACATCGGGGTTAAGCACTAATTTGAACGGGTGTTTTCACTGTTAGCGTTATCTGCTTTTCGGAAATGAAGCGTTGCAATTGAGAGATTATGGAGACAGAGAAAAAAAAAGAATCATTAAGCAAGTTTTGGGTAGAGGGTTGAAGATGGTACATTGACCATGAAACACCATTAAATCTGAGCCATTTTGTTTTTTTTCTGTTTCCTTTCCATTTGATTTAATTCAATTTAAAAAAGTATTCACAACGAAAATAAGCGTATCGTTTTCTTTTGCTTATACTTTAGAAATTATGAAAGTTATACAGTATCATGAATTTTATCTAAACTGCCATTGGTTTAAAAAATAACAGACTAATTTGTAATAGAAGTTACAAATCGGTAAATAGCAAAGATAAATAAAACATATATAAAGCAAATCTAACTCAATATGAATTTGATCAAACTGAAACCTGAACTTAGAGGAAACAATAAACAACGAAACACAATAAAAAATATAAAACATCGAAAAACTGACAAAATGTGAACAGCGTATAAAATAAATTTAATCATTTTATTATAAAAAAAATTAAACAAGAATTCAAAGGAACAGATTTAAATGAGAGTAATAAAAATTCAGAAATTTAACATCGTTACTCCAAAACGTTTAAACGTGTGAAATACATCAACGGTAATGGTTTTATGGTGACACTCGTAATAGGTTATGTCCCCTTGGTCAATTCCTCGCGGGAAAAATTATCCCTCTGTCCCGCCATATGGGAACGTTTGCAGCAAGCCTCCGTTCCAATATCTCTCTCTCTCCCGACGATAATTATTAACTTCAATCTCATATTGTCGGATTAGGCGGTGCAATCAGCGGAAGAATATTATTTATATTTTTAGCAAACCACACACACCAACTAAGAAAAAGGGGAAAGATTCAGCTGGCAAGAAAAATGATGGGCCACAATCCTTGTCTTCCTAGCACCGTGCGACGGCTGGAAAGGCTGGAAGTTAAAAATCGGCTTTACTTGATTGCCGTCGGAAGGGATGGCATCGGTTAGTACCGTTTTCGGCTAAGTCCTCACCAACGGAAACCATACTGCCCCTTTCGGATCCCTTTCGTCCACGTTCCCTTATGCACTCTGTGTGTGTGTGTGAAATCCCACCGGGGGGTCACATCACTGCCGCCCCAGGTTCGCTACACCGGCAGTTTGTGTGCCGACGGATGAAAGGATGATAAATTTTATTGGCCTAATTTGGTGTACCCGTTGTACCAGGGCAACTCCAGCGCTCGGTCCTTTGATCCCTCCATCACGAGTAGTTTTGGTGACGGTGGACATAGTTATTGTCGCCAACGCTTACTCACGAGCATCGCAGTAAGCCGTCGGAAAAAACGGAAGGTTCCCAATATTCTACGAGTCGGCGTCGGCGGGAAAGATCCCATAACACTGCTCAACAACCGATGCAAATCGGCTTATTTTCCTATTTCCCGTTGTTGGTGATTATGGTTTTTTGTTGCTTGGTTTGGTTCACCCGGGAAATCCTGCACGAATTATGGTATATGGGATATCTGGCAAGTAGGAGAGATACTTTGGCGAAGGTATGCACACAGTTGATAGTGCTAAGGACCAATCAAGTTGATGAGGATGTTGCAAGGTACGGTGGTGGATGGGATTCATATTTTTTATTCGTTTGTAACGAACCAATAGCCAACCTTCCGATAAGCTGTCCTTCGTTGGTTCGATTTTGTCCCCTCGAGATATGGACAGAGCTCATCAACCGTCTTCTTCCGTCATCGGTCAACGATGTTTTGTGCCCAGGGCCCTTTTATTGTGCTTTGTGTTTTTGTCCTCTGTGTTAAACAGTTATCCAGTGATGGTTAGGTCATCTGGTCAAGAGAGAATGAAGCAAAAATTGGTAACTTTATATGAGCATTAGAATCAGAGAATCTCAGGTGTGTGAAAGGATCCTATTATTGGTTTTATCCCGTTTAACAGATATTCAACGTTCTTGACCAAAACCACAACATTGACAGGTTTGTTTTGTTAACAGTTTGGCTCTCCAATTCATCTAGACTGGTTGAAACATCGCGGAGCTATCAAAAAAGAGCTGTATTGTTCGGTGTATTTTTAGTGATGTTACATTTCTACTGAAACATAAGCACGAAGTGGGCAGGACAAGTATTGATAATACAGATCGTGACATCTTCTCGTCATATCTTAACGAATTCAATTAAAATATTGAGAATTATCGTCTTCAAACCAAATGTAAAAGGAAATCATCATCTTTGGAGATCCTGAATTTTCTCTTAAGAAATTCATTTTATTGAGAATCAAAAATTTTAGATATCTAAAAGGGTCGGACATCCTGGCGGCAGACACTCCGACTCAGTAGGTGGTACAAAATGAAAATTATACCAAGATACTAATAAAAAACATACATACTTTGGATTTATCTGCACGCCTTCAGATGCGACCTAAAGCACCTGCAATTCTTTATAAACATCTCACACCTTCTGCTCCTCGAACGAATGCAACCAATCTTCTGCCTTCATCTGTCACCCAATTCAATAATCGCAAGTGAGTTAAGGGTCAATCAATTTTCAGGTTCTTAGTTTTTGTTACAAATTTTCCCCAGGACATAATACCCAATTTCTTCGGAACTTTCGCTACCGTATATTATACGGACTGCGTCGAGGTGTTGGAAAAATAAATTGCACATCAAAACGCGCGCGTTGTGAAAACCGATCAGCTTTATTACCAGCCTTCCCCTTCGTATGAGCATCGGACGATGGCGATAGCTTCCCGATTGGTCAACAGAGCAACTAGGGTGACTAAAGATTCCCTGGTCTCGTTTTTTTTTGTTACTCTCCTTCCCAGCATAAGTGTGAGATTCTCAGGCAAAGTGCACGGGGATAAGGGGATATCATAAAAAATCATAAATATTGAATTACTGCCAGCTGACCTGCACCGGGCAAAGGAGAACAGCAGCTATGGAAGACGCATTTTGCAACGCGCACTAGAATTCAATTTCGGTAATTTCGTAAACTTTGCCCAATACTTTTGGAGGCGCTTACTTTGATTCGTACCGTAACACCCTCTTCGGCGTGAGTGAAGGGCTACACAGTATTAGTGCAATTGATATGTGGGATAAAAGGAAAAGCTATCGTAAGATATGGCAATTTTTGTTAATTTTTTTTTATAAAGTACAAAATATGACGCTAAAACTCATACTCATTTATTCCGATTTGTAGAAGTCCTGAAAATTCTTCTACAAAATATCTTTTCTATTCCTACTTTGTGTCTGCATGAAATCATGGACAAGGCCATCCAAGCAAGTCAGAATAACCAGCATTCAGATGCTTATAACTTTTGTGGAATTATTGCATATGTTTATGGTGAGTACAATGTAGTCTAAATAAATTATTTCATTCATACGGATGATAGTTATGACCTAACATACTACCGTTGTGTGTTTATATTCCAACAAATTCACTTATCATGGACATTCTGGAAGCATGGTATCAGATTGTTCACTATGATTAATAGCTGAAGACTAACCCTGTTGCTCTTCGCTAATTCCTATTGGATCATTCTCGTCGTTAAAGTAAATCGTCAAATGAACGATCAGATGCCCGTCAGGAGTTCCATTTTCTTATGTACTCAACCCTCCACGTGCAGAGCCTAGGATTAAGTTTACCACAATGGCCCTACACGCTATATATCATACAACGGTGAGTAAAAAACCACACTTACCACACAGATGTTTGTTTATTAGACGGGGAAATCACACCACTCTAGAAGGAAACTTTTCACCAAACCCGTACACACTGTTATCGTTTCACTACGGTACAGCACAACACACCACCGGCCACACATAATTACCTATCCCGAACACTCCGAAACTGAAAACACTCCACCGAACCGAACCGTCCGACGCAGACTGCTTGCACACAGCATCCCGCACACTGGTCAGCCAACTAGCGCGCACTGCGAATCTTCTACCCTGCACAGCCTGCTTAGATAAGAAGCGATCAGAATTAGTGGCAGAATCAACTCACCTGCGCTGCGGCTGTAAACTGATTCATCACGGTGTGCTCCCTTTTTACGCTGCTGACGTGATTCACGGTGTCCAGATGCACGTTGGTAGTACGGTAGTAAACTAGCCAAACCCCTTATCTGATGACCGTCTGTCTAGGGTAGGTCGAGGTGCGAAGAAGATTTACGCTCCATTTCTGCTTCCCACCGCGTGCCGTGCCGTATCGTGTGGTGGACATTGGGCGTGCAACTTAGTAACACCAGCAGGTCACTGAATTATGGACATGTAGTGGTAGTTGATCGATGGCAGCTCCGGACACGCTTATCGAAACGTCATTTGTGCGAACGACTAAGAACAAAATTAGGCATAAACGTCACTTAATGCGGAAGAGGAGTTAGACAGATATGATTGACAGTTAATTTGAAAGGCAAGAAATATTGCTACGAGTTGGTGGGTCGTTTTCGTTTCCATTTTGAGACAAATTTATTAAACTTCAATATCATATACACATCCACGTCCAATCAATATATATATTATATAAAATACATTTATATATCTGTTCAACTGCTTAAACTAAATATTGTGATGGAATGTACTACACAACGGTGATAAATATCTGCAATCTTGCTCTCTTGCTCTGTTTCTGGTTTCTTCTAGTTGCCCATCCATCGCTACTGCTTAGTAATCTTCAATCTTTCAATTGTTCAACAAATACTTAAAAAACACACACACACACATTTCCTTTCGCTCTACAACAGAGCTCTTGGCCATTATCTTCCAGCATCCTTTCCATGCTAGGGGAACAGACGTGTGACATAACCGAGGCGGAACAGATTAGATAACAGAATCATGGGAGAGGTGACGATATTATCTCGGTATGCTACTGCTGCCTGGGTACTAAATAGTAGAGAAGATACACTTGCACTTCCCGATTCGTAAGGTCTCGGCGATGATCGTTCGGCGATCATCGTTGGTGTTATTTCTTGGATTTTTATCACGGACTACGGACCCTGTGGATTAAGTACTCTTCAGTTCATTAGACGGAAACTTAGCGGGATTTAAAGAGAGTTTTTGGGTTTTAGTTAAATTAATTAAGTATCATGTTGGGACCGTAATTACAGGTTGAGAAGCTCCAAAGCTGGTCTCGCAAATACTGATCAACGTTTCATAGTGGAGGGGTGGTAAGTTACTTCCTAAAATACTTCCAATTGATTAACCACGATGAGATTCTGGACAAAAATACTATCCTTTTTTTGCTTTTAACAAAGTTCAAAATACCACAATGTTATGGAATGTACGATCATGACCTTGAGACCACTAGATCTTCCGTGATCATACCATCAACGTAATCGTAACTGTGAGTGACCATGTTGACAATATACAAAAAAAAACCTCTTGGTATCCTATCTAGAGTAGCAAAAGTGATGGAGTTTTGTTCTAGTAGCAAAACGGTGAATGATGCAAATCTAAACTGACTCTGCTCTGTCTACATCTCTACAGCCAAGTCAGCCCAGCTGGGACCGGAACAGCTGGATATGGAAAGCAACTGTCACTACACACAGACACCACATATTAGCAAAAATCTGTTCTAATCACTCGTGAAGGTTTCCGCGTGAGATATGGAGGTTTGGCACAAGATACCTGCACCAGCAAGTGGTGTGAAAGTCCTTTCGAAATTCAACCGACAGCTAAGCTTCAAGGATCGATCATGCGTCTCTTGCCTCTCGAACGCGGAAGCTTTCCTAAGTGCGAGTCCTAATTCTCTGTTCCGATATTGCTTGTCACTTCTAACGTTTTCTAGTAAAAAAAGAAACAACCACAACATCCAATTTGTATTCTATTTTTGCTACATCTCATTTATCAGTTCTTCTACCTCTGCGTGTGTGTCTGTTGTTGGCCTCAACAAATCTATTCCGCTACTAAACTATAGTGTGCTCTCTCTCTACTTGCTTTTTGTTATCCATTTCCATTTGTTTCATGTTTTTTCCGTCATCATCATTCTCCGTTTTTTTTCGCATTGGTTTGGTTGTTTGTGTGTGTGTTTCTTTTCTTTTCACAAAATAACCATTTTTCGTATCCTTTGTTTTCTTCATCCAATTAACGTCATAAGTCAGAAATCAATAATCCACCGTTGGCTGTTTCGTTTCTGGGATAGGAGCGGGGGGGGAGGTACTCTTTTGCTTACGAGAACGAGCGAGAGAAGAGTTAGTGTGTGTGGGGGTAAAAGGGAGGAGGGAGAGTAAGAAAATAGGAGTGCACACAGCGCAAAAGGACACTCTTTCTTCCTCTTTTCCCCTGATCGATCGAGAAATCAAACCAAATACACACCGAATGCAGAAAAAGACCTCAAGCACAAGCAGACGCAAACGCTTGCAAGCATAACTTTTGCTTGGTAACAGAATAATAGAAAAGAAGTTTAAAAAAATAATATATATGCTTCAAACTTCCTAATGTTACTAACGGAAAGTGAGTGAGTGAATGGGTATGCACGTGAGAATGATCACAAAAACAAACAAACAAACCGAGTGAAAACGGTGAATTTGTTCTACTCTACATACACACAAACACATACTTTAGTACATTTGTTTCATTATGGGTGCATAACGTGAAATGTGATTGCACAGGTAAGTACATATATTGTGTATTATCTCATCTCTTTTCCGAAAAAAAGTGCATTGGCAGTAAGTGTTCTTGTTGGAGAGAAAGAGAGAGTGCAAAACCTAAAATCCTAATGGAAATTTGTTCGCGAAACTGTCAACCATACTCTCAACATAAGATCAAAACTCGTCAAACCCCCTTATACACACTAAAAATCAATTAAACTAACTAATACGCATTACTTTTACTAATGAACAATTAACTAATCACCGCTTCACGCTTAAACCCTATACAAAAAAATGGAATACTTTCAACAAACAATCAAGACCAGTGCGATGGTTTAATAGATTTGTGTCTAAGAAAAACGTGAACAAGAATAATAGAGATGTTATGCTATAATTTGGTGTATGAGTGTGTTTAAATGTGTGTGCACTAAGTGAAAGATGTGCGCCCGTGCAAAAAGGTATGCTGTTTTTCCCTTAATTCCAGCATCTCCTGCCTGTTTTATGTGTATAAAGAGATAGAGAGGATAAATTCTGTTTGAGAAAAAGGTACAACATATTGCTCTCTCTCTGTCTCTTTATATATATTAACTTGTTTGATTATTGATTTGAATTGTGTCATTGTTTTGCCTTTATCGTGCTTCTCCGAAGCTACTCCGGTCGAAATATCGAGGTGCAATGGATTGGGCGAGGTGTGTGTGTGTTGGGGTGGGGAAGCTCACTAGGGATGAAGGATGCATTTTTTACTATGAGGAATGAACGTATAGTCACTTTAAAATGAAAAAAAAATTGTCTACAACAAAAAACGAATGTATAGAAAGAGAGCTACAACCCAACGGATACATTTACCTATGCGATAAAAACTGAAACATCCGATCAGAATGGAAGACAGATTAAAATTGGGAGGGCAAAGGGCAATATTGCACCAACACGAATGTCACAGAACAGAAGCAGCGCGTCCGTAGAAAACTGAAGCTGAATTGAAAATTGCAAAGCTAAGCCCCCGACCAAGCGAAGGACGTGTGTCGTGACGACAGGCACGGGTCCTGGGAGGGGGAGATGGGAGGGTAACGCAAACGGGACTGCGGGTGGTTTGCAACCGGTCCTGCGCCTTATTTCACGTCCTTTCACGTCCTTGCCCAGACGCGGGGAAAAGGAAGCTTTAGCGGTATTTGGTGGTGGTGGTGGCGGTGGTGGCGGGGCTGGGTTGTGGCGAACTAAACGGCAAACCGTTCGCCGTTGGTCGCACCGTCAATCAGCTCGAGCAGGGCGTCCAGCCGGAGGTACAGCTCCGAAAAGCGCTCGTATTCATTTCTGCTTATGACCAAACATCCTCATTCCATTATTATATCGGGCTTGGGGAGCGACAGCATCTTGCCACTGCCGTTGCCCTCCGCCACTCCGCCCCGCTCCTCGAACGTGGCCGGTGCGGCAACGAGGGACGAGTCCTGCATCGGCAGCGGCTTAGCGACGCCGATGCGCACCACCCCCTTGGGGGCGCCCTTGAGCGCCTGCACCGCCTGGTCGAGCGAAGCGTTCTCCAGGATCGTATCGTTCACGAACAGCAGCCGATCGCCTGGGATCAGCCGTCCGTCGAGCTGGGCCACACCGCCCGGCACCAGCGACCGGATCACGATCAGCGTATCGTTCGGATCGAGCGGATCCTGATAGTCGAGGATGGAAAAGCCGAGCCCGCGCTCGCCCTTGATCAGCTCGATGATCTGCGGCTCCGAGCTCCACATCGCCAGCCCGGTCAGCGGTTCCAGGCTGCGCGATTTAATCTTGGAAAACCCATCACCCACACCGACACCGCCCGCCCCACCGCCCATGCCGGTCCCGTTCGTGGTGGCCAAGCTGCCGTCCGACTTTGCCTTTACCAACCGTTCCGAGGGCGTCAAGCTGCCGTGCAGCTGCTGGTGATGGTGCTGGGTGTTGCGTTTGGCCGCAACGTCCGCTTCGAGCGAGCTGATCAACTGCTCCTCGGTGAACCGCAACAGGTCCGGATCGCCGCGGGCGCACACCATGCAAACGTCCTGCGGCAGCTCCTTCAGGATCGACACCACCTTCAGATGGTTCATGCCGAGCAGCCGCTGTCCGTTCACCTCTGAAAGTGTGGGACAAGGGTGAGTAAAACAAAAAAAAACCTCCCCCCGTCCATCCTTACACTTACCGAGCAGCTCATCACCGGAACGCAGCAGCCCATTCTGGCCCACCGGGCCCTCCGGCAGGATGGAGCGGATGTAGTGATGCGGCCGTACCTCCTTGCCACCCTCCACGTCGACCGTGCCCTCGAGCGAGATGCCCAGCCCGCTGGAGGCGGCGAACTTGCGTATGTTCGCCACAATAATCTGCACCTCCGGGCCCAGTATGTTGGTCCACTTCTTCACGATGTAGGCCGTGTCGGGATCGGGGCTGTCGGTGGTCTCCTCCACCGTGGCCGTTCCCTTCAGCGAGCTGCGCAGCTGGTGATGCCGTGCGATTGCCACCGGATTGGTAGCGTCCAGCAGGGTGCCATCCTCGGCCACCGCCCCGTCGGGCACGATCGTGGCCTCCTTAATCTTGTCCCGGTACTCCTGCGTGTCGATGGAGTCTTTCGCGCGGGACAGCTTCTTGTGGCCGCCCATATGGAGCGGCCCACCGTCCAGCCCGGCCACATCGCACTCGGCAATCTGGTCGTCGGGCTCGCCGACCGTCTGCTCCTGCTCCAGCCCGAGCGTGCGCTGCAGTGCCTGCGGTGGCAGGATGTCCAGTATGTTGCTACCGTACTTGGACAGATCGGTCGGCACGAGCGGGGGCGGCGGTGTGGCCGGTGTCGGTGGTTTCATCTCGTTCGCCGCGATCGCCTGCTGCAGCTGGTCGTACTTGGGACCGCGCAGGTACCGCTCGAGGCACAGCGTCACCACGTGGCCGCTCTGCTTCAGCACGTCCACCGCCTGGTGGTTGGAGAAGCCGTGCAGCGACTGCCCGTCCACCTCGATGATGCGATCGTTCACCTGTATCTTGCCGCTCAGATCGGCCGCACTGCCGGGCGAGACGCTCTTCACGAAAATGCCCGACAGCTCCTCCTTTTCGCACACGTACCCCGCGATCGTGATGCCGAGCCCGTTCTGGTCCTTGCGCAGCTCGACCGTAAACACCTCCGTTTCGGGGAAGTCGGGCAGCGGGCTTTCCTGGCGGAACGGATTCTCCAGCCCGGGGCTGTCCAGGTTGGCGATCGAGTAGACGCTGTAGATGTCGCCGAAGCCGGAATCGGACAGGTACTGCTTGAGCTTGAGCGGGTTCGCCAGCAGCACGGTCGGCACGATGGCCGAATGGTCGTACTCGTCCGTGCCGACGGTGGCCGGATCGATCGGGCGCGCCACTACCAGCTGGACGTGCGTGCCGGACTGTCGCAGCACGGACGCCACCTGCTCGGAGACCATTTCGTGCAGGTTTACGTCGCCGATTTGGAGGATCTGATCGCCGCTCTTGAGGCGACCGTCCCGATCGGCCACCCCGCCGGCGAGGATGGTTTTCACGGTGACGCCCGTCGTGCGGGCGCCGATAATGCCGAAGCCTAGCCCGGTTCCGTCGTTCACGAGTTCGATGTCGAGTATGCGGGACCAGTCGGCGGGACCGGTGCCGGCGACGATCGTTTCCGGGACTGATTTAGGGGAATCGGTAAAGGGTCCAGTGGCGGCCAGCGGGTGCTGATCGGTCTGGTCTGGAAGCAGCTTGTGATGATGATCCTGGTAAGGGAGAAGTAGAATGGTTAGAAGAGAGGAGATGGTGCAGTGCCAGTGCTTTTGTCGTTGCGATCTTCGTAAATGAGATTATTACACCATAAAATGGCCGTATTCATGAAATAAGTACTAAATGCTCTCCTCACAACCCTAAAATTCATTCTAATTTTGATTAATTTTTAGTTAAATCACAATCATATCTACGCCAAGACGTAGTTTGATTAGCAAATTACAAGCCTAGCATGTTCCTTTTAACCTCTTGTCAGAAAACTCTCTTCACAAATCATTGAAGATACTCTTTAGCTAAGCTCCTGCAACAAATCAGGCCAATTGGATCTTCAAAAAGGTTGAAAAACCATGTATAAATGCGTGAAATTCACAAAAATCGTTCCGTCCGTTTGCCAATATTGGCCAAAATGGAGCTGGAATTGGATTATTATATTCATTAGTTATTATAATTCTTCAAAAGACTGAATTGGTAGTTCGTATGACTATCAAATAACCCAAGTTAAGGATTCATGTTTTGGAAATTTAGGAAATTATTAATTCCCTTAGCTTAAGGCTTAAACTTCTCGTGCTGTGAACAGAATGTTGCACCATAACGCCCGGTCCTGTGCTGCAGATCTCCTACTCGAGACACCGATCCTCCGAAAGTCTGCCTCGACCTGGTCAAGCCACCGTACTCGCTACGACCCTCTCCTTCGCGTGGCTGTTGGGTCCCTTTCGGTGACCTCCCTCCCGATTTTCACCAGAATTCCAATCAGGGGATCATCTAGCAGCTCGTACAGCTCATCATACCACCGTCTTCACCAAGCGCCGTCCGTGTTCCGTACTCCGCCGAAGACCGAACGTAGTACCTTACATTCAAAAACTCATGTCTCATGTCCGTAGAGCACACCTGGCCTTATTAGAGTCTGGTATAGCGTCATTTTTGTTCCTCTAGCAGACTCGACAAGATCGCAGCCTCCTACGTAGACTACAGAAGGTACGATTTCAAGAGAGGATGGGCCGCCGAATGTCCCATGATGTGTCAGAGTCACACGTGACTGTGGATCCAAGGCTATCCTTATCGATATCAGAAAGCAAAATTCCGATACGAAGGTCCAATTGGAGGACACCATGGTATGTACCCCTTAAACATGGCAAGCAAATTATCTGCCCCAATAATTTCTACCTATCGATCCCATTTTTTCCTTCCCTCCAGCAGAGCCTCCTACGAGACTAAAATTAGAAAATCAATTATCACCCAACGACAAACTGGCACGTGGCGCCTACTGCAACGCGAAACGGAACAGAACAAATACTTGAACAATCGAAGGCACCTCGAACAGGGACGGCTCGTTGTTCAGCTTCATCGACGCATTCAGCAGCTGCTGCGCATCGAGCGGCTGTTGCTGCTGCTGCTGCAGGTGGTGCTGCGGTACGGTCGCAACAATGGCCGGACCTGCGCCCGCCACCAGCTGCTGCTGGTCCAGCAGGTTCAGCTTGGGCTGGGTAACGACGGCCAGCATGCCAGCCGGGCCGGGAGGACTTCCGGGCGAGATCTGTGCCGACGGTACCCGCTGCTCGTCCTGGTAGTCCGCCTCGAACAGATCCGTACCGGGCGGAACGCTCAGCACCAGCTCGCCCCCGTTCGCGATGTCAAAGTCCCCGGGCAGTATCGAGGGGTGCTGCGTGATCTGGTGGTTCAGCTCGGCCAGCGAGTCCTGAATCTGAACGATGTTCCGGAACACCGGATCCTGCAGCAGATCGAGCACCAGCTTCAGGTCGTCGCTAACGTTCAGCTGCAGCTTGTTCGGCTCCATCTCCTCCACCGTCTGCTTGATGATTTCGATGTGCTTGAGCGCGTTCGAGACATCGCTGGAGAGATGCATCTTGGCAGTCTGCATGCATGCACCCACAGGGCACACACTCTTCCACTTTCAGCACACAGGAACCACTCAACAACCTACGGGACACTACGCGAAATGTAGCTGGGGCATCAATTGGGCAGAAATATTCAATTTCCTTTCGTTCACAACGCACAAATACGCCTCTTTTCACGATTGGACTTTTTTTCGCGCACACACACGGGAAAAATTCCTTTCCAATTAGTGGGTGTTTACGTGCACAGTGAAGAGAGAGAGCAAAAAAACGCACACAAACAACTGTCAAACGGGGTGACGTTGACAGTTGCGCGCTGTTGTTTTGGTTGGCAAATTTGATCTAGAGCAATGCAGGGGTCGTCGGTACGGATTTATAACATGCAAAATATTATTTTAAATTAATTTTTATTAAACATTTTATCATACATTTTATTCTAAAATATTGTTGATAGGGTTTCAATTGTTTATTTCATTCCCGTTTTTCTTAGTTTGAAAATGAAAAGCCATACAAAACTGTCTTCAATCATTTGCAGTGTTTCTAATGTCCCATTTACAGTAGCCTTGATAGAAAATGTAAACAATAAAATTGTCTCAAGGTTATTCATTCGTTTGTGTACTCATTACTGTGTCAACGATTAGATTACGACTACAGAGGAGCAGCATTCACAATGAATTTGCTTCAAAATGTTAACATAGCCCTTCCAGCATATTTCATTCGACACATTACTCCATGATTTCACTTATCTACGTACGCTAGAAACAGATATGCCAACGGTATATTCTTTTCCTTTCGTTTGCTCGTGTCCGCTATAAATAGCCACTGAGTAAGACCAAACCCATCCGGAAATGCTCACGTCGGCAACTGGAGTGGTCAGCTGCTTAACAACATTGGCCACATTTGCCACATCTCGCCTCCCCCACGAACACGCCTATGGCCGACTCTATGGTGTCTGTTCTAGGGCACAGCACAGACAATTAGCATCGCTGTTTAATACCGTCCTAATGAATTCGAGCAGCAGTAGGCTAGAAATTTTGCTCCAAGTGCAAACCCGCAGTGCCGGCACGTGCCCCCTTTGTGGCGCGCTCGCGCTTGTGTGTCTCTCTTTCTTTGCGCCACAAATCACCCAAAACCCCCACCAACCTACCAGCCAAGTGGCAATCGAGCCTTCCCGAACAACGTGATTCGTCGTGGCAGGGCTGGTCGGCCCGTTGGTCGGTTGGCGCGAACCACCACACAAAATTCACACCAATCCAAACGCCAATGCCTACTAGTGTGTTAGTGCTTCATCAGCACACAACCGCAAACAAAACAGCACCACCTGATGGCGTAATCGATCGTGTTCCTTCTCGATTATGCACGGCGCCCTTCCCGAAAGCGGCACTAATTTAAATACGATGGAAAGGGGAGAAAAACAAACGAGAAAACTAAAATATTCCGAAAAATGTTCGAACCCGTTAGTTGGATGGAAACTGAGATGGAACAAGAGAAAGGTGAGCAACAAGAAACAAGCAAAAACTATGGAAATGGGGTGGGATGTGGGGTGTTAAGGGGAGAGAGCAGAAATGGTAAGATGCACTATCAAATGCCACGAAACGGGGTTAGATGATGACGTTTGTTTGGAAACATTTCCATTGGGGCGTGCTCGCACCATCTCGAACGTTTTTTTCTGGAGGATAGGAAGAACACGGGTGGCCTCACGGTCAACGGAATGTGGCGACGAGGCGGTTCAGTTACCTTCCAGACTCTCTCTCTCTCTTCCCCTACACAGCTGCTGAAAAGCACGTACAAAATGCAACACCAAAACAGCGGAACATGTGATTTTCGCCGCCTTCTCCGCCAACTACAGGGTTTCTTTCCATTAACATCTGGAAGGAATTTTAAATTAAAAACAAATAAACAAACACCGGGTGAGTTTCATTTTTCATCATTTTTTCCATCATTTTGGAGTGTTTTATTTATTAAACTAAAACAAGCTTAACAACAACTTCACGATCGCGCCTCCTAATAAATGTGTGTGACACCTTAAATAATACAAGTTGTAGTAAATCATACATGAAATGGTACACAGCTTCAATAAAGGGATAGTGGGGGATTGCGCAGCAGAAAGGGCACACAAACGGCGGAACAAAAACAAATAATAGTAATACGCTAAATCTCTATTGCTGCGTGGCCCTTTCGCTGACATTTTACATGTTTGTGTGTACTAGAACGTACTCAATAATCGATTTATCTAGTTCATTCAACCGTTTTGCGCCTTTGCCTTAACGATGTTTTCCTGTTAAACATTTATATACGCACACAAACAAACTCTTCTGTAATTATTCTTGCTTGGGATGGTGTGGGCGAGGTTTAAAATACAAGTAGGGAAAATGCACCTTCCTCAAAACCTTCATTCTGTCTTATTTAATCTTCAAATTTGGACTGTTTCAGTTTTAATACCTTATTTTTCGCAAGCATTTTCCCTTTACCACAAGTGCATTTTCTTTTTCTGTTTTACAAACTAATGTCAATTCAGTCTTTCCGATAAGGGGGAGAACTATTACTGCATTTTCTGTACCTTTTCTGCTGAGGCCTGATTTCCTGATTCCCACCCACACCGTGACCTTGATTGCTATTCCTGTTTGTAAGAGTGTGTGTGTGTGCGTATATATTTGCCTAACATTTGGCCAAGATGTGGTGCGCTGTGGTTGTTTTTTCTTTTGCATAAGTGTTCCAAATAGGAATAAATCATAAAACACGCGCACGACCATTTCCTGCCGTCTCATCTTCCTCGTACGAATTTCATTAACTAAACCGAGCTTATTAAATAACAGAGTTTAGCTTCCCCATCCCCATCTCTGTATCCCCTCTGTTGGTATTTACATGCAATTTGCACACGACGCATTTTATCCCTTTCCTGCACTGTCCACCAGAGCACACCACCAAAAGCCTACTTCAGACGCAGCAACAATGAAAAGAAAGGTACACATATCTATTCCGTGCTTAGCTTTTTCTCTCGCTTCCCCTTTCTCGCTTTTCTCCTTCGCGCTCTCGAATGCATCGCTTGCTGTGATTTTCCCTGCACGGTCGTGTGTGATTTTCCCTCCCCTATCTTTGGAATCGAAACAATGTACGCGCGCCCCACCCCCTTACGGTACCAATCACGAGGAGCAGAGCACCAACCGGACACGATGGGAATAGATATGCGCACTATTCAAACACGGCACACGGCATAATAATGGGCCGACGCACACACCTTGCTTTACTTCTAGAATCTTCGCCACGGTTAAAATGGTCCACCGCCGTTTGCCAATAGAGGGCGCCAAAACACAACATTCACACACACAGTCACAGGCTGTTAGTACGGCGCACCACTATTCTGTGCACATCTCCACACACACACACTCACTGTCCGATGGTAAGGCGATGGAGGGTGGGAGGATGGGATAATCGATCGAGATGCTTCTTTCGTCCCCAAAATCTCCCCAGTGGGATGGGGGAGGGGGGAGTGCTTTCCAGCTGGCGCGCGGACCATACACAACACACCCGTTCCGTCCGCTGTTTTCCACTCGCTTCACGCGGTTTGTCACGTAGACCATCGTGTGCGCGCGCGTTGCGTACTATCATCGTTCGAAGGTCTCTTGGGCGCGCTGTTGTGCTAGAACCTTCTCTCCGTGTGTTGCCCCTTCTACGCCGCGCTGTGGCGCACAGTGTGCATCATCCTGCTCTATTTACACCTGTGTTTTTTCGTTGCTTCCCGTTGCTTTCACTCTCGGGGGGCACACTCTTCTTTTCCCTCCGCAAAAGCGCACCCCCTTCCCGCTTGGAACGTTCGAGAATGCACTCAGCGCCGGATGCATTAGAGCGCAAACGTGCGCACTTGAGAGCGAGAGGATGATGATGCTTGCGGAACAAGGGGGCTGCCTGCTCGCGGTCATTGTCGTCGTCGTGTTCGGTTTGTTGGTGGCGCGGGAAGGTTTTGGTGTTTATATGTCGTCGGTCCCACACCCACCTTAGGCCACATCCATCGGGAACAGGTCGGCCAGGATTTCCTTCGTACTGGGGGACACCTGATCGGGGAAGCGGATGTCGAACGCCACCACCAGGTCGCCCCTCCGGCTCGGTTCCTTCGGGAAGGGCAGCCCCCGGTTCTGCAGCCGCTTGACCGTGTGCGGCTTCACCACTTCGCCCGCCGTCGAGATGGTAAGCGTTTCGCCGCTCAGCGTCGGCACCTTCACCACCGTACCGCACAGCGCCTGCCGCAGGGAGATCTTGGCCGTGTACTTGATATCGCTGCCCTCGCGCTTGAAGTGCGCGTGCGGTTTGTCCCGGATGATGAACACGATGTCGGCCGGCACCTTGCCCGGAATTTGGTCGCCCTCGCGCGGGAACGTGATCTTCGTGCCCGCCTTCCAGCCCGGCTTCACGTTGATGCTCAGGATCTTCTCCTCCTTCCGCGCCGACCCATCCTGGCCCATCACCATCTTCGAGATCTTCATCTTCTTCTGGCAGCCCGCGTTGACGTCCTCGAGCGACACGTACAGATCGTGCTCGATCGGCGGATCCTGCAGCTTCTGCTTGCGCTGCGGCGACCCGTGCACGTTGAACGACTGCGACCGGAACGCACCGCCCGGGAACCCGCCGACACTGCCGCCCCGCCCATCGAACCCGAACGGATCGCCGTCCATCTCCTGGTGGAAGATGTTGCCGCCCCCGTCCGTGCCGAAGAACACGCTGAACGGGTCGCTGGTGCCGAAGAACTGGGCGAACGTGGCGCGCGGATCGCCGTGGAAGTTGTACTGGAACTGGCCGCTCTGGCCGCCCGCACCCGGCATGCCGCCCGCGCCACCCTTCAGCCCCTCCTCGCCGTACTGGTCGTAGATGTCGCGCTTCTTCTTGTCCGACAGCACCTCGTACGCTTCCGCCACCTCCTTGAACCGTTCCTCCGCCTGCGGCGCTTTGTTCTTGTCCGGGTGATACTTTAGTGCCAGCTTGCGGTACGCCTTCTTGATCTCATCGTCGCTGGCATTCTTCGACACGCCGAGAATTTTGTAGAAATCTTTCCCCATTTTTGGTTTCGCTTCTGTTTGCTTTGTTTTACTGTTACTTAACGGTGTTCTTGCGCACTAGAAACACACTCGGCACAGTCACACACAGTGGTATGTAGGTATTCCAGAACGTTCCTCCTTGAGAAACAGGTATGCTGTACCGTTAGTTCTTTGGCACTGGAATTTGTCTTTTTCACCAAACAAATCGCGTTGCTTTTCAACTTCACTCTGTATTACTCACACTGTTTTCTTAAGCTACTCGATTGCTTTTTTCTTCGTTCACACGCTTACTACGTTACAGGACGAAAATGTTCACGTTGTACGGATGCACTGCTTTGCTTTGCTTCAGCAACAACAAAACGTATGCTCTCTGGGCTCTTGCTTGACTATCATTACCTTTACCTGCGCTCGCTGACGGAAGCTTTATATGAAAACATTTTTTCTAGATGCTTCTCGAAGCCAAACGAGAATGTGCCAGAAAGTTCAGACGTCAAGGGCCCCGTACTGTCAAACTCGTGCTCGAAGCTTCGGCAGCTCGATTTCGGGCAGTGTATGGGCAGTTCCCAAGTAGCAATTTTGAAAATGCATTTGCGTTAAAAATTCGGCATGGCACCGTGCAAATGCATGGTGAGATGGCTTAATTGCGTTAATTGCACTTCGGGTCCTTTTAGTAGCGATTACCAGCAGTTTAATATAAATGATATCAATTTCTGTATGTCTGGAAAAGGCTTGGCTTTAATGCTTTATACAGTTTGAATTTACTGGTTGAACTTCGATTCCCTGCCAACTATTGAATACGTGCTTTTTAGTTGGCACGTTTTTCCATACAAAAAAAAACTGAAATTTTTCTCGGTAAGCCAAAAGATTTTTGTGAAATTTTCAAAAACTAGTTTTCCCATATAAATGCATGCTTTTTACTTGAACTATCAGCCAACTATCGAGCGTTCAACTAAAACGCATGCCAACTAAAAAGCGTTCAACTATTGAATTCTGACTGTATACCATTCCGTCTTTCTACTCAAAGTCCATATAATACAGAGGTCGATGCATAGCTTGATTTTGGTCCACCATTTGGAAAGCTTGTTTTTGACAGTTAGATGAAAAAGCGTTCCAAACGATTCCAAACAACCATACCCTTTTAAGGGCTAATTGTGCATTTTGTGCTCAAAACTTAGTTTAACTATACATTTCTTTCTCATGAACGTGGCATGGAGGAGTTTTTTTCAGTAATTCATCACTTAAAAATGACCACAATCAGAAATCTGGCCCCTTAGCTTTGACCCTCTTGAGCTGCACATGATTTCGTCGTAATTTCGGGCACTGATCTTGTTGTAATTGATAATTTCACTATAATTCTATCTTTTCTTGATATTCGTCAACTTTTTAATGTACAATATTACAAAAAACGATGTAAAAATGGCCGAAAATGCTTTCAGTCCACTGCATGCACAACAACTAAAACCTCAATGTATGCTACGATGAAACTATTGAAGCTTTTTCATCCAGCTGTCAAAACTTTCCCACGCTTTTTGATCAAATGTTCTGGATGACTCGACCTCTGTATTATATAGACTTTGTTTCTACTCTTGTCGATCTTTAGTAACTCGAGCTTATCGACCTCCTGTCCTTGTATTATTTAATTGAGTTCGAAGGGCACGAAGAGTTCTCAAATTTCGAAAGAGCGAATATATCCTCTCGGTTAACTAATCCTAAATTGGATCCAAACGGCTCAATATCCCAACCAAGTGCCACAGATTAAGCTTAAACGATCGGACAATCAAGTATTCATAGAAGAAGAAAAACGAAATTTTCATAGCTTCTTTGGTTTGTTCAACAGATGGCGCCTTATAGCTCATTGTTGTATTGCTGTCCTTTTCTTGTACTGTGTTTCGTTTATCTTCTTCTTAATCAATACTTTCCAAGCAAAAATCAATAAGAATGGTCTGCTAAACGAAGCCTTTTTAGATTCCTTTTAGGTTGAGATCTTGATCCGTTACAAATTCGGTTTATGGTCGTTTAACGGATTTGTATCAGTTGGGTCGTACACATCAGACACATCACATCAGTTGGGTCAGGAGTACCAGACTCGCACGAGCGGTTTCTAATATTGTGAAACAATATTTGAAACGCTTTTGTGAAAGTTACATCAACAAATTAACACTTTAAACACTGACATTTTGCACCGACTTCTTCGTTCTGGACACCATACATACTTGCTTTCTCTCACTGAACGATACAATAATTTTGCTAGAAAAAAATAACACCAACTGACAGCATGTGCAACGGCTGCTTTGAATTTGCGCTTGTGTAGCCGTGTGCTTATAATACTGCCGCCCAAAAATCTGTCAACGATCTTCAAGCACAATGGTACGCAAACATGAAAATATAAAGAATAGCAATAGAAAATTGATGTGAAGCATTTTGAAATGTATGCATACAGAGATATGAAAAACTTCTGATAAGTTGATGACATAGTCGTCCCCTTGTTGATGTTATCATTGTTTTTAGCACGATAAAACGAGCGAAACAAAAAGAGCTACCTGAACTGTCAGTTGCGTTTACCGCTGCCGCTTGGGCTGTCCGTCGACTGTGCGGGCCGAGCCCACTGTTCACATAGCGAAGGTATGCCTATATGTGTATGTGTATGTGAGTGCGTATGCTCCTTTTCATTGGGCTCGTCTGACGACACACGAAACAATTGAACCACTCGCAGGAAGGCAGCAGCAGCCAGTTTTCTCACTGAAAGCACCCATCATCCGTGTCCCGGCGACCAATATTCGACGGGGACGTGACGTACGTGCGTGCGTGCGTGCTTGTGTGTTCCCAGTGTGCAGTGGTGTGTTGTAGAGGAGCAGTAGCCGCAGGAAACGAATCGGCCGATCCCATCCAAGGGCTGGGTAAGAGGTAAATAGTGGTGCGTGTGCTAATTGCAGGCTGTGTGGTTGTGTGTGTAGAGTTGTAGCAATCTGTGTGTTTCGTGACGGAGATTGCTGGCCCCGCTTTTTGCCCCGTTCCGCAGTTTCCAGCAAACAGGGTGGAAGGCATTTCGGGAGCGGTATCATCATCATCCCCGACCCAGGCCCCGTGTACGGGAATTTCGGGATTGCTGTGTGCGAGCGTGTGTGTGTGTGCGTGTATCGCGGTTCTGCAGCAGTATCGTCCGTGGTGTGAAAAGTGTGTGTTTGTGTGGCTGTGGTGGGTGCAGTTCTGAAGAAGTGTAGCTTTGACCGTGCGTGTGTTCGATTCGCCAGCACCAGTCATTCGCGGGGAAGCCTCATCGTGCGTGATTGAAACGTGCAAAAGGAAGCTGACAGTCCAGAAAGTACAAGTGAGTGTTGGAACAGGATGGGAAGATGGCCACCACAACAAGCCCCGCATGAAGCCCTCGTCTCGGTGGAGAAAGGGAGCACAGCCGTAGCCGGGCTGGTGGAGTGAACCGGAGTGTGGGACAGGAGAAACTTTTTTTTTATGGTGCCCTGTTTTTTCCCACTGTCCACCGTCCGCCCCCCGCCCCATCGGTCACTTTCGTATTCCGCCGGGAGAAACCGAACTCTCTTCGACTGACAGCAGCTGCAGCAGCAGTAGACGCACGTACGCGGTTGGGGCTGCGCCATATAAGCCCGTCCGTCGGCCAGCACCACCATCATCGCCATCATCTGTGCCCGTTCAACCGCTTCCGACCTGCTCGATTTGCGCTATTTTGCACACGGACTGGGGCGGGGGCTACGGGCTACACGTAACGAGCACTTACACACGCCTCGTCGTCTTACACCGCGCGCCCGTACTTGGGAGCCATTTTTTCTTTGCTCTCTCGCTGGCCGCGACTTTCCCTCCTACGCGCGGCGAGACACTCTGCAGTCAGCACCGCAGTCACGGAGACTTTTTCCCGTTTCGACGCAATGCGTACAAAAAAAGGCGCTAACTGCACACAAATCCCTGTGCCTACTACTACAGATCGTCATTGCTGCATTGGTTATTCCGGGTTTTTTTTTCGGGGTCTCACCTACTGCGATGAACATTAGCATGTACAACCGGAGGAAGATTATGGTGTACCTGTGCTCTGTTATCGCGGCCACGGCTGTGGGGCGCATGACGTGCGTGAAAAAAAAACGACGATAATACAAAGAGAGATACATTCCAGTGGACAAATAATACCACCGGCACACAACCAACTCGAGCTGCTGGAAATTGAAGATGGGGGAAGCGAGTGGGGAGGAACCCATTCACATCTTCACCCACTTGCGTGTGTCGAAGGCATGAATCGCGAACGAATTTACCTTGCAAAAGGCTTTTGGTTCTGCTGCCTTGTTCCGTGGAATTGTTCTTCCTTCCGGAGCGGTATGACGCACAAAAGCTTGTTTCTAGTGAATCCCCCTCCCACCGTGCCATCAAAGAACCGGCGAGAAGTGATGATTGAGAAATTGCCTACATCGAAGGTACTCGAAGGAGCCAACACAACAACACGGCGCAGAGAAGATTCATTCCCATTTCCCTTCGTACGAGGGCAGGAGCATAGCAGGCAAAGGGAGAGAGTGCGAATGCGGCAGGGTGTCCTGCAGCGCATTGACCGACGAACGAACCTGCCTCCCTCCCCACCCAGTGCGCTTGCATGATGATAAGCTTTTTCGTAACACGGATGCATACTTGATCGCGGTAGTGCTGGGTGGTGTCCCCGGCAGTGACGTTGCATTTTCCATTGCTGGTTACTTCATTTTCGTTCCGTTTTAGGAGGATCGGCTTGCCATCGGCACGATGATAATAGCGGAGCTTTGGATTGGATTTGGAGAAGCAAAAGGCCCCAAAAAAGAAGAAAAATTGGAACCTAAAGAAGGAATGGAAACATCGAAACGCGGAACGCGAACGCATACATAAACATAAATGCATTCGTTGGCGATCGGAGCTCTGAGGCTTAAAAATGCGATTATCTGCGCAAGATGCGAGCGGGCTAAAGAAGACACTGCTGCTAGAATCGAACGAAACGCACCAGGGACTTTCTTCGGCTCAGCCTCGGGGCCCGGCCTGGCCGTGAAATTTCTGCTGCGCTGCCGTGCTGCCCGCTGCACAATTGATTGGGGAACGCAAAGAGCGCGCGGAACCGTTTTGCTTTGGTGTTATCGGTCAAACGGGCCACACCACACACGGGGCGGAAACAATCACCAGACGGCAATCTGTGTGTGCAAGTTGACTTTATGCTCTTCTGGCCCCGTGCACACACACACACATTGTAGTAGCGTCATCTCTTCGGTCAGAAGGGGGCATTATTGCCTCTTATTTTGTTTTTGCTTGCCTTTTTCTTGTATTGATAATACTTGTCTCGGGCAAAGCAAACCTTTTTCTACTACTGCATGCGTTGCCGCGGTTGATAATGGAAGGAGCTGCAAGGGAAAAGGTATCATTTGGTGAACAAACACACACCCAACGCCTATCGGGCCTAGCTGCTCTTTGGCATGATCGATGGGAAATTTGCGCAAATTATTGAATGCTCATAAAAAAGGGACTTTAAATCTGTTCTGCGCCATCTGTGGTGATCTGTTTCTTGCAGATGTAGATAATAGATAGCTTTAGTCGAGATTTTAGTATAATTTTTTACACTTTGTTATGGAAAAAGACAGCTTTTTACAGTTCAGGAGAAGTTCATAGTTAGATAGTGTTAGGTGAAACTAGAAAACACCCCAAAAGCTGCTTCATTTTCACTTTCAAAGAATCAGTACATGTTGACCCGGACGGATTCTGGCGCGACGTACATTAGCGACAATACGTAAAACAGTGAATCGTTTCAACGCCACCCCGAACATCCCAAAAACATGTCGTCTGCGTGTCCAAATGGGTGAAAAATACTACATTAAAACACAAACACACACACACACACACACGGGGTTTTGGTTCTCGAGTACTAACATCTTTGCGGCGTAAAATGGATTTCCCACTTGAGCATGCTGGGTGGGCAGAGGCGCACACACACCAACGGCACCGCCAGTAAATGCGTGCACAAATATTGCCGGCTAAAGTTCTTCCTGCTTTTGCTAAGGCACCGGTTGTTTGTGTGTGTGTGTGTGTGGGACGTATGGTTAAAAATATCCTCATCCAAAAAAATAACCACGCGCGCGCCACTCTCTACGTACGTACCGAAACGCACCGCAGCATTATTTTGCCACTGCCGAGCGACAGGATTCCGAATCCCGCGGGTCGGGTTGTGCGCGTTCTGTCACCCCGATTGGTTGGGTTGGCGGACCCATTAAAACTGCGTTTCTTGAACTGCGCTCGTTGGCCACAGAGTGGATGGGAATTGGGGGTAAATGGGGCTGACAAGGGAGAGCGACCGGCTTGGTTTAACACGCAAATGTCATTCCGTTCAGCCTTCGGATGATCAGGGATCGTGGGGATCGAGGGGGAGGGAATACGCACTTCGCACGATCTCGAACGAACTTCTCCTGGTGAAGTTTGTCTCCTGCTCTCGATCAAGTCGGTCGTGCATCCTCCGTGTCGTCGTGTCGTGTGCTGCGGAGTACGTTACAACCATTTCCGCTCGCTATCAATCCCGGTCGGGTGATCGTGTGTGTGTGTTTGTGTGGTGACTGCGTGGCAGTAGAAAACTCAACCTAGGCAATGGTCCTAGTTGAGGTTGAAGAGGAGCAGGGCCTAACGCTCCTCTTATCGGTGGTGTTTGCATGATACTTGCAATAATATCTGGATGTGAAAAGTTTCAAAAATTCCAATCGCACGACAGAGTGCCAGTGTGTGGTGCAATTGACATCGAACGAGTGCAACCACCACCTCTCCTAAGGGAAGAAAGGATTACGAAACGTCGGAACCGTTTTATTTCCCCCCATTTTTGTAGCGCCGGGGCTTCTTCTTAGTGACATTACGTGCAGCCGCAGCAGCAGCAGGTTGGTTGTCGTCTCTTCGCGGTTAACGTCCATCATAATCATGTGCGACGTCGATGACGTTAAACATTGTTCAGCCTTCTTCTTTTTAGCTTTTTTTTTCGCGCTTACGGAAAACTTCGCCTCCACGATCGAGTTGGTGGTTTTCGTGTCGAAGCGGTGAATCACGCCGTGGTCCGAGGTTCACACACAAACCCGTCGAATGGGACCGGCGCGCATGGACACACCGAAAACGGTGCAATTGGAACAAAACAACGGGCCCATATGGCGCAAGTGGATCAACCGGGAAACTAAATATAGGAATTCTGTGTCTCTTTGAGAGAGAGACTGCCAGACAGCAACCATTTCCACACCGATGCAAATGTGAACTCGGGGTTGCAAATGTTGCTCTCCTGCAGTTCTTCCCTTTTTGGAGGCGGCGACTCGGTGACGCTCTCTCGCGGGGCGATGTTTTGCTTCCTTTTCGGTTGCAACAACACGCGTTTTGCATTAGACGTTTGGAAGGTGTGGACGACGGGTTTGAGTGCTGCTACTTTAGCCGGCACCCAACTCAACACCACGAACGACGTCGCGGTGTGTGGAGGTTGTTAGGAAAGGGTATGACATGCGCACACAACTTGACTGCAATAGGAAAGGACAGGAACACAACACTCACACACAAATGCAGGCAGGGAACTGGTGCACTTGACTGACTACCAGTTTAAACCGCCGCACCACGCGTTCGTTTCAATCGGTGTGAATACGATTCTAAGATCGTTCTAATGAATAAGTTATGGCTGTCTGTGAATAGTAGATGAATCACACGTGGGTGTGTGGTAGAGATCTTAGTTTCATTCAAACATTTTGGGTAGCTCTCATTGAAGAGGAATGTGAAGAATTTTGGCATCAGTTTTTGATAGCTTTTAAGCAAAAGATCATTGATTTGCGAACTTTATGCATAAAACGTTCCAACAATTATTTTCTTGCTTAGATAGTGTTTTTTTTGGTTTCTTCTAGGGTATATATGTTAAAACCTGTTTAAAATACCTGAAAGTAAGACTTCGTTGCAATATTTTCAAAGAAACAATCGTCCTCCAGATCTGGATTCGATCTCACCACCTCACCACGCGTGACTTTTTCAGGGGCGACACTAACCAATTTCACCACGGACTCATATCTCGATTAACCATGTAATTCGGCATCATAAAGCTAAGCTACAAAGTTCTGTAGGATTCTTTTATACTTGGAAGATGATCTAACCCACCCATTCGCCCTCGTTTCCGGAAGTGTTTGTTTTTCTTTTCGTTGCTCAAAACTCGACGAGCGGTTCAAGATGGAGATTTGCCTGTACATCGCAGTGCTCCTGCCTTGCTTCTGTTTACAATTACACTGCAACGACGCCCACCCATCCTCGAACGTAATATCCTCTTTTGCTCTCGATTCACAACTTTTCTTTCGGTTTTTCGTCTTGCTCGATGACTTGCCCCGGTGGTTGGATTGTGTATTAATTTCACATTCATCCACCCACCTTCCAAAAAAAACAATCACGCGAACAAGTTTAATAACCGTTTCCCGCCGTGTCGACGCCTGCTTATGCTTATAGCTCTTAGCTACCGTCTGTGTTGGGTTGCTGTGGTGGTTGGTTTGGGGGTTTGTAAATTCTTACATTTCCCACCGTGCTCACAAAACAGCCGTTTTTTCCTCTCAAAAACCATGTGATATCGGGAGGGGGAGGGGGTGACGGGAGGTTTAAAAATAGCGCACCCAGATTGTGCGCGCCCGGCACACCGTCTTCTCACTGGGGCGATGGGTCTTGTGTATTGGTGAAAAACTCCTTCGTGTGTTGTGTTCCACCCTGTCTTCAACAAGGACAGCCCGGTCTAGGCATTAGTACACACCCCACGAGGAGGAGGAGGAGAGTGATGCTGCAAAAGTGAACCTTTTTTTCGTGTTTGCAAAACAACACGGTCACATTAGATTTAGCGTTCGTGTATGCTGCGTGTCAGATGCACTCGCCGAGCTGCGTTGACCTGCGCAGCGCCATACTGTGCGCGCGATCGTTGCGCGTTGTTTGTAGGAAAGAACATGTAAGGAGGGGTTTGAGGTGATGTATAAAAAAATCAACCCCCCTCCCCCCTTCTCCCCTTTTCTTGGGTCTTTTAGTATGTAATCTCACGCTTTTTCGGTGCTGCGCGGCGGTTTAGCTTATCCAGCAGACGAACGAACGAACGATCGATTGGAGATCGGCTCTCTCGTGGTTTTGGTGTGGTCGCTCGGGTATGAGAATTTTTGGCAAGCTGTGGAAAATCGTTTCACCCAGGTTTCTTTACCCCCCTTGTCCTTCCTTACACAGGGGCTCAAGCCGCGCCATTCCATTCCCCTTCGCCTTAAAGGGGTGAGAGAAACTACAAATAAGAGAAAGATGAGAGCGAGTCTTTGGTTTTCAGGTTGATCCTAGTTGGCGTTGCTGTTAATTCGCAGCCACACACATACACACACACAGCCGAGTAGTGGTTCTCGCGTTTCGTGCTTCGCAGGGACCGGGCGGGTTCTCTCAATACGGCCTACCGTTTGGGGCCAGTTTCCGATCGGATGCTGGCGCGCGCGATTCGCTCGATCGTCTTAGGACGGTTGCCGTCCTAATTTTTGTGCTTGTGCTTGTGTGTGTGTGGTTCTGTGTGATCGCCTTTATAGTACTTTCTCTTTCGCGCACGAACCAATAATCATCATCATTTGGTGGTGAAGCGATCAAGAACCTCAAACCAAAAAAAAAAATACACCTACGCAAATATTGCTTACACGTGTGCGTGTGTGTGTGTGTGCAGCAGTTGCTCGAAATTCGTCTTGAAACTTTAACACACGCTCCCTTTAGAAACGGTGCAAGAAGAAGAAAAATTTCCACTTCTGTGTGATGGTTGGGAAATTTGCGTAGAGGAAAATTTTCACCCAAAATACACGCCCGTGTGTGTGGGTGTTGTTATTGGAAGTGTATCTCTGTGTGTGTGGTTGTGTGTTTGTGCTCTGGTGACCTAGGTCCAGTGGACACAGAAATGTGACACGCAATAGCTTGACTTACGAGAAGAAAGGTCTAACCTCTAGTACGCGCGAAGGGGTCAAATCGTGGCTCCAAACATTGTGAATCCCAAACGACTTCTTTGAAGAAGATGACTAATTAAACCATAAAGAAAAATACACTTTCTCTCAGTGTGTGTGTGTGTGTGTGTACTTGTGTGGGTGCATCGCGTGTCCCGTGTCTTGTAAATCAAGACTGTTCTTTCTATTCTAACGTACAAACGACACGCGAGATATCGCCTTCTCGGACGGACATTACGTCAACTCGGTCGGTCCATCAGTGTGTGTGTGTGTGCCCTAGTAGCTTCGAAGGATTGCGCCCCCGGGGGTCGATTGCGCGGCGCCGCACGACCTCTTCGGCAAAGGGCCGCCAACATGTGTTCGGTGTGTAATAGATTCGTTTGTGGGGTCACACAGATTATAGTACGACTGCTGCTGCACTTCTCACCAAATCGTCACTGTAGAACAATCCCCTCTATTTCTATTTCAACTATACACTTTCCTCCAGATTGCAGGGATCACTAGGAAAATTCTACCTTTTCTTGTCCGTTTTTGGCAGTTGCGTTGAAAATGGTGGTGCCCCGTGTTGTCATGGGCCACAGCTCTCAGTTGGCATTGATTATTTGTTTTGGTTTGGCTGCTGTAGGGAGCGGGCAGAGCAGGGCAGTCCGTTTCTTCAATCGAGGTCAATAGCCACAATTAATATGTGTAACGAATTGTGTAAATACCCTTCATTATTGTCCTTTCCATTTGCTTTGTTTTTTGTTCTTCCGCGTCATCTAGCCCGAAACGATGAAGCTGAATTATGAATAAGAATGTGGTGAAAGTTTTTTGTTTTATTTTTGTTCGATATTCCAAGAACTGTCAGCAACGTTCGAAGACTTTGTTATCCTTTTTTTAAACAATAATCATAAATTGTAAGGAACTGTAAACACAAACAATCATTGTGGTTTGTTGTGGTTCAAATCCTGTTCCACTCTATACTTCTTCTTGCGAAACGAATCAAGGACCAAGTGGAGAGGAGTTGTAAATTTCGTCATTTTATTCTTGTAAAGTTCCTCAAATATGGTATTACCTTATTACATTTTCCTATAAAAAATTGACTTTAAAAGATTTAACTTCAGGCTTCACAGATGCTGCCTATTGTACTACCAAACCCCTTCTAAGATATAAAGGAAATTCAGTAAAATCAGATTAATCCTCTAATCTTTGCTTCACTTCTGCTGCCTAAAATACACAAAACGATCAGAGTTATTTAATTTGCTTTCCGTTTCGTTTTTGCACCACAGCGCGCCACATGCAAGAGCGCCACCAGAACCACCCTTCTGTGTCCTATCGGTGGGTCGCCGCGCGTGAATGTGTGTTTTTGGGGGGATTTTATTTTTAAATTCACGTTCTCCTCCTTACGACGACGCCCATCATCCGCCCGTCCCGCCACGGGTAGGACCCATCGCGCCGCGTTGCTCTCCTTTACACTTTGCTTCACTTTTTGGCGTCGCGAATCTTTTAATGTGTGAGGTTTTTTGAGTGTTTTTATCGTTGTTTTTTTTTTTGGCACTTAAACACCGTTCATTCTTGAACCATACGTATACCGCTCAGCATATTATAACACACACACGGTAGCTAAGTTTTGGTTGGGGCATAAAGGTCCGGTGTCTCAAGCATTTGATTACATTTTCAACTGTATGCGAGGCAGAGCCGTCGTCCCAGAGCACCATTACATACATTGCAGGGAATTTTGAAGTACGATTCACCCCCCACACGCGGGTCAAGCTCGCTGGCGATCGCTGGCAGAAAAGGGCGAGAGACGGTGGTTTGGTTTCGTTATTTGGTTCACGGGTTAATGCAAATGTGCTAGTATTTGGGCATGCTTTAGGGGGCGAGCCGAAGAAAACAATGAAGCCAAAGTTTGTGTAGCCAAAGCGAAGGTTAACTAACGCAGCCCAAAACCCCCCACCACCGAGGGGCGATGAATCCGAAGCGCAGCGATGGCGATGTGTTGTTTATGATGGGCTATGAATCCCTTCAAGTGATTCATAGTCGAGTCGCTCGTAGGGAACAAAACACGGTTTGACCGGAACAACAATCTCAGCTCACGTGCGGCCGACACGTGACGGAACACGGGTCGTTTTGCTTCCTGTAGATGTAGTTGTGTATGATGTTTACTTCAACTTTATGATTATTTTATGACAATTTATGCCGCCACGGTTAATGGACAAATAGCAGAAAATGTGTACATAATATCCAAAAAGAAAAACAACACATTTTAAAGCGATCATACGGAGGAATGGGGACTGTTATGTAGATTTTACTACTGTTTAAAAAGCAATTTACAACATCTGTAAACAACAAACACATATTATTTATCCTAACCGAGCCTACATTTGCATCTTCCACTAACAACTGTTTCTTTTATCATTTCACTCTCTTTCATGTAACACCGATCGATTCGAATTGGATGCTGATGATGTTCGCTCATTTCCCTCGTGCAACACCAATTTGTCACCGACTTTGCGGCGCGCAAACGAAAACAAAACCCACATATCACGCACGCACATTTGGTTCAACCACTGCGCACTGCTGCCTGCCTGCCTGCCGCGCAACGAACGATCACGACGACTACGACCACGACCACAATACGCGCGGGTTTTTTTTTTGTAGGTAAACCGAAAATAACATGGTATGCGCCAAGGACGACGAAGCGCTCTGCACCATCAGAGACGTCCGACCAGACGCAGTACAGAAACGCTTTTCCATAACGGTCCGTCCGCACTATACCGTCGCCACGCTGTACGAGGATGTGCGGCTGCAGACGGCATTCAGTGACTTCGAGCTACATCTAATCGGTACCGAGTCGGACGTACAGGTAAGCCACTAGGCGGACGTGTTGATCGATCTTTTAGGCGTAGTTTTGGTGCCGTGACTAGGATAATGGACTAAAAGAAGACTCCAAAAAGAAGAATAATGAAGCTTTAAAACGACCTTTTTCAGTTCCAAACTTTGCAACAATCTCATCTACATTGCATTACTTTCCTAATGAACTCTCTGCTCTTATCAGCAAACAAATTCCGTCTTATGTAACAGGAGAGGAGTGTGTATAACCAATGTCAAGTACAAAACATTATTACCCTGTTTTATGACGCGAACTGCCTCCCTCCCCCCATTCCTTGCGTAAAATTGTTTGTAAACACACATTAACTTTGTTTTGCCACGGTTGTGCCCTACAACGCGGCTTAGCTGGCTGGTCATCGTCGTCCCTATGCGACCGCAGGAACTTCATTCATACTTGAACCCCTTTTTTTTTTGTTCGTCTCCCACTCTATCAACAAGTGGATTGGGTAGTGGTGGTGTCAGAGCAACATAAGCCGGTCAGTAGCAAGTAGTGGCAAGAGTGCAGTGCAATCGGGCCTTACTTGCGGCGTGAAATAAACACAACTTGTTCAATTATTTACAATGCAAACCGCATCAACAATGTGTAATGTTTACGCAATGTGACATAATTACTGGTTGTGGGAAGGTTGTTTGACTTGCGCAGGGTAAAGACCTTTTCTACATTCTGTGCAACAATCATGCTTAATGGGATCCACCGTTTGCCAAAACGGAATTGGCGATGTTGCTCCGTTTTTCTCCTTTTTTCCCCTTCAAATGGGACACAAAAATGTGACAAAAATTTCAACAAATCTGCTCCTCTATGAGGTCGATAAAACTCCCTAGCTTTTCCTGTCTCTTGTCCCGTCCCGACCGCATCATGGGCCCGATCCCGGAGAGTGTTGACAAAAATTGCGTTAACACGCTGGGCCGGGCTATTTTCGGCTTGGCTTGAATGTGATACGCTTTTCGCACGCCCGGACGATGAAGATGATTTATGGATGTTGAGCGCGGTTCTGTTCCGTCCCACCGCAGCTGTGTTACGTGTGTGTGTGTGTGATTATTGTTTTGAGTTAATAAAAAAATGAGAAAAATACGACTAAAACCTGTCGCTGCTAAACTAACTACACATTTCTTGGTTGGTTTTTTGCTTAATTTCAGATTCCTCTACACGAACGGCAACAGGAGAAGTTAGCGGATGTTGGTATAAAGTTTGGTATCGTGAACAACTTTACCATTGTTCCGCGGATGTCATTGTTGGTAAGGCTTTTGTGCAAACAAAGATCGTTTGCCCTCCGGATACTAATTAGCAGTTTGGCTTTCTCTTCTTCCCCCTTCCAAAAGATGCCCGCGGAGGATATGTCATCCGATGACGATCTAGCGCTAGGTGCATCAGCAAGCCCGGTAGAGTCCGGTAACTACAATATCCCAGAGGCGACGGCAATTCCACCACCGATCCTGCGGCGGTTCAACAACGACATCGAAATACACAACACCGCGAAGAGCAACAGCTTACCGGCGATCGCAGCGCCACCGATCAACAGCATGAGCGGGGGCAGCATCATCAGCAACGGCTTCCACCATGGCGATGGTGGTGGTGGTGGTGGGAGCGGCGATGGAGGCGGAGGAGGGCTGGGGGGCAGAGGCCGAAGGTTTGGGGGCGATGGGGGCGAGACCGAAAAGGCGCCCCACTTCCGGGGGCTGGTGAATCAGGCGATGACCTGCTATCTGAACAGCTTGCTGCAGGGCCTGTACATGACGCCTGAGTTCCGGAATGCGCTGTACAACTGGGAGTTTGACGGGGAGGACGAGGCCAAGTCCATACCGTACCAGCTGCAGAAGCTGTTTGTGAACCTGCAAACGTCGCCCAAGTCGGCCGTTGAGACGACGGATTTGACGCGCAGCTTCGGGTGGGATTCGGCCGAGGGCTGGCAGCAGCACGACATCCAGGAGCTGTGCCGCGTCATGTTCGACGCGCTCGAGCACAAGTTCAAGCGCACCGAGGAGGCGGACCTGATCAACCGGCTGTACCAGGGGCACATGATCGACTACGTCCGGTGCCTGGAGTGCAACACGGAGAAGCAGCGGGAGGACAAGTTCCTGGACATACCGCTGCCGGTCCGCCCGTTCGGCAGTACCGTCGCGAACGAGTGCGTCGAGGACGCGCTGCAGGGCTTCGTCAAGCCGGAGATACTGAACGAAAGCAACCAGTACTTCTGCGACACGTGCAACAAGAAGTGCGACGCGCACAAGGGGCTTAAGTTCACCAAGTTCCCGTACATCCTGACGCTGCACCTGAAGCGGTTCGATTTCGACTACCAATCGTTTCACCGCATCAAGCTGAACGACAAGTAAGTGTTGGGAGGGGTTTTTTTTATCAGTGCTGCTAAATGTCACTATCAATGTCATACAAAATCTGACTGGAACAAAATCCATGTCAGTGTCACGTACTCAATTGTGATAATCATAGGTGATACTCAAAACGATTGGTGTGATAAATGCATGCTGCGTGACATTTTGCGGCCATTGCTTCGTCATAACGTCAGTCATTATGTCATGACTTTTTTTTTACTGTGATCTGTTCTGCAAAATGTCACTGACATAGTCATGACAAATTCCGGCTGAAACAAAATCATGTCAGCGTCACGAGACGCTGAACTGTGATGATCAGAGGTGAGACTCAAACAGTTGTGGCGACCATCACATGCTTGGTGACATTGTGAGCATCCAACTCTTGGTCAGTCACTTGGTCGCGACATTTTGTGATGGTGATGCTTGTTTGGGACCACACGCCAGGTATATTCCAAGAATGTTGTGAATATCACTGACAGAAAATGTCGTGACCGAGTGAGTGATCAATAGTTGGGTGCTAAACAAAATGTCATCAAGTATGTGATTGGACCACCCACTGTTTGAGTCTCACGTCTGATCATCTGAGTCGTGTACGTGAGATGATTTGAGCTTCGTTTCAGACACGAGCGTTTGTGACAGAAACAGTGGTATTTGGCAGCATTGTTCACAGCTACCACGGATATGTTCATTGTTTTCGGTGGTGACTATCATGTGATTCTCATGATATCTTGTTGCACTGGGTTTTATTTTTTTCCTTTTTTAACCATCTTTCGTCTTGTCTCATTGCGTTCTCGTTGCAGAGTGACTTTCCCGGAGCTGTTGAATCTGAATCACTTCGTCAGCTCGACGCCTACGCTCACGACGAGCACGATTGCGGCGGCGGCTGCGGCCGCTGCTGCCGCTGCATCCACCACCAACGGCACCGCTAACGGCAACGGGCCGATGATGATGGAGACGGCTGAAAACTTTATGAAATCGGACGAATGCAGCACGACGGACAGTGGGTCGGCGCTGGAGGAGGATTCGTTCCAGAACGGTGGCACTTCCGTTTCATCGACGACAACCACCCCGAACGATCAGTTTATGGCACAGGTACGGTTCAGCATGAATCGGGCCTTTTGAATGTTAGAATCTTAACGAGTGCTTCTCTTTTCTCCCACAGGATGACGATGAAGGCATTGATATGGATTTGACGACCAACGGTGACAGCAAGTCGTCCCCGGTTAACAACAGCTTCAACGCACCTGGTCCGTACAAATACGAGCTGTTCGCCATCATGATCCATGCGGGCAGTGCGTCCGGTGGGCATTACTACGCGTACATCAAGGACTTCAAGAGTGGCCGCTGGTTCTCGTTCAACGATCAAACTGTTCTACCGGTAGGAAGCAAGAGCTTTGTGCTGTACTCTTTGTATAGAGCCATTCTAAGGTAACAATTTGCATTCCCTCTAAATAGATCACGCAAGAGGACATCCACAAATCGTACGGCGGTGGGTCATACAAAACGTCCTACACGGGGGCATACACATCGAGCACGAACGCCTACATGCTGATGTACCGTCAGATCGACAGCGAGAAGAACGCACTCCCCATCTCGGAGGAACAGTTTCCGGACCACATTAAGGTAGCGTTCGGGTGTAAATGGTTATTGAGCATTCTTATTTATCCGCATTTAATTCCGCAGCGCTTGGTAATGAAAATACGGGCCAACGAGGGCAACCACAGCCGCGATCATCTGGACATGACGCGGCTCACGGTAGCGTACGAAAATCCGCGAACGCGCACCATCAAGGGCCACAAGATGGCGGTGTTTACCAGCTCGACGCTGGCCGAGACGGTGCAGGAAGCGGTTCGCGTGCTGCACCTGAAGGGCACGGTGCCGGTGGAACGGTGCCGGCTGGTCGGCTACGACTGCAACGCGCGCACGATCGAGCGTAGCTTCGAGGGGCACGAGGAAAAGACGGTACGCTGTCGGGGTTGGATTTATTAAAAAAGTGCCTTAGGTATTAACATTTCCCCTTTCATCCGGTAGATCGACGAGGTAATGCGCATGCTGAAGCGCTGCGACTCGCTGCTGCTGGAGGTGCGCGAGGAAGGCGAAACGTTCGAGGAGTACCAGGTGCAGGGCGTCATGACGAAGGTGTACAAAGTGGATGTGAACGGTCGGGACGTCGAGGGGCCGGTATCGATACGCGCCAACCTGTCGCAAACGGTCGCCCAGTACCGGGCGATCATTGCGCGCAAGCTGAAGCTGAACCCGAAAGCGATATTGGTCGGCATGACCGTGCACAAGGAGAGCGCGAAGCTGCTGCAGACGGACGACGCCACGCTCGAGGACGAACACTTCATCGAGTACTGCAAGGTGTTCGTGACGGTGGCTCCGACGGCCGGGGACGATCGCGAGCAGTACGGTGCCCGCTTCCGCCACTTCATTCAGCGGCTGGACCATCTGGTGTCGTTCTACATCGTGCTGCCGAACATGGATCCTGGTACGGTTGGACGTTACGCATGGTCTTTTCGGTGACCAATACAGTGTTTTCCATCTCTATTTCACTCCCTTTTAGACACGCTCGAGAGCCTGTCCATTCCACGCCTATCCAAAGAGACGCTGGCCGCGATTGCGGCAGCCGACAGCCCGATGGCCGGTGGCACCGGAGACAGCAACAGCGAGGACAGCAGCCTGAGTGATAACGACCGCACGCTGGTCGAGGATGACTTTGTCCACATCAAGCTGAACGGCGATCTGCATTTGACCAACGGTGGCAGCAGCGGCGCTGGTGCGATGAGCAACGGGGCAGCGGCCAAGGGCAGCAGCAAAGCCACCGCCACCACACCCACGAGCGCCAGCAACGGTTTCAAGAGCGACGACGAGGAGGAGGACGAGGACGCGAAGCTGGCCGAAATGCTGCAGGAATGCCGGGCGCAGGAGTACTACTTCAAGGTGACACCGTTGAACACGGCCAGCAGCAGCAGCAATGGTGCGAGCAATGGCAGCTCCGCCGACGATAGCACGCGCAGCCACAGCACGGACAGCGGCAGCCAGAAGCTCGTCCAGGTGCTGATCGACAAGCGGTCGTGCAATGCGTACTTGAAGTACCGGCTGCAGTCGTACCTGCAAATCTCGATGGACTACTTCAAAGTGTTTTCCTCCGACGCGCTCTGCCCCACGAACGACAGCGCCAACCTGCTGAAGGAGCTGGAATACAAGTAAGTGTGTGTGTGTGTGTGTGAGGTGGTAGCTTGGTCCGTAGGTGGTGTGCCTAACTGTACGTTTGCTTGCAGGGATGACGATCGGCTCGCGCTCGAGCTGGGCCGCGTGCTACGCAAGGGCGAGTATAAGCTGAACGTGAGCTACGTCAATGTGAACCAGATGACGGAGGAGATGGACAACACGCCGTCCCTGTGCAGCACGATCGTGAAGAACGGCGATCTGGTGGGCCAGATCAAGGCCGACATCCTGGCCAGCCTGCCGGCGGCGCTGGGCGAGGGCGCCAAGAAGTACGCCCACCTGCACTCGAACAACTGCCGATTGCGCCGCAAAGGCATCAAGTATCTGACGACCGTGTACAAAGACGATGAGCGCATCGGGACCGACATCACCCTGACGACGAATGTGGATGTAAGTTTCGGATTCGTTTACCCGCTAAAAGAGACCCTTTTGTGTTCTAATCGGTCGGTGCTGGGTTTTGTCGTCCAATAGGTATTTCTGCAAGAAGTCGATGATCTCGCCAGCCTCACACCGATCGATATTAACGACGTGGTGCTGCTGGTGAGAAGATGGCATCCGTCGGAAATGAAGCTAGGCAAATTCCAAGAAATCCTATTCACTGGTAAGCTTTGGGAAGATGGTTGATTACGACACCTCAATAACAATTAATAACAACGATGCTTTATCCCTTGCAGACAAACTTGAACTGACGAAACATCTGTCCCGAATCAGCGGCATCCCGGAGGAAAACATCGAGTACGTGAAGATACCACAGACCACGCTGCACCGGGACAGTGTGCTGAACATTCAGAACGGTTTGCACTGGGTGTCGACGCCCCAGCACGCCGATGACTGTCAAGTGTATTGCGCCGGCACGCTGCTTTACTACCGGTAAGCGGAACGTCCATTGACTCTCTCTTGTACATGTTCCTAAGCGCGAATTGTGTTTTCCCTCCCCCCACCCGCAGCGATAGTACGGAACAGCTGAAGGAGCTAACGCCCGAGGAGCGCAAAGAACTGACGAAGAAGGACAACCGGACCAGCTCGACGTACTCGCCGCGGAAGGAGCGTGCTCTCAAAATCTATCTGGACGCATCGCCCAAGAAGGCCGACGACTGATCATCATCATCGCCGTCGGACGGTGGAGACGTTGTCGTCAGCAAGCGAAAGAAAATCTGTCCCTAGGAGCGCCACACAGCAGCCTGCACAGGAGACAGGAGAGACACACACCCTTCTCCGTTTAATTTATCGTTATCGTTTGCTGTGTTTGTCGGCTGAAAGGAAAGGAAAGGGTAAAACATAAACCCCGCCACATGGCTGGCGCAGGATGATGGAACACTGGCTTGGAGAAAGAAGATTGTGTATTCTCTCGCCCTTTCGCTCACTCACGCTGCCGATCATATGTAAGCAGATCTCGTCGACTGCAGCGCGCATCCCCGGTCTATATCGTATTAAAGTCAGTTGTGTTTATTTATCTTCTAATCTATAAAACGGCGCGCGTCTCTGTGGCATTGGGGTTAGTGATGTGACACGCAAACAGAGAAAACAACAATTCAAATTAGCTGTAAGAGAGAGAGAGAGAGAGAGAGAGAGAGAGAGAGAGAGCGCAGAGAACAGTGGGGCGGGACTTTGTTGGCGACACACTTTCCTCCCGCCGGCTGGGGAGAGACTGCCAAGCGCGGGAAGGTGATCATTTATTATTTACCTGTAGCTTGTGTGTATAGGGAAGTGAGTGAGTGAATGGTGACGCACAGTGAGAACGGGAAGGCGTTACAGTCGCCGGAAGACGGTTTTTTTGGTTCGTTGATGTAGCCTTTTTTTTGTTTGTTTTTCGTATAAAAACTAGTTTAATGTACAATTTGTATCGCCCTTTTGTTTCTGGCCAGCCGTCAATGGTCAGCATTTTTTTGTATTCCGTTTTTTTATTTTCTTTCTTTCCTTGTTCTAGATTGTCCCGCCAATGCCCAATACTCCTACTCGCACTACTAATCCCTGTTGCGTTAAAGCGAATGTCTTGTTCTGTTTCTTTTTTGAACAAAAGATTATCTTCGGTGTGTGCGTGTGTGTGTGTCGTGTGCGCATGTGACCTGGAATGATTATCGCTCTGGCGCGGACAAGGAGAAGAGAAGTGTGTGAAACCTTTCTCGAAGCGCTTTATGCTTTTGCGACTCCTCCGAAGGTGTGGACGGAAAGGGTGCGGAAATGAAATTGCGCGCGCATACCTTAGATAATTGCTAAAAAGAATAATATTGAATCGTATTATGCTTGTGGGCGGGCCGGTTGGGCCGAGCAGAGCAGGCGATATGTCGTGTGATAAGCGAAACCGGCGCGCGCGCGCGGTAGCTTTGCGGAATGAAAGAAACACAGCAACAAAAAAGAAACACACTCAGACACACAACAGCGAAAGAGCTAATAAAAACGTAAGTAATAAATCTGTATAAAAAGTACACATTTATGATGGAATAGATATATTGAGCATTAACATCCGAATGTGGTCAAATTAAGTACAAAGAATTACGTTTCTTTATTTTTATTTTTTTAAACATAGATTTTTTTGAACATAGAAACAGAATTTCAACCTAACTCACGCCATACGGTGAGGTTTACGGACTGCTAAAGCTTGCTGTTTCGTTTTCTCCTACCCACTAGAACACTATTTGGAGATCCTCCCCCATTACTCCCCCCTATCCATTAAGGCTTCAGCTGCGTGGTGATGAAGGACACCATGAGCGCCTCGTGCACGGACAGCTTCGCGCCCTCCTGGAACTCCCAGCGCTGGCACACCTGCAGCCACGCCTTCTCCACGCTCATCGACATGGGCGTCTGGAACCACTTGGTGTAATCGATGTCCAGCCCGCCGCTCAGCAGCTGATCGAACGACCGATGGCCGATGTGAAACATCAGATCGATCAGCGTCTGCTGCTGCTCGCGTATGCTCTGGCCCGGGCTCGGCTGCAGCGGGTTCTGCTCCACGTCGCTCACACCGAGCTGCTGCAGGATCCAGTCAAAGTTCTTCCGGATGTACTGGTACAGCATCTTCATGCTCAGCTTGCCGACGCTCGTCACCAGCACGTCGCTCACCAGCATCTCCGCGATGTACTCCGCATTCTCCACGTCGAACTCCTCCTCCGACCGGACGCTCGGGGTCGTTTGCCGCAGGAACGCTTCCACGTCGTCGACGCGCGACGTGCTCGCAAAGCTGGCCAGCCCGACCGCATCGTCAATCTCGCTCTCCAGCACGCCCATCGAGCGCTGGCTTTCCCGCGCCTGGCTGATGAGCGAGTTGATCTGCTCGGTGTGCTTGTTGTCCTCGTCGATGAAGCAGATCGCTTCGGCCAGCGTTTGGCAGATGACCGACTTCGGCTTCATGTTGATCGTCGAGACGGGAGCGGCGGGTGGGCTCGCTTCGGTTGGGCCCGTTCCGCTGGCGGCTTGCTCTTTCGCTTCCGCTTCGGCCTCGGTTTCCGCCACCTCCAGCAGCTTGGAGTAGAGGGCGATGTAGAGCAGCTGGATCAGCACCGAGTCACCGAGCGGACGTATTTCGGCGGGCAGAATCTCCGCCAGACAGTTGGTGACGGTGTAGAAGCAGTCCGGGATGCAGTCCCACATCTCGGAGAAGCAGGACAGGGACAGCGACATGGCCTGGTACATGCTGGCCGTCGTTTGGACGGCCGAGACGAGCATGTGCACCACCGGGCCAAGGATCGGGTAGATCAGATGGAGGATGGCTTCGAGCCACGGGGGTCGCTTCTGGTTCCACACCTGCCGCCGGTCCAGACAGGAGGCCCAATCGTTCATTTTGCTCTTCTCCAGGGCGGAGATGAGCGTCTTGTTGATGTCGGACGTCTTGCCCGCCATGATGACGATGTACGTGAGCCCCATCAGGACCTGGTAGTTGGACTGGCCGATCGGATCTAATGGAATAAGGGGAAAGTATTATAAAAAAATCAATAATCTGTGTCATTTTGATATTAATCTCCCTCTCTCTTTTACCATTCTGTTCCAGTGCCCACTGCACGATGTCGTTGCACTCCAGCCCGCACAGGAACCCTTCGCACTTCTTCGACAGACAGTCCCGATTGACGGACGGTTGCCTTGCACTGGGGATGAAATTATCGCACGACGGCAGGTTGCGTATCAGATGGTGAAAGATCAGCGACGACAGGTGCGCCTCCCGCATCAGCAACACCTTCAGCAGCAGCCACCAGTTCGCTTGCGGTGCCGCTAGCAGCACCTTCAGCTCGAGCGTGAGCGCGGTACTGGTCGGCAGCTCGGAGCACCGGGCCGCCCAGTGTGCGTTCAGGTTGGGCGGAAACAGCCGCGGCATGGTGAAGATCGTCCACGGTACGATCAGTCCCTGCCGCTGGCCGAACATCGCAATCCCGCCCTGCACGCCCTTCTTCGCTATCTTGTACAGGGCGCCGAGCGGGATGCCACGCAGCAGCAGGCAGCAGAACAGCTCCTGGCACTTGGCGTGAATGTCGCGGATGATTTTGCTCTGGCTGGGCAGATTCAGCCCCACGAACGCTTCCCCGTTGGCGCAGATCGCGGGCAGCAGTTCGCACACGCACAGCAGCACGTTGGACACGTCCACCAGGAGCAGCGGCGAGCGGGCCCGGCTCGGCACCGTTTGCGTGTAGCGCACGGTCAGCACGGTGAGCGTTTCGTTCAGCATGCCGGCAAACACGCGCTGGGCCATGGTGGGCGGCACCGAGTTCCACAGGTCCTGCTTGGTGCCCTGCATGTACAGCCACCACATCTGGATGGTGTAGGAGCCGCGCTCGGACTCGAAGAACGGATGGGGGCTTTCCCAGTGCAGACAGTCCGCGTCCTGGATGATGTACAGAGTGAGCAGGCGACAGTGCAGATCGAGCAATCGCTCGGCAAGCGCTTCCGTCATCTCGGAGTACTGCTTGTAGCTGAGCTTGAGCGAGCCACCCTTCTCGTCGCCCTTGGGCGGGCACACGTTCTTCGTGACGCACTGCAACCACACGAAGAGGCTGTTTTTGACCAGCGCAGCAGCGCCGATCGTTGCGGTAAGTACGGTGAGATCGGCGTGATCGAGCGCTTCCTGGGACAGGGTATGAATGTGTTCTGCAAAGGTGGAAGATGAATTTATTAATTAATCTTCACACTAACTTCTCTCTTTTAAGGTGGTCCTTACCTAACAAATTGTCCACCGACTTGGACACGAGGATGACAAACTTTTCCGGATCGGACGACTTCACGATCCCGCCGCAACCGGCTGCCTCCTCCGGCTCTTTCGTCTGGTGATCCTGCAGCGCATCGGCCAGATGCAGCAAGCCGGAGTTTTTACGATAGGCCGCGTAGTACTCATCCTCCAACCTGCCATGAAACCCATAAGCATGTACTATAAACACTGGGAGTGATGATTCTGACCTTCCCATCTTACCAAATAACGATCTTCACCGATGCGAACGACGCCGAACGGGGAAAGTCCAGCTTCCCACCAACAACCCCGGCACAGATGTCTTCCTGCAGCACTTTCTGGTTGGCCTGTAGGGAAGGGAAATGAGTGCGGTCACATCACAAGCGCGAAGGGCTGAAGCCTTACCTCGTAGTACTGCAAATCACGCTGGAGCAGAATCGGAATCCTGTCCATAAGATTGCCCTCCTCCATAACCTCCATGATGGTTTAGGTGAGTTTTTGTACGCCTTGTTTGAATAATTACAAAAAGAAATTACAATTTTTTGGTGGCAATAATGTCGAGTGTGACCGAACGGTGTACCGAAAATCTGTGGAAGAAAATTTTCATCGATCAAACAAATCGTTGGTGTAGTTTTCTTTAGCTCACCGTGCACGAAATGAACCTTGACCCAGTTGTTTGTTGTGGTATGTTTGCGAATCAGTGTCCTTGGGCTAACCTGTTGATTGCCAGACTGGGCTGTGGGCTGTGTTTTCCTTGTTGGGAGAAATTGTTTGCTGTGTGTCCCTTTGTAATGGTAAAAGTGTTTTGAAGTGTGTTATTTAAATCATAATTATTTTAAAAGAATTTTATCTTTTTTTTAATTGAACGATCTTGCTATAAATATCGTCTTTTTGATGACGTCACTCTGTCTCTGTCAATATGTAAATATTTATATGGATTTTAAATCTTTTCTCTTACATCTCCACATTACTCCCTTTAACAACTTCACTAAGTTTTGTGTTAAAATGCTCATTTTTTTTACTTTCTCATTTTACAGACACCTTCAAGTGTACGACTGCAGCTTTTACGCAGTGTGTTCACCTGTGTACGGCGGTGCAACCAGCAGCCCACCCTTGGAAACAGATGATTTGCCCCGTACATAAGGATTCATTCATTCATTGCGCCGACCCGCTGTTGTACATAAAAAGGCCGTTCCACCGTTCCCAGTTTCATTCCTCCGTTCCCGGTTTCACTGTTCCCTTCATCGGTGAAGAGGGGAAAATTGGTTTGTTTCGATTCCATCTCATGCTTACCATACCAAACCCAGTTCCAGTGCTTCCACTATCATCCCTATTCCTATCATACCATCCACACTGTGTTTAACTGTGTTCATTTTCGCTTTCAGAACCGTATGTTCGCTCGTGTATAAGTGTGTGTGTCTGGCAGCATAGGAATGAATCCTGGAATTGCGTTTATCTGGCCCCGCACGGCCGACAGCGCGAATGTGCCTACGTGACTACATAACAGCATAGCAATGAAGCAACACCGAGAACGGCAGAAGCATCGAGAGAGACGGTGACGGCGATGATGGTTATGTGGGGATGGGATGGAAAGTACGACCATAAAAAAAAAAAAACGAACCAGAACAACAACGGCAGGCTGCTGCTGGGTTGTTGTTGTTATGCTTCTCTCGTTCGTTGAGGTAGAGAAAAATAGGTGCAAATCTATAACCTACCCTTAAACCAGCGGTACAAACAAGGCGGTTATGCCCAAGGCAGCCTGTTTGTAACGAACTTTCGGTAAATATTTGTAAACAGTGTAATGACAGTGGTTGGTTGATTGGCGTGCTGGTGAGATATTTGATATTGACCGGTGAGATATGGATCGCGATAAAAACGATAAATGATTTATTTTGTGTATTTCGATGCACATTTTTGCAATGCTGCTAGCTTGGTTGGCGTTTCGGGGGTGTGATGTGCGTAAGCAATGGGTTTATTTACATTTGAAGCCGCCGCGAATCGTGGTGATGAGGTTGACCGGGCAGTACGAGACCGTTCCAGGTTAACATACGGATGATGGGGGGGGTTGGTAGCACGTTTGAGTAGACTTTATACAGAAAAAGAGCATTAAAAGTCTTCCATTTATTAGCAACGCTCGATTGGTTTTGAGAGGTTAAATTTAATTTTAAAAAAGTGTTGTAAAAAACAATGTTTTTTTTTTTAAAAAAAGGTAAACTCTTCACGTGGAATACACGGGTTTTGCGACGTAAACAATGTGCACGGTTAAGCAGGGCCCGGGTCGGGCGTAGGGAGTAGTCGCGTGTGTGCGTACGTGAGTTTCTGTACGCGAAATTCATCGCGCGAGCCCGCGCACCAACACTGCTGCGTACCGCGTAGTCGAATGAACTCCGTGGCATGCTTGTGTGTGTGCGTGTGTGTTTACAGAAGCATAAAAACATAGGGCAGACCGGGGCACGAAACATAAATGCGTGTTTAACAATTATTTCGTTTGTGGTTGGGAGACTTATTTTAAACAGTTTTGTATTTTTTAGTAGAATCAGGAAGATATTGAATTTGTAAAAATGCCATTTTGTGTGTTGAATGCTATATTTTTGCTCCCCCTTGTGTGCGGCAGCATCATCGACACCACATCCCTTAGGTACGTGACCACTTCGCTGTACCAATATGTTTGTGTGCGTGAGCTCGGACAGGCAGGGCGGGTTCATTTTGGTTTTATTTTGATTCGCCGCCCCAGCAAGCAGTAGGGCGATAGAAAAGCAGATGCCTCGTGGAAGCAGCTCGCATTTGTTTTCAAGCGGCTGAACGTAGCGGACGTTGTTTTGTGAATCTTGGCAAACTGAACCACCGTACCACCATCCCCCCTCTAAGCTTCTCTTTAGTAATCATCACTTCATGTGAGAAATCAATGCGTGTGTAGAGTCAATGGGGTGCAAGTGAGAAGCGAGAAACTGCGAAGAAAATAGTAAAACAGCGAGCGAGCAGTGTGCGTGCGTACGTGTGTGTGTGTGGTGTTTTGTGTCGAGTGAAAAGTGCATTTCTTCTCGTGCGCCTGCCGTGGCGGAAGAGCACATCGCAGTAGACCTTTCCTTTGCTCAGTGTGTCTGCAGTGTTGGCCCCAAGCTGACGTCAGCGTGGTAAGGTGCGGTAAACCCCTCCCCCCGAGAGAGAAAGACCCATCTTTATCCCCCAAAACACTTCGGCCCTTCCGTGTGTGTGTGTTGTGTAAGTGTTGTCTCCAGCTGCAAGAAAGTGACCCCAAAATCCACAGTGACGGATAAAAAAAACATTCCACAACCGGTTTTTGCTTTATGCTCCACCATCATCATCACCGCCACCACCCCACTGGGGAATGTCGGAAAGTGAATAAACAGACACAGCGTGGAGAAATCAACATTTGGCGCTCTTCGCAAACAGCGATAACGAAAAGAAATAGCGAAACGCACATTAACACCGATTGTCGATCGGTGGACGTGGAAAAGTAACAAAATTCGCTGCTACTACCGTTTGGAGGTACGGTTGTCATCATCACCGTCATCATCACCATCGAAACCTCCTTCTCCGCCTATGAGCAGGCTACAGTGAGGGACAGAAAAACAAAGCAACAACACGAACTGCTGCCGAGTATTGTGTGCCGGCTTTTTTCGACACAGCCACAACAAATCACTACCGTCACAGGCCGCCAGTATGTCGCTGTTCAATTTGGCACGGTTTGGCGTTGGTGTGGCGCTGGAGGCGGCCATCACACGTACGGCCGCTCCGATGACCGCAACCTCCGGTGTGGTACAGCTGCGCCGCTCCATCTCCAAGAGCAGCGAGGTGAACAATTCCGACTTCATGACGATCCGGACGGAAAATCAGAACCATCCGCACCACCATCAGAAGGGCAGCAGCCGCAACTGCGACAGCAAGCAACAGATAAGACTGAAGAAGGTGTCGAGGTAAGTTTGCTGTGTGCTCCTTTTTCGTTCGCTATGGTTTGAAGAGACATTTGTTGTTTGTTTTTTGCGCTTTCTTTGCTTTTCGTTGCTATACTCTGTTACGTGACACGGGCGCTGAAAAAAGGATGAGGTAATAATAGCCGGTGGAGGCGGGGGTGCTTTTCATGCGGCGAAACCGACGGTTCCGTTCGGCTGACGGGCAATTGCAGCAGCGCCAAGTGAACGAACTCTTCCTCACCCAAAGGGGGAGAAATTATCGAGGAAGCGAACCGACCGTTTGGTTGGGAGGTTTTTGTGGCATGAAGAGGAGTAAACGATCGATTTCCTGGGTTTTTTTTTGGTACTGCTAAATCAGTCATGCTTTTCGTAAATACATAAAATGATACAAACCCACCAACGTGTGGGACATTTATGTTATTCCAATCGTCCCCTGAAAAAGACTCGTGTGACCTGCCGTGATGCCTCCGAATGTCTTAAAAACCGGTATCTATCATCCCGTCGTGGCAGGTTTTTGTTTCTCAAGACGTGTTGGTTTGCCACAAGCCGCCTCCCCAACGGGATGATATGACGGACTCGCCTTTGTTGGGGGAGGAGGAGATTGGGTGTGTGGGTGGGTGTGGAGCTTCACGGTTTTGAAGATACACACGCGGTTGGAACCGAACATGTCCAAAGTTCACAGAGACACGGTCGCGTATCTCCAATGCGTATCTCTCGGTGTGTGGGGCACGGAATTGGCCACACCGTGAGATGGTGAGTTTTTCTCCCTCTCTCACACACACATAGGCTCAAGTCGTGAAGAAGCCACTGTACGATATCTTCGTTGCGATGCATTTGCTTTCATCACAGTAGGCACATTTCAAAACGGCCCGTGGATCACGATGTTCGATGATATTCAATGTTTTTGCTGTTACAGGAATGTTTGATATTTTTGTAGAACTGTTTCATGTTAAACCAATTATCAAATGTCATTCGTTTTATTTTTTTAAACGTTTTTGTTAAACTATTTTTATCTACATGTTACGCCATCTTACTTTTGCCGGCAATTCAATGTTTTTGTTTGTTGACTTTTATCGCAACTTGATCGTCGGGTGTGTGCCCTACGGCGTTACATTCGTTTACTGTGTGGTTTATTCCATTCTCTTTTTTCTTCCTTTCCTTTACGCACTGGCTCTAAATATAGAACCTGTTCCGTGTTGTGTGTTGGTTGCGTTCGCCTGTACGTACGCGGGAGAAGTGCATTTTCTCCCAGACACTACCGCAACCACACACACGCAGAACACAGAGCAGAGCGGCCAGAAGGGAAAAAAAGGACCGTTTGTTTTTGTTTTTGCTGTGTTCTCTCTGTTCCCCTCTTTTTGCCCTATTTTACCTTGCCCGGTTTCTCCCAGCCACAATCAGCCGTTTTGCTGCTCTTTTACGGTCATGCCATACGCATACACAGACGGGACGTAGGGAATAGAAGAAAAAAGGAAGAAAAACAACTCCAATGTGCGTGTGTGTGTGCGCGCGCACAAGTACGACGCATTTTATTTGTCGGTGACTGTTTTTCACTCACGTAGACCGCTTTCTGTGGTGCCCGTCGATCCGTCAAAACAAACGTTCTTCTACGTACCAGGGAGTAAAAAAAAAGTACATTAGGAAGCGATGAGGAGTTCATTCTCGCGTAGAAAAGGGATAGTATTGTTTTACTGCTTTCTCGAAACGACAAGCCCAACAATGAGGAATCTTTGTCCGCGGGAGTGCCATAAAATAAATGGAAGAAGGTGTGCGCTATGTGTGTTTACACTGACACATGATGCGTGTACTGTCAACAGGCCCAACAAAGAGCCACATCCACCTTGGAAGAGACAAGTACGGCGGCATCTCCAGCGAGAAGTCATCGCTCGCACATCGCCTTCTTTCTGTCGTGAACGATAATCAACGGGCCACTCCCGCGATGAAACAGTATCCATGTGGTCATCAACATCACGTACGCAGCAGAACGCGTGTTAGTAGGCTTGGAAACTGGACTCGCCAGGTTTAGCAACTCGCACCGGCATCTTCCGGCTTCTCTCTCCAGGAGGAAAGGGTGTTACCTTGCTACGCCAATAGTAGTATAATGGACAAAGAAAACACAAAACAAAACGTCCATATATATGCTGTAACCGAGCTGGCTGGCACACAGAACAGTGCGGCAAGAAAAACTCGTTTCAGGCAGTGGGGAGGGTGATTAAATATTCCGAACGAATTCGCGCCTCCAACGCGCGCCCTGGGATCTTGTTGCGATGGTAACGAATCGAGCTCTCTCGTCGGTATGACGATGGCATAGATCACACTGGAGAAGCAAGAGCTGTGCGAAGTTTCAAAATTCTAGAAGAATATTCTGAACATTAAAGGAAGGGGGCCATTTGCTAAAAATAACCAAAACAGACGTTCCAAAACAGACGTGTTGGTCGTCTATCGGCACCGAAAATGAACACCCATTACACCCTTGTGCGCGTGTGTATGTGTGTGCTTTTCCGGCATCCAGTTCACGCAGCAAAGTACGCAGTAAAGGCTGGTTGGTTCATCGTGTGCCCATTATCTTCCATCCATGTTTTCGCCAAAACAAACCCCACGTCCAGCTGGTCCAATGCCTGGTGCAAGAGGGAGATAGGCAGACCAGACCAGACCCCCAGCAGCCTGTAAAAACACATCGGAATGTGCCACATTGGCGTGTCGGCTGGAGAGAGAGAGAGAGAGAGGGCGAGAGGGTTCAGAGAGGAGGTCCCAAAGGGGTTGGTTTGTTTTCTTCCGTGCCAGGTTTTTTGTTTTGCTGTGCGTGTTTTTGTTGTACACATCGATATATATTTTAACTGCGCAGTTGTTCGATTCCCGTGCGCCAGCGTGGCGTCAGGGTTGAGAGAGAGAGAGAGAGAGAGAGAGAGAGAGAGAGAGAGAGAGAGAGCTGGAGAGAATTGCAAAAAGCCGGCTACAAACCGGGAAGGCCAGTTTTTGGGGGGTTGGAATGATAAACATTTGGACCGTTTTCGATGCGAAGGTTTCAACCTAGATAAGGAAGACCACACTCCTGGTCGCCACATCATCATCATCATCATCATCAGAGAGTCAGTGCAGCGTGTACCAGTAAAATGTCAATATTCCCTTTCTTCTGCTCGCTAAAGTCATTTGTTTACCGTAGAACACACCACACCAAAAACGGGTTCTAATGGACACGGTAGTGTAGGCTGGCGTCACCGTGGATTAACAATCGCGCGTCTAATGGTTTTGCGCGATGTAACGCGCTCACCCGATAGTCGCGCACGCTCTCTTGCGCGCCCCTACCAAGGTCAAAATGCCGGTCGGATGAAGTAAACAGCACTCCAACCGGGCGCGTTACTGAAGGGCATGATGACTGAGTGAGTGAGAGAGAGCGCGATAGGAACGCCAAATACACCAGCAGCACCACGCGTCCAGCCCGTGTTGTGGACTGGAGTTAGGTTCTCAGCCCCCCGCCGTGTGCTACGACGCAAATCTATCTTATGGCACACCGCTTGGTGTCGAAGCTTACTAGATTGCTAGAATAGAGAATGCATGCAAAAGGGAGAAAGTTGTTCCGAAGGAAATTGCATAATGTGTCACGGGAGCTTGTAGGAAAACCACCACCAGGAAAGGTCGTGTAAATTGTGACTGATCGAGGAATGTGTTGTTTAAATGTTGATAAGACTGAAACATCAATACTGGATTGCTTGCCTGATTAGTGTTGATTGAAATAATAGTAAGACCTCGGCAGGGGGGTGTTGGGGATCGAAAACAGTGATAATGATGCGCCGTAGGCATTTCTGAATGACAGAGGACATAAACATTACAAAAACTAGCATTATTCCTATTATAGCTCGCAGGGTGCAAAAGGAAGCAAACACATATTAGCTGCCGCTCTTTTCCAGTATCGCAAGATCGTAAACAACGATTGTGCTGTTGTTGTTGCTGGTAAACACTGTAAACAGCTTTGTTCCAGGTCGCAGCAGTGGAAAACCTGACGTGTAACATCGTCACTTCAGCCACTCCTTCGTGTGTTATCTCCCCGCTTCCAGGTGGTGGATCTAAATTTATTCCGGAACTTGTGTGTTTGCTGTGTGACGGGCGATCGTTTGTCGTCCCTCCCCGTGGGCAAGATCTTCTATTTTCGAACCCGAAAATGTAAACAAAATGTCCGGCCGGCCAGCAAGCGAACCCAAAGCTGCTTAAACCGAAGAGAAATTTGCAAATCAAGCGTTCATCTACCGTCCACTTCGGTTAGTGACACAATAACGCGGTGGAGCTAATTCTAGGATGTTAATAAGATCTTCAAACAGAGCTCGAATTCTTCGTTGGTGATCCGCAAGGAGGGCTCGTTCGTTGAGTGCTTTTGTTGCTTGTTGATCGATGAAAAGGGTGCTAAACAATATTTGCATTTGCAATACGCTCTATGACGCATGTTGGGGAGGAGATGATTATATGCGTGTGCGTGTGTGTGTGGGTCATCCTTATCTCACTATTGTGTATGGCACGTGCTGTGAGGTACTTGGGGCTCACACGGCCATAATGTAGGGAGCTGGGAAGGTGCTTTTAATATCTATCTGATTGTAATTTATTATGGCGCCTTATTGTAATGTGTGTAACTACGACGTAGATGCGATTGGTGTAAACAATATCGCATGTTAGTTGTTGGATATATTCCCAATATATGTACAGCCTCATAATTTCATGGCTTAAGGTGAAAGAAGTAGAAGGAAAGGAACGATAAGATATCTCCACTTGCTTGTCTGAACTTTGTTTATCTCTTCAAGCAGCCAAAGTTCATGGAAAGCTCAGGTGTGTTAATCTTTTTGTTGGATTAGAATGGGCTTTGGGATTCAAGATACTTTACGACAGGTCGGTCCATCCAGTGTACTTTGACATATCTTTCACATCTACATCAAAGCCTGTTTGAATCTTTGATCTAGAAACCTTGGTTTGGATTACATTTCTGGACCTGAGGAATTCTGCTTTTTCAATGTTTTTTTGGTTTTTGGTACTCATTTTTGGTGGAATATACGCTTCATCACAAAAACTGACTCATTGTGCACACTGTAGAAGCCCCATGCGATGTTGCTATGTGTGTGATACTATTCCTGCGATAAAACCAGTTTCACTAATTTGCACAAATTATCGTGGCGGTTGCTTTCGGAGATTCCACCAAAAAAAGTGAAATTAGTGATCTGTTCCTGGGATATTAATTAGTCGGCCACCACCACCATTGTGAGCTGCTAATTGGAAGATCATTTCGGAGAGCAAAAACCCCTCATTCTTTGTAATTTACTCATCGAGTTTCGGAATGTAACCCAGGTGGTGTTCCTAACAACAAGACGCGAGAAATCGGTCCAATCGGTTCTATTTCAAACATTTCCTGTTTTTTTTTGCTGTTGTTTAATTAGCTTAGTAATCAGTATCAGAACCTGAATATTGTTTAGTCATACCTCATATGCATCCTCTCTTCCTTTCGCCCACAGGACACTTTCGACGCTGAACTCCTCCGTACCGGAGGCGGCCACACAGACGGCCGTACCGAAGAGCGAGAGTCGCGAGTTTATGGCCGTCTTTCCGGACGTGGTGCGCGATCTGACCGCTTACGCCAGCAAGTACGACAAGAACGTGGCGACCAAATGGTTCGTGAAGGCACTGCAGTACAACGTGCCCCAGGGCAAGAAGAACCGCGGGCTTGCCTGCGTGCTGGCGTACCGGATGTTGGCCCGGTCGGAAGACTTGACGCCGGAGAACATCCGCCGGGCCCAGTATCTGGGCTGGGCAATTGAGATGGTAAGTTTTGAAATCTAACAGAAATCACATGGACAGATAGGATGGAACTGGCTCTTTCTTTGAGGATGTTTCCCAAAGAACGACACACAGTTGTCAAAAGCTGTCAACAATGTCACAGCGGTGGCACTTAGCAACGCGACATTCTTCAAGCTCCTTAGCAACCACTGAATGGATGAATATCAGGAAGATCTTTCTTCCCATTCAAGTGCAAAGATAATCAATGATCCAAGCAAGCGTCTGAGCTGCTCCAGAAATTCCTACATTCTTCAGGAAATTATCACACAAAGTCGTCACTCACTCAAGTACCTCCGGTGCCCTCTTCATTTGCAAATCTCTGTTAATGTAATCGGGCTCTCGGTCTACTTTCCCCCCTAAGCTGATGTTGCTGCCGCTGTAAAAATGAGGGGAAGCTTCTTTGTTGTGCTGATTTTTCAAAAACTCAACGTTACTGATAGGCCCGCGTGTATAATTGCGATCGCCCCACACGTACGTTATTGAACAAACTGTCGAACCCCCGTGTGTGTCGTATGTCATGACCTTTGCCGATGACGTAAATCGCTGGCGATTTATCTCCCGAGCTACAAACCACACCGTTGTGCCTCATGGAAGCCAAACAGCAATGCGTGATAACACAGAGAGCAAACGGTTGATGTTAATTGTGTTTTTTTTGCTTTGCTTTGCTTCGTGCTTTCTTGCAGCTTCACTCGATGTTCCTGATCATGGACGACGTTATGGATGGAAGCGTGACACGCCGTGGCCAACCGTGCTGGCACACGCTGGACGATGTGAAGCTGTCGGGCGTCAACGATGCCATCATGATCGAGGCAGCCATCGCGCACCTGGTCAAGATACAGTACGGCAACGAGCCGTACTATCCGCGGCTGCTGGAGCTGTTTAACGAGATGAAGTTCATCACGACCATCGGTCAATCGTTGGATCTGCGCTCGGCTAAGCTCGATGTGACCGACTACTCGATGGATCTGTACAAATCGATCGTGTTCCACAAAACGGCCTACTACACGTTCTACCTCCCGGTTGCCATGGCCATGCACCTTACTGGGTAGGTTGCGATGCGTTACAATGGTTTATGTGACGCTTTTGATAACATTTCTGTCCTCTTACGCTTGTAGCTATACCGATCCGGAGATGTTCCGGCAGGCGAAAACGATTCTGCTCGAGATTGGCCAGTTCTACCAGACGCAGGACGATTTCTTCGACTGCTTCGGCGATCCGGCCGTCATCGGCAAGGTCGGTACGGACATTGCCGAGGGCAAGTGCAGCTGGCTGGCGGTGGTCGCGATGCAGCGCGCGACCGAGGAGCAGAAGGAAGTGATGAAGGCGTGCTACGGATCGACGGGTAGGTTGGGAATGTGGCCATGGCACCATACTCCATACTTATTGATTGTTTTTCCTCTTTATTCGGCAGATCCGGAAAACATTGCGCGCGTGAAGAAGCTGTACGAGCAGCTCGGCCTGCCGACCACCTACAGCATCTATGAGGAGGAATCGTACAACATGATCAAGACGCACATTCAGCAGATATCGCGCGGCCTTCCGCACGAACTGTTCTTCAAGATAATGGAGAAGATTTATCGGCGCGAAGCGTAAACTGATTCCGGTTTTGCTGCCTGGTGTTGTTTACTCGCAATAATTATCCCTCCTTCCTCCGTGTCGTTCACATTCGAATCTTGCTCTGTCACTCTGAGCGGGGGAAAGGTTTTTTTTTGTACTGAGAGTGTCAGAGTGTCACATCCACGCATACACATTGGAGCAAATATAAGCAAACCACGTGTTCGTAGTGAAGGATTTTTAGAAAATCTTTCAAAAAAAAAAAACAAAAAAAAGGAAGTAAAAGATTTAGACATAAGAGTAGAATGAAATCCGTTTCATGAAAAAAAAGAGAAAGAGAGAGAGAGGAGCATAACACATTGTAAAAGGTTTATTGGATAATGTGAAAATCCACCTGTTTAGGGTAAAGATTGTGATTGTGGTTATAACAAAAAAGTAGGATTTTACTAAGCATGAGAGAAGAATTGTTACACAAAACATGTACACACACATTACATTACATTACATTACATTGCTTTCCCATACCCCACTCCTCTATGTAAACCTCCTTTTTTCCTGTTTGTCAACACTTACTTCCTCCATTGGGAGGGAACTTGGCAAACTGCAACTGTAACCAACTGCTACCATTCGCAAGCTGCTGCATTTCGAGCGAGATGGGTGTATACTTAATACAGACGGACCGTGCCGTTGGGGTCACAGAGCGATGAGCATTCATCCATTCCTTTACGGGCGTACCCGTAAGTGAAGGTACATACATCCCACATACATCCCACTACCTAGTACTATCACTACTCCACACACCCCCCCATTCCGCATCAACATGATTCCGATGTTCTGTGCGCAAGAGAAAGAGCAGCAGGAACTCATAACGATTCACGGTAACGAACGCATTGAGCATGAGCATTGCAAACGAAACAAAAGCCCAACAAACAGGAAGGAGACACACATTGCACACAGAAACAGTCAGTTGTGAGATGAAATTGGAGCTGAATGGAGAGAAATGCGTACTAATAATAATAATAATCAACAGTAGCATTTTAAGCGGCTCTTTATGTCTCAATGCACACAGAGAGGGTCTGTCTGTCTGAAGAGTGTGTCTTCCTGAAGCAAAAAAGGGAAGCAAATGGAACAATTGTACACGCCGATTGCAGGTTGGTAAAGAGTGCAGAAGTGCAGCAGCAAAGTTAGAAAAGGAGAGATAAAGCTACACAGACGACAGTCAGAGGAAAGCGATGGTTTCCCATACAGCTGTAGAGTATATGGGACGCATAATGATAATAACGGATTGAAAAGGGCCAGTAGGCTCAAAGTCTCTATAAAAAAATTAAAAACAATAAAAAAAGAGATATGAATTGAAATTGAAAATGGTGAAACGAGCGTGTGGTAAAGGATCAGTGAACTTAGGGATTAGTGAAGCATTATGTTTTCTTATTATAAAAAATAATTATTAATAAAAGCAAGAAACTTTGTAAAAATGTTAACCCCAAGCGCTTGCGTTTTGTTTTTGTTTGAAGATCGCTGAAGATCGTGAAACTATGTTAACTTTGTTTTTTTTTTGTATGAAAAAACACAGTTTTTGGTTTTATTAAGTAAATTTTATTCGACAAAGTAAAATGAAACGGACCAAAAATAGGGGCGCGCGTACACACACACACTGGGCGTTGGTTTTGATATATGTTTGACGTTTACAGGAAAAAACTCGGGGATTGTTGTTACACAGGAGAGGTGAAACTGTTTGTCTGCCGCATTAACTTTTTGTGTTTTGTTTTGCTGATTTACTTTTCTTATTTCATTTTTATCCTTCCTGTTATGATGTGTCTTTTCATTTGCCCTGCAAAAGCGGAAACGTTTACCCGATTTTATTCTATCTATGGGCAAAAGGTGAAAGATTTTGACGATTTATTCTGCTTTTTTTACTGTTTGAAATTGGTTGACAGTGAACTATTTTTGGTTTTTCGGTTTTATCAAGTTGTTTCTTTGCTTTATATGGATCATTTGCTTGTCCATTAGACTGCAGTGCAAAATACTTCAGTGAAGCTCGTTTCCTGTGTTTCTTTTATGTTATTCTGCCCTTTCCCAAGAAGCCTTATCTGGCAACAGAAAACCACACACATACACACACAGGTTTTGAAACTACGGGCAAAATAACGGGCTTTTTCTATACTCCTTTGTTTTCACTATAAAACCTCTCGCACAGACCAAAAACAAGTCCGTCTTGCACGCTGCAGCTACTCTTTGCTTTATTATTCTACGTTCTTTATGAATATTTCTTTGCGTTTTTGGTTTTCTCGTTTATATAGGTGGATTATAAGGGGGGATTCATTTGCGAAACGAAACAAGAAAATAAGCCATCATCATATTGAGTGTTATTTATAATTGTTTCATTTTTTGCCGGCGTTTGGTTTGCAATGGTTTTTGCATCATACATTTATATATATATATACTTGTGTGTATGTGTTTTGTGTGTTCTTTTTATATAATGCTATCTGATCTCTTTTACCTCTTGCTTTCTTTTCTTCCCTTCCCTCTTTACTAGTTACTCAACAATGCAAACTGATTTCGCTCTGCGATTTGCGGTTTTTTCTGTTTTGTTTTTACTGTTTTATTCTGTGTTTTACCATTTAACCATCCCTTGAAGATGTGCTGCTGAGTGGTTTTAAAGAAAGAGAAGAACAAATTCGACTTTTTCTTAAATTATAACGTTTCATTTGCATCCTTTGGACAAATGTCAAACTGTAGCATTTTGTTTGTTACATTGTTTGTTTACTTTCTTACTCTTGTGTTACGTTTTGTTCTGTAATCTTACTTTCACTTATTTACCTTACTTGCATTAGTTGCTTTCTCTTTCTTATGTTTTCCCATGTGTCTTGCAAATAAGTTACATCGCATCAAAAAACTGCTTATCGGCTGGTTGTGCTTTTTTTGATCGCTGCAAACATGTCCCAACGGACACAAACTCACAATGATACACCCAAAATTAGCATTTGTTTTACTTAGTTGCTGTGTTCTTAGTTTCAATACAAACAATTGCATTTAAATATATTGAATTCTTGGGAGATTTGTAGAGTATTAGCTTAGCTTTTACGTCACTCATCTTGGTCACCTGGCTGCACTTTTTTCCGTTTTTTTAAATAATCAACACTTTACTATAAACAGAAGAAGCTACTGCAAACATTAATTCTACAGCTTCTGACATTGTGTTGTGTAGGTTTGCTCGAGCTAGGTGTTTTGGATTTAGGAGAAACGAAATGCTATCGAGTTTGCCTATTCTTGATTGTGGAATTCATTATTTCTTCATTTCCAATTTCCTTACACCTTCACATTCTCATTCCCTGGACGGTTTCTGAGCTGAAAGAGAGAAAGATTATGTGTGTGTTTGTGTGACAGAGAGAGAGAGAGAGAGAGGGGGAGAGGAGAGCAATTGTGTGAATGAAACGAATGCAAACCGTCGTCTACTGTGATTGAACGCAATACTTTTTCTTACAATTCGATCAATCTTGTCGCCGCCTACTATACGCAGTTCATTGGTTCGTACAAATTTCGGTGAAGCCAACTACAGTCGAGGACGAAAAAAAGCATTACCAAGGGGAATCAACTGCTTACAATAGTACTTCCACAATATTCCAAAAAGGGGAGACGTTTTACATGCTCTCGTTGGAGTAGAGGATAATATTTCTTTTATTTGTGATTAAATATTCCACAAATGATTGATTTTCTAAAAAAAGAAATAAAAAGTTGGATTAAAAAAAGCATTAAAAGAAGAAAGTAACATTAATGTAGATCTAATTACTAAGAGATTATTACCCTACCTTTCGGACGAAATTCCTTTCCCTTCGGTCAGTGCCAGCGCTCTTGTGTTCGATTGCGATCACGACAAACACGACAAACTTCAACCCGCACCTTTACTATCCCTTATTACTAGGCTATGTTCTTCATCTGTTGCCACGTGGCGCGTATATAATCTTATCATACACACACACACACGCAAAATCTCCCGTACGCACACTAACACACACATACACACATGCACACTTACATACATACGGACATACATATTGGACACATTTGCACAGGATGCACTGAGTTTTTCTTTGTTAGCTGTGGGGTTTTACCTTTCGCTAAATAAGCTTACCAATAAGTACGATATGTTAATGCGTGAGTTATGGGGCAAGGAGAGAAAGTAAAGGACAGTTGCACAAAGAAACAGAATGACATGGAACAGGAGAGGATTAACGTTACTACCGTATTACAGGCTTAATTGCTACCACACTGCAAGGACACACTTACACAAATGCGATCAGTTTCCTTTCGCTTTTTTCGCCTCTCTTCTTCCAGAGAATTCTCAACTTCCTTCTACTAGCAATTTTGTTCAATCGAACCGCGTTGTGTTTTGTGTTTTCGCTTGTTTTTCCATCGCTTCTTTATTTGTTATACTTCCATTTACAATACTTCTTGTTTTGCGCGTGTGTGTAGTTTCTTCCACCTAGCGCCGCTACAATTGTTGAATGGCCATTTAATGAAGAACAGTTTTTGTTTGTTTTGTTTTGTTTTACGTGATCGTGTGTTTCATATGCCCTTTCTTCTCTAACATCATTTCACACGCCTCGACGAATGGCTCTACAACGCAAAGCAAAAGAAAAATTGAATGAAACAAAACAGGAAACAATGTGATAAAAATGTACAGCAAGTATGAGAAGGTGGTGGTGGTGATGGGAGGTGCAACCTTTGTGTGTCCTTCCGGAGCAGCAAATGAAACCACCGAGCGGCGTGCATTAACTGGGATTTTGGGGGTAAAAACGCCCTTCCAATGCTATGGAGGAGCTCACACAGCATGAAGGATGGATGGGAAAATAGGATTTAAAAAAAGCTTATAATTCTAACGCCATCCTTTTATGCGAAAAACACTCTCTGCGAACTGTGTTTTACAGGAAATAATTGGCAGTTTACACTAAGAAACGACCACTTGATTTACTAAAATCACACTCACACAGTGCAGCAACACGGGCACACGAAAATAATATGCCAACATGTGAAAATTCAATCCTCAGGCTGGGTTTGAAGCGTGCAAATTATAAAATGAACATCCGTTTTGCCGAGCTAAAGATCGTAGAGATCTCAGCTTCTTAAAAATACTATGCGCCTGAATGCATGTAAAATAAAAAAAAACTGACAAAATGGATCTAGGGTGTCCTCAACAGACACTTTTCTCTAGTTTTCTTCCACAAAAGCCTACCGCAACTTAATGACTCTCGTTATACGCACTACACACATCTCGCCACTCTTAATCTGAGGGAACACACCACTCAAATCTAACACGAGCAAGGACAAACAAACAATACAATAACAAAGCAGCTTTCCCGGGGCATCGTTTTGCGTCATTGTGCGTCGTGCGTTCGGTTCGTTCTTGGTAAAGAAATGAATCCCAGCATGGTGTGGCTGCGTCCTCCAGCGGTTGATGATTCTTTACTGCAATTTTCGCAGCTGACGAAAGGGTTGCAGAGTCGACAAAAAGTGACACTAAAAGGAAAGAGAGTGACAAAAAAGTGTAAATATAACATGATTTCCAAATTCGATTAATTTTTGGAGAAGATTTTTTTTGGAGGTTACTGTAGAGATCGGCTCTCGGCAGTAGTTAGTTACCAGTTTGACAGACAGATGGCGCCACGGTCTCATCTTTAAACTGTCACTTCAAGGTGAACTTTTTAAGGCAAATTGGGGTCGAAATTGTTTAAAAAATCGGACTGAAAGTAGCGCCATCTGTTTACTGAAACTGTGTACTATGAAACTAACACTATACACTAAGGGCATCCAATACAATAACCATCGCAAATTCCTTCCTTTCCCACAATGTACCTCAAAAACTAACCTCTCATTTGTGTGGGTCCATTGCTGCAGGGTTTCTTCTCGCCTTTTTTTCTTTTTCGCGCTCATATTGTGAAGTAAGTGCGCTGGAATGGCCTCAGCAGTAACGATATCCCCACAAAGTCGGTGTGCCGGTTTACTTCGAAGGAGCGCGGGAAAAGCTGCGACATAGCTGGATGTCGGTTACACCGTGAGTAGTAGCCAGTAGTAGCCAGTAGTAGTTAGTGGGGCTTCTTTATCTACACACACACGTGACTTCCACAGTGGTAGTAGTAATTGTTGTTTTGTGATAGCTGCACGTGGGGGATATACCAGTAGTGAAGTAATAGCGCCGATAGTACTAATGATAGGTTTAGTAGTCGTCTTATCATAAAATGTTTCTGTGCTGTGTGTATGTGTGCTGTTCGCTTCATTTCTCCCCCTATTTTCCACTACTAATCGTACGAAATACGTATGTGTGTGTGTGCGGGTTTCCTCCTCGCGTGGCCATCCTGGAACTGGCTCAGCAGTATATAAGGGACACGCGCACACTAAAACAAAATTACACACACATACACACTCATTACACGCAGAGACGGACTGTGTTGCACTTGAATAAATGACCTCTTTTGTGTATTCTTTTTGTGTTGTTGTGTTTTTCACCATCTCGTTCTTCTTCCTACATCCATTGTTTTGTTTCTGTTTAATCAATTTTATACATCTCACACACTATTACACACACACGTTTTACGTTTATCCTTCGGCTACATCCTTTTAGCTATTACGTCTTTCCTTCTTTCTTCTTCTTTTCATTTTCTCCTTTCTCTCTTCTCTACGCGCATCCCGTTTTTTCTCCTTACCCTCCGCAATGTACCGTATAGCTACATTTTGTTTCTCTCTTGTAGACTTTTCTTTTATTTTAATAATATATAATCCATTTGTGTGTGTTTTTTTTCATATTATTAAGCTGATTTCTAGACTTTTTGTTGTTGTTGCTTGTTTTTTTTTTAATGAATGGCGCCGCACGGCAGCTGCGCTCGTGTGCGTGGAATTGTTCTGCACCGCACTCTTCTGCCCTCTGCTTTGCTTTCCCGAGCAATGGCGGACAAAAAAAAAACGGAATCGAAATCGCCGTGGCGGCGGTTTTGGATTAATGGAGGCGGGAGGGAGTAGAGTTTGGAACATTTGTTTACCACTCATTTGCATGCATTTGCGTTATGCACATTGTTGTGCAGCATTGTAAGTACATTGCGTATTGTTTTCCGGTGCTGGTGGCTGGTGATTTTCACTTTCCTCATCCCCGTCAGCCCTATCAGGGCAAAGAAGCAGTCTGCAAGTGACCATTCCCGTGTTTGGTTGGTTGTATGGTGGTTTGTCAGATTGTTCTGTTATCTTTCAGACCAGGCTGTGGGCTTGGTTTTGCTCACTGGCGGGGATATGCGGGATGGGATGGTCTGAAGTTATTAAATTTGTTCACCACACCAGTTTGTCGCACTTAAATTCCACGCAATGCCGCTGCTGCTGCTGCTGAGTGTGTGTATTAGTGGTTTCATGCTTTAACCTTGTTGCGTCGAAAGCGGAGGGAAAATGGGGGGGGATAATGTTCTTTTTCGGTATGCATGAGAGTATAGAGCTGCTGATATAATTCATGTATGTATATATATCTATATGTTCAGTTGTATATATATTTTTAGAGGTGTAGTTTTTTAGCCTGTATGGTGGTACTTGGAGAGCCGGGAGCGGGGTAAATACTTTTTGCTTGCAAATGAATGGCCACTCCACTGTTCTGTTGCTGCGGCTGCTGACTACACTGCCTCGCGGGGTTGATAATGATGCAGCAGGAGGGGAGAAAGAAGAGGGGAATTGTGTATGTGTGTGTGTTTGTTTTTTCTGTTTGCAATTTTGCGCCAGCTGCTTTTGTTGTGGATGTTTGTAATAAATCTGTCATACTTTAAAATATTTGATATATTCCATTTAGCTGAAACGAGACAGAAGAAAGGGACCATTAGCGATTGGGATTAACAGTAATTGTGCAAATTCGGTTTCCCGATAGCATCACGGCACCGTTTTGGGCATTCAAACCCCCACCCAACTCGGCATGGTTTGAACAAACAATTGTGATTTAATGTGTAATCAGGTTATTATTGACCATCATTAGCTTTGTTTGCGAGGCCGATAGATCTCTAGCACGCGCCCTAGAGCTTTGGCAAACCACGTGAGAGCGTGTGTGTTGGTGCTTTGTTAGCATATGCTTTCCCAATGTTAGCCAAACCCCATTTTACTAGAAACGATCGAGCGGGTAATTAGCGTAATAGATTTCAGATTTTCCGATACGTTGCTTCTCCCACTGTCCCGTGCATGATTTATTTCCCACAGGTATTAGGGGTTGACCCGCGTGTGTGCTGTAGCTGGAGCTTTGAAGCGTTTTTTTGATAGGATTGAAAATAAATCAATTTAAAAAAACCATTAATAGAAGTTGAACTGTAGCTGGTGCTTCTGTGTAGCTTTATTGTACTAAAATTACTGTAAACTATTGGGTTAAATCCATCCTAATCCAACCAACCACTAATCCAACCATCACCCTCTGGCTTGCTTTCAAACGGGGCCCTGCCTTCACACGCAACAAGCGTTTTTCTGTGAGATTAAATTAAACACTTATTTAATTAAATGCAGCTCAAATGGAGTTCGAGTAAACAGCCCGAAAACCATCAAGTTAAGGCATTTCGTGTGAATAAAACAAAACTACAATTTGCTGCTTTTGCTTCCGAACATGAACAATCAATCGATTCGGCAAATTATCTCTCAATCCATGTTACGCGTTCTCTGTTGGGGCCATTTTCGTACGAACTGCACACGAAGTACACAGAATTACCAACCTCCCTTGTAGCATAATTGTGTTACCACACATTCTCGGGAAGAAACATTTACATCGCCCGGTCCCAGTATGTTGCTTCCCTTTCCCGCGAACGCTGTGTTATGCCAACAGTTGTGTTCCTCCGTCTTCCCGCTGGATCAATCTGATGCCAAATTTGCAACACCACGTCAAAACCATATCGGCCAATACACGGCTTTCCAAAAGGTCGAAGAATACGGTCGGGCAGGGGGGCATGAGTTAATCATTCCATCCTTCCACCCGGTTTTAACAGTAGACATGAAGATGGGATTGAATTAAATGATGGAGAAAGGGGGTTTCCATCTTAACCCGTAAGCTTCCTAGAGCTCGGGTAGAAGTGCGCACACACACACACACTGGGGGAAAACTTTGACGGATAGAGCAAGGATACAAGTTTCTGCTGTCAGCCCAGTAACAAGTTTGCTGCCAAAGAGCTTTTGCATTTCTTTCCTCTCCCCACCGTTGGGTGGTGGGCACAAAGAAGGTGCCACCGTGAGGAGGGGGAGAAAGAAAGCCACCAACTGTCAGAAATTATTCAACTGTTGTCAAACTGATACCGCCGGCTCCAGCAGTTCCAATTTCATGAATTATTAATACGTTCATTAATCACACGGCGCACCGTTTCTCGTTCGTTCGGAAGCCGCACAGCATCAGCTGGAACAAGAATAATGTACGACGAGGTTGAGGTTGTCTTTTTTGGATGGTTTTTTTTGTTGGTTGAAGGCTTACCTCACCAACGTTTGGATAAAGTTTGTGTTAGAAGCTTACTAACAGGTTTCATACTGTTCCACTAAATTGTGGCATTAGTTTAATATAATGTGGATTTTCAATGGGAAATAAAGTTGATATTTTGCACAATAATCAAAAGCCCTTCAGACTGCTCCTATTGCTGGAATTAAGCATTAAAATTATGATTATCTCATTGAACGTATGTAACACACTGCATAACACAGTCCAGTTTGCTACAATAGCATCGTGCGAAAGCACAGTACAATTATTACAAAATATCTACCACACTATACCATTGTCAGAGCGCAACCCATAACAAGAAACACTCCACAGGCCGCGGTGAAATATTGCCCACTGTGAATTTCATTGGAAAAATTTGCAAAACCAACCAGGTTTCTGTTTGCCGAGGGCAATGCGGTATTCCATTTCATCCATCACATGCAATTCAGCGAACGAAAGGACACACACATTTCCCGGACATTTCCTGTTGGTACTATTACTACTACTACCACTCTGTAGTGCGGTCGTTTACGTCCAAAACTTCCATCCATTATCCATTATTTCCCAAAACCTCAACACCCGTGGGTGTACGTGTACGCTCACGCGGACGCACTTGAACGTGATTGGGAGTTCATTATTACTTCGAGAAAAAAGCGATGTCCAAACGACTGTGAATCCTGGCTGATTCACTGAAAAGAGGAAGCGTCACTTCCATTTGGCCCCACGGAATGGTTTAAAGTCGCAAAAGGGATCCAATTGCGGCGAGAGTGCTCTGAGGCGGAAGGGTTCTGTGGAATTGCTTTTGAAATGTTACCATTCCGAATGGAGTGGACGAACAGAAGAAAAAAAAAAAAAACACCTCGGACACATCCACACATAGGAAAGGACGGTTCCGCAACGCTTCCGTAAGCAAACGATTGCCTGAAAGCGAGTGTGTCACGTTGTCCCGCAACGAAGACAGACAGCAAACCAGACGAAAAGTGGAGTGGTTGCGTTGATTACGTTGTGCAAAACCCCTCCCCATCCCGGGGATCCGTCCCGGAACGGAAAAGGCAAACCCATTTGAATAGTAATAACAATGGGGATTTGCTGGGAAAAGCTGTCCATCCTTGTGCAAACCCACACACCCACACGCGCAAAAAAGCAGGACACATTCGGTAGATTCTTCAATCATCCCACGGGGAAAGGGATTTTCCGATTGCTCGCCGCCGGCGCACTGCACTTACATTGTGGAGTTGTCCCACTCGAGCTGGCTGACGTTTTTGTAGCGCCCGTTCAGCACCTCCTCGTCCTCGGAGTCGGAGTTGTCCGACTCGGAGCTCTCGTCCGACAGGGCGTCGTGCTGCATCGGGTTGATGGTGATGGTGAGCGCCGAATCGTCCCAGTCGAGCTGCTGGTCCGGCGCAACCTTCGGGCACGGCAGATGCTTGTCGGTGAGGTTGCGCGCGAACGCACTGCCGCCGGCCGCGCCGCCCGCTGCACCATGGCCGCTACTGCCGCCCGCCAGTGCCGCGTTGCTGTTGCGCAGACGGGCGATGCCGACGCCGCAGATGAGCAGCACGAACGAGCCGCAGATGACCACGATCAACATGGTCGAGTGGGACGAGGCGAGCTTCTCGTGGCCGAGCAGGGCGGCGCCGCCACTGCTGCGCACCTTCGACTGCGACTCCTGGACGTCGTGCGAGTGGAGCATTACGTGCGCGTACTGGTTTGCATTGTCTGTGGCGGTGGGAGAGAAAAGGAAGTTGTGAGAAACGTTAGAAACATGTAACCCATGCACCCAGGAGACATTAACGTCCAGTAGACTCTTACCATGCGAATCGACCGCAACGGCTGGATGCTGCTCCGATGGGGCGGTCGAGATGGCCAGCAACACATTGGAGGATGGTGCGGAGGCGGAAGCAATCGACGAGGTCGGCTGCTGCTTCGGATGCAGCACGGTCAGGGTGAGCGTGTACTCCGCGCTGCGGAAGTGGTCGTCCACCTGGGAGCAGGTCAGCTTGAACACCCGGTTCAGGTAGTAGGCCGGCTTCTTGTTGATGTACACGAGCGACTTCAGCACGTGCTGGTAGTTCTCGATCGTGTCGTACCCGATCATCTCGACGCCCTCCTTGCTGATCTGCGTTTTGATGTCGAACTTGAACAGCGACTCGTCCGCACCGTCCTTATCGTCGATCGTAATCTCCTCGTGGTCCGGGTTCAGGCTCGGGAACACGTTCACATTGCACGAATCGAGCTTCTGCAGCTCGGGCCGAATATCCTTCCCAGTGTAGACGCTGATGTTGATCTGGGCCAGTATCTTGACGCCCTCCTTAATGTCCGGGTACGAGACGAGATGGTTCGAGTTGCCGCTGATCACGATCTGCGGCTTCTGGTCGGTGGCGAGCGGCTTATCCACCAGTATCTTGTTGTACAACCCGGACGAGGAGGACGAGGAGGTGGCCGACGCAAGCATGCTGCCCCCGGACAGGCTGCTGCCCGCCGAGCTGACCATAATGTACGTGTCGATCGTCGGCAGCCGGATCGCCTTCTTGTTCGGGCAGCTGACCGTCGTCATCACCTGGATGTTGCGGCGCCCGATCGTGGGGCTTTCCTTCGAGTTGATGTACTGGATCTGCTGCAGCAGCTGCTCGATGTTCGTCTTGTTGCTGCCCTCGATGATGATCTTGTTCATCTGCGTGTTCGACTGGATCTGCTGCTCCGGCTCCAGGTAGTGGTCGGCCGGTGGCAGCAACTTCTCCGCACAGTCCGTACCGCACCGGATCTGGCTCGCCGTCAGCACCTTGCGCGTGGACAGCTTAATCTCCGCAATATCCCCACTGAACCCGTGCTTCAGCCGGTTCTCCGACCCCTGGTAGCAAGCGCCGATCGCAAGCGTCGTGTTAATGCCGTGCGCCGCATGCAGCGGCCAGTCATCGATCACCTCCGGATTGCTGTGCCGGTCCTCCACGTTGCTCTCGAACCGAATGCCATCGATGTACAGGTCCACCTTCGGCAGATCCACGTTGATAGTGTAGTGGTGCCACTCGTTGTCGCACACCTGCGGTATCTTCCAGCGCCACTCGGCCGGGCTGAAGATGTTCAAATCGCCATCGTTAAAGTCCTTGCGCAGCAGCAGTATCAGCCGGCAGTTGCGCACAAACAGCGCCATATGGTGGCGGTTCATTTTGTGGTCGTCCGCGCTGCACACGATGTGCTCCTTCGTGTGCTTGTCCGTGCTCACGATGCTGTTGTGCCGGAACATGGTTACGATGCTGAACTGGTGCGCGGCAAAGTCCTGCGGCTGTACCACATTCTTCGGCACAATCGCGCCCGAGCTACCGTCAAAGTGGAAGATCGCTTCCGCCCCCTCGTCGTACGTCAGATCCTTCGTCCAGTCCGTGTTCTTCTGCAGCAAATCGACCAGCCCATCGCCGTCCCGCTCCCGGCCACTGCCGCTTTCGCTCAACCGACGCAAACACTGGCTCGCGTCCCGATCGCAACCGAACGAGATGTGCTTGGTTTTGAGCGACACCGACGACTGGATGACCATGTCCTCGCCCTTGCACTGCATATCGCACAGCTCGAGGTGAATCTTCGGGAACAGCGACACACTTTCCATGGAGTTAGCGACGTAGTCGATGCGCTCGGCCACACCCATCACGTGCGCCTCGCAGACGCGCCGCACGCGAATGTTCACCATGACCGGGGCGGACTGCTTCATCGCACAGTCGTACGCGACCACTGAGAGGATGTGATTGTGTGAGATCTTGTGCGAGAGCGGTTCCGTGTTGCGTATCGAGCCCTCGTTGTCGATCGTGAACGGCTGGTCGTTGGTGAGGATCTCGTACTTGCACACATCGCCGAACAGGGGCGTACAGTCCTTGTCCGTTGCTTCGACGCGGATTATCTCCTGATAGAGGCGGCCCTCGTCAACCTGGAAGAAGAGAAGAGAAGATGTAATTAGATCTCAAGATTTGAAGAGGTTCAATTATGGCTTAGTCATCGTTTCATGGTTGAATTTCTAAGAATTGAAGCAGCAATTGAACTAGTGATGGTTAAAGTTGGCAAAAATCCGGAGTCGACTCCGATCCGACTCCGATAATTTCGGAGCCGACTCCGAAAGTTAGGTCCGCCCAGTATTATCCGGAGGCGTTCTGAGTCATTCGTAGTTGCCTCAAGTTATCCGGAGTTGTCTGGAGTCATCCAGAGTTGTTCAGAATCGTCTGGAGCCGTCTGAAATCTCCCGGAGTCGTCCGGAGTTGTTCGAAGTCATCTGGAGTCATCTGGAGTCGTTCGGAGTCGTCCGGAGTCGTTCGAATTCGTCCGGAGTCGTCCGAAGTTGTCCCATAATCGGATCGGAATCGTGGGTGCGCTCCAAAGAGCACATCACTAAACTGAATCCACTGGACCCATTGGCTTTCCTCTGATTGGAATAGATTTCTTATAATTATAAGCTTTAGCCTACATTAATCTGATTAGTTATTTTAAGAACTCTTTGCGATGATTGAACCTCCCGAAAGGATTACGAGTTCAGCCCAGCACGTGTACGAATGACGCAACATCTCCCAGCAGATGAATTGTACACGCAACGAAGCGTAAATAAATGCCCCACAAAACCACCACCATCGAAAGGCTGGTTGAAGGGACCCGTAAACAGTAATGTGCCGATGTAAAACCGTGTAATGAAACCGAAACTTTACACAACCGAGACTGCTGGGAGAGAGAGAGAGAGAGAGCAGACATTCAATGTGCCACAGTAAAACATAACCACTAGTTGTGGTTCGTCGGGTTTGCCGATAACGAAGCGTCGAACATTTTCACCAACCTCCCCTTCCGATTCCTCATCCTGCGATAAATAAAACGGGTAAATATCCTTCGATTTGCTTTCAATCACGGGGACCCCGCCAGAAGGAGGAGAACTGGACTGAGATTAGACTTTAACACCGATGGAAACTCCGAACTCAGGACAGGAGCTGGACCCCTGTCCAAAAATAGAGTCCGCAACGGCAACGGCATGAAATACAACGACATTTAGCAATCAATGAGCTGTGGAGGGAGGCATGACTATGGCCAAAATGTGATCGTTACCCCCCCATGGCGAACCCGATTGGCTAAGCCCACTACTATCGTGGCAATCGGAATGCGTCACGCGCTGTGTGTGTAGGAGGGAATTGTGGGGTAAAGGTGGGGTCAGGCAGATTAAAAAGGTAAGATTAAGTTTCGCTCCAGAGCGCTTCAAACGCAGACCATTTCCAATTCCGATGTAATAAAGCTCTTCTATCGCTCTCTCTCTCTCTTTTTCTCTCTCAATCTCTCTATATTTACCTCGCACTGTGCCTACGGAGGTAGTTTTCCTGCCTGCTAGGGCCTACCATTTGTTAGAGTTACTTCATTTCACAGCCTCGTCGTAACGACAGGCCTCATTGACGGAGGAAGAGTGTTGTAGCACAGTATGCTGCTGTAATATCGATTTTTACCGACAAGCTTCCGAAAAGGTTTTTAGTCAGGATTTGACCATCACACCTACCACTACCACTACCACCAGGGAAACGATCCAATCTCCGCATTGGGCTGGGCAAATAACAACTTTCAGACGCCAGTCAGTACCAAACAAGCGATTATAAAAAAAGAAAGCAAAACGAGAACGATGACGAAAAGCTTCCAGAAAAGAACAGGAAGGAAAAAAAACACACACTTTATATCGGACAGAGGAGTGGATGTGAGCCAGCGTGGAAATTAGTTTTTCCCATGCTAATCGTTACCGAAAATTTATTCTCCGTTGAGGTGCGCGTGATCGAGGGAGAGATAGAAGCGCAAAATGTAAGGGAAAACGAATGAAATAGAGCGAGCTGAGCTAGAACAACTGTAACACGTAATTCGATCAGGATGAAAGAAAGAAAGGGGGATTGGGGTGGTAAGTGGGTGGTGGTGTGTTTTGGAACTGTTTTCCTCGTTGCACCAAAGGTTATTTTTAGTGAATAAAAAAGAAGGTCTAAAAAATATGTGATGCGGTTAGTCAATTTAGTTCAACAAACACGATGAAAGATTGGATTCGTGCTTCAATTTTGCTAGCAGAAACGAATTTTATGAATTTGAAGAGAAAATTACAAATTCTTCAAGAAGTAGGATCATTTCGGGATACAAATAGTTACAAAAGTTTCTATTACCCATATTAGATGATTGGTAGTGAACATAAAAAACGAGCAAAAGACATCTACCTTCCGAGAACGAAAGGACTTTGCTACAGAATCAGCCACATGATGAAACATATTCAAGAGGTTTTCAGGGGCTCTCAAAGTTGTGGGACACTTTCTTCACTGTGTCTTATCCGAAAAGAGCATTATAAGATGGAAATGGCACCTCCAACAGAATCATTGGAAACTTCCTATTAGATTTGTCCAAAAAGGGTCTATCTCTCAGCATATAAAGTTCATTTCCTGTAAGAAAGAGACGAAAAAGTGTCCCACAACTATGAGAACTTCTGAAAAAGCCATAGCTGGTGTACTACTCAAGCCCCATAACAAAAGTATATAAAGCCTCACATTTATTATTCTACCAATCATATCGAAACGATCTCCACCACAGTTCGTCCATTTGACGCCCAGCATGTCATAAACATTTCACTTTCGTTGTGCCCATTTGCACCCCGGCGTTTGGGCGGCGGAACTAATCGAACGATCAAAACGAGAAGCAAACACCTGAAAAGGCTGAAACCCACAAGCACACCGGCGCACACATACACACAGAGTTGTTGTCAGCGACACAGTGGTAGATGGGTGACAAATTTTTGGCTCCAAGGGCGCCTTGGACACCGGACCCTTATACCGTAAGCGCACCATGTCCACCACAAACGCCGTCGACAATTTGAAATGCAAACGTTGACCCCCGTTTTCCCTCGCACCCGAATGGACCCGGAAAGATTTCTAGCGCTCAATGCTGGGTTGGCAAATGTGAAGGGAAGGAAAAACTAGCTAACGAAGACCCGCAGTACGGTGAACCGTGATGTGATCGATGAGCTAAACCAGTGGGCAAACGGAACGGAAACGAAACGCGACCGCTGCATGACCGCCGCGGGGCATGACGATACGGTACGGGAACGGGCGGCATCATCCGTCCGCCGTTTGATGGTACCACACCTTGCTTTTGCTAGCACAAAACTGCCGTTTTGTTGACATGATTGATGTTTGCGTATGTACAACAGTTCCAAACTAAAAAACTAGTCCCCGAAAGCGATTGCGCTGATTGAAGGATGGGAAAAAGGGGGGAAGGAATGCTCCAAACCTAGCGGGGTACAGGGCAGTAGAAGTTACGCAAGACGACTTGGGTGAACCTTTTCGATCGATTGGTGGAAGCGTGTCCCTTCTCAGCCCTTTGAGAGGGTTGAAGCTTTTATCGGAAAGTGGGAATAAAGCTCTGAACCGTTTCTCCCAAGCATGTGCCTCTTTCACGTGTTCCCTACTAATTTCCTCGATGGGAAATAACACCTAGCAAGCAGTTAAGTGGCTCCATGTACTACACTATCCGCACGGGGGTTGGGTTGTTGTTTTGGCTATTAGTTTCCATCACCTTCGTCGCGGCCGTATCACACACTTCCCGTGTGCTATTTAACAAGCTGCCGAGGTTTCACCAACCGATACAAGCGTTCGCTACACAGCAAAACGCTAAACATACACCCTATTGATGAACGAAGAATCGAATTCTTTGCACCACCACCATCGATTATAGCCGTCCGTCTGGGTGGGAAGCTCATAAATTTCCAACCTGAAAGCACGAGGTCCACGAGGTCGCCTTGTGTGAACGGTGGCAGCCTTCACAGGTGAAAAGTGAGTCATCAGATGTTGAAAGTAGCAAGCATAAAGAGAGGAAAGAGAACACAAAGTTCTGAGACGGCAACCTATACACCTATAGGGCACACACACGCGATGGAAAAAGTTGCGAAATGAAAATGCGCCAAAAGTTGCGGATTATTTATTGCATCAAGTGTTAATGGGCAGCACCGGTGGTATAGCGCGCCGGCCGGAATTAAAAGCAATTTCAATTGGAAGAAATCAACCGAATGGCACCACGACGAGGTCGTTGTTTTACAATTTATTGCCAAAGTAACCTGTGTTGTGTGTGTGTGGTACAAAACACGTTATCGAACCAGCTCTTTTTAGACAAAAAAGAAGTTTAAATATTAAAGTGTCATTCAGCTGTTTGGGAAACATTGGAAACCTTCCAAATCGAACAGTCTCCAACAAAAAAAGACACACTCACACAAAACCGACTAAATAAACGTACATTATGCAGAGTGAAATGCAAAGTAGATTAGCCCAATTGGTACCACCACACTGCCAGGCTAGCTTTTGCAAAGTACGAGCTCGCGGACCACGGGTAGAATACGCGATATACGATTCAAAGGTGCCACGAGCTTCACCGTGTCGGAGGGGTCGGGTCGGTGAGCCTTCCCCGTCTGCAAAGTTTCACCCTGCGGTAGGGTATGGTTGGTTAGTGCAACGAGGCATCCTAAGAAGAAGAAAAAAAAGAAGGCAGGCACTCCAGCCTGCTAGCAAACTTTCGGGTCAGGTCAGGACGACATCAAAGCATGCCTGACTGGCCCCCTCTTTTGACACGCGCACGAAGAGATCTGTGGGGTTGGAAAATTCAATTTCTTTGGGCAAACAATTTCACAACTGCGAGGAATGGAGGGTAAGAGGTAGAAAGGGAGAGACGTAGAGGGAGAGAAAGAAAGGTAGAGAGCTCGTGACAAATTTCAGCATTACAAGATGAATATTCGAAAGAAAATGGTTTAAAGTAAGTTCTAAGTAATTACATGCTCTCACTTATACATGTAAAAGCAACTGAAGTAGTGAGAGCAGTTCCTGAAACTGAGATTTAAATGGGTCTCCAATCGATTGACATGAGCACCTCAGCCGTGGTGCAGGGGCAAGACAAGCGGTCTTACGCTCTGGACGTCGTAAGTTCAATTCTCTTATTTAAACTGAGATTCCAGTTTTAGACGCTGGCGTTTTTCCGATACTCTATTCAAACAGTTATATGACTATGTTCCATTACATACATGAACATTATTTATATTATCATTATTAGATTACCTTATTAAATTAATCATAAAAAACCAACTCAAACTCAAATAATCTGTTTATATCAATAATCTACAATGGAAAATCAATTCCCATGAAGTAGCTCTCCCTTCGGTCTTTTCTACAAGCCTGTAGCCTCAATTATACAAAATGAAAAGCCTCTCCAGTCTTCTGTATCAAATTACCACTCTCTCGCTGGCTTCTCTTGTCTCCCCCCAATGGGGGAAAGAAAAACATCAACAATAAAGTTCCTTATCATCAGTGGGGCGGGCGCGCTCTATAAAAACCAATCCTCGAGTCGAGCAGAAAAACACGTGCAGCGGGCGAAGCTACCCCACCACCGTGGTTGTAGTAAAATTGTAAACTTTCATATTGCCCATGCATTGGACACATGCCTTCCTACATACACGGGGGTGCCATACAGGCTGCCACCAGTCTCGTTCTCCGCACCCACTCACTCCCCGAGTTGGATGCTATTTTTCTATCGTTCGCTTGGCATGATTCAATATCCATTATCTTTTGATGAGCAGCCACATACAACGCCGCGCTGAGAGAGGCAAGATCAGCAAACATTTCCAGTGCTTCATGTGTTTGTAGTAGTATCATGCCTTTTGCAAAAAGTGGGTCCAAATTGTGCCGGGAGAGAGAGAGAGATAAAGGATCCTGCATGGATTAACATTCAATTAAGTATGCGCTTACCCTTTCCTACACCTTCCGTCTACTTCGCTCGTCTAAAAATTGGACGGCGATGCTCGTACACTTCTACACAAACGAAGCCGCTAAGAAATATGCTGGTCGACCCAGTACACTTCCTACACCTCCTTTTTGCAGGAGTGGCAGGCACCAGAGTTCATAAATACCTCCTGCCATCCCTGGTTCCCGCTTAGACAAACAAGGACCCGAGAGCGGCTAAAGGTAGGCACGCAAGGCACAAAAAGAAATAGCCCGCAGCGCTGGCTGGCGGTTGCGGCCTCATCGTTACACAAAACCGTGTATCAGCGGCCTCTTATCGTTCGCTTCACATCGTTAACCGGGAAAGGAGGAGGATGGGGCAGAAGCTCTCGTTTCGCTCGGGCAGCGGTACGACACGATACCCAACATCCCAAAGGATTGCGAAGACACACGCCCGGGACGTGTAATGAAGCCGATGTGCGAAACTTCTACACCGTGGCGAAAGTGTATGCGCGCTCCAAGATGGTGCGTGCGATGGTTCGGTTCTAAAGAAACGGATTTATTGAGGGGTCGGTTTGGCGTCGAGGAGCTACTAAAGGTGGCAGACATACGCAGAAACAGCGGCCTTCTAATCCTCGGCTGTCATAGCGCGGGACACAAACGCGTCGGCCTCGAAAAGTTATCCAATTGAGGGAGAATATTAATTTATTTGTCAAACGTGATTAAAGATACACTCCGGGGATGTGTCGCAAGCTCTGAGTGGCGCTTAATACAGGCCGAGAGCAAGCGAAGGAAGAGCAAAGTGGCAGGAGAAAATTGAGAAGCGCTCCAATAACGCTTTTCCATGAAACCGGGAGCCAAATTCCGAATGTCTGATGGAGCGTAGCCGATGGTATTTTATTGTCATGTAGTTTAAGGGGATCAATATTTCCTCGCCCAATCGTCCCAGTGCCGCTTCCGCCGCCATCGGAGGGAGGCTAAACCACCACCATCGCCCACAATGCTGTTTGTGCCTGTGGTTTGGGCCCTTTTATTGACGAATCTCCGCGCACACCCGCGCGTACACACCTGTGACCGGCGGCGGAGGGATTTCGATGCGTTCGGAGAAAACTGTCCATGCGGTGTGGTTTGAGGGATGCCGTTCCGATCGACTTGCTGGGGGACTGGCGCTCGGTAACGATGACAAATATCTGTGGATTTCAAGCGCCCTTCGCTTCTCTTTCCAAGCGTGTCAGCGCCATCTGGATCGACGAACGACCCTTTCTCCACGGACGACGGACGGAACCGGTCACACGCACACTCCGAAGGATATTGTGCAGAGAGATCCTACCGAAGCACCGAAAGTCGATTGTGCACGTCTCAAGAGCGTGCGGCGTGGGATCCTTTCCGCCTTCTCCACGTGAACGTGGGATGAACTCCTTGCGTTTTGTTGCGAGGGGGCCGACCAGGGCCACAAGACAAACTGTGGACTCTACAACAGCTGTCTTCTAGCGAGCGGATGGCCACTGCGAAGAAGCGCACAAAGGGGGAGCGCGAGCGCGTAGTCCTCGACCGTTTTCTCCGAACTCGATTTGGTGCTCGACGGCAAAACCCTGCCCTGCCCTTGCGCAAGGAAATGTAATTCCATCATTTCCTGCAAAGCGAAGAAGCACCGACTCGGGGAAGGATCGCGAAGATGGTCGCTCTGCTCTGTAAGCCGTAAGCATTTGCCCGAAAGGCGCGGAAAAGAGTACAGCACACCGCACCGAAGCATAATCGAAACGTGAAGTCAAGCCTTTGGGGTTTAGTGGTTTTCGAACGAAGGAACAAGTGTTAGAGAAGGCAAGCGGGATGGCAGGAAGCGGGACAGGACACGGTAAAAGATCTTTGCCGTTTGCTTTCTTGGCGGGCACCAAGAGACAGAGCGAGAGCATGATTGTTGTGCGCTGGTCGGGAAGCGGGAAAATTGCACAAGTGGAACACCAAGGCCACATGAACGAACACCGGGAGAGGATGAAGACTTGGCACCACTTGGCACCACTTTTTCTTTCTCTTCTATTCCCACTCGTTCCACTCAGTTCCAACCCATTCCAAAACCTGTCAGTGAAGCTCGGAAAAGTGAGAAACAAACAAAGTAGGAGGAGGAAAAAAACGGCAAATAAGGACGGAAAAACGGAGGAGAGTTGAGGGGAAGTTGGGGGGAGGAAAAAGTCACGAGTTCCTGACGCAGGAAATAGTAGCTTCGAAGTTTTCTCGTTTTCAATTCCGCCGTTGCGCTCCACGCGCGCCTACCACCATTTCCCCATATACTTCGGCGTGTCTGTGTGGCATTTTCTTGGCAGCTCAGGCATTGCAATATCGTTTCCACTGTCTTGCATTTGAACAGTCAAACCAAGAAATACACAGCCAGCCACACACACACACACACACACACACACACACACAGATGGGAGGAAAGCGTTTTATTTGTGCGCCTAGCCTCGCGTACCGGATGCTGCTTGGGGAAGAATTTTACCTTTTACCTTTCCCAGCGTCGTCATCTATTTCGTTTCCTTCGTCGAAAGCTTCTGCGAAAGGAAGCCACTATTTTTGCTATCGTGACGACAACGTGAAAAAGAAAGGAAATAGGAAAACACACTGACGTCTATACCTAGAGCGCATCCGAATTCGAATAAAGGACGAGGCGATTGTAGAGCGAAAGGTAAAGAATATATAATCCAACGATAACCAACATAGGGAGGCAAGAAGCCACGGACGAAACCGTTGCATTTCATCTGCCGTGCGCCAGCAGCGGGGCCATCCTATTCCAGAAAAAAGGACACACACACACCCCTATTGCGGTCCGTATCTTTGGTGGATGTGTGCAATTTGCGGAAAAATGGGCAACAACCCAGCGAAAGCTCGCCATCTTTTTGCTGTCGAAACGTCATCCACCAAACCGAGGACCTTCGGCGGTGGTGATCCGGAACCTTTAGATGATCAGGATTATCGGTTGCGAGATGATGATGATGATGATGATCGTGGCGGTGTGAAACTGGTGGAGTAGCAAAAGTAAGTCGTGACCAAAGGAGTGACCAAAAACCAGACTTTAAAGAAGGGGATGATGTTGTGGACGATCCCAAAAGAGTTTGGGATTGGATTTGGTGGACCGTGTTTTGTTTCGAAGTTTACTGGTTATAGGGCAAAGAAGCCTGGGAGGAAAGTGAAGCGAACAGTGAAATTTATACAGCGCAATTGAGTGGATGATTAAGAACATCATCAAAAGGATTACCGATATCCTTTCGCTTTGGAGTCATTCCGTAGGTTCGCTTCGCCTTCGAAATTCAGTCCGTTCAGCTCTCTCTCCGGACGGGGACATTCGAGACACGACACTGGATATTGCGCAGATAATGGGCACGTCCTGCCTGTTGGCTGATTGCATGAGATGGGAAGCTGGGAGAATATCTTCAGACGCTCAACCATCTAACGATGAGCCTTTGCTTCTTACACTTTCTCCAAAAAAAAACCCAAAACCATCTCTTGAACGCTGTTTGAAGAAGTGCTACCGACCGCTTTTCGTACCTCATTTGTTTCGTCGGACGGACGGATTCTCTCCGTCTATCTACGACCTCCGAAAACCCTCATCGAACGAAAATCGATGCGACAGAAAGGTTAAATACGACACACAAAATAAAACAAAAAAAAAAAAAACATCCACCCAAGTGGAAATGATCGGATTGTCCTTGAATTTCAGGAACACGGGAACCAAATTGGAGCTGCGGGTTGGCGCGCACACGGGATTTGTTGGCTTAGGAAGGAAAAACACACATTTCGGGAAACAATCACAACAATATACTACAGTGCACAAGCAACAAAGAAAAAAGGTACCGATGCGGTCCCCGGCATCGTGTCCTTTTCGTTCCGGCGTCACGGTCATCACCATCAAAATCATTCTCCAATGTTTGTTTTTTTTTCCTGGTGTACCCCTCGAAAAATCGAAGGCTTGATGGAGCTGGGCTTTGACAGGTGATTCTTCTTCTTCAGGTTTTCAGATAAAGATAGAAGTGAATAGAAAAAAGGAAGCACACCATCACGAGCCTAGGGTAGCTACAGTGTACACACGCATCAGCAGCCCGGGTTTAGGATGATACTTCCAGGAAGGGTTCCGCAGATCGGTGAAACGAAACAAAATCACCAATAAGTTACCGAAATTAGTCCATCGTAATTAAGTTATGGTAAAACGTACCAGGAAAGTACGCACCATGCACCTTTTTTCGGGCTAAAAATAAAACAAAAGGTCCGTGCGAGCACGTCGACTGGTCGCTTGCTGCTCGGAGTTTGTTTTTGTAGGGATTTAAGTAAATCAAGTAAGCTTAAGTGTAGTTGCTAGGGGCATGTTAATGTAAGACTGTTACGATTTAATTTATACTTGGAAATGAAATAGAATACATGTACACACAGCTATTTCAAAGCTGTCGTTTGCTGCTTATTTCATCGCCTAACAATGTCACAATAATTTTCATAACGTTCGTTCAATATCAAAAATACAATTTTTGGGTTGAAATATTGAGGCTCTTCAAAATAGCTACATTTATCTTCAAATCATTAATGGTTATTTTCGATAGTTGCGTAATAATAGCAGCAACTAAGCAATGATCTGTGATTGATTTCTAGATAAGGCATCCACTCTTGCATGGTAAAGCTTGTGCAAGATTTGAACGCATGACGGGCATGTTCTGTTGGGCCGTACAACTTGACGACTGTACTACCGAACCGACCAGTAAACATCGCATTGAATTGAGACAAAAAGCTCATTGAGAGTGAGAATCAATGAGGGAATTTAATCCTGTAAGTGAATGTATGGACACAGCTCAGCTGAGAGAGACTAAAAAAAATCATAGCTCTTTTTATGAATAAATCAATTCCTATTTTATTCACTCTGTATAAGCAAGTAGAAAGTATCCCAAAAGAACGCGTTACTGGTCGACACTGAGCTCTGGCGGATTAACACAAGTGGAGGCTTTAAGCGGTCACACAAAGGAAGGCTTTTCTGAAGAGTAGACCGAAAATTTGTATGAAGAATTCTAAATCAGAGAAGGATTGAGAAGCAAATTTACTAGTGAGTTGAGGAAGATTCTTTTTCTCGGGCCCCCCTTGAGACCTTGAGGCTCCACGCGACCGCTTACTGCTTAATCCGCCCCTGGCGCTGATAGAGAGAAAGAACTCTCTCTCTTTCTCAGTTGAATCCCAAGGAATGAGGTCTCTTTTCAGCCAAGAAAAGAGTGCGTGATATGAATCCACAACGAGTGAGTCTCTAATCGGCACAGAAAGTAGGTGAGTGAGTTGGATCGAAAAGAAGTAATGGCGATATGTAAAGATGGTTTGTATAGTGCATTACTAGTTATCAATCTTCAAATTGTGAGTTTAAAATTCTAATCTCAATCTTCTATTCTGATTCAAATCACTGAAAAAAGTAAGTAGTCTCATTGCTAGTTCTGAGATTTCTTTCCTATTCTGAGAAAACAGTTTTTCCTATTCAATGCATCTACTAATGATCGAGTTACCCGCTTTTGCTAAACTTCCGTTGTTACTTTAAAAACTTGAGCCTAAAGATATCATGTCTTTCTTTTTTTTACCTTTACGAAAACTTTCTGCCGCATCTACCTATAGCATAAAAGGGGCCAAACATCGGAAAAGCACCATAAACTACTCACGTAAATGATACAAAAAAAAACCCTACTACCGTACACACCAACCGGCACACGGCAGGAAATCGTTAATACTTCAAACGCGTGCAAAGTTTGTATGTGCACACCGTCGGGAAGGAAGGGCCAGCGTGTCGGCGTGCCAGCGTGAATACGGAAAAGCGCGAAACTTTCCACCGATGATGCATGGGCAGCAGGGCTACTGCCGTTGGTTGTTAGTTGCTGCACTAGCTCCTGCTGTTTTCCCTGCCAGCCTTGCCTTGGTGGCGCTGTATATCTCGCTTCTTTTTTCCTCCTTTCGCAAAAAAACGGGATGCAGAACGTTCAGTGCGCCCCGTGTACGTTCACACCACGTTGCAAGCGAACGTTATTTTAATACACACACGCCCCATCGCTATCGCCGGTGCAAAACGCAAAAGCACACACAAAGGATGGCTTTCCACCACACGTATGCGTGAAATGAGGGCGCGGGGCGACAGACTTTATCTTAACTCACCTGCAGCAGAGTTGGTGTTGTTTCGAAATTAATATTACTTTTGTTGTAAGCACTACGGTGCACTACGGTTTTGCAGGCAAAGTTTCGATTCGAAAAGCGGATGCACTCATCCTGCAAACATAAACACACACACTCATAGGCAAGCGCATTCAAAACCGGAATGATATCGGGACCGGAAGCCGGAAACAATAGCCCGAGCTTAGCCACACAAACCGGAAGCCAGCGTATGAACGGGCGGGGCACAGAAAGAGGGAAAGAGCAGAGGGTCCGTCCCATTTCCCTGCCAACCCCATTGGCTGGTGCATCTCTTTTAACTACTGGCGGTCGGTCGTTTGTATGCGTATGCCTGGATGCACGTATTTATCTTATCGATTATCGGGGCCGATCGCTAGATTGCTGCGCCGTTGTTTTCAAACTCTGAGCCTTTTGTGTTTTGTTCCGAAGCGCTATTCACACGCAATCCATCCGCAGTGTGTGTGCATGTGTGTGTTAAATATTGCAGGATGCAGTTTGCACGCGGATGAGCCTTTTGGTTTGTACATAGCAGAGAGAAAGAGAGAGGGGCGATATTGATAACAAAAGTGCTTGGCTGATAATTTAAGCTCCTGCGGTTGGGCTAAACGCGATACAAGTATGCTGATGCCTTGTGATTTACTGTGGCTCGTTTGGACATTATTCTTGTTGGAGAAGCCCATTTTGTGGTGGTCCAGAAGACCAATCAAATCTGGCCTTTATTATTTTGTAACTCAGTTTTCAGGAAGTTTGCAGTACTTTTCCCGTCATTTGAGAGGGATTAAATGACATTCAATCCAATTTAACTGACAGCGCGACTTCGACATCGACTTCAGACGTTTCAGTTCACTTACTGTTTATGGATAATGACTCGCTAAACGGGGAAACTTTTGCCGTGTCCAAACTGCCTTTTTTGTTTTGGTCAAACTCCATAGCTCATCCTGACGTGAATTAAGCAACTTCAAATCCTTCGTCAAAGTGTTGCAGCAAACGGAGAGAGAGGTGAGGCGAGTTTGGTAAACGCCTACGCGCACCACTCCTTAGCGGAATGCGCGGTTTCGCCCCCCGATGGATGGATGGATGGAAACGCTTTTGTGCTTTTTTAATTGCTTTTTACCGCTGCATCATATTGACCTCCATCTTCTCCTGCCGCTGCCACCCCGTTAATGACCCTTTCAAAGTGGTTAAAAGTGAACGTTTTTTTCTTCCTTCCCCCCATGGGTTCGGAATCGCATAAAGCGCGCAAATGAATGGAATAGCGTGAAAGTGGCAAACGGAACCTCACCATTAACGCTCATCAAACATTAAAAGCTATCAATTTGGTTCACCACTCGTGGCGTTTATCAAGTGGGGGTGGAGGTTAACTCCCTCCCTGGTTATGTTTTTCTTTTGGTAAATGTTGCTTTTAATTGTGGAAAATCGCGCTTCATTACCGCAACCGTTTCATGCGACGCGAAAGCGCAAGTGAAGCCGAAACAAAGTGGGATCGAAAAATCAATCTTGATCAACCGCTTCCGAAGCATCATTTGAAGCTAAGAATGTGTTTTTGTTCGCTGTGACATTTCAGTGTATTATCAACTTTCTTGGAAAATGTATCGATTTTCTCTCGCACACCCAGAAAGGCACTGGAATTCGTATCGGTCATAATTTCTGCTTCTTTTTTCGTTGCTGTTTTCTTCCCAGAAGCCCTCCAGGTCCAGGTTGTCACGGTTCGGAGCGTTCATCAAATTCGTAATTCAGTCCCCAATGCGACACAAGCGAGCAGTCGTGCGTTCAATGTGTGTGTGTGTGTGTCACTGTGTTCAATAATAATTGAAGTGTTTCGGAGGAGCATTTTGATTTCAAAAAAGGCGATGTCAGAAGACCTTTGCTTTGCTTTGTGGGCGACATCGCTCAATGTAGGGTCCGGTTTTTTTGTAACGGAGCAAAAATCAATACCAGTACATTGAATTAATTACGAGTCTGTGAAAATCGGCCACCGGGGCTTGCAGAATTGCTTTGGTGTATAGTTACGCCTCGGTAGAATCGAGAGGCACAAAAAAAAAACGAGAAACAAAATACTCAACGGGCAGACCTTTCCGGGTGATGAGCAGCAAATACACCAAAACGAACCGGACTAAAGGTGCCGAAAATTGAGTTTGATGAGGCGTCGGTGAGGGTCGAGAAAAGCAAGAGAGAGAGAGAGAGAGAGAAAATGAAAAAGACATTCATGAATCGTGTGGGCCATCTATTCACGATCGTGTCCGGTTCGTGTGGCATTCCATTCCACTTTTTATTTGTTTCTTTTGTGTGTGTGCGTGTGTTCATTTGCTTCAAGTGCAAAAGTAACTGTGACATCCCCGTCGGTAACTTCCAACGGAGTGCGAACGGTGAAAGTGATGGAAATGTGAACGCCCCCATGGAGACGCCTGGTGGTTGAGGTGGAACTAATTCGCAAACCAGAAGATGGATGATGAATATTAAGAAACTTCTTCTGGCGCTCTATTTCGGGCGGTCGGTCGGTCGGTCTCTCTCTCTTATTCCACTTTCGCATACCGAAACCAATCTCATACGGTCCGAAACCATTTTCTCCGGGGATGGGGCTGGGCGAGCAATAAATTACCGATGTGCTTGGATTGGAAGTTTGCTGACTTTTGGAGTTTTCGCAGGGCAAAGACGCATAACGCGGGCTACGGGGACGGCAAAGAAGCATTCACTAATTACTGGCACATGCTCGAGAGAGATGCTGGAGATGCCCGGGTGCAGTAGGGCCGTGTCGGAGCCACCGATATTGACGCACCGGTTGACAAAGGTACACACCACCCAAAGGTCGGGATGAATGTGTTTGATAACTGCAGCCGAACACTGCTGCTAAGTAGTCTAAGGCAGAGCCCACCGCACTCGGGCTGCTAAGTGAGAAGCCGGACGGAAAGTTCATTACTTGCAAAACTTACCTCTGTGACGTATGAGGGCTGCAGGAATGTGGGCGAATATTCATTAATGTCAATCACGGAGATATGTACGCTCGCGCTGAAATGGAAGGAAGAATTGGAGAGAGAGCGAATGAGAAAAAAAAAGTTTTTGGGATAAGAAATTCGTAATCGTAATCAGTCCTGCCAACCAAAAAAAAAAAAAAAACAAAAACAAAAACAAAACAAAAAAAGGACAGCATGGGTTGCCGTGGATTTAACTCGAAACAAGGAGAGAAAAATTTCCAAAGATACCAAAGTGCCGAATAACTTCGTGCGTTCGGCTGGGTGGAAGGATAAGCACAGACGTACGCATCAAGTAATTTCCAGCAAAGCTTCCTGGGAAGTTAAGCGCAATGGACGAGGCATCTGCGAGCGCGAAACATTGCGACGGGAGAAAGTGCTTCGATATTTCGCCTGTCAGATAAACTTTCGGTTCGGTGTCTCCGCGGAGTGATTGAAGTGAAGAAGCCTTGGCGATGTGCGAAGTGGAACGATGGGAGCGAACGTAACTAGAAGAAGCAAAAAGGTGGACGGACCAGCACAAAACAAGCTCTACATGCGCGATTGCTTGTATGTCGCTCGCTTGTTTTTGGGGGCGGATGGTACGTTCCGCGGCACATTTATTGCCGTGATTGCTGACATGAAAAGTAGGCGCTAGCAACATTTTAATGGAACACATTTTTCACAACTGCTGAGCAATTTAAGGCCAACGTTTGTTGCTCGGCTCGAACGCACGTTCGTTACGGGGAGAATAGATGTTTAAGTTAGGCGGAAATAATTGAACAATTTTGGTAAATGTATAAAAACAAAACAAATTTCAAGTTTGAGCGCCTAAAGTTATGCAATTCGTAGTGCTTTTGGGCATTAGTAGGGGCATATCAATTGACTTGCTGGATTCGTAACGAAATAAGACTAGTCAGCCTATATATTAGATAAGTGAAACACGATTTGATCGAGTAGATATCGCAAAGGTATAAAATGGATTAAAATGTAATTGAAATAGGCAAAATTGGTTTATTAATTACTCCGTTTCACTGTGCCTGCTGAACGCCAGAAGGTATGCAATATGATGTACTTGTAAAATAATAGATTATCTAGTGAATTTAGAAGCAAATCTAGCCAAGCAGCTTCAAAATAGCTTCAAAAAAAAATAAACAACAAGTGCGGCGATTGAATTATTTCATGCCGATAAAAATGAAGAGTTAAAACGTCATTATATTCAAGTATTTAAAGTAAAACATCAAAACATCGTTTTTCCATACATTATAGAACAATTGTTGCACTTACCTCTTCGAATGTGATCCATCGCAGAAAACGGCGGTAATGTCAAATTTGTAGTTTTTCCGCTTTTCGCAGTTCAGTGTCTTTTTCGCTTTCAGAATGCCAAGCTCGTTCACAAGCTCAATCTGAAAAGAGAATACACAATACAGCAAATAACAGGCATTAAATCACGCGTACATTAATTTCTACCGTACCGATCGAAAATAATCAACCCAACAATAAATAATAGCTAACAAACGCAGCAACAGAGGAAATACTTATGTCACCTTCCCTCCCTCCCTATCCCCATGGGTGGAATCACAAATTTATGTTCTGCAAAAAATATTGATTATTCGACAGAAACACCAAACAAAACGGCACACAAACAATGATAGATGCCGCTGCTGAATGGCATCGTTCGATTGTTTGAAATTTAAATAGTAAGTGGAAAAAGCACACCCACACACACACACCTGCTCTCCTGCTGTGCAAACACTCATGCATCTTTGCGTAATTGTAAAATTGATGCATCGCCTGTTTTTCCACGTGTTTATCGGTGGCATTACGAAGTGAAAGGAAAACAGATGAGCGAAACAAAAGTAATACCCACGGGCAATCATAAATTCATTTCATCGCTTTTTTTTACTGACCCATTCGCACCATCAGGGATAGTGTGGGACATGAAAGGACATGCATCTGTTAATTGCAGATATGCTTTTTTTGCTCCTCGATGAGCCGCAGTGTGTTGTGCTGCCACGGTCGTCTCCCAGTTATTAATGTTTTATTTTTGTCAGTACACGCGGGCCATCGAAATCGCTGAACGGCTGCAGCATAGAAGGACAGCTCAGTTTGGTTGGATGTTCAGTCGATGCTCGATGGCCAATTCCACCACTATCGTAAGGGGGGATGGGCCACGCTTATTTTACCGCTCAAACAAAAGCCCATTCCAATGTGTGAGCGTTTGCGGGCGAAGAGTACGCGCGAAAGAATTACAAAAACAAACGAAGAGTAAAGTACAAAAAAAAAAAAAACAAACAAAAAAACATAACCCAACCAATCATCAGCGCGAGCATAAAGCGCACAGTCGTTTAAATAACGCTCGATATCGTTGTTGGGCAGTGGCAGAGAGTGCACACGCGTGGCGTGGATACAATTTTGCATAATTGCAAAATTCGGCACCGGCAACCGAATCTGCGAAAGCAAATGAAGCGATCGGTATTACATAAAAAAATGAATTTTCGATAGCTCACAGCTACGGCCAACAGAGAATTATGCACTACTCTTTTTATTGTGGCAGCACAAAACTCCCGATAGCATGTGCGGGATATGTTGTCTCGACATTTATTTATGCGCAAAGTTGACAAAACTTCGCTTTCGAAACTTGCAGTCGACACCAACTGGATGGAATGCGCCACCCCGGGGTGTATAGATCAGACCGTGAAAGCGTGGCGATGCTAAATATTGTGTGAGGTTAACTAACTCGCTCCCCCCGAAATGGTAGCGGTCTGGGAGCAATTTGATAAATTAATTAAGCTCAGTAAAATTGCTTCTCGAATTTTAACAACTGTGAGCATTTTGCGAAGAAATGTAATTCAAGCCGAAGACGCCGGATTTGAAAAGAAGCAATTAAATTTAATAGCTTTACTAGATGGGATAAAGTATGCCAATAATTACGCAAACTGAATGTTGGCTCGATTGAACAAGACGAAAGAAAAGCGATATGGAAATATGAAGTTGAATAACAATCAAATAATTTGCTATCATTAATTTCCCTAGATTGCTATCCTAATCTTAACTGCCCCAGCTTCGAAACCTGCATTCTTCAACGTTCTGTGCGAGAAAATAGACTCACAGTAAATCCCGTTCCAATCTTTCACCAATTTAACCTCAAGGCACGATTGCATCCATCGCTCTCTCTCTCTCTCTCTCTCTCGCTCTCTCTCTCTCTCTTTCTCTCTCTCTATCTTACTCTCTGCCGAAAAGCGCAGCCAGCAACCCCGTAATATCGTCCCGTAAAACAGTAACACCAACGTTCAACTGTCATCTCCAAACACTGTGCGCTGCCGGCGTGTGTGTAGGAATGGAATGCGCTTAGAAATGGGCGTCCCGGGGCCACTCACAGTACACGTATCGCTCGCTGACGCACACGAAGGCGCGCGCGCGCCCAAGAACGTTCACAGGAATTTCACGTTCCTTCATCAAAATGCTAATCCGAACGCAATCCTGGTCACGGCACCGTACTGTGTCGTACCTCTCTATCCCCTCGACACGCTGCTTGCCATGCTCCATGGTGCAGTTGTTTTCTCGCTGCAGGGTTTGATTTTCTTCCCCCCAACGACGCATGTTTCCAAATCGGGACCCCCGCAACAACAAAAGCCCCCCTCCTTCCCTTCACCCATCCCAACGCTAAGGTGCCATCGAAACAAATCCATTTTAGTTATTTGATTCACGTCACGACAGGTGGTGCACCGGTGATTCGAAGGCGATTAAAAATAAATTGATATTCTATCTTCTACAGCAAGCAACAGCGGGGACTGCGGGAAGATTAAAAACTTCTGCTCGGAGGGCCTGAAGCCCGTGTTGTGTTACACTTTAATGTTTTCTTAGAAAAAGGTACAAGGGATGGAGAGCTGCTCCATGTTGTTCACCTTCCTTGTGCTGCTGGATGCTGCAGATGAGTGTTTCACGTTGTAACACAATGTGCCGCTTGTGTCAAACGTCATCAAAGGCGGTTCGATGGCTTTCTCCGGCAGTTTGAGCATTGCTAGCAATAGAGCCATAGCGTAGTAAGAGCATTTGCGCAGGGAACAGCTCACACCAATGTTTTGACTCGAATGGGATTGGGGGACGCCCTCATTTAATTTTGAAACAACTAAACGGAAATAGACTCAAAGCGACGGTTATAGCAAAGGGCAAAGCAAAGGATTGGTGTGGAGTTAATTAAAATTGCTAGAATAGAAGGGTGGATAGGGAACAAGGGCGTTTACACAAATTCAAACGCCCTTTGCGATATGCCCTCATACAGCAAGAGGGAAACTAACCTTTAGAAAACATGAAATTGAGTGGCTTAAAATACTTGGAAATGTATTAAACGATAATTTTGGGCCCAAACATGAGATTTGTTTGCTATTTTGGAATGAAGCATAAACATGAGTAGTTAACATTCAAAATTCCGTTCATATGAACTCTAGCTCCAGAACATGTTGCTTTAATAGTTTGCTTTTATTTTGCTCTCTCTCTCTCTCTCTCTCTCTCTCTCTCTCTCTCTCTCTCTCTCTCTCTCTCTCTCTCTCTCTCTTCACACAAGGATCTCCTCGCAACTTGCGGTCCCTTCACGTTGTCCGAGAAGTCAAGCAGAATGTATAATTAATTAATTGTTGCTTGCATAACTTGCCACTTTCATCAAACATTTGCGCGAACACGTGTCAGCGGAACGGCCACCGGAGGTTAAACCACCCCCCATGCTATAAGCCCATCACTTTTAGTGTGAGACCCCGGTTTTAAAACCCACCCCTGTCCTGGACTTGGCAGCCTGAAAAAGGTGATTGATATTAATTTTGCTCCACACCATTTTGTCCCTGGGTGTCCCTGCTGTTTGGCTTTACGAAAGTAAATGCCATCGAAATAAATTAAAATCTAATTTAGAATATCACATGTGTGTCCGTCCCATTGCTATCATCGCCACGCAGAATGGTGCTCATGTGCTTGGGTTCTTCTTAAAAACCCCACAAAAACAATTGAGGTTCGAGCGAATTGCAACCTTAAAACCACTAATGGGCAAGATAGGAAACGGGTTTTGCAGGCTAAAGTGTTTCGCCAAAGTGTACAACGGCGAGCCGTGAACAGTGGAAAGCGAGCCACCCAATAATCGTTTGTCGTGTGTCGCCAAAGCGGCAAAAACCGTTTGCCACCACCACCCGGTTGCGGGTAAGGAGTGCTCTTGAAGAAAGTGCACCGAATAACAGCACAGGCACTGCTAGCGCTACGCTCCGTGCTTGGGCGGTTTGTTAATTGTTCATTTAAATGCAATAATACATCTGCTACTGTGTGTACCCGGGCTCGAGTGCCAGCAATGTCGGGTCGCAATGCCATTTTCTATTGCCGGGGGGAAAAAAGCAAGCAACCAGCGAGCTACCGTGTGCAGCAGCACCTGTACTATCAACCTGAGCCTCCTTTTCCGGACATTAAATTAACGATCCTGTGGGCTGCTCAAGGGAGCGGAGAGGAGAGAGAGAAATGGGATGAGATGAAAGGAGAGATTCTCACAGAGCCTGACGCCGAACCTGTCGGTAGACCACACAATAACGTTTCACCAACACGCCATTCTCCACACGGAGCTCCAGGGGTTGCTGGGAGATCGCCCACAATATCGCGCTTGGCACACCGCAGGCCACAGGACGTCACCAGGCATCGCGCACATCCAGCACACCACCACTACCTTGATAGCATAGCAACGGTTGGTGTGCGGTATTGCCGGAGTGTGCATAATCGGTTTGGCACCGATTCTCTCCACCACCCATTGCGTGCATCCCCACTGACGACACACGGAGGACCAGCTCACCATCAAACCATCAAACCGGCGTTTTGTGTTATGGATAATAAATTATCTGCCAACTGCGGCATCGTCCGAGGGGAGAAAAGGGGAGGGTGCTTATGCACGCAGGACGCGCGCGCGCCCGGACACACATACATATTGCGACCCCGGGGGGGCTGGGTGATAATTTTTCATGCAGCCTAAGCAAATGTCGGACATGATGAGTCCTCAGAAACGCCCGGACACTTCGATCCTTCGCCGTGACCCGTGACGGAAGGTTTCGGGGCAATGATAGAGAGAGAAAAAAAAGGACAATAGAACGGACAAGTGGATCGTGTTCGCTTGTTTTTTTTTTGCTGTTAGCTTCACCGGAGAAAAGGGCATGAATGATTGAGAACCGTAGCGTCATCTTGGGGTATCTTCGCCTTTCAGCCCTTTTTCCCAAAATGTTACGTATCAAATTCCTTACATCACACACGCACCGACAAGAGGGAGAGTTGGCTAAAAAATGTCAATTAATTGAACATTCCTCGTTTTCCAATTAAACTTTTAATAAAAGCACCCACAACACACTTGGGCTGACATTTAAATGGCACAGCACAGCTGCAAGTGGTGCCCCGCAAAGTTGCTTTCCGCTGCAGAAAGTTTCACTTTGTTTACGAATGAATTTAATATTTTCCCTTCCCCTTTACAGCTTTCCGTTATTGATTTGCTTCGGAAGCACACATACAGAGGTCCGTTTCATCTCAAGAGGTTTCCCATGTTAATGGTTGGCGCTATAGAATCGCCTGTATACCGATATTTCCCTCTCCAGACTTAAACTTGTACCTTCTAGAAATTGGAAAAGTGAAAATTCTTAAACGAGAAAACTCCACACCACAGAGGGTGTGGGGTCGAAGAGGAGAGAAAGGGAGAGCCGAAGTTGCAAACTTGAGACGTTCGGCTAACTCCCTTTGCGTCATCAAACTTAGCAGCCACCCATGATGTACCCATGATGTTCCCATTCGTCACCGGGGAAGCTGCCGGGTAAAGCTTCACACCTCCCTGGAGACTTTCTTCGCCGGTCCACAACATCCCCCTCCTGCCAGTGTCACGTGGATACCTAGCAACACTTATGCTAATGATCAGGGAAGGCCGTGGAGGCTTAGCTGTCAGCACAGTCGTCGCTTGTTATATGGTATTTTCCCCTCACCATATCTTGCTTGGGTACAGGAAACAACGGGCGAAGGAAGTCTGTGCACACCTTCGCCTAAGAGCATTGGACACGCTTTCACACCGACACAACGACGAAAAAAATGGCGCGACCTTCACAAGTTACGCTTCTTGGTGGGGGCGTACAGATGTTGTGCGTTGTAAAACACGCAGAATGTAAAAAAAAGAAATGAAAGACACACAAATTCCGGTGGGAGCTCCTCATTATGGTGGACATCAAGGAATAATCATTTGCGCTAATTACCGGCCGACGCAATGCCACCACCGCCGGGGGAGGTGCTCTCACCCAAGGTACGGTACCAGGAATCCAATTTTGAAGATCCTAACAAAAAAAAAGCGACCGCTTCCCAAAAATACAGCAAAAAAAGCGCCTTTTCGTCCCAGTTCCGCAGCCATTTCCGGGACCATCGTTAGTGGTGGACAAATTTGGTTCGTTCGTGCCGGGTGGATCGGTGCTTTAGGCTAAGGGGGAAAGTTTGCATACATTTTGGCTACAGTGTGATGAAAGTAAAACAGATCCCCCTCCTCCTTAGTTCCGCCCCAAACCGGTGGAACAGAAGGAAGGAAGCTCGCCAGCCCTTATCCCTCCCCGGGCGCTTAGCAGCAATTTCAAGTGGATTTTGTCAGTAAATACGATACCGTTTAAAGAAGAGCACGGTAAGCTGGTGTGCCGAAACCGGTGGGGGAGGGGGGGGGGAGGATTTTTTCGTACTTGATGGACCTTGATGGACGTTGGCAAAGAAGCGACGCCAAAGACCCGAAACTCAGCATGGTACCGGTGGCTGCTCTCGAGCAGATGAAAAGGATGAAGTTTCTTATCTCGTGTCCCCAAGAGGTTATCCTCGAACTCCTCGAAAAAAGAGAGAGAGAGAAAGAGAGAGAAAGAGAGAGAAAAAGAGAGAGAGAGACACAGAGAGACAGAGCGCTCGACGAGGAAAGTAAAAACAGATTACGATGCTGACGGCATAAGAAATGCGCTGAAAATGATTGCATTAAATGACGATGGTCTGTGGACCACCTTCTCTGTTGGAAGGCGCTCGCAAGAAGGAAGTGGTTATGTTTATAAAAAAAACCCATCCCAGAGAACGGAGATGTACAGTGGGAGGAAGAAAAAATGTCTGACAGATTCCACCTTTCTTTAGCGAAACAATTTCTGTCACCGTGCCGTGAACGGACAATGGCTATTTCGGCGCGCGGAGAAGGCACGAGACGACGAACCCGCGCAACCGCCGGGTTGATATATGACCGTGCTAAAAGTGGAGTTAGTCGAATTTCATGGACAAGAGACGTTTTGCAATGGTCGAAAATGGCAACCCGGTCGCGCTTCACCCGGTCCGCCGCCCCATTGGGGCACGTAGGAATTGGCGACGAAAAATGCACAAGATGGTGACACGTGCGCGCTCGCGCGCTCGACTTTTTCTGCAAATCGTGCCACTTTTGCCAATAATGCTTGATAGCCCAAGTGTTTCCACTTCGTTGTCGATAAGAAATCGCGCTTGAGTCTTCTTGTAAACGGGGGGTTGTTGTTTGCCTCGTCTGACGCCGTTTCGTAGCGTTACGGGCGGAAGATTATTGATTTTTCCAGCAAATCAAGCTACAATTGGTTTTCTTCCTTATGTGATGCATTATTCAACGGTAGTAATGACAAAATGGAAGTAATGAATGGAAGCTTACCTGAAAGGGAATTTCCTTGTTCTTTTTGATTATGTGAAAGCCGCAGATTTTCGTCTCGTCCACCTTGATCAGTGGCGTTATCTCGACGAACGTTTCATTTTCCTTTATCAAGCCGTGGTACGAGTTTTCCAGGACGCGTTCTGCAACGAGAAGAAAGTATTGGAAAGGTAAGGTAAGTTAAGAGAGTTAAGAATTTATTATTATTTCAGCAGGGATATGCTTGAGTTTTATAAGTAAAGGAATTGAATGTTACAAATTGATGTAGATAACAACTCCTAAAAGGATTTGCAGCGGGACAGGATACCTAGCAGGGTTTACACTATTTAATTTCCCAAATCCCACATCCAACCTGTAATGATGCGGCATCGGCGTGTTAATAATTTGTGCTGTTTGCAATTATCAAAGCCCTTCGAACACGAAATTACTGCGCACACGGATGTTTGCTGTTCGCCATTTCCCATTGCTCTGATTTCCAGTGCAAGAGCTTTGCATCAATATCGTTTGACACGCATCAGAGAAAGCACGATGTTTCCTTTTGCCGTGCGTATTACATTCCGGCCGGAACAAGCGCTCCAAGCCCCGCGTTCCGGTACAAGCGCCCGGTGCAGTTTTGTACACATTGCAACTCCAGGAATTGAGAACATTAGACTGCCAGACCGACTACCACCATTTTTGCTCGGTACTGCACAATCGATATTGCTTTCATTTCCTCCTCGATAGTTCCGCCATTCCGACACACTGGAAGTACACTGGAAGTGAATAATTTTCTCGATAACCACCATGCATTTTCATTGCGCCTGTTATCACGGGTATTACATTTTTCCCAGGAAACTGTCGCACGGTGAACACGGCTGTAGTAAGTACACACATGTTGGCATGTTGCGGCACTGTTCGGTGGCGGTGGCTATCGATATTCATTACGCGACCACAAATATTTTCCTAATGTAATTGGAAGCGGCAAACATTTTGGGGTGGCGTGTGTGGAGGAGCGTTAATTTTGACATCAGACTTCATTTCATACCGGTTCATGGTCAACCAGTTCCTGGGCGGAAAAGGGGCAAAGCTTTTAATGGAACAAAACTCTTCCGCAAAGCATCATGTTCCTGTGGACAAACATCGGGAATGTTGTAACATTTCCAATTCTATTTCGAAATAGTTTTCTAATAGTAAAGTGAATAGTTTTCTAATAGTAAAGAAGTTTTAGATTTATATTAAATTTTTGTTTTTCAAAAACATTTAGGCTACTGTAGCCAAAGGACCAAATATCATAGAAACATCTAATCCCGGCACTGCTGTATGTATTTTTTTCTTACCATTTTACTTCAGGTACGGATTAGCGCTTCCTCAGCGCGAAATGAAGCACACGGAAATCCCCTTTTCTGATTTATTGTAAACCCCGAACCGAATAAATCAATCAAGCAAATAAAACGCTCGCATCAATCCTCACTAAAAATGGAGCTTAACTTACTTTTGGACCAATCGATCGCATCAAACGAGCGAGAATCCTGTCTGAGCTGAGATTCCTTCCCAGCGTCGGGGGCAAAAAACAAACTCCACTTCCTGCGTCAAACGCTCTTTACCACCGTCGCCTTAGCGCTACAGCCGGCAATCGGCTACATCGTGCTAGCAGTCGTGCCCCTTAGGATCAATCGATTGTTTCCGGTAGTGTTGCGCAAATTTGTCCGCACAGGAAATGGACGGACTACAGCAAAAGAAAAAAAAAGGTTCGTGGAAAAAGGATGGAATCGAAGAAAAATGGATGGCATAAAACGTACACATAGGAAGTGTGTGTAGGGCTTCTGTGATGCGTGCGTGGAGATAAGCAAACACACATTAACTGGAAGCTGATAGGAGGTTTGGCCCTCAGTACTACGTCCATTTTCAGCTTCTCACCACGAGGTCTGGTCGTCCATTTCTAGCTGAAGCAAATAGACGATATAGAACTTTTCTGGGGGAAAGCTTTTCAAAGAGGAGCAAATTGAAATATCAAAACTGTATTGCAGCATTTTAATTACTTGCGGGCTGTTTCGCGCTGTCGATATTAGCTGCAACTTTTGCCATTTATCGCTGGATTTATTTGCGCTCAATGCGGATTTGACGTATCAAAACCATATTAGATGGGTTTAACAAAAAAAAGAGCACTCCAACCACCAACCGAAAGGTTCAATACACAGAACTGGAACAAAAATCAATGAACGAACAAGCAGTTCAGCAACAAGAAAGGTGCTGCTACTGCCAGAAGGAATCGCACTTTGGCTGGGAATTAAAACAGATTACGTGCCCTGTCCGCCCGACTCCGAGAAGTGCAGTGGCCGGCCCCGAGGTTGATTTATATCGCTTGTGCCTCCTCCTCCTCCTTTTTACTGGCTTTGGCAACATTTCTTTTCTGCACTTCTGCTTCAATTTTCACGCCTCCAGGTTTGGTTGGCTGGGCGCAACCCAGCATACGCGCGTAAAACTGAAATCCTCAGCTTAGCACCTTCTTAAACGGGGCTGGGTGGGATTGGTGTGTGCAAACAACACCCGCTGGTGGCGCAATGGGAGCTGATCGATACCGGGGAACTACCGGTGGTTTCGAGTCGACCGACCAACCAGCTGCTGCAAGGTGTCGACAACGTTCGCCCGACCGACCTGTACAACCGTAAAAGTGCTGAAAGAAGTTAAAAAAGAAACCCCGTGTGCCGTGTGTTGTGGAAGAAGCGTTGAACGGAACGGGGTTTGGAGAAAAGAAAACTGTGCAACATCGAAACGGAAAGTGTCAACGGTTGTTTGCTGGCGGGAGTGTTTCCTTTTCTTTTTTGCTCACGCCAATTTTGCTGACGTGGTCGGATTTGGAATGGGTAATGTGTATCGGTTTATTTGTATGTAGCGCAGGTTATGTCTTAGCAAGAAAAGCAGTTTGAAATTTGACGGCCAGCAGCCCTTCGGGGAAATGTTTTACTTTTTTATGTTGGCATGCTGACTTTACTGATGATTGCATAATTATGTCTACACTTGGTATTAAATACGATTAGCTCCCCTTTGCCAGAGTCAGACTACGAAAACTCCGTTTCATTTGAAACGTAATTTTTTTTTTTGAAAAATACAATTTGTTGGTGCCATGACCAGGATAGCATTCAGAGAAAAAATCAATTTAATGTTTTACTTCTTTTTGTAGATGAATCACACTCATGCAAGATGCTGCAAGAGAGCAAAACAACCATCACCGCCAAGACCGTTGGTGTGAATCACACCATCCCAAAGAAGAAGAAGAAGAAGAAGAAAAAGATCAAACCAAACCGATGTCCAACCCTCGCCACAAAGACACAAAACGGACTAAAAGTAGAACACTTTTAAAAAGCAAAGTCCAATAACCAAACCATAAAATTTACACCCGCAGCAGCAGCATCAGCAGCCGCCCCAGTGTGATGTCCGTTCTATCGTCGATGCAGCCACCCAACCCCCCTCATGCGGGTGCAACGGCAGAGGCAAGCAGAAAAGACGATCGTCGTTGCCCAAAAATAAATGACAGCGCGCGCGCTACGGCGACTCACGGCACCGGGGCAAACACCCACCGATAGATTAATTCCGAAACAGAAAAAAGTGAACCTAAAAACGGAATAGAGTGGAAGCAACTGAGCGGCGGCTGAGGGTGGTAAAAGCAAAAGCAAATGTCGCTCCAAGTGATGACTGCAGGCGCACGCTGACACTTCCGACCGACACCGTCCACACACACACGCTTGTGGGCGTTTTGGTGAGGGGCGATACACCAAAGCGTATTCCACGGGAACGTGTGCGAACGCCTGCAGTGCGCCTTTGCACGTAGAATCTTATTTTTTTCACGGGTGGAGTAACCGAAAAGATCTTCTTGAAACAGCGTGTGGCACGTGGGAAAAGGCCGAAGGCGAGAAAAAGTATCCCAAAGCCCTAATATAAAAGACAAAAAAACTACGGGGAAAAATGGAAGGAGCATCCAAATTAGATATCTGTTTTGGGGTCAGTATTAATCACCTATTCAAGCGTGCGGACATAAATCAATGTCTCCGCGAGCGAGCGGTGAAGTTACACCGTGGAACGGCAACGCGCAGTGTATTTATCGAGGGCAGAGGGGAGTCTCGTCGATAATGCTGCGCACCGGGAGTGTTAGTTAAGACAGCAACACAACACCACCAAGGGCACGATTACGAATGATGGATGCGCGTTCGGGGCACGGGTTTTTCGTTGCTGTTGGAGGGGATGATGTCGAACATAATTATCAGCCATTTGTAGCCCGTTAAAGGTGACCATTTTTTAAGGCGGAAGAGTCAAGCCAGAGAGCATTCAACAAGTTTTCAAACGAACGCGTAACACCCGCACAGATAAAAACTGTACTTTTGTCATGCAAATTGCATACCTTGGATCGGAGAAAATGTTCACAGTTAACGCTGTATGCAATACGCATTATAAAAAGGCGCCAAAATTGTAGGCAAATTACACGCGGCAAAACTTTCCTCTTTTGCAAGATTATTCATAGCTTGTTTCGCTTTTGTTTAAACAAAATTAGCATTTTAAAGCACCAAGGACACACACACACATACACCTTACACACGCTGGGACGGTCGAGATGCAAGATGGAAAGAAAAATAAATAAAATGAACTCGAGGATTCTTGCTGAATTTAAACTGCATCCCTCCGCAGGATAACGTACGGGGGAAAACGCCGTCGCGCCACAGTGTGTGATCGCCAAAGCTCATGATTGCATTTATTTAAATGAGCTGCACCCCCATTAGCTCGACCCATCGCGCGCAAAGGGTTCTTGGTTATGAATAATAAAACATTCTCACTCGTGGAAACGGACACGGAGCATGGAAGGCGCCGAGAACGGGTGCGGTGTTGTTCTTTCGCGTTGTAACGATCCGCTGCTCACTCTTCGCACAACATTTTCACAAATTTCCTGTGCCCCTTTTTATTGTGGCAGTAAGGGGTCCTCTTGGGATGTTGCGTTGTAGGTTTTTATGGTTTGGTGTGCCCATTTTCTTCTACCCCTCACTCTCACTGCGCGAACTATTCAACCGGGAAGCTGCTCTGTGTCGGCAACGGCGGCGGCGCGCACAGGACGGAAAACGTGTCTGCAATAGACTATTGACTAATTGTTGAGCTGACAGCAAAAGGGCACCGTCAAAAGAGAATGCCGCTTGAGGAACCAGGGGAAGATACTGGTCCAACACAGGGCGATGGGGATGCGGGAAAACCCCCATGTCTGAGAAGCTGTGTGTGTGTTTGCCTGTTCTTTCTCTTTCTGAGCATTTATGCAAATAAGGTGCTTCCCGTTTGCGAGCTTTCCGGCGACTGGTAGAGCGTTTTGTGCGGGGACCCAACCCAACAAGGGTCGTCCTCGTGTACGGCCGAGTGGACAAGTGGAAGTTAAAGGACTGCTGGCCAGCTTTTCCCACTTCCCCCTCACTTTCAGTCGTGAAAAATCATCTTCCATCATCATTCACGTTACCGCTACGACATCTACGACATCATCGAGGTACACATACAACCATCTACTTACACACACGCACACAGTAAACACTCTTCATCCCATTGTGTAAGCTGAAGAAGACTTGTGTCTTCACTCGCTCTCTGCAAAGCGGGCAACGCTCCAACCGCAGAAGACAACAAGGCGAGCGTGTGTGTGTGTGTTCGTAAGTTTACAAGCAAGTAACAACAACAAAAATCACCACAAATAAAACAACAGCGTCGACAGCAACAGGGGAAAGTGGCGGGTGCAAACACTGGAGAGCTTTGCACAATCGTTTTACATACATAATCCCGTGTCTAATGTTGCTGCATAAATTGTGCTTTCCTGGTTGAGTTTGTGTCGCCCGGGCCGGCTACGTTTGCGGCTTTGTACACGTTTTCTTCACAGGCCCGCTTCTTCTCCAGTGCCCGTGAAACTCGCGATGTACAACAAGCCAACTCCTTCTCCTCTTCTCTCTCACAAAGCTAAGCAGCACCCCCGGGCGAAGGAAAGCAATATATATTTGCTTCAGCCTTGTCGAGTTTTTGCGATGGGATCAGTTTAAATCCTTGCCCGCACCGCGATTTAAGCCCGAGAGACAATCTTGCAGCATTATTCGTTGGCGACATTGCAGGCAGCTGTTTGTTGCACTCAACATCCAGCTGCATCCCATTGTTTAATGCAGACATTGCCAAAGTGCATTAGTAATTTGAGTTTGAGTGTCGCTGAGTGCATTCTGCGGAAGGATCACGTGAAAGTGTGGACACAAATAAATATTTTAGAAATATTCCCTTCAGGGGACTTTACAGTACCTGAGGGCTCATCAGAGCTATCTGTTGTCTTTATCTAACTGGTACGACATTGTTGGTATCGTTGTCAATCGTATGAATTGCTGAGTTTACTAGAAGAGTTTACTTCAAGACCCTCATTCATTGAAGATCTTCCAACATCATTTCATAGGAATGCAATATCAAAACAAGTTAGATCTCTTAGATTGATTTTTTGCTACTCATCAGCATCCCCTTAGAGCTCAAATAAAGACTGCACTACTTGTTATCTCAGTTTGAACATTAAATTAAGTATACAAATAAACTCATATCTTCTAACACAAGTTCAAAGAGCCCAAGCAGTTATTAGAAATCGCCTGACTCCACAATTCCTATGAAGTACCTTACAGTTTCAAGTAAATAGTAAATGCTTCCTCTCCATTTTTCACCCGAAGACTTCACATTTTCGATGGGCTGTACTGTTTTTTTGCCACTAGATTTACTCCGAGCACAAGCTGAACGCTGAACTTCTCTTCAGAAAGCTTAATGTGGCATGTAAAAAGCTCCACGGAGTGGAGCAGCTTTGTTTCGCTGTGCCATTTTCGTTTCGGTCTCATTGCGCCGCATTGCTTTTTTTCGATTTTCGACAAAAGCAGTCCAATGTGTCTGGATTTCACGGACGTGAGCCATCCGTGAACCGAAAACCGAGCCAGGCACATCAATTTGGTTCGAGATCCTTGAGGGATCAGCTCGTTTCTGTATGTGCTTCCTCTCGCTTTTTTTCAACATTGGGTGGTTTTGTGTGAATAAAATTGCTTGGTACGGTACTTCACAGGATTTGGGTTTTCATCATGTACCAGTATGTGTGCGCGTGTGTGTGTGTGTGTGTGGGTTTTTTGCTCCTTTCAATCTCGAACACACATTCCGTACATCGCCAACCAAACCAGAATAATGCTATCTTCATGGTCGCCGCCTCCATCACCAAACCTTCATGTGCACACGTTGCAGTTATCGTCCTTCCGAAAAGGGACACCGCCACGACCCAGCACTCCTGCCATCGGTGGCTCTCGCGAGCAGTCTTTTTTGTTCGCCCGACATCAAAGTTTGAGGCAGGAATTGTATTCTCATACTTCGATGAAACTCATTTTTTTTCTGTTGCTCTCCTCCCGTCGGCAATACTGTAACAATTCGCAGTGACGCTGATTTTTCCTCCCAAATAAAAAAGGGAGAAAATGGAGGAAAAGAATTGCATGAAACGGACAATGTCTGCGGAGTCGGGGGAACTTGACGTCTGCACGCGCGGGTCCATAACGGACTCCCATTTCAGTAACTGTCGGCTGTTTTCTCTTTTTTTTCTCGAAGTGAACTTTTCAGTTTTGCTCAAAAAGGACCTTGTCAATCGGAGGGATAAAAAATGGCAAATACAGCAACATTAAACGACACTTCCACGTTTTGCCTCCCCGTTCGTTGGACTGATTCCAGGCACAAAGGTACACAGCAGGCCACAAAAAAAGTAATTCGTTGACACAATTCGAATCCTGCGCCTCCATTTTTACCGTTTCTTTCTTTTATTTTTTTGTCCGCTCACTGCTGCCGTGTGGCGTACAAAGTTCACCATCAGCTCAAAATGCCATTGGGGGCGCACACATAAAACGGAATGGCTGTATTACATTATGTTTTTATATTATGTCAATATCCTTGCCCGGTGCATTGGTCGACCTAAATTACATCTCCGCTCCGCTGCTGGGGGGTTACTTCCTGCCCAAGGTTGCGGCACCGGTGAGAGCAGCGCAGTTCCGAAATGTGGCCATATTTCGCGCTCGAATAAAGCGTTAGTGTGTCACCGTTTCTCCTCTCTCTTTGCCCACCGTTTGCCGCTTTGGGAAATGTCCCAGTAACCCTTAGTGCTTCGGTGAGCGAAGGCAGAAGGGCGGCGCGACGGCGACTGCTGAGGAGTTTTCCCATCTCAGCTGCCAGCCGGCTTCGCCAAAACCGGTAATGGGATTTGTTTGACGATGTTCTATTCTTAATCCTTTAAAATGAAATTGATGTTATTCCTTGGTGAACAAAACTCTCGGCGGCTTCCGGCATGGTTTTTTTTGCTTGTTTGAGGCAGGCAAGACGACCGACCGGACGGGATTAGACGGTTGTTATTGGATCATTTTAGACAAAATAGCTTATACGAAATGGAAAATAAGAACAAGAGCGTAACATAAGGACACTAATCTGGCTAAAGAAGCGCATATTTTAAACTGTTGCCTCCTGCTCCTTCGTGACAGGGAGCAAGATGAAGTACAAGCAATGTTCTCCCGTTTGTTAACACTCCATTGGTATGCAAAACTACACATTCTAAAGTGTTCAACGTTATGATGAAAAAAGAAGCATTTTGTTCAGGACTACACTAGAATGATTATTTGTGAGCGTTACTGTCTTCGTGACTAATAAAATGTTTCAACCGGTACGGCATAGTTTTCTGTTTTCCTTCCAAACATACTTATCTGCTCGTGCTCGTCACCCACCCTATGTGTGTGTGTTTCGGTTGCACTTGTTACCGAGCGGTACCGGCCATGTGGGAAGGTGGAGAATGGTTGCAATTACCGTACCATACCGATGGGCAAACAAACAAACACCGGTGAGATGACAATATTTTGCTAACCTTCGGAGGACGAGCGGCAGCTCAACCTCGGCTGAAAACGCCAACGAAACGAACGCCCACCTTCCTCTGCCGGAAACGGTTAGCTACATCCCACGGGCGCCGCCTAAGAAAGGAAACAGTCCCCGATACACAGGGCGATGTGACGAAGCAGAAGCAGTTTCCAACCAACCGTGAAATCTCTTCTTTTCTCCGTACACACAACACACCGGAGGGCCCGCGGTGGTTCGGAAGGAAGATAAATGAGTTTAGTATGTAAACAGCGTGATTTCAACACACACACACACACAACGAACAGAGAGCGAGCGACACGGCCACACGGTCGGTTGAGTGCTGCTTATCTCGCCTGCCTCGAAAACCCCATCCCGTGGAATAGTTTTGTTGTCATCGGCTCCGGTGCGCGCCTAGCGGTGGCCGATCTTCCGTCGGTGTGTTGCTCTTTTGCACCCCCACGACACGACGGCGGGAAAGCGGCGGCTAAAAATAAATGTGCATCATAAAATGCACCTCAACACACGGGAGTCGACGACGATGACGACAGGGACGGTTTGCTTTCTTTTGTTTGGCTTTGATTTCTTGCGACAGAGGCATTTCGCTTGGCCAGTCTTCTCCTCCATTGGGGAGAGGTTGAAGGAATTTAAAATATGAATGCACTTCACTTTCGGAATGGAGCAAAATGTCACACACACACGGCCACAAACTTTGGTCCCAGTTGAATGCTATGCTAATCCTGATCGTGATGCGATACTGTCGCAGAAAAGCGTTGTTGCCTGGTGGTGGCACATACGATATGTGTCCCATCCATGTACACAGATAAACCTAACGTTCTGATAGTAAAATGTTGACATTTGCAATAAAATATTCCTTCTAACAAGAGCAGCTCACACATCTTCAAATTGGATGTCATTGTGCCCACATTTTGCTACAAATTCACTAACTTCAAGAGCCAAACCAACTCCAACGAATTTACTTCATTATGTAATTCTGAATGCCATAATAAAAGGTAAATAAAGAAATCCTGACTACATCAACCTTACGGCCCCGGTACGGGGGTTAGCCAACTAACTGCTGACCAAGCATGACCAAAACACCAGTCCAGTTTTGCTTACATTAAACGTGTTATTTCTCTCTGCCCCGCCGTGTTTGATAAATAATGTGATACACTTTGGTGGAAACGATCGAAGAAAATTAATCATTTCATTCCAACGTGCACGGGGGAGTGTGATTTACTTTTCCAGATAAGCAAAACCACAAACTCACCGCCGCCACTCTCACACACGTTCGCTTGACCGTTCAGTGCCAGGCTGAATGGCTGAGTAGCGGGAGAAAAGAGAACGAACTAAGTTGACCACAGGCAAACTCCACGTGATATCTAACATCAACCAATAAGAAGGAATGAAAGGTGCGCAATTGTTACCGGGACGAAAATGGAACGTAATCATTATTTGTGCCGTTCAACGTGTATACCAAAAGGAGCAGTAAAAAAACACGCCCCAAGTTCAAGCGAAGCAGAATGTCCCGGGAAGGTTCTCGTGCGGTGTTTGCTGGAAACGATCGGAACGCACCCGGAGAGCGCGTTGAGTAACAGAGAGTTACCCGGGGTGCTTGTGGAAGTGAGTGTGGAAAATTCCGGACCGGTTGGCGACGGGCTTAAGTTGAAAAACATTAGGACAGGACGTCCTCCAACAATTCCAACCCGAACCCAAACCCCAAGGTCAAAGTGCCTGAAGTGCCCAGGAATAAGTAGTGCCTGAGATGGGGAGTCAAATGGACACGAGGAGGGTCGAGGCTACTATTCGTCGAAAAGCCGGCTGACGCCTGCCTGCCACGCTTTGATGGCTCGTGTCCGTTTCTAATGGGAAATAATGTTGGGCTTACCACCGGTGGGGCCGAGGGAGCTTTGGTTTATGTGTTCTCCGACCTTATAAGTACCAGCGCAAGAGGGGAGGATTAAATAGCACCCCAAAATGCGCACTCTGGTATTGATTTTTTGTTGCTGGTGTTGGCTGCTTTTCGAATCGGTACGTGAGTGAGAGCACCAGTGCTTCCCGCTAAGGTACTTGGGTTTGATTTAGTTTGGGAGTTCGTTTGAAGTTTTGGCTCTTTTACTTAAAAGGAATTGTCCTTTTATTGATGGGAACAATTCCCAGTTAATAACAAGCACGGTACGGAACAATCCCGGTACTGACAATGCTAGTAGACTTTACCAAATAAATGCCCCCACCGTTCGAGGCAGAACACATTTGCAGGTGTCTGAAATCGGCAAACTGGCACGTTCTGTGTTCGAGAACACGCTTTGTCACCCCTCCATTTCTCTGATGCTCAGTTACCGGAAGCGGTTTGCACACACAAAAAGTAGTGCAGACACTGTGGGGGTGGGGAATAAAAATTCTCACACAAAAAGGCACCATACACTTGTCACCCCCTTGTTCGGTGCTTTCGCAAAATGCGGAAATCTGAGAAGCCCCATTGCCTGTGGTAACGGTGCTCAAACTTTTCTGCAATATCATCACCCCAAGGGTAGGCCAGCAGTTTCTGTTTATTTCAATTTAGGTTTGTGTCCTTTCTAGTATTGCGTCTTCTCCCCTATCCACCATCCACCAGCCCTCATACTCACAGCGTGGTCACGTTTTTATCGATTTCATAGAATTGGGTGGAAAATTATTTGCAATGCCAGCGTATATAGCGAAGACGCCAGCATGATAGCACACATACAGCGTTGTAGGCACACATATGCACCCTAGTCCAGTGTAGTTGAAGTTGTAGTTGCAGATCATTTAAATAATAAACGAAAGGATACGAAACTGCACAATAATGGAGCTGATAAAAGGAGGTCATAAGTATGGTTGAAGGTGAGCAGTGGCTGTGTGCACTAACGACATGGGGGTGTGCTTTTGGGAAAGTGGTATGATGGTATGCATTGTATTAGTGCTACACACAATTTGGAATAAAAAGCGGAAGCGTGGTTAGCACAACAAGCTCCATTATATAATTTTTGTACGGTCAAAACATCGGTAGCATTGATTGTTATTAGTATAATGCAAAGTGTCATTACAAAGGAGTCTTAACTCATGACAAATATTTAAAGGAAATAGAGAAGAGAACCAACAAATCCATAGTCCCAGAGTTGCTTTAAATTGTGGCTTAACAATGACTAAAGATTCTAGAAAATATTTGAGGATCTTTTCAAGCGTTTCGATAGAAAAAAATATCAAATTTTGGAGATGTTAGAGAGGCAATTGAATGGAAATTATGAAACTTATTATCAAAGGCATCTAATTGTAATCTTAATCATCTTAATTGTAATCACTAAAATAACGTCCACAAAAGCAAAAGCTCACGCTTCCAACGATTAGTTCGTTTACGCAGTTCCAATTTCCAAATGGATCGTAACAATCTATGCAAAGTTTTCCCATAAACCCAGATCTAACAGTAGACATTATTCTCAGCACAAATAAAAAAAACCACACCCAAAAGCGGTGAAATAATTGGTGTCCTATTATTAAAACTAATCAAAACCACCAAACTTCGCATTCGGCGACGCAGTCCAAAATTAACACACCGACATTGATCCTACGTGACCTTTATCGATAAGCGCGATGACGCCTCTGAACCTGAACTGACTGGCATCATACCGTAGCCACCAGCCGACCAGCGAAACTAGATTTGGATCCTTCAGATCCAGATGGATTGCTCCATCGAGCAACCTCTCCCTGCTGGAAATAATTATCATTTCACCCTGGCAGCAATCTTCGCTTCATTCGCGTACGTGACCCCGTGAAGCAGGTCTCCCTTCTGTACACCCACCAACTAAGGCATCACCAGTATACGAAACCCGATCGCGGAAAGCGGAAAGAAAATTGGCTCCGATCGGGCAGGATGTGTGATGGAGTGTAACAGCCAATTACAGGTGCTCTTTATGCTGCTTCCGACGCGAGCCGTCTAAGGGCGTGCTACCAGGCGAGCGCATCAAATCAAATTATATTTCGATTCAATTATTACTCCGTTCGGGTGGTCCGCTTTCCGTTGGGCTGTGCACACCAGACGCAGCACGCAGATAAAAGGACATAGATCCGGGGGGGTATGGGAAAAACGAGCGTATAAACGAGTCAAAACGAGGCAGCAGTAGCAGCAGCAGCAACGTGCAGGGTATGTCCCGCACTGTCGACGGCGCACATCAGCACGAAAGCATCCACTCGGAGTCTCGAGTCATTTGAGAGACTTCGCTTGTTTGCTAGGCGGACGCCCCGAGCATCCTACCAATGATTGGCACTTGTTCAGTGTTTCGTCAACTGCTGCAGCTGACGGACCCCGGGTTTCGGTTTTTTGGAAGGACACACACATACACACACACATACACACCAAAGGATTCGGACGAGTCACCATCACGCGCTATTAAAAACAATTACACGCCAAAGGGTGAGTCGCAAAATTAAATTAAATGAACAGAAATTAAAAACACGAGCGAGCAGCTTCTTCGGAGGAAGGATGGGTAGATTCCAAGGTTTCTTTTTTTGGGCGCTTGTGTGTTTGTGTGTGATGCTTTCAAACCTTTGCCGAATCGAGTGGGGTCCTTTTTTCCCTCGGGTAGTACCGTTTGGAATACCATCGCGTTGAGGATCCGTTGGGCGCTAAATGTAAAATGTCCTTTTTTTGTGCACGATACACACCGGACGCTTTATCTCGCGCAAAGCTGCAGGGAGAGCATTTGCATGTTTTTTGTTTTCCCCTTGTTTTTGTAATCCTTTAGGATTCCGGGCGTGTGATGGTATGCGATCGCCGGCTTCATGTCCCGGGTTTTACGGGGCAAATAACACAACCATAACTCTCGGTCCGCTGGGCTTTGCTGCTGTGTACGTGTGCGCGTCGTCCACCGCGTTTTCTGCAATGATGGTGCTTTTGGGGTGTTTGGAGTGTTGCTTACCCGGCGTACCGTTTTGGCAAATAATGTCCTTACCTGGGAGAAAAGGGATAAAGGAGAGCAGATAAAAGAGAATCGTTATTAATTGACGTTTAATTGAAATTTACATTCCGATTGCTACGCAAAAATAATGCAGCTATGGCAGGCGCACATCGGGAGGATCGTGCCGTGGAGGAGGTAAACTAATTTCCCATTATGTTCCGCTCGCTTAGAGCGGATTTGTTTTCGGTGGGCGAGGCGGCTACTGTGCCACGTGGACGTGGGATAGTTACCCGGAAATTCATCGCGTTGAATGTTATGGCTTCAAACGGGATAAAAAGATTATCAGTTTTAAAGCTTTTTAACTTCTTAACTAGATGAAATTGGAGCCAGCTGCATCCAAAAAAATTTGGAGTACTGTCTTTTGGCACATGGCGAACCAGGAGGGGGGTGGGTATTCCGGGAAACTGGGTGCCTGAACGTCGGGGGGGCAACCCGACGCTAAACAAAACGGTCACGTGGGCGCAGGGCCAGTCACCCAGTCCCATGAATCAACGACTACGGAAAGCCACAGAAATTTTCGAAACGGACATCCCGATACCGACCATACGCAATGCCCCCGGACTACTCTGAAAATGGGCTCATGGAACGTACGCACTCTAAGCGAAGCCGGAGCCTTGAAAAAACTTGATGATGCCCTAGCCACACTGAGCATGGACCTCGTAGCTTTACAAGAGATTCGGTGGCTAGGGAACGGTGTGCACAATAGGCGTGGTAAGCATTGCTACGACATATATTACAGCTGCCACGACCGCCACCGCGTGCTCGGAACGGGTTTCGCCGTAGGTCCCCGGTTGAAACCCGCAATCATGGATTTCAAGGCTATAAACGATAGGCTATGCACCCTGCGCATGCGAGGCAAATTCTTTAATATAAGCCTCATAAACGTTCACGCCCCTACCGAAGATAAAGAGGAAGAGGAGAAGGACCTTTTTTACGGCCGCCTCGCTAGAATTGTAGATGCGTGCCCCAGGCATGACCTGATAATCATCCTGGGGGACTTCAACGCAAAAGTCGGTAGGGAGCCAATGTACCGCCAATACACTGGCTGTCACAGTCTGCATGAGCACAGTAATGATAATGGTAGTAGATTGGTCCAGTTCGCCGCAGCGAACAATCTGGTTGTAGGGAGTACCAAATTTGCGCGCAAAAAAATCCACAAGATTACGTGGGCGCACCCGGGTGGAGAATCCTTCAACCAGATCGACCACGTGTTAATAAGCCGCCGACGACAGTCGAGTCTGTTAAATGTCAGAACATATCGAGGAGCCAATATCGATTCCGATCACTACTTGGTTGGCTTAGTGATACGTTGTAGAATCGCCCGCCCCCGCGCCAATGGGGGCGGAGAAAACACGCAGCCTCGGCTCAACACGGACTCTCTAAGGGACATTACTGTCCAACAGGAATTCAAAGCCGCTTTAGACGAGTCTCTACTACCAGAAAACAGATATGAAACTACGAGCGAGAGGTGGAACGCTCTAAAAACAAAAATAATAAACTGTGCAAGAAATATACTCCCACCAAGTCGTGGCAACACCAAATCTGGCTGGTTCGACGATGAATGCAGACTAGTGACCGAACGTAAGAATACTGCATACCGAGCAATGCAGCAACGGCATAGAACGCGGGCATGCGCAGAGGAATATTCACGGCTCAGACGCGAAGAGAAACGAGTTCACCGCTTCAAGAAGCATGCTTTGGAAGAGCAAAACATGCGGGAACTCGAGCAAACCAGAGAGGCGTACGGACCGACACGAAAGTTTTACCAAGCGATAGCAGGTCACCGAAACAACGTTGTACCTAAGGTAACCTGCTGTCGCAACAAGGATGGAGATCTGGTCAGTAACCAGCCAGAGGTCCTCTCGCGGTGGGCTCAGTACTTTGATGAATTACTCAATGACCAATTTAGCGAACAGCTAGAAGCGCCACTAGCAGATAATGTCATGCTACTGCCACCTAGCATAGAAGAAACACGAAAGGCTATCCGTCGGCTGAAAAATAACAAGGCACCCGGAACCGACGGAATTGCAGCCGAACTGGTCAAGAATGGAGGTGCACGACTAGAAAACGAGATTCATCAAATTGTTACTGAGGTGTGGGATAGCGAATCGATGCCTTGTGATTGGAATCTCGGCATCATCTACCCCATATACAAGAAGGGAGATAGGTTGGACTGCAACAACTACAGGGGTATTACGGTGTTGAATACCGCCTATAAAATATTCTCCCTGATCCTTCAGGATCGCCTTGTCCCGCACGTCGAAGAGATAGTAGGAAACTATCAAAGAGGATTCCGAAACGGAAAATCAACCACTGATCAGATCTTCACCATGCGGCAGATCTTGGAGAAGATGGCTGAATACAAAAACGACACATACCATCTCTTCATAGACTTCAAAGCCGCATACGATAGCATAGCCAGGGTAAAACTGTACGACGCTATGAGCTCTTTTGGAATCCCGGCCAAACTGATAAGGCTAGTTAGAATGACTATGACCAACGTCACATGCCAGGTGAGGGTGGATGGAAAACTCTCAGGACCTTTTGCTACCACCAAGGGTCTGCGCCAGGGGGACGGGCTTGCCTGTCTCCTATTCAACTTGGCGCTAGAGAGGGCCATCCGCGACTCGAGGGTGGAGACTACGGGAACCATCTTCTATAAGTCAACCCAGATCCTGGCATACGCTGATGATATAGACATCATTGGTCTGCGGCTCTCCTATGTAGCAGAAGCCTACCAAGGGATCGAGCAGGCGGCAGAGAACCTCGGATTGCAGATAAACGAGGCAAAGACCAAACTGATGGTGGCAACATCAGCGGGCCCGCCAACAAATAATCAGAATCTACGTAGGCGTGACGTGCAGATAGGTGAACGCACTTTTGAAGTCGTCCCACAATTCACCTATCTGGGATCAAAGGTCAGCAACGACAATAGCATGGAAGCTGAGTTGCGCGCAAGGATGCTGGCTGCCAACCGGTCATTCTACAGCCTGAAAAAGCAGTTCACCTCAAAGAACCTGTCGCGACGGACGAAGCTGGGACTATATAGTACCTATATAGTACCAGTACTCACATACGCCTCTGAGACATGGACACTGTCCAAATCTGACGAAACCCTCTTAGCCGCGTTCGAGAGGAAGATGCTCAGAAGGATACTTGGCCCCGTATGTGTGGAAGGACAATGGAGGAGCCGCTATAATGACGAGCTATACGAGATGTACGGCGACCTCACTGTCGTACAGCGTATAAAGCTCGCCAGGCTCCGGTGGGCTGGCCATGTTATACGCATGGAAACGGACGACCCAGCCCGTAAAGTCTTTTTAGGCCGTCCACAAGGACAGAGGAGGCGTGGTAGGCCCAAGTTGAGGTGGCAGGATGGCGTGGAGGCGTCCGCCATTAAGGCCGGGATAACGGACTGGCAGACGAAGGCGCGAGACCGTGAGCGGTTTCGGACACTCCTGAGGCAGGCCAAGACCGCAAAGCGGTTGTAGCGCCGGATAAGTAAGTAAGTACTGTCTTTTAATTCCTGAGGAATGCATTACACAGATATAGCTGTCCAGAAGTGTACGCCACCTCAATCGACGTCATACATTGAAATGTAACACAAGATTGAACAAATAATCGATTTCAATGCGTCACAGAGAGCGTCCTCACAGCATCCAACTTCAAGAGAACGCAAGCAAACCCACGTCACAAAGCTGCCCGATACGAAAGGATACGTGCAACAGAAAGATAGAGTATTGATCTTCCATATTTGCGATTAAAGCACACCCCTCTCGCCCACGAGGGAAACCCGGATGCCCTACATAGAACGCTTTGAAGGACACAAACACCCACTGCGGCACAAGCAAAGCAAGCGATATGTAGGGAAGGCTAGTACCGCACCTTTACACAAAGTTATCTGTGAGCAAACAGAATCACTTTCTGGCATCGGTTACCGGGCAGGATCTACTTTCATCCGAGGTTCGTATCCTGGGAGCGGTATCCGAGGTTGTTAGCAGCACAAATGCTTGTTAGGATAGCTCAAAGAGATGTGTTCTTCTACCATAATGATCACACACACAGACAGCTTCCTGTTAGATGCTGGAGCTCGTTTCCATATCGGAACACTTACGCCACGCTAGAATCATTTTATCTCAAGAAAACTACAGCCCACTCCTCGGTGGGTCTCGCCTTATTTATTTTAATTGCAATCCTTACATCACACGCACGCTATACGAATATGGGGTGGTTGTGCTGCCTCGCGAGAGCAGCAAGAAGACGATGGGGAAAGACAAAACCCTTCGGCTTGTGGTCGGCCGCCCTGGTGTCTCGCTTAATGAAGTGGTAAACAGCTGCAGCCGGGCAGCAAATGATGCAACGCAACGCATCCATCTTGCGGCCTAATTGAATGAGCGCCGTGTGTGAAGATTAAGGCGACACCGGTGTGTGCATATAGTGGAGATGATGCGCTTGTGCTAGAGCGGAAAGTTTCAAGAGCTCCCCGGGTGCGCAACATTGTTTACACGAGCTTCCGCTGGTTAACAAAGCGCCAGCGAGAGCGAGCCTTTGGCATGTGTGAAAAAGGAGGACACAGTGAGTATCGTTAGATTACGTTGGGCAGTTGGAAAAAGAGGGTTTTGTTACAAACGCTCTTAACCACATTGGAGAAGTGTCTTAATCAGCATTGATCCGTAAAACAAATACGGGAGCTTGAAGTAAGCATGTGTGTATTCTTGCGTGTACAACTCTTGGTGGATGTATTGTAGCAATATTCTTGATAGATACATCATAGGAAGGACATACGAACTGACGACTCCAGTTGTTTTGGAGCACTTTTCACGTATTTTTCAAGTAGTTGTAATATTATAAGCATTTTGATATTTCATTATTCCTTCTATTTAAAGGTTTTTTAAACATGATTTTAAGCGTAACTTATCTCAATATTTTGTAGGCAATCTTATTCAAAACGAGTTTACAAACAATATTGTTCTCCAATCTACTGCTACTAGTTACAATTAGATATGCTCCAACTGTCCTATTTATTGCCGCAGTGCATCGTCACATAATTCTCACCCCTCATCCATAATTATCGACACATTAGTGTACGAAAAAAAAAATAGGATGAAAATGGTCCTCCAAGCGTCCATGTACGTTTCCATGTACGCTCCAGGGCAACCGTGAACAAAGCGTGAACATTTGCGGACACAAAGAAGCGTGCGTGAATGTTCCTACTTCCAGAGAAAAAAAAAACCCTCCAATCTACTCCCCCTGCCATTATTGATGCCACAATTCAGGCGTGTGTGTCTGTGTGAAGGGTGGCAGGTGAAAACGAGTCCATTTTCACTCGTGGCCAGGAGCACCATTTAGTATATTGCTCGACCAATAAACACCTCACCTGCGGCTCCACGCAACTCTGTACGGAATGTTCCACCATTCAACACTACTAAATCCTGGCATTCATCTGCGAAGGGCGAGTTGGTAGGCTTAAATCGTCAGGCTTTAGAAAACGACTGAAAGGATTCGGCCCCGGTATTGAATGGGAAGCAGCCATAACAAAGGTGGGATCCAAATCATTAGGATTAGGTCATGAGCCGCTCATCATCGTTTCCACTTCCCATCACTGTTGTTGTTTTTTTCACGTTGCACGTTCCCTTCCACGGCCTATCGAAATGTTTGACGAAGCCTTATTTAGCAAGGGCTGCTTTTTGCCAATTCTCTCTCTCTCTCTCTCGTTCACTTTTCATTCCCAACACCCAACCCAACCTGGCACAAAAACATGAAGCTAAGCTATTAAACATGATTTTTCTACAGCTCACAATCGCAATGGTGGGATGATGAGAGGGGAGGGTGTGTGATTGGGCGGTAACCACCACTTCGTCCGCTCGCTCTGCATTGTGCCACTGTCCCGAAATATACAAATACACCAAAGCACCGGATCTGCGTTAGGAAAATAGGAACGTTTGCCGAGGTGGCAAATGTGACCGAGAGGCAGACCGGCTTTATCGGAATTGTGTTGTATTCGTATGGAAATAGGAACACACACACGCGTGCGCGCGCGTTCAGCAATAAAGCAATTTTCCATCCATCTCCTCTGTGTGCTGTCGGGGGCGCTTGGTTTGGAGCAAAGAAAAATCGTTCAGTTCATCAAAGGGGCCCCGTTTGCGGGCGATGTTTGGCAAGGTGGCATGGTGTGAGGGATGGCCTTTTGGCCTTTTGGGTGGGCCTTCTTTTGGCCTTTTGGGTGGGGAGGGGAGGGGGGGCATTGATGTCTTTCCATTTTTGCTACATTGGCAACAGTGAGAGCACGGGAAAACCCATCTCTGGGAAATTTGTACGCAATATTTAGTTATTCGTAGCTCGGTGGTGAAATGTATGCAAATCGAAACACGAAACGAAAACGAGCATGTGGAATGATTTTTCACTCACTGGAGGGTAGGCAATAGAAAGAATAGAGCCGCTGGCAAAACATTCTTACGAATTCTGTTCAATTAAACCATACGAAAAGTTTCAATTGAACTGTCGTTGATCGTTCTCTACGAAACGAAAAGTTCTCTATACACGAAAAGGGCAATATAAACATACATTTATAAACAAAGCACAACCTGGTGAAAACACAAATCAGTTCCTGCCATCAGCATCGAATCACCACCAATGTTTTGCGGAGTCAATCAACGGCTTTTACGGATTCGAAGGGTTCACCCCTACACGCCCGGCTATGAATTAATAAAGCGCCATGATCAAGTGCTGACGGCCAACGATTCAAACTCATACATTACGCAGACACCACTTCCGCCACCGTGTCACGCGCGTGTCTTGAGGCTGCGTTTGATATTCTCCAGATTCGACGCAGTGGGACGGGATGGATGTGCACGGAGAAGACACGTACAATAAGACGAACAAATAAAATCCATTTCCGAAATAAAAAAATAAAAGAAAGATCGATGACAATGCGACCTGAAGGATACAGCAGCAGTCGTGCGTGTAAGGTGATGCTGTGGGAGACGCGAGCACAACGATCGATCGACAACGAACGAACCTTCTTCCCTTCTGATGATACATCCGCCTCTCCCGGCTCCTTCTGCGAACGAGGAGCAAGCAGCTCGCTGTGCGTCATGTTTATTTTATTTTCGGTTCACCTTTTTAACGTTCAGTCACACGGCAATTGCTGAGGAGTTTGAGTTGGAGGAATGGAGAATGGAAGCAGCGCACCAGAAACCACAGAATGTTTCTTTTCCTCCCTTCACGGCCGTTCCTCGCAATCACTGACGCGCTGACATCTTTCAATAAATGTGCTACAAACGATCAATCAAACGGGAAAAGCAGATGAGGGTAGATTGCGCCGGCATAAAGTAAAATGTTGTGTTTCTCTGGAGCATTCCCCAGCATTCTCGATTGACAGGGCAAAGAAAAACAGCGCTGGAATAGTCAATTCTTCCAGTTTGTTTTTTAAACTGTAACCCCGTTTTTTGCGTGTCACATTTAAATGCTCGCTGCAGTATAGTGTGTAGCTCAAGCGTAATGGCTTATAAAAATTGAAACCTCATCCTGTTTTGACCTCAAACAGCTTGAGGAAGCTTGATACAACAGAGGCAATTATAAACTCGTTCTATGACATTTTTTCAACATTCCCCGCATGTTCTGCTCGCAATGAAAAATGGTATTAATAAATGTAAATACACCGAAAGGATCCATTCCAAAAACGAAGCCAGCCGTATTTTCACTACACACAAGCAGTCAGCATTTTATAAAAAAAGAGCAAGCAAAACTAGACCCTTCTATATCCCATGAAGCATATTGTTTTTAAATCCCCAAAGTTCATCCTTCACGCGAGGACTCGCCCAAACAGGGCCATTTTGGTCGGGGTGGAATAAAAATGATGCCAATCCTTTGCCCACCGCACTGCAGACAACTTCAGGACACAAAACTCATTAATCAACAAATGGTGTGGGCGGGCGTCCGGGATATCCTTCCTGCCGCCAAAAAGAAAAACGACTGCTTCTGCGAGCACCACGCCGAAACCAACTGACCAGTTATGCCCGTTAGCCCAACCAGCGAGAAGAGAACATCGAATCGAACGGAATCGTTCATACGTGCCGCGCCACGAACAAGAGCTGCGTGGCGCAGCCTTAGAAAGGAGAAACTTTTCGTGATTAGAACTCGTGGGCGAGAAAGAGAGAGGAAATTCACGAAAATTAACCCCGCAAACTGGAAGGACTTTGTCTCGAACACTACACGGCACGATCGTTGAGGTACGGTTAGGTGTGCTCCGAGCGGGTTGCATCACATGCGCACACGCGTTTTTTTCCACGCTTCACAATCACCTCAATTTCCGAGTGCTTGAGCAAAAGTTTTGGTCTGGTGCTTTGCATTCTCTGTTTCATCCTTGGGTGGAATGGAAAAAATAAATAAATTCCACACAATAGGAAGGAAGAGCTGCGGCAGTTCGAGTTGGAAGTTAGGAAGGAAACATTTTTAGTTTCCATTCCAACAGTTGAAGTCCATCGTTCAAAATGGTTGAAGGAAAACATTTTCCAGACACAAAAATACCAACGAACGGAGAACGAAGAGAGTAAAAACATAAATCAACATATTCGAAAATTTCATCTAACACACACAAATACAAACCCAAAAATAGAAGAAGAAGACGAAAAACACAAACAAAAAGAGGCGATAACTGTCTGTCAGCAATAAACAGAGAAAAAGGGAAAAATGTACATGAACAAAAACAAACCAAAAAAAAAAACAGAAATAATAAACAGGCACATCCCGTACTGTCCCTGGCACGGGGGTAGAGTGCGGAGAAACTTCTAATAAAAGGGCAGAGGTAGAGAAAAAAAAACAACTTCCGGAACAGTTCGCGTGTGCCCCGATATTGTTTAACATTCAAAACCTCCCAAAAACCCCCCTGTTCCATCTACACCACACCACCATCCGGGAAAGCTAAGGCTAAACTCGAGCGCACGAACCATCTCCGGGATAAGGTCCCATATTTTTCCGTGCAGCAAAACTTTTCGAACTGAAGCCCTCTAAAACCCCCCGGTTCCGGGACGGGGAGAGAAGCCCGGGATCGTTCAACCCATGCAAAAGTAACGGGTTGAGAGGTAAGTGATCCTCCGAATGGATTGCGAGTGCAGCAGCGACCTGGTGCTGTTGTTCTCCCATAGCCGACAGATATGCCGGAAAGCGAGCAATACGATAGCACAGCACCACAGAACTGCTCTTTCCGGAACTGGCGCTAAGAGTACAAGGAAGCCTTGCCGGTGCATACTATTGGTTCCCCTCGCTGTTTTTGGGCGCTACCTGAGGGGGTAAAAGTTTCTCCATTTTCACCCAGTGCACCAATGTGCAACGACAACAACCTCGGCGGCTAAGGCTTCTCCGTTTCCATACGCCGACACGGCCGTGTGTGCTGAAGTGTATAAATTATGCTGCTGTGAAGCGACCCCGGCAAATCGCCGGCCCCATCACTCAACCTGATGATGATGATGCTGGCCAAGTGGAGGACGAGTGAGATGGGAGCAGGGAAAAATGTGAAGTAAATTTTATGGATGACGATTAAAGCGCATCCTTTTCGCATGCTGGTGTGCACGCCGCCACATCCGAAATAAACTTTACGAATTTTGGGCGCACACAGTTTTCCCTATTTTTCACACAATCCGTTTGCAAACAAAAAAATGCTACACATATATTTTCCTACCGGTGGGCGGAGTGGTTTGGGAAGTGGAAAAACAATCTTCCTTACTCATCCGCAAGGCCGCAAAACTCTTATGGGAAACTTTGTTTCAGAGCGACAGCAAGAAGAATATATAATTAGCAAGCTCGAGAGGAAGTACTCGCGGAAAGGAAGCACCATCTTTTAGGCGTTCGCCGAAACGGGTGGGACCGGGGGCTTTTCATCAGCTTCAATAATTTATTGCTACTCTTTTCGCGCGAAACCACCGTTTTCTTGGTTAAAATTTAAAAGGGGGACGGGCCGCTGAAGCGCTGATTTTGCTGAGGCGCTTGCGATGTTGTTCCGTTTAAGGAAATGAGCACACAAATGCAGTGGCTCACCACTTGTGACTAGATAATAAAGCAGACGGGAACAACAGTTCCAGCGGTTATGTTCTCGTCTACAGTTCCTCGTTGGCATTTCTTTTACTCAGCTTCTGCCCATTCTATCGCTCTCTTTCTCCCTCTCTCTCTCTTTCTCTCGCCTGACAGCATCCCGAAGTGGCTAAAGTGTGGAAAGTTAATTTGAAAAGTTTCTGTACAAGAAGAACAGCAAAAGAGAGGAAAAAAACATTCGAGAAGAGCATTTCAAATTTCAACTTCACTGGAGACAGCACACTGGGGGCTTTTCTGCTTGGTTGCGACGTTGCAGTGGCTGTGAGAAAAAGAGGGAAAATTTTAAAACATTCTTTTGCTGTAATCCTTTCAGTTTGATTCACAATTTCCACCCGCAGTTCGGAAAACAGTGTGCGCAAACTTGAAGAAAAAAGTTACCACAATTGGGCATTGGAAAACCGGAGGGGGAGGCGTGGTAGAGCTTGTTTAATTAAGAAAATGCAAACGTCAGATAATGTTGAATGTAGTGAACCGAAGAAAAGGTTGATCAATCATTACGATAGAATGGAAAAATGATGAAATACTGCGCAATCCAATAGAATAAATCCTCCAAATGAGATATTTGTACAATAAAAGCCCGTTTGGTACAACATTTCTACCATAATTACTAGCCGGCTTTAAAGTGTCTAACCGTATCACGCTGCTGAGGTATAAACATATTAATATCTCCATTGTAATGTTTTAATATGAAACGCAAACACAGCAACATATTGCATCGTCTCCCCCTTTAGCATATTAATCGAGCCAAAAATTGACACGACAGGATAGCAATTAATCTTTCGAGCGAGAGAGAATGAGATACAATCAACCCCGGTATTAATCAGCAAGTATTTAAGCTTCAAAACAGCACTGCGGCCAAGAGTAACAAACGCTCCCCCGCTCTCGTTTCCGCACATCTCCCTTTCTGCAGAGGGGAAATAGTGGAGGTCGGTCGTGAAAATATCGTTTATTAAACCGCACACCGGCGGCAGCCACGTTTGAAGGGCAATAAATTTAATTTGCTAGCATGTAAAAAACCTTAAACTCGACCTTTCCCTCGGCCGGCCAACGGGATTGATATAAATTCCTTTATGATCCTTGGTAAACCGCAATCCGGGTGGGATGGAACGGGGAGGCCAGTTCGGAAAAGATGAAAGATGTTGCCCTTTCGCTCCAGTGAACGGGTGGTGGCTAGGCCGTGACGCAAGCAAGAGACCCAGAGCCCGGCGCATTGCAGCATTCTTTTTATGATGCACACACATACAGCAGAATAAAACATTAAATTTTTGGAGCAAAAAAGCGACTGAGAACGACTGGTTCAGTGAACAATTTGCAAACGATTCGTACTAGCATTGGGGTTGGTTGGATTGTGGTGGTGAGGTGAGGTTATAAATAAACGCAGCATAATAATCTTTGCGTATCGCAGGGAGGGAAATAAACCGCCGAGAGTTCACGTCATGTCTGAAGATATTTGTCCACCTCATCAAATGAAAACAATATACGAAACGCAGCCACACAGACACACACGTCCCATGTAAATCTGATTTCGTCTGCAAACGATTTTAATCGACCGGTGCTGCAGGTCGACCGACCCAACGAGAAGTGTACAACGTTTGCTTTGCTGGGATGGCAAGGTGACTGAGGGGGCCGATATCTCCCAACCCGTGTGCTCGTGCAAAGGGCAATAAAACATTGCCTGTACACGACGGCCATGGTTTGCACTAGTGTTGGGAGCTCGAAATCGGAACTACCCGGTTCCGAGTCCGTGTTCGGAATCAATTCCGAAGCCGATTTCAATCCTGGGATCGATTCTGATTTCAGAGCCGACGCCGATTCCGGAATCGGATTCGGAGTCGAAGTCGGACTCGGATTAGGAGTCGTAGCTGGGCCCAGAATCGGAATTTGAATTGGCTCTGGAATCGGAGTCAGTCCCGGATCTTCATGAGAGTGGATCGGTTACAAGTAAATCTGCTTTCTTGGCGGCTATCGACACAATCGCAGCTGCATAGGACCCAAAAGCCTATCTTGATGGAGATACCGAAATTGAATTTGATTTCGGAGCCGATTTAGATTGCGGAGGCGATTCCTGAACCGATTCCTGTGCCGATTCTGATTCCCAAGCCAATTCCAGAACCGATTTCGGAAACTGATTCCGAGCCTACCATCCAGAATCGAGTCCACAAAACTTCAGCACTAGTCGGAATCGATTCCGACCAAAACTTCATTTTTCCCATCACTAGTTTGCACACGTACGTCATCGTGAACCGGGGCTGACACGGTGGGCTAAATATAGGAACGCTTCCTGCGGATGTTGTAATCTGGCTGCCAAGGGTGGACACCAGACCTTTTCAGTGTCACTTCAGGTCAACACAGTCACACAGACAGAGAAGTGGAAGAGAGAAACTGCACTCGAGTTGGGGACAAGAATTGCAATCAACCAGGCACAAGATTGTGCAGAAATGTGAACGACGGTACGGAGTGCTTTGCCTGGAGTGCAGCACCAGGGAACCCACCACACACAGGTATTATAATTCTCGAGGCTGACGGAGAATGACGATGAAAAAAGTTCTGCGGTGAATGGGTTCCGATGCGAAGTCGGTAATGAAAATGGTCCTCCGAGACACATCACAACCTATTAGAGGTGAGGCTGCCTAACTTTCGGGAACAAGTTCGGTTCCAATATCTGCTCAAGAAAAGGCTGAAGTCTGGCGAACGTAAGTCTTGGGACAAAGTCCATTATTTCGCCCCCTCACGCCGTTGTCACGTGAAAGACGCTAAACGCAAACCCATAATGGAGTTGAATTGACAGAAAAAGGAGAAGAAAAAACTACTCACTTCCAAAGGTGAATGGGATTTTCGTAATGGAAAATACGTGAGGGAATGGTTGGACTTTTAAAGCATTCCGCAAGGATAATCAAATGCGACAGATTTGGCACGTTCCTGCATCAATTGGTCTCTCGGTTCTTGGAAAGGGCAGGACACCGACGACGTGCGAGATAGTTGGAATAAAAGGAAAGCGATAGTTGTGATCGAATTTCACTGGAATGTGAGGATATTGGCTAATGCTAACAATAGAAATAGGGACCAGCTAATGTGACGCATGCTTTGCAATACTTTGTTCCAGTTTCAATAAATACTGCAATACAATTTTCTATTTCAAATTAATTTCAATGCCAAAAGACATAGGACATAAAATTCTCCTTTCTTACAAAAAAGAAGTAATTACTAATAAACATTCAAAACATCCCACAGGAAACCATTACATTTTGGCGTTGTTTTCAAAACGTTATAAATAGAAAATGTGTCCTATCTTTCTCGCCTTGGGAACAGCACACACACACAGAGGACAACTAAAGTTTCATTACTCGATTGTGGCGAACCCGTCGGGAAATGTTCTTTATTTCCGATGCGCTCCCGGGCCGCTTCCCAGCACGGAATGTGCGATGCCAAATGCTCATTAAAAAGTCTCAAGTACCAGCCACCGAGCACCGAAAGCCATTCATTTGCTTTTGTGGTGTTGCAGCAGCAGCAGCAGCATACTTTCATCACCCAAAGCACCCCGAAATGAGCAAGAACAAACAAGCGCACCGGTGGAAAAGCAAGGAAATTATCCTTCTTTTCACCGTGCTCTTTCTGTGTGCGGTGTGGCTCCTACACTTCCTTCCTTTTTAAAGTACATTTTTATGTCGGTTGTCGCCTTTCCCCCCAAAGGAGAGGGACTAGAGACCAACCTGCACCACCTGTTTTGTCTGGCTACTAATTCTCCTACCGCCTAGCCACCACCGTTGCTGTGTGGTGATTGAGAATTTCATCCCGCGTTCGTCGCCTGCAATGAAAGCTTTATGCCCTTTTTCGTTATTTCCGCCGCACCGTGGAATCGATCCCAGTACGGATCGTACTACCTGTCCCGGCTGACAGAGAGCGCGCAAATGATTTTGACCTTTATTGAGATTGCCTGCCCACCACCGACACCTTCCCGTGTCCCCAGTGACTCGTTGGGACAACAGCAGCGAACGGGAGGCAATAAAAATGCTCCACCACCGGTATCAGCACACACACACTAGGCTGCTATGTTATCCTGTACGCTCGTCCTCCGTTGGTAGTTGCACATCTTCGTGGCCACACCGTGGTAATCCGCTGCTTGGCGGGAAACCCATTTCCCCCGTCCACCGGTGCTAAATCCTTATTCATCAGCTCAGCTCTTCTACGGTGAGCACAAAAAATGAGACTGCAAAATTTGAAGCACGCCACCCCCCCCCCCCCCCCCCTCCCTCGTGGCAGCATGAACAGGTTATGTGTTTGAAACTGCTTTCAAACCACTTCTATTTGCTAAAACCTTGCTATCTGGTGGTGGTAGTGGTAGGACGGAGGAGCCGAAGAACCAGAAAGATAAACGAACTGTTGAAAAGGCACACACCGGGGTAGAGAGAGTGATGAGAGAGCGGGGAAATGAGAGAGAAAGAGAGAGAAAAAACACACATAAAATCGTAAATCTGCATTTTATGTTATTTGAAATGTTTCCTCCCTCGGGTTGCGTTTCGCGGTATTTCCACAGTTCCACAAAAACCGTCCACTCATTGCCGAGCTTGTAGCGCAAGAGACGAACACTCTGCTTTTTTTCTCTTCCTGATTGACACACACTCGCAAGTCCTGATTTTCCGCGATGCAACGGGTTAAATCTATACTCACTTTCCAGCGTACCCCCCCCCCCCTCCTTTCTCGTTACTTTCCCCTTTTCTATGCAAGCGCTCTATTTCAGTCGATCATTCTGGGGCAGCGCGGAGAGCAGGCAACGAACCTAACATAAAATCCAACACTTTTACAGTTGAATAAAATGAGGTGAAAAAAAGGAGAGGCAATCGAAACAAACACTGAAAAGTAGAAAAAACAGCGCTATCTGCCTGTACTTGATCACAAATGCTCTTCGTGGTTGGGGCAAAAAAGGCAGCTGAAAAGCCCTGCACATCCTGCGTGCTGCTGCCCTTTATGTTCGTGTACCGCATCCAGATACAACACACACACAGACACATTTCCATTCGATTTCTCTTCGAAACATCGGGTTGGTGCTAGAGTACACACACACCCATACACGGAAGCAGAAAGTGTCACAGTGTTTTATTTCCTCGCGCTGCCCCTGTGAAAAAAAGCGCGATCTCAACAACGACCGGTCGAACTTTGACACGGTGCCTGTGTGCGTGTGTGTGACTGTGTTTGTGTGGAACGGAACACGAAAGGAAGGAAAATGCACATTAAAAGCCACCGATGGCGTTCCCAATCGGAAAAGCAGTACTGTGTGGGAGGGGAAAAAATCCGAAAAACAATAATCAACCAAAGAGCAACCGCCACCGGCCCGCTTGGTACCTACCGCTCTTTAGCCTCTTTGCCCGTTCACAAAAGCGGATAGAATTGCAATCATTTTGCCAGTGGTGGTGTGATGGTGGTTGTTTTTTGAAACCAGGCAAAAAAATGTCCCATTTTCCCTCCAGCAGGATCCTCGCACGCCGTGCCGCTGAGTGTCGCTTGTGAAGCAGCACACGTGAGCGGTGCTAACATGGGAAGGGTTAGGTGAGGTCGTGTGTACAAAATTCCCATTTCCATAAACCACTGTGTCGCGGAATCTGTCTCTCTCTCTCTCTCTCTTTCTGGTCGGACTGCTCCTCTTCATGGAAAACGAATGCGAAGGGCAACGGTTAAAAAAGGACAATAAAATTTTCATCAGCATACTACAATCTTGCAAAAGGGCTGCTGGAGGGCAGGTTAGTGAGATGTGGATGTGCAGAGCGTGCTGTAGATGATAACACAGCAGGAGCGGGGACCGAAACCATCACAACAAAAATGTGGAAAAGAAATCGCATGAAACACAGCAAAGAGTCGCATGGAAAACAAAAAAGCGAAAGTTCAAAGGCTAAACACACGCTTTTTCCGGCATACTTTTCCCGAATGCTTTCAAACGCTTCAAACAAACATTGATGTGTGGCAACACTGGTGGATTGGTGGATTGGTGGAACCAGAAAAAAACGCCTAGGCAACAAAACAAAGTAGAAGAAAACGCGCGTTGCGCCCAACAATTGGTGCGCTTTTTCCCATACACGCCCCAAAACGGGATGCTTTTGAGCTAGTTTTTCTTGGTAGGTTGGTAGGATTAGGTTAGAAAGGATTTGCACCATCAACTAGTGATGGCCAGAGCTACTACTATGTATTGGAAACCTTTACCCCTTCCCTACCTCGAAGGAGAATGTTCGGGAATGGCTTGGTACACACACACAGAGCGCGAGCTTGGGAATGAAAATTTGAATTCGCGCTCGTTGTCGCATCGCTTTTTCTTTTCATTTGAATCGCAAAATCCAGGAAATGGATTTGCAGTGCAAAGGGATCTCGTGTCACAGGAAACAACAGCTGCGATGCCGGTTGATGATTGCGATGTGATTTGAATTTAACAAACAGCACAACAAAAAAACGAAGCGATTTGCAGGATGATTGTAGGCGTCCGATGACTCTCCCTAGCGCGAACAAAGGCAGATAGAAAAATATAGATGGTTAAAGGCTTTCCAAACACACAGTACCTTAAACCACCAATGGGAAAGGGCACCAGCGGCGTTGGAAGAAATCACACATGAAGTTGGTCCATCAGCTACAACAGAGCAACCGGTCAGTACAGAGCAAAGGCCATCAACCTTCCCAACTCCGCTCCGAACACACACTGCACTGTCGACGAGTTTCGATTTTCATCGAGACCTCCCCGGTTGTACATGATTTTTCCGGTTCAGTGCCGTAACCCCTCCGCAATGGTACTAAAGGACGCTGGGCGACTGTGAACGATGGGCCGAGTTTCCTTTACCCCACATCTCAACCGTTGCAAGTTGGTTGCAGGTGGGAAAAAGGTCAACAAAGAACAGGTTCCGGTTCGTCGTTCTTCTAGTACAAACACACTCCCTGCGGTAAGAATCTGGAGAACGATGCGGGGGGAAGGAAAAAAACGGTTCGTACCCAATCGTGTACGCAACCGTCACGCGTTGTTCGAGATGACTCGAACATGACCCAAGCCATTGGGTGACACTGTGGTGATTGTACACGCACTACTTGCTGGGCAGGCTTGTTGGGGTCGTACGGTTGTGATGTTTGCCGGATTCGATTGTAGGTTCAAATGTGATTATCCGGGGGATGAAAAAGTGATTGCTCTCTGCGACGTTTGGCCGAGAATACAGGGAATACAGGGTTTTTTGTTGTCCTCTCGATGGCAAATCGAAATGAAATGAGAATTTCTCAACGAGTTTTGGCGAGCTGGTAGTCGCTAGTATGCACAAGTGGAGGTGGCAAAGTACTCGGTGTGACTCTCAGTGGTTGGGATGTTACATCGTTTGTCGGCGAGTAGAATTGTGAAACTGTCCAGACACATCAAACTTCCATTTAGGCGTGACTGAACGTTCAATATGAACTGTTATCGTTCGTTAACTTGGGCCCATGTCAGGATATGTTCATAGAACGTTTGATCGTTGCAGGAAACGCATCTACGAGGTCTTATACGTTGAAAATATCAAACATTCCTGATTTTATGTTCAGAATGCCGGCTTTAAAATAAATTAAGACTAAGAGACTCATCTTTATTGATGCGACGGATCAACTCTGAAGTATGTTCTAGACAAATGACAGATGTGTCTCATTTAGGTACTTTCAGTTGCAGTTCAGTATCAGTAGAATCAACACCTGCTAGGAAGTTTATGAGTATCATTAGCATGGTAGGACATTTATGGAAATTGTTTGGAATGTGATCAAGTACATGAGAGCAAACGTGAATATGAGAACCTAACTAATGATGGTTTTAAACTTAATTCAAAAGCTCAGCATCAGCAAAACATATAGTTTAGAATAGTTGTCTACTGCTAAACCCTTATCATTAGGTCAATGATATTCTTTGAAAATGTCGCAAAACTGCACAAACTTCTTCATAGCCAACCCTAGGCACTCCATCTATCGCTAATACTCTCCAGCAGTTGACCTTGACCTTACTCGAACGAACATCATTATCGTCATTATAAGCTCAAGCCATCCACTTATAACACCGGACCGGGGACCGGTTCCACCATAACACGGAGAGCCTTCGAGCCCGGAAGTCAACGAGCGCACTCTACGCCCCCTGTACGGTCGGCACGATTCACCGCAAAGTGCATGTTCAGGTGCACTACCGTCACCTAATTAACGCGGCAAAACTTTCCTCTCGACCGCGGCACAGCCAGCGACGGAACACGAAAAATCGACCGCCATTACGACCGTCGTCAAAGTTCATTTCCGTCGCGGGCTAGAATTTTGGAATTCGCAACGATGCGCAATGGAGAGCAGTGGAGCAACAACGGCACTTCATACACTGGTGCCCACTACCACTGCTTAGCCGGAAGCCCAGAGCCATACTTCGGTGCGTCATTTCCGAGCGGCTGCTTCTTAACGCTGCTGACAACACTCACCACTGTCCGCCCTGTGTGCTTATCTAATTTTCGCACACGATCATAATCATCATGATGAAGTCCGAGGTCGATTGGTATGCCGTCGCGAAGCGGTCAGCCCGCTCCACTGCGAGGTATTTTCCAACGCACTACCGGAACCCGGTAAAAAGCCATTCCATTCTGATCGAGGTTGGAATTTAATCCTCGAATGCAATAGCAGTGCCAACCAACCGTCCCTTTGAGGGGGCGCCAAACCTTTCCGGCCAACACACACACACCACACACATATACACAAGATCGTATTATTGCGTGCAGCGTGTTCGTTTGCATGTTAGCGCCAATTTGTCGCTTCCTGTCTGGCGATGGGATAACACACGCCGAAGTGGCCGTGGCACGCTAGAACGGAAGGCACCGTACACGATGCACCAATATGCTGGTGCAAAGATTCATGAGCTAGAGCGCGTCCGAGTGTCACAGCATAGTCGCACTACCCAGCACAGTGGAAAACTGACCTAAGGATACTGGGCAGTGCTGCAGCAGCGACCGATGGGTCGATGGCCAACTAACCTACAACGATGCACACGACGCTGTGCTTTGTGGGGACCATAAATTATTGAATTAAGTTCCAACCCGCAGGGGGCAGGAGGGCGGACGGTCCGGCCCTACGCCATAGAAATTGAGGGACTAGAGCAAGCGAAGAGGAGTTTTTTCGGGGGCAAAAATGCGAGCACACAGTTTTGAAACGTTAGTTTGCAAACGATTTTGGAGGCGTTATGCTCTCGCCAATAATGTTCAAAGTGGAGCCCGAAGTGGAGAATGGGTTGTCAGGGGAAGGTGCGGTAATACACATACACACACAATAGGTTATCTCATCTCACACGCGGCAGAAAAAGCATCTGGAACCGATCGTTCGACGCCCTCCACGGTCTTCTCTAGCACGAAGAGCACACACACAACAATGCCGTGTCCTGATTGCCTTCGGGGCAGCACGAAGCTTCCGGTTATGTTGTCCATCAACCACGGTAGAGTAGCCGAACGCTGGGGGACGTCAATTGAGTTGCGTTTTGAGGAGGGCAACATGGTGCCGAGTGCGCGGGATATGCCGCTCAGCACAATAGGCCAGTATGTATTTTGATGAGTTCGTTCGGTTGGCCGGCAATGCTCGGCGCAAAGAGGGATAATGCGCTTGAGCCGGTACAATTAAGCACCCATTCAGATGGGGTAGCGTGGCTTGAAACATTAACATGCGCTTCTGATGACATAATGTCACAGAGCACGACAATTTAGGGGACACTCCCGCCCCAAAAAAAGCAGTTTTGCTGACGGGCAAGAGCTTTTTGTTGTTGGACGAGGAAGAGCAAGCGACGAACTTAAAATATGATCAACGAGGCTTAGGCTGAAATAAATCAAATTAATACAAATTTGGAGCTTGAATGGGAGCTTCAATTAATAGCGATGAATCAGAATTATAATTTATTTTGTTACGTGAAACAAGCCGCGGCATTAATATTGTATTTTAGAACATGAATTTCAAATTGTAGGTACAGCAAAGTCATCAGAATGGATGGCTTAGTAACAATCAGATCCTAAGTTCAATGCTCGAATCTTTTGATCAAACATAGCAGAGTATTCCTGTACTCGTTAGAAGTAAGTTCCATAATATTGCAATATTGAGTTTAAAGAAAGAGTAAATTGAAAGAAGAGGAACATTCTGAGAAGAAATTCTATGAAATCAAAAACCAACAAGGAGAAAAAATCCACTAAAACAATTTATCCCACTTCTTCCCCTCATCAACACCCATTAATGGCAATTCATACGACACTCTTAATGCACTTTTGATTATCGTTCTCTCTTTAATGGTAAAGCTCAACAAAGAAAGGAGGAAGCGCGCAGCTAACGAGCAGCATTACGCCCCGAACGAGTTCAATTTTGTGCCGCAGAGGAGAATAACAGAAATATAAAGCATATAACCGCTCTTCCGGACAACAACAAAAAAAAAATGGGGCAAAAGGAGTTTGCACAACAACACAGAAGGCGATATGGCGTTTCAGCAACAGCAAGGCACCCGGGCAGGGTATGAAACGCACAAAAACCCTACTGAAACACATCATCGTTGAAGACCCTTTTTTAACCCCCCAAGTATGCCACCAACCCACATCTCGGAACATCGATGAATTGATAATGGCAAAAAGCAACCATCAAAGCATCGTTTGTTGGCCAACGGAGAGAAAATACGGTCGGTTTTTTGTTGTTGTTTTCCCGAAGAGACGGCAAAGCATACGCAGTATCCTTATCAACATTTCTGCACAACTTTCAGTAACGAAGGCTACACACTCCCCGAGGAAGAGGAGTTCCGAATCGAAGTGCGATATTAATCGAACACAACAAGCTGCCCGTTATTCGACCGATTCTTTTGCTTTGCTGAGCCGTCGTCTTTCTTCTCTTTGCAGCTGCGGTATGGATGAAAAACGATAGTAACCAAGCGAGAGAAAAATAAGAAAGAAAAATGAAAAGAGACCTTACATTGTAGCGTGTGTCTCATCAAGTGACTGGGATTCGGAGCAAACATTTGCTCCCCAAACAACCGAAGGGCTCCACACACTTATTGGAAAACATTGTTCGGCCGGGCACAATCTGTATCACGAGTGCAACAATAACATTCCCAAAACGATGATGGTTGGGGCAGTGTTGTTCTTCAATCCTTCCTCCTTACTGGAAGCCATATATTCGAGAGGGTAGAGTGATATTTTTTTACCAAAAGATCCTTGCTGTCCAGGAGAAATATGGCACAACAATGCTCGATACATGCTTTGCGGACACCAACGATTGTGACGTCCAAGACGATATCAAAACCACAACTGCCTTCTTGCCGGCTGCTGGAGGTACAAGCTCAACTTCCAAAACGAAACATTTGCGGCTTAAGAACCTTGTACAGGGCGCATGAAGTAGGGCAAAGCCTTGGTGGTGGGTAAAATAAAACGAGGAACGGTTTCAATGCTATTCCACACGGATCCCACTGCACTCCGGCGTAAGTACGAAATGAATGAAACCGAAAAAAGGTCTCCGTTGTGACTCCGCTCGCCACAGTCACAGCACCAAATAAAGCAACGTGGGGCGACCGAAATCGTGACAAAAAACAATAAAAACGTCCGTGGGTTTAAGTATGGTTGGGTATTATTTCTGCCCCACCTAGCTGTGCTTCCTCTCTCTATCGCTCCGCTCCCTTTCCTAATTGCTCCGAACGAAACAATCTAATTTGTGGCTTTTCGTCCGCTCCCTTCCACGGCCCACCCGGTACGCTCACTTTCTTTCTTTTTGGGTTGAGCTCGGTTCGATCACTACCCTGCAAAATGTCACACAAACTTTCGACCGAGCGCTCATGATCTTTTCGAGGAACAATAGAGAGAGAGAAAAAAAACACTGATCCCGACTACCGGCGGCCCGATTTATGAATATATTTCGCTTTAGACGAAACGGATCCTGAGCCTTCGCCTGGGAACGGACGAACGTGACGTTTTCGGGAAGAGATGAATCACAGCTACCTGCCCCTCGACCGCTTCTCGACCGCTTGCGTGCGACAGAGCCTATTTTGTTTTTATTAGAGCCTCGAAAAGTCGTTGCGGCCAGCCTACACCCCCGCCGCAAGAGCTTAACTGCTTCGGATCGGCTTCCACGTTTTCCAGTAAACGAACAACCCCTGGGCCCACGACCCCTACTACTAGGTGGTGTTTGTGTTTTGCAACAATCACAAATTGGATGATGCTGTGACTAACGTGAGGGAGGCTACAAGCCGAACAGTTTGTAGAGCAGCGTAGAAAGACAAACGAAAACAGATTCCAAGAGGCGAGCTCATAATTCCCCCAACTCGGGTGGACACGCACAAACGCACGTACGGACGTGTGCGTCCCTCTTTTTTGGCTTGGGTTTGTGCCCCACCGCTCCCAAATGTACAGTGTTTTGTAGTTTTTATTGTGCATCAAATATGTTCCCAAACACGAGCCACACACGGCAGTGGGGCAGCACAGGAAAGGTCACGCTATTATCATTGAGAAAACACAGCTACCTATTGGATGAGGGATCGGGCTTACCCTGGCAGCTAGAACATTAAATAACCCACCCTTATCCGACCCCTTATGTGCTATGCATGGTTGACTAGTGCACGATGTGGAATAATTTGAACAGTTTGTACGATGGCAATGGTTTTATTGAAATATTTGTTTTTGTTCTTTGAAAAATCGATGTACGTCATGTACAATATGGCAAAAAGGTCATAAAAAGGTAGTTTTGTTACTGATATTGCATAACCTGTGGGCGTTTACGATAGAGTACCATTGTCAAACGCCTCAAAGTATGCAATCAGTCTTACAAAATACAAATGTTTATACTACTTACAAGAGCGTAATTACCTTGTTATTGGTTCCTTTAGAGCTTTATGACACAATGAACAAGATGCTATATGGACTACAGAGATTTACCTAGCTCGAACAAGACTCAAACACTTTTCATAAGTTTCCATAAAAGCACAACAACCATACAAGACCTTCTCTCTAGCTGCATCCAGTTGCATCAGGACCAGTATTGACAAGGATGACTCCCACTCCATCCCAGCGTTTCTACTATCAGACGAACGTTCCTTTCGGGATGGGGTGGGGTTTTCGTGTCGGCTCTGTCAAACGAGCCAGAAACATGAAAGACAGAACTGTTAGAACACGTCCTTAGTGTTTCCAATTTGAGCATCACTTCAATGTGTTGCTGGGAGGCGTTTCGTTCGGGAAACAAAACTCCGAACCGGACAAAGATGCCATCTCCCTCGCTTAGTGCATCTAGGACATCTAGCGATGACTGTTTCCGGCTGTGCACGGGGCCATCTCCCGTACCGTCCTTCTTTTCCTCGCTAGCACATCCACTCGATCACGAGCCAATATTCAAGTGGGACACACAGTGCAACTTAAAAGACAACTGAAACGGTTGACCTCACATGACCGGCCTCTGCTCAAAGGCACTACGAAGGTGGAGGAGGTGTCCGCAAAACTTGGACATGTTCCATCCGGCATCATGGTGGGCATCGGAGGCGTCCCGGAGGCGGAATTAGAAGCAAAAAAAAGAAAATAGAGCAAAAGTCCACTTCACGTCGGGTGCACAATTGTGCACTCTTTCCACTTCCTTCCTTTCAGCAGGAATGCTCACCTTCATCGGAAAACATCCACCCCGGAACTACACTTGCAGCTGTGGGGTGTGCTGGAGTCAGAATGGCCATAAATAAAATCGAAAGCAGACCTGGGGTCGGAGAGAGGTATCGGAAAAAGAGTGTCACCTCAAGCCCGACGCTTCACACGGATTGTCATTTTTCCTTCGCCTGCATACTAGGCATTAGCACACACACACACATAACCATATACAAAAAAGACTAATAACAAACTCATAAAGAGAAAATAATGGAAAAGGTAGCAGTTTCGGGGAAAGGGAGCCAGGGTGCACTTATGGCAGCTCGCCATCGGCCATTTCTCTCGAGAATGAATGTACGAGGGGCGGTTTTGCAATAGGTGGTCCTCGTCCTCGTGCGAATGCAGTCTTTGTTCTGTTTTTCTGTTTTTTTCTTCAGAATCTAATTCTTCCCATTATGTTATGGAAGAGAGATCCCGCTGGGGTCGATGGATCGTCCACTGCAATCGGACACAACTCGTTGGAGGTTTCCGTATGCGCCCAGCGCAGTACACGTCCATTTGTGGTCACTTCTGGCAAAGAGTGCTTATGGCCAGCGATGTTTGAATGAGCAGAACGAACTGAAAAAGGGCAACCTCGAGGACGCCCTTTTGGCTAGAGGTTTTTTTGTGGCTGTTGTTCGTCTTGCACCAAACCCCCGGGAGGGTGAGATAGGTACGCTGTGGTTACCTGGCGCATCGTCAGTCCGACATCAATTAGTTGTGCGGACTGTGTTTCGAGCAGGTAGAACTGTGATAGAGTAGTAAAAAATACTCGCTCTTTTTAACCTAGAGTTATTCGTGGCAAATAAAAGAAGCGAGATGCATTTCCCCCCCTTGAGACACCCTAAAGATAGCTTCATTTCGCGAAATGTATTCCATTTGGTCGGCCCTAGCCATCAAGACATCGTACCAGATGTGATGGAAATGCTTCCAATTCCACTTAAATTCCATCATGCTTCCATTTACGGCTCCCACGTCCACCGTTTGCTTGCCTGCGGATGCGGATGCTTCACGAAGGCACTCTAATATGCTGCGAGTGTTCGGTTATTTGGGGTGTTTTGCATCTCACGCTACTAACGCGATGGTTTTGAGGTTTGGGATGGTTTGTGCCGCCGCACTACACGATGATGTGTGCGTGTTTAGCAATGTGGTGTCACTTGCCCGCTCTAATCAGTAGCTGATTAGCATAGCTCTCGGGCGGCAGGGTTCTCACCGCAGCCGCCGAGCTGCACCAGCGCAGCTGTTCGGCGTTATGTAAATCACTACCATCACTGCACCGAAGAGTTCAATGCACACATCCCGGGTGCGGTTATGTTTACACAGCATCATTCGCACGCTCGCGGCGTGGAGTGTGGACTGTGAATCGATGCATTCAACCGGTGCTAAACCTCAGAGTTCGGTTCCACAGTCCTCAACTTTAACGGGTTTCCCGATATTCGTTCCGAGTATAATGCTTAATTCGTGTTGAGGTTGAACGAACATAGCCTATCAACTTGTGCACAGCATATGGTGGCACCGTTTTGAACATTTTCAACCAATTTTATTCGGAACTCTCCATGGGCTTGATTTTTTTTTTTGGGAGATATTTTTCCTACCTTCAACCCAGCACAATTTATCTGCAACCTTTAAGGTATGGAAACAGGATTCGCCTTATTTTTATTTACAGCTTTGACCTTTTGCAGCCCACCGCATCCTTCGGCTCGGTAGTGCCGGGAAGGAAAGTAGTACCAACAATGGGAACCTTCATCTCCCTCACCAGCAACACACCACACTTCACCAATGGGTTCGCTTTCACTGAGCGCAATAAAATTAATTAAGGCACAAAGTATACACAGGGCTTTTCCCACAGGCTCACCGGACCGACCGGTGAAGGATCGGGAGCCCGGCATGATATACACGCCCAAGCACACAGCACCAGCTGCGGTCGTATCCCCTATTTTAATGGAAGAATGGAAAATTAAAGGGAGTGCAGAGCAAAAAAGCAGAACGACCACATAGAACAAAATCTAACCATTCAACACCTGAGCCGGCCATAAATAGTACAAACCACGGACACGAGAAGGCGAGATGAACTAGGAGCGGGATCATCATCATCATCATCATAACCCTGCTGCTACTTGGAGCACGACTGGAAAGGCTCGGGGATGGTGGACGGCGGTCCCAAACGCCATCTGCTCCCACTGTTCGGGCGACCCTCTCGTACCACCCGGTATGTGTTGTATCCGGTGGAGTTAATTAAAAAGATAACTGAATGCTTAGCCAAGCACCCGGGCGCGCTGCAGCCCAGCCCACAGAGAGGGAGAGGGTCATAATTTTTGTGCGAATTACACCGACCAGGGAAGGAAGTGGCAGCACAAACACAAGCAGCCAGAGCGGGTGAGAGTGATTGAAAAAAACGGTCAAGGCAAAGCATAAGGACCATAAGGACCGTAAGGAAGGCGGCGAAGCTTCTGTACTTTACTGAGCAAAAGGGGCTGTTGTTTGGGGAGTTGCTCTGGTTGATCCCCCAGGCTCGAAGTCAGCGCGGTCGAGCGCACTGCAAATCCCGACAATGTGCTAACTGGGCACAAACTGTTCTACTGCCGCACCAGGCTCACAGTCATGAGCGCTTACATGAGACAGTCCCCAACTAAATGGGAGGATACTATCTTTTGCTCTTCATGCCGGGAGTTTGTCCCTCCCGACTCGGATAGTCTTTAGTTGTCGAAAGAAAACCGTAAAAGTCTTTCTTACTGTAAGAGCATCGCTGCACAGGCCGGCGGCACCTACCATGCGAGGTCACAGATCCTTTTCCAGGGCAAGCTTTATGTGCGCTGAACGGGGCCGCGCTTGTGTAAGTGAGGATAGGTTATCTTGCCCAAGCTATCGAGTGTGCCCGAGAGAGTCCCCCCGAAGAAGTGAACGCTTACCCGGTGTGGCTGAAAGTAATTAACTTTGCTGCCGAAGAAGCAACAAGTTTCCCTTTTCGGAGAAGCTGGCGAGTGGTAGCCTTCTTTTTTTTTGCTTGCTTGCTTGTCATCCCGCCTTTATTGTACGACGCACAGTTACAGTCCTAACGCTATTAGCGCTGAAAGGAATGTGAGCAGTCCTTTTTGGCTGTGCCTTACTTTCTTTTCACTCTTGGCGCGCGTGTGTGTGCTTGTATGTGAGGCTCATTCTAGGTGGATTAATGTGTGCTCCACACGACAGAACCATCCAACGTCTTGCCCCCCGGGGGTGGGTGAAAGATAACAGCAGCTATCTGTCGCGAAGATAGCACAGAGAAAGTAGAAACCGAACCAGCGAGGTGAGGGAACGGTGGTACCGGTGTACAGCAGCAATTCCACGCAAATGCTTAAGAGGACGAAAAAATGCTGGGAAAGAATCTTGAAGTATCGTTGTTGGAAGGTAAGCGCGAGGTGTAAGAATACGCTTCTCGTGCATCGGAACATCGGAAGACGAGCTGGTGGTACACTTTCACGCATGCCAACCACTCACCGGAACCCCGAAGGTGCAATGGCGTACGACGGGGAGACTATTTTCTTAACGGTACCATTTTCCACAAAGCACACATACACACGCGCGCGCACACATACGCTGATGCGGTGTGCTCGGTACCGGATCTGATACGAAAATAACGAGATATATACACTCCCATCGTCGAACAATTGCGGAGCGAGCGAGTGGAGCATGATGCTCGTTTTTCCTGCCAGTGTCACATGCGGACTACTTTTTCCACATGAGTTTCCCCCCAGCACGACGCGCCGTTGGGGAAGCGACGAACAGCGGTGGAATGGATCATTCTTTTAAAGCTTATCACAGGCAGTCTGCCCCGTTCCCATAGCCCGGGGTTTGCCGACAGTAGCTGGCGGGTGTGTCGGGACGCTTCGGCGCAGTGCTGGAGGAAGCTCCACCGTACGTACGACCCACCTACTGCTATACGAGAATGACAACAGGGAGCAGGAACGTACGATTTCTGCACACTGGCAACTAGCGCAAGACACATAAAGTGTGCACACGACCATCCACAGTCAAACGCAATGTCAAACGATAGCAGCCCACTGTGGCAAGAGCATGGGGCGCCGCAGAAAACGTGCGCCGAACCGATACAAGCGACCAGAGTAATCCGTGTTCCGAGCGCTAATGGTGTGATAGTGTGGACGGATAAGTTCTGGGCGATAAACATCCGGCGCATGAGGTCGTGAACCTTAACGGAGAGCGAGAAGGAGACTTTGTGCTGTCATTTACTGAATGACAGTGTATAACGCAGGCCTAGACCTAATTCAGATTCGTTGGATTTCAGTATAAAGTATTCAATAGATATTATGCTACTTTATTGCTTAAAATCATTGGAAAAGGCTTAACAACGCACTTACGTTATGCAAATTGCATACATATAGGCGTTTCTTTCTGTGAACATCATACGGAGTCGTTCGGAATACATTTTGATCTAGTCGGAAAGGCTCTTTTTGTTTGCGACGCACAATTCTCAGCACGAGATCACAAATTGTGACAACAGTTGATGCCAATTCGCAACGACAAACGGCTCAGAATGACATCCCCATAAGCGAGGAGAGCAATGTTGACCGGATTCATCCTAAGCAATTCACTCGGTAACAACGCTGGTAGCAGGTTAGAAGGGCTCTCTTGAAGAGGGAAATACATTCTGTGAAGCAATGAATAAAACGGAGCAAAACCAAATAAACTGAACCCGCTCATAAAACTACTGCACTCGCCAGATGCTTCAAACGTCACAGGAAACTTGATGTTTGCGCCAAGGCAACGTAACGCCACATGAAACGAGCGAAGGAAGTCAGCCGAAAACAGGGCAAAAGGAATGGTGTAATGATTTCTCGGACGTAGAATTCGGACGCATGTTGCGAATCAGTGCAACGGCGCGCGCTGGCATTCCACAGACCCCACAGCTCGTGTACCGCTCCGATGTCCGTTTTTGGTCGTTGTCGAACCATTAAACCCGAGCGTGTCAGGATTCTGCAAACGGCAGCAACAAGCGCTTGGACTGCCAACTGAAATCGCTACCCGATCCGGTTGTACGTTCGGTCAATTTGCACAGGAAAGAAACTGCACATAAAATGAAGAATCGTGTGCGTGAAGGAAACAAAACAGAGGAAGATAGAAAGAAAAACACGAAGATGGTAAAAAAAGTGCACCACAAAGCAGATTTAAAAGTTAATGGCGTCCCCTTGGAGGTTCGAAATGCGTACCTACACGAGTGACTTGAATCTTTGGTCAAGGGCTTGACTTTTTCTTTCTGATGTTGGTGTAGGGTTTTCTTTTCGCTTAATGTACAAGAGCTGGAGCTTAAAACATTTGGCTTAACATTAAGCTGAGTGAAAGGTACATTTAAATAAGAGGAACACAAGTGCGGTGGCAAGTTTAACGTTTCATGTTGATTGTGGTTGATGGTGGCTGAGAGGGTAAAAGAACACCGACTGAGCGAGAGATTAAAAGTGAGCTCCAGTGCAAAAAAAAAAAAAAAATGGTCCCGCGCTCACTGCGAAGCGATTCTAATGAACACAGGTCGCAGGTTACATCCTACCACATAGATACACACATCAAATACACCATTCCAAAGCCTCTTCACATACCGTTGGGGTTACAACTACCACTAGCATTTGCGGAACTACGCTTCTCTGTCCTAATGACTTCCCGGGAAGTCAATTTCAAATTCCCACATAAAGGATTCGAGAAAGCATTCTACAACATTTCATCTCGTGCCAAGTGGTGGAAGCACATCCACACACACCACCCATTCGTCCTCTGTCTCGACAATGTGCTCTTGGGGAAGAAGCTGTGCCATTGCATCAAGCGACAAACGGGCGGCGATGATTCAGTAGCTTTAACAAAGCATTGGGGTCCGCGGCCATATTGGGTCCACCTGGGACACACCGAGGACCGACGGCCAAGGCTATCCCTTAGGGCAATTTTACTTCCTACCAGGATTTACATTGAATTATGGAGCGATATCTGAACACATCCCAAAACGATCCTTTCTTTGTCCAGACAGGAAGGTAGAAATTTAATAGGAAAGCTTTTGTGTATGGGTGTGGTGAGTATGGTGCAGAAGTGCAAAAAAGAAGCAACCGAAATACATTCTTGTTCTGTTCTTGCCGGAGTATTGTGCAATGCTGCTGCTTCTTGTTGATTTAATCTCAGATACAGCTCCAACATGGTCGAGATGCCCAGAACAAAGCTGGTTCGTTTCTCAGAAGTTGCCCTTTTTCGTAGATTACAGAGCAAAAAAACAGCCCACACACGAACACATACATACACACAGTCTGTATAGATCTAACTAACACTCTCAACCTGGACGGCGACCTCGAAAGCGTGTGGATTCCAGCGCCACCACTGCCACTTCTTATCTGTTCTGCTTTTTTCTTTTAATTTTTATTGCAACCCCTTTTGGCCCCGACGCCTTTGTGCTAGTGCGAATTGTTATTATATCCCGCAGGATACTCTCGATCGGACGCTGCTATTGGTGCGGCAAATCCCGACCGTGCCAATGCACAGCAGCTTTTTTTTTACTCCAACCAACCACGAGATGATTTATGTCCATCTGCGGGACCGGGGCTCTCGGTTTGCGATTTATTATGCTGCGAGAGTTGCGAAACATCCACGCGATTTGGTATGGGCGGGCTGGAGACGGTAAAACGCAGGCGAGTCGTTGTGGTGAGGCGAAAAGGATAGAGTTGGATAAATTAAATTACCTTCGTGCTGTTGGTAAGACTCTCGTAGAGAGTTGGAAGCAGTAAAATGAAATTTACAAAAAAAGAATATTCCCCAGAATTGACTCGCACAAAGGTCGTTAAAGGGTTGAACATTTTTTAAACTTTTTTTCCGTTGTTGATAAGATAAATAGTGAAAAGTGGATGAAACAACACGCACCCAGACACTAACTGTCAACAATGATGAGAACTTTGTAAACTGTATTACAAAGTGTAATTTCAGGCAAATTCTCATCAAACCACACACTCCGCAGGGGCGAACATTACAAGAGGGAGATGAGAAGACGAGTTAAGAAACAGTTTAACTAAGTAAAACAAGTGAATGATGAAAAAAACAACATAAATCCCAGTGAGAAGATGCCAAGCGCCATAAGCAACGTGCGGTCACATGAAACCGACAAGAAAAAAATGTACACCACTAACAAGCATCCTTTACCCGAAACCACTCCGGACGGTTGCTCACTCACTCACTCTGGCTGGCAAACTTGTCGCTTTCCATTTAACTTTCGCTTCGGGGCCAAGAGAGAGGGTCATCCTTGCAAGGGGGGAAAAGTTTACATCACCCGCACCAAATGTGCAACAACCCTATGCTCTTGCCGTATGCCCTATGGTGTATGGGAGGGAACAAAATGAAATGGAGTCTGACGGCAAGTTTCGAGGAATTTCAAGATCCCACGGGAGCAGTTACTTTTGTTTCTTCTTGATGCAGGGAGAGGCGCAGGCAGTCGTTTGAGTGGTTTTTCCTACTTCTCGGCGCTCTGAAGGTCGAACACTTTTTGACGCCGCATCATGACGGAAAAAGGGACGTCCAGCTACGTAGATGTGGGTCTGTGTCATCTGCACTTCACATTAGAAGGTGTTCCAAGGGATAGGGCATATGACACAGAAGTTCCAAAAGTATATTTCGAAGTAATCGGTAGAATTTTCCGCACGTACCACTCGAGATGGAACGTTTGTTGTTTGCAAGAAGCTGGCGAGATACTAGGTCATGATTTTTATTTGCAGTTCCATCTATAAGTTGTTTTAGCAAGAAGGTTCTATGTGTACAAAATGGCTCTTTTCATTAGTTCTTCACATGGACGCGGTTTACGTGCTAAAAGCGCCAGGAGTTCAGAAGAATACGAGTAGAGCTGCAAAACGAGAACCTTTTACAGCGACCAGCTCTTTGTGTGCGATGACCTTCCAATTATTACATCACTGTGGACAATAGAGTTCCAGATGATGCTGAAAAATCCGATCTTCCACAAGGAGGGAAATCCTGCAAATAGCGCCGAATGTGAATCCAGAAGTTCCTACACCACTAACCTCTGTCACTAAGTAAAACGGTCCTTAGATTCTAGCTCTATAAATTACTCTCTCGTTTTGTGGAAAGATCTTTAACTATTTCTCATCTGTTCGGAATAAACCAAACATCTTGCAGAGAAGAACAGTGGTTCTACCACAACTATGCACATTGGCATCAGGACAAATTAAATCTTGAAACAAGCAGCTTGAATAGATGTGCTTCCTTTCTTTCCTTCTCGAAACTAAAGCAAACGGTTGTCCAGTGCCAAACTTTACACGAGTGCGCCATTTCGCGCTAATTGATTCCTGCTGGCGAAATTTTTAAGTTTCACCTAAAATCTCGTCCCATCTAAAGTGCCTCCAGCACTCACAGCCTATCTCTTTCCATTTAGTCCACACACCATATGATCTTAATGCTAAATGGATTTGATTCTACCACATGCCCTTCCTACCCACTTACATCACCCACGTTCTGAGAGCAAACCGAATCAAGCGGGTCGTGAATGTTGGGTGAAAACTTTGGCACAAGAATTTGTGTTGAAATTTTCTATTACATCGCCCAAAACAAGATGCCGGGTGAAACTTCAGGACCACCCGTGCCTTCCACACAGGAAGCCGGCCGCTGTGCCGGACTTGGACTTCCATTCCGTCCACTTTTCTTGCCAAACGGATCGGTGCCTGGTGCCGGTGGCCGCTCTGCAACTTACTTAGGCACTGGCACGGGAACTTTTGCAGGAAGTTGTCGAATTTGTTTGCCTCACCAATTCAACATGCGCCCGCCAAAATGGAAAGGCCGAAAGGAAGTTTCGAATCTGCATTTTAAGCTGTTCGGAGTAGCTTTCGCTCGACCAGAGCCCGGAAGCTGCACGCTTTAGCACACGAACCGCCGCATAGTGAGCGTGCTGTAGATATTTTGGACGGTATTTTCGTATTCAGCGCGCGCAAGAACGTACATCTGTGTTCCATTCTGGGCGGGGAAAAACTGGACCCGACATACCTTTTCCTGTGGCGAAATGTTTTTTTTTTTTTTTTTTAATAAAAACAAAGCAAAGAAAAACCAAACAGCCATCTAATGAAACGTGCAAACAAAAACATCCAATCCAGGCACTGAAAACATGGCGAACAACTGTTGCAGAGGCGCGCTTGTTTTGTCAAACTTGTTCGTCGACGGTATTTAGCACAACATTAGCGCTAGCACTAGCAAGCAAGCCCACACATACGTACACACGGACGCACAGCCTCACACGTAATGAGTGGGGATTATGTTTGCGCAACGAACCTGTGAATAGGATTATGTTTCAAGCGGAAAAAGTTTATTCATTTGGCCGTCCGGGGTTTGAAATTGGATCCATCTATGATCCATTCCAGCCGGCGCTCCATGTACCCAGCTCTCGTTAGACGTGATGAAACTTTTTGATTATTAACCCGAGCTAGAACCTTGCTTCACAGGGAACACCCGTCGCCCGGTTTTCCTCCGGTGTCCGGTTGCCGTTCGATTTTTAATAAATGAGAATTTAAACAAGCCACACAAAAAATATCAACACATAAAGCTGAAGCATCCTATTCATTACAGCACCAGAGCGCTGCCAACTGGAACTGCGACAGAATGTTTTCCCTTTGCCAAAAAAAGAGGATGGAAGTGCTTCCATCCCCCTGTTGAAGGAGAGCGAGACACCCTGCTGCCAGCAGAAGATGTGAAAATAATGCAAATGGCTGCTGCTTCTCACTGGCAGCACCACTGCAGTGCTGAAAACTTTTCCCTCAATCACTACACAACACGCTACACGCTAACTACATCGACATCAAAGCAGTGGAAAGAATCAAATCAACTCCACCAGGCATGGCAGTGAGCTGGAGCAGTGAGGCGTTGTAAACGAGACGACGGGAACGATGGCGAAAGGAGACACGTTTGCTTGTTTACGACAGCAATTATCGAAATCCTGCTCATCCCGCCGGAAACTTGTGCCTGCGCCACGGATCCGGCAGTTTGATCCTGCATTTTGATCAACTTGGCCCACCCATCGGGCGGGAAATTGCACCCTGCTGCTAGGTGACTAAAAAGTTTCTAGAGCCCATGAGCAGCCCCATGGTACCCATGTTCGTTACCCCCGTGGCCTTCGGGGAGTGCTTAAACCGAAGAATGTTTGCCACGGGACCCTTGTCGAACTGGCGCGTTGTCGGTGTGTTGACTCAAGACCTCCTTCTCCGGCTCTTAGCAAAGAAAAGATGGAAGGGTTCGAAAGAAACGATTGCCATATTGTGTTGTCGTAAGATGCTTTTTGGGTGTGTCGGCTGGGCACAAAAAAAATGAAGAAGAACAACATCGTTCAACTGACAGACAAGCAGTCGTGTGCTGGTTTAGCGTGGCGCGGGCGTAGAGATAAGTTTGTAATTAAAATTGCAATTATTAACGTCAATAAGGGCCTGCCTGGAGCCCCTCTCAAAATCCCGCGTTCAGTGGAACTTTCTCCCATCGCAAAAGTCCCATTTGCCGCCCAACAGTTGATGGTGTTGGATAGATGTAGCGTTGCGAAGAAAATTGCATTTCAATTTCATAAAAGTGGATTTGCTTTATCCGTCACCATCTATGGCGCATCATGCTGTAACCAGCTATTACAAAAATGCTATAGAAACGGGTTGTTACAAGTCATCTCGTTCATCGTTTCTCATCACCGTCAGAAACATCCGTTTCGGTTGCAGTTGGCAGGATGGGGAACGTTTTCAAACCCATCCCTCGGCAAGCAAAAATGGATCAGAGCAAAAAGGCATTTACAAAATACCCATTATGACCTTGCGCTGTGACCCGGAGTGCTCACCTTTTTCCAATCCTGCTGTGGCCCCATCCAACCCGATGCTTGTTGTTTGAAGGATTCGCAGCAAAGCAGATATGCCAGCTAAGCATTTTTGCAAACCCACCCTCGCTGCCAGAAAAAAAATCGCAAGAAATGCCACACTAGAGAAACAGTCGTTGGGCAGAACGTGACTAATCTGGGCGCCAGAACAGCACCAGCCCATGTGTGTTTGAAGGACGGGTTGCCCAGCGATAATGTTCATCGTTCTTAGACACCACCGTAAGCACGCGGCTGGCCTTCTCCTGTGCGCGATCGATCGGCCCCTTTGGTATACATGAAAGGGACCATCGGGGAGCCATGGGATGGCTAAAGATGCTCCGGTTGCGATACAACACCCTCTCCACGGTGCCAACGCAAACCGTAGCAGTAGTGCAGTGAAACATGACCGCACCGAGGGATGAAATTTCGGTGCAGGATCCATTTCTAATCGGCGCAACGGTTTCGCTAATGCTGGAATAATTACCACTATCGCTGGCGTGTGCGGTGGTACGATATGCATTACTCTCGCCATGCTCTGCCATGCTCTCGAGAAAGGCACAGGATCAGGATTGATTCGTAGATTCGAAGGATGCATCCTGCCGATCAAGAGTATCATCCTCGGCATGGCAGCGTAATGCAAAATTGGTGCTTTGGGCTGCGCTTTGCCATAGATATGATATTTGGCTTATTCATTTGAAGTAGGTGCGGTACATGGTACGCTGAGGAAACTTTGCACATTTCCAGTCATGTTTGAGTTACACACAGCTCGCACTACTTGGAAAACATTTCAATTCGCTCATGCCGAATACCATTGTAGCGACCATAATCATTCGGCTTTGGTGCCGTGACCAGGATTAGATTACATTTCGTGTAATAATTTGCAGATTTATACCTATTCAGAAGAAATGAATGAATTTTCAAAATAAGCTTCCTCTGTAGAGTTGTCCTTCCAGGAAATGCACAAGAAACGGCGTCTCATCTTATACAAAAACAAATATGAATCAACCAAACCCAACCGTAAGATATCAAAATCGCAAATAAAAATCTAAATCACCTCGTCACACGCCGACACACCATTTAAGTCCGACAATATCTTAGAGCTTAAGGCGGGTGTTTAGTAGCGTACACCAAACGCATAGACCGAACCGGAACGAAGCGCGTGGGTTGTATTCAAGCTGACTTCAATCTTCAGGAAATCTCGCAAAAAAACATCCTTCCGTAAATGGGCGGCCCACCGCAAATAAAGCAACTTTCCCATAATTTTGTGGCCCATCGCAAAAAGTGACGCACTTCTTCGGTTTAATACTCTTCACGGAAGTGGACCGATTTAAGCTATCTTTGCAGCAGTCAATATTAAATCTTCTAACCAAATTCCAATCTCTACAGTTCTGTGGAAATTTTACGAAAAAAAGATGATAAAGCAAATACGAGACGCTTTTCTGCTTTTGTTCACTTTATTGCACAACAAAGCTCCCAATCAGTGGTGCGGCAAAGGCATCAACATTTTCACTTTACGCAAAAATTTGCCCTATCTCTCCTCTCTCTCTCTTTTTCTCCATCTCCAATAAAGAATCATTTCCTTCACAGCGGGCGATCGGTCGGACGAACGCCGGCCGACAATCGGACCCCAAAAATAATCCTTATCGAATCAATAACTTTGCATTTAACGAAGCAAAAAGGGGGCAAACAAAACCGGCTCCCCCGAACCCGGTGCAGGGATGGGCGAATAAACCAGTGACCAAAACGGCCCAATATGCTACGGGGGCTGATTTGCAAAGTACACTTCATGGGGTGGTTCATATTCCTAGGTTCAATCCCTTCAATTACCGAGCGATCGAGTGAGAGGGGCAAACGGTGGAAAAGCGGGGGGCAGGCAGCAAAGGGAGAAAGTAAATAATAATGGCGACGACACACGCGCAGACACACATACATAGGGCAGTACCACAGATGGTCGTGCAAAAGCTCCCGGTTCCGACGCAGCCCTCGGTTTTGGCTTTTTGTTCTAGTCTATGAATATTCAGCAGCCATCTGTTGGCAAAGGGCTGCCCGGGGGAGGAGTGGAAGGATGAAGACATGAACGCTCCACGACCAGCTGTTCTGCAAAACCTGCGTGATCCGTTCGTAGACTTTTTTTAGGTCGCACTGTCGGTTGCGATGATCCGAGCAGGCGAGTTCGATGTCGAGCACCATGCAGAGGGAAATTGGATGGAAATTCGAAACCCGACAACGCAAATCATTTTCGGCAGCGAGCGGGGAAAGAAAGCAAGAACAACGGGAAACAGGACGAAACCGCCAAACCGACCGACCGTAATAAGGCGTTGGCGTAAAGGTTCGAGCCGTTGGCTAGTAGGGTAGGATGGATTTAGCCAGCCGGTGTTTGTGTTTGTGTGCAATTTCGATAATTCCCTGCCCTCGTACACCCAAACAGCAAACGATGCACATAAAGATAACAACAACTTGCAGCAAGAAATAAAGGGAAACAAGAAAGAAAAACACAAACAATACTCGCGCCTGCACACAAAGCACGTTGCACTGGATCTGGTAAGCGATGGAAAAGAACGGAAAAAAGGATGTAACAAAACTGTAAGCTGCATACAACCATACACACACAACACAATCTTAGGGATGGTTTGGTTTCGAGCTTAAAACCTCTCTCTGTGCAGCACCTTTTCCCCGGTACGATTTGCATCGGGTGGTTTTTCTTCATTGTGGTGCATTTTTTGCCTTTCCTCCTATGCTGTTCTCCGTTACTTTTGTTATTGCACGTTTCTGCAGACTGCAATATCCTTTTATTTCGTCCTTTTCCTTTTTTTTATTTTTTTCAAACGAACTGCTGGTGGGACTGCCTTAGCAACACGAGTGCACACGCTAAGTGTGCAGTAATCTAGCCAATGCAATTGCATTTAAATGGTGAGATGTTTTCATGCCGGCTGTTTTTTGGGCTGTACCGTTTTAGTCTTTTTCTTTTTTGTTCGAAACACATTAAGATAAGGATAGAATACTTGGTGTGCTTTTACATGAGCGGTTAAAAGGAGGATCATTTTGGAATGGGGAGGGTTTACGTTAAATTTATCCTCCTTTCCTTTTGCTATTTTGCTATTTTTGTGTGCTGCTAGCCGTGGAATAGGGATATAATCTCCGCTTGCCGCGGGGATTTCCATGCTATTAGCATATGCTGCTTCATTTAATTTTAGGTTTTGGGTCCTAGGGACAGATGGTAATTTGTGCGTTAAGACAAAAATAAAAGAAGGAGCCTCGATTTTTTGAACAATTTACTTATCAAGAGCATACAATGTCTTTAAATAATAATTATACTTCATTCGATAGGTGCTTTTGTAAGCTTCGTGTGTGTATAAAATCATTGCCCCATTATTATTAATTCTTACCACGCATGAGCTACAATCACACCTTATATGAGCAATAGCGCGAGGTTACGCTTGAAGTACACCTGGAAGTCCTTGAACATGGTTAGATCATAAAAAAGTGTATCCACATTCATGGAAGCATTCGTCATACTCACTCTTCAATCGCTAACCTTAAGGCAAACAAACGGAGCGGTGTAGCAGAAACCGCTGAGAAATCGTCAATACCTTAGCTATATCCGCTGCTGCAGGCGACGTCATATGCATTTAAACCCAGCCTTATAGAGTCATCGCACAGTAATGCCGTGTAGTGAATGCAAACGAAGCTCTTTCCTCGATCTTAAACTCCACACCCTTAAGAGCTAGCCTGGAGTATGGAGGGAGAAGGTGGATGGCAAATAACCAAGTTTATCAAAAGCTCCCAATGGCCATAGAGACGGTAATCTCGTTCTCGGTTGGAACAATGGAAAGTCTGGGAACAGTTTTGCCCTTTTGGTGGAATCGACCGATAGAGGAAACATGCACAGCAACATGCACAATCCAGCATCGCACCGATGGGTGCAATTTGTCGAGATGTGTTGTTTTGTGTGATGTAGGAAAATTATTGTAGATATTGTGTGGTGAGGTGTAGCAGAATGATTTGTATCATTATGAAATAAGCATAGCTATGGACACTCGTATTCTAAAATTAATATCCAGCCATATCAGAATATAGAGCCAATAACTTTTGATATTACAACCATCGGCATGAGCATGATCCAACGTAATAGTTTCTACATAAATCAGTAAGACTGAAATGTAATCTAATTCCAATGATTTATCTTATTTTGTCATAAAGGTGACCCAAGAACCAAGACATAACGCAGATCCTACCAATTTAATTCCTTACGAATGTTCTTGCCAGGTTTAGCCATTTACGTATTTCGCGACATAACGAAATCTCCTCTCCATCCTCCACAAATCACCACTACTATCCAACAACTTCAAACTTGGCTGTTGCTAGTGAAGAGGAGTCTCAGCCTCATTATACAAACCATCGGTATCGGCCTGTGCGATGAATACACAAGGTAACTACGAATCACTGTCGATACCATCTCATCATCGCAACGCAACAGAAGAGACACAGCGAACGGCAAATCGCGACTCAATCACGAACGGAGAGTTAGTCATCGCCTGATCTTCCTGAAGTTCGTCCCCATCCACCGTCGGTGCGTGGGACGACGTTGGGGAGTTTCAAGTGAGCTTTTAGCATACTATATATATATTGAAGACGTCGAATCGGGCAAACGACTGGCGCACATAACAGTACAATCAAACTCGAGAAATCGAAAGGAGTCCTACGCCGAAGAGTCGTTTGGTGTTTGGACGATGAAATACGAATTGGGAGTTGGGAGACTTCTGGTAAATGGGAGAGGAGCGAACGAGCGAGCGAGGTACACGGGTGAAATAACACACAAAAGCATAAGTTAAGGATCCATTGTTTGAGTTGACTCTGTTAGTCCACTGCCATCAGAGTCCATTGTACTGCTCCATAGCCGATTGGTTGTTTCTAGGAGGAGCAGCAGCAGAAGATGGAACAGGGAGCAGCAACGTTCGTATGGATGCAATTTATGCTTCTTTGGCGGATTAATAATGAGACCGGAGTGTGTTTCGTGACCCGAGCACGTCGTCGTGCCTTCTCCCTTTTCCCTTACCAGCGTGGAATCACGCCGTGGCCGTGTTCGGAAGAGGATGGATGTGTTCATCGGGGCACGAAACTGGGTCGTCTTTCGGTGGTGGCGCTAATCCTTGCGATTGCGGCAAGATTTATCACCGTACGCGACAGAATCGTCCCGAAGGTTAAAGGCCGGGCCACTTGAGGGGGGTTTGGTCGTTCCACCATACTAGCTTCTACTACTGCTGGGTCCGCTCTTTTTGCATGTGAGGCATCATAATTACACGGCATTGTGCATAATTGTTTAATGTTGGAGAAGTGAAAAGAAATTGGCAACCGAAGCTCATTTCACACGCCATTGCGCGCTTGTGGCGCGGCAGATCGGCTATATTCGATCGATAATGCCCGCCGGTTGGGCAGGGTAAATGAAACCATTTTGGGATGGGTTAAAAGCAGCGCCATGTTGGTGGTTTGACACGTGGATGATAAATTTCATATCTAGGCAAGCTTGAACGGAATTGGAATAAAGCAATAACTAACCGCTCTGTAGCATGTCCATTTTTAAAGCAGTGTTGCAGATACTCTTTCCAAAACTGATGTGCCTCCCGATTCGAGCGAAGCACCAACATAACCCATATAGAGAGTCCGTAACAGACTTTGGTGCCGAAACATTCTATGCGACATTACGCCATTGTTTAGTTTTGTTTTATGAAGCAAGTAGCAATCTTTTATTTCGATTGCCCTGTACCACCATGTCACAACGGCGAGGACATTCAGAGAGGTACATTGTATGACAAGAGCTTCTCTTGAAAAACGAAGCTTGTTTTTTTTGGGGGAGCAATACCGTCATGTCTTCGAGGACATGGTACCTCAGCACGCTTACCCATCGGCCAACTTCCACTCCAGTGGGTGGAATTTCAATTTGGTTGACTGAATTTAGATTGAGAATAAATAGAACGAAGGCATGTGTCGTTTTCCCGGGTGTGCCGGGTGTGAGTGACACTATAATGGAGCGTTGCGTATGTCATGTTATATATTGTTTTTTTGTTTGTGCTTTTCTCTACTTTTTCCAAACTCACTTTTTCTCTGTTTTAAGCCGTCAAGCATGTTGGATCGGGCGAGGAGGAAAAATCTAACATCAAACATTAGACAGAGTGTGCAGGGTTTCATCTGAAACGTTTTTTTCATTCTGCAACTGTCAACGGACTGTCGCTTTTAGTTAGATATGGGTTGCAGTTGCGAAGAGATGCGAAGGACGCTATAGTTCCACAGCAGATACTTCAACAGTAAACCACGTTGGTACTGCAGTACGGGTTTAGCGTAGTATTGACAGCGCGGTAAGATTGTACGGTGGTGATAAGACTGTAGGGTCGTCGCTGCCCAACGCTTATCATATGCGGGGAAGCGTATATAATTTCCACTTCACACAGCACGCAGGCAAGGCGAAAAGAAAAAAAAAACAACAACAACAACAAAGTGCTACACGTTAAATAATGATCGTTTTATCGTGGGCCATCTGTTTTCGCCAAGATTTATGGACGTACCAGCATCGTAAACTTATTTCACGCCCCATTCTTCAAACGGCTGCCCATCAACCATCAACAACAGCATCGCATCAAGCAACGGCTCATGCAAATTTGCAGAAAACAAAACCTTAACCGTAATGAGCAACTTAAGTTGCAGGTGGTATTGGTATCGCGGAGCAGCGAGTAGCAACCCACGAGTACCCACTTATTGCCAAGGAAACCGAGCAGCAGCGTTGTTGCACCTTAATGAGATGGATTTTGCTTTCAATATTTTTCGTCGAAATCAAGACAACCCGGGCTGGGGACGTCCGTAGCGCTTCCTTACTTCTATCGCAATGAAAGAACCTTAATTGCGATGAAATTGCTTTCCACGTAGAGCTAGCACATTTTTGTAACAGTGTGCTAGACCGTACGCATCAAAACAAAGAGCCTTCCGTCTTTGTGTGGGTAATTAAAAGCTGGTGGCGGGCTGTACAGTTGGTACCAGCATGTCTCTAATTATATCAATGTTAATAGCAATTCAATTAGCGTACTAATTAAAAGATTACTTTTTGGCGAGTTAATGGTAATGCGATCACGATTCAACGATTCGAATGAGGTTGATGAGAGAGCTTTCGATGGCGCTGTGGTACATTGGAAGCAGTTTCAAATAAATGATTTTTTTTGCAAGCTCCCATAGAAGTATTATAGCATTGGGGCAAATTACAACTGAGCTACACATATTCCAAAAGGCAAGAACAAAAAATGTCTTTCGTAACATGACGTGTGAAAACGGGCTTCATGACGAAGTTGAAGGTCTTCTTCGCGGATATTCGGCGACATTAAAATCCAACAAACATACATCGAAGCCTTTTCCCATTAAAATTACCAACAGCTCAAGATGCCCTGTGTGAATTTGCCATATGCATTTGTAATAGTTATGAAGCCATATTTTTGTTATTAAATAGCATTGTTTTTGGTTCCCCAAACATCGCTTTCAGGTGGCCAATCATCATATGGTTACGTTCAAACGTTGCTCACACGATTAGGCTGTTTGGCCCTCAAAGCTTACTGAGAGCTTCCTATTCAACCCGTTGGGCGTTCAATTCCCAGAAAACTGTATGTGCTCATAGTTTCCCGCAGTTTTATTATAAGTTAACAGGCATCAACATAGTTTTCTTCCTTTATCCTTACCTCTTGAATCGTAGTAATCATCTTCGTCCTCGTACTTTTCGCCCTTCACCTGATGGTGGCTGCTGAAGCTGCTGCTAGCAACCAGCACTACCAGCAGCGTAAGCAGAAATCCTTTCGCCGGCACCATTGTGTGTTTTTAGAGAGCCGTGCCCTCTCCCCCACTCACACGCGCGCACACTCACTCACACAAAGCACTTCAGCTTCTGCTAGGAAGCGCAGACACACACAACACACTCTTCGCGCGACACCGCAGACACACACAAAGAAATTGATTGATCTTTCACTGCAGCACCACTACTGTTTTTCTTCTAGGTATTGTAGTATTTGCACGATGATTGCCTTTGCACTATCTCTGTAAGTAATTAAATCAATAAGGGGTTGAATTGCGCGTCGCAATTTCGCAGAAAACTACGGTTACTCTACATCTTCCCTGAGTGTGTTGAACACACTATTACTTCATACTTTTCGAGCAAGAAGAAGGACCGCTGTCATGGCCGACACAAAACGAGATGTACTGCCGGCACTGTTAATTTATCTGGCGGTTTTTGATGGATGCTTATCCTCTTAGTCATAGACAAAAACAAAAAACCCACCAACTCACTCACACCTCACCCTTTCCCACCCCACAACGATGGCGTTTGGGAAAACAAATGGAGCGGGAAAGGATTTTAATCAGCAAAAGTACACACGACACACGAGCACAATACAATCGCCTGCCAAACACAATGCTTCACAGAGAAACTGGTGGTAGCGTGTCTGCCGTGTGTGACTGTGTGCGCTTCGCCTGTTTTTCAATGCTTACTACAATCCCCGCAAACAAACAAAAAGACACACACACACATATACACCCTCCTGGATCAGCAGCAACGTACACAATAGGCACAGAACACACACGAAAAAAATGCACACATCAAAGTAACAACATTGTGGCTGGCTGGTGCGCCTGTCGCGTATGCAATCCTTCGCTCGCTAGCGGCAGGACCAAAGTACCCAGTGCCACACTCGCGTGCGCGCACACACACTACTACGAGGCGCACCGTGAAGCAGGACGAACGAAGCTCTACACACGACTCGCACGCACACTAGCGCGCGTACAGCGTAACGCGCTGTACGCAATACAAACGCAGCGGCACGATGAAGCAGGTGAATTCGATGGTGTAGAATCCTTGAAATTCCTCGAGTTTCTTGCGTACAAGGTATGCGTGTGTAAGTGTGAGTGAATGAGGTTATGATACTTCTCTTCTATTGCAGTAAATATTGTTACGGGGTTTTTTTCCTCCGAAAAGTCACACTGAAGGGGTAAGAAAACTTTGCTTCACTTTTCATCATCACGTCCAATTCCTATTTACAACACTTGTTTGTTTTGTACCCAAATCACCAACCCCAAAACGCCAGACACCCATATTACTGCTGGTAAGCGTGTGTTGGTGCATTGCTTCAATCAAACAGACACATCAATTGCACACCCCCTTTCCGAGTTAGACTTGTTTCCTCGGAGCTCCCCTCGCTGCCTCCGCTGTATTTCGCAACTAGCCGCAGAGCCAGGCGAGTGCATTTTCTTGCCTCACACACTTCTACCCGCCGCGCCAGTTTGTTTCGACAGGGCAAAACAGGTTTCGCTCGCACACAGCCACGAAGGGCCACGAAAAAAAGCTCTCGAAGAAGCAGCAGCAGCAGCAGCAACCTCTTGGGGCGCAACCACTGTGGATCAAAGCATGCCTTCCCCCCGTACGGCTGGGGTTGATTCTAACGGGAACTGCTCTCAGGAAGGTAGCAAACGGGATGAGGATGCTGCTTTCACTTGTTCAGCATGCAATTGAATGGCAAACGGAAAGAAAGAAAACAACTTGCACCGCTTTCAGTTCCTTGTGAGCAAACGGTGAGCACTCTTGCGACAATGTTGGCAAGGTGTGAATTCACCTTTTACCTGGGGAAAAAGTTCAATGGTTGCTTCGATCCGAGCGGTTTTGCATCGAAACATCTCGACTGCGAAGGCAAAAAGGAGAACGCCATCAAAGCCCTGTCGAGTGGGCTTTGTGAGGAAGAAACCGGAAATGGTTTCGGAATGAGCAGTGCTGCAACACACGCAAAACATCACAACAATAAGGGGTGGGAGAATGAGAAGAGAAAAAGCCACCCTGAAACAACACTGACACACGCACACGCGCGCCCAATTTGCTGCAACCACGACGATGAGTCACGCATTAGAACAGAGAGAGGACGCACACAGACAGGATAACACGCACGATTTCGATACAATTTGTGTGTTTTTTCTTCTTTTCGTTTTTCTTTCTTCACACCTTTTCACGTTTTCTCCCTCAAAAGTGCCTCCTTCTTTCGTTTCCTTTGCTGCACACCGTGTGGTGTGGTGTGTATGCAGTCACCCCTGTTTCACGCACAACATTCACCCTTCTTCTCTGCACACCCTTCTTTACACACTTGTCATACACACACACACGCACATAGATACACCGGGGCAGTGTGTATCTTTTTCTTGCTGTGCTGCGATAGCTCGAAAAAGGCACGATTTGTGGGGGGGAGGAGGAGACGGTTTGGGGAGTTAAAATTCACACCTGCACAGCACACACACACCTGGTGCAAAAGCTGTCACGCCGTGTTTTTAATTCACCCCCTTTCCACACTCACACATACACATACACTACACACCAATATGCGTTTGACACCTTCGAGGTAGCAGCACCAGCAGCAGCACAAAAACGCGTCAGCGCGACGAAACCCTCGTACCGATTTTGCACTGGGAAAATGCTCGACGGCAGCGACCAACTGAACCGTTTTGGAACCGTGCCGAACCGTGCACACACCGTTGTGCACCACCACCACAGTACGCACGCGTGAATTTCCCTCCGCCCCCGCCGCTGCTGTCTCACACACCCGTTCGAACTCCCTTCTAGAGATGACGAACCTTTTATTTTTTGCTTTTTTTGTCTATCTCTCTCTCTTTGCTATGTGTATTACCTTCCCGATCAATTGCTCCGGTGCGTGTACGACAGCGACACGACGGAGCTGCGTAAAATCTTGGCAACGAATAACCCACGGTACAAGGGAAAGGGAGAAAAGTGCGTTTGGACGTGTTGTCCGGATAGTCGAACCGGCACGGATAAACGAGGATATTTATCTCTTTCTCTCTCTCTCTTTTTTCCCACCCCTGACAAATGGGGGTTGATGCTCGCGCAGCATAAACTAGGTGAGATCAGGCAAGCATCGCGGAAGCCATGCTTGCAGTTCAATTCGTAATGCGGGAGGTGCAGCCGTACATTTTTCATTCACTTTTTGAAGCATTTCCTTGCAGTATTCGTCAAAATTCTCGTTTTATTATAATTGTACATGTCTGTGGAATTATGTACATTACTTGAAGTAGAAAATTCAATTGCAACGGAGTAACTCTAAATTTTCACTCTCTGCCCCCTTTCAAACAGTAAAATCGTACGGTTTGAAGCTCTCCCGAAAGTTTTTCACCATCTCGTCCTCCTCCTCCTTGGTGCAGTTACACTGCCGCCAGTCCGCCTTCTCCTCGCAGTTGAGCAAATTGTCCGCGCAGATAATTTCCCGCCCAAAGTGCAGCGGGAAGCCTTTCATCTGGCGCGTCAGTATCACCGTATCGTCCGGCAGTTCCGCCACAAAGTACGGTCCCCTTTCCGGCAGATCGCTGGGCGCGGTTAGCTTCGGTACCTTCTCCAGCTGCACACTGTACTCCTCGCCCTTGTCCTCCAGCACGTGCTGTATCTTCCACGCCACGTTGTCGTCGATGCCGATGGCGTTGATCTGCAGATGGCCCGTCTTAAAGTTGCGCTCGTAAAAGAACACCTTCTGGTCCCGATCTGCGTAAAACTGGACCAACGCTTGCTTGAACCGTACCAGCTCGGCCCACTGCGGTTCCGAGAGCAACGCAGCGCACTGGATGTGCGTGATGGACAGTATCAGGATGTGCGTTTCGGTGATGGGGCCTTTCGCCAGGGCGAGATAGAAATGGTCACCGACCGATATGATCAAATGCTTCTCGATGCTGCCCGCCGACAGGCAGAACCAACACGTTTCCTGATCGAACGTCGGTCGACCGCGCTTCTGATTGTTCTGCTGGTGCTGGTTGGGATCGTTACTGCGCCGTTTGTTCCGTCGATTGTCGTCCGGCGTGCTCATGTCGTAGAAGTACTGATCGTCCCGCTTTTCCTCCTTATTCGTAGTGCCGCTTTCCGCCAGCAGGGACAGGTTTTGGTAGGGGGATGGAATTTCATCCGTCGTTTTCTGTATCAGCTCCAGCACGCGCATCTTCTCGACCGGCGTTATGCTCAGGGCGTAAATGTGCTTCTTCTTTTCCGGATTGCCGAAGGATGCCAGCCCGACAAATCGGGTTGCCAGTTCCATTTGAGTGTTTTTGTCCGGAAGGTTGCTAAAATGGAAACCGTAATCAAAAACTTGTTCCAAGTATTTTTAAAATCAACCTTCCTTCCTCTTACCGGTATGGTGGAGATTCGTAAAACTCGTCATTCATGCCACAGAAATGGTACCGCGGTTTGACGGCATTTGCCAGCCAGGAGACCAGCTTGCAGCTTTCCTTCACCTTCTCCTGCATACCGAAAGGCCACTGTGACGTGAGCAGTATATCGATGCCCCTGAAATCTCCCATGTTGGCCTTGCTCGCCAAACACGAGTCACGGACCGCAATGGCGTCGGCTTTGCTGTACGTCCACTCATTGCTGCCGGTTTCCTGTGCATTTCCGCTGAGGTAAGCGATTTTAAGCCCACCGGAAGTGGTGTAAACGCCACGCTTACCCAGATAGCTTAGATTTGTACAGATATCACCATCCTGGGTGTCGGCATAATACTGTGCAAGCTCCTTGCGGGTCGGGCCAAGTATGTAAACCGGCGCTGCAACTGCAAAGAGTAGCAATGCTAAGCAACAAACAATCGATTGGTGGTATTCACAATGTTGCCTACCTGTTTTTATATTCCTTTTGTACTCCTGCAACACCTCCACCTCAGGGTTGGTGCCGAAAAAGTCACCAACACACAGCACCAAATCGAACGGGCCGCTCTTTTTGTTTACGTTTTCAATGCGCGCGAAAAACGATTTCAGCCTTCCCCGTACGTCGCCACAAACTAACCTACAAAGAGCGTACATATAAAATCGAAAGTCTCACAGCATCTTTACAAAGATATTCCACACAACTTACAGCTTTAATTTTTGTTCCATTTCGGTAAAATATCCGGGAAAGCGAACCGTTTGCTTTCGCGAAACAAAACAATTCTGGAAACGGGGCAATTGACAGCGCACGCTGCGATGGAGCGAAGATTTGCTTGACAAAAATTAGCGTTGGCAAATTTTCTTTAGACCACATTTGAAACGAATTTCATATTTTTTCAAATGACAATACGTTTTATTTTATTTCCGTTACAGATCGGTTGTACTTTTTTTAATTTAATTTACTTAAATCGAGCATAAATAAGTCAGGTATTTAATGAATGCGTATTATTCTATCATTATTCATTATTTAATGTTCTCATTTCTTCCGTTGTTTGTTCTGTCGCTGCAGTCGATGTTAACTCATAGCTATAGGACGTTCGATAATCAATCGCTTGCGCCTTAAATATATAATTACTAGGATACTCCAACGCCAGATGAAACTTTAAATTCGGTTTCAGCGCTGTTGTTGGCTCATCCGGCAAGTCTTGCCACTTTGTTAGCTGCAAAGCATATCCCAGCAGCTCCAGGTATCCGTTTACGCTTAGCTTCTGGCCATTGCACACAATTTCTCCATCCTTATCATTGGTGCAGTTTATTTCTATAGCCGGCTCAGTATTCATTGGAGATATTGCTTCTTCTGTATACCTGTCTGCTGCTTCTGTTTGTGAATCGTATGTTTGCTCTGCGGTGGCGCTTTGATTGGTGTAATATTCGCTCACAGTTTCCTCAAGCTCCGGAGAAGTCGTCACATAGGAGCTTTCCTCTTTTTGATTCACTCCTGTGCCGTAAGAAAGCATTTCACTTTCCAATCCATCGTATGGGGCTAATGAAGCCGGATTCACGTACGGTTCACTCGCGGGATAATGGTCAGGAGAGTCAGTGAAACCTTCAGTACTGTACGCATCAACATTCGATTCAGTTCCATCGTAGTTCGTTATCTCTTCATCATACAGAGTCGTCGTTGGTGAAGTTTGAGTTGCTCTAACCCGATCAGGGATGTCCCAAGCATCATCGTCCCATTCCAAGAAATCGTAACCGGGATGTGACGTTGATCGTGACTTGTCTGATGACATTTGGTCAGTATTACTATCGGAAGTATATGATCCTGTACTTGACTCATAAGCATACTCTTCAATGGTAGTTAGAGGCTCTCCACTATAAGCAGGAGTAGAATAAATCTGCTCTGCTGGTTCTTCTGAAGCATAAGGTGATTGTGAAGTATCATTGTCATCCAATTCATACGCATAATCATCATAGTCGGGAGTCACATTCATGATCACTGCGTCCTCATCTGATACTGCTTGTGTGGTCGTGGTGGCATAGCTTGCACTTGTCCCTCGAACCAGCGACAGAGCATCGTCCAACGGGAGCGGTTGTGTCGTGTCGTAGTACATTGGAATGCTGGAAGTGATCTTCGTGTTGATTGCACTGATCACAGTCGTCGGTTGGGGGAGCAGTGTAGTGGCATCAATGCTATGCTGCACCTTATACTGCTCTATTATTCTTTCGTGAGGAATGTACTCGCAGCACTGCAGATGTTCGGGGACACAAAGTTCCTTCTCAATGTTGTAGCTCATCTTGTAGGGACATCTGAAGGGATTTAAAATAAGCTTTAATAAGAAAATCCCTAATCATTCTAGCCCAGCACATCCACTTACTCGTAGCGAATCTGGTAGAAGGAACCATCAATGTTCGGAACACAGCGATAGTACAGCGTGCAGTCCTTCGCCGTACGGAACTGACCATAAATGAGACACTCGGGGAAATACTCTTTACTGAAGTTGTGCAGGATCTCCTCCTGGAATCAATAGATTAGAGTTTTACGTCTATTCTCTGCGCTTTTAATATAAGGTACTCCTGTTTACCTGAGCTTCATAGCACTTATTCGTGGAAGAGCACTTTTGTAGATCAGGATGGAAAAACGTTCCCGGCGGGCACTGATAGACGTACTGGTGGAAGTTGTAGTTGTACTCCTGACATTTGAAGTAGAACGAACAGTTGGAAGGTATGGGGAAAAGTCCTGAAAAAAGTCCTCATTTTAATGCATTCGCCTTAAATTAAGTCAAGCACAATGCTGTTCTTACCCACACCACTACAATCCGGCACGATGATGTTACAGTTCTGTGACTCATCGTGCACCTTGATCGTGTTCGGTTGATTCAGCGTCTCCCCAATGCAGCGTTTCTCTGTGTCACTGAAAACCTGCAAGTATTTAGCTTATTGGTAGCGCTCGGTAGATCCAATACGCATTCTTTTGCAACTGATCTTACCGTATTGTCCGGGCAGAGACCGATCATTACCCCATCCGGGTGGCATACGTAGTAAAAGTCTCGCCGGCTAAAAGTGTGCAAACCACTGTCTCCGTTGGCACATTTAGTGGACTTTAATGCGGAAGAGAATGAAATGAATGAAAGGAAATGAAATTTTGAAGGATCAACTTAAGCTGTAAAGTGCTGTCTCAACTCACATGATCCATAATAACAAGAAACCCTCCACCGGGAAAGTCACGACACTTTTGCTTCAGTTTATCGTAATACTCCAACTTCGAGCAGATCGTCTGTGGGAGTAAGAGATAGATATTATATTCTAACCTAATTTTTACATTCTATTAGCATCTTTACCTCCTCACACACTCCAGTTTCGTTGGTCGGAGGCACGATCGTCGTTGCTCCAACCATTTTCGCACAACCAACTAACAGCCCGAGCAAACAAACACTTCTCACCCCGAACATTGCAGCTAATTGTATAATCACAGCAAAAAGTGGACAATTTCAATCAACACAAAAAAACGGCTCCACAAGAAGCGAACGTCCGACCGTGACTGGTTGTCAGTTGTGGTTGCACTTTTCCGAAAAGGCATAACCCACCCGCGCTCGGGCCGTATGTTGTGACTTGATCACATCACCTTTGTTTTTTGTTTGTCTCACACTTTCGGCCACATGTTATGTCGTGCATGAAAAGGGGAGGAGGTTGGAAAATTGTCACGCTTTTCCAAAGCACAGCCGGCGAAGAACGCTCTGCCTGCACGTACACACTGCGACTGCACGTTCTTTCAGTTCGTTGATCGTGATATCTTTCACCTTTTGGAGAATCGATTTTTATGCATTCTTGATTCATTCTCTTCACACAAAAATTGAAACCAAAGAAAAAAACGCCAACAAGTTCAAAGTTATGATTTGCTTATTTATTAAATTTTCTTCATAAAAAGCCTAGCGGTTAGAGACACGGTGCTAAAGTATGTAACTCCCTGGGGCGGGATTGATTAGCTCCCCGGGATTGGAAAGAACCCACTCCACGTTTGTGGAATAGTTCCGCTTACTCGTTCACTTAAGACTACGATAGAGAAAGTAAAAAGCGGGCGACAGTAAGTATGCGAAAAAGTACAGAAAAAAGGTTGTTCCTCTTTCCTTTTGCTCAAAGTCAAATAAATATAGAACAGCAAAACGGTGTACAGCTCGCGATTCTCTCTGTTCCCCCTATCATACAAAACAGGCAAGCTGCCCGGCGGCTGGCGGCTGAGAGAATGTGTCCACGGTATACGGTATCCCTCCAGTACGAGTAGTAAAAGTAGTTATTATGATTATAAAAGTATATATATGTATGTATGTATTTTATATGCCTAACTTCTGCCATCTCTCTACTCTTCCACTATTCTCTGTTAGAGTGTCTGCAATTTGAAACAACTCCCTGGTCCGATCATCGCGATCGAATCGGTACGTTACACTTCAATCACAGTACTTAACGTTATGAGCTTTAGTTTGGTTTAGCTGTGTGTGTGTGTTTGTGTTTGTTTGTGTTTAATTGTATGCTAATTCTAGCGCACTCCTCCAACAACCTCGGCAGCGGAGAGTTGAAAGTGATCACTCGGCCTAATTGCTAACCTTATGCTGGCTATACCCTATCTATGAGCCGGCAGGTGGTGAGAAGGGAACGGGAGGCATTCTATTGAAGAGGATCCAACGTCCATCTCACTTGGGTGTATTGGGTATGTGGTCCAACGCGTGTAGTGCGTGTCTGTTCGATTGTCCTATCAAATAAATATGCGCATCGGTTCGGTTTTACCCCTTCCAGCGTGAACTGCTGATCATGATCAAAGACTCCTAACGCTCTAATGAAAATCTAATGCGCACTTAGCTCTCGTTTTGGGTGCGTTAATTAAAGAAATCGTATAACTCTATGGGGCTTGTTGTCCTTTTCTTTTTCATTTCAATTCGTTTCCGCTGTTCCACTGTTACAGCACATCTTCACACATCGTTCAGACATTGTTAGCATCTTCCGTCTGGTCGACGGCTATGCTGCGCAGTGATCTGAAATGGGGGTTGGGAGGTTCAAAGGTGTTATATTCTGCAAATGCATGATAGTGCCAAAAAGAAAGAAAGAGAGAGAGATAGATGAAGACATCAGAAGGGATTGACAGGAAAAGAGTTGGAAGAAGAAAGGTAGAGATGGATTGAGATCATTGTGAGGATTTAAATAATTTGCCCCGGCCAATGCTTACCTTGATCGTTCAAACAGTGACGGATCGGTGTAGATCGGTTCACTCGGGTCATCAAATTCGCTTTTGGGTGCCCCGGCCCGGGACAGTGGGTTCATTACCGGGATCTGACACATACGCGACAGGTTGCTGTGTGAGAAGGTGACACATTTTTCAAATGAAACGATCATTCCAATAAACACGATCATCTTACGATCACCTACCCGGTAGCGAACGTTTTCTGCAGCCCACTGCCAAACAGTGACACTCCCGGCGTACGCACGTGCGGTGTACCAGCTCCTCCTCCTCGGCTTGCCGTCGAATGCGCCCGTCCGGACGCTTCAAACTGACTTCCTCCCGCGTTGTGGAGCGCAGAAGGACTGAACGAATTGACCGGTGAGCTACGGTCGAGCGTCCGGTTCTTGATGAACACCTTCCAGTAGCTACGGTACACAATGCCAGCCGCAAACGTGATGCTGATCAGCAGTATGATCAGCAGTATGACCGCACTGATCAGCCCGTAGTATTCGGCGTGCGTCAAACAGACCGACTCGATCGGTGCGACCATCTTGCGGGCGACCGTATCCTGCTGCATCTCTTCCCGCGACTGGAACACCTGCAGCGGACGGAAGTAGCGAGACTTTGAATTATTGCTTGAACCGTCAAACTTGTGCGTAGCGTTGTTGCCCTGCCCCGGAAATACCTCAATCATTTCGCGCACTTGCTCGGGCATTTCGGTCGGGCTGGTTGTGTCCGCTTCGGCCGTTATCGTATCACCGATGGCGTCCCGTGTCTTGGCGCTGGTTGCGTTTTCGTTCACCATCGTACCGTTCACGATAGACACTTCGTCGTCATCGTCGTCTGCTGGGTCTGGGTTGGCGGCTACCAGCGGCTCGGCTGTGCCGATCGTTTCCGTCCCATTTTCGAGCGATCGTTTCCGACGACCAAACGAAGGTTCCGAACGGCCACTTGGTCCTGGACAGTATGCCTAGATGAAGGGAAAGGGAGTGAGTTAAATCATAGGATTGAATTGAAGGAATAAAATGTGATAAAAATGTTTTATTGGGACGCAATTGCGTTTAAAATCATTGCGATTCCTTCCATCTGACCTAACGCACACTACTGAATTGATACTCCAACCACTAGAGCTTTGGTATTAGGCACTTACCGGCTGACATCCTCCACGGCACGTACGCACAGTAGCCTCAAACACGAGGAAGTTCGATTCCGGTATCTTGAACGCGTTAAACCGAGCCTCCAGTGCATCATTGTCGCGTGATCGTCCCAGTTCGGGGAACACCAAACTATCAACTGGGCAGCTAAAGAACAGTAGAACAAATCACAATGTCAACTCACGCCAATCTGCAAAAAGCATCAACCCGCTTACCCATAATTATCGATCAGCTGTACGCTACGGCCCGAGTACGGATCGCGCGCGACCACGTTCGTGGCGAAGATGTCCGTTGCGTGACTGTAGCCGTCCTGGGACTCGAGCCGGAACGTGAGCGGATCGCCGACGGCGATGGTGGTCGTCGGTCGGCCCTGGTACAGTATCATCAGCCGCACCTTGTTGCTCATCGAGTTCTCCGCCGGCAGGTACTCGATCGGGATCGGACTACCGGATCTGTCAATCGATTGAAAGCTACGCTTGAGAAGCATTGCAACGGTCGTTCTTTGTCTCGGCGCATCATGTTCGTGGTGTTGTTGGGGTGAGGATCAGCGTTGCATCACTTTTTACGATCGATCACATCCACAGCACGCACCACAACATGATGGGAGCAAAGGGTCTTTATGTTTTGGTACACAGATTCGGTGTTAGTAGCTAGTCTAGTTGCTAGTTACTTTGAGGTTCATGCAAGAAGATGGCAGTAACATGCAGGAATATACGCATGCAAGAGTTTTGTAACAGTTTGGACACCTTCAGGCTGGAAGATCATTACTTACCCAGCGCCAATGTAGCCCGAGGTAACGACGGCTTCCCCAGGACCACGGAACATGCACGTCAGGTTGAAGCGCTTGTCGCGTCCCGTCTGCACATTGTCCGAGAACTGTACCACTATGATATTAGTCATCGTGTCACCGTACTGCAAAGAAAACGGGAAACGATGAGACCACGTCCCCAGCAGTTCAAGCTCAAGATTAGCAAGACAAGAACATCATCCTACCCGTTGCGTTCCACACTCGGGATATCCTTGAGGTCCACTAATTCTCAGCACATTCACCGTGCCACCGTTACCGCGGAAGAAGCATCGATCGTAGAACCCGTACGCGTAGATCCGCCCGACAAAACCTTCCGGCGTGCGCAGCGTAAACTCCATACCGTCCTCGTTACAAACCTGTCCGACTGGTGTACCAAGCGCAAAATCCCCAAAAAACAATTCATTACCAAATATTCAATTCCAAAAAAACAACAATTTATTCTTGATCTATCTACCGCTGTGTGCCTTACCGTCCAAACACTCGTCGTGCGGCCCACCTCGGCCCGGCGTCCGCTCGTAATAGTCCGCACTGTCACTCTCGAACATCTGCGTGCTCGGCACCTCCAGGTCGCGCGAGTCCCGATCGCTCAGCTCGCAGTTGCCCTCCGTTTCGTACGGTGCACTGTCGCGATAGTTGAAGCTCCGGCACATAAAGTCCCGTGCGCCTGCACACTCCTGCTGGCAGATGCCCAGGGATGGTGCGTTGATCACGCGCCGGATGTACTGCTTGCGCATCTTGCGCTTAGCGGCGACCTGCTTGAACGTGTCCGTGTTGTCGCAGCGCGTTTCGTACGGTCGCTGTGGTCCGTAGCCACCGAAACCGTCGCCACCGCCGAGTGTGTTATCGTACCCGGTGCCTGAGGGGCCGTACGGAATTTCGAACGGATAGCCACCGCCGTCCGGTGCCATGCCGACGGCCGGACGCCGATAGCCTCGATCACGATCGGGAAACGCTGGCATTGGTGGTGGTAGAGGGGGTGGTAAGCGACCGCCCCCACTTGGGTAGTAACCACCGTACCGATCGTCCACGTATCCACGCTGCGGTTCATACCCACCCATGTAAGGATCGTAACCTGCTGAAGGAACAAAGAAGCGGATCTTAGCGAAAATCCAATGTCCTCTGCAGACTTACAGTAACCATTCTTGATGTGCTGCTAGCGTGGCAAACGTGTAGAACATAGATAGTAGTGAAAACAGGCAACTTACCCGATGGACGGCCTGGTCCGGTCATGTACTTGTGGAATGGCGACACGTTCGGCGAGGTCGGATAGCGGCCCTGCGCACCGACCGGTTCGAGCGGGTAGCGTGCGTCCGGAGCGGGCGGATAGCGATTGTTGTCAATTGGGCGGGCACCGGGAGGCGCCGGATATGGGTCCGGTCCGTAGCCACGGTTTGGTGGAGCTCGCGACGGTACTACCGGATACACAGCCGAACCGTACATGTGTGGCATGTACTGGGATGGTGGGTAGCGTGTAGCTGGCGGTGCCATTACCGGGTAGCGCGAGTCCGGACGCTGAACGGGCGGTGGATAGCGCCCAGAGTCCGGTGGTGGATAGCGCCCAGATTCAGGCGGCGGATAGCGCCCCGTGTCTGGTGCTGGGCCGGGTGGGTATCGACCTGCGTCCGGCTGCGTTGGTGGGTAGCGTGCATCGGCCGGATAGCGCGAATCGGGCGCCGGATAGCGTGAGTCAGACGGTGGATAGCGATCCATCGGATAGCGCGAGTCCATCGGCATCGGTGGAGGATAGCGCGAATCGGAAGGGTAGCCTGAACCGGGCGGTGGCAGTGGAGGTGGTGGTGGATAGCGCATTGGACCGCCCGGGTACATTGGGTCGGGGTCACGATCGCCCGGATAGCGATCGGTGGGACCGTACCGGTCACCTGGGAACCGATTGTCGTATACGGGAGGATAGCGTCCGTCGTAGTCGCCGCCACCCGATGGGTAGCGGTCCGTGCCCGGTCCGACCGGGTAGCGATCGGTTGAGCCGGGATAGCGATCGGTCGGTGGATAGCCACCGGGGAACGGATCACCTGTGGGCGTGAGGAAGTGTGCTTAGGATTGTGTGGGTATTGCACGGCACGGTTCTTGGAGCCTTGGTTTTTTGGATTGCATGTGGTGTGAGCACAAATGTTGGGGTGATCCCAAAGGGACTTATAGCTATTCATCTTTATTCTTTTAGATATTTATCTTGGAGGGATAAAACATGCATGAAATAGAGCGGGACATATACAAATGTTTTTCAGACTTAAGGACATTTAAAGATTTGGCGACATATCAAAGACTTCTGAAAATTCTACTAAGAGTGATGTTATGAAGTATCGTAGAGATCATAGTTTCTATTATGACATCATGTGACCTTCGAATATAGTATATATTTCGAATATATTTCTAAGCACTTTAATTCAACAATTCATCTTTGCTCATCAAGGTTAATCAAGATAAAACAGTAAAAAGTATGACGAAATGATCAAAATGCTCATTTTTGAAAACAACTTATCCTAGAGATGCTTCAGCTTAGAGAGACCTGATTGTATATAAACTATTAAATTTATTAAATACCACATACCGATTATTGACAAGGTGCAACGAATCGCAAGCAATCTACATAACGTATAACCTACCTCCATAGTCCGGTCTCGATCCCATAGGGTACCGATCACCCTGCGGATAGCGCCCGGGTGGAATCCTATCATCTGGCACACGATCCCGATCACGATCTACGGTGGAAACAATCAAAGGATTTTAGTGGGAAATGGAACCCAAACACTTTAGGCGCTTCTTTTAACCTACCTCCTCCGTACGGTGGTCGCCAATCGGTTGGGTCCGGTCGCCCATTGGTCGTATCCGTGTCTCCCCCGACTAGGTGCGCTTGGAAAAAATGGCAACGAGAATCGGAATATCGCAGATAAAGCGGGTATTTGTTGCGGTGGGTTCGAATGGGGGTTGGTCATTGTGGAACAGTGGGTGTGTGAGTAGCAAAGCGGCGGAATGGGTCGTGAAAGGGATGAAAAGGATGGAAGGAATCAGGTGGAATCAATCAGAATGTTAAAAGAAATAGTTGATCAAGGGTGGCATCTCACCCTCACCCACCCAGGAAAAAGCCTGACGTTCGAGATACTCACGCATCAAATTCTCATAGTAATCGTAATCGGCATCGTAGATGATGCGCATACCGTCCCGCTGGTTGTAGCGGCTGAGACGACAGGTGCGGAACCGATCGCTGTACACGGCCGACCGGCACTGGAAGCTCGTCTGCCGCAGGCACTCGTCAAGACACTCGCTCAGCGACCTGCCAGTGATTTCCGAGTGAAACTCCCCACCCAGGCGCGAGTTGCGATACCGCTGGAAGGCGGTATCGGGCCGGCGGCCACTCGCAAACAGATGGGACGTGACGGAGTTGTCCGGATATTCGGCTCCACGCTCTGGGTCGGTAGGGACGTACATAGGAGATCGCAACAAAATATTGGAGTTTTGTTACTAAAACGTTTCGCTTGAACGCTACGGCGCTTTGTCTTGGATGGCACTTTTAGGCCCCCATTGGATTCCCCCGTAAGGTTTTTGTTTGTGTATGGTTCTTTATGGGCAAAGCCTAAGGGTACCTGAAGATCTCGATCGAATGAATGGCATTTTTTAAGTCATCAGGACCTAGGTTATTTTGGGAAGGAAATCGCTGACAGGACAAATTGACGCGAATGCTTTGGCGGGCCCGGTTTTTTTTTCTATTGGTTGAGGCTCGTCGTCTCAGCAGCAAAACCAGGGCGGAGGTGTTCAAAGGTGGGACAAGAATACGAACATTGACCTCAAACTGTGACGCTTGGGAAGTGTGGGAAGAAGGAAGCATTGGACACACCCCTTGAGGGATGCCCCAATCTACAGTGACGTGGGAATGATGGATCAGATGCACTTGAGGTAGGTAAGCGTGCTTTTGAGATACTTAAGCTTATTACAGGGAGAAGGAGATATATATAGCGTTTAAGCGTGCGTATGGACCTTCTCGTATCGTACTACTGCTAGAGGTGGATCTATTTCCACCCACAGAACGAGCTGAACCTTGACAGGGAGAATCCAATGAGCTCTAAAACACCAAACTAGAGCCACAACCCCAGAATTGAAGGGGGTTACAACCCCCGTACTGCAGGGTCTTAGGCAAGCGAAGCGCAAAGCGAGGTTATCCATTGCTTCCAGGTTCGGTAGCAATCGGTATGATTTGGTACTTACGATTATCCAGACACACCAGATCGTAGAAATGATGCGTCGGGCTTGAGCTGATACTCAGATCGTCCTTTTGCGACACGGAGTCCTCCTCCGACAAGATGCACTGTTTCGTCTGATCGTCAAACTCGATCGAGCGGCAGAAATACTTCTCCGCACGCAGACACAGCGATTGACACTCTTCCAGCGTCATGTTGTTGAAGATCTCCACCTCGAACGGGCCGCCGAGACGTTTGTTCTCTTCCTTCACGTACACGATCAACCCATCGCAGCGCCGTTCCGCATTCAGGCAGGTGTTCTCCAGGTAGTCCGAGTTCGGATCGTCCTCTAGCAGTTCGGGATGTGTCCGGCGGGTGAACCGGCTCATGGCGCAGCTGCGCAGAGTGGAGTCATAGTTGGCCGAGCGACAAACGAACGAGAACTCGTTCAGGCACTTGTCCTCACAGTCGGAACGATTGGCAGCCGTAACCTCCTTGATGTCGGACACCGGGAGCTTCAGTTTCTTCCTTGGATGACGCTCAAACACATAGCGTCTGCTGGGACATTCGCGATCGGGACGACTAGCTGTTTGGGGAGGAAAAAGTTCAAAGAATCTTCAAAACCTGTTCTTACGAATAAATATCTTGACAATTAGCCCTTCTCTACTTACAGGTGATGCAAACTTCTGTAAAGTGGACACTGTTCGGGACGAGCATCAGGTTGCCGATACCCTCGGGAGCGGCCTGTTCCCGCGTCAGATAGCACGTCGATTCCTCATACTCAACGCTGCCACTGAACGAAGCAATTCGGCTACCGGGCTGGAAATCAAAGCTGGTGCAGGCCCGGCCAAGATTGTTCGAGGCGGTACGATCGCGCAAACACAAATCCTGGCACTTCTCCAGCACTCGAAACGGTGGTGCCGAATCACGCACGACGTCATCGTCGAACCCCTGGAGCTGTTGGTTCGGTAGCCGCTCGTACAGTACGCGTCCCTGCCCGTTGTTGCAGGTCGTTTGACCCAGGACCAGGGCGAACCGGGCCAGCAGCACGAGTACGGTTACGTCCGATAGCCCCGGTAGGAGCTTTTGCCTTTTACGCATAGCGAACACGAGCAGCGACTGCTGCTAGTTGCCACAGGTGCAACTGTACAAAATGGCCGACGTGGTATGGACCGTTTGGTGATATTAGTTGGACAATTCCGATTTCAAAAGAACTGACAGATATTTAAAATTGTGACGAGTAGATTTAGGCTCTTGTCAGTATTAAGTGTCGTTTGAAGGTGTAGGCCTAAACAGAAAGTGTTTTCTGCATCTTTCGTTCATGTCACCACTTCATAGCTTTTAACGAGCTGAAAAGAAGGTAAAAGAGTTTAAAGGACCTTAGTTAACGCATACAATAAGATGTATCCTTCTTAACATACGCTCTAAGCATCCTAAATCGCAATTTTCCCTGTATCGGAACCAAAATTTTCTATTTCACTAATAATTGCATAACTTTAGGCGTATTTCTAGGCTGTTCTTTGTTAAAAGATTTTATTTATTTCAAAGTGTTCTCATTTTACCTTGATTTTTCCTCTTCTATGTTGGATATTAGAGCTTAATTGGCTTTAAATATACCATATGTGGTGAGCCTTTGTGTAAAAACTTTCCTTTTTCGCCAATTCTTTTTGGTCGGAACTTCTACACAACAGTATTCGTAGTTCGTGAGCTAAGCGAGAGTTCCATCAAGAACTGTACCGATCTGTATCCAAAAACACAAAAACCTTTTCATTCAACGTATAGAGAGAAATTTTCCACAGCCACCCAGCACCATTTAGCCACCCTGGGGCGGGTGCGTTTAACTTAATTCGTTTGTTCCCACTCATCCTCCGCTCGTACCTAAAAAGCCACTGCGATGCGATCAAATGCGACCATTCTAAAAGTATGCGGGACGGCGACGCTCGGCATGTGCGGGAAGGGTCAGCATTCGGTGGCCCTTGGACACTGGTCGTTGTAATTGTTTGCGGTTGTGGATCGCGCGGTGTGCGTTACGCAGAATGGTTCGGCCGGAGCGCAAAAGAGAAAAACCGGAACCAACTTCCGCTGCTGATCGGAACAGTTGATTTGTCACGGTTTATGAGTTTCAAAAAACACGACCGAGCCTGTTGGGCACTCGGTGAAGGGCAATGGAGAAGGGAGAGCGAGGGAGCAGCCAGAACTAGGGAAAATGGGCTAGAACGAACTGAAGAGGGCGACCCCACGTTGATCGCATTTTTGAAGCTGGAAGGGTGCTGTGGGATCGTATGGTAGCACTGATGGAATGTAATTACTGTGCTGTGGGCTTTTCGATTCACAAAGTGAGTGTTTGGTGGGTTTGTGTGTGGAACGTTTTCTGTGGTCGAATGAAATGGTTTGGCGTGCTGGCTCGATGGTTAGAACATTACCGAGCAACTCGAGCGTGATCACTGAAAATTGGACCATCAGTGCTCAGAATCGCGGCCGGTACCTTTGGGCAGGGCGCGTGTTATCAACACGGGGAAAATTGAGCCGAAGGACAGTGGGTACAGTAGCCACCGATGGGCCCCTCTGATTGAGGTCAGCCACAGAGCAACAGATTCTGATTCTGATCGAACAGCTCGTGTGTAACGCGGCTGGTGCAACCCTTCGCTCGTGTTAAATGACGATTGCGTAGGGAGTTGTAGAGGGAATAAAAACCACTGTTAACTGTGGCGAGGTCGCGTGCGTTTGTGGTTAAGATCGAATTAGGGGTTTCCTGTTTTTTCGATACGTGATGATTTGTGTCGATCGATCGAGGTAATTTGAAGGTGTGACAAAATTAGTCGAAAGGTGTTTTCTTTTGTGCACGCTTCAGTTTTCAACGCAAGGGCTGCACAGTTTACTGAAGAGGGGGAAAAAGTCTAAAACGTGTTAGATGTGGTTTACTATGCATAAATAATTATCCGAAGTAAGGGTAAGGATTGTTGCAGTTAATAATGTTGAGGATTTACATCGATCGCTTATAGGCTAAGTAAATATATAACACGCATGTAGATTGAATTTTAAAAATTTTAAAGAGAAAAAAATAAAATTAAATTATGACAATTAATAAACGTGCAAAACATTTGAAACCAAATAAAAACATCCAACAGGGCATAACAGAGGAGAAAAACGTTGTAAAATAAATATCAATGAAATATCAAAATTAAGATGTAAATTAGTGTGTGTTGGAATTATTTAACAAAGCTTCACAATTCAAGAGTAAACTCCACCATTTCAGCTTTGAATAATATCACAAAAATGTATAGCAAAACACTGAGATACGTTGTATAAATGAGTGACCAATGCATTTACCTATTTTCAAATGGCTCAAACATTTAAAAGCATTTTCAATCAATTTTGTTCACTGTTTATGCTGTGAACAGCGTGAATGGTACTTATATACTAAGATACTAAGAGTGATCGTTACTTTTTATCCACTCAGACCGCCTAAAGGTATGCAACATTTGTTATGGACTATTTGTCTAAACACAAAAATACTTAAATTTTGCAAATTGAATGTGTCTATACGCATTGCAAAGCATCTAAAGCACACAAAACGATTTACTTATATTATACACTAATCGAATATTAAAGAAACAGTTAGTAATGGGAAGATGGGGATCACTAGTACCATCCACTTTGCATTCTTCTCTTATACTAATTCTTCATGATTTTCTTCCTCATTATCTAATATCTGTTGAAAATCTCTTTTTGCTCACCTGTTAAATTCAACACACTGGCACAACAAGACACTGGAACTACTGTAGCACACAAATTGGTACACATAAATGAAAATTTTACCCCTGTAACTGAGACACACTGTGCTTTACAAATGTTGAGATGTCACTAAAAGCTACAAGCACACTTAACTACTACTGTTGACGATCACCCAAAATTCAGTACAACACTTGTTTTAGAATTTTCACCGCCAGCACCAAACACCACTAAGCAGTCAGTAAAATCATTCTTTAAACTCACAATCTGCAACACGAAACTAATACAAAGCTCAACGTAGAGCTTGTTTCTTCCACTAGCAAACTTTGCACCAAAACTCAGACAGTCTGTTTGTTGGCTGGGTGGCTCAGTCCTTTCCAGTAGCACTGTTAGCGTTATGCAAAGCGATTGTGTAATCCAATGGGGATTTTTGGGCCAAAAATCTTCCCTTGCATCGATTGCAACCCACCTGCAAAACCGGCGCACCAACTTTAGCTTCGGCGCAAACAAAACCGTTCACAGCGAGATCTCGTAAAGCACTGAATATCGGGCGGCAGAATATTCTGCCTATAATGTCCCCATTTTTCCGACCACCCATGAAAGGCAAATTAGCTGGCTGACCCTTTAAAGGGGGGAGGGGATTGATAAAGCAAACCAAGCTGGAAAGGGATGGATGATGCACGATGGTTGTGTGTATGACAAATCCAAAAAAAAAAAAATCCAGGTACAACAGTAAAGAAGAAACCCACACTGACTAACTTTTTTGTGCGACACAGAGCTGACGTGACGCATTGGCTGTTGATTTTTTATTTTTAGTTTTGTTCCGATCGTTCACAGTGGACAGTTTTACATATAGACTAACGAGAGAGAACAGGGCGGAAAAAGATGGAATGCATTATCAAGTGTGTGTGCGTGTGTGTGATGGGTCGGTGGTGTTGGTGCGACGTAAGTCCGATCTGCGCGTATGATCAATTGTGATCTATCGCGTCAGGTTGAACGCTTCGCTGACCCGGACGGCCACCCCATCCACCCGCACACTCATCGGGAGACAGTAGTTGGAGAGGTGATGAAATGGAAATGCGATTTTCATACAGTAACCGAGGGATTGAAACGAAAAAGAACTACATCGGCGGGGCGGTTTGGGGACAGAAAAAAGCGGAAGTTCTTTTGTTGCACGCATCCGGAAAGCGGCGCTGTGTGCGAGTGTGTGAAGCTGCGAGGGGAGCTACATCGATGGTTGAGGGTGACGAATTGGAAACTGTTTGGCTTGAAGCAAGAGTTCACCGACGCGTTCGAGCCATTGGGGAAGAAGGGAGGAGGTGGTCATGTTGAGAGAAAAGTTTTTAGCCCCGAACAAAGCCCGAATCGGGTTTAAACGCGTCCATCGTCCATGGCCAGCGGTGAAAAAACGCGATTTGCGATGAGGGGTTTTGGGCGTTTATGGGCGTTTCGGAGCTTTTTTGGGGAGGAGAGCAATATGACAAATTTGCGGCGATGTGGAAAAGGCCACTCAGCGGGGAGGACACATTTCGCATTTCAAATGATGTCATAATTGATGAAAATGTTGCAAAACTTTTTATTTAACTAAGCATGATTCCTTCCATTTGGTGTGCTATTAGCATGAGACAAAGAGGCATATTTTTTTGTTTTATTGATTGCCATGTTAAACACAATAAAGGCTAATTTATCCATAAACAGGCAATATTCTAATCGAAGTCATAAAAATATAAATTTAAAAAAGATTTATTAAACTCGTTGCTCGGTAAGAAGTTCCTTACACCTATTAAACAGTCGCTATGAAGTCGTTCTCTAAACTCCATTTTATTATCATCAAACACTATTCCAATTAGAAATACTATCAATCTATTTGAATCTCTTTCACAAGAACATTTGTTCTTAATTCAATTATGAATGCAAACAATCATACCGCTTATGCAAGTGACATTATCACGAGCCACCGATCTTTCTATGTCATGGTAACGTAAAGCCGGGGACGCCCAAGAACAAATCTATACAAAAACACAAATCATCATTACGCGATGAGTTATCGCCAAGGTTGCATGCAGCATTCCAACCTTCAGAGATTATCAGCACACAATTCAGTTCAGTTTAGATGTAAAAATGAAAGAAAAAGAAGCAGAGCAGCGGGTAAATCCTGTCTGAAGCGACCTGCAATTGCAATAGAATCAAATAAACGCTATTCCTCTCTCCACCGGTTCTGGTGCAAGGGACATCAATTCTCGATACTCTTTGAAGCAATGAACAAAAAACGAACCTGCTTACGCATTGCAATTTTGTATTTTCTTACATTCTACGGAGCAGCAGGCACACAAGACAACGTGCACGAGCAAGGACAGGTGAAGCATTTAATTAGCATTTTCCCGGAGATATCCACCGGGATATCAATCGAACTGTCCCGCGCGCGCTTGCTGGCTGGAGGAGCGAAAACGGGCAGCAGATTTCTATTTCCCCATTTCTAGGTTTTATCTGTCTGTTTCTTGCCACAACCCCCGCGAGGGGAATGCTCAGTTCGTATCGGGGTGGCTATAAATCTCGGATCGAACGCTGTGTTTGAAGTTGAATGTACGATTGTAATCATTTGTGGAGCGGTTCCGCAAGCGCATTGCGCAAAGAAGGGGGCTTTCACGTACCATTCTCGATAAGATGTGATGTTCGGCGTGTTGGAGCAAAAGGGGTGTCATCGGGGCATCGTAGATCATGACAACTTGATAACTTACTCCCGTGCTACTTGCGGACGTGTTTTGGGGAAGGCGTCTGGGATTGAAGATTTTTCTCTGTATAAAGCAAGAAAATCTCTACCGATGAAAACGATCGGTGTTGAAGAGGCGATGTTTCTATTTCAAATCGAAATAATTATAATACAGTAGAAAAAAAGCTGCAAAAGTCCTTCAGCAAACAGTGTGCCCGGGTCTTTTCAAACCCGAGTGAACCTCGGAGTGAAATGTGGAGCAAGATCACAGTAGTTAAATTTAACCATTTCCAAACAGCATACAAACGACGCATTGAAATTCCAACCGACGCTGACGGTCAAATCGAATGCACCGGGCGGATGTTTGGTAGACCGTTCCGCCCGCCCATCGGTAGCGAGCTTGGCGCCCTGTGGTCACCGTGGCTTAACCGCAGCATTGAATGGCTTTAAACCGAGCACTAACAGTGGCACGGTTTCACACATTGATCACTATCAATCGACATCGACGGCACGACGGGACGACGGGTTCTGGGTGGGACACCTTCACGCCTGGGTCACACTTTTCCATTGGTGTTAATTCGGTACGTTACCAGTGCCCAGCATCAGACCGGCAGTCTGTTTCGGGGCAGTCAGGTGCGAAGGTCATCCATGGGTAATGTATCCGAAAATAATAAAACTAACCCAGCAGCACGTACCATACGCACGGGCACTAAATGGCTAGAACGTGGTGGATGCTGCACTGATGCGACCACAATGGCATTGTGGTACAGGGCTTTGGGGAGTGATTTGCATTTTAAACCTTCTAGCTCAACTTATTCCAACCCTGAACTCCCTGAAATGATTTATTTGTCGGTGCCCGGGAAAACAAAGCCACCGTTTTTGGTACGATCGAGCCCCGGGATTGTCATGCGTTGGATTGGTCGATGGTCAACAAACTTTTATCGAAGATCTCAATAAATTTAAACTCGACAGTAATTCCTGGCTCTTTTTTTAGCAATGGGTTCCTGTTGTTATGGCTGATTCGCGTACAATTGTGACCAGATGGAGGTTTGATTAGTTTCACATTAGTGGTTATTTTGGCGACAGGTTCAGGGACCTTTAAACAACGTGTTGCTCGTGGTTGGAAGGTCATTTGTAGGTGTTCCCAGAAAGATTGTATACATGTTCAGTTCAGTTGATGGCATCAATTAAGCCGGCTTTAGAAAGGACGATGACTTAGAGGATTCTTTTGATTTAATATGGCTTTGTTTAATAAAAAGATATATTCAAAATGTATTCATGAGCTTAAACCTCCATCATCATGTGTCGATCATGAACTTGCCATGTCCTTGTTGACCTCTGTTTGAGTTTTTAGGAAACGTACTCAGAGATTTGCATAGTGTGCATGAATGTAATGATAAAAACTATTAACACGACTGTAAATTACTATACTATTTATTTATTTAGAAATTAGAACTTAATAGAATATGAATTTTCTGCAAATAAATACCAAAAAAAGAAAATAATAAGAAGAGCCTAGAACTTAAAAATAAGATAAATGAAATCCTTTGAAGTTTGAATATGCTAGAAAGTTCTTCAAATCACTACGAATGCTGCTGATTAAATTAATGACTAAATATGAGTTGAAACCGATCATGATCGAAAATCCAATTTATTTATAACATCAAAGAAGATAGGATTTACCAGCAACCAATTCCTATGAAAGTATTCAGGAAATCATGAATTCCAGGAAATCTCAGAATATTTACAAGATCGATTTACAAATCATTATATCATGCAGCCTGAACAGCTAGACATAACTTTAAACCGATAATGTATCTACGATTGATAAGACCTTCTCATTTCACCCACTTATATGCTTTAAAGTAAACAGCGCAACGCATGACGCCTGGAAACCTGCCAAGAAGCGAGCAAAAAAGGAAGCAAAGCGGGCACCAACGAGCAAAAATAGGTTCATTAAAGTGTACCGACGCAACGATTACTTTGAACGGGAACATCAATCAAACATGGTGGAGTGTTAAATGTACCACCTACCCCCTTAACTTCCCGACACAAAAAATAATAATAAGAAAACAAAACATCTAAGCAAGATCGGGAAACAAAAACCTCATCACTGGCAGGAAATGCCTGATGCCGGAGTGAAATCGAACGAATGGCGTGGACCGGGTGGTATGTCCCGCGCGGTACAGTTGCGAGAAAATAAAACGGGATCATCTTCCGAGCAAATTCGACGAGCGATCACTATGCCGCCTGACGTCGTTGTTTTGTGCTTTGTTGTTTAGGATGGTGGACTCTGGTTGACCCGTTGGCTGTTTTGCGAATCTCAGCGTGAAGAGCGCTCTTCGGGCTGCTGTTTACGCTCGAGGTTAATCGACACTATTTGGGTTGATGTTACTCGGGTACTAATGAGCAGTATTTGTTAGAGGATCTGGAATGGATAAGGTTAGGTTTGAAGACAGGAAATGAGAAATACTTGCTCTTTCAAGTTATTTAGGGAGGTGGCAAAAATTTGCACACTTTCATTTCTGTTCCTTCCGATAATCTTATCAAGAACATGACACATTTGTCATTCAAAACATTTACATTTAATAGCTTAACATCTGCATGACTTACAGAACTCGTTTCAATGTGAGATTAATCAAACCAAGTTTCCAAGTTTTTTTAACCATTCAATGACATGAATACCTCATTCAAACTGGAAGAAGAATCATCTTCCCTGTGAAATTCGAATGCTCTCACCATGCTCCTGATATCTAATCATACAATCTAACATCATGTTCCGTAGGCTCCTCGATCACCGTTAGACACCGTTCTTATCCATCCTCAAAACGGGCGTAGCAAAACCGCGAAACCAAAACAACCACTTGACCAAGGTGCAGCTCGGTGCACCTGAAAACGGGCAAACCTGAGAGGGCCCAGGGTGGATTTTCACGGCCGTACGAAACGAGACGTGCTGTTAACAAATAAATTATGATCAATATATGGACCCGCGCGACGACTGAAAACTAGCCGACCGGTACACCGTCAACTGGACAGCATAAACGCACGCGTAATGTGTGTTTAATGTGCGGTCGTGTACGCCGGGACGCCGTCATGCCCAAAGTGGAAAGTCTGGTCGAGCAGGATCGAACGGGGTAAAGATGAACCGGCGAACAGGCAAACATCGCGGCGAATTCTCATGGATGCGGGAAGTGCGCACGGGGTTCGGAGCCTCCCAAAACCTCTTTTGCGACTCTGACCTTAAACGCGGTGAAGTGTGATGCAAAGCTAGTTTTGTTTTAGTGGCGATAGCCGAGGCCGTCCTCGTTATTTGCATGTAGCGCTCGGGATAGGGCATTCGGATGTTTCAAGCATCATCTACTCGCGGATTTTACACTCTATTCCCCGGATGCACCCGGATCTGTGCGCCCGTTTAAGCCGTTTGGACCGTTAATTATAAGTTTGAAATGTGTGGTCAATGTACGTGTTTAGACAGTAAAAAATGTCTGAAGTTTTTTTTAAAGGTGTTCCCGATTTGAAGTAAATGTTTGAAGTTCAGTCTTTAATGTTTAATGTAGAGCAGTTCAGGGCGGTGTGCAGCCGATATTAAAATGCATTATTGATGTTCATTCAATGCATACAATGTGGATATCTTGTTTTAGAAATGGATTTATATTTCTGTTCCCAATTTGGTTCAGTTTTTTACAATGTATTTTTATAAATTGCAGTATTTCTGCAAGATTATCCAATATTTTGATTGCATAAATAGACAAATTAATGTCAATTGATTGAATGTTGTTTCTTTGTAGTGTTTAACATCATTTTTACAATTTATGTAAAATTGAAACAAACAAATACAATGCAGTTTAAGTAAAAGAAACTGGAATTTCATTACATTTATAGCAATCCCATGGTAAATCATGAAAAAAGCTCCAATCGCCTCTCACCACCATACACAAATTCCAAGCTGCTTTGAAACTACTGTTTCCCATGTTCGGTAATGCACGGCAATGATTAAAACCATATTTCAACACATCACAGCGACCAACGCAATCGCTCTCGCAAATGGACGATTTGTGTCATTACATGAACATTAGCGTACAAAGAACCTGGGAAAATCTAATCCCCATCCTCCCCACGAGCGAAGCAAATTCATGGCTGTTTGGAAGAATTTTCCTCCAACTCCCACCGGTGTAGTATGCGAACGATCATAAGCGTTCAATTGTGTATACCCAATCACACAGCCGCAGCAACATTGATTGGCATTTTGTTTGCACCGTTGGAGGAAAATTCAAAAGCCACATAAATAAAACCGATCCCGCACGTCGTAGGACATGCGCATCATCAGCTTCGAAGGGGGCAAAACAACGCACGAGTTACGCACAGATCGCTGCTGCTCAGCGACGCACCATCGTGCCCCAATGGGCAGTTTTCCCAGGGGACGCAATAAATTACCCTGATTGCTCACGGAATGAATTACGACGAATCTTCATGCGGCTCTCCCGGTTGAATCATCTTTAGACGCGCCTTTACAGCGTTGTAGTGTTTTGTCCACCGACCAAACCATGCGGGTACACGACCGTCAACCCCCGAGCGCAGGTGAAGAAGGTAAGCGGCTCTCGGCTCTAATGAAATATTTATAAAGTTTTCAATTTCTTCAATTGTCCATCGGACGCCCCCTCGGGAAACGGTTTTGTCTTTGGAGGTAAGGGTGACCGCCGGTTTGTACCGGTAACTGCGCAACCGGTTGCCGGAGACAACAGATCCCGTGCGTACATTATGGGGCGGTAGGGACGCATCTGCTACGCCAGCCCCAACATGGGTGTCCACGCTTGCGGTGGAGCATTTACTGCCAGCTCATTTCCACATAAAGTCAGACCCGGCCGTGGGACAGACCGTATCGGGGATGAGCCTTGCTTTTGCATTTCTTTACGAAATCGGTTTAAGCGGAGTTGGGCTTGCGATAGGAGTTGCTTCAGCGTTGCATCGTTACATGGTGCAGTTGCGTTTGTTTGGGCAGGCCCGGGATGAGGCTAGATGAGGGCCGCAATAAAAACCACGAGAGTAGGACAATGATCTAAGTGACAAGTGCGTATTGCGAGCAGGTGTCAGTTCACCTGTTTGTTTATCGTACCAATTGGGCATTAAGCGCGTGCTTGGGGTGGTAAAGCTGGGGGAGCAAGTGAAGCGATCGAGCGTGACAGCGTTCGGTCGGGGGAAGTTTTATCGCTCTTCGTTACTGCAGGCGTGATGGAGCGTAAAATATTGATTGCTTGTCCCGTGCGCTCGGTGTGAAGCAAGGTTGGAGGATTATATTGTACCTAGGCCTTTGAAGATTCAGATTTAGAATGAATGATGATATTAATTTGTTATGGTTAGTTTACTTCATTTAAAAAAGTCGAAAACACAAAACAAAAGCCTACGGATAATATTCCATTAAATCCACTGAAGCTTTCTGCAAACACGACTTGATTTTGAATAGTTTAAATTGTTCTAAAACCTTATATTGAAAGCAGTTTGTAGACATAAATTAGATACTTTTATGACATTTATAAAAAGGGGTTCGTCGTGTGCTCTTAAATTGAAGTCTATTGAATGTTACATTGAAGGTGAACCTATTTAGTAAAAGATGATTTGAAAAATAAGCAAAATTGAACAGAAAGAACTATTTTTATTATTTTACAGGTCCTTCAGTCAATTCAACTTTTCAGCAACATTTGCACTTGTTCCACTTTTCTTCATTCCACGATAAGTACCAGATACAGCAATTCCTATCTAAAGCAGATTTGCTTTCCATGTCGTTTCCTATGATAAATACTACTCGTAGGTGCCTTTTTTCATTCAAACTACTCCACCGTGAAATTCGATCCAATCGGGTTAATTCTTTCTGTGCATGCAATGTCATCATATGTCGCATCGGTCCATGTTACCCATCCTAAATAACATTCAGCTAGAATCATTAATTTCCCCATATGAAATCAGTTCGTTTTGGACATGGTACCACAGACACAGGGAAAGGATCGCCTCTCGGTCCACTTTTCTAGCCTGTTCTAATACCAACCGACAAAACCCTAAACAAGGATAACGGTTTCCTGGTACAGGGCGCAGTTGGTGCTTGAATTTTGCATCTCTTTGCATCTCGTTGCTGTGCGGATGTAAAGCATGCAGCGGCCAGTGTGAAGATGGAACAAGAATCCACACGAGCCCCCTTGCACAGCCGCTGAAAAATGTTGTCCGGAACCAGTTTCCACGGATTCAGGTTGATCGAGCCCGGAGCAGCAGCTTTCCAACGGTGCCGGTGGCGGGAAGAAGAGACAGTGTATGAGATAAATTTGCCTGCCCGCGGATGCTTGGATGCGGATCCGATTGGGATAGGTGCACCGATTTTTCCCAGTTTCGAATTTCCGGTTTGCCCCAACTGCTAGTGGCAGGGTGGGAAGCATTTATGCATCGCAGGAGAGGAGGCAGCTAAAAAGTTGTCTTTCAACCAGCGCAGATTGTGTGTGAGTGTTTTTGCTGGTGGGAGGGATAGAGTGTAATTTTTCTTTTCCCCCCATCGAGAGTGGGGCTGGCTTTCCCGTTAAGCCCGTAGTCCGGTCGGTCCTTGGGTGAAATAATCTAGCGTTTGGTAATGGACGAAACCAGAATGCTGCGTTGCGTGCATGTGTTGCGGCAGCAATGATGACATAATTAGGGACCGGTACCTTAAAAGTGGACCAAATACGATGGTGGTGTGTTCTCCTGGGCAGCTTAAACGAGCTGTTGGGGAAAATTATCGACCTGAGAAGCTGATAGTTTTGGTGGGCAGGTGGTAATGGCGAGTGGTTTAGGCTCTTAGAGGCATTAGAAGTGATTAGATTTTCGTTGAAAAAACTGGTTAGACTGAAGACTTCAAACTAACAATATGATTAGTGTAATAGATGCTGAACACATTCAAATACGGTAGAAATGTTCACACTTCATACAGCCCATTTGTTTTCAGAATCCTCGTACAAAAGCTTCAATTGATCGTACAATAATAGGCAACAATTTGCACTGTTTTTCGATCGTAATTTCCTTCCGTGCGTTTCGTACCCGCTGATGAGCTCCTTTCAGCATTGTTTTGTTGTTGTTGATGCTGTTTAAAAATAGATCTCCGGGGCGTGTTGATCTCAGACGGATTACGTGCGCTTCAAACGGACCAACGAAAATGATCTTCGGCTGCGGTTACATTACCGTAGAGGTGTACCGCTTAAACCTTCCCGAAACGCCGGCCTGAATGCCGGCGTAAAAGCGGGAAGCAATCATCGCACGCTGCCGGTATCCGCATGTATTACATCGAAATAAGTTGCTACTTACCGATTTATTTCATTTCTTTCCCGAACAATTGAGGTTCTGGTTGGAGGGTGGGAGGGGGTAATAAAATTTAATGATCATGCCTTGGTTTTCTTTGAGGGGTGTACTTTTGGGGAAGCTTTAAAGGGAAGTGAATGTTTAGAAGCGATGACGTCAGTCATGCCCTGTTGAAAACAACTGTTTAAAGGAAAAAAAAACTCATCTTTAGTTCATATTTTTACCTTACATGCTAGGATTTTTTTCTGGAACGTTCCATCTACACACGCATAGAACACCAGGTGACACGGTTAACAATGATCGTGCCCCAAAGTGGACGCCACAAAACAACGGTCAACAGTGACAGGGCGTTATGTCGTTATCAGGTTGCGTAATGGCTGGATAAATTAAATCATTTTAAATTGCTTTTCCTCTACCCCGCACAGTACGCACGCTTCACTGAGCCACCCCCCTGAGTGAGAGGGTTTTGCTGAGCGGTACGGTGTAGTGTGTGGCACTATACGGTGGTCTCTTTCTTCAAGTGCTGGAACTCAGCGGCATGCTGTGCATGAACACGGGTTGCTCGGGTGAGTGCTTACGACGTTCGGGTTCGCGGGACTGCTGGAGCTTGTCGTCTGCCTGCGATGATGGTTCACTCCGGTTGGAGAAGATGTTGAACGCAGACGTGATGCAGGTTGTTCTGCATGTTTGCTGATGGGTATATTGTTCTTGTGATAGAACACGATGCAAGTCGTTCGAACAACCGTAGAACAGAATTCATAGCAAATGACATGAATATATACAAACAATATATGAAGAAAATAGGATATTTAAATTATCATTTTTAGATCATCATTTAAACATTTGTATGTAGTATTAAAATATATTTATAAACTTAAATTAATAAATAAGCCTTAAATGCTAATCGTTCTAACGAATTGATCCAACTTTTTACCGAGGTTCGTCTCTTATCAATCGCTGAAGTCTTTTGATACTACCGTATCACGCTAGCGCTCACAGCCGAACGACGATTCCGACGCTACCGATCTGTAGAGCAAAAAGCAATGAAAAGCAACCACCTCACGACCTGGCACAACATTGAAAAAAGCGCCCCGCGTCCGAAACCGTCGTCACTCACCGATGAACCACGAACGAAACGAACCGCAAAGCGCCCCTAGAGAAGTGCGGTGGAGAAATGAGAAATCATCGCGTTTGCCTTCTTGCGCACACACACCTTCCTCGACGGCGGCGGCGGCGTAAATCTCCACCGCTTGCTACCACTTTGCTGCGTACGGAATGCTCCACTCGTTTCCTCTCTCTGCGGCTGCTAGTCCGGGTGGCCAATCGGTGTCTTCGCTTTCGGCTTGGTTCGCCGACCGAGGCACCGGGGCACCTTCTTTGGCATCGTCTTGGCGCACCCGTCTGCATTCGCCGTTGGACCAGCGGCCTTGACGGACTTTTTTGCCTTCTTGTGGCTGTGGCTCCCGTTTCTTCGCTGAGAGTGTGTGTGCGCGTGCGCGTGCACGCTTGGTGCTACCCGGGGTGGTGGTACACGGATCGCCCGGATCGTGATTTCCTTTTCCGAAATTTGCTACTTCCGCCAAAATTTGCGTACGCGCTGTGCCGTTTGCGTGTGTTTGTGCGTGCGTGTGTGCGTGTGCATTTAATTTCTCCATACCGGCGGTCGGTTTGCGCTTCCGTTTTGTGCGGCTTCGTGCTTCGTGTTGTTATACGGGTGCACTATCACGATCGAATCCGCTTCCGCCTTATTTTTCGGTGATTTATTGATCGTTAGGCAACCCAAAAGGAGGAGGGAGAAATAGGAAACGAGGAAGCGAAAAGAAAAATAAACGACAACAAACATCCCGACCGTCACGGAAAACGAAAAGAAACATAAACAAGCGAGTGTGTCGCCAAAACTTCGTACGGCTAATTTGAATGCGCAAAAGTGAAACGTTCGGTGTTTGGAGTTTGGAGAGAAATTTCACCTTCTAAACTTCATAAAAAAAAACAGCGTGAGTGTGATTAAAGCAAGCGACTGTCTGCATGCGTGTGATAGTGTTTTTTTTCCTACGCTCTGTGTTAAATCATCATTAGCAGTGACAGAAAGGGCGTTCTACGTGAAGCGATAGGTTTCAGTTTCACTTTGAATGCACATTTGCACAGAGTGAAGAAGAGTTGTTTCCCACCACGCACATTTGCTTCCTTTCCGCTGCAACTGGACTGAAGCAATTGAAGCAATCCAACACGCACCGCCACCACATCGTTCTCGTGCTCGAGACCTTGACGTATCATCTTCATCACCACCAGACCTTGCCGGCTCAACAGTAACTCCCCTTGCGTTAGGGCTAAGTTTTCTCCCCTCGCTACCCTTAAGGGCTGAAGAACGAAGACCCTCGGTCGGCTTGGTGGTTGATTGTGCATCGGCACACAGCAAACGAAACAAAACGCAGCAAAAGCAAAAGTCATCGCTGCAAACGGAAGTGCGAAGAAGGGTGCGCCACAGACTGTGCAGACTGTTTGAGGCGGTGATCTAGTTAGCGAACTTCCCCCGAAGGTGTAGTGTGTGACAAGGTGTATGTGTGGTGTGTATGTGTGTGTGATACCTGCAACTTAGAATACAATACAATAATTAGTCCACACGCTGGCTGGTAGCGCCCACTACACGACAAAAAGGAACAAGGTGAGTGAAAGGGTTTGTGGCCCTGGGAGGGAAAAGGGGAAAAGAAAAATTGCATAGAAATAAAATTACATACACATACACTCAGTGGCTTGGGGGCAGGGAATGGGGAAGGGAAGGGTCAGTAGTTGTCTGTTTCCCATAGAAAAGGGCTCTCATCACCTTGGCACTGGGTGTCTTTTTCACACAACATTGCATTTCCAACCCTTCTCGAACGACATTTTTTACTGCACGCGGGTGGTGGAATTTTCCCTCTGCAGACGCGACGGGATCATTTTTCCTTCCACAGCACAGTGTCACAGCCTGCCGTGACTTATGCATGGTGCATTTAAGGGAGTTTTTTTTTCCTACAATCGTTATTCGCTCAAACCATCATCAAACGGACCCGATGGGCCCATCGTGTGATGGGAAGGAAAATTCACACCTTTCGTTCGGGTGGGTGTGTTTGGTTTTCACTTTTATTATTCGCACGATCACCTTACCGATCCGGTATGGTTGAGATTCGTGATGCGAATTTGTGCATTACCGGTGCACCGACGATGCGCCATGATCGTGTGAGGGTGCGGGAATTATGCATCAGTTTCGGTATGTGCGTGTGCGATAGCTGCCTCTCCCGAAGGGGCGTTCGAGTGATAATGTTCTCCTCAATCAAGCGGAAAGCATGGGCCGCGAGGGGCAAAATTAAAGCGTTGAAATCAAGCGTAAAGATGCGCTGCGCTGAAGGAAAGAAGGGTGAGATTTTGATAGTCGGTGAAATCGAGTGGAAAATAGACACAGGGAGAGCAGAGCAGAGAGCAAAAAATGTTATCAATGCACCGATTGACAGGTTGAAAAATGAAACCTTTGAAGGAGCGTCAAAAATGCACAAATGACAACGACCATACCGCTGAGTGTTTGAGAGTGGTCCAAGATCGGTTGCAACAAGTCAGTTGTGCGGTATTTTGATTGATTCAATAAAGCTGTTCCCGTAGCAAGAATCGAGTCAAGTTTTTTTCTCTTTACAATGTTTTAAAATATTTGTGACCAAAGACCCCCTTTTTCGGTATGTGAAAGTGATCTCTTTCTCACGCACCGGCTTGTGTTTACTAATAAGCGATGCATTTTGGGGTTTTTTTGTTTCGATTTTCCTAATGACGAGGTTTGAAGGGTTTGTGCTCGTAGGGCCTACGCACTGCGACGGTGATGCAACGTTATGATTGTTTCCGTTCGATGGGGAATGGGAGATAATGTTATGAAGTTTGGAAAGTCGTTCACTTTGCTTAGTGGTTTGATTGGTGGGATGTAAAACGATATTGTTTTGTTGGCGACAATCGCAAGTAAACAATATTTGTTATGTTAATAGTATGATTGATTGAGAGGAGGATATAAATGATCTGAAAATCATTGGTATGAGATATTACATTGTTATTTCAAATACTTATTGCATTCCATGCCTTTTTTCAATCGTCCTACAGCTTTTCTGCATACCATACCAAAATTTCTCTTTTCTTTAAAATTTATCATACGATTTGGGATCGAAAGACACTTTCGTTGTTTGCATGCTTCGCTTCATCAAACCGTCCAGTGTGCAACGCCCGATTAATGAACGATCAGCTACAGATTGGCTGCACCTTAAACGACGGCCATCACCTATCCATAGTAAGCTTTCAATTAGTTCGCCCGTAGCTTGATGTGAAGTGGGAGATAAATTAGGATCTCGAGATCGACGCTTGAAATGCTTTCGCTGTTCCCTGGGCTTCAGGGCGAGTTCGCTGCCCGGGAAGGAGGTACACAAGCAGCTAAGCGCCTTTTGATGGAGGATTGTGTCGTTCCGTCTTTCCGTAACATTGAAAAGTGGTTCAATCTGCATGCGAAAGAAAAAGGAAACATAGGGACAGAGAGTAGAGAGGTGTCCCGATGGTTGGCATTAACCGTAAGCTCCATATTTTATCGACACGTTCGAGGCGCCGTAAGCATGGAGCTACTGGGGTTTTGGAGACCAATGATCAAGATCATCTTTTGATGATAGCTTTTTGTTGTTTTACACCTTTGCAAAAGGAAGTTTATGAGATTATCTATTGATCAGAAATAAGTTTTTGCATGAAGCTTACCTTTCCTTTGGTGAGTTCGTGTCTTCTCAGACGTTGAAGTCTCTTGTTACAAGCAAACGAACGAACGATACTATTTTATATTTTCTTATTAATTAACGTTCAATTAATAATTTGTCAATTGTTTTTGCATGTACTTCTTCTTCTTTCTTTTCAATAGCATATCTTGCAATTATTCTTATTCTTCACTGTAAGTCATTTCATAAACAGAAACATTAAAATACCTAAAAAACACATTGCAGCCTCTTATGATGCTGCTCATTACCGTAACGATGTTGCATTAAAACAAAGAAACCACAATGAGATGTGTACGCTAACAATGATGTTTGCATTCCTGCAGTCCCAATTAAAGCTTTCTTTGGCCCTTGCGCTGAATATGATTAGTTCGGCGTACGGTGGAGAATAAAATGTTCTTACAGCGCGTGCATGCTGCGTGCAGACAGTCACAGGCACAAGCAAATGTGTTATGTTTTATTCCGCGCTTGTATGTAGTTCCCTTTCCCTAGCCACCACCCCAGCAAGTGAGTACAGGTCGTCCGGCAGGGTGAGGCGAGCGCGCGCGTGCATCTCTTGCCCTACGGTCAATTCCGTAACTTTGGGCACTGCATTAAGTCGAACAACCAAACATAACAAACCAACGCACTTGTTGATGTTTGCGGCTCGCCACGGCAAAAGCCTTCAACCGTGCGTAGATGTTCGCCACTCAATTTGGACGATCGCGGGGTGCATTAGCCACGATTTAGCTCTCCTGCCACCCGAGCTGCTCTTCTGCTCCACCCTGCAACCTAAGTGCGGCTTGTTTTAGGCTCATCGGCTGCTTAAGCATCGCGCGCTCGATGCTCTGGCGTGATCGTTTCCTATTTTTGCATGCACACAACGTCTTCATCGTTTAAGTAGAAATCGAACCCAAACAGAAAAAGCAACCTCTTACGGCCAACCACCACCACACAGGCGTGATTCGCCAATCGACTAACGACGCCGCGGCTGAAGGTGGTGATGTCGATGATGCGGGCGTGATGAGGGTGGGATGGGTATATGAACATTGATTGGCACCGACCGCGAAACTGCCCTGCCCCGCACGGTATGGAAATGTTTAATCGGCGAGCCGTCCGAGACTCCTGTCTTGGGGCCGCGGCCGCCGCCACCGCCATCATCATCACCTGGCGTTGTGCAATATTTGGAGCGTAGCAAATTACTTCATTATATTTTAATAATTATTTGCTTATCATTACCCGCGCTTCTTGCGCGCCTCGTGAGATGGAGTACCTCCGTTGAAGTGTGGAGTGATTGGTTGATGTTGCTGTTTCTTGCTCCTTTTTTTTGTTTTTCTTCGTTCGCGCTGGTTGTAGATGACTTTTTACCCATTATCGGTTGTGCGGTGTGTAGCCAAATTTGGGATCATGATGCATAATGCTTAGCTTCGGTCGAGGTCGATGAGTGGGTAGGTGTTGCTGTCGGTTGCATGACGGATAGGTGGCTTATCCTAGAAAGAGGGTGGTTTATTTTAAGCGACCGGGTCGAATGATTGGCTGATACTGATCGCTATCGGGATGAAATTTGGTGAAAGATTAACGGAAGTTTTTGATACTTTTTTCGTGTTTTGGGATGTTGGTGCATGGATATGGAGCTTCAACGAAGATGCGAGTTGATGAGTAGGCTGGAAATTGATGTTTGACCATGAATGACCTGGAATAGTATGAGCATGTAGATTAGCGGCTAAAGGTATGCTTTATTGCTAACATTTGCAGGGTTTTAAGAACACCACAGTTGATGTTTGTGGAGAAAACAATGTAAATTAATTAAATAACAAATAAAAAAGTAAAGTAATGATCTTGTATTGCTCCTTAAAAGATTTATATTTGCTTTGTAAAAATCATCAAAAATAAAATTCCGTCATATAACATAGGTGAAACTGATATTAAATATCAATGTAGCAACTTCAAACGACACCATTGCGCTCCAAACACAACGCTTGATGGACACAAAAAAGTAGACTAATAGATTTAAACGTGCCGTTCTTCCCCCCTCCAAATGCTGCCATCATGTGCAGAACTGCTCGCGTGATCAGCCCTCCGGTGGTGGGCCAAAACAAAAACATCGACAAAGATGCTGGTGCCGATATTGCCCGCGGGTGTAGAAGTAGAATGAGAGCTGCAAAAAACAAGACAATCTCCAAAAAAAAAAGAAGGCAAAACAGCAACAGCGCGAAAAGAAAACAAAATTAACTGAAACATCTACGCGGAACAGAGTCCGATCAGGGTCCCCCCGACTGAAGCATCCCCGTTGCGTTAATTCATTTTCTCCATTCAATTAACCACAAATAGGGACGACGACAAGAAGCACAAGATGCGAAACGACGACGACGCGTTTCTAATGTGACCCACCGGGTGGTGAAGGTGGTGAATGGGTAGTGGAATGTTCGTGCTGCGGGATCAACCGCTGCGAGCCTTTGGCCCCATTAGCAGCTCGTAAATAAAACACCGTGAAGCAATGCTAGAAACAATCTAGCGACAAGCATTCTTAGCACCCATCGCCGTGTGTCTGCGCCATGCGGAACAGACACGTCGGACAAGCCGCCACACGGAGGCGATTGAATCTATCCCGAACGATTGAAATGGAGCGTAACCGTGGGTTCCTGCCAGAGTGTTGGCGGTTGGGCGCATTGCTTGCAAGCAGTGTCTTATTTGCAACGCTTTATGGGTATTTTGGGGGTCCCCCCGGATTGCCGGACGTTCCCCGGGAGGTAATTATCACATCTCCTTCTCCGTGTGATGGCTTCATTTAAGGTCCCAAATGTCGCCCAAAGTGAGCGGTTGAACTGAGGGACGTAGGGAGTGCATTTGCGTCCGCAATTCATTCGATTCTGATCGGTGAAGCGTGCAAGAGATCAACGAAAAAAAGCTCGATATAAAGAACATAACGTGTTGGGACGATCGGGAAGCATTTTAATTGAATTTGTTATAAGATTGTTCTTTCGCTTTTCCTCTCACAGTTGTACGCTGTATCAGCTACCGTATGGGCTGATGTGGCCGATAATTACTTTCCGGTTCTGATAGGTCGAACTTAGATTAAGGGGGAAGTGTGTCTTCCTCACCATAAAACCAGTACCAGCTTCTACAGTAACCCTAATAGTCGGGTTGTTTTTTTTTTCGTTTTGTGTAGCTTTACGCCTTTGAAATTGTTTTTATTTCCTTTTTAATTAATCACGAACCGGCCACCAATATTTTTATTCAAACGCTTCCAATGTGTGCTTCCTGCATTGTTGCACAGTTATCTCACCACTTCTGACAGACTAATTTGATTTTTTCCTCTCTCTCTCTCTAGCAATCAAACTTTACTGTTGCACTGAGCTGGCCAAGGGCTTGTTTGTATTACTTTATCAACACTTTTTTTTGTTGCTTTTGAAATAGGGCAATAAAGACGGAGGGAGAAAAAAAACAGACAAACCAATCCACTAGATAAACTCATAACCGCTGGTCTTTGTGTGGGATGCAAGGTACATGTTTTGAAGTTTCCATTAGCGGACCTGTCGAAACCGGAGAAGAAAGAGTCCCCTGTTGATAAGGGTTCCCCCTTTCGATTGGCTACGCATCGGTGAATCTATCGGTGATCGAAGCGAGCGGTTTGTGAGGGGTTTCTTTTGTGCTGAGTCAATATGTGGTACATAAATAGGAGATGGTAAAGGAAGTGTGGAAAATTTCCCCCCAAAAAAAAAAATCCTTACCGCTCGATCACAATAGAGAAAGAAGTGGCGGAGCATAATCGACGGATCGGAATAACCTTGACCAGGCGGGAGCTTATGATGCGTTATGAAAGGTTGTTTGGACCGCTTTTTTCTCTCCGCTCCTGCCACAGTTTGTAAACACAAGTGCAGTACGATTAAACCGGCAACACTGTTAGTGGGGATAGGATTATAGGAAGAAAGCAAAGCAAAACTCCGTGACACTCGGAGCGCGGTGTTCATGCTGGTACTTTGATACTCCGAAGAATAGACCTTAGGAAGGGAAAGAAGAAGGCCAACCAGGCAAAGGGAAAGCATCGAACAAAAAACACATCCAGGCCATCATAATTACAAACGAGTTAAAGCATTTAAAACGGGAGGAGCTCTTTAACGTTCTGCGCAATTACGGGATGGTGCGTAAGGAATTATCGACCATTTTTCCCTTGACCCCCGCCTAGAGCTTGTATTGTGGGCCTGGGTTTCTTCCACTCACACCTAGCACAAAAGCGCTGTAAGCACGTGTTAAAGTTACGCACAAATTAGTGACCAATTAGACGGAAATGAGCAAAGGACACGTTCTAGGAAGCAAATAAACAAGCTTATAATTTCTCCACCGGCGTGCTAAGTAGCAAATGAGTCTCCGGGTGTTTCTCCATGGAATTCGAAGCGATACATTTAATTACGTGCTATTGGCGTACCGTGCCCGACATTGCTAGACCGACATATCGGATTACTTTCCGTTCCGAAAGGTGTTCCATTTTTGCGTGGGTTTTGTGGTGTGTGATATCATGCCAAAACTACCCACCTTCTATCATTTCTTCTCAACTCTGGCTTAAATAGTCACGCACAAACAGAAAACACAAGCAACGCTCTTTTTAAACTGATGTAATCGTACACTAGAACTCGACGTGCGTACAAGCGACGAACCTTTGCTTGGGACGTTTGCCTGAATAATCCATCAAACGTTTGCTATCAAACACGTTTGCATGACCAAAAAGGATCGTGACAAATGTGGTAGTGTCCGGTTTCATTTCGTTTTCTCAGTACCGTCTGGAACAATTTTTAGAATGTCGTCGCACGTTGCCACCGGCTCTCAGCTTTCCTTCCTAAAGGGCTTCAGCGGTTCAGCGCGGTGTCGTTTGTCACAGGGACACTTTCTTTTTCCCCCCTACTGACATCACCGCTTCGATTATGCTAATAAAGAATGTTTACTTCACTTGACCACTAGGGAACTGAGGGAGGAAACTGGTAGGTCGAACTTATTGATTGATCTGGGTCTGTGCGTGACATGAACTCCTCAGCTCGCGATGGGAGTTGGATGGGATTAGCTTAAGTCGGTGCGAGAAAAATCGGGGCCAAACCTTCGAAAGGGCCAACCGAAACCCGCACGACCGACCTGGGGCTGGGTCACACACGTGTCGCTAGAGTTCTTGGTGTGTGCGCCCGCAACGACACACACCGTTTTCCATTTCGCCATTTGATATTGCTGTGTAATGGAACCTGTTCCGAAATCCGACGGCGAAGAGAAAACAAAAACTCGTCTAAATTAATCACAGCGTCTGTCAATCATCATTTGGCGCACGGGCGCACTGTGGGGCCCGGGGTGCGTTCCGAAAGCGTCTAGGTCGCGTTCAAATATGTCCAAATCAGCAGGGATTCCATTTGGTTAAGTGACCCAATTTTTGTGCGATCCCTAGAGGGACCGCAAACAGAGAATCTAGAACGTCTGGGTTAGAGAACAGGTTTTTGTGCGGTGTTTTGCGCTACCATTTTGGCAACGTCAAAACGGTCAATGGACTGGGAAGCAAAACAGAACAAACCTGCCGGACAAATCACCTGTCTGGGAAATTTGCATACTGGAAATCGATCAAACCGTGCTCTTAATTAAACTTTGTCGTAAATCATCCTGCCCAGGAGAGGCGCTTCTGGGTGAAATCGTAACCATTTCGATCAGCTGTGACGCCTGATTCAATTGGGTAGAAAGCAGTTATAATATTCGTTCGTGCTTATCATCATCATGATCCATACAGCAGCATCCTAAACGTCTTGTTTCCCAGCGATAAGCTGTTGCTGGTGTTCAATTAATGCACGCGAATTTAAAGAGCCCGAGTGTAATGAAGCACTCCGAGTACCTCGAGATGATTTCATTGAACGCTTTTTGTTATGCCGAAAGACACTCTCACATCGCGTGACAGTTGAGCAAATCGCTATCGGTTTCACTTTTGTTCCGTCTGGCGGGCGGATTGAATACATGCCGCTTCGTTCGATGCACCCCATGCCCGTTTTGGTATGCATTTGCCACCCTCTCTGTTCCTCTGTGTTTCTTTGTCGCTCAGCGGGATGCAAGTGGATGGAAAGGGTAGTGTCATGGCTCATAAGATTTTCAAGTATAAAGACCTTCAAGCACGAGCCAGAGATGCTTTCGGTGCAACTGAGTGAGAAGCTGTAAAACGGAAAGACTTTATGCGAATTTTTGTACATAGTAAAAATGTTAAAATAATAAACTATAACTTATGATAAAAGAGGTAAAGAAGGCTCCTATGAGTTCTTGAAAAATAAAGAGTCAGAAAAACAACATTGCTCACAAGCTTATCACAATTCTGCAACTGTACTTTACTACATTTTATTCCGTTATTGGAATGTTTTTCATCAAAGAAAATACAAAAAAAACATATCCCCCTATTTTTACACTCCATCATTGGCGCTTCCGTTCCGATGCCACTGCGCTGGTAAAAACTCAGCTAGAGTGAGGCATTAATTAATTTCCACCTCATGCTTCATGTTCCAATCATAAAGCGCACTCTGAAGGCGCATAAAATGACAGAATGGACCGGTACTGGACACCGCGAACACTCAGTTGGAAAGTGCAACCGATGGGGAGAGGGGAAAAAACATATTCCACCTTAAGAACAAGCATTATCACCGTTGGTTCGCTACACTGGTGAAAGGTATCGCTGTACCTTTTCTTACCCCCAGGGCGAACCAAAGTTAGATGGCATGGTTCATGTGTTTATTTCATCCTCACCCTGTTCCGCGTGTGTATGTTTAAAACATGATCCTTTAAACCGAAAGAGCGCGCAATGCATCCGCGCGGAACGCTAGGGTTGATATGAATTATGGATGGAGCTCGGGAGAAGAGAACCCGACTGCCCGTTCCCCCAAGGGTTCTGGGTGGGTAGCTTTCAGTGATTTTCTAATCGCAGCCACGAACCGGTACGGTGCACCGTTTTTTCCCCCTTTTTGGTTATTAATTATTTTCAAACTTCTCGCTTACTTGCACAGTTCAGGGAAGGTAACACACTCGTTGGGCGATTTAACGAACTGCGAAATGAATTATGACCCTTTTGGATGGGAAGGGTGTGGGTGCGATAAAGTGTTCTAAAGGAAAAGGTCCGTCCAAGTGCACCGAATGCGTTGTCCAGAAGCCTCCCTCCCCCCTAATAGTGTTCACTTTCCGCGAAATGCGACGAATGGTGAAGCTGGAAGTATCTTTCGAACCTCGCCCCGTACATAATTGAGTGACGGAATATTGCATATAAAATTAACGCTAATTGGTTTTCGGTGGCGCATCCACGGGCGGACTTTAGATCGACCCAACGATAACAGGAGAAAAGCAAAAGAGTGCAATGTCTTGTTTTGTTGGTGTATCTTTTAAAATAAACAGAATTCACCCCGGGGAAATACACCCAGCGCGGAAAACAATATCGAGATCTGATACGGAACTACACGGCACGACAAGGAAAGGGTTTGGCGAAGGCGTGAAATAAATCTTCTAATATTACAGCCAACAAAAAACCAGTGAGGCTCATTTAATTTAAATTTACTTGATGTTTTTTGCGCTACAAAACAATCACTCTCCTACGAAGTGGGCGTGCGGAAGTAATTAGGATGAGCCAGTGCAGCTCATCAAACGACTTAAACGATCGGTTGGAAAACGAACCTTACAAAGTACGCCACAGCGAACGAGTTGTTACCCGCCAGGCCGCCTAATTATCGGCTGACCGTGATCAAAACCTTCCAAAAACCCCGCCCCCCTCCAACAAACTCTGCTTCCTTTCCCCCCGATCTACTTACAATCTCGAAAGGGAAGACGACCCACTAGCCCCCGAAGCAGGGTGACGGAGCGAGAGGGTAACAGAAACGAGGCTAAAAAGCGCACCCGAAAACAGCCTTGATGACTTTACTGACCGACTGAGCCCGGGAGCCAGTCAGAGTCGGAGCGAAAATGGAACGCAGCTAAAAAGTTGGAAAATTTTGCGCCAACCTGCGGCAGCGAACATGGATGCACCTTAGGCAGCTGTCCCCCTGCCCGTGCGTGGACAGTGTACAGTGTCCCAAAGGCCAGGAGAGGGAGCGAGAGAGAGAAAGCACGCTCAATACTCGGCTTACTCGGCGTGCTTAATTCAAGTGCTAATTTTCCCTCTGAGTTCGCCGTGGTGGTAGTGGTGGTGGTGTGCGAGATGCGGGTCACGATAGGGAAAATTAAATGCATAATTAATTGCATGCGTGAGAAAATAAGGGAAAGGTTTTGGAGTGGAATTCAAGTGATGGCGAGATGGGAAAAGCGAGTTTTTCCGAGTTCTTTGGGAGTGACTCTTGCTGCTAGCAGACAGTTTTCACAGTGGCATTGTCGCTTTTACTAGCATCAGAGGGAGATGAAGATGATGCGATCAGGAGGGAAAGAGGGAAATGTCTCTATTTTATTCTAGTGAACCCACAGACTTTTCCTCTCTTGTAGATGTAGAAAACAGAGCTTTATCTTGATTATGTTTAGATACATAGTCGATGATTGTTGCCGGTGTTGTTTTCATGATCTTTTGGAGCATTAAGCCGCATTAAATGAGCTTCAATTGTTGCAATAGAATTGCGCAGCATTAAAAACAGTTGAATTGTTTTACTCATAATAACAAGGACAGGAATGTCTATATCCTCTACTTTGAGATGGAATGTAGACCTTCTTGAACTTAATCACCATTCAAAAATCTACACTGGAGTGCCAAGTGCGGTACTGAGTTTTGCATTCTTAAGCCTGGTTTTGACTATTTTACCGTTTTCACGCAATCCTGTTAACCCGAAAGCAGCAAACAACAGGTACAAAAAAATGTACATTAATATTTGCACTTTGCCGCAATTGATTGAACCAACGGCTGTTCATTTGCATTCTATATCCCGCGACGCACCGTTTCCAATCTCCATTGGCCACCTGTCGGATTTGGTACAGCTGAACATCGGTCCGCTACATTGTCTATCTGTTTGCGATTCGATCGTGCAGAAATTCATGCTGTTTGCTCGCGGAGTAGTACTTTCGTTCAACTATGCTTCCATTAAAAGCCCCATTCTAGCTACACAACTGCCCTTGCCTGTTTGCCCAATCGAATTGGAAGAGCATCAAGCCATGAAGAGCAGCATGCCAGTGCGCGCGGGCACACACACATCGTTCATTAAACTCGAAATTATTATTTCGCCTTCCGATTATTATTCTATTTACTTGAAGCTAGAGAGCCGGCAGCAATCATGATTTCACACAATGGTAAAGGCGGGGTGGTGCTTTACGAGTATTTTTTTTGTTGTTGCTGTTCGCCCGTTTGCTTCTGCTTTATTTTTACATTTCTCGTACATCATAGCAAACACTCCACGCCGCTTGGCCTTTCCGGCGTCGTCGTCGTCGTCGTTCCCTAGGCATGGTTCCAGTAGGGTGTTTCGCTTTCTGATCTGAGTGGCCATCTGTTGCTCCGTGGTTCGATGGGTTGAACAGTGGGTACGCTGTGCCGGCACTTTTGGTGCAAAATCTGCAAAATAATCTAGCTAAAGCCATTGGGAGAGGCAGCACTGCTATCGTGGTGAAATAGAAGAATCATGAACTTCATTAAGTATCCGGCTTTGTTTTTTCGTTTTTTTCTCTTTCTCTCTCTGCTATATCGGCAACACACACACACCGGTAATGCACCAGTGCGTTCGATAATAGAACCTCTAGACTTTATTTGTTTTCGCTTTTTTGTTTCATTACTTAGCGGCGCTTTTTTACACACTTATGTATCGACGTGCCGGCCGAATGCTTGTTTTCCATTTTTTCGCTGCTTATTATCAACTGCTTTAAAGCATCGCTTACCACGCTCATTACACAGTATCGGTGTATGTTTTATTTATAAGATGAAGCTTTGAGATTAGATGCGATGTGGATTCGGGGAAACAAAAAATCAAACCTCGGCGTCGGTATCGATTTTTGTTGTGTGACGCAAGCGAGTGAGAGTGGAAATTTGAGTTTACTTTCCCGAGAGGATGGGTTGTTGGCTGAAATTAACGTCCAATTAGGATAGAAATGAAATGGATATGCTAAATCAGTTCGAAAGTGATATGCTTTATAGGCTTTTTGCATGGCAGAACGTTACCTGCCCGTATTGTACAATCGGTAAGAGAAGGTTTTAGAACAAGCTCGGTTGTAGCCGAAATCTCAACTGGAACCTGAAGTATAAAACTTTTCACCTGAGTTGCCGTATGAACTAGCACCGGGAAATGCACAACAACAAGTAAAATGGTTGATTAAGTTGAGATAAAAGTAAAATGTAAATGTTTCTCGACCATTGCAATCAATTCTATATCCCACTGTGCTGATATGCCAATCCCATGCCAGATCTAGTATATGCCCCCGTGATGAGATCTTCAATCTAAACTCTCACGGCTCAGCACCCTCGGGTAAATCCCAACCCGCCCCCAGCCCCAACAGTCACACACACTTAAAACCCCCACACATATGGGTTCAACTGCTGCTGCAGCCGTTTTGTTCATCCATTTGGAACGCATTCTCTCGCTCTCTTGGTGTATCCCACAGTCACAAAGGTGTCAATGATCGCTGCTGCTACACACGGCGAAGACCGGTGTGTGTGTAGCACCCTGTTCATCCATTTCACCATATTGTGCACCACCCACCCCCACGGGAACAACACGAATTTTCCACCCCCCAAACCCCTCTCAACAGATCGCTATTGTGTGCTGTTCCACAGATGCTCTTTGCCTAGATATGCCTTTTTAGTGTTGTGCTCCATCATTTCATTAGCGGGCTGGAAACGATCTCCCGCGTCATCCCGTGCTCATGCTCGGTTCGATTCAATTTCATTCCCTTCTGCTCCTCGCGTTTTCCCGTTTAAAAAGCCATATGTTTCGCAGAAAAATAGGGATGACAGGTACAAAAAATACTTATTATATAACACGGTGAAATGCTTGCACCGATCAGAATAGACAAAATACAGGTCCGCTCCGGAATGTTCCCCAGAGTGGAAAGTCAAATGGGGGGGGAGTCGGTCGACGGGAATTCTCGCTCTGCATCGATGCTTTCATCCACCTTCAATTATGTTTCCGCACAATCCGCACGGTACACGAGTTATAGTTTGGTCCCCTTCCTCCCCCCTCCCCTAGCCAGGGCCGATGGACATTCAAGCACTCGGTTGGGGGAGGAGGACGCTGTGTCTATTAACTGTAAATCTCCGAAACCGGAAGTACATGCGATGCTTATCAATCCTGGGGAGGGTGTGTTAGAGTGGATGGCTTTTGTGTTTGTTTGTCCCGCTTCAATCCCCCTTTTCTAACAAAAAAAAGGTGATAGATTTGGCAAAACTGCTAACGGTACATTCGTTTACGCTGGAGGTGACGCATGAAATGACAGGCGTACTGGCACTGTCCCCCCCCCCAACGTTAGGAGAGGCGCATGCAAATCGCCAACTGATCGGTAGGCATTAAAATCGCCTCCCGCCGCCCAGCGTGCAACGTTCTGCAACAGTGGCCGGGCCAAACAAATTAATACAATTTAAAAGCGTTCAGTGATCTTTCTCTTTATCCGCTTTTCCGCTGCTGCTGCTGCTGTAAGTCCCCGTCGCTCAATAAACCAATAAAGCTGCCAATCTGCGCTTAAGTGGTGAAGGGTGCTGCTGTATCCTTCTCCTAACCCCCTTCGCGAAGGTGCATCGGAGAAGAAAATAATAGTCATTGCAGCAGGCAGAAGTACGAACCGGGAGCAAATCTTATCCAATCAGCCCCTATCAACCTTTGGCTGACGGTATACAGCACCACGTTGCCTAAGGGTAGCAGCAGCAGCAACAGCAGTATCAAGCGCGTACGCAAAAGGAAACACATTGTAAATCGGGAGCATCGGACACTTGCCCGGATAGGGATGCTAAGGTGATGCGTGCCGTAAAGCGTGTCCTACAAAAAAAAAGCACAAAACGAACAAAAAAAGGAAAAATAAATTACAACACCGCACAAGTCCGCGGGCAAGCAAGCGATGAACCTTTTTTTTCCTCTACATCGTTTTTTAATACTGTTTGATCCCGATACGAAACAGTGGAGATGAAGTGTGCAGGAAAAAACAACAACACCAAAAACACTAAGGAGAAACTGTCACTTAGAAGGAAATAGGGAGTTGATCGTTACGGGATCAACTTTGGTTCGGTTCGGGCAGACGCATCACCTGCATGGAATGCCGATCGCGCTTATCGTGCCTTTTGTGGGAGGTGGTTATGTCTAAATTTAATCAAAACCACTAATTAGCTAGCATGGTATGTTGGGGGAGGAGGTGTGTTGCAAGTTGCTCACCACGCAAAGGTGGTATTTAATCAACAACACAGCCCAAAGACGATCATGCGTCGAGGGAGGGAATAGAATGTTGTTTTTGATTAGAAGCACAGAACTGTGAGGAGTTTTCGTTCCCACATGGAAACGAATTAATGCAATTCCACTCGCCAGCATCCGTACAAAGTTAACCCGATGCTTCAATCATGATTCTCTCTGTTTGTGTGTTTTTCAGCCTCATTCAGCTAGAAGATTGCTGTACCATCTGTTGTCTTTTCTATGCAATTTTATTCCCTCCCTCCCGGACGAATAGTTTAATTTCCAATAGGGTTTTGTTCGTTCAAATCTTTCCTCTTTTTTGAACGCTTCCCCCAAACGCCTTGCTGGATGTTTCATGGTGCTTTTTTCTTGAGCGTTTTTTTTGTCTGTGTGGTACATCCTCTTTTGAAGATACATTTGATGCCGCCTGTTGTTGCCGGAAGTGTTTAGATTTGGCTCGTGAAATACGTACGGAATTATTCCCCGTCCCGCTTTTCGCTGGTTCATTGAACCGTTGCGCTAATGCCCGGTGCCTGGAAAGAGAATTTCCTATGGATTGATTTTAAGTACCGAACGATACCGAATCAAACACTTTTGGGATGGGGTTTTCAGGGTTTTTTTTTTGTGTGGGATGGTTGCGTTTGCGCTGTACTGGTGCTTTCCTTTCGAGCTCTCCAGCTTCCAGGTGAAGGTCAACGAACCTCGATTGCTCGGGATGCTTAGAATCAGATAGATAGATAGTTGAAGCCGCCGGCTCGAGCAGAACAATTTTGGGCTCCTTTCCGGTTCATGCAATCCACGCAACGCCAAGATCAATTCCGATTCGGAAAGGTTTCGGTCTGAAAGGAACCCCCCCCCCTCCCTGTCGGCGTGAAATGTTAGCAAACGAACGGCTTAAAAAGGCAATGCTTTTCCGTTTGCTTGTTGTGTTGGTGGAAAATTGGCCAGTCTATGATGGTTAAAACTATTTTCACTATTCTTTCTGTACGAAATGCGTAGGTCAATTCAATCGCTTTGTGGTTGCTGCGACGGGATGGATGCATCTTACGAAAGAGGGACGTGAAATTCCCTCTGGGAGGGAACCATTAAGCAACACATCGTTCCGTTCGATCCTTGCCCGCCAGCTTCAGTGCGATCGCAATCAGTTTTGCGCGCAGTGCGGAGGCGCTATCCCAGGTAGTGGACAAAACAATAGAGCCGCCTCCTGGTGCATTGGGTGCATTATTTGCATAATATAAGCTAATGCAAGGGTAGGGTTTGGTTAATCGAGCAGAAGCGTTCGTCTCGCAGCCGGTAAAAGCTGGCGGCAACACTGTCGATCGATAAATCTGGCGCAGCTTCCGTTGAATGCCGATCGAACGCGCGCGCCCGGTTGAATCGGTTCGCTTTGTGTGAGAGTGCATGCAGCGGGAGCGATCAGCTGCATACCATTGGAAGCTGCATTCTTATCTCACGATCGAACTTAGACAGTTGGGTCGGTGGGTTGAAGCATTTTTGCCAGCACATAAAATTAAAAAGCAATTGTCTTAACAACTGTGTAATCGTTGCGGGAGGGTTTGGTGCTCTCGGAAACGATTTAACGATAAGAGAAGAGCAATGATGGTTTGTTTAGATAGTCTTATACCTAAAATGCTTAATATATCATTATTTGTATTTTAATAAAAAATATTTTGCTATCAAAGTCAATGATTCACCGACCCAAAACACCTAATATACCACACATCTGCATAGCGAAACAGTAACACGATCGGATAAAATCAATGCAACCGAAGCCAAAGAGGGAAGCGGCAAGAAAGAAAGAAAAAAAAACGCCACCGAGACGAAAAAAAAATCATCCGGAACTAATTGAAATCGATTATAGCATTATTACGGCACAGTGCTGCCTGACAACGACGCCAATGATGATGATGATGTAGTTGTTGATGGTACCCGTTCGCACAAAAACCGCATCGAATCGCGTCCAAGCAGTGCGCAGTGGTCCTGTGCTTGCGAAAGTGCGCGGTGCGGAAGGAAACATTTTCAACCGATTCGGAAAACCTCCACCCCACTGCACGGTGGGAACGCGGCATGGAAATGCGTCGTAATCGAACGCATCCGCTGTCTGCGTTGTTGCGCATTGTATGTTGTTTTTCACATTCAGAACCAAACGCTTGCGATCACACAGTAGCGGATGATGCTTCTGCTGCTGCTGCATGCTTTTCCCGTTTTGATTTCCGTTTGTTTCTTCCTGTCGAGCATCCGGCGGTCTTTCGGACGAAGTGGATTCTACTGCTCTTTGTTAGAGGCTTGTTAGGAGGGCATTAGAGGCGCTGCTTAGGCGAGATAGGCGTTGATGCGTTGCGGGAAGACAAGCTCGTTGCTAGCGTTTAGGATGTGAGCTTTTCGGAGGGAAGGGAAGGAGTGTGAAAAAAAGGGAAGTGGCGAGCAAAGACAGGAAAAAGGCAAAGCTTCAGAAACGCATCTCTGAAAACCCGTCACCTTGCGCGCCTGTCATCTGATTATTAATGACAGCAATGAAATCACACGGCCGCACGGAACGGTGTTTGATCGAGCGAGCTGACAACCGTGCATATGTCTGTGTGTGTATGTGCGTGTAACGCAGGGCCATAATTAACCACCTTCACGGTCCCGGCCCCCTGCGCGATCCTTCCCGTGCAAATCGTCGTCGTGCGACACGGCACCAGCCAACTATCTTCCGGGCAATCGCTGATGTCTTGCCTTGTACATGACGCGCGAGCGCGCGTAATCCCGAGGAAGTGAAGGAAGGAAGACTATAGCCCCCCTTACATCTGCATACATACCGAGCCTGGGGTGGCACTCGTTTGGATGCCACAAATCAGTGCAGCAAGAAGATGCGCAGCTCCTTTGCAGCCAGTGGTGTGCAACCTTTAGAAAACATATAGAGGAATAAACCTTTATAAAACATATATAAAACTTCTTGATAAGACCTTCAAAGCCACAAATTTAAAATGTATTTTGTTTTTTGAATCCAACTGGAAGTTGTTCGCCACTGCCCTATCACCGTCTGCTCTCGTTTGCATGCGATTAGTGCGTCTTTCCTTCCCATTCCATCCACACAAGGAAGCACCACGCGCGAAGGTCGCACAAAACCAGCGCTGCAGGACGGAGCCTTTGCGTCCGTGTCCCTCCTTATATGCGATTGCAATTTCTTCCCATTACGCCCATGCACTTGGCGGTTCCGTCCGGTAGTCCTTCCAGGCGCGCGCGCGCTCTCATACACACACGCAAGGGCAAGGGCAGTTTGGCGTGTCGACTAATGATCTCATTCCACCCGACTCTGCATCACAAACCTTGCGGACGTTCGCGCATTCGTCGCGAGCCACACGAGTGGCCTGCACTCCGCACAAACCCGCAGCGAGCAAATACCCGCCCACCGTACAACCGTGGTGGTTTGATTTATGTTACGGTGCAGAAGAATTTATGCTTAGTGGCAACGCGTTGAAAAGCGGAAAAACTGGTCTATTCTTCGGAATTTCACATCTGCATGTGCCTTCCTTCCCACCTGCAAGTGGACACCCGCTTGTGACCGTTTAATAAATGGTACGAATTTGTTACAACAATTATGGGGGTCCTGCACCATTTGGACCATTGGGGCTTTGAGACTCGTGCAAATGGGCGAATGGGTTACGATTTCAACGATTTCGCCTGTCTGGGCAACTGCGCTGTTACAGGCCGGGTTGCGCGTTACAGAACGGTTGGGCCAGACTGCGCTCTGAATGCGATCACCCATCAGGACGTACGGGGCTTGGGCACCTGGCACTTGGCGGAGCGGACTTCTTACGAACCATAAAGTAAACCATCAAATGGTGGTGCCCGTTGCCTGCGCTGTTACATAAATGACAGGATCGTTAACGTGAGGATGAGTTTATCGTTTGCTGCAGTTAGGTGGAACGGTTGAATGGGGAAAAAAGAAGAGCAAAAGGTAATGTGGGGCACCTTGAGGGATTTATGTGGTTCGGTAAGTGGAGGATAAAATTGATTTTTGATGGCAACACTGTTTAAAGGAATGTTTATTTGTTGGTCTACGTTGTCTAGGGCTGAAATTGTGTTGGTTTATGGTAGTATTTTTGCTATTTTATGATCAACTAACGATGATCTAGTCTGAAATGAAATGGATTCTTTTTATAAATTTCAAGATAAGCAATTTCGTTGGCATCGGTAGAATATCTATAGAACGTTTTAATTTACCTTATCACCTTTTAAATTATTTTAGCTCTAAATATAGGCCCATATAGGGCTTGGGCCCATGTCAGGCATGTTTTTAGTAGAGCAAATAGATGGCAGTACCACGGAGCTGACCGTAAAGTAATACTAGATCCTCATAAAAGACTTGATATAGGTGATAAACGACACTAACGGCTGCTAATAACAAAACGACCTTTTTTATTTAATTACGTTCAGAGCTTCTTCTAATTGAAATGCGTTTCATTTCAAAACAATTTCTTACTTCTTCATCCCCATACACTTCTGCATAAAGTATAATGCAACATATTGCCGTAGGGATCAATACTTCATCACATGCACCTTTGGTCGCTAATGCAGCCAACCCGAAGGCGGCACTTTACAGTCAGATGCAAAAATGCCGATCGACCACAAGAAATATCAAATGTTTAAATAATTTTAATAGCCACCATTTCACTAACCGTAATCATCACCACACAAACTCACACACACACACATACACACAGTCCAACAAGTCATTTGAGGTTGCCGCCTGATCGGGGTTTAATTCCCTGCGGCTTAACCATCCAACCGGTGTCGGTGCGACCTTGATCGCTCGCTGTACCGCACGTCCTTACGTAACCGTCTTTGCAAACCGTAATTCCGACAATTCCGTAACTTCTTCCCGTGCACAGATAACGGACCTGACTAGTTCTTGCCCTTATCCGCCACCATCAAGAAGGACGAACACATTTTTGTGTCGATTAACTATTGGGCCCCCAGCTCGCAGAAAGCTACCGGGATCCCTGATTCTGTTCTTACCGTGATTTAACCGCGTCTTTTGAGCGTTTTATTTATTTTTTTTCTCACTCGATTACATGGTTTTGCGTCGAGGTCGGAGAGAGGCGCACATCCAGTGCTAGATGATATTTTAATGATAATTATACTGCGCGCTTTCTACTCCACGCCGGAGGGAAATGAATATTTATAAAACTGCATCTCGCTCTCTGCAGTCGAAGCGTATTGGCGCATCACTGTGTGTATGTTTTGGTGCGCGACGATGCAGCGAGGGATACGCTCGGTGCATGGAATTGCATATTAATTGGTCATTTGTCAACCCTCCGGCTCTGGCGTTCGATACAGTGTTCCCCCCGGTCTTCCCTTTTCCATTCTGGCCCTAAAACGCTCATTACCATTTTTCTTACCCATTTCTTCGAGTCGCACCACATCGCGTCGATCGGTCAGCGAAATGTTTGCGGGCGTGAAAAATCGCACAAAACTGCACAGCCGACACAACCAAATCCTTTTTCTTACGACGCGCTAGGGTTGGATTTTTCACGCCACCGCAGCAAACGGGTTAAGATAGTACCGGTGCGATAGTGCGTTGTGCTGCGAAATGTGATGAAATGCTTCAAGCGTGTCCAGCGTGTGGATTTAACATTTATCACGTGTATCTTTATAAGCTTCTGATTGATGGTGTTTTTTTTGGAAAACATGAGATGCTTTTGAGTGCAAGATAAATTGGGACTTTTACCGCACGAGTACGTAACTTTAAAAATGAATGAAAAAGCAGGTTAACAAAATTCATCAACAAATTTCGCAATTCAAGAGCATTACCTTTTTCGAAACGGGCATTATCTGGTCGAATTACCTTTACTGTCAATTAAAGTTCAGCAGCGAAATTGACGCACGCTGGTCGCTTATCATGATTTATTTATAAAGGGTGTTGATTGCTCCCTAACGAACCACCACCACAGCCGGAATAGATCAGTATCGGAGAGGGTAGTTTTATGAAATTATCTCTTCCAGGGCTGGGTTTGACATTTTACTGCCACCTTCGCATGTCGATTCAACTGTCAACGTGTGGCCGGATGATTAACTCCATCACATTTTCTCTCAATTTTCCGTTCGCAGCCACTGCACCCCGAGCTGCTTATCGAAAGGAGACCAACAGCAAGCTAGAAAACGGACCGACACCAAACGGACAAGTTCTTCTCGGGACTCCGGACTTAAGCTGCCCTAAGAAACGGGACACGCGGGTAAGTGAATAGAAGCAGCATGGTGGAGAAAAAACGATCCCAAGAAATCCGATTGAGCTTCGCATTTCGTTACCGATCTGTCAGCGAAACTGGTCTCCTAAATGGTAAAATGCGATTCTCAAACCGGAGATTCTATGCGCCGGTTGACATGACGTCCGGTGCTTTTTTTGCAATGCACAGTTAGATTCGCTCCAGATTGGCATCTTGATGACGTCGCGTTCTTGCGCACTACTGCGTGTGCTGCATACGCAACGGAAAACGTGTTGAAATGTGGTGGGATGAGGGATGAGGAAGAAAAGAAACAAAAGTCCCCTCGTCGCAACACGGCGGAAGATCTTCGTACGAGAGGGTGCGTTAATGGTGTAACGCATCACTTCCTTTTCTGATCGAGCAAGCGAACGGGTTTGATCAAAACAAATAGAAGAATTTCGACTTGCTCAGTTGGAAGCGAGCCGCCTTGCCTTGCGCTTTTTGTAGACGAAGCTTAATCGACAGGGTGGTGCTGCTGGTGCATCATAAATATTCATGACTGATAAGCGCTATTAATTTGCGTCTGCAGTGCGTCTGGGGATGCGTTTACGCGCTACTGTTGCTACTGCTGCAGTTTGCAGCAGCGTGTAAATGCAATAGTTGCAGGGAAACGGTCAGCGCGAACGGAGGGCGTTGGTTGGCATGAGCATCGATGGGTGGCATAATTCTAGGAAGCAATCAGCGTGTTTCGCCCGATGAAGTGCTGTTTCTACTGTAGGAGCCTAAGAGTTGGCCTGAGCAGTTATGAATTATCATTTAAATGAGCTTACTTTATTGGCAATTTTTCAATCAGTAAGAATGAAGAGAAGGCGGGTCTTTCTAGGAATATTCAAGGAATATAGCTATTCTTTAATTTAATTTTCCTTTTAAATTACTAATTTTTTTAGATTTTGAGGATTAATAATTAAGTGTATAATTTTGTAAAGTAAAAATAAAGAGCATGACACTAACAATGTTACGGAAAGCATAAAAAAATGTGAAGTAAAATCATATTTGTCTCTTATGTAGCAAGCTTTAACTTGTGTTTTAACCATTTTTTCATGTTATTATAGTCATATCCAAGCATATCTAACATTTCCCTCTTTATGATGAATGAAAACCTTGTTGATGATCGTAGATATGATCACACAAATAATCATAAACGAAATTGCTTGTTTGAAAAGAAGACTCATCGCTAATGGTAAACGCGTAAGACGAATCGTTATCGAACCTGAAATGAACTTTACAGCATGCTTTTCCCGCTAACCCCGTGGTGAAGACAAATTGCGCAGGCATACAGCCCATAAGCACGGTGTACATTTTGTTCCGCATTCCTGCTACAAGTTGTTCTTGGGCACACGGGAAAATAATAAGAACACACATTTCCCCCATCCTTAGCGCTTGCTCGATCACAGGAGGTGTCAATGCATCGAGAGGCGGTTAGCATGGCCGCTCTAACAGGATTAGTCCCTGTCCGGGCTCACTCCAGGGTACGCGGGGACAGGGTTAAGCTTTATGCACACCGTCAGACTAAACAAATAATGCCATATCCTATTTCTCGGACAACTGCACACGCAATCGTCTGTTGCTTTTGTCCGCTAAACCCGATGGTGGCGGTCATCTGCTGCGTTACTGCGGGAGGTCAAAGCCACACTCGCCCGCGTTGCATCGGCCGGGGTTATGCGGTAGAAAGGTATGAAGTTTTACTACAAATCCTGCAAAATTACTTTCCACACTGCGGGTGCGCGAGCGAATGAACTGGAAAAACTGGACACTGCTGGTGCGGGACGGAACTGCAGTGTTCTCCCAGCAAGCTTCAGTGCAACGTTACAAATCAAGCATCTTCACTTGCTGCTCCACCATGTTGTGGGGCAAGTTGAGTCTATAGATTGGATTAAGATTTGCTTTCCCCTTTTTGCTCGGGCCGTTGCTTACTGCAAAAAAAACCCACCTCCGGAGGATGGTAGATGATGGGCACGCATGGCTAAAATAAATAGCAATGATCCCAATGGCCTCTGCACGGATCATTCACGGACGCCTTGCGGATGCGTATTCACCCGTAGCACACAGCCAGACGCCCGAAAGCAAATACTTCCCTTTTACCCAGGGGGCAAGCAAGAAGCAACATCACTGTGGGGCAGTAAAATTGATTTATTGTTTCGCATGTGTCTAGCTCACGGCACAGACACCATCCCAGCCCAGGAGAGTTTTCCCAACCGTGCGTCCCATCCGCCCAGAACACAAGGGCACACGGGTATGGGGTTTTATTTGTTTTCCAATTACGCCGGCCGGTATGGGCAACGTTTTGTTGGTTTGCCTCTGAGAGGTGGAACGAAAATCACAGCCAATCTTTCTCCTCCCCACTCTATTTCCAGCCCCATAAAGTCGCTCGGTTGCGTTTGGTTCGTTAATTTCTTAATTTATTCTTTCCCAACTCCCGGGCGCCTGGCGGCAAACGCTCGGGACTGCACGCGTGGCCGGGTTTTATGTGGCCGGGGCCGGTCGCTCGCTTTTCGGGGGCTGTCCTGACACGCGCAGAAACGTCTTCATTCGCGGTGGACGCACGCGCACGCGCGCAAAATCTCGCGAGCTCGCTCTTACGATCTTCTCTGATAAGCGAGGATATGTGTGCAAAATAAAACGGCAACAAAAATGGCAAAAACCACTGCTCATGGAACGCCGTTACGTAGAATGCGCCGTATGATGGGTTTTAGTTTACTGTATCTGCCATGAGCAGAGTTTCCGGTGCCGTCCCGATGCACGTTGGTTGTTCGGTTTAAAAGATATTAATACTAGCGGTAAATGGAACGTCCCGGTAGGTCGTTATGGCGGGCATGGGTTTAGTTTGCATAAAACAAAGGTGCGCTAGAAACGTTAATTAGTCGGAGGCATTAGGAAGTGGCGTAATTGGGTTCAGTTCCGATGGCGATGCAGATTGAGTCCTTTGGAATATATTAAAAAAGAGAGGAAGAATGCAAGAGAAAGTGGAACTTTGTTTGTTGAAAAGCATGAACATATTGCATTGCATTTAATTTCAAGGTTCGTGCATTTTACCATAGTTGAAGTCTTTCAAGCAAATCTTTGAGATTGTTCTTTTCAACTCACAAAGCTCCTCAAATCTAGATTCTTATGTTTTATTCAGACAAATATATACTAACACATGACTAAAATAATTTATTTCAAAACTTTTACGAAGGGTTCGTCTCTTCTCTTTAATTGAAATCTGTTAGGTCAGTAAGCTTTAAACGTTATTCCATCGATTCTCACGCATTTCTAGGAGCATGGAAAGCCTCCTGAGGTTAAGAACCTGTTCGATCATAACCTCTACTACCCGTAAGCTCGATCATAACCTCTCATTTGCAGTTAGTTCTATCCGGCATCTGCTTGGCATCAGTGTCTGCTGTAAAAAAAGGAATAAATTTTTGATATTATTTTTGCAATCAGCGGAAGCAATCAGTGCAATCGTGTCCGGTGCATCTGTCGTCAAGCCGAGGACAATTAACAAGTCTTTGCTAGCCTACTCTACGACAACGGATGATGGGTAGAGAACCAGTTTAGAGCCCTCTCAAATCGTTTTACATGCTGCTTCCCTCGATTAAATATCAGATTGCAATCACTGATCCGCCCGTCGTCCATCCATCGCAACAAACCAAAACGGTCTCCAAAGACGAAGCAAAGCAAAACGACATTTATGCATATGAAGCAGGACGGGGTGGCCTCCGGGTGTATTTATGCATTCGGTACCTTTTTGCCACAGCATCTGTTGTTATGTCGGGGCCGCAGGGGTCGTGATCGCTCTCCCCACGCCCAATTGACAATCAATTTCCAGTCAATCTCTTCCCTGCGCACTGTGCGGGTGTGGGTAGAAAGTGTCGCCTAGCTAGAAGGTTTGCAATTTCCAGCCCGGCAGGCCAGATCGATCAACGCTCGGAGGGAGTAGACAAAGCAATGGGTTTGGAAAAAAGTTATTATCCACTCGCCGCAATTGTGGAGTAGGACGGTCGATCGGCTATTTCCTTCTTCCGCTTACTAGTTTTCTGCAGCACATTCAGTATGGGACAATAAAATCGTAAATGTTGCATAAATTATGATCTTGGCCCGTGCGACGACAGGTTCGATTTGGCATCAGCATTTGCTAACGGCTAGAGGGAAGTGTTTGTGTGTGTGTAGGATACCAAGGGAGTCTTCTCGCATTGTCGCTGCTAGAAGACCCCGAAACCGGACCACGAAGTTATCGATCCCGTGGGATCACCTCTAGCCGCTAGTACACCTTCTGTTTTTGGCCCTTTGGCAAACGAACGATGCTGCATGCATGCTAGGCAAGGAAAGAACCATTTGCAGAAATCTGATCGTCGGCGTACGTATGTGACGGTACGTGTTTGCAGCGGCGCGTGTTGTCTAGCACAAGGGGTGAACGAAGGGGATGAGGAGAAGATAATTTAATTTACATAATGGGCTCGGAATCGCGGGTGGATAGTGATACAATTCTTTTCGCTGGAAAAGAGAAAGAGAGCTACCCGACAGACGTTGCATAAAACGGACGTTGATGGTGCACGGAGCGCCCCACCGTCCAAGCGGGCCATGTGAAGGTGGTCGCCCCGATTGAAATATTGATCTGGGGCAACATAATTTGTACGATGGTGCGGGCAGTGTTATCTGCGCGAACGCGTCGTAGGAGGATAACAGGGTAACAGCATCTTCGCAATGCAGAGATGTCTATATACGCTCGTCTAGCTTATCCTGTCTAGCCCTCCTAGCTCAACGGTTGGTTTGAATGGTTTAACGGAGCTTCGAAGGTGGGTTGTACTTCTTTTCTCCTTTTCAAAAAACGGCTCTTTGTGGAGATGGTAAGTAAAACATTGAACTTGCAGCATGATGCCCGCTTGCCAATTGGAAATCTGGTTTTATCATCAGCCTCAAAGTATGCGAGAGCACAAAACGGGTCTTTTCTGCAGCATCGCCAACATGGGCGGGGGGGGGGGAAAACTTATCTAGCCCGGCCGATGTGGGTCCTCCGGTACCTTCGGCAGATGGAACTTGTTTTCACGCAAAACTCGTTGTGCACTTGCCGTCGATAGTTCGGTTCGATTGCAGCAACGGGGCACCGTAGTGGTCATAGTGCGATGCGCAACGTTCCGCTGCGTAGGATTGCGTAGCGAAGGGAACCTTGGAAACGATGGGATTTATATCAACATAGGAAAAAAACATCACTCGTTCGGCTGCGACACGTCACAGACGCGCTAGCTGCAAAACAGGGACTTATTCATGAAGAAATGGTCCAGTCTCCAGCAAAGGGGCGACATCCATTAAAAGGTAAATACTTCTATAACTGCTTTTTTATTGGGTGGAAGCACAACGAGTGGGCCGCCCGAACGGCCGGTCGCCGGCATGCAGTGGCCTCCGGGGACACTTTGCGACTCTTTTAATTTGCTACAATCGAATCATCCTGACCTGCGGGGAAGAGAAATGGCAGAGCAAGAGAGAGAGAGAGAGAGAGAGAGAGAGAGAGAGAGAGAGAGAGAGAGAGAGAGAGATAAGATTAGAGACGGCGAAACGGCAAACGGGTTCGTCGCTTGGTGTCGTTTGATAGGGAACATTTTTACAACACTTGGGGAATGGTTTGGAAAGAAATGCGTGGCGTTTTTGTGTTTGTCGTTTGCGATCGTTGATAAAAGAAACCTTTCGGCAAAGAAAGTGCGAAAGCGCTTTTCCCTTTTGCTGCACACCAATACAAATCGATTACAAATGGTGGTGGCTGGTGAAGTTCATTGGCGGCGAAAACGTTTACCCCTGTCTAGCCGTGTCTAGGGTGTTACAAAGTTCAACAACTTGTAGCACCAGCCACCAGCTTGATCGTTGGATCGTGAACCTCACCAGATCGTGATCGCATAGCACAGGTACACAGGGCAGACGAATTAATAGATTAATCCATAAATTGAGTGATTTATTATTATTGCACCACATATTACTCATCCCCGTGCCTGGTTTTTGCGCAGCTTATGCAAACCGGTCGTCGCCTGTCCGTCGGGAATTACCGGATCATCCGAAGGTAGTAAGAAAAAAGCGAAGCCAGCCCAGAACGGTACACTGGCGACTGCAGCATCATCAGCTACTCCATAATAATAATCATAATTCTAATAGTTACCTGTGCTGTGGGGCCTTGCTCCCGTCTGCGATCATCGAAAAGAATAACGTACACGAAGATGTTGCAGATTATCGTGTTGGAGAAAAAAAAAAAAAACGATGGGCAGGAAGATGGGGTTTAACATTGCCAACACTAAAGCTCTCCCCCCAACAAAGCACCTGTTTTTTCTGCAGCTTCTCCTCTTCGACGCCTCAGAAGCTGGAGCTAATCTTTCCACCGACTCCTACCAGCTTAGCGACGATCGAACGGATCGCTAACGATACAAAATTTAGATAATCAACACAATTACCAACAATACCCTTTCAATGAAACGGTCAAATTACCACCAATCTGGTAGTACGCGGCCGTTCGTCGCCTCCGCCGTACCGTACGGGAGCTGCTGCTGGGCCGTAGTTAAGCTTCCCATTTTAGCAAGCCTGGATAATCACGTTTCGCAAATACGTTTGCGAGAAGAACGGGAATTTGATCGGGTGTAGTGTTAATAAAAAAAAAAAAACCGCACGAACCAAACAACCTTACACCGTTCTTGCGGCGGGCCAGTTTATCTGTCGGCACTTCAAGTACGCAAGGTGACGATAATCGTAAACTGACAAGAACAACTAATTTGCTGTTGAGTTGTAAAAAAAACGATGAGAACGGGAGCGTACTCTGGGCGAAAGCGGATAAAAACTGGGATCAATCCATTTAATGCAGCTTCGGAAACGGAACGGCGCTGAAACCGGCAGAGCAGCATCATAAGAGTGGCCATTTCAGGGGGTCCTAAAGTGACCAATCCGGTACCTGAATTGCTGGGTATTACTGGAATTTACTGTTCAATAAGCAAACGAACGAACAAAATGCTGGCGTCCCATAGCCGTGTGGTGTGCAGCCGTTGGTGCCAACGGTGAATATTGGAAGTCATTTCTGGCTTAAGAATCTTGTTCAATTGCCCACTTCGAACGGTTCATGACTTTTGAAAAGGTCGGTAGCTGAAGTGTCTGTAGCCTTTAGCCGGCATTAGATTAGCTTCCGTGCAGGTGGAGGGCACGGTGTAGTGACTTCATCAACAGCCCAACACCCGCGAGAGCTCTTCTAACCTTCAAGGGTCAACGATGGTGCACACCTGTGCCCAACGAAGTTCACACCATCATCCAAGCCTAGCTCTTAAGTCCTAAGAGTGGGTTCTGGTGCAGTACACGTCGAGAGTGATGCTCCGGTTGGGGAAAGCATCTTTTGAGGGAGGCATTACTGGAAATGGCGCTAGGCTAAACTCTACAGAAGTGCAAGAGAATTTCAAATCAAGAGTAATAGATTCCAGTTGATTCTGAGGAGAAGTTCACACGAAACTCTACACATAACATACACTCTCAACGCGTCATAAGAATGCTTAAAGTCCTAAGCTCTTAAGTACGTTACATGTTAATAAGCAACACTTTGGTTCGGGAAATTCCCGGAACATCTGCGTAGATTTCTCACAGAGGAGCAGCGAGCAGCTTGGAGAAATTAAATTATCATACCAAACGGACCCGCACCCGTCAACAATGTTTAACCGATCGTCCAATCACTTCAGTTTCCTCTCCTGAGAGATCCACCGCGTGAAAGTCCCCCCGGCTGGCGGCTTTGCGCTAATCTGCATACAAACAAACGCTTCAGTGTCCACAAGCAGATTGAAAAATTAGTCGCCCCATTGTGAAGCGTTTCGGCACGATCGGTTGACATTTCGGTCGATCCCTTGTGTCGGTTTTCTCTCCTCTGTTTGGTCCGTCAATCGAGCAAATTGACATTTCCAATCAAAAGCGCGCACGCGAGATCGCCGAATGCCGAACACTAATCAATGTGGTGCATTGTGTTGTAAAGCGGGAGGAGTTGGGGATTGTCTTCCCCAACAATAGTAAGACACTTTCTAACGTCTTGGGCCCTGCGGAAGAGATCCAGCAGCAGCCCGCGCACATTCCAATCGTGTGCCGTTTTGGAGTTGGTGGAAGAAATTAGCCGTCCAAACTGGAGCACTGTTCGCTTCCGCACGGCGGCCTCTCTTGAACAGGCTCATTTGCATACGGTGGGTCCGTGCTTGTGGAATGCGTTTAGGAGTGATACAAATTGATAATGCGCGATCGTGACTCGGCCGAAAATGGGCAGCTTCTGCTGCTGCTGCTGCTCGTGTGGCGTGTAAGAGCACACAGACGGGTTGTGTACAAATTAGCCTAATGGGACGCGCCCATTACAGCACACGCACTCGCATCTAGATCATTTGTAGAAGTTTATGCGAATTCCTTGTTGGGTCCTTGAATACTTAACCTTTCGCAGCAGAGGTCCAGCGCGATTCAAAAACGCACCTTATAGTGAGCGTGATTTCCTTCTCCCGCGGACAAACCGGCATCTTATCTCGTGCCCATCTCGTGCCCGTACCGAACCCACTTTTCTTTGTCCAGTTGTGTCCCGAAACTTCGATGAAAAAGTCCCTTCACTTGGGCTCGGGATCGATTGAAAAACGATTCCCGTTGCACCGCCCCAGTGGATCTTCATTAGCAGCTTTGATAAAACATTGCGCAGCCAACACAACACAAAAAGATGTTGGCCATTCAATAGGTACTTACGCGCCGCATACGGGCAAACACACATAATGTCGTCCACTCCCAGGGCTCGATTGTAGGCCAACGGGGTACGGTGTACCTGGTACCGATAGAGAGACTGGAGGGTTTGTCCTTACCTGCCACCTCCTTAGAAACCGGTAAATCTAGAACCGTGTACCATGGACCTGCGTTACGGGGCTGCGGGGCGTAAAATCCCGTCCTGCCATAAGCCCCGGGCCCCGGGAGAGATTGTCAGGAAATCGTTCCGCACCGTATGAGTGTGAGCGCACAACACAAAACAACATTTCAAACGAAAAAAAAGAGGCATCAAAAGAAGGAAAACACATGGGGGGAAAAATCGACGAGATTCATGCGGAGTTGCTGGGATAGAATGGGGCTGTGAGTGTGGGGCAACCTGTTACGCCACTCGGGGAGCGCAAGAAACCATCGCGGTAGCTTCTTCCTTCGGCAAACGGCAAGGAAGCTTCACAGAGCAAGGGGAGATACCCGATGATATCACACAGAGGTAATTGTTGAAGATTAGAAAAGTTCGATACGTTCCGGCATCTCGAGCGCAAGTTAAGCGCGTGTACAGGATAATTATTGACCAGCCGTGCCGTGCTTCTTTAGCCGGCCTGTTGGTACTTCAAATCGTTCGCCACATGCACGGTAGGAGGAAACAACACACAAAAAAGCAAAAAAAAAAACGCGTCCAATATTCTACGTGGCAGTGCTGGGTGTTTGGAGCATTATTATCAGCCCAGCAGTCGCGATCGCCGACCGCGCGCCGCAACGAATGATGATGGGTAAAGGTGGATTAAGGTACGGAGGTTAGCGCATCGGGCGGCTGGCTCGTGTTCCGCCACTTATCGATGTAATATTTTAATCTTTTCAATAAACCAGATAAAGATAGGGATGCCTTTTCTTCTGGCAGAAGCGGGCGTTGCGTTTTGCGCGCGTTTAGGACCGTCATAAATTCTTTGCGTACCGATGCAATCAGCGCAAGAAAACGGTTCGTTAGTTATGGTGTTGCACAATGAGGATTGATAAATGTTGTTAAGTGTACCAAAAAGGAAGGAATTGTTATAGTTTATGGGGAATTTATGAATGAGTTAGATGTACGCATTTAAGACAAATATATCTTAAGGAAATTAACGTCCTCTTTGGTTCTAACTTGAGTTCGCTGAAGAGTTAGAGTAGAGTGTTTGAGTCAGTTGTATTTCTACATAGATCTCGTTAAAAATGTAACGATTTTAAGGAAAGATAGTATTTTAGCATTTTCATAGCAAATTCACAAAAATACCCATCAATTAAAGTAAAAATCCAAGCTTGATCCAAGCTTGGATTTGTTCAGAGAGTTGATAGAAAAAAGAGCCTAAAAGAAAGCTTATAAATACTAAACAAATAGCACGCATTATCTCTCCATTCAGCACAAACTTACACAAAAATGCAAACCATTCCAACATAATGACGATGACATAGCCAACAATTCGTTGTTCACATGCTTAAGCTCGGCTTAGCGGAATTCCCCCTGCCTTCCAAACGGACATCAAACACCGTTGATATCCACACCGTGCGGGAATCGATTTGTAGCGCTTGGTCGGCGCTCGGCAGCCACCGCGAAAACAGCACACAATTAATAACAATTACTTTTAATTACGACAAACCGATGCCCGCTAACGGGATAATCGCTGTTTGAAGATCCAATAAAACCTAACCCGATAATTCCACACACACACACATACTCACACCGCAAAGCGTTCCCTGTCCGTAATCGGTACGGTACGGTGACTTCATACGCCATAAGAGAATCAGAAGAGGAACCTGAGCTCGCAATCAACTGAATCGCCGATGAAATGCGATGAAATCAATCGCTCACCGGCCGTAGTAGGTTGCACTAAGCACGAAGCTCTTGTCACCAAAGCGACGAGTTTGACCGATTTGTGGTCTGTTCGACGTCTGCTGGTGAAACCTGGGGTGGGGAGTAGAACGCAGGTGTAGAAAATTCCAATCAGCACAAGCGGAAAATCGAAGCCGCAGTAAATGGGACGGAATCGGGATGGACGGTATCGGAGATGGAGAGGGCAACAAACGCAACACACAACCTGTCCCTTTTAGAACCCAGATGCCCCAAACCAGATGATCCAGCGGGAAGAACCTGTTTGCCGTCGCGATCGAGCGTCCTCGATTGATCTAATTAACTTTATTCAACGGAACATAAAACGACGATCAAAACCGTTCCTCCACTGTGAAGCAGGGTGCGGTTTGAGACGCGCGGGGGAACTACCACAAGCCTCTAAACAAGTGGCGTCGTTGCAGAAGCCAGTGCTTTTTCCAAGTTGTCCTAGCATCGGTGCAGTAAGTCGACGGCTACCGTGGCTTCACTGGGTCCCTTTATGGTCCCGCTTAATGGCCGTTGACGGATCGTTGACAAGAGGTGGAGCTAGAGATGGAGGCTTATCTTCATTTTTTGTTGTTGATGTTGATGTTATTGTAGTTGTTGGTGTTGCGAAAAATAAGCTGATGAATAGATTGATTCTAGGAATTCATGCTTGGCATAGCAGATTTTCTGAAGTTTTAAGCCGATTTTCGATTTATAGAAATCGCTTTTTATTGATTTTCTTTGAAAAGCTAACGAGAAACAGCTTGTTCGGAGTGATCAAACAATCAATGATTTTATATATATTAATATCTTTCTTAGTATCATGCTTTCAGTCCAAACTTAATCTAAATTAATTTCAGTTATTTATCGCATAACGCAAACTTAACACAAACCAATTGTTTTAATGAACAGTTTACTACGAACAATATAATGTTAATTATAAAGCAACTATCTGCACTAGCTAATCACTGTTATGAAGAAACTCCCCTTCTTTTAAAATGCCTGCCTTGGGTAACTATGTTTACTGACTTCAATTCTGACGCAGGCGCCCAACCCCAACGCACCAGATCCTTGCCGAGGATTGAGATTGATGCCCGGTTGGTATGTCGCTCGAAGCAGGTGACTTAATTATGCAAACTAGTCTTCAATATTGCTCATTACCGAGCGGGCAGGGTAAGAAGACGCCTTTGGCAAACAGATCAGTGCAGGCTTGGCATGAGCTACACCCTGAGCAGGACTGGACTAGGGACATTTTTCCATAATTGCTCACCTTCTATGGAATGTTCTTCTTATGCTTCCTTGTTGGAGCATGCCTCTCGATACTTGGAATAAATATGCATCTCGAGCGATCGACTGCACGCCCGTCAACGGCATGAAGGGTATGCATTAATTGCTGTTTATCGGTCAGGTGATTATGATGATCGAGCTGTGGTGGTGTGGTAGTGACGATCCACTCACTCCTCGGAAAGCGTATGCAATTTTCACTGAATTTAATTCGCCCGGCGTAACAAATCGTGCTAATGTGAGGCAGCTATCGATGTAGGATGCTGTGCAGGGCCGTTTGTTGTTTTTCTTCGCTGCTAGAGAATGCCAAACAGGAAATTGGAATGTTGGTAGATAAACAAGCGGTAGAGCGATCGTAGATTTAGCACACAAAAGGAGAGGGCGAGTTATACATTCCCGTGATTCCTTATCCATGTTCGTTGCGTTTCCTTATCCATGTTCGGTGACAGCATAATGCTGGTTCGAACAATAATCATACCGCAGTCACAGTGTCGGTTGGACGCACGTCGACGTTTGGTTGACAAATTTATGCGTTGTTCCTGTCCAGGTTGTTTGTGGGCGCTCCTGTCCACTGCTCAATCATCTCAATCTTTTGTGTGATGGAAGGAAGGATGGAACAAGAACGTCTATGGAGGCGTTCATCGGATTTTAAATCTATCTCCCTTTCGTCCTATTAAAACGCTGACTGATGTTTGTGAGGGTGAAATGAAGAAATTATCAACAGCCGGGAAGGCATCGAAGTCGTTAAGCAAGTTAAGCTGTTAAGGGTGTTCCGTTTTGCTGTTTGTTTTGCCATCTTGTTTAGTTCAGCGGTTGATGAAGGACGTTATACGGGGCTCCACCCTGTTTCCATGGGGAAAGTGATTTTAATTTGCAGAAATAAAAGCACCTTTTGTATCGGATTGGGCAAATGATTGTAGGATGAGATATGACCTAATTAATGGGAAGTTGTTTTGTAATCTTCCTCCAGTGAAAGGTTTTTTTATTTAGTTTTTTCTAAGTTTCAAAGTATTTTTCGAAGAATTGTTGTAACTTGTGGAGTAAAGAACACATTTGTTGCGTTGATTATGAGTAACTAATTCATGAATTTGATAGTTCTTGAAAAGCACTTATTTGATAATTGCATTTTCATAACACTGTGTTTACTTAGGAAAGAGGAAATGTAATTAAAAGGGTAACGAGATATTTAAAATTTAGCACATGTAATAATATATAAGAGGACTCTCAAATCACCTCCTATATGTAGGCTCAAGCAAGTTAAGTCAAATGAAAAAGCATAGGAATGATTGCCCTTTTTTCCAAACTAAATCACTCCATGTCCAAAAAGAGCCATTAACTCACAAAACACAACAAAACATTTAAACCGTTTCGGATATAAATCGCAAAACGGTCTTGCCCCAAAAGATATAATTGCAATGCACCACGAGGCCCAACCACGATCAATACACAGTGGAATATCTCGTTAAAACGTCACGGAATTCATTACCATTAAAATTAACGCAACGTCCAAGGCGCCAGCCAGAAATTGAAAGATTCGTCTTGATAATTGCCAACGATTGTGCCTGTTGCTCGATCGGCTCTACCACCCGATTCTCACACTTTGCTGTGCGAGCTTTTTAGCCGTTCATCATTTGCTCACCCTTTACACCAATCAACGCACTGGTGGCAGGTCGTAAACTGCTTCGAAAATGCGTTAAATCAGATGAGATCCAATTTAAATGATGACTACACGATGATATTATTTCACTGCTCGCCAGTCTCCAGGTTTGAGGCGGATCCCAACAACTGTACAGTGCCATGGAATACTAATTAATTGTGCTGTTGTTCCGTTCTTCCAAGGTACGGAGCGCAGGTGAAATCTAGCCGCTGGCATCGAAGGCCCCACCAAACGAAGCGTCAATGTGAAATCATTCAATAATGCTTTGTCGGGAATATACACAGACGAGATCCACGAATACGATTGATCACAGACATCTTTCGAGCATCCAGTTCAACCCATTTGTTCACCCTATCTCTCTCTCTCCCTTTCTTTCCTCGCGGGCTGTTCGTGTGAGGTTTGACATATTTTAATGACTTCTTATCTTCACGGTAGCCTACGGCGGGCTTTTAGTGAACATGCAGCGTCATCTAAACGCGGTCCAGGTTCCGTGTGCGCGAGCTTATCGTGTTCCCGTGCTGGTGGAAGTTTCTGTTCCTTCTTCGCCCGAGGTGTTTTGCTTATCGGTAACAAAAATTTGTGTCTCCATTAAGGGAGCGAAGAAGCTCTGCGAAATCAACAGCCGGCATATTATGCAAACGGTAGTAATCGGATGCGAAAGATCTGCTTTCACGAAATCGCGCATGTTGTTTTTTCCGAAATTTGTCAACTCTTGTCAGATTTATCGCGCTAATGTGTGTAAGCAATTTTGTTGTACATAAATTGGTTTACAGCTTTATCTTGCGATAGTGGAAGATGCATGCTACGTTGGAAGTTATGTGAAAAATAATAAGTAATCATAATGATGTTTAATTAGGGGACCTTATTTAACCTTTAGCCTTGGGTGAAACATCACAAACAGTAATGATCGACTTGTTTTTCAGCTATCATTATTGCTTTAAATGATATTTTGTTCCACTTAAGTAAACATCACAATCCAAACAATCCAGACCACTGACACAATCCAACTTAATTTACATATAAGAGAAAGCTTACTCTCTTTTCGTATTATTAGCTTCCAGCGATGCTAGAACAATCATCTGAATAGTTGAACCACTAACTCACATCTGTCTACCATTCAAACAAATCGTAGCCAGTGTGAAAAGTGACAGCTACACGACAGTTCCTAGGTTCGTCAGTCAGATCGAAAGGTAAACACGATGGCACACTTTTGGCACGCCAACACAGGTTGACAGTAAACGCAAACATATCGAAAATAAAACAAACAAAAAAAGAACCTAACAACCTAAACAGGTGGTTAGATTCATTTTACAACTAGTCATTGATCGGTTGCTCTTTTTTGTGTGTGTTTGGTTCTTGTTTATTATAGCTCTACCTATTCTCTTGAAACATTCCTAACACGCCACTAACTGTACCACTTGTCCGCTCTTTCGAACACTGTTCGACTTCTCCAGCTGCTCATTAATCAAAACCCCGGCCGGGGATGGATTTAATCTGCCTTTCCTTTGGAGGTCCTAATTTAATATTTACATAATCTTAATTGATCTAGATTCTGGGTCGATCGGTAATACCAATTGGAAGCAAAAAAAGCGCACCAACCGCATGACACTCACACGTTCAGTTGCGGCCTGGGAAAAGTCGGCAATATCGGCGTCAGATCGGTCACATTAAATTTGAAGCCGAACGAGGCAAACGAGCCAAAGCAGCCAGATTGGCGGGCAATTGGCACAAGATTTACAAGTTCATCAGCCCCAGACGGGCCCAGCCTTTTTGTGGAGTTCCGTCCAGCTGCCATAAAAGATATCGTGTGTTCGACGGGAAATTGATGACTCTGTAAAGCAGTTTCGCTACACACATACACTGTGTTACCAACTGATCTTCCACTTGAAGAAGCGGCCGTGTTTTGCCAAATCATCTGACTAATTATGAAAGGTTACAACTGGGCTTGGATTTACGCGCCCGGGCATTCATTAATCAAACCAATCCTACACCGCGCAACTTGCACATACATCTTCGTTGAACTTGGCCCCTTCGACCTGCCGTAACCAGTGGTGGGTCGTAACGGCCAGGTTAACGCCAGGTTCCTTCCCGGGCTCCTCCCGGACGCAGCACAACTCCTGCAGAAGCTGATGGAAGTTAAATTATCTTCTCAAAACGGTATTTAGTGTCTTTCGGACGGCATTGTTCGAGTCGAGACCGCCCTGTCGGCTTTGCGCTTTATCCCGGCGCGTCCATCTTCGATTACGTGAATTAAACAGATGTAATCATATGGGAAACTAATTTCTAGCCACTCCAGTAACTATTTATGCGCTGCTTTCGGATTGTTCTGATCATTTATTTATTCTTCTTCTATTCTCCTTCTACTTCTTCTAGCAGCTGGCATGCTTCCCCGTGTCCGCCGGTGAACAACGCCCTTCCACTTCCCGCTTGAATCGCTCGGTTGTAGATGAATGATCACCGGCCGTTCAGCGAACCATGCTACAACGTCCACCGCCGGCAGCGAACGGTTGCTGACCATGGCACGGCTGAGGCAGTGGCAGCGCCGTGTCCTCGCGCCTGAAAGGTATGCCGAGGGCAGCCGATACCGTCACCCGGCGCACGGCCGGGATGGACACCCGGTGGGACGCGATAATTACACCGCATTACCGACACGTACGACCGGCCGGCAAAGCCATCTTCAGCGGGCGCTGGTGTTGCTGTCGCTGTCGCTGCTCACCTGCTGGACTGGCGGCGGCGGTGGCGGCTTCGTCGATGCGGCGGCAACTCCGATAAAGAGTCCATTGCCCGGGTACGGCCGTGGAACGCCCATGTTCAAGCGAATGGGTGGCCTCACCGAGTCCGGCCGGATCTCCAACCTGACGCGTCTTCACAGTGGTGATCTGTTTTATACATTTGGTAAGTTTGCCCTCGGTGCGGCTCGGAGAGGGTGAGACACCCTGCCGATCATGTTGTCACCAGCGGTGTAGTGTTGCGTTTTTATTCAATTCCACGCTGTTGGTTGTTCGTCTCTGTTAATGGTGCACGCGACAACACCGGCGAGCTCTGCACGCAACTCCGCAACGCTTCGGGAGCAGCGCCAGCAGCAGTGTCCGGTTCAGCTGGCGTTTGTCTGTTTCAGTGGCTGGATTTAGTAATCCGCCAGAGGTCAGCACTTGCTCCCATTTCGGAACTTCATTTGCGTGCGCTGTATGGCTAAAAAGGCAAGAAAAGTAAATTGATTTATCTCTGCAAACGAGTCCACCCTGCACGCGATCGGTCGTTATGCAATGTATCCCCCGGTCCGGTGCTGGATGCTTTGTTGGGTTGAGGTTACTTCAATGCTTAGTTTGCTTGACCCAATAGCCCTCATTGCATTTAAATTTTTTATCCACACACCTTTCAACATACCTTTAAAGGGCGATTGAAATGCTTTCTAAATATTGACAAATATTGACACCATTCTGCAAATGTTTACCGCGTCGATTGGTAACACCACGTTTGATTGGACTAGCGGAACCACCAGGAATGAGCAATAAAACAGCCCGATCTGACACACGCACTCAAGTTGAACTGACTCGCTTTTGCCTTCTCTATTTCAGAATCGGAAAAATGTGACACAGATACGTGCGTGGGGCTGTCGAGCGGCACGGCGGAACTATCGATCGGTGGCGATCGGACCGGTACCGGGCCCACCGGACCCCACCGACTCCCCGGAAGTACGGACCACATCAAAGAAATCGGTAAGTTTCGGCTGCTGGCCCCGCACACCAAACAAAATGACAGTTTAATTAGGGTCCCCTCCCGTTTGTGTCTGCCACGGCAACAGCCGTGACGAACGAGCGTCATTCCCGCTAGGTGTGATCTATCTTGCTCCCAATTTTTCGACATCAGGTTCGGCGCATTCATGTGGCGTCCCTTAAACGGCTTTCCGACACATTTCGGGATGTATAATGATTATTATTTTAAATTGTTTTTTAATCTCAACCTTCCTCTTTCTTCTCTCCAAACCGACCAGACATGTCATCGGATGCGGGCATCGAGTGCAAGTGCCAGTGTTTGCCGCACCTGAGCACCTACCGGGAAGATCTCGGCATCTGTGTGGACGATATTAGAGGTGAGTAGGCTGCTTTGAGCGGTGGAGAGCAGCACAACAATAACGATCAGCCACCGATTACGGGAGGTTTCATTTTTCAAAACCCCCGTTGTCGTTTCGCCGCTAATAATCGTAATCGGTATTTCCTATTGGGCGGTTCTTTGTTGAGGCCGCCGTGCGCCAAGCTAAAGTTAATCACTAAGCATCATAAAAAGAGACGAATAGTGTAATGTTACGGAAGGAACATAATTGTTTCCAGCAGCTTCCGCCAGCTCGCGCACACGGGGGGCATCGGGCAACACACAAATGATGCATCTGCATTCGAATTCCACAGACCGGTGGTGGAATGTTGTTGACCGGCCCTACATGTTTGCAAGCACACACATACACACGCGCGGTGATTATGATCGCCCGGTGCGCATTTCAATTTGAAGTTTACCGAGCGAAACGCGGCTAGAACGCGCGTTCTAAAATCAATTACAATTTTCCTGTCCGGCTTTCTCTCCAACGGTGGTGGCGCAAAGTTCACCTGTGTGTGCTGCAATGCTGCAGGCCGGTGCAGCAGCACGGGCACACTGGTCATTACACTCTGCTGTGATCATCGCCAGCACACAAAAGGAACGCGAATTGGAAAACGGTGAACCATGAAGCGCGCGCTTGTGCCGCTGCACTACATGATTGCATTCCACTGTGGGTGAAGATGAGCGTATGGGCGATTGCATTACACCCTTTTTGCTATTTTTTGCTAGCACGCAACGACGGCTAGTAGCATATGCCACGACCGGAGCTGCTTGGTATGGATGTTGGAGAGGGAAAGCGAAACAAAAAAAAACAGCCGAGTAACTAGGATTTGCCGACTTCTTGGGCAGCATGTTCTTGGGGATGAAGCTTACCGACACGTCTGAAATGAACCAGTGCCTTCATTTTAGCTCAGTAATTGGCAAATCTCGTAGCAATTGGATCGTGTTGCCTATGGATCTGGATCACTGAACGGTGGCAGTTCGGCGTCGGAGCCGGAGCTTTATGCTCCCTAATGCCCCATGATCGGACGATCGATATGAATAATTTGCTTTATTAGATGGTGATAGACGGCACGCGATGCGTGTGTGTGTGTGTATTCCAGGGGATGAGGATAGAATAATGGTGATACATTTGCCACCATTAGCGAACTGTTTGCGTGGGTAATTTATTTGAATCAATAAGGGAAGGAAAGGTTCGATTAATTTGGTTTTCAATCAGCAATTTAGTATGAGAAATGGGGTTCGATTATAGAAACAAGCATTTTTTACTAGCGCCATCTGTATGGAACATAACTTTAATGGAACAGAAATCTCCCCGACAGTACCTATCACCTATGGAGTTACTAATCCAGCTATTTAAACCATTACTGATGCCATTGTACTCGTCGTGCCGCCAAACAATTCGGTACAGCAAGTCGGCTGGGGCCATTGACCAAGACCAATACCGTTTGTTTCGTTAAATTGTGCCGCTTAACATGCGCAAGCTGCTCCAGAACAAAACACCATCCCAAAATCCTACTTTTCGGTGTGTTTTCCTATGCCAGTCCATCTTTGCTTCCTTCCGGTGAGCCTTTCCTTTTTGCCGCAGTGCACAGTATTTTACACTCCGCAAGCGGAGGAGACGTTAAATTCGCTTCGTTAACCGCATTAAGACAACATACACAACACACCGCGATACACACCGCTGCACACGCGACCGTTTGCGCCGAAACAAACGGGGCCTCATAAAAGCTGCCGTGCCGTGTTGGGGTGAATTGTTCCGATCCGTACCCGTTGTTGGAATAAAAGCTCAACAATAAATAGCATTAATCGGCACATTACACCGTCACCGGGCGTCATGTGCCCGACAAGGTGAGGAGTTTTTTGAAGCACAGAAAACAACACACGGCTTGGATTATGTTTACCCCGTAGCATCGTGCCATCTGGAGGCACTTTTCATTCGCTCGCAGCTGTCTTTCCTAAGTCCAACGGGAACTTAACTATGACAAATTAACGCGCTGACTGAGCTTCGGGGGTGAATCCGAAAGGGTTTGTAGAATAGAATAGCTGCCCAATTTCCGAAACCAAACAACACAACAGGCTCAAAGTGTTGTTATTAGTTCAATGATGTTGTCTGGTGCCTGGAGCGGCAGGAGCAGCCTCCCATCCCGACATTAGGACAACCGTACCCGGTACAGAGGTGGGCCTTTAGGGGGTTTTCGGGCTTTTGTTTTGTGCCGACCGGTGGGCTGGATCTTACCATTAGATACGGCGCTTTTAAACGAGCGCAGGCCACACGGTAGTCGTAATTAACAACTTCACTTCCCAAGGAAAGGAAGCCCGGGTGAGCGCTTTCGAGAGTTGAGGCTCGCACGGAGAAACATCGTCTAAGTTTTATCGGGTTTTAATTCGTTGGTGATCCTTTCGTTTGGAACAACGGCGGACAGTAGTGACCGGTACGTGTGCATTGAAGATGAGCCCCGGAGATGTAGCTTTGGAGCTACATTATGAAGGAGCTCGCCACGAACAATAAGAGCATTGATTGGGTTAATTATGTTATCATGTTTATTGCCCATCCATTCCCCCACAAAAAGGGACCGCAATGGGTCGCTTTAACATTGGCGCAAAGCCACGTAGTATGTGAAAGTACACGTTCGATAATCCTTCGATAAATTAAAGGCTTCGGCTATCGGACGGATCCGTTAGCGAATCTGGTCCATTCCAGACGATAATCTGCACTCACCGGCAAATTCGCAGCAAACGAGGTAAGAGGCCAAATCCTTCCACTATCTTGCACACACGTCTAATCAGTCATAGGTTTTATGACCGGCCAGAATTGCAGAAAACAATTCCAAGCGTATTATGCGTATTATGCGCTCGTTCTTACAATCCTACAAGCACTTACGCTTTGCGGGGCCGGACCGGAGGAGAGAAGCTTAAATAAATTCCCGCTTGTCACTTGCTGGTGCTGGGAAATTTATTAATTGAGATAATATACAAGCACGTACACGCACCTGGCGCAAGAAGGAGACGGGCAACTAGCGAAAATGGGGGAACGAGAACTGGTTAGACACCAAGATTCGCACATCCATTGACCTCCGAAGCTCGTTTACGATCAAGCCCGCGGCGGGAAGTAGTGGAGATCTTTGATCGAGTGGATACTTGGCAGTGTACGGGCAGTTCGAGAGCCGCAGCCGTCCCTCTATCAGTGGAAATATGAATTATGATGCTCTCACTTTGCACAAGGGCGTCCAAACGGTGTGTGTTTGAGCATTCCCCTACGGAGGATTACGATGGGTAAGCATTAAAGAGGCTATCTAAGTCCGTTCTAGTGTAAAGCAATGGTCAAGAAAAGGGAAGTCGCAAGACTGTGAGAGTGCTACAGTAAAGTGTGCACGTAACATATCTTCTTATCGGGGAAATTTATTCACCTATAAGTTGTGCCTCTTTGCCCTCCCTTTTCCACATCCCCCAGAGATCGTTGGAATCTCTCACCCGGGGGATGTACTGCGCATTAGGAGCCCGATAAATGGATGTTGATATAAGTTTTAGAGCCTGCGCCGTTCGTATCTGCGGGGCATTGGTGCGAACGCACTTTGTTTTCGGTTGCGATTACCGATTCCCTTGTAAGGGTGTTTCGCGGCATGAGAACTTCCTGATGGCTTTATTTTGTGACATGATTTATTGTGCCGCAATCACCCTTAGGATCCACACCAAGCAGCTCTGGGTAGCACATCAGGTAATGGTTGGTGCTATTGCAAGATCTTTGGTATTTTCGTGAGCGTGCGCCACGGTTGCTGTGTTCAATTTGGGGCGATAAATTGTTGCCAACAATGAGCACAAGATTATTGTCCAACAAGCGCCCAACGCTTTTGAATCCAATATTTTCTGTAGCTCTTTGAGGCTGCAAACATATAATGTCTAATTGCGATCATTGCAAGCATCACACTTCAACGGGCCACTACCGTTTACGGCACTGTTTATGGAGCGTGCGTATTACGCGCATGACTGCGCGCCCACCACAAACGACGTTTATGAGCGTGTGTCAGACGATGACTTGACCGATCGGTTGCGATGATGCTTCGCCTTCTTGCACCATCATCGTAGGCGGCTCACACAGGCCAGTAAGCAATTGGTTTGATAAGCGCACCGAAGATCGCGGGTATAATTGGGTGTAAGCGAAACAGCGCCGTCTGTTACGCCGGCACGATGTTTACCCATCGAGCCCAGCCTGTCATTGAGCGTCATCTGAAAGCCTGAATCGTTCGGAGGAGTGATTGGTCGTTTCGCAAAAGCCAGCGCACAGACAGCGTACGTTCTGCAACCACACAGAGTGCGTTGATGCGTGACGATGCTCGGTTCAGTAGAGCGTGCGCTTCAAGCGAACCGAAGGGTCTGGTTCTTCCACGCGTTCGACCTGTAATGAATTCAATTTATTAAGACTTCCGGAACTCCGGAACGGTGTTGATGGACGTCTGAATGAGAGGGAACGAACCTGATGAGGTGTGTGTATGTGTACCGAGAAGCTACCTTATCATCTTCTCCCTCGAGGAGGTAGTTCTTCAGAATCTGACGCTTTAGTGTAGAATCAAGGGATTCAATGCTTAGCTCTAAGGGAGCTACCGATGTGTCTTTAAGTAGATATTACGAGCAAATAGATGCCGATATAAAACATACGTATTAAGGGCGGCTTCCCTAGACGCAGGCCGATGCTGAAGAAATCAAGTCGGAGAGGGAGTCGAGCGAAACGATGTTTGTTTGCAGGTCGTACAGATCATGCAACTTTGCAGACACTTCTCCAGTACTTCTTCAGCAGAAGACCACAGACATCGCGTGCATGTAATTACTGCAAGTGAAAACGATTGCCCACCTGAAGCATTACCCTCCTTGTCGATCCTCTGAATCTCTGGAGCTGGATGTCGTCAGTAGATACACGTCTGTCAGCGGGACAGGAACCACCACTGGAACCGGGAAGCTACACTGCCATTAACCTTCACCTCAGCCGCCAATCAGACACATACACACACACCTTGCGGACAGGGGGACAGAGCCACCGTGATTAACTTTGGGTCGGGGTGGAATCGGTTCCTGATTTAAATACACCCATCGCGCTATCAATCAATTTGCCACGGTGCGTTTTTCTGCAACGGAACCGCGGAAGCTTTCGCGATGTGTGCGGAACTTTGACGAAGAGAAACCTGCTCTATATAGTTACTGTGTGTATGTGTGTGAGGGCCTTATGGTAATTAGCCGGGAGCACCGGATGGGACTAATTACATAGCTGCCGGCTGGGTAGGCCCATACTCCCGATCCTGGAAGCGCGCGCGCGTGTCAATGCAATTGCCTGCCCGCATTCTAAATCGTTCAAAGCTTTGATTTCGTTCATTCCAGCTTGGTTGATCTATATTTAATCGATTTGAAATAAAACTCCGGAGTTCGCTTGCTACGCTCGACACATTAGCTGCTCAAACAGACAAAACTGTCTCCGGGGGATAGTTTATCTACGTGAGAGACATCCCCAAAAATAAAGTGGCGTCTTGTTAGAGTGGGAAGTTCCTTAACTGAGTGAGAGAACTTCAACTAATAAAAACGGAGAGGCAACTGATCAGTAAGCGATAAAATGATTGAAAAGAAAATATTTAACCAACTCCACCCGAAGCAAACGGGCTGGATTAAGCCATTCTGAGACGGGCCGCAATCAAACAGCCATCTAGCGTCGAGATCGTTCTCACTTATGTGCGACTGGGATTCACACATTATAAAAATCAACCAACGGAATTTCGGTGTGTATTCGGTAGACGTTACACACCGAACCCGAAAGCAGTCCGTTACAAGCCGAAAGGTGTCAATTTTTCTAGCAGAGAAAAGCGTTGTTAGCGTACCTGGCTACAGCCTCCCTGTACTGTGCACCCTGTTAAATGGGTCCAGCGAGCTCAGTCGGGAACGAGAAAAGTCGTTAAGGAGGTAAACAATGGGCAAACAAATGGTCTCAGCGCCGAACAATTTATGTTCGTGTTCGTGGGCTGTGGAATGTACGAAAACGTGAATGCGACATGCGACTTAACAGCTTTCGGGTGATCATGAGCAGCTACGAGATGATCTGCATAAAAGAACGTTTAGCGAGCGGTTTTTATCGATTAACGAATGAAATACTTTCTTCCAATCAAATTGGACGACTTGATTAGCGAGCGATAATCATGTAGTCAATCGTTCATATTGTAATGAGAGTAATTATTTCGGATGATCTGGTGGCCAGTTATCGTAGGAAAACTGGTTTCATAAATTGAGATATGCTTCATAAATTTGGATGCAATTAAAAAACAACGGCATAAGCTTGACAAAGACAGCTTGAAAGTGGAGCTCTTACTGACATCACCTGGGAGCATTCCAAAATCTGGGCCTAAGCTTCCAACGTCACCTGTTGTAACTGCGTGTCGGAAACACTCGGTGGAAGTAATTAAAAGCTGCCCACATCCTTTGTTTGCGTTTCGCACTTGTCCACTTTCTTTCGTACCTTCCATTTGGTGTTGGCATCAAAGCGAGAAACCCCACAAAATCGTTACCCATATGTGATGCAATCAAACAACTTGCGACTTAACTCGCATTTTTGGAGGAGGTTTATTTGATTTGTAGTTTCGACCGACGGTTACAGCTCATCAAGCAGTGTGCCCACCACGGTGGGCGGGAAATTAAATATTTGTTTTGAGAAATGAGAGAAGGATGAACCCGCGAAGGAAATTACTGTTGGTTTGTGTAATGATGCGATCACGGGGTGTAATCGAGTGGATCGATTACTCGTGGAGTGTGTTTACAAAACCAATGCGCAACACAAACACTGGCCATATGTCGATCGACCGATCGTAGTAATACAAAAAGAAGTCCCTCGTATGGGTGCTTTTCTGTACCAGGTTCAGCTACAAGAGCGCGCACATGCAAATCGGATTCAATGCGCTTGATCATTAGCCTTACTTCCTACTCCAGTGTGCTCTAGATTCTTGCCGAACAAGGATTACTTCCCCCACCGCCCATTGCAACAAAAGAACAAGCATAAAGTCATCCCAAACGACTTGCTGTACCAGTTGCTGCCCGCCTAAACGTTACCGCTGACCGTTAATGTGCTAAATGTGTATCACCAAACCGTCGTTCTACCGTCGTCGTCTGTAGATTCCCGACGAACAAGTCATTGAGCCTACGCAGTCTAGGGAGAGAAATTTAATCCGCCCAGCTGGTTGTAGCCCTAGCTGCTGCTGCTGTTGCCGCTGCTGCATAACAACATGACACTTGGATCCTTGGTGCTTCCTGGCGGGAGAGGTTGAATATCGTCCCGGTACGGCGTTTGCATGCCAATGGGCTATTATTTCGGACGCGACGCGAGATAGAACCTAGACAAACGGGGCTATTTATGCCGTCCGATCACGAGATACTCCCGGCCGATCGTTCCACCGTCGTCGGCAGTTGCGGATCGATTTGCGTTGTTAATGCGATCGTAAATGGGCCCGAGCACGTCGATGTGTGGCTGTTTGCGGAGGTCGGCATCCAACGCGCGTACGACGGTTACACGGTTGTTATCCGCGGCAACTTCACCAACGGCACGGGATTACGGCTTAAAATGTTGCCATTGCCAATGACGTCCGATGACCCACTGGCACCGCAAGAGGTGGACTACACAGCACAACACAGCACAGCGTTCGGTGTAGCAAAATCGATACAAAACGGTTCCGTTTCCCTCTGTCCAGTGCGCCGCGGCGCTGAATGTACTGCCCCTTTCGTGGGTTGTTTATTGGAAAATGATGCGTGTAAAGTGACTATTTTATTTGACTGCTCTGTTTGGGTAGCTACGGAGGGAGAGAGCCCACCACTTACCACTTTGCGGCAGCTTCGACGGGCGTAACATAATCGAATAATCAGAGCTTGGAAGCAGCAATGTAAGCAAAAAACCTCACTGGCCCACCTTCTGGAGAAGATCATGTACGGGCATGATCGTGCCGATCATATGTGTTAATCTCGTTTGCTCGGTACGATCTCCAAAGGAAGGCGTGAGGCTTACTCTCGCGTTGGAGATGTCCAACCTCGCGTGTACCGAAGTGAGCCTCCTCATGTTTCGCATATAATTGCATATAAATGCACCCTACAAAGCCAGCATGCACTTAGGTCGGGCGCAGTCGGCGGTCACCCAGCAGTGCCCCCTTCTGGAGGCATCAAACATCCAGCAGAGAGAAAGGGTGGTAGAAACACAAAAACCTAGAAGACCAGTGTTTACATAGCTTAGCCAATAGCTGCAAAACTGGACCAGAGAGCGCAAAGCACAATCGCTGGTACGTGTTCTGGGTCGGGAACGGGAAATTGATTTCTACGCCATGCAGAGCACCAACTCCAAACTGCTCCACGTGCGCTAGAAATGAGGTTTGCATGTGCGCAGACTTGAGATGAACCGTCGGCAGTTCGGCGAATGGATGCCCTCCGACGGGACAGTTTGCAAGTCCTGTCACAGTGAATTCTGTTGATGATAAATGGTGGTCTCCCTGTGGATTGACGCCATGGGTTGGCCGTGCCAGCACGCGCGTGACCGTAAGGAATGTCTTTTTTTGCGAGAACAGCATTTTTCTCTGCCTAATTAAAGGTGTACGTCCGGGGGGAACTCTGCCAGACGGGTAAGATTGTGCCTGACGGTTACATTCGAAGCTACGGTGAAGAACCTTCTCCAGAGAATGCAAGAAATCAATGTAGGATCGAGCATGGGTAAACGGAGAATATCTGCCTTAGGAGTTAATTCGTTTAAGCAGCATTTGCCTACTTATTAAAGTTAATGGTGCAGTGGACTTGTAACATTGAGAGGATTAATCAGAAAACAGCTCGAAGATGAGTTAAATCACCAGCAGCATCCCTTAGGAATGGCTTATTCTTGACAGCAATCAACGCGACCTCTGGATAAGCCGTTACGCTCATTAAGCGGACGAACAAATTGCTTAACAAATAATTTTATTAGAAGTGTAAGATGCGTTACTCCGAAATCAACTCCGGCTTATAGTGATCTTTCACCTGGTGGCAAAATGGGCAGCATGTTTAAATAAATCAACCTGACATCGGACCCCTTGAAGCCCCGATCATTTCCATTCAGTTATCGCTTTCGATTCTTTCGACCGTTCGATCGTTGCCGGGCGCCACTTTACAAGCCGCATGTTTTACAAGTGGTGTTTAGGAGCTCACAGCCGTCTTCACCCCTTGACTTAACCATAGCCACGGTTCACATTCCCAGAGCTGGTCCGCTTATGGGCACACAATAATCCACACTCGTTAATGCCCTATCCAATTTTAAACCCCGACCCATCTCCGTGCGCCGTCCAAACGGACGAGGTGTGAATATTCTCATCCAATCGGCAATCTCTAATGATGTGAGACAATATGCTCCAATTACTCTTCCCCGCGATCCGTGGCTTCTCGGCCTTCTTACACGATGGAAATTACACGTCAGCTCTTGTTAGCGCTGGTCGATCCCGTGTGCCGTTGGGTCAAATTCGACTGCCCATAACCGGCAATCCGGTACGGATTCTTGACCGTATAGGTGTAGAAGTTTATTAGAAGGCAGCCCAAGTGGCACGGCCAAGAATAGACGTTTGGGGTGAAATGTTTCACACGTTTATTAAACGCGAATGCTGGATACGGAATTGGTCTCCAGACGGGAACTCCAAGAGCTGGGAATTGGAATCGACAATCGACAGGTGATTTGGAGCAGCTGGTGTTAGCAGAAGTACTTACTAGCTCACAAGTACTGCCCACTTGAAACTGGCTCACAATTTCGGGTTCGGTGGTTCTTTTTTTGTTAGAGTATTTCTTGTTCGTTCTTTCTTCGGCATTTTGAAGTCACGCGGTATGTGCACTGTAGAGATCGAATGCAAACAACTTCCAGATGTCCAGGAATTGGATGGATCGTTTGAAGTTCCATCTCAACCTGCAACTAGGTGGCTTAGTTCTCGATCTCTTCTTCTCTTTCACTTTGTTCTCTGCACCACTCCGAAGAAAAATATAAGATAAATAAAAAGCGCACCCAAACAAGTGCCTCTTCTAATCGGCACTGACGAGGGCAGGTGAAAAAACACTCCCCAAAAACACCAATCAACCCCTTCCCTATTTGACCATCCTCCCTCCGTTTTGCACCGCTCTCACGGGAGGTCATGAGAAAAACATTTATTACAAACCTCTTTCACAAACCGTTTCATAAAGTGTGAATTTTCCAATGATTATTGCGATTTTGGCGGAGCCATATGCGCTCGTTTCTTCACGGGCGAAACCTCCAAAAAAGCAGCTCACCAGCAGTCACCAAGCGTTATGATTAAATTGTAGTACTTTTACCGTCCCGCCTTCCACTCCACCCTCCCTATTGAAGAGACCAGTAACATGAAATTAAATAAAGAAAGAAGGCATCAAAATGGGTTCTCTCCACGCCCAGCTTTTAGTGGAATGTTTTCGATCCACTCGGGGAGGAAGACCCAATTCCCAAAATTACCCACCATTGAGGGAGGGAGTAGGCCCGAGCTTGGAATTAAAAACGTGAAATGGAACAATTTTGCATCGATTACTAGCGTACAATGGGATGTTTTGGACGGGCGGCAGTGTGTTTGTGTGTGGCATGGTGCAGCAAACATCGTGCGGTTGCAGCGTGCGATGCCTTTGGCATGGGGTGGCCGAATTTGTCAAACGTTACAATAACATTCCCCCACACGAAATCGAAATTGGGTCAATCTTAGTTGTGGTACACACACACACACACACATACCTCCAAAATGGTTGCAGTGAAAATCGATTGTCCAACAACAGCATCCGAAAGCACGGATCTTCATGCACCATTACGGGAGTAATTCAATTTTCTAACCTCACTGGGTTGGACCCACAACATAAAAAAGAAAGAGAGAGAAAATTGGACGTTGGACTAAAAACATCAAACTAAAACACGTACCACACGCTTGTAAACCATTCGCTTACCGTACCGGAGCTTAGAAACAAAACCAGGCAAACACGGCGCTCCTCGTTGAAGGTTGAAGCGCCGGGCCGAAGATTCACCACAGCAACGGCTTAATTATGCAGAGAAGCGTAAATTTCGGTGCATGTAGTACAGCGTGTGTGTGTGTGTGTGTGTGTGCGTTTGTTTCGCACGTGTTTCTACCGGAGGCGCATTCCCGGTTTCCCGTAATACCAAGGCAAGAGCAACAATCCCATAAGGCCCGTCCTGTTGTGGTTGTTGAATCCCTACCGGCTCGAGGAGTGTTTGTGCCTAGCGGTTCTTTCGCGATGTTCATTAAAGCGAGCCCATTTACTTGTCGGACAGGCCGCGGGTCGGCTCGGCATGGCAAACCCCCCCTTTACTGGCAGGCAGGCAAGGGAAATGAGATTTTGCTACGCATTTAGCGCTTTCTTTTGCCTAGATTCGGTGATTAATCCAAATATACATTTGCCCCTCGGACTACCTCGGAGAGAGGAGAGCCTCGGGAAGAAAAGCCTCCATCTAATTCGGGGTCTAATGTTGTTTTTTTCTGAGCGAAAAGTAAAATAAAAGAAAGACCGGCAAAGACCTTCCAATGTACTCTACACTCTTACACCGCACAAAACCATTGTTTATGAGGTACGAAATTAATGCCAATCATTTCGCCACAGGCTTTAAAAGAAAAAGGGATCATTCCGCGTTTTATTCGCGGCACGGTAGCACCACGGAAGCTGTTGGCAAGGTTAGGAACATGGGAAGCCTTTTTGATGTTTCAATGCTTCAATGCCGGATGAGTGAAGTTTGGTGACTTCTGTGTGGACATTGGTAGGACAGTTTGTCAAGACACCTAAGCGGATGTGAAAAAATGAATGCTTCTTTGGAAATGATTTAATGGACAGATCATTGCGGAAAGTAAAGTGGAGAAAGTGCTGGCAGGCGAGAGACAATTGTGCAGATTGGAGTGGATTTATTAGGCGTTAGTTTTGAGCTTCTTTTCAAATGTAATTGAGTGATAAATGGTCGATGATGACGAACCTTTTTAGACAATTAAAATCATACTATTGTTCAATAAATCGTTTATTAATTTATTACTTATCACTTAGGAAATAGTTTTACATCAGTCAGTTAATTTTGATTGTGAAATATGTTCTGTACCATAATGTATAATAATAATATTTAAGGTTGCCCTTTGACGACTTTACTGATCACCTCAAGGTCTGCAATATTGTAGTTATTTGTCTGTTTTTTGCATTAGTGCAACGTTGACACAAGTCAACTCTCAACAACTTAAACGCCGTTTTCTATTTGCCCATTGGTGTAAAAGCATTTGCACTTCCTCCTCTCCAGCCAGTCGACTTTGCCCATACATCGAGAGGACAGCCTTCTCTACCACCAGCGCTGCACTTTCTTTCACAACGGAAGCCACATTTGTCCGAACGACACTTTCACATCCAGCAGCATCAACAGCAGCAACATGTACAGCATCCGCACACTCAACACGCGGATCGATTAAAGACCCAAACGGATTCACTCAAAATTGACATGATCGAAACCATCTCACCATGCCGGACATGCTTTCGGGTGGTCATGACTGGCCAGGAGGGGAAAGGGCGGGACTGCTAAACCAAATCGCTATGCAAACAACCGAACCACCCAGGTGCGAGATGGCGACGTTCCGTGAGTCCAGCCCCGAGGCTCCACTTCCTCGGTACCTTGCTCAAAAGCTGTACTTATTCAATTCACCGTGAACCGCATCGAAATCGCGGTGCTCGCGGCGTTGATGGGGTGCGGAAACCTCAGCTCCTCAGCTTCTACTTTCCATGAAACGTTCCCGGGATTCAATCCACTCTCCGATCTGCTTCGCTTCGCCCGCAAACCCTCGCGGAACGGATCGTGGATTTGATCTTCAGTTCTCGCGATCCCCTCGCTTCGCTCCAGTATCAGTTCAGTTGCCTCAGTTCGCGAGTTTACATTGAAAATTTTCATTCTGCTCATCATTTTCGCGCTTCCCTTCACGCGCGCGCTCTCGTCACGCGCTCCACTTTCAAACCGTCCGCGCTTTACCATATTTCCCACCGATGACAACTTCGACTCATCGACTCCCACCGCCAAGCCCAGCCCGCGGCCGTTGTTTGCAACAAATTTGTGTGAGAAAATTAGTTCCCACAGCTCCCAACCGTAAGCCACCTTCTTCGCTCCGCGCCTTCAGCGGTTTTGGGATGAATGGTTAGAAGCTAGGGATTGGCTATGGGGAGGGTAAAGCGTCTGGTCTGGCGTGAGGTTAGTAACATCACCATACCCCCCTCGGGTCATTTCATTTCATTACCTTTCAACCTTTATTTGTGCAGCCCATATTGGTTGGGCTTTTTTTGTGGTCCGCTGCCCGAAAATAGAATGATGGAAATATGTACATTTTCATTTGATTAAATGACCCCAGCGAAGGTGAAACAAAACAACCCACCCCAGACCCCAAACGTTGACCCACGTGAATCACATTCGAGCTTCCGGGTTTGGTGGGATGTTGTGGTTGAAAGCTGGTCAGTGTCAGACGTATTTCGAGCGACCACAAATATTAGGATTCAGTTTGACACAAAACAACAATGACAATGAAATGGAAAGTAGCCGAAGGTGGCATGCGACAAACGCTGCACAAACCCAACCGTAAGCGTGGTGAAACGCCCGTCTCTTCACTAGACGTAGCATTGGTATTTTCCTCTGTTTGTATGATAAATGTTAAATGTTAGATCATGTTTAATTCCAAATGAAGCCACAGCACCTTTAGTGACATACATATTAATGCATTCACTCGCAGGTGCATTTGAAAAAGTTTATCATTTGTTTGTCTTTAAATGGTGATTTTCTTGATGTTGTGGTTGGTTTATGGAAGTATTTGTTTGGCTTTCTCTCTGATTTTTTAACTGCTAATTCAGTTTGTAGTAGTATCATGAGACATAATTTTACTTATTTTAAGATTGTTTCTTGTTATTTTCTGTGCGGTTCAAGAATGATTTTAGTTTTAAAAAAATCTAAATCTTAACATATTTTTTACATGTTTCGTTGTTCACTATGCTTATTACAAAGAGATTTTTTTTATTTAATAAACATTCCAATAGTTCTACCAAAATTCCTTTCTTAAATGACAGAAACACTTTAGTTCTACCAATGTACTGAACTTCCTTTCTTACCTTCTTTCTTCCCATAGAGTGCACTCTAGCGCCGTTCATCAGCGGATCAAGCTCCGAGAAGATCCCGTTCGTCTTTCTGCCCCACCGTGGCCAAATCGTTCATCCAAGCCGCGAGATTGGATTTCCCGGTAAGTTGCTACACCATGCTAGCCAACCAAACACACGATCAAATCCAACCAAATCACCATGAGTTAAAGAATCAGCTTCCCCTTCTCAATAGCCTCCCCTTTCCAACTTCGCTACCTCTCAAAACAATCGATCGATCTTGGGCGTTAGAAAGAAAAAGGCAAGAGAATAGCAAACCCTGCCAACAACGGCACTTGACTTTAATTTAGCAAACAATTATTACACCTCGACGTGGATGAACTCTTCACGCTGGTACGGGTTCGACAAAAGAGGCCCGGCTCGCATCAACACCATACTGCTACGGTACGCGGTAATGGGGCTAGCAATGTGAAAGATTTGTTAGAACGCAAAGCAACGAACCTCCGTGTTTGGGTTCGGGTCGTGCCCCGGAGCCTAACCCCTTACTGTAAGCGGCATCCACAAACCGCATCGTGCAGTGTTTAGACAAATTCGCTAATGGTGCTAGTGGTGTTGTGCCTCTTTACGTTTCGCCGCACCTGTTCGATGGCAAGGTGCGAAGTATCTGCACACACTAAAGCTTCGGAAAGACCTTCCCGGTCAAGTGGTGCAATTTGTCCGAATGCGATGCATGTCAATGCACCGCCGTTGCGCGATTACTGCAGACTTCACCGATCACCACGTGCACTATTAGGAGGGGGTTTGGTACGGGCCACCGTTACAAGCACTTACGCGAGGAAACATGGCAGGCACTTAATTTGCTCACGCTGCCCTCTTACGCGCTTACAAACCTGCTGCGGTCGTAACGGCCTAATGTGTGCCATGGGGGGTGGCCGAGAATTCGGGAACGACGCGTGACAATGCTTGACGCGGTTTGTGTGCGGTTAAGTAAGCAGTAGCGTTTTTTTTTCTATGTGCCTCTATGTCAAGAATTATGAGCAGAATGGCATAAAAGCAAACAGAACCGAACACAACACGACATGGCAAATTTGTCGCTTCTGAGCGTTTTTGTTATGTTTTATGCACACCGAGTGGCGGGCAGGGAGGAACGCAAACACACGTCTGTGTGGCCATCGCGCACGGACACAATGTAACCCACCGGGAACGACCCCATTAGGCGGGTCAGTAGCCGGGAACGTGTCGTCGGTGTATTTTGTGCGATGCTTCACATTACCTAGAGCACCGTTTTAGCTTCTGGTTCGGCCGCACTGATATGCTTGGATGAGGAAGAAGCTAAAACAGGGTAGCTGGTATGGTTGTGTGTGTTGTTGCTAAATTGTTAAAATGAAAACAAAGCAAGCAGTTTAAGCTGTTATCATGCAATATTAAACTTTTTTAAGGACGAGGTAGAGAAATAGAAGACAATAAGAGTAGTTGGTTGAAGTATACAAGTGTGACATCAAATTTGAATTTAACACAGTGCAATAAAAATGATTTAATTTATTCTTTTTTGTCGTTAAGTTTTCCTCATCAGTACTTTAGATCGATCAATGATTATAGTTTAAAAATTCACTGATTAACACTAGTTCGATAAATTTCATACAAAACATAGAACGTAGATGTTTTTGCTAACATAAAACTCAAAATTTAGTCTTCAGCATTCCACACCAGATGTATTTTACCTGTATACAAAAAATAACATAACAAAAGCATGCAAATTGCACTCTCCAGTCTAAGCTGCAGTTATCTAACACTACCATGTTAGTCGTTAGGAAGATCAAGTCCAACAAAACAAAAAAAACACATCCAAATTGCTATTTCCATTGACCTTTGGTTCGCAGTTTTATTTGCATCTGTATCTAATAGTGTCGGCTCCGCCACTAATACTGCCAATTAACCGTTTACTCACTTTGCGGCTTTGCATATGATCTGCCTTTTCCTTGGGCCAAATAAGCGATGCGCTTTCTTAGTTACACAGCAACAAAAAAGCATAACCCAAAACTAAATTACAACTCCAAACAGCATCACATGAAAAAACAACACACACTCATACAGATGATGAAATAATTAAAAACATTTTCCCCTTTGCTTGGCATAAAAGTTTGCCTTGTTTCCCATAAATTAGCGCTTGTGGTTCCTGAACCGCAAGGGTTGAAGCTTCGCCATAAAACGATCATGAGCTATAAACCCGTTAAAAAGCCGCCTGATCAGTGGGGAATTTCTCGGCATATTCCATTCCTTCAGGGTGTATATTGACGTAGTCGGGGGATCGATCAAAAGGGCTTTCCGATCATCAAAGTTGAAAACAATCCACGCAAAAACCTGATTTTAACACCCGGATTTTGAGGTGGCTTTGGTCGGTGATTGTTTGTTCTGCCCAAAGGACTGTAATACGGGCACAGGACATTCCATCAGCCAATGGCTCTAAATTTGTGTAACAATTCAGTGTTGTTTTGTGCGCTTGTGCGAGAGTTTTGAACCCATTTGCCGTTTGCCGATCACAGCGACTAGTCGTAAAACTAGGGTATGATTTATATCCTCTCTGGGTGGAAAATAATAAAATCAACCGTCAGCAAACACACTGGCACTGGCGAGCATAATAAATTGACCTAAAAATTGATTTGCCAAATCTTTTCCCCGTTTGTTACTTGTCGGGAGACTTTCCGATCCATCCTGTTGTGTTACCATTGTCTCACTCATTCTGGGTTTGTCTTGGGCGATATTTACATCACAATGTAACCACTTGACGAGCGAAGTGAAAAGCCAAACCGTCCAGACAGCTTCTCCGACTATTGAGATGCAAAGTTCGCCTGTGCCAGGTGTGGTGTTCCAGATGTAAACAGGTTCCTCTTCTCACAATCGATTAAAGCCGGCCGAGAAATCAAATATAAGATCACCCTTTAAGGCAAAAATGGTAACACTCCGACGGATGGAACGCTCAAATGCAAATCAACGCTTGCAGAGGGAGCAGATCTTCCTTTGCCTTCGGGTGAGAACTCCAAGAAATGAAACGGGACTGCTACGTTGGGAAAGAAGGTGAAGCGACTAATAAAATAATAACAACTACACCTCCTTCACCTCTCCGAGCGCCCTCCGCACCTAAGCCCGTAATTCTATAATAGCAATAATCATGCCGTATCGTTCAGTGATAATCGCAGCGAGCCCGCTTTTCCTGCCTTCTTCGACATTCCCTCCCGGCGGAGTGGTATTGAAACGATGGGATAAACATAACAGACAGCGAACCCGACCAAACGCGCGTTGAGTTTGCGTTTACCCGTGTCGTACACACGATCATGACGCAGAGTAGCCTTCAAAGCTGTTGTAGCCGCAGTGTCAGGTGGAATGCTTTGGAGCCTCCTCACCAAGCACCTCGCCAAAGCGCCAAGAAGTTACGATACAACACTTAAGAATTTCGCGCTTTTGTTACTATCGCTTGACAATGCTTAAACCGTGAAGAGCCCGGCACTCGATCGTTTGAAACCTGTACGCCCGCTCTCGAGGCGAAGTTATTTAATGAAGACTTCAACCGGGAGGTACCGTATGAGGGGGATATGAGTACCGGGATATGAGCAAAAGATGCCTCAACAAAAGATGTCTATTACAAAAAAGTTTAAAAAAATGGGGAAAGCAAAAAAAACATTAAATCTATTGAACCTTCAAGATGCTTGGATTGGCTTTGAGGCATCTTTTGGTATACATTTCGGCGTCACAAAAAACGGAACCTAACGGAATACCAAAGTGAAGGTTGTTTACAAACTTTCAGTACTTGCTGCCGGTGCGTTGGTGTTGCTCCCCCAATGAACACCCATCAAAACATCATCCATGGACGTTCATGATGATCAGGTTTAAGGACACTGGCTCGGGTCCCTAAATTACTTCACTTAACACCGTGAACCTGAACTGGGGAATTTTTGGGGACGGTTTTACTTAGCGCTTCTTATCTCTGCGCGCTTCTTGGCTGCTCCATAAATTGCAGAACTCATAAAATCGATAATGAACGTAAGCTGCGCCGATGCGACGACCCGGGCCCATGTTTGCCTGACGGTTTTACGACGCACACCAGAAACGAACAGGGACACACAGTACATTTCATTGGCAAGCGAGAAAACAAAACAGAAACAACGAGCTGTAGAAAATTAAAATACACATTTTACTGAAATTGGTGCAAAACATAATCGAAAGCCACACAAACTAGTGCGGGGCGTTTCTTTCAAGCCATCCAGGTATAAACTGCACTTTCTAAAAGGGGTTTGCCAAATAAAACGTGCAGCCAGCTTTTGCACGATATTGCCGATTTTCACACCGATCTGGCTGGTGCCGTGTCGTATGGCATTACTTTGGAAAGTGCTCGGGCACGATATACTTTTTTTATCGCCCTGTTACAATTGGAGGCCAGTTTTGTTCTACCTTCTTTTCGGCTGCCGAATAACGATATTTAATGTGTTTAAGTTTGCCTTTTTTGTTGTTGTTGTTCGAGTTCAATTCACTTCCCTGGGTTTCGTTGGGGATGAGGTGCACCAGGAACCAAACGACTGTTGCGATGAAGGAGTGATGGTGCTGTTGCACTTTATGGTTCAAGCTGCTTCTTGCAAGTTTTCAATTAGGTGCTGTTGGGATCGGAAATTTATGTCTCAATAAAGCACCGAGAATTTGCATATTTATTGGTCAGCGATAAAAGCGGGTAAAAGCAAAACTTTATTTCAATTATTGATAAATTTGCACCAACATCGCATTGAGTTCCTACTTAAATTGAAGTAATTTGGAGAAGGTAAAAGAGGTGCAAATATGTTTAATTTAAATGAAATTTCATAAAAAAAAACACAAGAGAAACATACAACTTTTCAACAAAAACTTGGTGAATAGCAAATCAAACAACGAAAAAAAAGGACACAGGCTTAACAAAAACATTCAATACATGCAACACTGTTTTTAAAAACATTAGTAAGCGAAAGCTTCATTACCATTTAAAAATACAAATAAAAATGATCCCTTATCTGATTTTGTTCTTTTTTTTCGTTTTGTGTTTCTTTTCTTTTTTTATTTCTTTCTTGCTTTGATTGTTTTAATTTTATAAACTTATGTATATTTTATTGCAAAATTGTATGTATGTTTTATTATGCTTTCTTTGCTACTCTTAATCATCAAGTTCCTGTGTGTACTCATCCAATCAGTTTTTCTGTCAAACTATCATTTTTCTCCTCACTTGTCACTAGTTTGTCACACACACACTAATCACTCTCCACATTTCCTTCCAACTCTTTCCACAGGTGTCAAGATGCCGATGTGTGCAGTATCAGCCGCCCAGTACCTCACCACCAACGGCTGGGCGGAGCTGCGCAACCCGATCGACACGGACGTCCCGTTTCGGCTGTTTCGTGACGAGGGGCGCATCTATCTGCAGTGGCTCGGCGAGCCGGAGCTACGGCAGCGCATGCAGGGCCGGCTAGTGCTGGTGCATCTGATGTGCCGCGACATGACACCGCGCCTACTGCTGGAGGAAAGCCGAGCCGCCCTTCATCAAGGTACGCTAGTATAGGCATAAGTTTACCCACCACCCAGCACAGCACCTGAAGGCGCTAGCCGGAGATACTGTTCTGCCCTAGCCAAAGCAGTGCAACCGTTCTTTTTATTAATTCTACAATTTCCAATTCCACCACGGTCGCTAGTTGCCGTTCCGGGCTGGCGCTTTCGAGCCACCGCGCCGGTCTGCCCCGGTGCGTCTACAAAAGCCCTTCGGTGTTACAATATCGCACGCTCGCCTGAGCATGAGTGCCCGGAGGTGCGGAGGGAATAATTAGAACCGCTTGTGATTTTCCACTTACTTGTGGACAAAAAGGAATACAGAAGAAAAACGACCAGGAGGTGCAAAGCCAGAGGGACGTTCCCTACTTTTATTCACCCCTCGCGCTTGCGTCTTTCGGACAATACTTGTACAATACTGGGGTCGGTTATTCCCTCGGTGAGGGCGCGCGCACGCGCGCGCGCTCAAGCCCGAGCTCATGTCAAATCTTAATCTTAGACAATGAACCCGCCAACCCGCCAAGGCGCACGGTGCGGAAAGCGCGATAAATTTATGATGAATCACCTTGGAGCAGCGTCGGAGCAGCGGCAGCAGCAGAAAGGGAAGCAACAGAAGGGCACCTGTTTTACCTTTCGTGTTGTACGGCCCCTTTCACCATGCTGTTCCTCCCCAAGGGGGCTATTATTTTGGTCAAAGTGCTCGGCTATTTTGGCTCCATAAATTCATTAGGTTTAGTTGGCTTTCAGCGGAGTGTGGAATTTGTTTTGCCGCGCTTGCCACCACCCAGACACTCTTTCTATCTCTCTGTGTATTCTCTGTAAATGGGTTACACACCTAGCCCTCCTCCTCTTGGGGCTTTTGTGGCGTTTTGATGAGACTTGTTTGGACGCTTATCGCGTCCTCTATTTATTTATTTCTCGTTCAGTTTCTTGTCTGCCGTTGCGGTGGACTTTTGGTGTACTTCGGGGGGTCACGCTCCACACGTGCCATACTTGGGGTAAATTATATTTGTGTACACGTTTTTTTCTATCTCCCGTTCCTTATTCCTGCCGGTGCTGCCGACATCAAGCGGTGTTGATTGTTCGAGGCCTTCCAACCTGATTGCGCCAAATCGATAAGAACAGCCTGCCCGCTTTTTTCATGTGTGGATAAGTTCAAAAGCAATCTAGTTGAGGAATAATTTGAATCCCATTTTGACCATTTTCATGTGGCCCGGTTTTGGAGCAACCGGGTTGTTTTTTTCATCTACCTTAACAGTACCCTCTGGTGATGGTAATTGTTCAGAACAGATTGTTGGAGCTTACTGTACACTTGCGGAGCGCATGCGTGATACCCGCTGCCCGCTAGATCACCAGAGTTCAACGCATCGCATAGGGCCAGAAGGTAACCGGACGCTAGATAAACATCAGCTGCCGCATATGATTGCCCCGCTGGGTACAATATTTCACCCATCGCGAGCGCGCGCCCTCTCCCCATGACCACTTTGAATGCAGGAGAAGTCGCCGGAAGTGCTAGAACGAACCTGCCGATTGGCGCGGCTGAATAGATCATTTGGCACCAATGAGTGATGGCTCTACCGACATGGGTATGAATAATGAAGAATAGGGGAATATAAATCATTGATCAATCAATTTACGATTTGCAGCAGTCGATTTTCGTTTTTGTAATTCTATTGCATTATCAGTGTACAAAGAAACTCGTTTCCAAATGATGTAGACCGGGAGATAAAGATATTCCCGGTTGATGTTTCGAATCTAGGAACATTGTGAAATTTATTCTTCATGAGTTCTTGTTATGGCGTACTTCTATTTTGCTCTTTTGGACATTTCTTGGCATCATATTGCTGGTATGGTCCTAAAAATGTATAGAATATACTGCCCTAAAGCCTACAGATGCATCTCATTATACATCTAATAGTAGATCCTATTATGACTACAGGACCTTGGAGGTTTAATCTTACGTCAATGCCCAATGACTTCCAAACAATCTCCAGGCATTATTCTTCCGATATCTTGTCGGATATTCTTCGAAGTATCTTCAAACACAATTCAGAGATTTTCTTCAGAATTTGGAGCAAAATAATGTCCTAAAAGATGGTAATAGAACTCGATTCATTATAATGACAATATATTGATTTCTCATCCTAAATTTAAATTTCAAATATAATATGTTAATGCTCGTAATGAATGAGCTTTATCGCTTAGCTTAAACGAGCCAGCTATGAATAGCTCATTCAATTAAATACATTCTAATACATTGCACACATTAACTACAATAAAACGATCCTCCGCAAACGATCGCTCATCCCCGAAGCACTTACCTTACCTCTATCAATAGCAATTCAAACATAAATTCATCACACCGATTCACCACCCAGGCCTAACCACCCCTGCGGCACCAAACCCAATATCCCTTTTCATCATAGAAATCCTACACACTTAAGCGTGCCATATAATATTCGCTTTCCTGCAACGCTTCGGGCTGCAAACCCTCCGGTCCGTTACACTTGCAAACAAATGGTGCGATAAAAACGGATGACACCGTTGATATTTTGTAATCAGTGGTGTAAGTTATTTACGAGCTCCCCCTATATTTCCCTTGGTCGTTCCTTCACTGCGCCTCACCGCCCCAAGGGCTGCAGGTATGGCCAGTTTTGCTACTAAGTCTTACTTCTTGCCGCCGCCAGCGATAGTTAGAATGATGAAGGAAGACCATTGCCGTACCATTCCGTTAGCGCGGCATGTTCGAGGAAGCGTCAAAGCTGAAGCGCATCGGACCGCGCGTGCGCAACACGGAATGGCGGAATGCAAATGTACTGCCGTCATATGTTCTCGTTGATTTCGTAGGCGGCCGCCCATCGGCGATGTGCAATCTGTTTCGACTGGTTAATGGCATCGTTTTTTTTTTTTGGTGTGTGTGTTTGTTTCCTCCTTTCCGTTCCTCCAGTCTCAGCATCCTGGGTGCCCTTCCTCGAGGCCTAATCACGGTAACATGCACGCCGAAGGTACGCCACTAATAATGCGAAACGCGATCCCTGGGATCCGTTGGGGGTGATATTAATTTTGCTCTATTTATTATCGCCCTTGTAGGTCTCCATTTCTGTCACAGTTTTTGCTGTGTGTTTTATGTTTAATATGCTGGGTCTATCTTTGCACTGAATGGATTTTTTTCTTCTGTATGGCGATCTATGATTTATTATTCGCAATAATCAACTATCCAATTTCCCGTTTCATACGTTGCTAAACTGTAAAAAAGCGTCGTGATCACGCTGAATACTGCGTCCAATGCAGTAGCCTCATCGTGCATATACTACTGTGCTGTTGCATCTTGCACCGTTCGTTATCTTTCGTCTTAATTTCAATTTACACCGTTTCCGCCTCCATCAAAGCTGCGGGTAGCCGGGAAGTAGAGCTTCACACAAAATTAGCAAAATTTATTACGGTGATGAAGAAAATTATTATTTATACGTTCTGTATCGTTGACCAAAAATCTTACCCCCTCGTGTGTGTGCGTTTGTGTGCCACCGTGCAAGAGAAAGACTGTGCAGCGACCTTCTTGAATACACACAACGCTCTGTGCACATGAATCAATTGCATTTGATTGTGCAGTAGATGCAGCCCCAACCTCAACAGCAGCAACAGAAGCACCCAAAAGAATGGTGCATCATCAGATTGGTTTTATTACTCCATTCTCGGTTGAGAAAGCTGCAACGAGCAAAACGACCGACCTGCAAGCGACGAACCCCTTTCCGTTGCTCACCAATCAAGAAAGCACTCGTAGATCGATACGATCGCATCGCGCACGGTCTCCGGCAACACAATTAATAAAACACCAACGCGTACCGAACGGGCTCCGCGTGTCGGCTGCGGGTGTTGTAGTAATAAATTCAACACAACCCTCGCCCCTTTTTTTGTGCTCACCCCTCAGTTGCATTTGCTGTGGCTCTAATTTCGACCCCTTGCTTACCAACATTCTACATGCTTTTATTTTACCTCCCCATTTTCAACTCATTTGCTTTACCATCTTCTCCACCACCTTGCAGATGACATGCAGATGCCGAATCAAAACATCTTCACACCGTGCATCGCTTTCCGCGTCGTTGGGACACCGATCAAATACGTCACCAGTAAGTGTTTTGTAGCTCTTTTGTTATGCTTATACTTGGATTTGCGGCTTGTTTGGTTTCGTTCTCGATTTTGAGACCGTTTTTTGTGTTTTGTTTTTCATTTCCTCCTTGCTCACCAAGAAGTTTTTGCTGTGTGTGTGTTTTTGTTGTTTGTTTTCAGGTTATGATTTACTTTCATTGCACACGAGAGGTGTTTGGTTAATTTATTTTATCTCTTTTTTTGCTTTTACGGCTTTTATGCAAATGTGCTTTCTACGACTTTTTCTGTTTTGTTTACTGCTCTACTTCTGCAGAAGCATCACATCACAGAGCTTCTTTATTGGTAATTTATTTGGATCAAGCGACGCTCGCTGCTGTTTAGTAACCGATTTGTTGTTTTGTGTTATGGATTATGGAATGTCTCTTCAGAAGAAAGTGTTTAGCTTTGATTTTGACACTTTATTTAGTGTAAAATTTGCTTTTTTTTTTGCTGAAATTAAGATTTATCATTTTTATTGTTACGTGTTTTATGATCAAAATACACTTCAAAAAGTGTAAAATCCCTATGCATCCTGTCTTTAATTTCTACTTGTCTTACTTTGATGTATAGAAATATCATTTCTAAATCCACTAAATACCACCGAACCGCTGTACCTGTTTCGCATTGTTTACGTTATTACTTAAAAACAACCACTTCAACAGAAGCACTATAATCACTTCCTGCTGCGATGGGAAAACGATGAAGCCAAATGATGGTGTAAACACTAAACACCAGTGAAACCACACCAACTTCACACAAACACACACACACGCAGCCACAAACACATAATAATCATTCATAAAGGTTCATCGGACGGCTTAGTGTGATCGTGCGCCACCCTCGCGGCGTTGGGCAGGCAAGCAGTCAGGCCACCCTCAAAGACCGCGCGAATATGCTCACTGAATCATGTAATTGATATATTTGCTTTGCGCTTGGGACGGCATAGACCCTCTCTGCTTGTCGGTGGCTTGTTTGCCACCGAAAAGGGGGGGATGGAGGTAGATGGAAAGACGAAAAGACGTGAAATGAAGAAAACCCATCTGCTGCTCTTCGGTTGAAAGCAAAAACACAGTAATAATAACATTGTATGCAAATATCCTCCCGCACATGGGCACCCAAAAGGGCCGTGTGGTACGCAGGCTGTGACTGTGGCTTGTGGTCCACACATCTCGCCAACAGCCTCCCATTACACACGGGGGGAAGCGGGTTGCGGGGTTTGTGGTTCGATCGTAAGCAACTTGCACTTGGAAGATGCTCCGAAAGGACGCAACGGGGCAATTGAAAGCGAAAAAATCGAAGACCCCAATTAGCGCAGGAGAAACGCGCAGGTCTCTCTCTCGCTCTCTCTATCTCTCTGGTGGATGGTAATTATGTGGTCGCTAAATTAGGAAGAACTGAACTTTAGTGTCCGTTCCGGTTTCAAGCGCCGATTTAAGCGGCGCGCGGAAGGAGGGAGAGCCTGCTTTATATACTAATAATATGCGTACGTGAGTTTAACATACCGTTTTTACCTTTCCTTTCAATCTCGATCAACAGATGGTCGGGGGGAAAAGGGGTTTTTTCGATTGAGGTTGAGGCCCCAATTCCTTGCGGAGGCGGTAATGAAGACGATCGTTTAGAAATCAAACGACCACGTACACCGGCACGTGTGTACTGCTGCCGCATTTGCTGCAAAAGGGAAGTTTGACTGTTCAAATGGAGTAAAAAAAACTCCCGATTTCACTTACATTTGCTTTTTTTCTTGAAAAACATCTTCCCCATTTTTGTTTACCGGATTTTGGTAATGTTTCGCGAAAGTGAGGTTCGCCGGTGACGTACGAAGCCGCTAAAAGCGATCAAAATCGGTCGATCGAAATTAAAGTACCAGACCAGGAAAGGAATTTCATTCATACGGTTTTACGCTTGTACTTACCGAAAGAAGAACGAATAAATGTGTTGTTGGAGCGAAGGAAAAGAGCGCGAATCCGCGACACGAAGACGAACGACAAAAAGGCCGAATCACTTGATCGTGTTTGACCTCCTCCAGTGTGGTGGACACTACAGTCCGGCCATAAATTATGAATGGTCTCGCTCTGTTCGCTCGTTTCCATTTCTTATACCTTCAGTTCAATAATGTCTTTCCCTTCGTCCTATTACCCTGTCCTACGTGGTTTCATATTTCAACCGTGCAAGCAATTACTCTCACGAATGAATATGTGGCAGATCATTTACACAGCCATACAAAACGCTTCTGGAAAAAGGGTGGCAGGGGAACCGGGGGCGAAAGGCAATTGTCAGAACGATTGTGGCCAATAAAGTGCGACACTGTCACGACGCCGCATTCTTGGGGTGTTTTCTCGTTCGTGGAAAGGTGACGCGTTTACTTCCCGGGAACTGACTTGGCTGCAAGCGAGCAAGCGACGAACCCCTGGCCACACCGCGCGAGAGAAGGTGATTTGTCAGCTTTATTGTGCCCATTAGGGGTGACTTTATGATACGTCTTACTCAAGCGACGGGTCAATTCGTTTTGCCACCATTCTTACCGACTGGCTTCACATGACGTGTGCGTAAGAAATTGGTTGCGGTTAAATGGAAGCGCCGTCGACGCCGTCACTTTGTGCGAAGAAATTCCAATTCGGGAAGCAATGAGGCGATAAATTGGTGTGTTTTGCTGGACAGAAGCAGTCAGTACAAACAGTGCTGTTGAATGCCTCAAGTTGATTGCTTTTGTGAATGAACAGAACACAAAGTAATGGGGAAGAATTGGAGCAAAAACTGTCTTAGCGCTTTCGAACTGATTAATTCATAAGCTCCGTGCTGGAGCACTTGTAAAAAAAGGTCTTACGATCCAATACGATCCCTTTCGATCAGTTTTAATTGCACTCAAGCAGATATTACATCTAAACATCAAACAATAAAAAAACACGCTAAAAAGGTATTCCATTTCATCACGCATAAAAAAACATCGATCATAAAGCGGATTGCTAAGTAAACGATCGTTTCAGCGGCGCAAGATTTCCGGAGAGCAGGCAAACTGCAACCTTCGGGACATTTATTGAGCACTCAATCGCATCGAATTAGATGGTTGTGCCTCTTGCCGTCCCTCGCACGCATGTAGTAAGTGCAGCCCCGTGCCTTCGTGCCTTAGATTGGGTGCAATAAATTTCGCTATTAATTTATGGTATCGTTTTGCAACCGCTCATCAGGGAGAAGGAATTTCTTCCTCTGCCATCTTTTGCATCCCTCGGGAGATTGTTTTATTCCCATTCGAAATGGTGTAAAACAGTGCTTTTACTTGGGGCGTGAAGTAAAGCTTGTACAGGGCAAGCTGTAAGGAGGTTCGTCTCTTGCTCTCTTGCGCCCATGGTTTAGCTAAACGAGGGGTCTTACTGTCTTGAAGCCTATTACAACGTTCAACGTTCCGATCCGATTGGCACAAACATGGGTTCCACCGTAGCCATAGCTCGCTATTCCAGTGGTCTATGGTGATCGGTCATTAGGACGCGCTACATCACGCCGGGTCGTAAATGTATTTATGTATTGAACTGGTTCGAGCGGATTCGGGCTGCTCAGCGTTGAGGTGTTATAAATTCCTTCGCATCACCGCGGGCTTTATCGAGAATTTAGATCAAACAGGAGGGATCAAACATTTTAGAACACACCGTACAAGCGATAAAGGGCCAGATGAAAGGAGGGAGGCGAACAGGCACAGGTCTGGGATTGTTTACGACCGTTCCACCCGATCCCAACATTGATGGGCTGGTTGTGTTGAAAGTGTTGTAAATTCGTCCACCATCAGACGGTGTCCTGGCAGCCCCCAGCAGATAACGGCCAATTATGCGTAAGTCAACAGTCTGGTCTGGTAGCTTCACGTTCACGTTCGCGAGATTCTTCCCAGTTAAGCGTCTGCAGCAGCTTTAAAATGGGTAGAAATCGATGTAACGGCCAACCATGAATCCGGTTGTGTCTTAATTAATAATATTTGATGAGAAACATTCAGGCCCAACCCGCTGCTAGCAGGGGCAGTGAAAGAAAGCGTCCATTTCCTACAATGTTCCTTCGATTCGAGTGATGCAACCGGTCTAATGTGGAGCACAATGCGGGAGCATAAAGCTGCATTTGCATTCCGGCGTGTCTTGGTACAAATTTGAAACCACTACCAACCGAACAAATCGGACTGAACTCTTCTTAGGCTTCCCTGGTACATCCCGATCTGCCTTGGAGGCCACGCACGCTATCTTTATGGCCTTGATTTTAAGCCCATTTAATATCAGGCCTTTTCTTATTTATACTGCCCCAACATTTATTTGTTTATTGACGAAAACGGAATTGGAATATTATTACCGCAAAACGGCAAGAACCCAACGGCGCGCGTCCATTTCGTAACGATCGCTTGGGAAGCGAGCTGTTGTTGTTGTTTGTTTCATTCGAAGTTGTTCTCAGGTCGGGTAATACGAGCTTGTGTTTTTCGCTTGTAAGTGGGCGAAAACACCCAAGCTAAACACTGTTTTCCGCCCGTTTATTAGACTGCTGGGATTGTTGTTGTTTTCGAGGGGAGGGTGCTTACGATTTTAGTGATGTGCAAATTTGACAACCCCGTATCAACCCCGTTGCGTTGATTTGAGGCGATTTCATAACTATTTCCGTTTTTTTCTTTCTTTCGACGGGGATTGCGAACGTCGGGGCAGTCGTTTAGCAGAATGGGGCCGTAAAGCAGCGATTTTTAGCTATTAGGGCCGGGAAATGAGGTTATAATGGGGCGGACTAAGATACCGCTCGGTTGAGGGCGATTTTGGCACACGGAATGCCGAGCTGTTTTTGGGTTGAATGGATATTGAGCGCTTATGATTGCGTTGAGTGGAAGGAAAGTAATTTTACTGAAACGAAAACTAAAGAAAATTAAAATTTATAATACAGAAAACTGTCTAAATTTGATGTATTCAAACAACTATTCAGTTCATACTATAAATAAGGAGAAGCAACATATTTTACTAAACAGCATTGACACACTATCTGTATCGCTATTAATAGGCAACATCTCGAAGTGCCCCATAGTGTCATGCCAAGCGATTAGACTTGCAAACCACAGGTCTTACGTTCAATTCTTCTCTGGATTGATGAAAATGAAAGTCACAAAAATGTTTCTTATATCTGCTAGGTATTTTCTTCATTGAGAAGAGCCTGCGTACGCGTGTGTACCAATCTTGCATAATATTGTGCCGCACCGGAAACAACAGCAGCGACCAATTACAAAACGGAAGATGATGCCGCCAAAAAGCTTACTGTTGCGCTGCTGCTCCTCCACCATGATGCAATCATGCATTTCCACTTCTCATTTCCACCTGTGCAGAAATTTTGTCTGATTGTTTCCTTCTCTTTTTTGGAATTGTTTTGCATATTGTATCCTCCACTTCCACACACCGGCGGCTCTTGGTGGGTGGAAAAGGCGGTCTCCTTTGAAAACAACGATGACCGAACAAACAAAACAAAAATAACCATCCCCCACCTCAGCTTCTTTGCACGGGGTGCGATGGAGAGGAAAAGCTTATTTCCAAATGCGAGCCTTCACTTCACCTGCAATTCGAGCATATTTATGTTGCTGGTGAAGAAATTTCACTTTCATTTGGAGCAACCCGAGGGGGAAAATTAAATGAAAATGAAACTAACGTTCGTCAGGTGTGTCATAGCGTGTATTTTCTTTACAGTTTTACTGTCTGCTGTAAACTTGCTGACCTGAGAGCATAGAAAACGATACACGTGAGGTGAAGCGAAGGGGTCGCGCCAATGTCATAATTCAAGCCCGGTAACGATGCCGCCCGTTCCTGAGCGGCAGGCGGGAACACTCCCGTACCGTACTCGAAGAAGCCTGCACTGCCAACGAGAGGTTTCCCGCTTGTAAATCACAGCTTATGCTAATTGTGTGAACGACACCGCCACTCAACTATTCCGCTTCCTTCCTTCCACAACGTTCATGCTGTGTTAGACATTATCACCACCAGCTCAGGTAGAGTGTGATGAGTACCGGTACCGATTCGCGATCGTAAATCACGCACCTTTAAATTGGTCTCCCAGGTCCCAGTCCGCCTCATCTCACGTCAGTCGAGTTTTTCAGGTTGATTTTAAACACTGTCCGCACTGCCATTTTACTGTCATTTGACATCGGGTAGCTTAGGGCGACGGCGTGGTGGTCAACGCTACCATCGCAATAGAAAGGGATGTTTCCCAAGGCGACACCGCGCAGACACCTTCTCGCATCTGGGAGGGGTGAAAAGCTGTTTTTCACTTGCACCCATGGACCGGATGGAAAACGCATACACTCTCTGGTGCTGCTGGCAGTCGAGTTCGAGTATTATCACACAATTATGAATATTATTACTCAACCCCCGGGTGGGCAGTTTCGCTGAAAGCTTTCACTTTTTCCACAGCAGACAGCTCGCCAGCAGCACAGCGACGATAACGTTATCAGCAGCAGCGGTGTAGTGAAATAATCGATGGTGGTCTGCACGTGGTCTCCAATGCGCACCTATTGTCGGCCAGCCGGTGATGCAATGCGTTGACTACCCGGTGTAGAGCAAGAAGTAGAGTGGGCTTTTCTTCTCTGAACCGATCGTCGGGCACCAATGAAGCACAATTTATCAACACTTCAGCACTATTTTGGGGCGGGCTGCAGCGCTCATAATGTAAACGCTTATCCGCAATGTATCGAGTGAAAATCGGTGTGACGGAATGTTTGCCAATGGAGCGACTATAAAGGGAACGTGGCGATGGTTTCCAGTGCGTAACCATTGAGGCTTTCAACTCAATCACACTTCCGGTGCACTTTTTCGAGGGTGCTAGGAAAGGGCTTTTTAATGAGTTTGCTTCCGAGCCGTACACTACCGAGCTACCGGGGATGATTAGGATTTAATGAGTGGAAAACAATTTTGGGAGTTGGTGTGGCTTTTCGGAGGCGATGGAATGTATCATTTTATGGGCTTTTTGTGATAAGCTCGCTCGACTCAATGGTGACATAAGGTGCTGGTTGAGTGAGCATTGTGATTTGATGGGAATTTAAATCAAGTGACTTTTCCCCTTTGATGGTAAGGGAATTGGTTGGGTCGATGGATGATACCGGATTTTGTAACAGAGAAATCAATTAAAATCTAAGAAATAACAAAAATGGCTCATTAAACAGTGTAAAGTCAGTAACACAATCTTTACCTATAGTTTGTAACAGAAAATATATACAAAAATTGTCAAAATCGACCAAATAGACTTGTATAACAGATTTATACATACTGTATAACAGTTTCAGTTTTGCAGTTTGTTGCTGTATACTCAAGTGTACAACAAAAAAGGACAACAAAGAGGCGTATAACAGTTACATAGTACTTGTATAACAGTTTTACTCATCATTAGCTAATCCAGTTTTGTTCGGCTCCTTGCATGTATAACCATTTTCTTCCATCTCATCTGCCCTTACAGACGTTACGGAGGTATCGTTCGCATCCGAGACACACATCGAGCAACAGTCCGGACTCTCCACCAAGGAGTACATCGTGATCGCGGTCTGCAGTCTGTGTCTGGGGCTAATCTACATCGCGTCAGTGTTTCTCTACATCCACATGAAGAAGCGAAAGACCCGATCGGGCACGAACGATGATGGCAGCGGGCTAAAGAATGACTACTCCACCTACCAGCAGAACGATCAGGTCACGTTCGGGGTCGGTATGGGCGCGGCCGCCGTCAGCCCGTTCGGTGGACAGGCACGGGCCAGCTTTATTGGGCGTAACGCGCTCGGCGGTAGCCAGCGACAGGGCGGAGGGCCAGCGGTTGGACCGCACCGGGGCCTCGCGAACGTCGGTCTGCACGCGGAGGAGATGGGCATTGTGAAGAACAACCCGCTGCTGAAACACTTCCCGAACCTGAGCGACAATTCGGGCTTCATCAGTGACAATTCCAATTCGGTGTCGGAGTTTGAGGATGATATAACGACCGACGTTGAGAAGCAGGTAGGTTACAGTGGTAAGGGATGCCGTAGAGTGCACAGGAATGAAGTAAACCTTCCGTTTCAGATGCAAACCGGCAAACATCAGCCAAAAAACTTCTCAGGGCGTACCGAAATGGATGGCGAACTTCGCCTTCAGCAGCAGCAGCAGCAGCTGTCCCAGCAGTCCGCTCTGCTACTTCATCATCACCATCACCTTCAGCAGCAGCACCAGCAACACCAGCAGGATCCGCTAAACGCCGGTGGCCAGGATACGGAGTGTCTACCCGAGGAAAATGTATCCATTGTCGAAGAGCTGAACAACGAAGAAAAGCTCGAAAGCATGAAGTCTATCGTGAACGGTACGATGCGCCGGAAGCTGTACTTCAATCCGGCCTACTTCGAACCACATCTTCTAGTTGTAAGTAGTTGCACTCAAATGGCATAATGAGTTCATTAAATCTGATTCAATGTACATTCTGATAACAATGTACTCTTTTTATTCCATTCCCAGTCACCTCCACCGGCAGCTATCGAGTTTCTGAATAAGATCCGCGAGGTGATCACGATCGCCAAGTACAAGATGTCGGCGAAACGGTTTCAGCCCTCGCTGAACATCATACCGGAGGAGATGCAGCAGTCGGCCGGATCGGAAACGTATGCCGCGGTCCAGACAGCCCCGGCCAGCCGGCGGAGCAGTTTGATCAGCTCGCGCAAGGACAGCTCACGCAAGAGTGCCTGCTCGGGGTGTCCCGGGTGCGAGAAGAAGGTGGCGGCCGCTGCCGACCCCGTGATGGTACCGTCGAGCAACTGTAAAAACTGTGGCGACAAGCAGAACAGCATCCGCAAGTGGCTGGAGGATGTGTCGTCCAACCATGGGGATGGTATTGCCGAGGCGGACCTGTACGACAGCAAGGCAAGCCTGCTCGCCAATGCAGCTGGTAGTGGGTCGGAGGTGGATGGAGCAACGCCAACACCGAAGCCCGATGCGGGTGGGATTGCAAATGGAGGGTTTGTAGGGGAGCTGGAGTCACTCAAGTCACTGGATGATCGTACGCCCGCCAATGATTCGTTGCCAATTCGACCGGACATCAAGAAGCACCCGAAGGGTCATCGCCCATCCAAGACGGGGAGTTTACACAGCGACAGTTCGTCAACGTCGGACAACGAAACGATCGTGGCCAATAGTGTGAAGGAACGATCAGCGGTCGTTCGCATTCCCTCCGCAAGCAAATCGGTCCGCTCAGACACTAGCTCAGCGCCGAAAATTGTGTCACACAGTCTGAAGTCGGATCTGGTGAGCAAGATGAGCAAGTTCAGCATGCAGGACGGTGCCGGTGCGCTGATGAAGAACAGCAGCTTCATCTACGAGGAGACCCGGCAGAGCAACCAACAGCTGTACATCAAGAACACGAACAACTCAGTCGCTAACCTGGACACCAACAAGGTGTACGATAAGCGCGATCTGTACAGCATTACTGGTAGTGAGATCTACAACAATCCACAGTTTGAGGCATCACCGGTGATGCCGCACAAGATGCTGCCGGTGGTGCACACACAATCAGCCCACCATCATCATCACCATGCGCACGGCAAGAAGCCGCCAGTGAATGGAGGTGCGAGAGTGCATCAGACACCAGCTCTACCACCTTCACTGGCCGGTGCCTCTACCAGCAAGCGTCGCCAGGAGGTGCTGGATCAGTACGCGAACGTCAAACCGATGAAGCTCCGAAACATCAACCAGATGCCGGACATGGTGTACGAAGCACTGGCGATGGATCAGCGCAAAATCCGCTCCTGGTCGGAGCGACATGCCGAGCGGCTGCCAGTCCCACAGCTCGAGTCGCTCGACTACGCCCTCGACTCGTCCGACAGCCGGTTCAGCAGCATCGATCGGCACGAGCGCTATCGGAACGAGAAGTTCTTTCACGACTTTCTAAACTCGGACCAGGAGTGCAACACGCTCGGGAACCGATCGGGCAAGAACTCGTACAGCAAGTACCAGCCCGACTCGCCGATCTACTCGCGCAAATCGCCCCACTATCTGATCGTGGACTACGAAACGGACAGCCTGGAGCGGGCCACCTCCAAGACGCCGATGAGCTTCCACACCTCCACCACGAACAGTAGCGATCTTGGGTCGCAACCGTCGCCCTCCCTCAGCACAGCGCTACCGCTCGAGGAGGAGGTCGAGATACGCAATGCCATATACGATCGGGTGGAGGGTTTTAGAAAGGATACTGACACGATCAAGACGGAACGCGCAGCCGTCAGTATCCGGTCCGATGAGTATGAAGACGTTCCGCAGACAGTTGTTGAGGACCAGCCGGCGAACGGCAGGGCGAAGAAAAAGATACCGAAGATCAAGTGCGACACGCCGTTTCAGGGCAGCATCACGATCGAGGTGGAGCACAGTCCGGACGATTGCGACCTATCCGCGACGGACAGCGACCAGTTCGAGCCGGACACGCTCGACCGCAAGCCGAAGAAGCACGGGTCGACGGCGGCTGTGAGTCGGCATCGCAGCAACGTGTGGGAGAGTGAGCGGAGTCGGAGTGGAGGAGTCGTCGAAGCGTCCAACCTAACCTCCCTGCCGGCCGATCTGAACAGTCACTTTGTCCTGAAGTCTACTGGGTCTTTCAAGCACGAGACGAGCTTCGGCAGCTTGCGCGAGATTTACGAATCCAAAAACCCAAAAGCCGTCGCAGGGGCTGGTGGTGCGCCCGTACGAAGCTCACTGACCAATCTGGCCGAGTTGGACGTAAAGTCGGGGAAGTTGCTGACGCTCGAAACACGACATTCGCGCCGCCAGCGTACAAACGTGGGTGAGGCGATCATACCGGCACCGAAACAGGTACCGCCGGATCTGATCCCACCGGAGAGTGGTGGAGTTGGAGTTGGACCGCGCCAAACCGCTCTGTACGATCATCCGCGGCTGCAGCTGAAGAAGGTGGACGATTATGGCGGTGCGCCGAAGAGTCTGGGCTGCTGGAGTAACAGCGAAAAGCTATCAAACCCACCGACTGGTCCGGCACCGAAGCCTAACTTCTGCACTGCCAGCGAAAACTACGAGTCGATCAATAGCCTGACGGCGGAGAGTGACTCCACACAGTTGACGGGCATTTCGGACAACGATCGGACGGCGTCTGGGGCGAGCAATAGTAGTGGCAGTGGGGGTAAGAGCCGTCACTCCCCGGGCAAGCTTCCACCGTACAGTCACGTGCACAAGAACCCGACCGATCAGTCGCTGTACATTAGCGAAAAGTCGGAGTACGCACGAATCGACGAGAAGCAACCGGAGTCGGAGCTGAGTGGCATACTGGAGAGCTACATGACGCTTGGGGAGATGAACAGCAAGAACTTCCTGCAGCAGGTCGACAGCAAGATCTACGATCTGCGCACACGGCAGGCACAGCAGCAGCAGCAACACCAGCAAGTGATGAGCAAGGCGAAGTTCATCGAGGACATCGATAAGATCGAGGTCCTATCCACGAAAACGCTCTCCAACTATAGCTTCCCGATCAATCGGAGCAGCCCGTCGATCAATCCGAAAGACAGTGAAGATGAGAAACCCTCCATCTATGACATCAGTGCACCGATGCCGCTTGGAAGCACTGGATCGGCGTCACCAACCACCACGAAGGTGTTCCGCGTCGAGCTGAACCAGTCCTCCAACGGGATGCAGATCGCAATGGGGCTGAGAGACCGCGTCAAAAAGTCCAAGGATCTGAAGAATGCCTGGAAGAAGTTTATCGGAATAGCGACAGCGAAGTTCAATGGGAAGTCCGGAGGGGATCAGGACCTGGAAAAGACATCCGATTCGTCCGACATTCTCGAGAAGGATGAGGGCATTTCCTCACTGATTGATGACTCGTCTGGTAGTGGTGCGTATGGATCACACTATCAGCAGCAGCAAATGTTGCGTCACCATCATCATCACCATCATCGGAAGCGACAGCAGGGTGCACCATCACCAGAAGACGGTGAAAAGCCATCGACTTCTCGCCCGAACATCACGATCGTGAGGAGTAACTCGCGATCGAGCACAAAGGAGCAGGACAGCGGCTACATGAGTGCCGATTCAAGTGAATCAAAGCTGAATGGCAAAAAGAAGCTCTACGAGCGGTTCAACTTTAGCTCCCAGTCACCGGACGGTTCGGCTGGTGCAAGTCCCGATGGAACGATCCTGGAGGAGAACAAGTACGAAATCTGTGCCCTACAGCAGCAGGAAGCGAACGAAAGAGGCGTCGCAGGAACACCAGATGCAACCGGCACCAATCGGAGCGGCTCATCGACCGGTGGTTCTTCTGGGGCCGGCTCCAGATCAAACGATAAATCGATCGCTCGCCCACGATCACCACCGCCACCACTTCCTCCACCGAATCCTCCACCTCCACCACCACCAACTGCAACCATTCCCACGAAGAAGCCGGGCAGTGCGGTCAAGGTGATCGAGAAGCCCCAAAGCAAACCCCCGCCACCACCTCCATCGCCACCTTCCTCTAGCTCACCCTCTTCCTCGTTGACTACGATCGCACGGACGGTGGCCATGAGCACAAGAGGGGAGATGGAACCGGGTCCGTCGCACGGCAGACATCAGATGCCACCGAACGGTGTGTTCTTCAACACCTCCGACGCGATCAGTGTACGGGTGTACTCGTCCGATGATGAGAAGTTCGATGGTAGTGATGATGCCTCCTGCATCTCGGACGAGGACGATCTTGACTCGCATCTGGACGATATCTCCGAATCGGGTGCGGAAAGTGTCGAAACGCATTCGGTGTTCTTCAAGAACATAAGGAAACCTGCGCATCTAACAGTGGCACAGGGTGCGGATCGTGCAATGGCGGCCGCAGTGCACTGAGAGCAGTGTCCTCTGTCTGATGTGCGATATGGCTGACTCTGTCCTTCTGACTCCTTCTCATTCCTATTAGATAAAAACACAACTCTAGCAAGTAAGAGCTAAACGCAATGTCAACTTTTAAGTTTAAGACACTTTCTCCTGTACATTCGACACCTCGGGGATACTCCTTCCCGACGGGGACGCACACTGTTCGAGATTATTGAGTTATTGTACCTCCACAAGTATTGAGCTTATCCGTGAGACGGTCTCGCTTCCACTGCCCTGCCAAGCTTGTTGGGGGGAGTTGGTTTTAAAGCGTATGTCCGCTGGATCTGAGCCGTATTAGGGTTAGGGTTTTGTGTTAGTATCGTAAGTAGTAGCTTGTTTTAAGTAAACCAATCAGTGGCAACTGTGCAATCGGTTAGTGTTTTAAGCATTATTTTGTTAACATATTTATTCAAGAGAGTGGATGATGAATGTGTGTGAGTGTGTGTGTGTGCGTGTGAGAAAGAGTGAAAGGGTGTGTGTTTGGTAGTGTGATTTTTCGTTGCGCTTAACTAGTGTTGAGTTCTTCTGCTTATGGTACATTTTTGCTTCTTTTTCTTTGTTTTTTGTTTGCTTATTTTTCTGAAAATCATTTATTGATTTTACTTGCATTTTGTTTTCATTTTCTTACTAAATTTTTAAAGCCTTTTTCATATTTTATCTCATGCTTGTTGACCTCTTCTCGAATTTCAAGCAAAAATGTACTCAATTAGCATCGAATGTGATACGAGACTTGCAAGTCTCCAGCAATAATAAAAAACGTAGCAATATTAGCTTAGGTTTTGTTTTAAGGACATTCTAGTGTTAACGTATCTGTACGGCTTGCCATCCCTTCCAGCATCCCTGGAGGATGCATCGGCTCGTCTGCATTTACACTACTAGGCCGGATATGTGCAATAACAATACATCCGTGTTAAGGTTTCTAGACAATAAGGAAGCGTGCTCGCGTTTCGAGGGTAGAGTGGACAGAGAGTGCAATACATAAGTGGGAACAGTTGGGTGGGTAGTTTTGTTTGTTTGTTTCTAAGTTAAGTCTGTAGCATCTATCGAGACGGTATGGTAGTTTTCACGGCTATAATACCAAAAGATGGCCTTACACCAGCCGATGGTTTGGGGCTATTATGTTTTACGTGTAGTGGGGAAACACGTGACCTTTGTTTTGTTTTTGTTAAGTTGGATTAGTTTAAGTAAGTTTTTAACCTTCCGCGTGATGTAACGGTGTGATGCATTGCGCACAACTGAATCCTTTGCCGAATGGGAAAGGATTTCGGGCGACGTTAGCTTCATAAGTACCTGCCAAAAAAATCCGTATAAAACAATCGTTACTGGGGAAAGCTTAGCAGGAGAAAAGCCGTTTTAATAATGAATGGTCTTCCCTTGCTTCCTCGGTATGATTGTAGTAAGTAGAGTTTAGTAGTTAAGCTGTTAGCAATTCTTATCATATTACACAAATATTTATTCAACTTGTGTGTTTGTAGCTTTTCCGAAGCAACAGTGCTTCGTTAGTTTCCTGTTGTTTTGTTTTTGTTTTTGTACGCTAATTTTCAGTTCTCCTTCACCCTTTCTGTTATCGTTTTGTCGTCTTGCCTATTGTTGGTAATATTATTATTATTATGTAGCCTTAAGATATGCAATTTTAGTTTAAAAAAAATATTTTGAAAATAGTTTTTGGTTTTTTCAATGTAATTTAAATCGTAGCCAATGCTGCAAAGTTTAACGGAGAGGTGAAAGACAGGAGTAGTGAGAGAGAAAAATATTGTTTCCTGTACTAAGTAAGATTTAGCAAAAGAAAATATGCCTGAAGTTGCTCATCATTTCGAACCACGTGTGCTTTGAAGCCGTGTACAGTGCTGGCTCAAAGACCGGAACGAAAGCAGAGGATTAAGATTAGAGGATTGCCTTTGGCTTTTGTTATTTAACGAAACGGGGCGCAAAATGAAATGTTTTAGCTTAAGAAACTCCCCTATCTCTCTTTGTAATACGAATGTAATTGATTTTATGCAACTGAAACGAATAAATAGCTGGTTTTAATAATAGTTTTTCAGATACAGTACGTGATATTCGATCCGAAATGTTGACTTTTTGTTTGTTTGTTTGAAATTAACTTACATTTATTTGTCCTATTTGTTTTAACCACCGCGCGACGAACGACTTACGACCACTACACCTTGGGCTTCTTTGGAAGGGAACCGAACGCCGATATAACCGTGCCCTTCGTCCCGGTGGCCGTCGTTGTGAGGGTCTGCTGTATAATGCCCGCGGGCTTCAGTGCGTTCGCCATCGCGACAGCCGCGGCCGCACCGAGCATACCGGGCGCCGCTCCCAGCACGCCCGGTTGGTCCCATTTGGATTTGCGCTTCTTCGACTCGTCCGGATCGACCCGCTTCACGCCGGTCTGTATTTCCGTCTTGGTCGCCTCCTTCCGCGCCTTTTCCACCTTTTCCATCTCGACCTTCTGCGCTTTCGCCAGCTCCTCGTAGTACGATTCCTTGCCCCACTGGGATGGGTCGAATATTTCCGGCGCATAGTTCGTCCCGAGCTCGTTGATGTCGCAGAAGTGGATCAGCTTCTCGTAGATGCTCGGATTGCGGAACTCTTTGCGCTCCTGGATGATGCGGTTCGTGTCCATGTTGGAGTTTTTCATCCGTTCGTACAGGGCGGCAATCTTGTCCTGCAGCTCCTGCGAGCAGCGACCTTTCGGTTCGGGCGGTAGGCTAAAGCCGTACAGCTTCGCCCGGTCCACCTTTTCGGGGGAAGGGCTCCGTTCCGGTTCGGGCTCGTGTTCCGATTCTGGTGCTTCCTCGTGTTCGCTCCGCTCCGGTGAGTTGTTGTCCTCGTCCGTGTCGACAATCGTATCGTCGATGTAGCTCACCAGCCGGAGTGCTTTCTTGCGCGGTGGCCCTGGCGTTCCGTTGTCACTTGCGCCGCTCGGTTCGGCCGATTTGAACGGAGGAAGGCTGGCGGTGTTGGTCTGCGTGACGGGTGTGCCCGAGCTTTCGGACATGTCGCGGAGCGGCGTTTGTTGGCGGGAGCGAATCTGGAAAAGTGACAAGCAAAAGGTTATTAGATACATTTCGAAGAGTGCCTCCCAGCACGGGGTTGTCACGAACCTGTGAGACGGAACTACCGCCTTCCGACTGTGGTGAATCATCGTCCGAATGACGATCGCCCTCATTTTCCGAGTCCGTGTAGGTGGCAGTTAGCGATGCAAGCGCCGAGTTTTTGGAGCTCATGCCGGAAAACTATTTTGTTGCGGGTTTTTTACACTTTTCGATTAAAAATCGCGGAATGTTTTGTACGCACGATCTGCTTTGCTTTTGTTTACAAACTCTCGCTTTTCCTGGCGTTTGACAGATGGGAATCGAGCTTGACATATGGCAGAACCTTACAACAGTTCCAACCTACCGAGGGTTTGTGTATAGGCTAATGGTTCATGCTCGTGTAGGGTATGTGAAATGAATTTAAAAATGCAATTACGAACAGTTTTATCGGAAAACTATAATAGTAATGCAATTTTCTTACAAATTATCCAACATGAAAAAGTAGAAGAAGATTCCAAAGATTCCATAACATTTTATTGAATTCGTATTTCACCTGGTCGTTGTATTTCACAGTTGATTATCGTCTGGATGGTACAGCTCGCCGATCAAACGATAAATGTAGGAAGGTGCATTTGTTCCACTGCAAAGGATGAGAAAAGATTATTAAAACCCCATCTTACTTGATATTTCCATCCAAAATCATACTTATTCGTGATGAAAAGCGTCACCAGCTCCGGGGGCACGTAGTCGAACAGCGGATTGTACGCTTTCGTGAACCGCGCCGCTAAGCTTTCGAACGGTAACACTGCCTCAGTATTGCCCAGAATATTGAAATCACCCTGCTCGTAGTTGCACAGATGCACCGGCGTCAGTTTGTACGTCGGGGCCAGCACAATCACCGGCACGGAGAAATGTTTCGCCGACAGGGCCAAGCTGTACGTGCCACAAACCGCCTGCAGCCCACCGTTTGCCAGCACCGAATGCGTGCCGATGATGATTTTGTTAATGCGCGACATGATCGCAAAGATCGCTGCGTCGGAAATGAGCGTAGTTTGAATCTTGGCCCGTCCCAAATTGGCCGCCAACTGCTGTCCGCGACAGTCCGGTGCACACTCCACCACCACCACCTCGATCGGGCGCGTTTCGGCCGCTTTGCGGAGGAACTTTTCGACCGCCCGCGAGTACCCGATGGTCATGATCAGTTCCGCCGAGTGAATGTGTTCCGCTGCCTGGGCGGAAATGCTATCGCCCGTCGTTTCCAGCTCGGTTTCTACTTCCAACAGATGGTCCACCAGTGCGTTCTTCAGCCCCGGCATCGGTTTCGAGTAGTCGTCCCGCTCCGGATCGGCCCCTTGCGTTACCAGCTTGTGCAGGGAAAGTATGCTCTGCCCGTCGTCGAAATGTACCACGCGGGAGGAATCGTACTCTTCGCGGACTATTTTCATCACGCGCCGGATGGTGTTCGCGACGACGATATCGTGTGGGATGGCTTCGGCCAGAAAGCGTCCCTGGTTGCGGATCAGGGCAAGCAGTTGTTCCGCCGTGTCCCATGTTTCTTTCGACACGAGATCCATCAGCAGCCGCAGCGTTCGAGATGCCAGCTTAAGCGATCCCGAGATTTTGCTGCAAAATTGCAATGGGAGGGATTATTGCATCCAAAACACGTGTGACGCTAAATTGTCTTACCGAAGGCGTACATCCTGGATGAATTCCGCGATTCCTTGCACAGGGACGATGGAGTAATCTTTTGCCAATTCTTTCATATTGGTAAAATTGTTGTTTTTGTGCAATTCTGCCGTCTGTTGCGAGTTTGTTGACGTTTCACACTAAAGGCCAACTTACACGACGCCACATTGCCGTGAACGTTCAACTGTCAAACGAAACGTCACAACATTGCACCGTCTACACGCTGCTGTATTGCTCTTGCTCGTCTCAAATTCATAACAATACACAAAGGAAACAAGCAGCAGCAGCGCGTTTTTGCGAGTGTTACTTTGCGGAGTAATTATTAATTAGAATTTGGTAAGGACGTGATTAAGTAACATTGTTCGTGCTTCTAGCTTAAAGATCTTCTCGCACACGTGTAGGTGATTCGTGCTTCAGCAGCAGCAGCCGTTTTTTTCTTACCATCGACACAGAACGCAAGCAAAAATGTCCGCCTCAGGTCCAACCTCGTTGATATCGACGGGCGGTGATGAATCGTTTGATTTTCTGTTCAAAATCGTCCTCATCGGAGACTGTGGTACCGGCAAGACCTGCATTGTGCAGCGGTTCAAATCGGGCAACTTTATCGAAAGCCACGGCAACACGATCGGGGTCGACTTTTCGATGAAAGCGGTCTCGGTGGATGGGAAGAAGGTGAAGGTAAGCAAGATAAGCGCGTCTGCCGTGTTCTAATCCGTCGCAAAACGGCGGAAAGGCCAAAGGGCGCGGGTGGCGGGAGATTAATTGCACACACCTCTCACCAAACTCACGCACCTATTCTAATCGCTTGCGATTACGCTTGCAGCTACAGATATGGGACACGGCCGGGCAGGAACGGTTCCGGACCATCACGCAGAGCTATTACCGATCGGCCAACGGTGTTTTAATTGGTGTGTACTTTATTCACAGCAACAGTCTCAATAGGAACAACTAACAACTGTGCTTTTCCTCCATTTTCACCAGTGTACGACATCACCAAACGATCGACCTTCCTCAGCCTGCAACGATGGATCGACGAGGTGCGTCGGTATACCGCCTCCAATGTGATGATCTTCGTGATAGGCAACAAATCCGACCTGGACGAGGAGCGGGAGGTGGAGTTTTCCGAAGCCGAAAACCTGTGCCAGTACATCCCGGAGGTGATGTTCGTGATGGAAACGTCCGCCAAAGACAATCGCTGCGTGGACGACGCATTCATGACGCTAGCAACGGAACTGAAGGTCTGTGCGGTAACACGATGACCCCCAAGTCTGACCTATGCTGTGCAAACAAAATCTCTTAAATCGCTTTGTTTTCTTCACAGCGTCGCCACGATGGCTTGAATGCGGCCGAAGAGGAGGAAGGCATCACGCTCGGACAGAGCAAAAGCTTATCAACCAATACGTGCAACTCGCTGTGCAATTTAACGTGAAGCGGTGCACCTTGCGTAGTAGCTACTGCTGATGATACCTGGCCAAAGCGTAAAAGGACCATTTGCGAACGCGACTGTTGAACAGTTCTAATTTGTGAACGACTTATTGCCCTCTCCCCATTATTGCACAAGCCCGATCGGTTTGCGGTACGCCACGGTTCAAATGCCATCGTTCTAAGCAATTCGAGAAACGAGCAAAAAAAAAGGTTGCGTTTTAGTACGTAAGGTACTCGAATTAAGGTGAAATGTTTTAATACTTCCTCGTAACACTTCATCCTATTCTTTCTTAAAATCTTTTGCCTCATTAAATGACGCATAGATGCAGGTTTCTTTTCCCCCTGTACATACGTTTGGCATGGTGCAAGCATGTGTTAACTAATTTGTAGTTATACTATAACGAACCCGATTCTCGAACAACAAAAAGTGAGCTCCCGTAGTGAATGTGAAATGTGTGTAGGAATAGAGGAACTAGATTGCATATTTTATACCTGAAACTATTTATTGAGTTGAGCCAAACCTCGAAAGGAACTATTTTTAAAATCGAAACAGAAAAAAGTTGTTGTAAATATAACGCTATTTTAACATTAGCCCCACCACTCGGTAGAGAGTGGTTTGCAGCGAAGTTCCGTACGGTTTCCATACCTTCCATACCTAAGAGATCAGCTGTACGGCATGGTTCTTGTAATCGCTGATGACAATCTCCCAATCCTTGCTAACACAAAGGCCCGAAATCCAGTTAAACTTTCCCGCCGAATCACCGCGCGATCCGAGCGCCGTTACAAACTGTCCATTCGGGCGGTAGACTAGAATTTTCGCATTCCCACCATCACCGATCAGAATGAACCCAGCCGGATCAACACCGATCACCTCCGGGTACTGGAACTGTCCGTTGATCGTACCGGTTTGGCCAAACTCGAGCAGCTGTTCGCCGTACTTGTTGAACAGCTTCACCCGCCGATTGCCTGCATCCAGCACGAGCACGGAAGCGTTCTTCTGGACAGCGATATCGGTGGGATTTTTCAAATCCACCATGCGGGAGGAAATTTTTGTCTGCGACGCTTTAATAAGCTGATCTTTCGTGAGCCGTCCAAACTGCGAGTGGGCCTTCCCGTCCGAGGTACTAAGACACTGGAACGTGTTGAAGGGTAAGTGGAAATAGTTGTTTTTTTTTACATTATTTCAACCATTACACTTACCTGTATTCTATCATTTCCAGTGTCACACACGAAGAGGCAATCACCCGTACAGAAGGCTATCCCCTCGGGTGACCTTAGCTGACCGGCCTGATCGCCCTTGGTGCATAGTTTCCGGAGCAGCTGTCCTTCCTGCGAAAAGACAAAGATGCAGTGCTTCCACTTGTCCGATACGAACAGCTCCTTGCGCTCCGGATCGAACGTGATGCCCTGCGGGTAGCTCAGCTCTTCGTGCGTGATCTTCTGAACGATGTGACCATTTGTTCTGGAAGCAATGAGGGGGGGGGGGGTAAGTAGAACAGGATTAAGGATTGCTGCAGCTTTTCGCAAAGGCACGTACTTATCAATGCCAAACACGATACGACACTCAGAACCAGCGACGTAAAGCAGTGGCTTTTCCAGCCCGTCGTGATTCCAGGGCGCAAAACCCACTCCCGTTGGACGCTGGCAGTGGTTCCAGAGCAGTCTGGGTTTGTAGACGTGACTTCTGAAGTAATGGAAACATTTAAATGCATTATTTTACCTACAAAAAGCGTCTGGGACATTAATCGTACTTGTAAAACTGTGCCACTGTCGTCTCCGAGGAGTTCGGATGCAGCTGATGTTTGGGCGCCGCTTTAGCGCTCGAGCTACGCTTCACGGTCGGTGCGGTTGGTGCGTCGAAAATCGTTTCTACCTTCAGCTTTTCCTATTCCAAGCAAAAATTGAATGAAATTGATCGTCCTTCAGCAGACAGGGCTTACCCGATTGAACAGGATACGCTCCCGGCCCCACAGCGACACCTCCTCCAGTATCACCGACATGTCCTTGTGCATCTTCAGGTAGAGCTGGACCGGATCCAGTGCGCCCCCGATCGGGCGTCCGATCGATGCTAGCAGCTGGTCAATTTTCTCCCGCACCAGCTCGTGCGAACAGACCGCATCGTTTAGTATTCCCTGCGACGAGTCTGCAGTTGTGGGGTGAAGCCCGTGAGACCATCATTTAAGGGGGTAGAGGGGCACGCGTTGGCGTAACGGTGCGTGACATATTTGGGATGTGCGATTTGTTTCGTTTTGTCCACCACCACCACCATCCACCACCACGCCCAAACATGCAAAGGAAGAAACGGAAAGAAACGCGGCGCACTAATAAGCTAAAGCAGAGTAGAACGTGCCGTGCATCGGTAACGGGGAGGCGACAAATGAGTGATCGAATTCCCGGCGTGCCGGTGTCTGTATGTAGATATGTATAGGGGGGAAGAGAATTCGCGAAAGAAAGTTCAATCAATTTCACCTAACAGTTCCGTCTGCTGTCGCTGCAGGGCGAGCATTTTGTCGCGAAAACAGGCCGTTATCTCGTCGTTGATCTCGGAAAAGCGGCTCTGAAAGTGAAGGGTAAATAAAGGATAACAAAGGTAAGCGGTTAATACCGGTAGCTGGCTGGCTGCCGTGCGATATATTTGCATGATGAAGCGCGTTTGTTCTGCTGTATAGAAACCGTAACATCATGGTGTTGCATACGTAAACTGGTAGAATAATGCAAAAGGGTAGCAATTGTCGCTCGTTTTTAAACGTGCTACCTGAATTAACACTAATTGTTGTACTGTTATTCACAGACTTTGACATAGATGTTAAAAATAACACATTTTTCTCCTTTTTGGGGTTATTGAATAAAAGATCTCTTCATTCCCTAAATCAGCGTGATGATGAGGAAAAGAGCTCAAAACATAATATTATCTATTTTTACCTAATTTCGCTGGACTAACACTCGTACAGTAAAAACAAACAAATATACAAACACACAAAGAGGCAATATATTTGGAAAATTTCGAAATAATATGATTGAAAATGACTAAGACAATAGATAAATTTACTAAAAAAGGGAAATAACATTAAAACATTAACAAACAAATAAAAGACAATATAACAGTAATAGCCATCTAAATGCTTACCAAAATGACTAATAAAAGAGAAAAGTATACTAAAAAGAAAGTAACATTGAAACAACAACAAAACATTCAAAGAGTAAAACGATATGCTGAAAAAGAACAAAAAAAGGGAAAACTGGAACAATCAAAACCATAGCCAGCCCAACAACAGCAAAATAACGTGCTTGAAAACATAAACCACATAAAACTCCATTTAAATAATGTGCCAAATATCATTTAAATATTTCTCAGCGAATCTCTTCACACACAAACACACACACGAAACGTGTGTCGAAATTAAAATCAATGTCTGTGGAATGTTGATGTTTTTACCCTTATACTTCAACCTAATTTATGAGCGCGCCGACCTGAACCGTTGCACCCCGTGCCCTCCGAGCGCCAAATTTCAATTTTCATTCTACCCCGTATCGGTCGCGTTCGTATGCATCCTGTTTTGGGTTTGCTTCAAAATTTCACCTCAAAACAATCGATCGCGGACACTTTCTGTTTGGTAGCAAGCGCAAGTTTTTCGTTTTGCAACTTACACCGCATGGGCGTCGGCGTACGGAAGCAGCGGCAGCACCACCCTTGCATGCGCAATGACAGTGCGCAACGCCTGCCTTTCCGTCGATCAATAGCCAAATCAAACCGCCCATTTCGATGCGTAGCACGTGCGCGCGAGCGCGCGCAAAGAGATTTCAAATGGAGCGCTGCTGCGCCATGGCTCACGTGTGTGTGCGCCGAGCGGGTTTGTGTGACTTGCCAAGTGACTCGTATTGATGAAATATTAAAGGAAAGTTAATTTCTTACATTAAATAACCATTCCGTTTGTGTGTGTGTGTGTTTACAAAGCTACACCTGGCGATAAGGATTGTTTGCGCATAAACACGATCGCTTTGGTAGCGCTTTTGCGTGTTGTTCTGATTTTTTGGGCAATTTGCGCGTACAAAATATCCGCCGCGGCGCTACACACATCCGTCAATCGGACATCCGGCTGCGGACGGGATCACTTTCCTCCGTCTGGCATGCGCTGTGTGGCCCGAGATTAAACAGATTAAAGCGCCATTCGATTGCGCTCGGCACGCTCTCGCGTGGTGTGGTACGATCGTGTGATAAGGGACACAATTTTTGTCATTCCACCGTGACCTTATTTTCACTCTCGATTGCACGGAATGGCGAGCGCGCACGCGCGTGTGTGTGCTTGTGTGCGCTTTTATTCGCAACCAATTTGTCGTCTGTGCGCGCAGCATCAAAGACAGTGCGGCGCATCGCCCGTTTGTACCGACTTTGATTATCCCCCTTCGTGGGGCGGGAAAGGGGAAGAGCGCCGTTGGTAATTTTCGGTCTTCGGAATACACACACACTCATCAAGCATTATCCACCGGGCCCCGGGTAGGATGATTGGCACATGCCCATGAACTGCCTTGCCGCGGGCCCTTTTTGGCGTTAATTTACTTACCTTATAGTCGATCAGTTTATGGTCCAATTTTTCGATGGCCGACTTTAGCTGACCCTCCAGCTGGCCGACCTGTCGCGCCAGCTCATCCACGTGCCCGAGCCAGCAGATTGCGCACAGCATCTGCAAAAGAAAAAAAAAACCGAAAATGGCGTGCGCTTAAATGTTGGCCGTGTTGCTGTATCCTAATGATCTTGAACTTGTTGACTCGTTATCAAAGTGTGTCTTTAATTTAATTTCTTGTTTTGTTTTGTTTTGTCGTTGGCTTTCATTCCAACGCGCAACACGCGAGAACTTGTTTTGTTTTGGTAAAAGTAAAACTTGATTTTGAATTAAGACGATCCAATTTTGGGAATTGTTTGTCCCCATTTTCTTTAACAACGGGAAATAAAACTGATTGAATTCGTACTGCAGAAGTATTTTTGAAAGCCCTTTCTTTAATAATAGCAATCATGCAAAAAGAAATGGTTTAGTTTTGTTACATCGTTTCTGAACTGTTTTCTTGTAGTAAATCCATTGAAATTAGGAGAAATAATCAACAGTCCAAATAATCAATAATTCTTTAGTAACAAACAAGACAATAACAAAATAATTCATAAGTAAATGATCAAAAAACAAAATTTGTTGAAACTACTTAATAACTATTACAATCAAGTCAATCAGCAAACAAAAACAATGAAAAATACAATCAAATAAGATATTACCAATAAGAATATGAAAACAGCAAATAGAATAGATAAAATAGTAAAACATACCGACATACAGTGATCACATTTGTGGAGTGTTGTTTCCGACACTGTTTGACACTTGGAGCACTGTAGCGTTGGGGTCAGATTCTGGAGAGAGAGAGAGAGAGAGACAAAAAAACATAACACAAATCAAGAACAAAAGTACTTTAGAAGCAACAACCAACACCAATAAGCAAAACTGTCCCCCGATAAGAGAAGAATGTTTGCCCGGCGTTGGTGGTCCCCCCTACATTGATAAGTGACCAATTAAAGGTGGTCAACATAGTGCCACCAAGATAAGAGCACAAGAACACGTGCGTGTGTGGTTCAGGTACGTTACATTTTCCAACTGATAGCTTCCTACGGGCGAACGAATCAGCGAAGATGATAGCGAAGGTGCGGGATGCATCATCTGCAGCATGTTGTCGATGTGCAGGTTCGATGGTAGCACGGTTAGATCCGGATCCTTTAGCAGCTGCTTCGTGCCGCAGGTAATACATCCAATGAAAGCTGCAGAGGAGGTTTTGAGATCAGATCCTTATTGATCATTGTATAGAGTAATCATAGCACTGCGATCTTACACCGATCAGTTTGCTTGTGGAGACACTCTTCCAGACACTCCAGACAGAAGGTATGTTGACAGTTGAGCATCTTCGGCACGGTTAGACGCAGCTCGCAAAGTCCACAGATTAGTAATTGCTCTATGTTTTTAGACATGGAATGTTCTCTAAAAATAAAACGATCATCATTGATCTTAGGAAGTGATCATGTCTATTATTCCACACTCACTTCCTACTACCAGGGTCGTACGAGTTTCGGAAGGAGGCTGAAGATCCTTCCGGATGTCGATTACGCATTGGAACTGCCATCGGTGGACTTCTGGCCGTATCGTCGTAGGAAATCAGACGACTGCTGCGTATCCCTCGGCTCATGGTGCGTTCCTGGTTCATTATTGGTTAGTTTACTGGGATGAAAAACAGAGTCACCTTCACTCACTGGACCTACAAATGATACTGAACCAAGCAGACCTGAACCAGGAACTTCCAGTTTGAAGGAAAGGCCTTCTTCGATTGGCGATCTGATACAGAATCTTATCTTGTGCGTACATTTGTTTTTCAACGATCGTTTGGGGAAGATACTGTGGATGTGTTTTTCTGACCAAGTGACAGTACAGCAACACTGTTGTATTGGGTTTTCTCCCCTCCAATAATTTATTGTTGTCGCTTTGCTGACTTGAGAGGAAATGAATCATGATTAAAAAAAATACACAAACTAGAGGAAGGATTTCAAAAGCGAAATTTTTCCTTCCCCAATTACATTTAAATCACATTTTCAGCTTTCACTTACCGTCCAACCCACAGCGTGAAGCCATATCGCTTGTCAGCTTAACCGTCGCGACGAACAGCTGAGGAAGGATTCTTGATTCGTCTTCTCCTCACCGCCAACGTTATGATCATCGTCGTCATCATCATCATCATTACTGATCAGTTTTGCCATCTTCATCCGTGCTCCGTGTGTGCTGAAGATGCACCCTTGCCAAGTTCTCTGCCAGGTGTCACCGCTTAAGCGAGTCCACAGCAGCAGCCCCAATCAGATGCCCCGTAACCGGTCGTACGAAGGCAATCGCCGTCTCGGCTTCGGTTCATTCGTTCGATCGGGCTGGAGCTTCTTTGCTTGAGGCTTGCCATTTCTCCCCAACACTGGTGGTGGTGGGATTCGCGCACGGCACGGACGGACGGTGCAACCATCCCGGGAGCCACTTAAACTCTTTTTTCCCGCCGTGACGCGCTTTAGTCGAGCTCGGAGCGCATAGCGAAGCGGTACGCAAGTACGCGGTTACTTGCGGCACACAGTGGTTTGGTTTGTGGTTTTGGGGTCTGTCTTTGTCGAGTCTTTGTGCGTTCGTTTCCGTGATAGCGTGGTTTTCCCTCCCAGCGGGTTTGGTGTCTGCTGCCGGAATTAGCTACTGCTTCGGTCGATTGATTATTGGCGCCCCCTCCGCCCCCGGGAGACCAGCCCAACGAGGCTGGAGAAGGAAGTTTGCAGTGCAACGGCATGAAATGCAGCGGCGTAATTTGGGGTGATGTGGAGCACACGTGTGAAAACGATCGCGAATAATTGGATGTTTGCAGTGGGGTGGAAAGAAAGGTGCAGCGTAATGCGGATGGTGCAGTGAGCGGGCGATCAGGCTGTGACACAATTTGACTACGACTACGAGGAGCGATCGATAATAGTCCCCCCAGGAGGTGGCGAGGCAAGGCAGAATTTCTGGAGATAGTGTCAGTTTCACACGGTGACCTAGTTCAGCAAAAGACCTACGACAAAGTCTCCGCTTAGGGTGTGTGTATGTGTGTGTGTTTATGTGTGTGAGTGTTGCTGTGCCCGTGATATCGTGATATCCGTGCGTCCAGAAGAGTGTTTAACCTGATCTTCTCAACAGTGTAGTGATACGAGGTGGAAAGACCTGCACTAGATTGATAGATTACCTTCAACGCATCTTAAAACAAGACAGCGTAAGTGCGATCGCTCCCTGCGAAGATCTCTTCTTATCACAGCATTCGGGACATTCCAACCTCTTGGTCATACATTCGCCTGGAATACAGCTATAACCAGGGTGTCACATGTTCCTTAAACTTAAACTTACACATCCGGTCCATCTCGTCTTGCGTTGTGGATTTCCCTCTTCATCCACGCTTCCTTTCCAATCGCCGGCAAACCATGGGGAAAATTAAAAGCAGAACATCACGACCAAACGTGTATGCGTGTGTGGTTTTTCCTATTGCGACGCGTACCACACACGTACGTACCACACGGCGGCTGGCGAAGAATCTGGTCCTCTGTGGGCAACGAGAGTGAAACCAATGTCGGCCATCATTATCGTCATCGGCTGGTGGGGTCGGCGAGAGTGACTGGTCGGAGTGTCGCTTTCGTTCACCTGGATTGTGATCACGGTGAAAACGCGCTGCACGATCGGGCAGTTTGCCAGTGGGCCAGAATGCACTTGCCGATGCATATCGTTAGGTCATATCGGTTTGACGATTGACGATTGTCTTTGAACGCCTGCAACGGTAAATGGGGAAGGTGTAATGCATTGTGGAAGTCGTTTATTACTTGACCTAATGAGCTTGAGAGCTTTATGTGGTATTGTTGTTTATTGTTATTGATACTTGAATGGCTCCGTAATCTGAAGGTTTTGTCGTTTTCTTTTTTTGTGGCTTACGTTTCAGAATAATGATCAGAATTTAAGAAGAATAAAAAATCTATAAAAAAGAGTTTTTTTGCAATAAAAAACAGATATAAGAAGGACATAAATATTATAAAATAGCAAATAAAAAATAGCAAATTAATAGACTCGCAAAACTATTGATAGTGATACTGAATAGCAAATGAAGATATTAACGTGTTTAAAACAAACCATCATACAAGGATAAAGTATTAATACATACTTACTAATGAAAATAAAGAAAAAAAATTAGAAGAAATAAAACCAAACAAACTCATAAAACTATCTGAAAAGTCATACAAAGAACGGAAACACAGGAAAATCATCATCATCTCGTGCAAAATACGCCGTGTCATATATGCAAAAAAGAATTAAACTAAGACTTCAAGAATGTAATACAAGTTAGGTATGAAAATAAAACTAGCAAAAATATCAAATCATTCGCTAAAACTGCAAACAAAATTGCCACATTAAAATTAAACCGTAACAAATTCAAGACAACACGGCAACACGAAACAAAGTAAAAACAGCATCTACCAAGAAACAAATCAAAACTCATAAAACAGATGGAAAGGATTAAAAAATACTGCACTAAAGAACTTAACCACGGGAAACAAATCATCTTCCCCATTTAACATGCCGCCACATAAGAAAATAAAGTGGGAAATTAAGGCCTTTTTTCGGAATGCAATAAATCAACCCTCAAACAAGACGGCCATCAAGACACGGGGATGGACGGGCTGGACAGCGTTTTCTCTCCGCCTCGTCGCAAACCTGATGGAGGCTGCTGCAAAGTGCAAGTGCACAGCGAGTGCAGGCTGTGTGGAATGAAGTACGAACCAGCAAAGCGAAGAAGACGAGGCAGCAGAAAACAAAATGAGACGCGCACGCGCAAATGGTTGGAAAACTCGTTTCCGCCCCATTCCGAACATGCAGCACACGCAAAAACCGTACACCTCGTGCGTGTCCTGGTCCGCGTGGCTTGGGCCTGCCGGTCACTACCGGTACTACTCTACCATAGATTGCACGCGCGCTCGCCGAACCGCAGCCTCCACCGACCCCTAATCTGCCGGCTTCCGGCAACACCCGGTCCGGCCCCAGTGGCTCGTTAGTCACTTTCCTTTGGATGCGTTTTTGTGCGGCGTTCGGCGCACGAAACCTTGACCTAACTTTAGACCGCTAGAGCTGATCCAGTGACTGATGCAGGCGAAGGGTGAGGGTGAGCGGAACGTATAAAACACTGCCAATGATGACCGTGACCATCACCAAGCTGCGTCGCTAACGCAGCTGGCCGTTTGGGCTGGGGTGGGATGCACCGAAACCGCGTCATTCTGGGGCGTTGAGACGAATGTGTGAAAGTACTCAATGTGAATGCGGAAATAATGTGTTAGGAGGGTGTCCAGGCTAGAAACGGTGGGCCATCGTCGGGGTCATTGGGCTCGATTTGGTGCTAATGTTTGCCTCATTAGCGTGTGTGTGTGTTTGTGCGTAGATTCGATTGGACATACGGCACCGGGATCATTAATGTTGCCACTAGATTACCATTTTTGCATCGAGATGTATTCAATTAACGGTGCAAGATGCGCCTTGTATCTATGGTTGGAGGATAGAGGGTCAATACTGCACTTTGGCGCTATTATTTACGATGATTGGATGCAAAAGGGAAATTTTTTAGCACACGTCTGAGTTGATTAGATTAGATCTTTAGGTTATGCTTTAGTACAAAGCTTAAGACGCATCTTCCATTCAAGGTGTCTCTGGGCGGTATGGAGGAGATTTCAACAAACGGAGAGAGCGGTTTTTGTTTTTCATGATGATTAGCTTGTGATCAAACACAACCGACCTTGTTATTGACTCTTTCGAACACAATGTCCGTCTGAACAACTAATTCTACAGATCAAACTTTCGAGGGTCACTTTATGCGCCTTGCAAACTACGCTTGAGCATTTTCTGCAAGATTTCTGCAAGGAGAGATGTTGTCCAAAGTTAAGACAATATATGAAGCTCTGGCATTTCTATAGAGCTAGCAGTTCGTCATTCTTGCCAAATTGGCTATATCCGGATAGCATAGTTCAACATGTTGGGTCCGCGAAGAATCTGATTTCGTGTAAAATGTCCAAACCTGTTATGTAGTGCTATTTTATGACTTTTTCAGTCCTCAGAATTCCACATAAACTGTCACATGTGATTATCATAGTTGGTCCGTAAATAGTAAAATTGATACATTTCAAGATGTTGAAGAGATTGTACAAATATAAGGTATGGACTAAATGTATCCCTTTTTATGGATGTGTTTGATTTCTACTGCAAGATCAACTACGTATTTTAAACATCATTTTTCATTTAATCAGAACAATACATTTTCGTTCAAGTTTTTGTAGAATGACTTCAAGAAGAATTGCACCAGAAAGTTTACTTAATTAGAGTACTAAACATTGTATTGTATTCCACGAGCATTTTAAAGCAAAATGCCTGTTGAGTGCATCGTTTTGACCTAAAAATGTATGACTGAAAAAATAAACCCCCTCAAATGTTTATGACCTCTACGATACGGCACAACCATACCCAAACCCACGATGTATCTTATTTGCGCTCAAAAATGGCCTGTAAACACACACAGCGTTTTTGCTCCATTGATGAAATACCTGCACGCATATTTACGGACAAAACACAAAAAAATGAGAAAATGAAACGTTAAAAAAACAGCGCACTTCATCTCCGAAATTGCATTCTTCTGACTCCATCTCGGATCTTGTTTTTTTTACTTCTTCCCTTCCCGACCCTTTGCGCAAAGTGCAGCCCACGGTGCAGTCACACACGTGCACCCCGATGCGCTTGCGAATCATCGTCCCATTTCATGCTCAATCGGATTAAATTGATATCGTCGCTGCACCGCCGGGACACAATGCCCGATTCCCGATCACTTCCCCATCCGTCCGTCCGTCCGGTTGGTTTCGTTTTCTCTTTTTTCCGTCACTCACTGCTTCCTTCCCGCACCGAGACTTTGCGGAATGGGGGTAATGCTAAAGATGAGCTGCATCCCATGTATGGAAGGTCCGGTGACGGTGGTGGTGGTGATGTCCGTACAGCCTGATGAGAACATTGTAGTTGCGTGCGTACAACATAAATTTCCGTTCGTCTCACAAGCTCGCGCCGCAATTGTTCATAATTTATAGGCGCATCGGTAATTTGTGCCCCAGACAGGGCAATAAAACAAGACACACAGGTGGAGGTTGTTGTTCACAGGATTTTGGGGGCAGTAATGCAAGCGAAAGTTCATAAAAAGCAATTTCAACTTCCTTGCCACCGGTGCCACCAAGTTCAAGGTCGATAATTGTTTGGGTAGGAAGCAATGGGGAAAAACTGAACAGGGGTTTGTGCGTCATTGCCTGCGAACGAAATTCAGTACACGATCTTTGAACTCCTCCTTCTTCTCCGATCGAGGATCGCGCACCATTAAGATGGGGTGAAATTGCTGTACCGAAAATAACGAGGTCATCCAAGGAGTTATTGAGTGTTCCGGGCGGGGGGCCGCGGCCGGTCATAGTGCCCACCACGTCCTAAATTTCGAATTTCACCTCCGGTAAGTGTGTCACCTTGCAGGAGCAGCCAATTGCGCTGCAGATAATAATTCTTGTTCCAGAAGGCTCAGGGGCGCAGGCTGAAACAGGATTTTCGGGGGAACCACCCCGAAAAAGTGGGTTTCGTTTTGTGGGGATCAAGAAAGCGGCACACTGTCCCGCTGCGACCCGGAAATCGAAAGTTGACGTCGTCCGGTGTCATAGATCATGGAGCAGTACGCGAACGGCAACACAGAAGCCGAGGATGCAGCTGGCAGTTGCTGAAAGGGAAAATGGAACTTGCTGAAGATGAAAGCGTCCTCCTGTGTCGGGCTGCTGGAACGTTTTGGAGCGCTTATCTTCTTGCGCCGCGGGTTCGGTATGGGTTTGTACCACGTACCATACCGGTATTGTCGTTGGGTGGAAAAAGAAACTTCCCTTTCGTCCATTCCGGGGGTACGGGGATGGGAAAGCAAGAACAAGGTATGCAGCGCATCCTCTTCTTCCCACTCGAGCTCAAGCGTTGTCGCGCGTTTGTTTGGAGGCCTGGGAATGTAGGTTCTGGCTGGCGTGTGTGAATCGCCCGAGGAATCGTGACCGGGAAACTGGTTTTTCCGGACATAGCCACATCAGGCCACACCGAGAGGAGCATAGAGATGACCAGGGTGTGTGTGTGTGTGGAGAAGTTTGGCGAAGTTGAACCCTAACGGCAAGCCGGCTTAATGGTCGATTGAGACTTGCTTCTGGTGGTGAATTGAATTGAATTGAACGAGTGAAAAAGAGGCGTTTGTACATGAAATATGCCAATAGTCGGCTCGTTAAGCGTATGATCAACGAGCTGTGGGGCCGGTTCGGGGGCGGACAGCTTAAGCATTAGCGACTGCAATTGTGGCCATAATTTACGGCTCTGTTGCGTGAAACGGAAAGTGAACCAGATTCGTATGGGTCTATGATGCAAGAAGATCGTTCGTTGGTTGTTGGTTACGCTAATCCGTTGATCTTGATCGTAGAATTATGCTTTTTGACTCTTTTTCTTCTTCTTCTTTTCCTTAGTCTTTCAACACCGTCTTAAAATGGAGACTCGGTGGACACGGTGCGTCCAGCTTGTTCTTCTTCTAGCACTTGTAACGATCCCGGCCATCATAGCGTCCACCACCACCACATCAGAACAGCACGAGCTAAAGCTCCCGGCAAACGATCCCAAAGGCACCCAAACCGCGGTCGGGGTAGAAAGCGACACGCGTCCCGATTCCGGTCACTTACGCACGGCAGCCGACGAACTAATTGCTGCGCGTGAGTCGTCGCCGGCAGAGTCGTCGTCGCCCAACTACCACCACCACACGGCGAAGAAACGGCTCGCGGGCAAGGAAAGCAAAAAGTACCGGAAAAAGTACGTGTCCGAGGATGATTATCGAAAATCGATGCCACACGATGCCGGCCCGCAGACGACGAGCGGTGGCGGAAAGCAAGCGAGTGGAACGGCCAAATCCAGCGAACCGCACAGCAGAAAGAAGCGCCTGATCTGGGTTACGGACGACGGTCGGTTAGCGCTGCCGCCCGGTACGTCACTAACGATTGCGCCGACGATCGCCCTACCGTTTGTGCGCTACCCACCGACCGGCTTTCTGTCCAACATCTCGATCAGCTTGCCCATAACGAGTGAGTAGCAGTGCCCGTTAGTGCGTTTCTCCCTATAGCTCCTTCCGTGTTGCAACCATTTACACTCGATTTGTTTGTTTTTGTCTTCTCTTCTCTATCTATCTCTCAGTTGACTTCGATAAGCTGGGACTGACGGATAACCAGAATCCGCTCGGTGTATTACCGCCCATATTTGCAAGATCGATGGGCCAGGCAGCTGGGTCCGTGCTGGCCGACTACGTGTCGGACTATATGCGGCTGCAGCGACGAAAGCGGAGCATTCCCAGCCCGGCGAACGATCACTTCAAGATCACCACCAACCGGTTGGATGATGAGGATGGGGAAATGGCCATGCCACAGCTTCCGGCCGAGCACAAGCATGCGTTCCATGGTGGAGAACGGTAAGGTGATCGCGTTGAAAAGTGAAATTAAATGATGTTTTTGCTAATAACTTTGTCTCGTCCCTGAAAAGAGCGCTGCTGTACGTGGTGGTTGAAGATTTCATTGCCAACTTTGGGCTGGATGGTAGAGCGTGCATGCTTCGTGCCATATGTGAGGTCCACTCGAAGTCGATCGAGAAGTTTGGGCTGATCGGTGAGATGTTGAAGCTGTTCTTTACGTAAGTCTTTTAGTAGTTGTACTGTAATCTAGTTATTGTGCTTAATTAAGCAACATTTTTCTCCATTATCAGAGCATCCCAATCGCCATATGCCGAACATTTGGAGGAGTACGTAACGGCCGAAAAGATTGGCCGCGGGCAGGATGGTCCGGGTGAATGCTTCCCCTACTACAAGGACTGCCCGCGCAGTTTGTTCCGTTCGTCCAACAACTTCCAGCAGATGTACCGACAGCCGGCCGGGGATCGGCACGAAGCGGAAGACTCCGATCGTGACGTGGATGATGAGGCACACTTTGGCAACGAGATCCCGAGCGAGCGTGTCGAATATCCGGCCCGTGAACCGCGGGCGACCGGGTCGCGGAACAGCAACACCAAAGAAAGTACGATCGTACAGCTGGAGCAGCGCGATCTAGCGGAGATGGCAATGTAGGGATGCAAACAAAAAAGCCCATGTTAGTAATCACTTATCTCGGGGGAGTTTCTGTAGTATATCTGGTGCTACAAAACAAACGAATCATTCGGTTATGGCAGCGCGTGACGCGATCCGACCTACTGGAAGGGTATTAAACAGTTAAGATCGTTGACAGTTTCACAGTAATGGATGTAAATCTTAGCAGTAGATGGATGGAATCGATCTTACAGCTTCATGTGAGCGAACTGCGGCATAGAGTTCCGTTTCGTTAGATAGAATAGTAATTTATTCGTAATGTATTAGACAGATACGATAATTGGACACGAAGGGGGCAGGTTTGCTGGATGTGCGATCCTTTTTGTGTTTTGGTGAGCGTGTGGTCACATAGTGGCCTAAACAGCATGGAGAAACAGTCTTACGTTAGACGAACGTTGTTTTTAATATTTATTGTGTAATTATTTGCAGCAACAGGTGCCCATAATTTTCAACGTAGTCGCTAATGACCAGGGAACGACAAAGAGCAATAAAGTGAAACCGCGAGTCGTGTAAATATTTAAATAAAATATTGGTGAGTGTGTTGCTTTCTTTCAGCTCGTTTTGTCACGGAAGCTTAAATGCAGCTCTTAATAAGCGTTGTGGTGAAGTGCTTGTGCTAACGATAGCAAGACCCACTGTATTGTTGTTGCGGGCAAATTTGACTAATATAAACTGGAATTGTTTCGGAACGAATCTACCAAAATCGTAAGCGGCTCGCGAAGATAGGTACTCTGAAGCTGCCTAAAGCCGTCTAGAGCAGTCAGGAGCCGCTAGTTAGCAGCCGACATCGTCAAAATCATCGGTATAGTTAGAGCCGTCGGCAGCTATCCTTTAGGACTACAGACGGCATTAGACGAACTTAATTTTAGGCCTTTCAAAAGAAATGCCTGAAATGGCTCCAAAACGAGATCTAAACGACTCAAATTTCAGTCTAATCCGATCCGCATTCTCGCACTAAAAAAGAAAGGTTGTGTTTTATTGCTTGTGATCCTTTACCACATCATCCAGTACGCCATAGCGACCATCCTAGCTAACAACTGCACTTTAATGATTCATCAAATGCCTGTTCGCCATTGATCAGTGCCTCTGTTCGCCAGGAGACAAAGTTTCATTAACCAGAGAGCGTAGAGCATAGAGAGCGCCAGATGTAGAGCGGCTGAAACTACGGAACAGGTAAGAAAATACACATTCTTCTTCATATTTTCGTTAAAATAACGCTTCAAGTTTCATTTGGATTGCGTCAGTTAAAGGACTGTTATTTGACTTCTAATTAGCCGCACACCAGCATGCAGTATGACTCCCAAGCAACAGATTTTGCGTATTGGGTAGCTGCTTCGTTAACTAACTGTCAGCAACGCGCGCTGACGTTTTCGTTCAGTTGACCGCGTTTGACGTGCGGGCTTGCACCAGAGTGACCAGAAATACCGATTTATCTGTATTCATTCCGGTTTTTGATATGCCTATCGAAAATCACAGATTTTTTCATAATACTTACCCAAAAGTCATAAAACTATTTCCCAAATCATTTAATGTATTAAACTCCAAATGCAAATCACTAGGGTAACTGTACCAATTTTCGGCAAAAAAAACCGTCGCCAAACGATCGAATTTGGTGCGATTTTCCCTGTCTGGCGACTTTTTTTTCAGTACTTGTGACGGTTTTTGACGTTTCAAGCGAGGGCTTTTGAAGGGTTGCCGCTAATAGCCAAAATAATCTGGCCACACTGGCATGCATTGCGAGCCAAGGTGGAACCAACTTCTAAACAATAATAATACCGCAAAATCGTATCTTCACGCAGAAAGCAGCTACTGCTAAGCAAACGCCGCCCGTGACGTGTTGGCCAGCTCGCCCAACAGTTTGCCAAGGTTTTCCCGTCTCTCTGCGATAAGAAACACATCCCTCGGCAACCTCCCCAAACTGTGACCTCCCGGCAGTGTGGTGCATCTTGTTGCAAAGCGGCAATCGGTCCGGTTTCGACTAGCGGACCGGGAAAATTGATACGAGGTTTTGTTTTGTTGGCTGCTATTTGCGCTCCCGTTCGGACGAAACGCGAGAAAAACCGTCCGCCCCCCTACCGGGAAAACGGGTGGGGAACGCGGCCAGAGTGTGAGGTGGGGCAAATACTGACAGTGGTCGCGTACGCAAACACGAGATAGAGAGAAAGTTTGTGGAAAGTCTGCTGGTGCGGTGGCGTTTCGGCTGTGCTGCTTTGTGTCTGTTTTTCCGTTGTTGTTGTTGGTTGTTGTTTTTTTGGGAAAGTCTTGCTCAACCGACCGGAGTGTGTCGAGAGAAGAGTGTAGTGGGAAGATAGGCGAAAAACTCAACGCCATCGGCAACAGCAACCGTAGCAATCACGCAGCAACCATTCGGACCAGAACGTGCAATGGCCGACGATTACTATGTGCAGAACAACTCGAACAGTGATGACTCAGAGGTAGAACTGAACCTGAGCAGCCCGGAGCTGAAGGGCTATCTGAGCAAGTGGACCAACTACATACACGGCTGGCAGCCGCGCTTTATCGTGCTGAAGGATGGCACACTGTCGTACTACAAAAGCGAACAGGACAGCGACTTCGGATGCCGGGGCGCGATCAGTCTGCAGAAGGCAACGATAAAGGTGAGCAAATTCCTGAACCGGCAGGAGGTTCAACCAGTTTGACCTCGAACTCGCCGGGCACGATAAGCGAGTATCGGGGTTGCATTGTGGCAAGGAATGGGCGACCCGAAAGTCCCACTGATTACGGCCCCCTGGACGATTGGCCAAACCCATCCATGAGCAGCATATTTATCACCGCCCGCAATTGACTCTATTAACCCCGAAACATTGTGTTCATGAGGGAATTCCATTCCGATGGCTCGCTTTTGGCCGATGAGTGTTAACAAAATGTTCTTCTTCTTGTTTCCTTTGCAGTCTCACGAGTTCGACGAATGCCGGTTCGATGTGGCAATCGGACAGAACGTGTGGTATCTGCGGGCGGAAACGCCGGAAGACAAAAGTAACTGGATCGAGGTGCTGCAGTCGTACAAAACGGACCTGCCGGAAACGGTGAGCTTGCGGCGCCATGGCAGCACCATCTCGCTACAGTCCAACACACTGTCCACGGCGAGCGGCAGCAGCCTGAAGCGGGTGAGCCGCGGGCTGCGGGAGAAGCTGCACGAGATCGAAACGTTTCGCGACATCCTGTACGGGCAGATCGACACACTGCAACGGTAAGGCGGCCCGAAAACACAATCATAAGCTCGGTTTTTTTTAACCTAAAATTGCTCTCCTTGCAGCTACTTTGACGCACTGCACACCAAAAACGAAGACCAACCGCCGCTCGATCTGGGCGATGGGCTGAAGCCGATCGATTTCCGCGGCGAGGCGATCACGTTCCGCGAAACGACGGCCGGCGTGATCATAACGCTGCAGCACTGTCTCGACATCATCTCGCAGAAGGAGGAAAGCTTCAAGAAAAAGCTCGACAAGGAGCAGGAGCGGCGGAGAAAGGCAGAAGAGCTGTACCGGTAGGTTGGCAAAAGGGACAATGCTTTGTTGTGACGAAAGAATGGTAATGTAATCATATCTCTCTCCCTATCCATTGCAGAACTGCCAAAGATGAGCTGGCAAAGAACAGGAACTCCGTTATCCCGGGGCCAGATTTAGAGGTAAGTCGGCGGAAGGCATTTACACAAATCGAGGCCGTTTTGCTTTGCAAATTACTCATGCTCACGGTGATGCGGAGGCTAAACAAACGCGTGCACGTTTTATGGAAGGGGGAAGGCCCTTTGTGCAACGTGTTCAGTGTGCGCCGGCCGCGTGTATGATTCAACCAACTGGCTGTAAACGTACAATTTGTCGATTTTTAGCTGCCTGATAAGAGCGATATCGCCCGCTCTGTATGTGGGACGTTTCTTTTTCTGGTGCTCGGTTATCAAGATGTAGTTCGTAGCTGCGGGTGGCCCCCAACGTGGGCAATATTATTTGTTCAGTTCGTTTTAACAACTGTTTTTGGGATGTTTGTCTACTTTATTTTGTATGTATTTTGTTTATGTTTAACTGTGTTGTAGAGTTTTGTATGATTTTTCATGTTTTAATGTACATCTGCTTTGGTTGATCGACTTTCAAAGGGTTTCGTGATACAATGGATGATTATTTTACACAGTTTAAACTGTTTAAGTCATCTCTCTAAATTGATTTGCCTTATTTATTTATGTTAAATGATTTTGGCAATTTTATCCGGCTTTTTTATTACACTCAAAAACACAACGTATTCATACAGGTGATCTTGTGGTGATCATAGGCAAAAATTGTGAACCTTAAGACACTTTTTGCAATATTTCAACTATAGTATCGTTATGCATTATAATCTACTTAATCTTTTGCACGTACAAACAATCAATTTCTCTATTTTTATCATATACTGTACGATCGTTTGTGTGCAAAACCCCGTTGTTTAACTCCACTATCCACGGTCAAGCACGCACGCTAAACAAACCTAACAAGTTGAAGCGCACATTAGCGCAAGTATTCAATATCGACCACAACATTTAATCGTTTTTCCAACGATTTTAAACAATCAATGCTGGTGACGCTGGTAGTGTTTTTATTTTAATAGCTCTATAAACAACCGGCAATATTTACCGGGCGTATTGTTTCACTGCACTGCCGCTGCAGATAATTGTTATCGTTGACACAAAACCTCGTTTTTATCTTGCACTGCTGATGGAGGGATTAAATTTCCTTCCAAGCTTTTAGCGCGACGAAGAGTACGATTTTGGACACGACACACATTAATCGTAAGCTTGTTTACTTTCGGCAACACAAGCACTCACACACGCGTGCAAAGTTTGTCCCCCGGCTTGCCGTTAACCTCGGGGCTCGTTCGTGGATGTTTGAACCAATAAAATGAATCACCTTAACGTTCGTGCCATCGGTGCCAATGCAGAAATTTTCTCAACCACTGTGTTGTTGCCCGTGCCCTTCGGCGCCTTTGACCCTGGTGGCGGTGACTTTGGGATGGGATCGCACTGAAGAGACTGCGCACAAATGCGTGCGAGCGCCTGTTTGAAACAAATGGTGGTTTACGAACGAACGATTTTACTACCATTGCGCTTAGTTAGGTATGCAACCCGGGGGACGATAAGTGAAGCGGGTCTGCCCGAACGTGCAAACCCGTCCCGGAGTGGGTTGATAAAAAGCGGGCTGATCGAAAATGTGAACACACAATTAACCCTGAACGGGTGGTAGCGGCACACTGCGCGACTTTGTTTGCCAACGAACGCAATGGTTGTACGCATTCGTGTCACTTTGGGCGTTGTTGGGTGATAGTGATAGGGGTGTGAATTGCTTTTTTAGTACAGCGACATCGGCACATCGCGAAGGGCGATGGCACGCGTCGGAAAGGTATCGAACGCTCCGTTGTACGTCGACCTGGCTTCGGAACCGCGCGAGCAAACCTGTTTTCGGATTATAGGTCATGGTTCCCGGCAGAAGATGTGCTATGTTTTGGTCGAGTGGGGGAGAGAAGTTGTTTTCGTTTTAGGCAACCGAATGGCCGATTGATACGTTGCCCAAAACAGCCCTTTATCGCGTGTCCTTTCACCATTCCACAGACACACACCCAGCGCGAGAGATGCGACGGACTTAGGAACTCACTGGAAGTGCAGCGCAAGAAACCTGTTTGTCCATGATGTGCGTTGGATTCGTGTGCGCGATCGTACGATCGATCGATGACCGTCAAAACTTAAAATTCACCTAACGCTCGTAGCCTCGTTTCGCTTTCGATGGTACACGGCCTGGAAGCATGGTCGCACGCGCGCGCGCGCCCGCGTAATCACACGCGGTGATGTATTGTACGCGGCCCGTGTGTGTGTGTGTGTGTGCGAGAGTGACCGATCAAAATATTTGGGGTACCTTGGGGGGATTAGTTCATCTTTCCCGATGGCATCTCTCATCCCGGTGGTGGTGCTACTGTCCGGGCTGTGGGGTTTGGATGGATCGCTGGTCTAACTGCACGCACGCATCGTTTGTAGGTCGTTCCCATTTCGGGGGGGCAGCTAATGGGTCTCGATGCGTTGATCCATTTTTGGTGGAGCATTGTTGAAAGCATGCTGTTGTTGTTAGAGATTAATTAACGACTGGTAGTGTAGGGTCTTCGGCTGATTTTGGACGATTGCGTGAATAACGAACAGCGAAGAAACGGTAGTAGAGGGAGATGATGTAAACTATATCGCTAACAAACAATAATTTATTTTCCAATACACATAAGACACTTTGTATAATAACTACAATAGTTTAATTGTTCCTTTTTAGAATTTAAATTTATCAGAAAACATCCCTTGGGCGGTTAAATTCCTCCCAGTGGCTTGTCGGGCTCCATCTCCATCCCCTTTTTTTGGGAGGGAATAAAATGGCCCTAAATCATCGATCCCTGCGGTGATTTTTTGAAAGTGAAAGGATGTTGAAACGGGCAGCCAGAATGTAGGTCAAACCTGTGAGATGTGGTTGAATAATTGTGACGCTATCTTTCGATGTCCCAAAGCGCTGCTCCCGTTCCACCGCATTTCACACGCCAAGTGTAACAATCGAGAGGCTGGGCAGCTGTGCAGGATTAAATGTGTGCGAATAGCCGCACAACGAAGGCACCACAACACGAATTCGCTTGATATTGTATAAAACATGATGAAAGGAATGTGAAGCGCTTTGCGAAAAAGCCTGAATCGTAAATCGTGAAGCGTTGTAAAAGTTTGAATTTTGTTTTGTGCAAGGAAAATAGCGGCTATTTCTTAATAGTCTTGCTTGCCGCTTGGCCTTACACTTGTAACTTGCAGCGGCAGTGCAAAGGGAGTTTCCCTTTTAGTTACAAGTGTGACAATTTGCTACTCGGAGTGGAGAAACGATGACAAGTTTTCCCACTTTTCGGCCTTTTTTTTAACGTTGCCGATAAAAATATATGCCACATGTATGTGCCGTGTCCAACCTTGAACGAGATTCGTGTCCCAAAGTTCGTTTATCTCTGCGCAGAGACAAATTCCAGCTGTTTCTGGCCCCCCAGGTTCCCCCGCTTGGTGTTGTTTGCTTTCTTTCTCTTTCTGTGCTGCCGTTCGGTCCATCGTCCGCTCTTCTCGATCGTGATCGTCTTAGTAGTTCATTTTCTCGATCGTTCCCTTTTTCCACGGTTTACCGGTTTTTTTAAAACGAATTGTAAACCTTTTCTCTCTCCCTCTCTCTCTCTCTGTCTCGGGTGTGTTCAGGTTTTATAAACACCAGTTATGTAATTTGTTGGGTGGCATCCATATGGCCAGTGTGAGACAGTTTCAGTTTCCTTTTGTTTATTATTGTTCGTAAGGTGATTGTAGTTTTTGGGACTTTCAGTTTTTAAAAGTAGTTTTTCTTGCACATTTTGTGCATGCTGTTTAACAGTTTAAGTGTCAGCATCGATTGTCAAACCATTTTGATATTGCCAAGGCTTATTTCCTTTCTTTATTGCGGCATTGCTCTTTAACCCGATCGTTCGATCGTACAAGGCGCCTTTTGAACCTGCTGAGATCATTACAATTCTCGATTCTATCTTGCCAGGACGGCACAAAACTCGGTACCACCTGATCTGTAATTACAATTGGGCAATGAATTGTTTCATTTCCTAACAGCCACCGCTGCTGACCACACTGCATTGAATCGGGCCGCGCTGTTATTGTTATTTTCCAACCTGCAATAAACCTTATTAGCTCGATCGCGCGGGGTTGAACTTACGCGTTGATTGATATTTTCGTTCATAAAGCCCGGCAGGTTCAATTGCTTTTAAAGACGAATTGTACTTGCCACTGCTGCTGCTGCTGCTGTAGCTCAAAGAAGCTAAAGGGGTGTAGAAAAAGGGTGGCTTTCGATTGGACACACAAATGCCGACTGCAAATGGCACCAAGTGTTGTTTGTACGGTGTAATGAAAGTGAAGCTGGCAGGACCGATGAAGCAAGATGCATGCCAAATTGTTTACAATTGTGTGTTCGGTGGTGGGTGCTTTGGCGCTCTTTAGAGGAAATGTTATTAAACACGAGGTTTCAATTTCGTTGTGTTGATGAGAGCTGGATGGGGAAGTGTTGTTTGCGATCAGTCGAGAAGTTAGCATGAAGATCATTTTAATCTATTTTTTCTAGAACTGGCAATGAGTAGTTGTAGTCTGTTTTGAAATACGGCAGCTTATCGATTGATTATCTTAGAAAACATATCCTCTGATAACGCATCGATATTTCTGTTTGACTCACCTTGTCAAGCCTGTTAGTCATCTCTTGTTTACACAACACGCGTACCTGTATTCGGAGTAGACCGAAAAGACGCTTACCGATTAAGAAACGGCCATTCTATGCTGATATTAATTATCAAAAAAATGTTTTAAAATAAATTAAAAACCTTTTCCGCATCCACTCTCTTCGTTGGTTTGATGGAGGTGTGTGGGGCTTCATTGCAAATCATAAATCAATCGATCGGTCTGCGTGCTTGCTCGGATGTGACGCACTGTTGTAACTGGCCGTTGCCCAACACCGCCCAAGAAGAAGAAGAAGAAGGACTGTAAAATCCATCGACTAAACGCGCGCCAAGACGGCGTACGACAATGGCACAAAAGCTTCCCGAACTCTCCTCCGATGTGGCGCGATCGAGATCTCCCTCACCACCGATGCGCGCATGCATCGCGAGCTAGAGCCTAGAGAGCCCGACGCAACCACTCCGTCAACGAAGCGCGTCAACGCACACACTCTCCGGGCCCGCGGGTCGTTACGAGGGCCTGCCGCACTGTCACTTTCGGTTGTGCCGTCGTACGGATCGGGCTGACTCGCTGCGCGCGCGCTCTGTGTTGCAGTGTGTGATAGCTTCTGTGTGTAAAGCTTCGCTGGTGAATGCATCGCCCGGGGACAAATTCCGCATGATACGTAGCAGTGCATCAGCTTCCCGCCAATTAGTACGGCCGGCTTGACAAAACGCATCCAAGGGCGAACAACGGTTTCGTTTTGGTAATCGGATTGGAGTTGTGTTTTGAGGGGAAACTTTTACCCTAGTAAAGCCCTTTTTAGTGGAACGGTCGTGAATGAAGTGTGGATACATTTTGTGAAAACGTCTGCAGTGTGTTTGTGTGTGATCAGCTTTGAAAATTCGTGGTGATCTTCGAGACAGTTTGCAAACATGCCTTCGCTAACAACGGCACGATTGTTTAAAGGGCTGCTGCGCAAAGAAATAGTAAGTGTCTTATTTGGAACGGTGTAAAGTGTGCAAGAATTTTGATGTTGGAATAACCTATAAGAACAAACGTGTTGTGTCCCAACTGCTATTAAAAATTTGCCAACGATCTTAAAGATTTCACCGAACAAGTGGGTCATTTGTGCTTCATCATACACACCCGAGCATGATGATCGTTTTGGAACTGGACTTAACCTTCTTCGTTCCAACAATTCAGTGTCTATGTCGTCGCCCAATCGGGTGACCTAATACCCCTTACCATAAGCTTCGAAACTGATCGTTGCCAATCAACACACCTGTCCGTCCGACGTCCGAACCGAAATATCATGGCTATTATCGTTTGCAACAAATTATTACTCCCCCTCCCCCCTCGGCCGGCGGGGGAGGCCTGCAACTACGTTGCTGTGCTGTGTGGAATCGAAAATGTCTTTACCCCCGAAAATGTAAACAATTGCTTTTACGAAACGCCGTCCGAGCGGTGGTGCGTTGGTTTTGGTCGGCCACCCGGCGGTAACCCTGGCCCAGTTGGTGTCTCAGCTGGATCCATTAAGGTTCACCGATGGTCCGGCCACGGATAAGAGCTCTCTGTGTACGCTGGAAATGTAAATTCGATCCTGCGGCCTTCCCCCGCGCATAAGGCGATCGGGGGGACACGTTTGTTGTGTTGTTTACTTCGGGGCGGATGAGCTTTTTGGGGCGTTGTTTGGCCCCGGTGCTTTTAAGCGTATGTTGATATTATTCTCGAGCAGCAACTGTTTGTTTGGGCGAATTATTCTGGGCGGTTGTTTTAATTGCGGTTTTTTATGTTGCTACGCTGACCAATGGGTCGGCCTATTTTACGCAGTGGTTAATGAGAGCGGAAGAGGTGTTGTCGTTGTTACTTGAGTTTTAAGGAAATAGGTTGGATTTTCTGTTAAGGGCTAATTTAGAAGCTACATGAACATAAATATCAACAAAAGCAATCGATTTCAGCCTTTTATTAGTTTATCGAGTCATCTATAATCACGCTGAATAATCACATTTTTTCAATCAGTATAGTGTATAGAACTATTCATCAGTCTTTTACAAGATCGCTTAAGAATTCGTCATGAAAATACGCCTTACAGTCGGTGTCCCTTAATGTTAACTCTAAGGCATTAATTTCTGTCTCATTAATGATATTTTTATCCTTAGGTCAATTTGTTACTCCGCAAAATCATGATAGAATTCACAAGTTGTTTGAGTAGATTTTTGGCAACTTTTAAGTTACATTTCAAAAAATTTCGTGACGTCTTTGTTGTCATTGCCATTGTTTATAGCTGGAAATACATGCCATCTTAGCAGATTCCACTGATATTGTCAAAATCTGCACGTGTAAACAAAACGATTGACTTACAGTCATAAATTGATGCTCTCGAGACCAAAACATGAAGCTTCAGAGGCAAAAATTGGTGAATTAAAAGCGGCAACGACTGCATCTATCTTTCGAAAACAATCTTCTTGGACAATGATCTGTTGATTAACTCTGTTGATTCTCTGTCTAAGACAATTAAACTTGAACTTCAGTGACTTGTTTTGGTGATTCTTTGCTGTTTGTTTTTCTGAAAATGAGATCAACTTTGGGTACGATCCAATAACTTGAAAACTACACATAAACACAAAACATTAATTTACAAACCTTAAAACCAAACTCCATTGCCGAATATTCGGCAACAGGTCGATGATACAACACGCAAACACACCGCGAACACGTGACATAATCACCAGTCAAGTTCACTTTGTTTTGGTCCGGAAATTGGGATGATATGCAAAACTCCTCCTCCTCGCCATCGCGGCGGGGACACGGCTCGGCAAGAAAACCACCACCAGCCACGATAAAACTGTCTCGCCATCAGGCCAAGCCAAGGCTAAGGTCAGCTGGTGGTTGTGGTTTTCACCAGCACCACGCCAAATTGCCAAACTCTCCTCCCCTATATATGGCTATATACGCGTGACATCCCTCCAAAAACGCGACGCGAAACCAATTCGGAAGATCATCCGGTGGGTGTGCGTGTGTGACCGGATAGATCGCTTCGATGGTCACATCTTTGAGTGGTGCACTTCGGTTCGCCGGTCCGGTTTCGAAGCATTAGATGAGAGGGCATCGACAGAGCGCAATCCTCCTAAGGTGCAAGGCTACGGTCAGCGAGCGAAAGAGTTGATTAATTAGTAGCGCTAAACATTGAAACTTCAGTTGGCAAGGTTCAGACAAGGTGTTGAGCTCAGGTGGATTGATTGTTGCAGGCCCTCAAGCCTTCCAAGAAGAGAGGGCAATTAAATTGATGGGTTAGATCACAACATAGTGGGAGAGAGAACCTTGGCACTCTTGGGAATTCAGTAAAGTAACACCATGCTGCTGGTACCTATCACTAACTCTCACTTAATATGGCGTCAGTAAGAGCACAATGCAGCTACGAAAAACACAACTATCGTCATTTCGTCTCATCTTTCAAGGAGCAAAAGTGGATAGGTTTTAATATTCCACGTGTGTTCGTCACTGCTTGCGCCCAATGACGGCGAACGCGTCCACGCGACCCTGCCCATGCTTGGGTGCGCGGGTGTCGTCACCACCGCACTTGCACGTCTCACACGATTATGAAAGCACCGAGGAGAAGGAGAAGGAGGAGCGTTGATTGATGTATTAATATTTTTGCGCCGTTTCGGAACAAAAAGTCCGGGATGAAATAGAAATGTGGCGCGGTGTTGTGGATGTTTGAGTACAAAAATGGAAACATTCTTTGCTTGTCTTCTCCGATCGGACGTACGATCGTTGCTTGAATGCTAATGTCGTGAAATTATTTCTTTTTTGTCAAACCTTATTCGTAAAAAATGGGAAAGAATAAAGTCGATTTGATTAACCAATTAGATCCGGTAAATGGTTTGTGTTAGAGATGATGACGCATCGCGTTAGTCAATGTATGGGAAGATGTTCTTAATTTGTTTGCGCTCATCAACTTTAGTCACATTTTAAACAAGCAAATCCATGTGCGAGTGAATACTCGACTCATTAAGATGATCTTTTTTTCTTGTATACTACACCCTAACTTAGCTTTACACTAACGATTTGTTTACTTTTCCCATTATCCCTCACTTAGGAAGGACCGCACTCCACCATTCCGGAGGATGAGTTCTTTGACGCGGTCGAAACGGGCCTAGACAAGATCGAGGAAGATCGTCAGCTGCGAGTAAGGTTGAAATATCAATCGCAACAGGTAAGCTGCATGCAAACACAGGCTCTGTGGTGAATAAATGCTAACTTTATCTTCCTTGTTTCCCTTTCGTTGTCCCTTTCCACAGTCCCAGATAAGCAATGTGAGTTCGTTGCACAGCCCCAGCGCCGAGACGGAGGACGAGATACCGCAGCTGGCGGAAGACTTCGGTACCGGTGCGCAGGCCAAGAGCCACAAGCTGTGGCCCGAGATCGATCGGATCTGCACGGAGCAGCTGACGCAGGCCCGGCAGGGCGTCGGCGAGGACGGCAACGGGTGGCAGCTGTTCGCGGACGAGGGCGAGATGAAGATGTACCGGCGCGAGGAGGAGGTGGACGGTATGGTGATCGATCCGCTCAAGTCCTGCCACGTGGTGAAGGGCGTCACGGCCCGCGAGATGTGCCATTACTTCTTCGATCCGGCGTACCGGAACGATTGGGAGACGACGCTGGAGGATGTGCAGATCGTGGACAATGTCGCACCGGACACGCTCGTCTTTCTGCAGACGTACAAGCGGATCTGGCCCGCCAGCCAGCGGGATGCACTGTTCTGGTCGCACATGCGCCGCATCACCGACAATCTGGACGCTGGTGCGAACGACGTGTGGATCGTGTGCAATCATTCCAATCAGAACGAAGAGTATCCGGTAAGTGGGGGATTGTTTTGCGAGATGGAGCTGCTCTCTTTTAATGATCGCGCAACATGCGAGTGTATAATGTGCAGATTTGGTGGGTGATTCTTTCGTTGCGGTGGTTTTTCTGCCATTTATCTGATGTTTGCATACTTGTGTAGAGCTGTTCCGTGTAGAGCTTTCGATGCTATCTTTGCACACATGTGTGTTATGTGTTGTGTAGAAAGGTTTTCCATTGCGTGTGAGAGGCGAATTATGGAATGAGGCGATCACTTGTGCGACATGTGCTTGTCGTGCTTTGGTCTCGTTGACATGATTGGTACCGGAATGAGTTGAGCGAAGCGTAAACCATGTTTGATTTGATGAGTGATTTCGATGTTCTACTGGCATGAAATAGCATTTCGTCTCTTTGGGTGGTAACTTAATTTGCGTAATAGGGGAATTTAATCCATTCGCTGTAAATGGTTATGCTACTTTTAAGTACCGAAGTACTGTCACATCGATGTTGTCGCCTTCTAATCAGCTTGACGTTGGATCAGATCTAAACTGGTCAACACATCAAAATTGAGCGCCATGTGATATTCTGCGGTCCGTGTTGCAGTCGTCAACTCGTACGACTCAAAAACATGCCCGTCATGGGTTCAAACCTAGAATGGACCGTCTCCCCGTAGCAAGAATTGGCTTATCCGGCTGTGTGGAAATGGATTAATTCTCAAAAGTCTGTATAGGCCGGCGTGTCCGCGCGTAGGACGTTACTGAAGAAGAAGAAGAAGTGATATTGAATCCAATGTTTTCCCTTGGCTTGGGGGTTAAAAATCCTAAACACGGGAGTTTATAAATTATGTTTAGTATCTTTATAAGTAGTTTCTCACCAACAGCAACATTCTCTGTACCAACCTTCTATAAAAGTATGCTTTACCACTATTTCAGCCCGCTAACCAAGGCAAATGCGTACGAATCTATCTAACGGTGATATTAGTTTGCCAGACCTACCTGCCACCGGGCAAGGACAGCAAAACAGCAACGCGAGATGATCTGACCTGCAAAATTACCTACTGCTCCACTGGTAATTAAACGTGTATTGCTTTACAATTGAACTATTTCGGTATGCTAATACTCGATCGCTTTGTGTTCTCCCTCTCTCTCTCTCTCTGTCTCTTCCAAAACCAGTAAATCCTGGCGGCTGGGCCCCAGCGACCGTGCTGCGCGCTATCTATAAGAAAGAATATCCAAAGTTCCTTAAGCGTTTCACCGGATACGTTGTTGATCAATGTAAAGCGAAGCCGATCATGTATTAGAATCATCGGCAACGGCACAGAAGTAGGTTCTTCGGTTGGTTTATTATGAGTTTTTTTATTATTATTTTTAAGATTTAAGGTATCTAGATGTTGTTATATAGATATGGTGTTAGTGTGTGGGTGTGTATACTTACACACGGAAGTCACACGTTCGATGCACTATTTTCCTATTCTTCTTGCTGCAGTTTCTCGGAGTTGTGCGGCTGTATGCGGGAAATGGGTAGGAAAAATCGTGTTAGTTAAGTGGATAGAGCAGACGATAGCAGAGAGTGTGCGTACATTTTTATCCCGGAAAATAGTTTCGGACCGTTTGGTAGGCTACAAGCGAGAGAGGAAGTGTGTCTGGTAAAGCTTTCCCATAGCGCGCAGTAGTATATCGGATGGACTCTCCCGGCCGGCACTCCCAACACCGGTCGAATCTGTCGAACATATCTTGGAAAGTGGGGTTAGGTTGGGTTTAGGACTGGTCTGTGTCTACGTTTGTACCATAGATTGAGGCATATATAGGGCTGTCCCCGCTGAAAGGGGAAAGTGAGTTGAGAGAGGCGCGTGCAGTACTGCCGTTTGTAATATTTCACACAACTAACACAAAGACAGTCAGCCCTGTTGCGCGAAATTACTCGGAACAGTGGCTTTAGGTTTTATTGACACTGCTCCCCGTTTGCAGCAGCGACAGATAGGACAGCGAAAACTGATGCGAAATGCAACAAAAAACAAAGCAAACAAAAAAACACCCGATCTTTTCCGTCAAACGACCTCCATCTTCGCGGTGTTTCAACGCAGTGTGAAACATTTCAAAGGTGAGCTGAGAACGGTTTGAAATATTTCAAAGCGTTCAGCGTCCCTCGCGGTTCGCGGGTTACATCGGTTCCTTCCAGTGAAAAATACGGGTTGATGTTTGATATGTGTGTGAAGAGTTTTTTAAGGTGTGAAAGGGAAAACGAGCGATGGAAATCCACTTGCGGTAGATCTGGTCCACAGGTCGATCGACGTAAGGTGTAAATTGTTGCGTGTTTGCTCTAGTGTTAGTTAGTAACATTTAGCTTATCGATGCAGCCTTCTACTACTCCAGATTTTTGTTTTCTTTCCTTCTCTTCCCGTTGCTGTCGTTGGTGAAGTGATGAAAGCAAACCTGTGAGCATTGTTAGACAATGTACGTTGGAGAAAAAAATATATATACACACCGAGAGAAAGAAAAAAAATAACACACAAAAACTGAAAGATTTCGAGTAACGCTTTGAACGAACATTTGAAAGAAAACAGTAACACGTTGTTTCGTTTCGTTTGGTTGTTTCATTCAGTGTGTTTTGTTTGTTTCGTGCTTTATTTTATCTCTTTCCTTCCTTTCGATTGATATTCGTTCTATTGTTCCATTTGTGTAGTTTTTGTTACAATGCTTCATTAAAATCGACTGTTCAATTTGTCTTACATAGTTTTGGCTTCACAGGAAGGGGGAAACGAAATACGCCTATCTTTGTTTATTTTTTGGTTCGTTTAGTTTTTTTGTGTACTTTGAATCGGTCATGTTGTCCTTAATATGAAGGTCTCTATTACTTCCGCGTATAGTGATGGTACATGTACGGTGTGTGTTTAGTTTTCTCTTATTTTATCCATCTGGAGCTACATTTGTAGTTTACGCTTGCCAACAGTAGTTATGCCAGGAAATGAGGATTTAGTTTTCTGTTTTACGTTACATATGACGATGATGTGATCATGTGTGTGTGTGTGTTTTATTAGGCGTATGTATGAGGGGCAAAAAACGGAAGAGAAAAATCCCTAAATGTTTATTCTTTATTTTCGCTTTCGCTACCGTTCAATGGTTGTAGTCGGTTGTGTGTAGAGCAGACTCTTTTGCTGAGGTTGGCAATCTGTTTATTGTAATATTTCTGTTTGGTTTCCGTGTTTTTTGGCGTATTATGTTACGGCTTGCTTTAAGAGAGAGGGACTATGATGAGTGGGTAACCAAATCCTTTCCATAAACAGGCCCCAAATCACAAGACATGACAGTCTATCCAGTGCAGTGGCCAGTACTGCCAGCGCGCCAGCTACACTTGGTGCTAAACGTTTCGCCCCTCCTATTTATTATCCCTTTCCTCTACACGCTCTGCCATTCATTTCGTTCTATAAATATATATGTACAAATATAACATGTATCTGTTTTGTTCGGTTCGTTTTTTCTCCCTCTCTCTCTCTTTTGCGAAACGAAAACACGCGCTCAGCAACTTAACGAAACAGATTCGCGCACGCAAAAAGGAAACGGGATCGGTACTACTGCCGCCCGTTTTTCTTGCTGCTACACACGCACACACACACCTGGAATGGGTTCATTCGATATTGTCTCATTGGTTTACTTCATTTACGTTTACGGTTTAGGGCTAGGGCTTTTGCATACACGCACCGAGGCCGGCAATGCGACGGACTGCTTATTACCGCCCAACATGGGCCCAACACTTACAGCCTAACACGGGGTACTTAGTACTTCACGGAGTTCTAAGTGTTTGTTAGTTAGTGTATGTCTTTTGTTGGAAGGTGTAGGGTTTATCTATTTTAGTTTATGTCTTAACCGTGCAAACACTTGCTTTGTTGGCTCGTAAGTACAAACGCTTTTGTTGAAAAGAAGTTGAAGGAAATAACGCACAAAAGAAATGGTTTAATTTGAATATTTGAGTTAATACACTCAGTACGGATATGTTATTGTTGGTGATGCTTTCCTACTCAATATGAGGCATAGCAATGTCAAAAGCTTCAATGTAAAGAAGCTAGTATGCATTTTTTTGTAATTAATTTGAAAGAAAATTCGTTAAACTTGTCACAAGACACGGAAGAATAAGCGCTTGAGCTACAATTTGGAAGTGCATCGTATGCAATGCAGCGAGAAGCAATGAGCGTATCTCTCTATTGATGGTACAAGGCACTGCTAAAATGGTAAAAATGTTCAAAAACTAAAAGAAGACAACCAAAAACCAATGTTCTAAGCTTGCATGTTCTTGGGTTTATCTTGCCGTTGTCCGTGTTTTTTGTTTGTTTTTAGTTCGCTGTTTCGTGTGGTTCGTTATTCAATTCGATTTCATTATATACACAGTGAATGTTGTTAAAGAAGGTGTCATCTTTAAACACTATTTAAAACAAAAAAAAGGAAGTACACTTCCCCATCGTTGACAGCGTTTTATGGGGTTCCGCTCTTAACTTTTACACAGTAAGACCCTCCGATTCGATCAACTTGATTGTTTGGTAGGGTCCCCTCTTCTCTGCTACCCTTTTAAAGGGCTCAATTGTTACCAATTCATAACAAGTGCTCTTCGTAACAAGCGTGAATGATCCGTTTTTCTCTCTTGTGTGTCTATGTGTGTGTGTGTTGTTCACTTTTGTACCACGTGTGTGGGACTTTAACTGGAAGCTTTTTGTTCAACGCTTTATGCTCTTCGCGCAGTAGTTGAGCAACCCTGTAAACATGTAACCTCTCTCTCTCTCCTTCTCTCCATATTTCATCCTCTACTTCCCAGTAACAAATAGCAAAATTGTAAAATTGGATGTAACCTACAAACGGATATACAGGGGGGAAAAAGTTACTATTGACCCGGAGCCGGTGATTGATGGCATTGGTCCAGTTTTGGCAACCACCTGTGGAAGGATTGGTGGACAGACAGACCCACGCGGCGCGCAGTAAACTATACCGAAGGAAATTTTCACAAACGTAACAGTTACGTAATGAAGAGGCGTTTTGGGAGCAACGTTAAGCCGATCAGTTAAGAGTGTGGTTTAGAGAAAGATCCATTCCATTCTTCCTTCCATTAGTCTACGCCTCTTTTAGAGTGTAAGGGCCTCGTTTTTTTGTGTGTGTTAAGTTCTAATCAATTTGTTTTGCGCTTGTTTTTGCCTCCTCTTTTGGCAACAATACTATCTAATTAGGGGAAGTTTTCGCTATGTCTCTTATTTTCTTATTTCATCTTATCATTTTCTCGTTTTATGCAGGGTTTTGGCATGCTTTGTAATCGTTTTGTGTTGGTTTATTTAACTATCAATTTTGCTAGCGCTTGTGTGTTTGCGTTTTTCTGTCTGATTTTTCTTTTTTGTCTTTTATTTTGTATGCTCTTCTCTTTCTCGCTTTGTATTTCTTTCTGACTTTTTTGTTTTGTGTTTCTAATTAGTTTTTCTTTGTGTTTTGCGCTGCTCTCTTGTTTTCCAATTTTTTTTTTGTTCAATTCTCTTATTCATTTAGGTTTTCTTTTCCTTTTGGGATTTGACTGTATGAGTTTTGTTTGTTGGTTGTTTTTGTTGTAAAGCAAAATTATTTCTAGTGCATGCATTGGTGTGAGATCGTGCCCTTTTGCTTGCGCGATGCAGCCAAGTTAGTTAGTCTATAAAAAATATACGTATAAAACGTTCGCATTCTCCCAATGGGCGCATGATGATGGCTGATGATGGAAATCGTCGTTCAGTACAATGTGTTTTGGCATGCGTGTTGGGGGTGAACTCTCTGCTCACGTGGCGGGCAGCCGTTGATTATGTGCGGACACATGTGTAGAAACGCTCCACACACAATGTCTTTGGTATTCGTGAAAGGGGAAGATCTCCCGGGCACACTAAACACTAACGTCCCCCCCTCTTCATTCAGTCCTTTGTGGATCGTTGTGGAATGATGCGATCGAGGACGACTTCAACCTCGCCGCGGGTCGTCGCACATTTTTACACATTTATCTGAAACGCTTCCCGCTGCAGTTTCTGGCCGGCACGGGGCCGGGGCGAATGGTTGCTCGACTTTTTGCCCACCACGTTGCTACCGATCTCGGTCGCGCTGCCCAGGCTGGATGGGTTCACGGACGACACTGCGAGCGTGGCGTCCCGCCCGAGCAGGTCCGAAAACCGGGCCGGCGGTGTTATGTGATCGGAATAGTTGGGATAGTTCGATATACTGTTGCGGCGGGAGGGTAGAAAGAATGAAAAAAACAGTGAAAGTGATACAGCAGCCCCCGAGGGACGGTCAACGGCACAGCGCAAGGGCCACACAGCGTGGGACAGGGCCGGGGACCGCAAGCAGACGGCCATCATCAACTTACCTGAAAGTAGTTTCTTCGTTGTGGCTAGAGTACCCGCTAGAGCTACGCACATGCCGCTTCGGTAGGTTTTGCGACTGTGCTTTGGCAGACTTTCTCGGTGGATAGGGTGGTTTGGATTTTCTCGATATGCTCGAGGGAGAGTTTTCGCTAGACGAAGACGTTTCGTCTTGCGTGTCTGTGCAGGATAGAAGAAAGAAAAAAAGCGAATGGGAAGGAGGGGGGGGGGGGAGAAACAAAAAGAAAGACATGGAAATTCACAGAAAAGTATGCAATAAGAAGATGTAAAACAACATAATTGAAGGAATAAATGAATGTAAAATTAGCAACCGAGGTTAAAAAGTTGGTAAACGAAACAAAAACAAACATAACAGGCAGGGAAAATAGAAGAAGCATAAAAATGTTCAAATGAATTGCCAATTGAATGAAAAAGAAAGAGTTAATGGTAAAGAGAGAGAGAAAGAGAGAAAGAGCGTGTTGGTGTGAGTGATAAAGCAAACAACGAAGCACTTGCGCGTTGATATTAGTCATTTCTTTTCGTTTAAGTACAATTCATAGCAAACATAAAATCAAAAGGTCAAATTAAAAATTATCTTTTTGCACATTGTTGGTTAAGCGGCTACATTCCTACAATGCGTCACGCTCAACCACAATCGTAAAGATGGTGGAATTTGCGGAAAGTTTGCCAATGTTATGGAGCACTTTTGCTGTAAATTAAAAAACAATTTGAAAGCCCGCGGATCGATGAAGATGGGGCAGAGGGGTAATTAAATCCAAACCAATGGAACAGTTCAAAAATTAAGGAGAAACAGAACAGAAACAAAAATCAATTTGCCGACTCAACTGTGTCGGACGAATACGTACCACGATGGTGACGGTAGTTGGACTGGTTGGAGCGCGAGGCAATATCGTTGTCAGATTCGGAACCGAGTGTATCATATTCTGTAATCGGTATATGAAGTGTTAGTATCTTCCTAACTTCGGAATCTGTGGATCCGGGATTGTCTGATTCTATAAATTGATTTATATCTAGAAATGGTCGGCTTTATGGAGCAAGACAGCGAGCAAACATCAAACGGTTATCGGCGCGAGCGTACTCACCTATTGGTTCCGAGGTGGCCGGATCTCGGAGCCGAGATCCGCCCTTTCTGCGCACTTTCGTGTATTCGGGCTCTTTGTTCTACGGGAGGTTGTTTTTTTTTGTTAACGAAGAAGAAGGGGGATATTTTTGTTGGTTTTGGTTGGTGTATTTGTGTTTTGGGTTTCATTTTTTTCGGTTTCAAAAGTCGCAATGTGTAGTCAGACGAAGGTCGAACCGCGGGATAGTTGGGTAGTTTTGTTATGGAAGTTGTTCCAATTGCATTGTTCCAATCGTATCGTGGATGTGGTAGCGCCAGGCCAGGATGAGAAGGACAGCACGGTTGCATCAGCACATGAGTGTTTGGGTTCGTTTTGGGGCGTTGTTACATTTGTTTGTAAATAAAACAGGAAGAGATGTATGTGCATTATCGTTAAGAAGGTCGGAACGGAAAACCCAGCAAAGCCCACAGCAACGACAGCAACGACAACGCACGAAACAGGCAGCAAGGAGGATGTTTTGTTTCGACGTTTCGAGGGATATTTCGAAGGATTTGGTTCGTTGGTTTGTTGGATTGACGGTTTGTTTTGTGGGGAGAGTTTTTATTGATTTGTGGTTTGCATGTTCGATCATACACGCAACCAGCGAGAGAGAGAGAGAGCGCGCGCGCGCGAGAGCGATAAAAAAGAGAGAAAGAGAAAGAAAGAGAAGAGAGATAGAAAGAAAGAGAAAAAGAAAAGAAAAAAAACACCATTTGGGACATTTTTGATTTTTGTTCGACTGTGATTCGATCGTGGACATTTGTGCTCTCTTCTGCCTTCTCGACTAACAATGGTGATGATGGTGGTGATCATGTTGATAGTGATGGTGAGCGAATGTGCGAAACGATCAGCAGCTAGTGAGAGGTGATTTCAGTACGAATACGAAACACGATCGCAAAACAATTGAAACGATAATCGAAAGATGATCGTATGAAGCGAAACACAGTTGATGAGTGCCAATTATTAAGGGAGATACATGAGCGATCGGTACGAAAGAATGCAAGAACGAAGCATTATATGGTTTGCTGGCGAACGAAATGATCAAGAGGAATGGAGAGGCTGGTTGACCAGGACAATTAGGCTGACTTTACAGACACTCTATTTGGTACTGATTATGATCTTCAAAGACTTAAGACTCAAGCCTCTCTGAGGTTAGGAGCTTGTTGCACCAATAGGATCATCCTTAGTAAAACCTTTAAGAGGAATGAAAGATCATCAGGACAGCAAAAGTGCAACATTTCCGACAGGTTCATCGTAACAGATACTAGCAAGTCGAAAGACGAACGACGATCGATAGTGATAGTGACAGGTGAGTCGACGACGATCATGAGATATGAGATGCGTACGCAACAATGACCTTTGCTAGAAGATAGAGATGAACACAGTGATGAGAGATAGAGAGAGAGACAGAGAGATGAAAGCATAAAACGAAAACAGATGACGCTGTTCATGGTGGCTAGCGATGGGAAAGTTTGGAAAAAAGGAGATCTGATGAAAAGGATGGCTGTGGAGTTGTTGGATAATTGCGTTGGAAGTGAGTGTGTGTTTATTTGTGCGCGCTCATTGTCATTGTTTGTTGATGATGAGGAAAATAAAAACATACAGTTTAGTTCCACAATGGGACAAAAATGAAACAGAGAGAAAGAGATGGCATAGAAATTAAACTTACATGATAGCTTTCGGTTTTAACATCATGATACACAAATGATCCTCTTACCGAGTGATATGGTCCACTGTAGACATTTCCACTGTATGAACTTTCGCTGTACGTTTGCTTGTTCAGCTGAAAGGTTGCATACGGGCAAATGTCTTCAATATACTCTGTAAAAAAAAAACAGGGGAAAAGGTGTGGAAAGTAGACGGTGAGTGAGTTGAGCCTTTCGGCAGGTAGAACGTAGGAGTGAAGTGAACTGATTGGGACGATTACCATTTCCCTCGGCTTTGTAGCTGCCCGAGTCAACGGAGTTACTGTTCCGGCTCGCTTGCTGAGCCCGCACCGCTAGGTACTGCTGGTCCCGGTTGTGCTTGTTCTGGATGTTGGCGATCGACGGTGACTCCGACATCGAGGTGGATGGGATGCGGTTCTGGTTGTTTAGCTCTGATAAGAGTGAAACACACAAGAGATATCAGTTAATTAGTTTGTAGAGTCTTTTAGGGTTTAAACTACTTCCTGAAGAGGATCCTCAAGATGGATATGGCCTACTTACTTCGCTTGCGTATGAGCAATGCCGCAGCAACGAGCGCGAACAGTATCAGAATGGATAGACAGAGTGGCAAGATCACCTTCACGTTGGCATAGAACGGATTCTCACCCATGTGCGGTGACACTGGGTTCGTTATATCCGGATATACCATCACTGGAAGCAAACAGCATTACATTAGTAAAGCGCCACAGTTCTTAAACTACTCTTCACCAACTCCACCTACCTCCCTGTGCAGTCAGCGTAGTGTAGTTGTAGACGGCCATCGTAGCACCGGCATTGTTGTACGCCGTCACACGCAGCTGATACTTTGTTGCCGGCTGCAGATCCGTCACGGTAAAGATCCGCTCCGTCGCCTCCACATGGCTAGCGATCATGTTCCACTGCGATCGTCCGTACAGCCGGTTCTCGATCGAGAAGTGCAATATCCCACAGCCACCATCACCCCACGAATCGAGCCAGCACGTCACACTCGTCGAGTTATTCGTTATCATCTGCGAATGTTTTGGTTGTACCGGGGGAAGTCCCTTCGTGTGCGAGTGCACAATATCGCACGGCAATCCAGTACCTATCTTGTTGTACGCTGTAATGTAGAGTTGATAGCGCGTACCGCACCACAGATTCACCAGCAGGTGTGTGTTGGTTTTCGAGTCGATCTGTAGCTCCTCCCAGTCACCGTTCTCGCGCTTGTAGTTGATCACGTACCCGAGCACCGGCGAGCCACCGTTCCGATTGTCCGTCCACTCGAGCAGCAGACTGTCGGTGTAGGTGTTGACGATCGTCAGTGTCGGTGGATCGGGTGGCACCCGGATCCGGATGCGGTACACGATCTCATCCCTGCCCCAGGTGTTCTCCACACTGCACGTATAGTTGCCCGCGTCCGAGTGCTGACAGTCCTTGATGTAGAGGGTACCGTTTTTGGCAATTAGCTTGCGCGTTCCCGTATCCATCGGCTGGTCGTCCTGCCGCCAGATGGTGACGGGTGCCGGTACACCCACCTTCCGGCAGGGTAGGATCAGTGTTTCCTTCCACGGCGTTACAATCTCCTGGCTGAAGGAAACGATCCGGGCTGGGACTTTGTTGTTGGGAGGAACGGTGATCACTTCGGACTTTTCACCCTCCCCAACTTTGGTGGAAGCTGTCAGCCAGAACTGATAGGTGGCGTGCTCCTGCAAGCGTACCGTTTCGTGGCTTTCGGCGTACGGTACTAGGGAGCGCTTGTGCGTACCCTCGTCACGGCCACCGTCGACGAGCTGCATGTAGAAGGTGTAGCCGGTGATGAGACCATTCCGGTGGGCTGGTGGTAGCCAGGAGATGATGATCTTGGTGCTGGATGAAGGGACTGCTTTCAGGGCACTGGGAGCACTCGGTACTAAGAAGAAAGAGAAGACACTTTGACGAATACTGACACTAGTAGAGGACGTAGAGCAAACGTACCATCCTCCTGGGTGATGCAATGGAACGGATTGGTTCGGACACCGTCGCCCACCTTGGTGAACGCCAGCACCCAGAACGTGTAGTTGGTGAACTTCTTCAGGTTTTCTAGCGTCAGATACTGATTGTTCGTTTTCGAAGTATACGGTTCCTTCTCTGTAATGGGAAAAGAGGTATCAAAACAAAGCTCATTGAATCGTCCAAATCAACTCTACTTACCGTAAAGATCGTCCATCTCAATGTAGGATACTTTGTAGCCTCGGATCTTCCCATTCTGCCCATCGACCGGTGGCGGCGACCAGGTGATGTAGATCGAGGTCGAACTCAGCACATCACACTTTGGACTGTCGGGTGCGCTCGAAGGTACATCTTCCAGCGTACCGAGCGATATCTCTTTGCTCGGCGGTCCACTGCCCTGGCTGGTGTACGCCTGCACCACTATGTTGTACGTCGTGCACTTGTTCAAGTTTTGTAGCGTTGTCTCACCACCAAAGTGACTGCGCACCTCAACCGTCTTGAAGTTGAAGCCTTGCGTCGGATTGATGTCACGATCATTGGGACTGGCGGCGATCTGGTAGCCAACGTAGTACCCCAAAAGGTTCCCATTCCACTGATCCCGGTCCGGTGCTTCCCAGGAGAGGAAAATTTCCGTCGAACTCTTCGGTTCCCCTTTGATGTTGAGTGGCGGTCCCGAGGGAACCTCCTCCAGCGTCGTAACCTGTATCACTTCCGAGTACTCCGACGCACCGAGCTTATTTTCGGCCGAGATGCGCAAATGGTACGCTTTGGCGGGCTTCAGGTTTTGCAGCGTTATGACCGTCTGCGTCCCAGCGACGGTGATATGCTCGGCCGAATGCCACGAATCCGTCACCAGCTTGTACTCCACGTTGTACTTCTCGATCGGGCTGTTGCCGGCGAACGGTTGGCTCCAGGAGAGCTGCAGCGTGCGCGACTGCTGCGAGTTGATGCGCAGGTTTTTGGGCGCTTCGGGCACCTCCTGGATGACGAGATGGATCGACATCTCATCCTGGCCGAACGCGTTCGACGCCTGGCAGATGTAGACGCCCGTGTCCTGCCGGTAGGTGTGGGAGATGCCGAGCTCGGACACCATGCCGTCGTCCAGTACCTGCTCGCGTATGTTGTACCGGTTGTCGAGCGATTCGTCGAGCTGCTGCTGGGAGCTCTGCATCTTCCACTTGATGTCGATCGGGTTGTCGCCCTGCACGTTGCACTGGATGTGGATTTGCTTGTTGCGCGGCGAGGTGATCTGTTTGTTTTTCGTCGTAAAGTGAGCAGGTACTGGGAGCGAAAACACAAAAAATGGTTCAATGTATTAGCACCGAAAACGTCCAAGAATTCCTAGGCATGCAAACTTACCATTAACCTTCAGGAAGATAACCTTGCTAACACCCGTCCCGATCGAGTTCTTCGCTTCGCACAGAAAGTGGCCCTGCGAATCTTTCGCGATCTTGCGAAACTGTAGCGTCCCGTTCGTGTGCAGCGACACGTTCGGCTCGTACAGAAAGTCCTTATACTCCCCGGGCGTGTTGCCGATCGCTTTCTTCCACGTCACCGTCGGCTGCGGATGGCCCCCGGCCTGACAGTGCAGTGCCACGTCCTGCCCGGCCTGGGCACTCGAATCCTTCGGCTCCAGTATCCACTTCGGCGGCACGTTCACCGTCAGCGGCACGGTAAAGCTCTCGCTGCCCGCCACATTGCTTGCGATGCACGTGTAGTTCCCCGAGTACTCGGACGTAATGTGCTCGATCACCAGGCTCGTGCTGTACTCGTCCAGCCGCCGGATTACCTCATTGCCCGTCCCAAGCACCGGTTTGCCGTTGCGCTCCCAGCGAAAGTTGACTGGCAGATCACCCTCGAGGATTTGGCACGAGATAGCCGCCCGCATACCTTCGCGCAGCATGTTCGTCATCGCTTGGATGGGCATAATCTTGGGCGGCACTATCACCTGTATCTCGACGTTGCGTCGGGCCGTCTGCTTCTGTTTGTTTTGCGCCATGCAGGTGTACGTGCCAGCGTCCTCTGCCAGCTGTAGCTGTTCGATGATGAGTGTGCCGTTGTTGTAGGCCCGCTGGCGTCGATTGATGGGTAGTGTTTGACCGTCCCGCTCCCAGTGGATCTTGTCGATCGGGTAGCCGGCGACCGGGCACTTGATGATGAGGTCGTGCCCCGATACGCCCGTAATTTTCGGCATCTCGCGTATGTATGGAAGCCCGTAGATGTTCACTTTGGCACTGTGTGACACTCTGGTTTGTGGAAAAGAGAGAAGAAGTTGTGAGATACAGTGGAATGACTGAGAACTTTCTACATCATTAGTGTGATGCACTGTAGACATCTCCTGAGGGATGAACGTGGCCCGGTTCTGTATTCTCTCCCAAGAGCACCCACCCCACAGCAATCACCGATTGGCATGGATTGTGTAATGCATTTTTCATGCACAATGTCCCTGTCGCTGGTTTGCAGAAGCGCCCACGGGGAAGAAGAGTTTCACAAATACATGCATCCATCTATCCTTACCTTCCGATGCTGTTCTGCGCCACGCACGTATATTCGCCACCGTCCTCTTCCTTCACGTTGGAAATGTTCACGTGACTGATGACATCGTCGTGGATGGTGACGTACTGACCGACGACAAACCGGGGACTGTCGGGGATCTGCAAAGAGTGTAACCACATGCGCGGCAAGCATTTGCATTATTCGTCGCTTACTCTCTTTGGCAGGTTCGGGTCTACGGCTTCACGCACAGCACCGCCCACGACTGGGCAGAAGTGGGCAAATCGACAATCCACCAAGGCGTCTGTTACTTACCGGAAAACCGTCCAACTTCCAAGTGAACTGCGGCGGTGGGTTACCGGTGCCCACGCACTTGAGCGATACGGTCGGGCCCGGCTGGAGTGTCTGTTCCGAGAACCAGTACAGCAACTCCGGGGTAGCATCTGTTGGCGGGGGACGGAACAAAAGAGAAAGAGCGATAAAAAAGGGGGAACAAATAGTAAGCGCACTTACACTTGACTAAGGTGGGGAAGTTTGGTTTGCACTCCCCTCGAGTGCAATGATCAAAAGAGATTGTTCCACCCTCTCTCTCCCCATTTTTTCCTCCTTTTCCTTGTCTTCTTGTGAAGTTCCATTTCCGGGCATGGGAATGAAGGGTGAACAAGTGCATAGAAAGGGGAAGAACATAATGTTCCCATGTCCTAATTATGGATGGATGCTGCCTGATGAATATTCTTTCTTGGCACAGTAAAACGCTGCCCGGAGGGTTATTGCGTAAGGGTGATGCAATCGCTCTGTAAGAGTGTATGCTTGGTTGCATCTGACACGGTATTGAGAGGGTGTAGAAAAAGACTTTACCAGGTTTTATGGGACATTTTGTGGTGGTTTCTTGCTCTGGACTGTTCCAGTTACACACATATTACGATTTGATGGCAATAATTTGTCATTTGTTTGGCATTTATTTTAAACCAGTTCTAAGCTAAATGTGTTATTTCTGCAGTGGATAACACAACTATCTAAAGATGGCTCAATTTGGCGTTGCTCTCAAAAAGCAAGTGCAATGTTATGCACTGTAGTAAAAGCTTCTTCTGGGGTCAAATGTCAAACTGTATAAAAATGAAATTTAAACAGATCGTTGAAGATTAGAACCTATCTACAGGTCATATTTTAACAAATAAAACGGGTTTTAGTTCCAATGTAGTTTAGCCGATCTCGTGGTACAGTCTTCAACTCGTACGACTTAACAACATGTCCATCATTGGTTCAAGTCCCAAATTAACCGTGCCGCCATACGTCGTAGGACTGACTATCCTGCTGGGGGGGAATTAATTAGTCACTGAAAGCCAAGCCCACAAGGGATACATGCAGGCCTCATGACCGACAACCGTTGTTGAGCCAAAAGAAGAAGAATAAGTAGTTCCAAGCATCAATTGCAGCAAAGCTAAACTGTTAGTCATTACAAACATTTATGGTTTTAACATAAAAAATTGTTAAAAAAAAGTATTCAAAATTATCGTCTAAGAGTGTGGTCCAATGAATAGACACATCAGTTACTAGATGGCACTCAAACAAAGCTCTATTCCTCCTATGAGAAGTGCGTCCAATCCTGTTCTAGACATTCCAAGCAACATCAAAACACGCACCCCCAACACTATCCACAAAACCCCACTCACCACCAAGCTGCAGCTCCGCCGTGGACTGTATCTGCTCCCACTCGTTCGCGACGAAGCACTGGTACATGCCCTGGTCCTCCTTCTGCACGTTCTTGATCACGATCCGCGGCACGTCGGTGTAGATCTCGATCCGGCTGTCCCGCACGATCGGTTTGCCGTTGTGCATCCACAGCACCTCGTGCGCCGGAAAGCCGGAAATGATGCACTGGAACTGGGCATCCTTCCCGACGTCCACCGTCTGCACCTGGGGCTGCAGGTGGGCGGTCAGCGGTGCCGTCACCGTGAGCGACACCTGGATCGTTTCCTCGCCGGCGGTATTGTTCACCCAGCAGAGGTACTTCCCGCTGTCCTCGAGCCGGGCCTTGGCGATCTTGAGCAGGCCCGCCGACACGATGCTGATGCGCTCGTTCAGCGGCAGCGGCATGATCTGGTCCTTCACCTCCTTGAACCACCGGTACGTCGGTACCGGGTGGCCCTGGGCGACGCAGGGCAGCGTGACCGGTGCATTCACCACCACGTGCTTGAGCGAATGTTTCTCCACGTTAATTCTAGGTTGTACTAGTCCCTTCGGCTCGGTCACTATCACTCGACCTGGATATGTTGAAATTTGTATTTCACCTGTGCAGAGAAAGTGAGCGATGGAAAGAGAGAGAAGCATTACAAGGGGATTGTTTAAAATTGTCTTTGAAGTGGTGTTCGTCCTGCTGGCGAAACGGTCAAGCATTTTAATTAGAAGTTAAACATAAATATTGCAAAAGCGTGTCCGGGCGATATCATCGGTACCGGGCTGCTTTCAAAGATTACTCCGTACGTGTGCACTTAACTGCTCGAAATGAAAAAAAAAAGCAAAAAAGAAACTACTCGAGTGCCTCGGGTAGTGCTCACGTTTAGTGCGCGCTCTGCGGTTGCTACTTGTAATGCAATTTCAGCACGTTGCTACGAGCTTTTACTGCCATCACTGCTTCTGCTGCTGCATATTTTCCGTCCCGCCCAGTTTGTTGTTCATCGGCGAGTCATGAAAATGAAATTCCATTTACCACTCGTCCGAGACTCGGTTGCGCGCGGGATAGCTTTTAAGCAACAATTCAACCACTTGGTCCACAAACATTCACGTGCGCCACGGAATGCCACGTGGCAATGGGTGCACAATCCCATGTAAGCACCAACAAAAATCCCATGCCATGTTGTGCCCTATTGCACCTTTGAGCAAAGAGAAAGAAAACGGGGATTTGGTGCATCGAGCCCGGTGCAGACGTCCGGGTGCATCGATCCCGGTGCAACTCGTGCAAGATCTTGAAGGATTTTCGATTGTCGACGCAGTTTCAGTTTTCTGTGTTTTCTGTGGTGCTTTTGTTTTGCTTCTGCATGCCATATTGTGCTGTAACCTTTGCGGGAGCTTTTCTTTTATGATTCCGCGCGCACACAAACACACCGACACACACACACACATTCTTTCTTTTCGCGTTCAAGTATGCACATTGTTCTTGGTTTGCTTTTGGCCCAGCAACACGGGCCCTTTTCCCCGGTGCCACCCCGTTGCCGGGACTCTTGCCCGGTGCCTTTTCACAGATCGATTTCTGCTTCGCTTGCGGCGGTAATTACTGTCGCTCGCGTAATGGACGCTACGTGACTGCAATGCACGAATGGTGGTCCCTCCTGCCCGGGCGCACACTAGCTCGCGCAAAGTTATGCATATCCACTGGCAGTACGGTGTAACGCTGGCATGCCACCGTGGTGCGGCAAAACAAAGGGGGGATAAGGACAAAAAAGGGGGAATATGGGGGATGTTTCTTCCGTTTTTACTGCACGAGAAATAAGATATTTTTATCCCGCACGAGGAATGGGGAAAAATGGAATGTGGCTTGCCGCATACGGAAATGAAAAGTGCAAGAGAAAAAGTCCCTTTTTGACCGGAATATATTGAAATGTATGGTATGTGTAGGAGGTGCTCGGTATGCAAGGGAAAGCGTGTGTGGTTTATGGGGGAGGGGTCGGGGGCCGGTTGTACGTTCCTAGGAAACACCTGACTTACATGCAGATTTCGTAATTAACGACGCAATAAATGGGTAGCTGTGGCCGATGGTACAATCATTAGGAAATGCAGAAGGATTCCGTTTTATCTCTAACAACATTCTAATTGCGGGACGGAGTAACAAAAATACTCATTTCACAGAGCGAGCTTCAAAAAGGATAAAAAAATGCAATATGATACAATTCCGTTACATGTTGCATACACCTAGGCGCCGTCATTACCATTAATTGCGCTTCCCAGGAAATTATCGCATAGTTATTTCAGTTTGATTGAAGTACAATTAAGTGAATGTGAAGTGTTTTCTGTGATTGCTTATTTATGAAGAAGATTCACCTTTTTTCTCCAATATAATTCCGCGCAATATAATATACAAATGTTGAACGCAAAGCGCCCAAATGTATGCAATATCACTTAAATCGTATTATCTACAATGAAAACTGTGTTGCATATATTTAGGCGCTCAGTTATTAATGGCTTTCGCACTGTTCGAACAACCTACCTGTGAGTCTATTTACAGTTCGGCACGAGTACGTTTTGTACGCATCACTTGCCCCAGCATTGTTGATGTACAGATCGCCATTCGACAGGACGATGTACTTGCCGCCAATGTCCGAGTTGGGGTACAGATGAACGCCCGAGTCCTGCACCCAGGCCGTCACTACCACGTAATCCTGGATGTAGCTTGGCACCTGCAAGAAAGCGATTGTGGAGTAAAAATGAGTTAAAAATGGCATTGATTTGCATGAGAGCGTTAACATAATGTTAGGCTATTACTCGTTCGCCTGTACTGCGGACACGTATTCCTTGGCAGGCTCGCAGCGCAAGTCAACCGCACGAATGACGTTACATTTAATTACGCAAAATAGTTTTACAAATCGTGCATACCGTGCCGAGCATGAAATATTTGCTCATCCGCACAAGACATTCCGCTCAATTTGCTCGAAACGTACGCATACCGTGCCGCCAATCAGCTCTTACGATCCATCATCTCTTGCCACTCCGAGGTACAATTTCTTACAACCATGCCCACATACACACACACACACGCAGACAGTGTATCAAAATCTTAAACGTGATCGAAATTCCAGTTCATTCCAAACAGAAGCGACGCACCGCAACAGAAGCGGGGCGCAGCGTTAGTACAGGAAAAAGGGAAAACTTAATTTCCCTGTCTCTGACAAAACAATCACGAACGGCATTAACCGCACGTTTAACGGTGTGGCGGGCCACACTGCTGCGTGCTGAGTGCTGTGCTGTCCGGGGAGGGTGCGGGCTGAGGTTTTCCGGAGAAAACTTTCACCACCGTAACACGTGTCGCTGCCGGGTTTTGTTGCGTGTTGGAGGTTAAACAGAGAGAGAGAGAGAATGAGAGAGATAGAGAGCTAGAGAGAGACGTATGAATTGTGGTTTGGAGGTGTAAAATAGGCCTTGAACATTCCTGGAAGTGTTACCGCTTACATGAGGAAAGCAGATAGTTCTTTGTATTATTGTGTACTAGCTTTAATCGTGGATAAGCGCCTGAAGTTATGCAATTGAAGTAAATGTGTCTATATTTGGCTGTTTTTAGTCATTAATAACATAAAGCAAACGTAGTACATTTTAAAGAAATGTCATACAGTTTGCATACATTTAGGCGCTATAGAAAACAGCCGCTTCTTGCTTTTAAAACTACCTAATGGCCTTTTTTATGAAGTTTGATGAAAAATTGAACTATTTATAATTTTAAATGTATATTTTCCTCGGAGGATTTCTTTTAACACCTAAAAATTTATCGGAAAAGCAGTGATTTTCCAAGTTTACGATGAAACTCAACTGCAACCCGCAACATGCTTTCAAACTCCGCACACCATCGACAAGTGCTCGGTGCTGAGTGTCCGTGTAACCACTAACCACGTCTGTTTGCTTTGGCGAGTGTTGAAAAACGATTTAATTGCACTAATTGTGTTTCGCGTTGTAGCGTCGTAAAAAAAGCGTCGCACTAGAAGCAAACAGCTAACGATAGGGTTTTTCCTTCCATCTTGATGGGGTTTTGCGGTCATCTTGGAAAATGCTTCCGGTCAGTTGGGGAGCGTGAATCGATCCGAGGGGAAATCGATGTATTTCCGCAGCTACCATCACCGTATGTCTGTGTCTAATGCATGTTGTTTGCTAGCACCACGAGTTTTGTAACACGAGCGCGGAATGCTGAACACATGGCGGGAATGTTTGTCACCGCTGCTGGCTGCTAGCGCGCAAAGGGTGACAATTTAATTATGAAGCAATTTTGCGGTTAACATGCCACTTCCTCCCGGGGCAGCCGAATGGGATGGATTGGATGGAGCGGTGGTGGTCGTTATGAGTGGTGATAAAAATTGAACCAGACCGTCCTTCGGTTTGGCGAGCCGGTGTTCATGTGTGAGCTGTTAAGTGAACGCTCTCTCGACACTCTGGGCAGTGCTAGTTCGATAATTAACAGCATGTGAAACCATTAGGGTGGAGATGCTTTTAAATTGTTCATTTTAATAACCATACAAATAGCATTTGAAAAGGAAAAACTTTGAGTGGGTTTGGCTGCCAATATGCTGTTGATCACTTACATTATATTGATAATTTAAATTAACTCCCAAACTAAACTCCCGCCCTGTTCCTGCTGATCGATTGTTTTTAGGGTGCCAGCATCGCTTCCAACCATGCATGAAAACCGATAACACGTTTCGCCTTTGCTAACCTTTGCCTAAACAATCAAACACGGAAACATGGGTTGCCGAAGTAAACGGCTCGGAAATCGTAATTCATTGCAAAGCATCATTGGCATTCCGCCATCAATCGTGGCCGCCTAATGGCCATTACGCTGTTTAGCGATGATTTTCGCACACGAATCGTTCGCCCCGGAACCGGTGCGAGACTTACAGCGGAACATTTAATATTCAATGGAGGCAGCTGCTGGCGGCGCTTTTCACAAACGGGTTCGGGGTGCGAAACGGAATTTTCCGAAACCCATTGAAATGGTTGAGGTAGTTGCTCGTGGTAGAAATAATAATGAGGACCTTAAACTCCCATTTAAAGATGAAGTTGGGAAGAATTGGAAAGTAAACTTTTTGTTTTAATTGCTTCTTTACACGGAAAATGTGCTTGTGGCTGAGGATTGTTCAGTTGAGCATGATTATATTTGGAACTTTTCCACGCAAGCTGTTTACTTGAACTAGGAGGAACGTGCCTGAGCCTCGTGATGTTTAATATGTTTCTGAGATTTTTAGTTAACTGATAGTTTATTATTGGAAATATTTCCATTTCAAAACCGATTATTTATCGATGTCTAATCGATGAAACGACATTGACCAGTATTGCATACTTTGAGGCGTTTAACAAGAATCAACGATATTGCACTATACAAGGCAGCATTGCAACCCTTCAGGCGCTTGCAAAAAATCAACGAGTAAAGCAATTCAATTGTGCCAGTTAAACGCTGGTTTGCGGCTAACTATGACGCATCGAAGCTAAATTTAGATCCCAAATGTGCTAAAAACTTATAAACTACCCATTTTTAATGTTGCAGTGAAACCGTCAACCGAAAGACCACATTCTGCACGAGGCAACCATTTCTTTCCCGTTCTTATCCAATATTAATTAATTAACCTTTTCACCTTTTCCCCCCGTTCAGCTCGAAATCATAAAGCGCACCATTTAAGGTTGAACTGTCCGTGTCTTTGCTGCCACTCAGTTTCGTCGGCAAATGGGACATCATCAAAACGCGGCTCGAATCATTCCAATGCGAAATAAAGAATTTACCGGAATGAGCAAAACGCTGCTTAGCTTCCGGGGCGCGTGCTCCGATTCGACCTGCCGACCTGCCGAAACCCACCGAAATAGCAGTGTGAGGTAGGTAGGCAGGGCAAGAGACTGAGAGAGTAAGAACGAGCCGGAGCTGACAGGTTTGTGATGAAATTTATATTACCTATCCTTGAGACGTGATGAAATTATGTAAATTACAGCATTATGAAACGTGACACCCGTGCCTGCTCGGCACGGCGGGAGGGTAACGTGACGGCCAGCGCAATGCTCATCTGCCGTGTGAATGGTCCGTTAGTGAGCTTTGCGACGGAGGGCGTGCGGAACGGCTACAGAGGCTACAGAATGGAACGAATGCGACTAAAAGGTGAAGAAACAGTTTTCAAAAATGTCACTCATAAATTTCGTGGCTGTCTCTTTTTTTTCTTCTACTCTCACTCTCTTGGGCTGCACCTGCCACGCAGTGACAGCAGTGAATTTTGCATGCAGATGAAGTTGCACAGCTCTTGCGAGTCGCGACTTGCGACTTGATATCGCCGTTGTTTCGGGCGGTTGTCATAACAAATGTCAACCAAGTTCCCCGGGTCGAATGTCGAATGGTGAACAAAACTGATCCATACTGGTTGACCTCTCACCTCGCTCGCTTTATCTCTCCGGTGTGGCCTCCTGTCGGTAAATTTGTGCACTGTTTGAAAGTCTCGCTAAGTGTGAGGACTGAGGACCGTGCCGTCTATAGGCCCGGATGGATGGCTAGCGACGGCTTGCGATGAATATTTATTTCAACAAGACATATCGTGACCATACCACAAGCGAAGGAGAACACAGAGGGTGACCGAAGCGGAGGGGAAAACAAGATCATAAATCATCGGGTACAGCCGGTCGGGCACACTGTCGGTAAGCCTGTCGCACTGTCCATCCATCCAGCAAGGATGCGACGGACTGCCACACAGTGCGAACAGTACGGGTAATGCGCACGGGATCGGCCCGGGGCGATTCCACAGTCAACGCCTATAAATGGCCCCGACATGGCGAAAATGATGAATGGTTCTCAGTTTTCATTCAATTTCCTCTCATTTCGGGCAGTCGGGCGTGCAGCTTCTTGCCTCCTCAGCCCTCTTCCCATCCGGGGAAAAATGCTGAGGGAAAGTAGCGAAGTAGTAGCACTTTTGACACCAAAAGTGAGAAAATTTTGGGACAAAGATGAGCTTAGTTTGTGTATAAGTGTATGTGTGTGTGTGTGTTTGAGGAGCGTTTTGCTTAGTAAGTAGCTGATTTGTTGGGAACCATTTTGTCCACTTCTTTTCACTCAGCGCAGCTGTAAGTTGCCGTTGTCTACGCACAAGATCTTTGATATTTGGAGAAATATAGCGAGTAACCGCCGAACCTAGGGAAGAATAAATTAAAGCAACTAAAGGATGAAAAATATGCTTCCCCAAGGGGCTGCCAAGCCTTGCCTCAAGCAGCTGAGAAAGTGGATTGTGTCCTAAAGTAAAGGGGGGGATGTGATTAATAATAGCTAACATTTATTGAGCATCCCCAAGGATGTGACGATATGCTTAAAACCGTGTTTGGTGGTGAAAAATCACATGCAATAAATCTTACTACTGCTTATTGTATTAGGTAGCAGAGTTGGATAAAAAAAAAATTAAAATGTAACGTGAGATACGATCCATTTTCCGCGAAGGATTTGTGTAATTCCCTGTGTCGTTTTGCAGGACCTGTTCCACGACTTATTTAATTAATTGCAATTTCGGGAAGCGCCGTACTGTTGGAACATGCCATTTAAACGCTACTGCTTGTGGTAATTATAATTGAAACAGCAAATTTTCAACACTTCCTGGGGTTCACCGGATAAAAAGTCCTTCCGCAAAATGAGGCAAAGCACAAAGCAAAAAAACTGATTTAAATGAGTTGTTAATACAGGATCGCTCTAAACGGAATCGGATTAATCGAACCTTCCAGGAAGTGTGCAACAAAAGGAAAAAGGGAAGAGCTTTTGTAATGGACATTCGATCGACTTCTTTCGTGGAAAATTGCTTTATATTATTTACCCCACTCTTCATGCACACAGGAAGTAGAGAAACTCGGCAATTTCTCTCGATTTTTTTTGACGACCATCCACAACCATCGGCGAATAGGAATCGTAAAATTTAATTCATCGTAATGGTAGCCAGCGCTGGCATATTGTGCGGGTTTCACTCACCTGACACTTTAAAACGGCCGTATTGCCCGACATCACGTACTCATCGTGCACCTGGATGTTGTACTTTTGGTTCACAACTGTAGAAGAGATTGGGGGGAAAAAACAAAATGGAAATAATTATTTAGCCATACCGAGCCGTATATTTCAACGACAATTGAACCGAACCGGCACTGGACCGACTGCGACTGTAGTGGACATTAAAGTAAACGTTACGATAATGGGGGTTTGAGGAAACACCGTACCCGACTAGAACTCGGTAGGTTCGTACAAACCTCGAGCATCCCGGGCAGTGGGGCAATTAACGGTCGGAAATAGGTTTGCTACAAAACGAACCAAGAGCGAAGTGGGAAAATAGGAACAGCATTCTTTAATAGCGATAGAAGAAAACGGCAGACGAACCTATCTATGTGGATCGTCTCGACTCTACGCGACATGACAGCTTTAAGCACGTTATTTCTCACCAGACAGTAGCGACTAGCTGAGCCAGTCGGGGCAGAACGGGAGCCGCTGTTCGGTTTTATGCTCTGTGCGCTTTTTTTGGTGCTGCAACTGCTTCCGAGCGTGTTCGGGTAATCGTAATTTTATTTCGAAACACAAATCACACCATTAACCTACTCAAATCGAGTGTGAAATTAAATTTTCTTCCGGAGCACGGAGGGCCGCGCTGACGGTCCAGCGACTGCTGCCGAGCTGCTGATGGGAACTGAAGGCACAGAAAAGTTTCGTAGGCGGTTTGAGCTGACAAGATTCGATTGAAAGTTGCCTGAGGAGTTGGTAGGAATTGGCAATTTGCGAAGGATGTAAGGCTTTCGAAGTACGTTTAAAAGTGTTTCACTTTAAAATGGGAGTTTGTTAGTTTGCAAATGTTAGTTGGCTTTAAGAAATTTGGAGGACATTTTGAGCATTATTTCGAACAAAAGTTCAACCATTTCGAACATATTTGAATGTACAGGGATGTGCTTAGTACTTTACAACAGCGCCATATGGGAGAAAACATAGAAAGTATCATACTAAGCAAACTGATAAGTAACATTTGATGGATAATTTCAGCAGTTCATAAACCAGTTTCTCTCTGGTAATTACAATGAACTGAAATGCTCGATTGAACTTGATGTAAAATGGTGCCTAAACATCGTACTTCAACAGACAACGCATGCATAATTTTGAGCATTGCTTTTGGCTATTGAATCGCAACTCCCTGGCTCACAGCGTAAACTTTTGAACTAACTTCCACGAGAGTTTTGAGCGTGAGACGGCACGATACCCTGCCAACTGGACCACGGAAGCGCAACCACACATCAACTGATTGTTGCAATCAGTTCATCGCATTTTGTTCAATGTTGCATGGCAAAGTTTAAACGGGTGGGTCTGAAGCGAACTGCAATGATGCATAATCAAGAGAGCTCTGCGATGGAGTTGAGAAGAAGTCTGCATCTATAAATGAGTGCATGAATGAGTTCATTCATTACAAAGTTACTCCTGCAGAGAGGTAGATCTTGAATGAAAGTAAATAACGAAGCTGTTATCATTGCAGGAACGCCACTAATTCCATTTGTCCAAGTTCCCGATAACCGGCTTTTAAATGAAAAGCAACATTGTATGGAATCGGTGCCTTAGTGCTGTTCCAGTATTTGCCTCTGAAGCTCTTTTCAGCCGTTTGCAAGTAGAAGCAAAACAAGCACCACATTTTGTTCCCATTTTCACTCTCGATTAAACAAACGGAATGCAATCAGCAGGAAAAACAAACAACCTGCTCGCGCGCTACCAGGTAAGAAAGCAGGCGCTTCTGTTTCCCCAGAAAGCATCCCCGGACAGGAGAAGCTTGACGAAAGGATGATCTACAAATTATAGCCTTGCCGCACAAACCGAGTGCCAAGTTACCGAGCTATGGTTGTGCTCGAATTTAGCGGCGAAAAGGAGTCGGTGAGAGCTGAGCTCCCCGTGGCTTAGGCGCATCCTCGCACCCAACAAACTCCCAGCCAAAACGGATCTTAAATGAATTAGTTTATCGCTTAATCAGAGATCCCATCAATAAAAACGGTTAATGCTTATCCGATTAGTGGACGAAGGCGAACCAGCGCTGGAGCGAACTGTTCTTCCTCCCCTTGCTGAGTGTGGGAAAAGTTGTACCGTCACGCATGCTGGTGGACGTGATATGGCTGGCCAAAAAGTTTCCTGCGTCGAAGAAAAGGGAGAAAGAATCAACAACCCAAAACAACACGACCGAGAAATGGTTACGGCACACTAGATCATCATCATTATTAGTGCTCGGATGAGCTATGAGCCGCTAGATGGATGGATGGATGGATGGATTGGTGGGTTAAAGAGAATCGCCAATGCGAGCAGACTGAACTCGCTCGAGCCGGGTTTCTTCCATGCCGGACAGATCGTTCTTGGTGGTTCTTTTTTTGCGCTTGCAGGAAACACATTACATATCCTGTTTCTTCTTTCGGCCAACCGGAAATTCCGGTGTACGGATACGGGCAAAGGTAAACAGGTTGCCGAGATGTTGTGTATGTTTTTCTCCAAATACATACGAACACACCCAAACTCGTTTGTCAACAAACTCTTTAATCTGATAAGCGAAACAGTGGCATTCGTCTACCACACAGCTAAACTGCTCAACTGTGGTGATTGTGTTGGAACAAACTGTACCTCAACTGCCAGACACACAGTCGAGTGGTTGAGAAGTTTGTGTGTTCCTTATTTTCTATTCCCTTTCATTTTCTTTGGCAAACCGGAATTGAACGAAAATAAATGCTCGAAAGCAGAGGAGCCGTTATGACGAAACGGTGATGGGCGTACTACTCAGGTCGAATGAGAACTGCAATGACAAGGTTGGTTCATTCGATTGTTCGCTGTTAATGTACCAAACTAAAAAGGAACAACAAATGTCCAAATGTGTGGCCATGCGTTGTTGTTTGTGTGTCACCCAGTGTTGACGTAATGTGCAAGTAAAGGAACACCCGGCGTACAGAAGCTTTCTTCTTTTCGGTCGCCAAACTTACGAACACACACTCACAGCTCTGCATCATTTGTACAGTGTGTACGGATTAAAATTTAATTATTCAGCTCGTGTAAAACGCAAAGGCGACAGCTTTGAAGAAAACTTTCATCCCCAAACATCCGGCCGGTACGGGCATCGGTCTTGCTGGCATGCTGGCTGCACCGTTTGCTGTCCAATCTGGTCCTGGTAGATGAAAGTGAACTATCATCGGCAGCACTGTCACGAGAGCAGCCCTGTACCTCGAAGCCGGAGATAATTTCCTCCCAGTCTCCTCCCCAACCGGTAGCCTTTTTGGAGTGAAGAGAAGAGCAAGAGAGAACAAGGGAGAGAGAGAGAGCGGTAAGAAAAACGCAACATAAAACAGCAAAAAGCCCTTCCTGCGAGCAGTAGGACGGCACTTCACTTGCTTTGTTTATTCAGTTTTACAGAGCAAATTTATGGTCTCGTATCCTCATCCAGCACCAAACCGGCAGGCCTGTGCAGTGGGCAACAGGAACCGTCTGCAGCCGGCGGATAAACTTTCCCCATAGGCGAAGAGGCCCAAAGAGGCCGGAGCGTGTGCGGGCTCGACTGGAGATTGGAGCACGCAAACTTTCACCGTTACGCAGGACGCGAGGAGCAGCGGACGTACGCGGGAATGGGACAGCAAACTAGTTCGCAGGAAAATATGTCTTTGCATTCGGTTGTACGGGGGGGTACCGGGTAGAATGTTTGCGGTAGAACCTTACAACAGTTATCCAAGCTACTGCTGAAAGCCGTGCCGAAGCACCAGCGCTCACTTCGGATGAAGCCTGCACCATGATTTGCGTGATGTACGGGGCAGTGCTAAGCTCTGGTGGAGCGGTCGGTGCGAAGAGGAAATAAGCTACACACCAAAACGAGGAGGGTTGGATAAAGCTTCCCAACCACCGGGGACGGGCAGCTCAGAAGTGAAGCGAACGGCAACTTTGAGTAAATATCTTCAACACCATCATCTTCAGGATTTTGGGCTCTGGTTGGAATTGGGAGTTGGGAAGTGAAACTGCGGAACTACACTATGACAAACTTTATCCATTTTGACTATATATCCATCTACTGCTCCGGTGGCAGAATTTGTCGACATAATCACAACAGAGAGAGAGAGAGAGAAAGAGAGAGAGAGACTGAGAGAGAGAAAGCAGCGCTCAAGCATCTAAGGAACCAAACGACGGACGGATGAGCTGATATGGTGATGACGCCGTTGCTGACAGTGCAGCTAGTTGAAGAATGTCAAACTGAGCGCAGAGGCAGACATCGGGGGGAGATAGGACACAACTCTTTGATTACGGTAGACGATTATAGCGCTAGCTAGGCTTAATGTTACTCGTCGGCCCCACTCCCCCTCGGTTGTTTCTTGTTTCGGCAAAATCTGCACCACTTCATCAAACGCGCTCACAAACTTGCGCCTCGCCTCGGCTTGGTGTTTCCTGAGTTCTGAGCTTTGTTGAGGGATTATCAACCGGTGTTGTTAAGTTACGGCTGCGGAAAGGAAGCAAGCAAAAAAACACGTCCATCATTTTATCGCAGGCGAGTTTGTCAAACAGCCATCTTCAGCTCGGAAGACAGTTTCACTACCGCCGTGGCCAGCCGCCGAAAGATGCGGAAAAACTTTGACGTCGTCAACTGAAACGCCGCTAAGCCGGAACGTTGCGCCTTGTTTACGGCGGCACTCCAGAGGCCTCCAATCGAGAAGAGTAAGGGAGGAGTAAGGCACGTGAGGACGTAAGTGCTGTCCACCGTTTGCTCTCCACCCGCTCAGGAGTTTTTAACTTATTGCAAATGCTAATGAATGGAAAATCCGTGTACCGGATTTCCTCGTATCCACCACTCCGTGCCCCTTTGCTGGGCTGCCGGCCGCACTACGATGCTCTGGGGAAATTCAATTCGAAAGCAAACAGTGCGAACCGTTGCTTACGTGGAATGAGAATGTGGGCTAGAATATATAAAAAAAAAAACAGAGTGAAAGCACGAGACTTAAAACGGTCGTGTTTCCTGTTCCCTGCGAGTGTGTGTGTGCGTGGGGTTCTTTTTTTTTCGACGCCTCTTCTCTCCGGACAGCTCCAATGAGAAGTAAATTTTAACATGTGCCCCGGTAAATTGCAGCATGTATGTGTCAGTATGTTTGCTTCCGTTGCGATGGTAATCCTGCTCTTCCCTGCCATGGTAAAATCGGCATGAAACCAAACAATCAACTTCAAACAACCATTCCCGGAGAAAACCTACATCGGGTGGAGGTGGAACTCTCGGAAAAAAGGCTCGCTGTCTCCAGAGACATACCAGTGCGTCCGGCACTGGAGTACTGTCCCATGCACAGCAGCTGATGATGATGATGGTCCCGTAACGGAATGAATGCACAGTACAAGTGGAAGCGACCTCGAGGAAAAACTTCAACCGAATGCTTCTCCATTTCTGACCAAAAGGGACCAGCTTCCTCCACCATCGCCATCACCGCATCAAGATGCGAACGGAACTGGCTGGGGAGTAAAATTTATATGTAAATTGTTTATAATGTATTCATGAAGCAAATTGCGTTATTTTGCGTCGATTCGGCTGCTTACCGTTTCGCGGATTCACACCAGAGGGGGTGGGAAACAACGATCCGTTTTTTTTACCATCTTTATGGGGAACTTATTCCTGTGCTGCTTGGTGGTGGAAATTCTTCCCCACAATGGGGAATTCGTAACAGCCGGTTAGAGGCGATACCCTGCGACCAACCAAGGTGGGAAACGCAAACATTGGGAAATTGGACAAATCATTCACACGCCTCACGCTGGGTGGGGAAAGGTGGTTACAGCGGGTGGGAAGCGAGGCACGGAATTGAACCATTTCACGGGCAATCTGCTACGAAACGATTGTGCGCTATGGTTGGGCGATTGTCACCGGTTTGATGATTATTGGGGGAGAAATAAAAGGGAGATAAGCATAACATTTCGGTTTTGTAGGTTTTGTTGGTGCTTCTTTTAACTTAAGCACTGAATAAAAGTGCATTGGGGGCTTTAGTGGGTTTTAATTTCCAAGAAACGTATGGAGAATGCGTTCAACGATGGAACAGATTTCGGGAAATTTTCTCTATTAGTACTATTATTAATTCTAGAATTAGCTTTTCAATTTCATAATATCTGGATTAAGCATCTTATGGGAAAAAGTATTGCGTAGGAGAGTTTGATGCGAGTTGAGCTTCATTGCAAGAAAAAATGCGTCCATTACACTATTCTTCGCTTATTCACTGCAGCTAACAAACGCTTCACAGCGTTACCGCCTAAATGTATGCAAAGGAATACATTAGTAAACATGAACGCACACGTGAAAACACTTTGTAGTAGGCAGAGCATGTGACAAAATAACAAGCAATATTACCAGCACGTGTTTGATACATAAAAAAGAAGGCACAATAAATAAAATAATGAGAGTTTAACTTAAAACTGAAGAGCCTGTTTTACTGGAGCAAAAAATGCACTCTCAACTCACAATAAATTAACCCCCTCAAAACAACACGACCACTGTTACCATCAAAGCCATTCCATGGAAATGTTTGTTTCAACTGTGTTTGTGTGATCAATCAACGGTGGCACCTTGCACAGACCCCTGATATGTAAATTAAATTCATGGAAAGCAAACCCACACGTAGCTTACGCAGTCAAATGTACCGGGTTCAAACAATTTCCCCTAGCAGCGCACACCCAACCTTAGCACACGTGCAAAAGCAGCACTTAACGCAATTGAATTGCGCATGAAAGAGCTGCAGTTTGGGAATAACAGGAATGATTTGCAGAGTTCCAAGGAATAGCGGCACAGCGATGCGAATTTCGTCGAACGTGTACCGCACCAAACAACACGCGTGCATGTTTTATGAATTAAGCAAAAATCGTTGCCCTTTATTGCCTCGACTCGTCACACGCCCGGGGGAGATATTATGCGTCAATTATGGTGAAACAGGTGAGCACGCAGGAGAGTACGCACCACAACTTGCTACCGAAGTGGCGGGAAAGTGAAAGAAGAGTCAGTGAAATAAACGGCACTTGAGAACTAACGACAGGCGCTAAAGGAAGAGATTTACCGCGGTGCGGTGCGGTGTGTGCGTAGGCCTCCCCCAGAGCCATTAATCATCCTCGGTTTTATCCCTTTCTTGTGCTTTCGTGCTTTTTTTCGGTTGGGGTTTTTCGGGCCTTTTATATTCCTTTGTTTTTCCCCACTTTTGGTCGAAGGTATTAAGCGTTACATGATCCACACGGCGACACTTTGGACTGTTTCGGACTTCACCGGGGACAATAGGACACCCACCGGTGCGTACCAGAGCATCCGTTCTAGCATCAGGCTCTATTAACCGATCCCGAAGCTTCACTGAGGCACGGGAAAAGGTATAAGTTTGATAAGACAAAAAATGGAGCTTCTCGAGGGTTAACGAAACGAGAAACGCAACGGTCCTGACGTCCGTTTTCATTTTGCACTGTCGTAGAGATTTTTGTTTCCTTTTACACTCCAGCTCCGTTTGACCTTAAAGACCGAAATTGGGGACCGCAACCGCACCTGTATTTTGGTCCGTTTGCTGCGGGAGTTTGTTTGATTTCAGTCCCTTTTTTTGGTCACTGCTGAGAGTGATCTTTACGATTACGATCACTTTTCCACACGCATCAGTGCAGTGGTTTGTCATTTCAGGTCGTTTTCAGGGTTTTTTGGGGCTTTTTATCTCTCTTTCACAACCCTTCTTTGCTTCATTGGGAAGGTCTGGAAATGCAAATAATGAAACAATGAAACTCATTTCAATGTTTGTCGCGTTGCTGGCCGGATTTGGCGTATTTTTGCTCCGCTCAACCGGACTTCCAGAGCTTTTTTTTCCTGTTTTGTTGCTGCCACCCGTTCGTTAGCAAAGGGATTTGCGGATGGGCATGGAATTACATAGAACTAGAATCGCTGGCTCTGCCGTTTTCATTCAAAATGAGCTGCCTGTAGTACTGCACGACATTTTCCTGGGGGCATTTTACCCCCCAACAAAAAAGACACTCCGACCTCATTTCATCTCTCCATCGCACGCTCAGTGTTATCTTGGCGAGGACATCATTTCGCCCTTTTTCCTTAAGATGCTGGCTGACAAAAGCTCCCGCAGCGTTTTTTTTTTTACTCTTTTGCTTTCAATCTCCGCTCTTGCACCACCTACAAAGTGACTCAAAAAAAAAACAGGAACCGACCAGATAATCAGCAGAAAATTGCTGGCGGGAATGAAAATCTGTTGTCGAATCTTGTTTATCAAATTGTTCCGGGAAATCGATTTTTACTGTCACCTTTTTCTTTTGCTGCTGGCACTACTTGTGCAGGGACGGTGGATGACAGCAGATGAGAATGTAAACGCTTTATGCAGCACAATGGTGTGCGGAATGTAAAGCCTTGTGCGCATTTCCTGGGTTGACGGGGACCTAATTGACGTACGCATTAGTGGAGCGGACGGCAAAGCAGTTTAGTTTGGTGGCGTATGCTCTCTGTTTTGCGGGCGGTAGATGGCCCCCTTACAAAACTGGCTGTTTCAACTTTAAACGTTCATCAAACACAACCAACACAAATGACACTTCCAGCAAGTTTGGTTCTGGGGGTTTTTGGTTGTGTAGGGGAGTTTGTTTGTTCTTTTTTTTCGGTTGCTTTCATCAAATTCACTTGCTGTGCGGCACCAATGCTTGAGCTTCGTAGGCGAATGGTTCGTTTGGTAGGCGAAAAGTTGTACATCATCCTTGATGAGGGCGTGTTAGCAAGCAGCATGTAGGAGTATAGATGGAAGACTTTGCTCGGGTATTAAATTGTCGAGAAGTTAGCGTCGAAAAGAAAGAACAAGAGGATTTTCAGGGCTCTTTAAGTGTTTGAGGGAGCATGTTAGCTTTAAGATGCGACGGGGATGAAAAGCTCTAATGTTTTTTGGGCTCGAAGGAGCTATTCTACATGCATAATTTGCTGCTTTTGGAATTTAAATCGAGTATCCACTTTAATTTGGTTGTTTTTGGCATTAAAAGGACTTAAAATTGCAATTTTGATGTTTGCTCTGCACAACTTGGCACATTTTGTGTTGTTGATTGCATACTTTTAGGCTTTTTTCTATAGATCATTGATAAGGCTTAAAAATGTTCTTTTATTGTTTATCAAGCAATTCGTGTCGCTATAACATGATTAAAAAAGGGAAAATTCCACCATTGTGATTTTCAACAAAGCTACTTCCCTTTAAAATTCCCCCAAAGCTCCCTACAAGACCAAACAGCACAGCATTAATCGATGAAGACCCCTAACACAGCCCTTTAAGGATGCGCCGCACGTGATTTATCTCTTTGCTGCATTGGACGGTTCTGTTTTGGATTGCGTGGCCACCCGTTATCCTTTGATTCTAGGCTTTACTTTTTTCAACCACCCTGTCCGAGACACGTTAATCGCTGGCTTTGAGCGAACGAAAGGTCAGGACAAAAAATAAACAGCAAAGTGTTTTGTGTTTGTGCAGTCGACAAAAAATAAAAGAAACAAATATCCGAGAAACGTTCACACCAGCGATGAAGTACATTCTACCAATCTTTAGTAAAAAAAAACATCTCGAGCTTTTTTTTCGTTCGTTAAGGCTCTAACACACGAATCTAACAGACACAAAAAACTCCCTAATCCTGTACAATCAAACCCGACGAAAAGGAAGGGGCACAGTGTGAGAGTGAAGCATTCGTCTGTCTGCTGCGTTATGCTAGAAGGATTTTTCTTCGCCTTTTTGTTTGCCAAAAACAATAACCAAGCGCACCGCCACAGTTCCTACAGAAAACAAAGCTGCCCCACATCCAAAATCCCAAGGGAAAGACGGCACAACACAGCCTAGTGAGGTTTGAGAAAACGAAACTAAATGTCTCCGACCTCTCCTCACGCAGGCAGGCGAGCAAGCAGACACCGAAATAAAACGGAGATGACAGTAACATTTCTCAAATGATTCGTTAGAATGCTCGCTGTCACTGCGTCCTCGGCTCGGGTCTCCAGTGGCAGTGGCTTTGGCGCCGGTAAAAAAGATGGCACCGCAAATGAACGTGGACAGTGAGCGACTGGGTGTGACCGGATGCTCCAAAAACAATCTCCACACACCGTTAGGTCTAACTAGTTTGTGTGTGTGCGTTGTTTTTTTGTCGAAAACATCGCGCTTTTCCTTCCTTCCTTTCCCGCATCGAGCACACCCGCACGAAAGCGAAACAGTTCGTTAGGTAATTCGGGCGAAATTACTTAGGCGTAATCACAAAGCGGCTTAATTAATCATCCGGCAGTGAGCCGCATAACGCGTGCCCCAATGAGCTATTGCTCCTTCTGGGCTGGGAAGGAGGAATTAAAATACACACAGGCACATGGTTTCGCTACGGGCACTTGGGACAGCAGGGTACCGTTCCAGGAAGGACTTCGCTTGCGCGGGATCAGTTTCCGAGGCAATTGAGAAGGATGGTCGTGAAATAGACGGGGCGGGAAATGAATTGGCAGATTCGACAGCTTTGAAACACGGTGTCACACGGAGGGATACAAATGATTTGCGATTTTTCACCGAGCCAAACTGACACGGGGCTGGTGAAGATGTGGTTGGTTTCTTGCGGGATTAATGAACCGAACCGAGGGTAATTGAAAGAAGACGAGGATAAATTTATGACGATTTTTTGTGGACTCTTCTCTTAGTAGATATCATTAAGTGGAGTAGTAGCGGGCTAAGCTATGTGTAATATTTCAATTAAAGCTGTGCACGGTTTATATAAATAATTATGTTGAGAAATTGGAACAATTTTCGTCCATATCACCTATGACCTGCATTGTATTGAAGGATTATCAGAAACAAGCTAACATGATGTAACGTACATTGCATACCTTTAGGCGAATAAATTGCTTAGTAACCGATTTTGAATGCAAGGTATGCAATCAGCATGTCATTAATATGCTTTTATTTATGGAATTCATTAAAAACATTCAAAACTATGTACCTGTCAGAGCAACAGATAATTTCAGAGGAGAAATTCATCATGCTTCACAATCAAACAGAATCACAAGCGCTTTGTAATGTTTACAACTGTCATCACTATCGCGCACAGTGCTATCATTTATCGCTTCTCTGCAGCAATGTAAACGTATCACGAGAGCAAATAACATAACAATAAAAAAAATAATGAAAAAAAGAACAGATAAAAGCACGGATGCTACAATTTTGCAGGAAAATTAACAATGTACAGCAGCAGCAGCAGACGACGTACGGTTACGGATCGTGTGTCTGCCCTTTCCTGGAAAGCGCCGGTGAGATTTGATATTTCTTTTCCACTTTGTTTCCTCGTTATGCGCCCACCTCCCACCGTGTCGTGTGCAGAACTGTACGGTACACCAGAAAATGGACAAAACATTAGCCACGGGAGACCAGCGCACCCGGGTGTCCAGGCACACAACAATCCGTGCCCATCCGGCACTGTGAAATGCAGGAAAAAAGTGTGCAGATAAATAAAACACAAAGGAACGCAAATACTGACCAAACACGGACAACATGGGAGTGAGCTTGTCGGGTACCTAAGGCAAAAGGGAACCCTTTTTGTTTTTTTGCTCTTCAGAAAGATGCATGCTTAAGCTTGTCGACACATCACCAACAGCAGCAGCAGCAGAATTGTAAAAGCTTGTAACCATTTCATGGTCCCTTGTATTGCATCGCTTTTGCTGCTTGAGGGAGGATGGACCTTGCGCAACCACACGGTGGGCTTGCTTTGATGGACTTTGTATTATGGAGAAGAAAAAAAAAAGATGCGTTTACTTGAAAATCGTACGGATGAGCTTTTTCTTCCCAGGTAACAGAAGTTTGCAATTAGCAGATGCATCGAAGCAAGCAGTAAATGTGCATTAGCACGTGGCAAATGTGTCCACCTGTGTGTGGAGCAGGATTTAACTGTCGTTGCCAGGGGAATGCCCTATTGCGTTTGGAGCGAAGGTCCGGTTTGTGCTCAACGAAATGGACAATGTTGATTTAATTGCAGTGTCTTGAGGGAGCATTTTAATTAAATTTGCATTTTTTTAAACAGTCTCGTTTTTCGAATGTTTCTGGAAGAGCTAACGCACGCCTAAATGTATGCAAATGGCGTGATTTTATCTCATCTCCGTCCGCTGGCAGCTCTCAAATGATTTCTTACAATTCTGACAACTCTACTGATTACTTGAGGCGACAAAAAAGGGATATTCAAAATACATCCCCCACGAAACTCCCGCTCCCTCAGCTCCCTCAACGACACGATCGCTCAACTCTTTCGCGCCTAATGAGATCATTATTGAGAGGATGAATGGGGCGATGATTAAACAACTTCCGGCAGTGATGAGAATTTGTGCTTGGCTGCGTCCGCTTTCAGCACGAAACAATGCACAACTTGGAGCTACCGTGGATAAGAAACTCCCATTCAGTCGTTCGGTGAAACGAACTGGCGGAGACGGTAGCTTTTTTCTTGTGTATCTCCGGTTTTCTCGTTTGCACGTTTGCAATGTCCTCCCGGAGCCTATTCTTTTCGTCGCTTCAATTATCTGGCGTGCTGGTGGTGGTGGTGCTATCGTTCCCCACTTTCGTTTCTGGTATCCAAATGCTGGTATCTCTCCGGCCCAGGATGTAGTTTTGGTGTGCCATGGCTCTTTGCTATAGTCTTGCCGAATGAGAGACTATGCCGCTGTGATGTGAAATATTCATCATCAGTATCACTTTCCGTGATTTGGTACTATTCTTTCATCGTTAGTGGTGGTACTGACTTCCCCGGCAATCGACAGGCTACTGTCGTCTAGGTAACAGATCGCCCGTCACAAGTCATGAATTGCTGGATGAAAAACCCCGACAGCAGCGAGCAATACAAAAGTGAAACATCACGGGTAGCTCAAAGCTGTGTAAGGGGAAATGCTTTGTTAATAATAAAAAAAGTATCATCTCGTCCCCTGTGATGTGCAGCAGGAAGCCTAGCTTGTCGCGCCATAAAGCCTCCCGGGGGAGAGCAGAGCATCTCTGCTGGTGTAACCAGCGCGCTATCGACAGGCAGACGACAAACCGTAACGGTTTGATTTCTTGGCAACCTATCCGCGCACGGATTGATCGTCATCGAACCGGAACAGGCTGGTAATAGCGCAAACAACGGCACCATTGAACCGAACCAAACGCCAAAAGATCGGTCAAAAGGGACTGTGTGACACAACATCAACATCAATCGATGTGCGTAGACCAAGGAGTTAAGGAAAGAAAAGAATAAGTAATAAATAAAAACGCTATCATCGAAGGTCTTCCTTTCCAAGAAGAACAATGGTCCCGATGCAGAACAAACGCCACCACACTTGCATTGTAACGATGACAACCTAATGCGTGATGCTTTGGCTCGCTACCGTGCCTCCACCGCGTTGCTAACGAAATTATATGATACAATGTATTATATTTTATGGCTTTACGGTGACACTGTGTATAGGGGGGGCAATGTTTGTGGAAGGGTTTTTTCAACCCTGCGCTAGGGTTGCGCGATGCGTGTGCGTTTATAAGAAACGAAATTGAAATTTATATCACTATTTTTGGGGCCTGTGTGTGAAGGTTGAGAGACAACCGCAGGATTTCGGTGGAATTAAATATAATAAAAAGGAGCTTTTTTTGTTGCTGTTGTAGCCAATCTTCAGACAAAGGCTGTATTCTGTTGCGAGATGAGGGTCAGTGCTGTCATTGTGTTATGGTTGGTAGACCATGCGAAAAAGGTATTCGAAAGCGGTATCGTACCTGCAGGCTTACGAATTGAGACACGGTTTGCGTTAAGCTTATTAAATGTGTTACAAAACCGGTTTTAGGAGCTATATTAATATAATATATAATTTCATATCCCATCTGAAGCTCGTTTGTGCATGATTTGTAGATTAAAACGCCTAAATGTATGCAATTCGAACGACAAAATGCAATGCGTAGAAATTTGTCGAATTTCAAAGGATAAAATTGTTTCATATATCTACGCCTAAATGTATGCTATTTGTTGCATTTCATTACACTATTACTGATTATCTTTAGTTGTTGAGTATTACGTTGAGTATTATGTTAATTAAGCAGAGTAACTGTGAACAATTTATTCAATCGAACATTGTATTTTCCTGCACTGTCAATTTGAAAAATGCTTTTTTAAAAATAACTGTAGTCTAGAGTTCAATTTTGCACTTCAATTCAAGTAAAGAAATACAATAATACAACTGAATAATTTCATAAAATAAACACACCTCTTGCTAAGAAGCCCTCCATGAATTGTTCCGCTAATGCAGCGGCCATTTAAAATAGACCAATTGTAGTAAAAATTGTACGCACTTACCCATCCCCCCGCTAGCCAGCGAAATGCCTTGTGCAGAAGGCACTTTGTTACAAAGCCGGTATCGTGCAGCTTAAACCACCCTTCCCGGAAGCGAACGGAACGGTAAACCCGTCCCCCATCCAGCAGAGAATAACTAATTCAGATCGTCTGTCATTCGATGGTTATTTTATTGTTGCCCAAGGAAATGGAATAACACAAAAACCCCGATCCATTGTATGTATGTGTGTGTAAAAACGAAAACAAAAACGAACCGAAGCAAGCGTGCGCTCCACGAGCAGAAAATCCTTTATATTCTTCTGTAACATTTTGCTTGCACGAATGCGACTGCAGAATGGAGCGAAGGCAAGAAGTCGGAGGACGTCTTTTGTTGCACGACTAAAACTAACGTGAATGGGAAAAAAGAAACCGCAAAGATCGGATTGTGGTTGGCAGGAAAACGCATCCCGTTCTTCGGCGCGCAGGGTTTTTTTTACCGTCCAATTCTTTTTATCGAACATTCTTTTCGAGCACGCTAAGGACGGACGGGCACAGGGATAGACAACAAAACGGCTAAAGAAATGGCTCAAGCAGCAGTCATTCGTTTGGTTGCGGCAAAACTTTCCGCTCATTGCTCTATCGCTCTCTCTCTCTCTCTGTCTCTCTCGTTCGGAGGCATTTTAATGCCATTCGGAGCCTGGAATGCTGCTGAATTCATTACGCCAAGGAAATCCGTCCCGTTATCCAATCGCACTGTGTTGTCTGTTGCGGTGCGGTGGCTTGCGTGTGAAATCCGGTGAATAAAATCCTGAGCCCACACACACACCCGTACACAGCCACGTGTGCAACGTTCAAAGTGATTCCGACCTTGGCAGCGATCGTACGCCTGCAAGCTGCGCTAAATAATTCCCCGTTCCCACAGTCTTCCTTTCTTCTGCTGGAAGTTTCCTTTCCATGCCCGTTTAGTGCGCGGGATAATGTACTTTAAATACAGTATAACAAATTAAACACTGGATCTACGGGACGGTGGGAGGTGGCTAGTGCCCCCGGCTACCAGCGTTTGACTGCCCTTGGCTTCGCGCGTAGAGACCCGCCTACGGCAAAAGGATCCAAAGCGATGCAATAAATTGCACTGTAGAATTGCATTCTTCCAGGCGCGAATAGCGCGACGGCCAGACTAAAGCGACGCTGTCCGTTTGTTGCTTCTTTTGCAGCTTGCAAGGCTGTTAGCTTTCTTGCTCCCGCTTTCCCGCACTGTGTGTGTGTGTGTGAGGCAATTAATTTTATGAATATTTCCATTTAATTAGTTCCGCTTTCCATCACGGTACTCCGGCGCTGGGGTTGAGCCGAGAGCAGAGCCCGCGCTGGTACGGCTTTGCGTAACGCTTTGCGATTCGATGGCTAAGCGATAGTTTTAGCTGCACCAGTAGCAGCAGAACGAACGCAACGAACACACCAGAGGAGGTGTAACGAGCAGTAGTAATAGAAAAACCCCGACGCAAATTGGAAACGAATTTCCGCCCGTTTGCCCGTAATTTTAATTGCCTTACAAAAACGTGCCCGCAGCTACATGTGCTTTGGCTGCCAGTTTTTCCTCCCCTTCTTCCTCCTCCGTTTTCAATCAGGGTAGCTTCGACCGTAAGTTTGTAACCAACCGTCGGGAGTGGTAAAGGGGCAACGGAATGTGCGGTACAGTTTGACAGCGGTTCGGCTGTGGGGATGGTTGTAATTAGTTCTAAGATTGAGTGGCCTTGTATCGGGAAGCGTCACGCAGCGCACGCACGCTCAAAGGGAAAGAGTGGTTGCCGTGTGGTTTATTGCCCGGCGGTGGAATGGCGTGTCTGGTTTCTCCGCTCGGTTGGGGTGTTGGTAAGTTGTAACAAATCGTGCGTTGGTTATTTACTACGATGTATAGCAACACCCGACAGCAAGCGGGCGTAAAGACAAGAGTTGGTGCAAGTGTTCTTGGGTGATTTTGAAGCTTATTTCTTTGTATTTGAGTATTAGGTAAAACCAGTATAACTACATATTTAGAAATTGAATAGTTTTGAAACATCGTCTAGATGCTTTATTTTAAGGAAGTAAGGAACTATTTATGCAACTATATGATATTTGTTGCGTTTAATAATTAGGTAATTTTCCTAAGTTGAGTTGAGTTGAGATGTAAGTTGTATTATTTTTTAAAGTTTAACAAACTTGAAAAAAAGTGTTCTTGAAAATATTAAAACTGACACAGAATTGAACGGATTTTAAAGTGACTTGGCGACAAAAATGCACATGAAAACAGTGAATAACAATTATCCATTTGTTGTTCAATATGGTTTGACACTTTCATCTTTAAACGAAATACCACGCGTAAATTCAAACCAAGTCAAGTGAATCCTTCCGATACCGAGGAAACGATACCACATCGTCAACCTTGTAGTAACAAAGACCCACCACAGATGATGTTAATTACTTGGAGTAGTGCAAACGTTATCGAACTCGGTAACATCTCGAGAAAGGACCTTATGCTACATGGCAAGAGATGCGTCATCTTGCTGTCCAACAAGTGAGTAGTGTCATCCGGCGGCAGCTTGTACAGTGTAATGGACGTAAGATATATAGGTCTCCCATCACAGCGTCACCGCTTGACATGTTCGTGAACAGCACGAACGAAAAAGCATTTTAAAGACTTACTGAACGACGCAATACACACGCCCGGCACCATAATGCCTCACTGCTAGCTACCCTTAATGGTTGCGTTATTATATCAATTGCACAGCTTTGTACCGTTTTCAAAAGCATGTGACATGATTTATCGTCCACCACTCTGTAGCAATTTGCAATAATTAGCTTGAGCACTTTTCCATTTGCCACCGTGATGGCCGTTTGATGGCCGTCGTCGCTGTTGGGGCGCTGTTTTTTTCATCCGCCCAGTCGACAAATAGTAGCAGCAGCATTTGCCCACTCCATAAGGTAAGTAATGTCCCCACGGACCCACTTACAATCGGTGGCTCCCGGCAAGCCCTCACTTGTCCCACTTGTCGGGATTGTGGTTGAAAGGGCGGCCAAAGAGGGCGAGTGAAAAGAAAGAATGAAAAAAAAGTCCCATAGATAAATGGACGATCCGGAAAAGGTAAAAAGATAGATAAAAGTGGCATGGTGGGACGGTTACAAAGGTCATCATTATTCTGCGTTGTTCATTACACTCTCGCAACCTTTCCTTCGGGGTTTTTGAAAGAGCACACACACCTTGAGCGAGGGTTGGGCTCGATTGGGGGTCGTTTCTACGCTCGACAGCCACCTGATCTCAAATTCAATTTAGAAGAACGGAGCCGGGCCCGTGCCCAATATCTGCGGCCCTGTGTCGAGTAAATCGTTTCCGAGGCGCTTTTACGCCCTCCGGGGAGAGAAGCTAAGAAAGAGCAGCATGATTGCTCACCTGAAACCGGGCTTTCCACCATTTTTTTCTGGGCTTTCTTTTGTCTTCTAGGTGTGCGAAAAAAAGTGTCACCCTTCGGTACCTTCGCTTTGGGTAGAAACCGGCGTCTGGTTTCGTTTTGCTTCTGCCGCTTCCTTTTTGGTATCAACGTTTTTGTTTGCCATTTTTTGGTCAGCATTAAAACATACAAACACACTCTCTCTTACACAAACACACAGACACACAAAGCTTCAATCTAACACAAACAAAGGCACAGGTGTGGCGTAGGAGTGAATGAAGCTTACCGTGAGTGCCGATCTGTTCTCCTTCAAAGCTGCCATGCTTTTTATTTGATCCTTTTTCTTCGTACAAAACTCAAACACACGGGGCGTAAAAATTTAGTCATCAAACATTTCGCGACAATAAATTATGCACGGCGTACAGCGGCGTGTGGTGGAGAAAGCACTTCTCGCTCTGGGGAAAACTTTAAAGCCATGCCGGTTCCTGGTTACTACGCTTCTCTTCACACTCGCCGCTTGCAAGGGCTACATTTTATGCTTGTTTATGAAAAGTGTTCCCGTTTGGTTCTCCCCACCCCCCTCCCCCAAACTGTACCCTTCTTTACTTCAATCCAACCACAACCTGATAAAAGTGGAAAAGAAGTAAAGAAAGCGAACGCCGGGTAACGCATGGCACGGGGAAAAGTTTTGTTTGCGCCCGCTAGTATCATTGGCGCATATTTTATCGAAGATAATCGCCGCTATACTCTCTCACAGGTGGTAAGTAAGCGTGAAATAATAATCTCATTGCTTTTGCTTCTCCGAATCGCTGGTATCGAATATTTTGCGTAAGCGTATTAGGTGGGCGGAAGTGTGTGTTTGTGGTTTTAAAGCTTGTGTTGGGAAAGCAGATGTGTTATGCGGATGAAAATATTCAGCAATAATATGATTGCAAAGCGTGTCATTTCATGAGCTGGTTTTGAAAGTGAAAAGTTTCACGAATAAATTGCATTTGAAATGGGAACATAGCTAGCACTCAATAAAAAGGCTGTGCTGTGTTTCACAGAAACGACCATGCGGCTCCATATTCCATATGTAGTTAGTTTTACAAAAAATAAGCCTCTTTACATTTACAACAATTAGAGGTTGGTAAAAATTAAATTAAGATTTTTAAATAGAGCTGGATGCAAAAATATGAAACAAAGTATTATACTATACTATATTTTATACATCCTATCCTATTTTTCTACAAATGACCAGGCGTCTCCATCCGTTAATTATTTAATACAATAATTAAATGCTAGTTTTATATTAGATATTCAAGATCGTTTCGCCACAAATCACATTACCGTGTTTAGTCTATCATCATAGTCTTTCATTTGATAGACTCAGCCTTCGTGTGAACTAAAGAAACTTACACTAATTATTCCCCATCTCAACGGTTCACCTTCTACGAATTTCTTCATTCTGTGCGCCAGCCGCCAGACACTCTCAATTGAACGGCAAATACTGATTGTAAACTTTCATCGCTGTAGCTAATTAGAAACGATAACGGTTCCGTTTTCATCGCCCCGTCCCGGGCGTAATGGTACTGTTCTAGTGCATAAAGTGTGCCTCACCTGGCGTATGTGTATGTATGTGGGTTTGTCGAGTGTGAAGTGCCTCTTCGAGTATTTCCACAAACAAACTTCCCGAACTAAATCGACGTTCACATACACCGGCGGAAGCACACTTGTACAAGTACAAGCAAAACAACACACACACACACACACACTCATCTAACCTTGCGTAAGACAAGCAAAAAGCGGAGTTAATTTTGCTGCGGTTTTACGAAGCACGCCTGAACGTGTGCCGAACCGCGCACCAATTTTCCACTACATTTTCCACGGGTTTCGATCGGGCTAGGCGTAGCGGGTTGCACGTGGGGCCATTGTCGTTGGACTGCTTACGACCAAAAACCGCACACACCAAACTGGCAAACGGTGCTCGCGCGCTTGCCCCCTCTTGCTGTACCGGCTAATGAGAGACAATGCGAGTGTCTTTTCCGGTGGTGGTAGGAAAAGTAGACTTTTCGAATGAAGATGATGTTGAAAGTGTGTCTGCGTGTTTGTGTGTGTGTGTGCAAGTCATCGGCAACATGTAAGCCGTCGCGCATAAAGAGCGTACACGAGCCGGGCCTGAAATAGACCCTTCAGCTTTGCTAATCGAAAACCATTTCCATTTTCCCACACGCCGCCTGTTTGAGCGTGTCACAGTGGTAAATGGGATTTCGGAATGCTTTGCCAACGCACTGTCCAACCGAATGTGACAAGGGAGTGAGGACCCAACTTAAAATAGTCATTGCTTGCGCCTGGCTACAATTGACAATGATTGGCTCGCTGACAGTCCGGCCGAGCTTTCGAGGCGGGCCTTTGCCGCGTGCCTCATACCACTCTCGAATGGAGGAAATGTTGTGTGAAAATTAATTAAATTCTACTGTGCTGTGCTTCGGAGCGCAACGCATACAGTTACAGCTACTGGAAATTACCGGCAAACTTTGGCCAATGTGAAAGACAGATTTTCCGGAAGCGTAGCTTTCAGCCTGTACCTCCAGCGCCTGTACCAAAAAGCGCTACCGTTGTCGTTGAGCAATTGTGCGTTTTTTTCCTCCTTTTTTTGCTTCTTCAAGCTTATTCTCACCAACAACTTTTCATGCGAATGTTTCTTTCGGTGACACTCCAGTGGAGGATGGAGATAGCAAAAAAAAAAACAAGCTTGGTCAAACGATCGAGTCGACTCGACTGGCGCACTGGTGCCGAAACGGTTTTTCACTGTCAACGTCGACGACAGTGTGTGTGTGTGTGTGTCTGCCTGCCCTGCCTCGTTAGGGGAATATGTGCTGTCATTTGCACTGACAGGCGTACCCCACCGGGGAGCGACAAACGAACAGCTCAAGAAGCAGCAGCAGCAGCAGCAAAAAAAAACACGAGCATCAAAACCTTCCCGCCCAGCATAACTCCCCACGCGGTGCGCAAGCCGTACAGAACCATTAGCATATTGCAGCATCCAAAGCGCCGGTGTTTGTGCTGTTTGTGAGGCCTGTTTCACGAAAGAAAAGCGAACACACGCGTTAGGCGATGTGGTAAAAGTGATGGAGAAAAGGGAAGGTCCCGAAAAAAGAAGAAACAAATATTACGCCCGGTGATTCTTTGCCACTGGTCGGGCCCGCTTGAAATTGGACCATTTCAAACTTGTCAAAATGCTGCGTCGTGGTGCGATGTCGTGGGAATGGGTTCTGCTCGCTTGTCGAGCTCCGGTGGAAGTGATTATTTTTTAAGCTGTATGTTATACTGATAGATGGCGGAGTGGCAGAACGCTTCGCCCCGGGTGTAATATCGTTTGAAGAGCATATTGTCAGCAATCAGGCTCATTGCAGTGTCAAAACGTAATGATTTGTTGCCGATTAGATGGGTTGGGAGGTGCTGTTGGATGGTTGTGGTAGTACATGAGAAGACAGCCTGGTGCAATCATGTTAAGTAGAACCACTTTATTGTTGGAATTTTACTTTAAATGAAACTATTGAAATTCCCAAAAGGGAATAATTAGGATTTACTGTTTGTTAGTGTGTAGTACATAAAATTCGAACAATTTTCGAGCAGTTTTCAGAAAGTTCAGAAAAGCTGAAGAGAATGCAAAATGATAGCCCTTTTTAAATGCTGAAATTTCATTCCCAAGAGTCACAAAACAATAATGATTAAATACAACTTTCTCTATCGTGCGGGACTAGAAACAATCCGTCCCAGTTCGTTTTTTGCCATGTTTGATCCCCCAATTTAGTAAGATTTTGCGTGCCACATTATGCTGAAGTAAAACCTTTGCTTTAACACCCCATTTATCTTCGCACTGACTATCACATTCTATCAACTTTTCGCACCAAGGCAACGAGAGCACGCGTTGGTCAAACACGGCAGAGCGTCGTAAAATTTGCTGCCGCACGGTGGAAAAAAACCGCCTCCATGAATGTTGCCGCTTTCTAGTTGCATGTTTTTATTTTCCACCCCATAAACACACAGGCACAGCGACCCCAAACATCAACCTTGATGTCCCGGTCCCTCCACCCCAAACAGTGCCCAGAAACCAAACATTTCACATGGAGGCGAAACGTGTCCGTTGCTAAATTCGTTATTTCAACAAACGTGCCCTGTCCGATTGCTGCGTCGCGTTTGATATTCCTCAAGTTCGCTGTCAGGCAGTAGGGAAGGAGCAGAATGGCAGCGAAGGATGTTTTCTTCTCCGCCAACCCGGCAACGACCCAGGCAAACGACGTTTGTAGGCTTTCCCTTGAACGGTCGCGCCGGTACGCCCAAAATCATGGCCGAAGCAATCAAGACAGGATCACAAGGCTGTGTTCAGGAGGGTGGAGACCATAAAGCACCAAAAGCCCGGAAGAAGTGGAGCTCACGTTGACGAGGGAAAAGTTGCCAGAGTTGATATCTTCCGGAGTTTGGAAGGTTTTGTTTGCTTTCTCCATATTCAAGGTGTACATTCGGGTTTTCGGTACGATGACCATCGTAGACCTAGATCGTGCCTGCCCTTGCTGGGTTGGTTGATTTTTCAATGATCTTGGTCCGGTGTCACGTGCACCGGCCGGGGTTACCCTTGCGCGGCGAGCTGGAAAGGCAAATGAGAATGGCAAATGGGCAGCACGCAGTCAATCAGAAAACTCGTAGCGGGAGGATTTGGGAATCAAATCATCATTCGGTCAGTGATATAAACAGTCGCCTCTTTTCCCCTATGAGTGTGTGTGTGTGTGTGTGTGTGTGTGTGTGTGTGTGTGTGTGTGTGTGTGTGTGTGTGTGTGTGTGTGTGTTTTTGGAGTTTTACAAGGAGAAAGACTCCCGTTGTCGCACGGGTGTTGACATGGGATTCTTACCCAGTAAACCCCCTCCTTGGGCCATATACCCTTCCCCATGGGTTCACCTTTCGGTATGCTTCTTGGGGAAGGGCTTATGCATTAGCATTGCATCCTCGCTATTGCACAATGAACCAGAGTTCGCGAGACAGATCAAAAGTACTATCAAACATCACACAGCAATAGAGCTCACAATCAATACACCAAGCACTTCACACTTCGCATACTGCTCCATGGGGCACACATACAAAACACTCCAAACCGTACCACGTTCACACGCGTCCCAGGTCCTGATCTCCTCTCCACAGCTGGTCCAGCCTTGTCAGGATCAGTCTCATTCATGTTGTTGCAGCTTCCCACAACTCTTCGCTATGTAGCATCAGCTGCACTAGGTTGGTCTGTCTTACGGCGGTTCTGCACTTCGTGTCAAGCAGCTGGCGCTCCTCTAGGAAACGTGGACAGTAGAACATTACATGTTCCGCAGTCTCGTCATTGTCCTTACATACTGGGCATCGAGGTGAAGAAGCGTGCCGGAATTTGTGGAGGTAGCTCCTGAAACACCCGTGGCCAGAGAGCATCTGCGTGACAAAATAATCCACGTCACCATGTTTCCGGTTTATCCACATTGCTACATCGGGGATTAGCGTGAAGGTCCATCTCCCATTACAAGCGTTATTCCAAGCCGCCTGCCATCTTCGCATGGACTCCTCATTTGCCTCCTTTGGGGATATAGCACGAGTATCTGCCGCGCGTGAGCTCTGGAAATTTACGGAGTCCTCCTCTAGGGTGATGCAAAGGGGCATCATACTCGCAATTACGCATACTGCTTCATATGAGATGGTACGGTACGCGCTAGCAACGCGTATGGCCATTTTTCGGTGCACCTTATTTATAGCGTACTGGTTCTGTTTATTTCTTAGTATGTGTGCCCATACTGGTGCTGCATACCTTATATTAGAAATGGCTACGTTGGCATGTAAGCGTCTTATTGTGCTGCTTGGACCACCTATGTTGGGTGTAAATTTAGCCAACGCGTTTGCAGTTTTTGTGGCCTTTATGCAAACTTCCTCAAGGTGCTTTCGGAACTTTAATCTGTCATCTATGATAACTCCAAGGTATTTGAGGCTTCTTATAGATTCTATTTGCTTAGTGCCTACCATTATGTGCGCTTTTTGAACCTCCTTGTGGCTACTTATGAGAATAAATTCCGTTTTGGCGTGTGCTATTTCCAACTTCATTTCTCGCATCCAATAGTCAATCCTGCCGACAGCATCCGTAGACAGCAACTCGACCTCCTCTACACTATTTCCTACGACAGTCAGTGCAATATCGTCTGCAAACCCGATGACCTCAGCTCCTGTGGGTAGGGCCAGGGTTAATACTCCGTTGTACATAATGTTCCACAAGGTGGGGCCAAGTACTGATCCTTGCGGTACGCCAGCAGAGATGGTAGCTATTTTTGTTCCCTCTTCCGTGCTATACTGTAGAACGCGCCCGCTGAGATAGCTTCTCAGTAGCCGACACAAATGCAAGGGGATTTTCATGCGCTCTAGAGCTTTTGCTATTTCCTCCCAGCTAGCAGAGTTGAAGGCGTTCTTCACATCGATGGTGATGATCGCGCAGTAACGAGCCCCACATCGCTTCCGTTGAAAGGCAGCATCACCCTTCACCAGTACCGCCTGTATCGCATCAACCGTGGAGCGCTTCTTGCGGAAACCGAACTGACGATCTGATAAGCCGTGTTCTCCTTCTGTATATGGTGTCAAGCGATCGAGAATTACCATTTCCAGTGCTTTGGCCAGTACGTCGATCAGTCCCAGTGGTCTTAGGGCTGATAAATTCCCTGGAGTCTTCCCTGGCTTTGGTATCAGGACTAACAACTGCTTCTGCCACACTGATGGAAACTGTCCTGTCGTAAGTATGTTGTGGAAAACTTTTTGGAACACCCTAGGGAACATCCTCATGGCCACTTTGACTGCTTCAGCGGGGATACCATCTGGGCCGGGGGCTTTTCCACACTTGAGGCGATCTGCGAGTTTTTCAATCTCTGTGGTCGTAATAGGCACAGAGGTGGATTCTGGCGAGTCGATAATCGAATTCAGTAGCGGAGGGCCATGGGTAGGAAACAGCTGCTGGATTATCTGGAGAAGCTTCACGGGGCATCTTTCCACAGGCTCCTTGGGTCTTCTTTTGTCCATAAGAGTTTCAAAAGCCAATCCCCAAGGCTTCCGAGCTATTTCGTCGCGTAGCTCAAGGAATATTTTTCTTTTGCTCAACTTTATCTCCCTTTTAAGATCTGATCTTAGCTTGACGTAGATAATTTTCAGTAGCTCTCTGTTAGAAGGATTACTCTCGCGTTGTAGTTTCCTACGAGCAGCAATGCACTCAGCTCGGTGCTTCTTGATCGAAGAATTCCACCAGTATTCCGGTGGTCTGGTGTTTATTGGTGTTTTCCTTCTAGGCATTGTGACGTCACACGCTCGGCTCAGTGCAGACACGAGCTGAGAAGGATTTGCAACGTCTCCAACGTGTGTGTGTGTGTGTGTGTGTGTGTGTGTGTGTGTGTGTGTGTGTGTGTGTGTGTGTGTGTGTGTGTGTGTGTGTGTGTGTGTGTGTGTGTGTGTGTGTGTGTGTGTGTGTGTGTGTGTGTGTGTGTGTGTGTGTGTGTGTGTGTGGTTTTTTGGAGCTGAATTATGGTGTAATGAATGGCAAGCAAGATACAATTAAACTAAAATGTCTACAATGTACAAGTTCCTGTAATGTGTACCTTTGGGCGCACGCCAAACCATCTCATCAGTGGCGAGCTTCCAAATTAATGATCTTTTGTGGCTTAATGGTGTAATTACCTCAGTTTATTACTGTTTAACGCCTGAAGTTATGCAATTTGTAAGACTTTCTGGCATAAAATATTTCACAGAGATTGTGCGCCGTAATATATGCAATAAATTGTCTACAAATGATGTTTAAACATTCTAATTCTATATAATGCTTTAAAACTTACTGCTATAAACCTGCTGAATGTAGCTTTAATTTGGACTTGCCAAAAGCGCAGTATTAAAGAAAACGCATTTTAACTGAATTCAAACTCGTTAATTTTCACTCTGAACATCAAAATAGGATTTGCTTCAAACGTGTAGTAAATTGACTGCCTAAAGTGAATGAAAAGAGAAAATCCTATTATGTCCTTTATGGCGCGCTGTTTCGATCATTCTTTTTTTTAATCTATTTTTATTCGATTAGAGTCTAAGCTTTTGCTAACAATGCCGTAAGTACATTAGAGTACAGTTGAAATCAGGTCGAGACATCTTAAAACCTTTGGACCACCCGTTTCTACATCACCGTTCACCATCGTTTGACACGTTCGGAAACTCCCCACTCCTTAGACAGTAACGCTCCGCCCGACTTATTTTATCGCAGGCTTTATTTGCTGACGGTATCAAACGTTACGACGCGATCGTCACCATCGACCGGACCACAGCCACCTCTCAGAACCCATTCTCCGATTGATGCGTTAGAACTCACCGAAAGGTCAACGGGAGCCCAACGTTTGCGTCTCTCGGTTGCGCGTAAGTACGTGTTTTATTTGTGACACACTTCACCCTCAACCCCACTGTGGATGTTTCTTCGTCTGTTTTTACAACCCCGTGTCGTCAATTTTATTTCCCATCTTCCGAAGCGGGAGCAAACACATATTCGTTTTCGGGCAAGAGTCCCATATGCTTGCTTTTATTTTTCTGGCTTTCAATTTCACTCCAGGGCAGAGCAAAAAAAAAAACCCCGACTCCAACGTGTGTACTTATAAATGTGCAATTTTTATAGCAAAAACAAGTGTCACGCTTCAAACGGCGCACTGTGTGGAGGCGATGGCTGGGCTAAGGATGGCCGTCGTGCGTCTACTTTATTACGGCAACAAATAAACGATGATGACTTTTGCCAGAACCGTGAAATGATAAATCTAGACAGGCGTGCTGCTGCTCTCGTGCTCGAAAATCCAATAGACAAGAGAACCCGCCACGGGGTGGGAGCGGCCACTAGGAAAGGGCACGAAATTGGTGCAGTGATTGGAAAATAAATGAGGTATCATATGGGAAGCAGCAGTATCGCCACCATCATCACACGGGATGCACGATCAAAGGGCCCGTCGAGTGTCGATTTGATTGGTTACGTGAGCGAGTAACGAGATTAAAAAAATATCAATCCCATTCCGGCACGGGATGGAATTAATAAAATTCGATTAAAATCGCATGCCATGTGGTCCCTTCTACACTTCACTGAACAATCCTGCACAAAATGCTTGAAATGTGAAGATCCTGCACACATCCTTATCCGCTTCCGGGCGGAATGAGTTTACCCGCGCCTCAATTTGTCACTTTGGACGAGTGCGTGTAATTTGTAAACTTCCTTATCATTTGCATAATTCCGCTTGATGACAGGCCAGGCATAAAAGCGGTAAGGCTTTATGTTGTAATAGCAAACTCCCAAAGTGCAGCTCGTAATCTCGTGCCATTCCCAGTCGTACTTTCCCCCCACTAAGCACTAACACTAAAAAGAGATAAAGCAATAATCTTTTGCCGGCGGAAGAAATTCGAGTGTAAAATTTTTAAAAGCTTTCCGCCTCCACCAAAACGCCTCCTCTCCTCACGCACACACTCATCATTGACTCAGAAATTTCGTGACCTCACGCCAAGGGTGTCCAACGCGCTGTGTCACGATGGTTTGTGCTTTTATGCATCACTCCAAACGTTCGGATTTCGTCCCACGATTTCCTGAAATGTGCTGCCCAAAATACACTTCAGCTTTTTGTCCGTTGTTGCCTAGTCAGCTAGGGCCGAGATGACGCGGGAGAAATAAGTCATGCCCGGTGCCGGTAACTTCTTGTTCCGTGCCCATTTGGCCACTCGCAGTCAATACGACGACGACGACGAGCTCGCTTAGCTGGCGCTCGTTCAGAACTTTCACAATAAAAGTCAATCCCGACGAACGAAAGTGAACCGCGTCCTGGCCGAGGGAGGCTTTGCTGCCATTTTAAACGCCATTTTTTATCGGACCGGCAACTGCATCGGACTTTTCTTCCGCCCGGGTGGCGAGAACAGTGCCGGCACTAAATCGAAAGCTCCCGACAACCAACCGGACGATAAGCAAGCTCGCGCTGGAGGAGCGCGGAAAAGCCCATTTTGTATCATCTTCGCCTTGACTCGTCAACTTGACTTTAGTGCGCACCATTATACGGCCAGTTTGTTGTTTGTGTTGTCGGTGCCCAGCAGCCGAGACCGGTGAGGGGAAAGGTACGGCCTTCCGCTAGCGGCATCGAGCACGGACTGGCTCGATTCACTGCTGTTTGGGAGTTAGTGTTTAACTTCGCCTTTTGTCGTGCGGGGCTGTTGGGTTTATTTTATCCGTGGTGTAATTTTTCCTTCCCTTTTGTTCCGTTTTTCTCCACCAGCCCGGCGGAAGCAGTAAGAAGCTCCACAGGACACAAGCACATATATACAGATACTTTCACGATGCGATGCTTTTAAAAGTACGTAAACCATAATAAACACATAAAAAGGCATAATTTATGGTGCAATGTTATCATAAAAAATCGCTACACGTTCCGACTTCCAAGTCGGCGTTTGTGTGTATGGGTGGTCGTTGGTTTCGACGGAGACTGGATACGAAAAAGATGTGGCAGTGAAAGGTGCGGGAGCAGATACGGCAACAAATATACATCCATGTACAGCCACCCAATACACTCGCAGTGGTGTAAGTGTAAGGCATCGCAATGATGATGGTAAAGTTTCACGTAGCTTAAAGTTTCGCTACGGGCGAATCGGGCCATCGAAATTCACTGCACATGGAGAGCACATGGAAGGGATGCAGTGAGTGTAGGGAAGCGGGCTAAGCGGGAAAGTCCATTTTCCCACCACTTTACACTAGCCCCGTCGCTCATGTGGGGCAGGCGGTTTGATGCGAGTTGAAATTAACTCCACGCATACAGGCATTGGAAGTCGGAAAAGCGCACAAACAAACCAACAAACTAAACAAAAAATGAACACTTCGGGAAGGAAGCAGATGAAAAGATTCTTTTACTTCGGTGCGTTTGTGGGATGCCAAAACAGGGATCATTGCTAGCTGCTCTAAACGATAGGAAGGGATTTTGATTAAAGTGGAAAACAACAAATCCCACACGGCCGGGGCCGTGACGGCAGTATTTTTATCGTTTTGTTTGTCAGTTTTGGACGGAAAAAGGAGCTTTGTAGCTGAACTGGGGATTGTTGATGACCTTGAGGTTTTGGTTTGTTTGCAGTACATTAAATCCACTGACCGGTCTGTCTCAAAAGGTATCGTGTTATCTACAACTCTTTTTAGACATATTTACATCCCAAAAGGGAAAGGAGTTTGAGGAGAGAAACTTTCCTTTTGGTGTTGATTCAACATTCAGATCATCCGGCTCAAACCACGATAAAATGTTGAATAATCTTAACAACAGTGTAGAGAAAATAGGTTGAGTTCTGTTAATTATTTTTTCTAAAGATTCGACAGATTTGTAACCACCTGAAATGGCGGTGTATATCCATGGGAAGATCATTTAAAAATATTTAGGAATAGTACTGGATGACTTGTGGCTTTTTGATTCTAACTCATGCTGAAGATATAGACATCGTTGGTCTACGGCCTCCCTTGTAGCTGAAGCCTACCAAACGACGGACCAAATGAGAGAAATCTTTGGATTTCTGATAAACGAGGCAAAGACTAGAAGACACCAACAGCGGCTCTTCAAACCAATCCAGACCTTCGTTTTGGATGACATACCAACAGCTGAATGCTCTTTTGAAGTTGTCCAAGCTTTCACATATGTCGGGTCAAAGGTCAGAGTAAGAATGGTGGCTGCCAATCGATCTTTCTATAGCCTATAAAGAGCCGTCATTCACCGCAAAGAACTGGCCGCGGTGGTCAAAGCTGGGGTTCTATCGTATCTTTTTAGTGCTATTGCCCTCATATACATCTGAGACATAGAATCTGACTCCAAATCTGATGAAATCCGCTACATAGAGTTCGAAATGAAGATGCTCAGAAGAACATTTGGCACCGTATGTGTTGAGTGACAATTGAGAAGGAGCTATAATGACTACGGCGATATCATTGCAGAGGGTTCTCGCGCAAAGAAACAAAGCTCTCCATGTTCCAGAGTGTTGGCCATCATATGCACATGCAAAGAAACAACCCAAGCAGTAAAATAGAAAAGAATCGAGCGTAGCCTGACCATCATCGTAAAGTGGTTGAGGCACCAGATAAGCAATAAAAGAAAGAGTTAATAATGTATTGAAGCATCAAGTTGAAACAGCTTGCGCCTAATTTAACTACAATGAGTACAAACACCAATCACAATATGCCTATCGCCATTAAGTCGGAAATCAAAGCCAAAGCCAAAAAAAAGAATCACAACACTCAATACTAATGGCTTAACTTCCGTTGGACTAATGATTATCTTTTCACACATTGTAACTATCTCAAGCACATATCGTCATGATGCGGGCGATACAAACAAAAAACTACGACCAACAAAGCCCAACCACCCCGTGTACGAAACACCCGCTCATTTGCTGTAACGATAATTAAACGCACTCCGTACGCTGTTTTCCGGTCAAATGGTACTTTACCTTCTACCATCTGCGCAACGAAAGACAAGCCTTTACCTTTCATTTCTTTCTTATTGCTCTTTATACGACCCATTTCGCCAAAACATCAGGAAGTCGAGAGGCGAGAAAAATCAATACACCGTAAAACAAGGAATTCAACTATCTTCACTTGTTTCAAGTTCAGCCGCGTGCAACTCAACCCTCTCCGCTGTAACACAATCCTGTCTGCCTGTCTGTGTGCGTGTGTGCGTGTGTTCACCTTTGTCCCGGTGGCCAGCATCAAACCATTAGACAGCTCGTTACATAATCCGGCATCCATCTGGGCCCGTTACTATCACCATTAACCCTAATGGAAGCCTATCAATCCACCCCAAACCTGGGGGCCCGATGCGTCCGTGTGTAGTGTGACGACGGCAATGGCTTATGGGGTGGTGAGTACCAAACAACAAAAAATTGGGTAGCATTTTCTAGTGTTTTCAGCGCCGGCACACTCCACTCATGTCACAAAGCAGCAAAACAGCTCAACATAAAACCTCAGACGGCTCGTTAGACACGGCAGCGCTTTTCGGCAGCGGTGCGCGTTCCCGATAAGAACTAAATTGTGTTTGCTCGTGAAAACGAATTGCCCCCTGCCTGCCTTGCCTAGCTTACTCACGTCACCCACAAACGGCCTTTTGTTTTAGGTTTGTTTGAACTTTTGTGCGGGGGGAGAGAATGAAGCGAGCAACAACAAAAAAAGGTAATAATAAACGTTAAGACACTTGCCGAATGAACCACATTTTAGGCCCGGATGGGGACAGAAAGTATGACAGTTTCTTCTGCTTAAGCGCATCCGCTTTGTGAGTTCTTTTTCTTTTCGCTGGCGTTTAATGAAAGCAACAGCAGCACTTTCTAAGTATGCAGCAAAAAGGTGCTTTGCTTCAACGTTTCAAACTAATCTTTCTCCTACGAAGATTAGGCTGACGTTTTCCATTACATTACACATCTTGACGGGCCGAAAAGGCACACGACAAATCAGAGTCGTGTAAAGTAATTACTGTGGCGCTGTGGGACTAAAACAATTTACTAGAAATAGGTGGGCGAACCTGACATTTTAATGCATTGACAAAGCTTTTGGGGACAAAACAATGTGGATAAAATGGTGTTTGAGCAAGTGAATATTTCTTCCCTCCCACAGGGCAGCTTTTGTGGCGTTTTGCCATTTCTTTTCATCTTCGAAAGCGTCTCTCCCGCTATTAAAAAGTGACCACCCGAGTGGAAATGGCACTTGTCCATTTTCTCACCTACGCTAGGCGTACCTTTTGTGCTACGAGAGACGCCCATAGCTGCAATGCATAACCAACGTATGTGTATTGAAATAGTAGTGGGCAAAAACGTCGCAGACGGTTCTACACAGCTATTTCTCATCATTGTCACGTGCACTTTTTAAAAGCAAGGCTCATCTCAGGAGAATAAAAACTGTTTGCTGAACAGAAAGGCGATCGCACGGTTGGTACAGTTAGTGGACGGTTTCCTGCGCTTTCGCTCTACTTAACCAAACCGACGGGCGGCACCAGGAAACCAGGTTGAATGAAAGGAGTGCGCATAATGAACAGCAATTACAATAATCGGAAAGGGCTGTGAATAGTTCGAAAGAACAGTTAAGCTTGCCAAGGTGCGGGTGGGAACGATCCTTTTTTTTTTACAGTGAAAAGACGTCATACAGTATAAATGACTGTGAGGTGTGCAATTATTTTCACACACATGAGCGACGGCTTTCTATTTTAAGAGTCATTGCGTGAAGGACGACAGCATAGAAAGTAAGGATCCATTTTTTCCGTAAATGCTTTATATCCGTATGTGGACTAGCTTTATCTAAAACCATCTCACCATTTCATCTCAACCAATAATTCCACCGTTGCTGTTTGCTATGAATGAACCCTTGAACGAAGCGAATGAATGGACAGCTTACGCAAGAAAGGGACGAGACGCAAACTGGTACTTATTATCACTTCAAAAGACGCGTATCGTAAGCTCCGCGCTGCTCGTGCTACTGTTTTTAGCACTCTCTCGCTCTCTCTCGTTGGAAACTGGAAGCCGTCGCTGGAATAGCAATGTTCATTCATCGCTTCCCGTTTCGCACTTACCCGTGCACTCGCTCGTGAATTATTCAGCACCGTGGGATTGTTTCTTTTGCAATCTTTTTTCCGAACCCGAAACAGTAACAGCCCTCTGAATGCGGGTGTTTTGTGGGGATTGGTCGAAGCACAAAAATTTGTCCTTTCCTTCCTGCCCGGTGCGGAACACTGCTTACGATAATTAAATAAGCAGCTGATAGAAAAGGATTGGCCGCAATCGGTATTCGGGCTGGGCGGTAATACAACTTTGCAACGGAAGCACTGCCGCTAAAACGGTTCGAGACTGATGCTGCTGGTGCTGGTGTTTGCGGATTACATCAGGTTTTTTGTTGCTTTCCTGCGTTTCTTTTCGTGCTTTGTTGGCCGGAATGGCAAAACTTTCAACGTGGCGTACGATGGAGTTGCACCGCTAATGCAATGCTGGCGAAAGTGCTTGGCGTAATGCGTATTTATTTTGTGTATTTTGTTTGCCGTGGTTGACAATGGATAAACGATCTGTTAAAGATGTCGTTTGCTTTCTTTATTTCTTCAATGGCAATCAGATAGGTTGTAAATAATGAACTTGCTTTGAGGATGCTCTGTAACGTCAATTCAGGACAAGCCATCGTCATAGCCAAATGGCAATTAATTGACGAAAGTTAAAAAAAACGCCTGAATTTATGTAATTTGTATAACATAGTGAATACATAAAGCTAAAAATAATTTAAAACGCCTTGAAGTATGCAAGTTGTATAACATGAATTCTTAGAATTTAAACAAGTAAAAACGCCTAAATGTATCCAATCTGTATCCCACAGCTCGTTACGGGTTGGTTAATGTTTCACCAGTAAAATAAATGACAGTAAATCATGCGCCAAACTATACATTTTGAACATTTTAGTTCGAAATTCCCACTGTTTATGCCACTTCAAAATTGCTAGCATGTAAATGGAACTAAAAGTTTTGAAAAGCTACAAACAAACTTTAGTGCTTTTGTTTTTTCCCCCTATTTCTATTTGCACGTCACTCACTCTATCCTTCCAGCTGTAGCAAAACTTTCGAAAGCTACACACTCAACGACTCAACTCGTCACACAAATTTTCATCCCAATTAGCATACGCTACCGGCAGCGCTCGGTGGAGTTGTTTTCAGCCATCCGGACAGTTTGAAGAGGGTTCGGCTACGATTATGCCGAATGGGACGTAAACGCTTCCGTAAACGCGGCGAACGTGTGCGTTTTGCTGTTCCATCAAAACTCCCAGCTTCTGGTGATACTTGAGCACTTGCTAATAAACTTTGCTTAATAATTCATCAGCTCCACCAGTTGGGTAAATTACGTACGCAATGTACGTGTTCATTGACACCGGTTTTTGTCGCAGTCAACGAAAGCTAACCAACAAATAAAAAGCAAAAAAAACAACGGATAAATGTTCTCACAAACGATCGAAAAAGTAAAAGCAAAAATATTCCCTTTCGAGAGCGTTGCCACCACAAAGCGAACGAAAACGACTAAGGGCGAATGAGAAAAAGTGTTTGCCAACGGTGGTTTCGACTCAACCGCGCTAATGAAGCCGTCCCTTAATTAGGTAAAACTTTGTCAGAAGTAACTCCCAGCATGGTGGGATTGTAACGATAGAAGGAAAAAAGTGGGAGAAAAAACGCCCATCAACTGTGAGCGAAAGCCCACTGGGAAAATCTGTCAGAAAGTGGACTCAAGTGGGAGGCAAAACACTGTCAATGATATTTGCTGTGGGATAAAAAGTTTGCTTGTTTTCCTCTTTGTTAAAGTTTGCGTCCTTGGGAAAAGCTTCAAATGAGCTTTTTTCAAAACTGAATGGCATGGAAAATGTTTAAACAGGTTCATCATGAGTGATTGATATTTGAATAAAATTAACAAATAAATCGTTCAGCCGCTACAGTCCAGTTTCTTGCAATCATCATTCTGCATTGTGTGGCGTGCCATTACTCACCTCCTTTGACGTGCACCTCCCGGCTTAAGATAGTGCCGACTAAGTTTTTTAATTTACATCTGAAAGAGAGTGGAAAAAGAAACACAATCTTAGCATGATTTACTTTTCAAAGCAGGTCAAACCAGGAGAAAAACCACAGCTCACTTCTACGGTGAAGTGGAAAATTTATACCATAAAGTAAAAAAAGAAAAAAAAGAAAAGAACACGATACAAACCTTTGCAAACCACGGTGTAAAACTACAAAAGTACAATCAGTTATCGGATCGGATGGAATTTAATTAAAAACTTTAAAGCATCCCCGGGCGCAACGAAGCACAACGAGCGGGTCATGCTGTGGCATGAGATAGGTAACCATTTTGCAGCGTTTTTCCTTTGATCAGTGCGGTCGTAACCGCAGCGCAAAGGATGGAAGCATAATTTTCTCTACGATTTCTTAGTTGTGCGGTCGGTCATTGCGGCTTTACTGTGATAGCTGGAAGGGGAAGAACAGAATACAGGATGGAAGGGCGAGAGCTTTCAGCACAAGTACACCCTTATTTCTGCCTAACAAGCGCACGAGCATTGTAAAAACTTATTGAAGGATGGTAAGGATGATTCTTAAACAATACCTGTCTGGGCACAGGGCTAGCGTTAACTTACAAAAGGTGTGTTTGGTACGCTCTACCGATTAGCAATCGTTCTTCTATTCATAAATGTTGCAGACACTTTAAGATACATGGCAACGTTGAAAAACACGCCCTTTCCTATGTGTGGGGTGTAATATTCAAGTGCAAAATTGTTTATTAAATTCCTTGCCAAGTTAGTGAAACGACAGAAAACGCTCAAAAGGAACGTCTCTGGATGAGGCGCATTGCCTACATCTAGGCGTTTTGGGATTTTGGCCCAAGCGAAAGATAACACCACGTAGCGCGATAAATTATCGGGTCGATTTTAATTAAAATCTCTTCCTGGGAGGGGGAAGGGGAGCAGCTTCTTAAAGTTAGGCCAACACCAGCGTAGGGATGTTTGGAAAAGTCGAAAAACGTATTTTTGCCTTCATTCTGTTCGCATGTTTTTTTGTGTGTAATCACGGATCAAACCAAGACGTCTGTTCCTGTTCTTTGGCTGCTCCCTGAAGTGGTACAAGTTTTTGTACGCTCAAGAAGAGAGATAATAAGAATACATTTTATAACTAGGGATTATCGGCGTCGTAAGAGCGCTCAGAAGGTCTATTTTGATCATGTCGGAGCTTATTAAACTCCAGTTTGAGGAGTTGGTAAGCATAAATGGCTTCCATTTGTATTGTAAGCACATAATGGATTCATTTTCAGCTGAATCGGTAACGAAAGAAAAAAAACACAGGTTGAAGTAGTATAGTAGTATAGGTTGAAGAGCATTCCACCTAAATTATACTTCTTTTGCCATGTAATTAATCAAGTATTTAGTTACATTTATAGTACATTTTCAATAAATCATTACATTGCATACCTTTAGGAGTTTAGCAATACCTTGGAGGGATCTTTGCAAAAAAAAATCCAATACATACAAACAAAAAAACATACAAAAAAAAATCCAAAAATGTTCAGCTTTATTCCGAACCAGTTCTGCAACCGAAAATAACTTTAACAATGCCACTAATGCCATCTAATAGCATTCTTTACCGCTTTCGGCAATGGCGCGATGTATTCCACTTGATAGATGTGAAATGTTTTATACGCTGACGCTACAGGAACAACAAACAACGCACAAAAGCGTAAAATTATGTCCCAAAATGCACTCACAAATTCTTGTACTTTTCCCGGAGCTCCGTTCTAGTCATAACTTCGACAAGCTTAGCATCACGCACACTTGCTGACATTACCATTAGCAAAGTTTTACAACGCCTCCAGTACTTTCGGTCGCCCGTTCGCCGTTCAACAATTTACAACCGTGTGCCGCCGGGCCGGTGCGACAGCGTGCGCGCTTCTTCAATCCCATTCTGAAGCTTGCCTACAAGCGCCTGTATTTATGTGCGGCTCGTAAATCGTTGGCTTTTCCCTAAAATCTCGCACAGCTACCTTCGCTCTAGCTGGTGGCAGCAAGGAGGTGCAGGAGCGAAAGGGGAAAAATATTATCCATGCCTGGTGCGGACATTGGACAGCACCAAGTGAGTGAGATAGAGAGACAGAGTGGGAGAAAAAGGAAAGCTTCCCACGAAAGAAAAACACACAACAAATGACGATAATGATGGCAAATCAGACAAAGGAATGCCCGTTGCCTTGAGCGCTGTGCTGGGCGACCGCAAGCAGTTGAAGAAACAGCACATAAACCCTTAAGCAGTGCAAGAATGTCCAAAAGGAATGCCGGCCCCGTAGCTAACGATAATGCGACCAGACAGGACGCGCAATAAACGCACCACGTAGGGCCAGGGCCAGGAAGTGGAGAAGAGGTTTGGGCAAAGTAGGAAAATTCCTCATCCAGTGCTGCCACAGGAGAATTCTTTTGAAGCAAAAGAGTCGTGTCGTTTTTTTTTGCTACCATTCTGGATTGTGACTGGCCAGGCTTAAGTCCGGATCCCGGACATGGGCGAACAAACGACCGCCCTCGTGCATTCTGGTCCCACTGACGGTGGTTGAATTTTTGCTCGGCATTTTTAAAACCCAGCCCAAACCCACGGCCACCGCTCAACCTCACATTGTGGGCACGTTTGGTGAAGGTTTTGTGCGATAGCATCACCATCATCATCATCATCATCTTGCGCTCCCATTTTTATCCGGTATATTCATAGCCATGGTCACGGGGCCGTATGCAGCTGACGTTTGCATATTGCGGGCGTAAGAAACGAACAAACAAGCGCGCCCAGAAATCAACGACCGTGCCAGCACGGGAAGGACAAGCAGAAAGCAAAGCGAAGGAGCATGATTGTAACGGTCTTGGTAGGGCAGCATTTAAAACCTCTGTTTGTGAGGGTGAAAAAATTAAAAGAGATGAAGAAGGGTGCAAAAAAACTGCTACGTGCGAAATAGTGCAGCGTTAGAAAATGGGGGTAAATGGGAGGACTAGCTACGCATGATGAGCAGGCACTGAACTGTCAACTAAGAAAAGCTAACGAACGAATACACAGACACACGCACATACATATATACACATGAACTTACCTATACACTGTGGAGTGAACTTCGTGACGAAATTTGTCCGCAGAAAATGGATAAAAAATCAGACTTCCGTTTGGCAGCGTGTAGACCAGCTCGTGATTGGTGGTCGCTACCGACCACTCGACCTGGGAAAAAAATTGGAAAAAAGAAGAAGGAAATGATAAAAACCACGAAACATTGTTCAGCGCTAGTCCCTCAAAAAGTGAAAAATGTGATCAGCACGAAGCTGATGGCAAAAAGGAGAAGCGGCTAAAAGCGGCTACCGGATTTGGGAAGTGAATGACCCTACAGGGGAGGCGATACGTTGGCTGGGGGGAAGGGTAGGGATTGGGTTTGCGCTGGTCTAGACAAACGATGGCTGCATATGATAGCTGTTTGAAGAGAGCATGTCGCCAAATCGAAGCATAATGGTTTCCATGCTGCTTTTGCGAACTTCGTCGAATGACGCGCGTCTAGACACGTGAGAGTGCTTCAAGCGTGCAGTAGCAGCAGCTCTAATGGAACTCGTGAATGTTTAAAATCAATCAAACAAATATTAACATTTACTGTTTGGTTTCGACTGTCCCGGTGGGGCTTTTTTAAATCGCATAAGCTGAATAACGTTGTGTAACGTTGGATTGAGTGTGAATGATGAACATATTCAAATAAAGCTAAAACTTCATCAAAATGAACAGATTTCTTAATATCAGGTTTCAGAAGACACATGAATTTCCATGAGATATATAACTCAGATTGTTAAGATACCTTTTTCTGGGAATATCCTGATAACATCCTGAACTATTACCAAAGGATCAAATTCAAGGATCGATATTAGAACTAAAAACTAGGAAACTGTAATTGGTATTACAAAGGTGAAATTACAGATCTCAAAAGCAGAGACTAATACCAGGATCTGGATAGGGATTAAACCAAGCCAGTAATACGTATTATGACTGTTGCATATACCAAGAAAGTGCCACTGTTCATGAGCTAAGGTAGAAGAGATGGAATAATACTCTTTAAAAGATTTGTGGAGGACCTGGAGTAGACTACGAGAAATGTGCTTATTAACAGTTATCGAGATTAACATGGAAGAATAATAAGAATGTACAAACAGCTGTTGCGAAAATCCCATTATCGTTCACGCCGGAGCTTTTCATTAGTTGAACCAAACTCACCTGTATGCCACGCACCTAACACAAGGTTTTGTAAGCGTTGTAAGCGTAAACGAGTGTGCTGAAATCGAACGACAATTTCTCCACACTCCCGAAATGCCATATGCCCCTATAATCTCCCAGCTGTGCAGATTATACACCCAAACGCGCGACGTAATGATAGTGTTGTGATCCTTCCGTAACATTAATGACGGCCCCGACACTTCGCTAATGATTTCTAATCCGGCACGTTTCAAATAAGATTAATCGGAATTGCCAATCGTGTTTGGAAAACGGTCACAAACACACACACACACATACCGGGCCGCTTTTCCTGGTCGCTGTGTAAGCTGAACTGCAGAGAAACGGTCTCTCCCTTTCTCCAAAGAAATTCGTCCCTTTTTTCTTTCGAGATAGTTTTTGCTTTCATCTTCCACGCCACACGAAAAGCGATCCGAAAGCCATTATGATGCTTTTGGGGGTTGGAGCGGGTGCGCCACGGAAAAGAAACGCAAGCGATGGGAGAACATGATCGTTTATGATTATGATGCTATCCCGGTGCTGATGCCGTGCGCGGGTAATCCGATTCTCCGCACCATAAGGATGGGTTATGATGGCTGCGTGACCAAAATTTGAGCTTTCTTTCCCCTGCTTAATCGTTGCCCTCTGCTTAATCGGTACGGCACATGTTGCATTGTGAGTTTGTTCGCTAAAAAATGAGGAAAACACCGAAAGACGACATGGTCACATTCCAGCTCCAAAATGGGGAAAACGATCGTCTGGGCAGTTTGTGGTGCATTGTGCGAATATAATGAAATAATCCTCCTTTCATTTCCTACTTCCGATTGTATCCTTTGGGAGGGGAAAAAACAAGAGCCTCCCACGGGCCTGTAAAATTGGAAACGACGTTATGAAAACGTGAACAACTTGTACAGAAAAACTGGTTGGAATTTCCAGCTCAGCAATTACACAACATACCATACCGCAACGGTAGAAAAATGGAAGTTTTCTTTCCTGTTTCCCTGCGTAAGCTTTAGCTCACTTTGCCTTTCCGGTGCCGGTTGCTCCCTCACACAGTGCCGTTCCGTTCGATTGAAATTCGAAACGACTTTCAATGAGCTAACGAACGGGGATGTTCCTGCCCTGCCATGCCTGCCTGCGGTTTACTGGACCGAGGGCCAACGCATACTCCTTCCTCGGGAACAGGTTGGATGGGGGAGGAAAGCACGGAAAAGACGGAGATTTTTCCTTTGCGCCAGCGAAGCGCTCTTCAGAATCGATTTCCTCCCGTCAACACCAACAACACTCTTGTGGTGGTGTTGTACCATGGCCAAGAGGTGGTGTGGAGAATAAATCTCGGGACAAATAAAGGTACGAAGGATGCGAAGCGGTGGGTGTTTTCTTTTTTCGTCCGCTTGCTTGCTCTTACTCGAGAACAAAACCCGAACGCAGCACGGTGGGCGGTTGGGCACGTACCCGACGATAGCGATGAGAAGAAAATTAATAGGAAATTATTGTCGTCAATCAATCGAAGGATTAAAAGGATGTGCAGGCTTGGTTTCTGTGTCAACGTTTTTTTCTTCTTCCACGGCTCGCAATGGTAAAGCGAACGAAAGCGGCATAGCTGAGGGAAAACTTCATTTGCACTGACGTGCCCAAGACCAAGGAAGCTCGATCATGGCACGGCGCTGGTTCGATTTCCTTTGTCCTATAGGAAGGAGCTGGGGGAGACATTCGATTCTCAGTGTACGCGGCCGAAGGGAGTAAATTAGAGTTTCAGGCTTAAGCTTTCGCCATGACTTTTGTGCCTCGGTTGATTGTGTTGGTTGAGCGGATTCTATTTTTGCCTCCCTGCGTTTATAACCCGTTCTTAGCGAACTATTCCGCCTCTCTGCTACGTGTCCGGCATGCTTTGCCGGATTGGCTGTGTTTTTTGTGAATTTTAATTGAAATACTTCACAAGTTTAGTTCTTATTTTCCTTCCTGCTTCCTACTCTTCTTTAGAAGGAAAGGAACGTTTAAGAAATGATGCAGAAGAGTTGCTCTAATTAAAATAGGAAATCGAACATCTTCATAACGAACGTAGAAATAACATGCAACTGCAGTTTATAGTTCATAAAATATATTTGAAGGAAAATGTTGAATCAAAATAAGGAATTAAATGAAATTACATTCAAGATAATAGGAACACTAGCGCATTCCACGTTGTAATTGATGTTATGAATGAAAGGATATAAATCATTCCGACAAACATTCCTAAATAATGTTGTTTCAAAGCACTCGACAAACCGTCGTCTTGCTGGCATCAATCACAAGGGCCTAATTAATTGCCTTTTTATGCTCGCGCTTGCAAAGATCGACCACTTTTATAGTTCCGAGTAAAGCTCCTTCCAGACCAGAGCCACTGGACTGAAAAAGATATTTCATTTTACGCGATCGACTGCTATCCTTGCCATCCATTTGATGTTATCTAATGTTTCACCATTACGGTTGATATATCTATGGCGGGAGCGATAGGCACACACACAGAGCTTTACACAACCCATTTGCAAGAGTAAAGCAATTCAAAGATGAAATGATTTCGTGAAAAGCTTGCTGAAACGAGCGGGCATGTAAAAACCAGCATACCACATCCAATTTGCTCGCTCTTTCCCCCGCCCGACTCGGCTATCAATTGTAAAATGATTTAATATCGTAGCACAGAAAAGCATAAATCAACCCACTGCGCACTGCAGCTGTGTGAAGGGGGTGGAGAAAAGCAACAGCCATAAGAAATTGATCGGCTTTCTTCGTCTAGTGAGGGTTATTGAAGCAAAATAATGTTTCAAAAGGGCCAATAAAATAGACTAGCAAGGGAATTGAACGAAAACATATTGCAATGAGCACTAACAGACGAAGCGATGGATTATTGTTCCCAACCCCTTCTAAAAGATCAACAGTAAAGTAAAGTGACTCGCTACTTACATCCGGTGGCGGGCTGCCATGTCCGGTACAGTCGATGAGGCCGCCAGAGTTGTTGGAGAATTCTACCTTGTACGGTGGTTCGGCCAAAAACACCGGCCCCTGGAGATCGAGCAGAATGACGCCTGTGGGACGGCACGAAAGAAAAAAAAAAGAAGGAAAGAACGAGAAAGTGGAATAAAACGTTAAAAAATGTTGTCACGAATGAAAAATCAACCAAAAGTGGATTGAATGAGTGAGCAGCAGCAGCAGCAGCTGGTGGTAGATAGGGAAGGAGGATGAGCATAACTGTCGTCGAAAAACTTTCTTCATTGCCCGCCCAAACGCCAAACGGTAATGGTTCAATTTGCAAATGGTGGAAAACCCCCCACGCGACCATAAGGTGTGACTGTTTGATGACGAGGGTGAAGTTTTCGGGTGGGTGGTTGGGTACAAATTTATTAGCAAGATGCTTTCCGTATCTTTCGCACGGTGGGAGAGAAGGTAACCATAGGTAATGGGTAAGTTAAATTTTATATTAAAATCAGTTTTAGAAGAAGTTGTTAATTGCATTAAATTAGATGCAACAATTTTATGATTTTTAATGGAATTTAATACAAGTATCGACTGGTTTAATATTCAGCTTAAAGCAACTTACTTATTTGCAGTCAAAAAATATCTCGGTAGATGTATAAAAAATGAAAGTTTTCACATAAGAACGTCACACATCTATCCATTCACTTTCCCATAGTGCACGAGCTTCCCGAGCGTTGAACGAGTTAAGAAAAATGGGCATTTTTATGTAATGCGGACATAACTTGTAACCGCAGCATCGCGGCCTCACAATCACACCACCACCACCAGCACAAGACGTGGGCAAATTTATGCGCGAACAAAGTTAAAGAAAAGTAACTTCACACAAGCAAATGGAGCGGGGCGTGAAAAATGATCACCGGTAGCCGGGCTGCTCGCTCACCTGTGTGCTGCTGCAATTCCATTAGCTTCTACCACTGCCAACACCCACCCGCAGCAAGACGGTGCAGAAACAATAGAAGCATCATTAATAATTGCGTTTTATCCATTCGTCCGCACGTTTTCATTTTGAGCCCACCTTCCAGCAGTCGCAGCTACGGTTTTCTTCAAGTTTTACTAACCGGCGCTTCGCCACGTAAAGTGAAGCATTTTTCAAATGCCGAAACCACAACACTATCAATTTGTAAGCCGTTGTGTCTGGTGTAGCCAAGAAAACCGTCAAAGCCCAAGGCCCGAGATAGCTCTCTGGCCGTTGCTAAGGCAGCGTCGTCTACTATGCCCTGCCTGCCGAGTGGTGAGTGAAATTCCACCATTTATGAAATATATTTCGCAATAAATCAGTCCCCTATACACAGAGTCATATAGACACACACACACATACATAGGAGACTGCCCGTTGACGCCCTCAGGTGGGTGAGAAATAGTCATAGTCTGGCGGGGTGGTTTTCTTTTTGCTTCGACCCCGTCTAACCCGCGCGTCGTTTGCACACGTGTCGGTGAAAACGGTGAAAAGCGACGTGCTAAAGTGGTGCAAGAATTTGAGCTATTTTATTTACATTCTCCCACTTCGGCGAGCACTTTCACACACCGTTAGGATGGTGTGTATGTGTGTGTGTGTGTGTGCGGGTGTGTTTGTTGGCATGTTTTTGTGTGCTAGAATTGAATATATGCGACTGTGTGGCACACATGCTCGCTCCCCGTTCAGTCGTCAGAAGTGTCCACACGCGCGCGCGCTCTCAGCACCTCATACTGGCAGTCTTACTGTCTGATCCATGTTTTCCAGCTTAGTAACGGTACGGGGGAAAAAACATAACCACTACTGCTCTCTTCATACTTCAATCTCTCTCCTCTTGCACTAGCTTCATCTTTCTACTGGATAAGAAAGTAGGAACATCGAGAGGACATCACCGGGACAGCAGCAGCAGCAACAGCAGAGTTTAGCACACGAGTTCGAGAAGGTGACTTTGCTCGTTTGCAAAACTGCTTCTGAAGCTCATCATTTAGTTTCACCTTCTGTTCCGTTTGCTCCATTCCGCGGCCCGAGTCCTTTTTAGCAGCCGCAACGGGATGATTCAACTTGCTGCGCTGCTGTTAAAGTGAAAATCGAACCGTGTGTGGGAAGGAATATAGAGCGAACAAAAAAGGACTTTCCACCTTGGGGGACTGTTTGTACGTGTGTGTGTGTGTGTGTGTGTGTGTGTTTGTGCGAGAAAAAGAGAGCCCGAAGAAGCACAGTGCCAACCACGGGATCAGCACGGACCATTACCAGACCCCGAGATAAGACGATTGAATAAAAATGAGGATATTACTTGCCCCGGGAGTATCGTACACAACACGGCGGTTCTCATCCTTCGGGGCGTACCCATCTTATTGCGAGGGACGATATTACTAAGCTCTGTATGTCCTTATGTGTGGGTGTGCGTGAATGTATGTGTTTGTATTTTTATTTCGTGTCACGTCGATCGGTGTGTTTGCTGTACCGCGCGCGCTAACCTCCTGCCAACGGGGACCGAGAGCTAACCGAATCAACCGTGGCCCCGATTCGGTAGCATTCACATCCATAAATACTATTCGATATATTGTTGTACTTACAAGATTATAGACTTTTGCTTTATGCGGAGTGCTACCGGGGGACGGTACGTGACAATTCACATCACCATTCAATGTTTTCGGACAGGGTAAGATGAACCGAGGAACCTGAAGGAATGTAGGAAATGGCTCTTGGGGAAGTAGAGCAAAAGAATGATCATTTGCAACGCAACGTTGAGATTGTGTACCTTTGGCTTAATGATTATTCAGATGAACTTATCTGATCTTGCTTAACGAGCTTGCAAATTGCATATTTTTGAGAGGTAGAGAGAGAGATAGTGCGAGAGAGAGAGAGAGAGAGAGAGAGAGAGAGAGAGAGAGAGAGATATTGGTGTTTGCGGAAATGTGTAATTTCGTTATGCGGTTCGTATTCGTTTTATGGTGCCTAGTTTGTATCGAGCTTTTAGAGATTCTGTTGTTGATTGAATCTGAAGATTTCTTTTAATTATTATTCCACTTTTTTTAGTAAGCAGTTCGAGAGACAATCATAATAAAGGGGTCCTTTCCGTTTTAAGTTCTTAGGCTGAAATTTCAGCCTATCAGCTGTTTGCATTGTATAGCAGTTTTCGAGCAGCTATCTAAGTGAGTATAACATACAGGTGGGCTTATCCCAAGGTGTACGAATTTAGAAGGCAAATTTTCATCGATTCTGTTTCTGAATGAAGATTTTAAGAGTGTTATGAGTATTCGTCAAGTCTCCAGAAAGCATGTTTGAACAAAAGTTTTCACCGGTTCTGTCAAAAAGTGATGTTCAAAATTGGTTTTAAAAAAATGCTATGAAACAACCTGTACTACATACACTTTAATTCTAGGTTCCAGCACGTGATCTGTTTAATGCACCTTGAGGTAAATGTAAACAACACCGTGTTTTCGAGCAGGTTAGCTTTGAGGCTAGAATAATCTAGACTGAAAATTGCAGGCTAGTTTTTTGTGTGGTTTTGTATGGAGTGTTTACATGATTTCAGTCTCCAACTGTCAAACTCCATACAAAAAACTGACTAGAATCGTGAAGAGCCCCAAAGTTAGTTTTCTGTTTGATTCTAATGGAGATTCTTTGGACTTCTGGCAATTAATTGAACACTTTGACCTTTGTAACTCAACCTTTCAACACAACTCCGACGCTGTCGATGTTGATGTGCGTGACAACTCCAGAGATTCTGTGCTAAATGCGCTCGAGCAGGTCAAACCATCCTACAACCCTGGACCTAATGGTTTTACGACCGCAGTTCTTGCCAAATGTAGCGAAGTTTTGCCCGTACCTCTGGCTCGTATTTTATCGCTCTCGCTCAATCTGCGTATGTTTCCTGTGCATAAAAAGGGGGATAAGAGCATAGTGGAAAACTATCCTGGCATTACTAAACTGCCTGCAGGTGCTAAGTCTTCTCTTAAATATCACTTAAAAAGAACCGATATAAAGGTTCATTTGGCAACACAAAAACTATTAGTTCTTAAAGTCTCATGCATTCATCTATTTAAAATGCTTTGATGTGACGCATTTCAACACATCGTTTCACAGCTTCAACACATATTTCAACATATTTCAAGACAGTTTCTTCTGAAGAAACACTATACCTTCGGTCACTTCAATCGTTTTACTTACACCAAAGCTGAACCAAAGCATACGATCCCACCGTAAATATTGCTCCCAGGAGAAATTATTCTGATTGCCCCGTACCAGTCTATCTCCCGCCAGTGTCCCCAACGCAGACTCCCCGGAGATACTCCGGCCCTTCCTTACCTTTCCGATGCGAAACAAAAAAACAAACGAATGATGCATCTGTTCGAACAGTGTATGCAATAAAGAAATACCCCAACCGAGCTACTATTATCAGTGCCACCTTTCAAGCAGGAATTCAAGCACGACCGGACACTGGTGCTCTTTGTTCCAGCGCTCGACTTACCATTCCATCTTACCGCACATTCGATTGATCTGTAAAATATTGAACCTTTTCCTTTCATTTATGCCTTGTAAGGCGCTTTCCAAGCAGACGAAACACACGGCTTAAGAAAAAGAGTACACCGTTCCACAACAGCAGCCATCCACAAGGCAGCGGATTGTACTCCAGGCCGTCGCAATCATCAAATTGCTTCAAATTGAATGGTCTGCAAGAGAAGTGTTCCGAAAGCGATATGGAAGTTCCTTGTTGCCTCGCTGGTGTTGTTTTTTTTTGCTGTGCCACCAAACGGAAGCGGAATTTTCAATGTGCAAAATGTGCCCCCGGGACGGTAGCTCGCCGGGCTCGCCGCATGGTTGGAATAATAAGAATGGTACACTGAAGGGAATGGCGCGGCAGCTACTAGCGCAGGAGCAACATTTTTGGAGGAGCAACACAAAATGGTGAGACATTTTTACTCGACTTTTTCCACCCATCGGGTACCATGCCCCCTTGTGTCAAGGCAGGAGATACACATTGTGGCAATTGTACGTCGGCCCCATCACGCTCATGCCGGGAAAGGCGACCGAGTAAGGAACAAAGTCGGTGAAGAATAAATAATCCACCCGATCGCTGCTTGCTACAGTCAACATCCGGGGCTGCAGTTCGATATTGAAGAACGAACGAACGAAGTCGAAGGGGGAAAAAGCCCTTTTGCGTTGATGCAAGCGTTGGAAAAACATGGCCAGAGAAGGAAAAGTGAGAGCTATGAAAATATAAAACGATGCTTCTGGTTGCAATAAGCAATGTACCGCGTTCGTCACAAACGCACTCTCTCCTTCTCTCCCTGGCAATACAAAACACACACTGAATGGAAATTCAGTTTCTGGTTTGTTTATTTTATGAAGTTATCAGAACGGTTTTTGTTCCGCTTACAGCCAATCCCCTGATCGAGGAGTTTTTTTTCCTCCTGTCTGTAATACTGCCTGTTCCATCTCTCTCCTTCCCATCTCCCTTTTTGGCGGTCCTGATAATGGTTATACTTTTCAGCAACTTACTCCACTCCACGAGGAGAGCTTCATAAACCGGGTCGCTGATGCGGAATAAAAGATGATGTAGCAAAGTGGAGCCGGGCGGGAATGGTTTGAATGGGGTTTTTGCTGTGGCGAGTGAGCCCGGCTATACAAGTGACGAATCCTGCAGCAACAAACCCGCAAGAAACACTGCTGCAATACACCTACAGTCCGCACCGAACAATCATTTTTCTGCTTGCAAAAATTGCATCCCGATAAGGTCGGTGAAGATTTGCAGATACGGAAAAATAACAATAGTTTTGCCTCGCCCATCCACTCTTGTTGTACTGCTTGTTTTGTTTAGATTTGATGCTATCCCGGAGTAAAGGCAAATGGTAGCAAACAAAACCGCAAACTTACTGAAATGCGATTCTCTCTCACCCTCTCACTGCTTCCACCGAGCATTCCACCCCGTGGCGCTTTTCTTCGTTAAAACTTTTGCGCTGTATCCAGCACTCTGCGACTCGGCGACCGGTGGATGGGCGGAAATTGGCTTTAGCGTTTTGTGCCTTTATCTGCTTGCTGGTGGGAAATGCTGCTTTTTTCCCCTACTTTTCGTTTTCAGGTTCACTTGTGATGACATTGCAAAGCTGCTCGAATAAGAGCCAGCCGCAGCTTGTCGCGCAAATAAGTATGCACCACCAACGAGTGGGAGTAATAAAAGACGTCTCCTTTCGACCACAAACCATGAGGGGAGAGGAAGGGAACAGTTTTCACAGTACGATTGGTCGGAAAACTTGCTAATAATGATATCAACAGTTCCGAGAGCTGAACTGTGCCACCCGCTTCATTGCGTTTTATCTCGGAATTGTTTGTATCGTGGGTATACTTGGTGGATGGTGCTGCTGCTGGTGGTTGTTTACGCTCCGGTATCAAACACACACACACAAGCATACCACCATCAAATCACCACCGCAACCACGATGTCGTTCCGTGTGCGATCGTAGCGCACCGTGAAGGAGAATCAGCAACCCGAACACCCGCAAAGATAAATATCGTATACGCAGCGCAAAAGTTTGGGTACGCGCATCAGCGTGGGGCGGTCGGTCGGTGGAGCTTTGATTTGCAAACTCCGGCCCCGGGCGGCCCCAAGCGTCAGCGGAAAAGTTTGCAGCGGAAGGAAAGGTGAGGTTGCGCTGTGGTCGATGTGTGAAGATCAGAGCAAATGCGTGCGCCACGAGAACGGTGGAACTCCCCAATCCGATCCAATGTGATGTGCTGCACACACAGCGCAAACAACACACACACACGCGCGCGGTGTCCGTATGAAGTTTCTTCAAATGGATTGCTATAAAGTTGGAAATGGATTTGTTTTTCTGCTCGATCGAGCAATCGGAGTGGCTCGGTGTGCTTGGGAGTGTGTTTATTTATTTTGAAGACTTTCGAAAAGATACGTTCTGCTCTATTTGTATGGATTTAATTGGACAAAATCCTCTGTATGTAACATAGGATACGCAAGAAGGCATAAACCTAACAGCGTAGTAGTTAATTAGAATATTCGTAAAAAAAGTATACAAAACCAATTCAAAAACGATGTTCTGCATTGTCTCAAACCCTGCTGATCAACACGGGAGGGGTTTCATCAAAGCACTGTTATTAAAGGATTATCATAAGGGACCGATTTATATGTGTATTACGAAAATAGTCTCGAAAGTCAATTTGTGTTACAACGAGGACGATCTAGTGGAATCGAATCACGATCGTTCTTGGAAGAGCCGGTATAATGTTTACATTACAAGAAATAAAATTTTATTCCAATTGGTACAGCTGAAAAAACTAAGACAGATATCTGCTGTTCATAAACATCCCTTGAAAGATAGTTATCTACTCTTAAGCTTACTTGCAACAATAAATCTGCGACCTTGCGAGCTACCTTCCGTCAGTTATCTGGAACATTCGCACTATCGGACATGCTTGTAGGCGGGTTTTTATGTTCTACCTTTAATTATCTACTTAATTTTCGCAACAAAATCGTTGGAATTGAGCTTTTGTATCATGTTGGTCCAGAAATTCTTGATGAAACGCAACTGGGGGATGTAGGACCGGTTCGTGGACTAAGGTGTCACTTCGATTTTCAACCACTCTATCGCCTACATAGATCTCCTTTGAGTTGCGACATCAGTGTCTGCCTCTATGAAACCAGTGGACGCGATTTCCGCTGACATGACATGTCACCACAATATGCCCGTCATGGGTTGAAGCCCTGAATGGACCGTGCTGCCATACGTAAGACTGATTATCCTGCTAAGGAGGAATAAGTTAGTCTCTAAAAGCCAAGTCCACAAGCGGTACGGGCAGGCCTTTACCGACCAAGGTTGTTGTGCCCAAGAAGAAGAAAAAGAAGAAGAAGAAGACAAGTAATTTTATGTTTCACTGGAACTTTTTCACTATTTGGCCGGTTGCGTCGACCTCTCGGCCAAACGAACGCAGCGATGTAGTGACTTTGTCTTCAATCTTCATTTTCATCATCATTTCGAGCTTCTTGTCGCTCAAGGCTGTCAGCCATTAGCCAATATGGCCAAAATATTGTAGATGCCGGAACGGACGATATCCGACGACCACAAACTTAACGTTTCATTAGTGCGGATGAAGATAAACCCATGAAAAATCGAAAAACTTTTGTTCATTTTTTTAAATGTGAACAGTGTATGATCTTTGTCTTTGTCTATGTAGTCATTAACATTAAACGCAAATTATTGTTTTTGATTAACTGTTTACCTTTTTACATTCACATTCCCCTTTTACTTCTCATCGCTTTTTCTCACTTCATATAACCTTTCATCGCTAAACAAACACCGAAACAAATCAGATTATGCTGTAACAACTCATAAAACACACATTTAGAGCCAAACTCTCAACCAAACCCACTGACCGACTTGAGCAAGTAAAAAGTAAGCAAACACAAAAAAAAGCATCTCCAAAAAAACACCAATGCCTCTGTTCCGTACCATCTGTTCACTCGACTTCCGGGACTCCGTTCCCGTGCTCAAACACCCAAACACATCGAAAAGAGAAAAAGCTTGTCGTCGCATAAAGCTCAGGTCATATTTACTAACTTCATTTCGTACACCGCCAGCTTTCTACTCTAACTCTCGCCTCGTTTTTTACTCCTCACTCCTTACCACCCTATGCTAAAGAACTACTACGGTTTAGGTCGGGGGAGGGCGAACAACATGAGCACATGAACCTGAACGGCGCAACATACTTTGCCGAGCAGTTTTGTTTGCTCGGACCCACTATCCCCCGTGCCCGAGCACCAGAAACAAGTGCATGCAATGAAACATTCATCTACTTCTGACTCGAATCTGCCTCATCTCGGTGTGGCTCGATGTATCTTTTTTCCCTTTTTTCGTACTTTTCCGTTCCGGCCAAACATATAGAATGTTTTACTTCTTCTTTCCCTCCTCCCATGGCCAAACCGAAACACGGCCAAAAGTTTTCCTGTGCATGGTCGCTGTACAGACTGTTTAAGTTTAAGCCCGTGAACGTGAGCGTGTTTTCTTAGCTTTGCTAGCTGCCAACTCCTCTCCAAAAAAAAAACGGAGTAGGTGGAATAGCTTTTTCCCCCATCCAAACTGGCACACAGCATAAATATGCTTGCTGGTTCGTTGTTTTTCGTTCGTTTTTTACTGTCACTGCTTTCTTTTCCCCCGCGCCCAGCAAGTAACCAACTTTTTCCCTTTTCGCCCATATCTTTGAACAAGCGACGAACCCGGCCTGCCTGGTGGCGGTGGCACACAAACACAATTTTCACTATAAATTATGATAATGTTTGGATTACTGTGCTCGCACAGCGCACAGCTTGGCACAGTGGCATCATGTGCAAAGTGGGAGAAAAACTGGTCGTTTGAAGTGTTCAGCCATCGAATGTACGAGCAACACGGATTCAAGATGCGCGCGTGTGCTAACGTCGCTATCGTCGCCACTTCGTGTGGTGGACGACGACGTGAGGTTTGGAAGAGGGGTTCCGTCACTGGTTGTTTAATTTGCGATTTGCATCTAGTGTAAGACGGTTGTATTTGCATATAATTTGCGTACACACTACTACTGCCTGCTAGAGCGTGTGTTTGTGTCCAGATGTGTGTGAATGTACTCCGGGTACTGGATTATAAACACTCGTACTTTGTACGCTTTCTTCGTTAAATACACATTCATAGTGAATTATTTTACCATAAAATTCATATGAAATAATTCTCCAAAAAAGCCATAAACATACATTTCCATTTACACATTTCAGTGTGCTTTAAAAATACTTGATAAAATTAAAACATTCACTTGCGCGGTGCACCAATATAAAGAACGAACCAAACAAATGCCCTCTTAAACTTGTGCTACACAAAAAACAATCGGCACTGTACCGATTTCAAACATGATTATCAGGTCGGTAGAATATTTTTATTTCATTTCGTTGCTGCAAGCCCGTTCCATTGTGGATGTTCTGAAATTTCTGCAACTCTGCGCCCCGCTGCATGTGGGGTTTCGGAAATGAAGCATAATAAAAGCGCGCTCGAAAAAGAAAATAAAGCAACAAACAAACATCCAAATAAATACAGCCGAGCACTGAGTGAAAACAAAATAAGGAGCCGAAAAGTACGAATAGCACGAACAGACACGCGCGCGTACACTCACACAATCCCTCGGCTTTTTTGTATAGAGCGAAAGAAAAAGCAGACCTATTTTCATATGTCGTCTGTTTTTATTTATTCAATCTTTGCGCGCGCGCCCGTGTGTGTTTGGTGTTGGTGTATGTGAATTATTTTTGTATCACTTTCCTGTTTTAAAAACTTTCCACCCATCGATCATGCGGTACCGTTTGCATATTTTCTATTTTCTCAAACCCGTCCGTTGCGTTTGTCCGAGTGGCCCTTTCGGTTGCAGCTTCCGAAAGCAATAACATATGCGCGGTTGCATATTTTTATTTCCCAAAAACGCCTAGCATTTGAAGCGATTGCAGTTGCAGTAGGGAAAAGCAGCGCAATGCTTTGCATTTCGTAATGCAAGTGAACGGGCAGGTCTTTGTAGTTGTATTATTTATGGGTGCGTTTGAAATACGGGAAGATAGAAGTATCGTTATGATTTTAAAATAGCAGGATGTGCGGTAATTGAGTTTATTTTGCATAAGAATGTGCAAATATAAGCGCAAGCTGACATAATATAATTAACAATAAATAAAAGTTCCAGTAGAGAGGCAGCAGTAATAAACAGCGATTGACAAAGCACATATTCACACAGTATTTTACTAAACCTTTTGAGCAGTAATTACATTAAAATCTCGCGTAATTCGTTTGGTATACAAACTCATCCTGCTTCAACAGCGCCCCAATGCAATGCAAAAGCGCTACATGTTTATCTTACCCCCTGACGTTAATAACGTTGACATCTGTCACCCGTAATAAAGCCATCCCGTGACACGATCTAATCAACGGTTGAGTGACATCTCACTCATGGTCGGCAGAGCACTGCGGCACGACACCCAAACCATTTCCTCCATTCACTCCGGAAGCTGAACGGTGAGCATAATTAGCGAAACAAAACGCTCGCGGATGTGACCCGAGCCCAACGGGGCCGGCACGGAGCAAACATCCGGCAAAGAAGCGCCAAGGAAGGAAACACTCTGAACAACCGGGGAGCGGTTGTTTTGTAGCAAATTGATTTCAATCGCAGGTGAAAGCAAATTCCGGTGCTGACAATCATAAATTGTGTCGGGCAGAACATGAGGCCTGCAATGCGAAAGAAACACTTCGCCCGGACTGCCTGCCTGCTCTGGCCTGCCAACGGTGAATTGATTTTATGTAAGCACCTTTTCCCTTGGCTCCACCATCAGTGTGAGTGATGAGCAGAAGGGAAGACGATACATTGCCCGCTTGACTACGTAACAGGCAAAACTAATTTATCCCTTCAAGGCAAAATGTCGATGGCGGTGATGCCGGTGGTGTCTTATTGATCTAGGCATTTATAATGCAAATATCTGCATTATGCTTTGGAGACGGTCGGTATTCGATCGGTTGAGTCGCAGCAGGAGCAGTGAACGATAAATTGCTTCAGATGTGTTGGGTCGGTTGGAGGAACGGATGTTCTACAGTTACATGATATGTGGTGCTATAAAATCATTTATCGAACATGATCCTATAGCAAGAGTTCATCATTGTTCCTCTGTGTTGGTGTGAGAGATGACAGAGATGTAATAATGCGGTACTTTGTGCGTGTAATAAGCTCAAATTAAATTTGTATATGCTTCCAGAACAAATACATTGCAATAGTTATTTAAATGATTGAAGAATAATTCTGCCATTATCAAAAACAGCCGGGCTATTTATTTTTTGTTTCTTTTCCAGTCGCATATTTTACTACAAATAAGGCTAGCTCCAAGGAATAATTGTGAAGTTACTTTCACTGGCGTTTGCTGAGCGCCTGAAAGTATGTAAAAGGATGGTTTTATATATGAACGTAATATTGCTTTATGAAAGTAATTCTATGAATATGTTAATGCTTCTTATTAAACAAATGTAGCAAAATACCAAGGTGTTTTGCATACTATCAGGGCAAGCAAGTAAAGTAAGGGTTACACTGAGATAGAAAAATAAAATTACCCAACCACGTAGTATACATTTAGGCGCATGTGTCTGAATAAATTTCCATTCTGCTTCATCCAAAAGAAAACGCTCCTTGAAAGCTGCCATTTTTTCAACAACAATTTCTCAGGAAACGAACACCATTCCCGTGACCATTTTTTCTCAGAAAACTCACTTACGTATCATCACACATCACCACTGTCAGCATGTGAGCGCAGGGTGGCCTGATGATATGCCCGTAGCCCCCTTTTATTCTACCTTTCCAAATTAAGCACCAAAGCAGGAAGTCCCAGGGCAAGAGGTGGTTCTAAATATTTAATACACATCACAAGCAAGCATTGGTATCGTACGCTTCGAATATTACTGCTCACTGCACAAACACACACTGTAGGCAGGCGGGCGTGTTACAAACCAAACCGCACCCCGGCTGGACCACACTTCCCCAAAAAACCGGCTTCCTGTATGCATGTTTATCACAATGCGGCTGAAGGAGTGCACGAAACTCGAGCCGCCCTTGTCAAGAGCGCGCGTCACGCCGTTGTTGCATCTTGAAGATGATTTCGAGCTCGGCACTGCTGATGGTGCAAGTTGATAGTGGCCGTGATGCGGTGACACATCGGGCATAAACACGTGTGCGGCAGGTGCTTCAGAGCTGTGCCCGCCCCATGTCTTTCCTTCACAGAGCGCACAGGAGTGCATTCACGGGTGCCAGAAGTTTATCTTTCTCATTTATCTTACATCAAATTACTGTTTGCTTTTCTGCAGTGCCGTTGGTTTGGGCACGGGCTGCACTTGTTTTGTGACCGAAAAAAGGGAACGTCTGTTCTGCCAGCCGGTTCGTGGCGCTGGTGCCGAGTTCGTGCGTAATTGTGTAGTTGGTGAAGTGCCGTAAAGAAAAAGAAAATCTATTAAGCCGACGGGGTATGGTGATGATGCATAATGGAGTCTTTTAATGGTTGTTTCAAATTCTTTCTTTTGCACAGCAAGACGTACATTGTTCAACGTACAATTCCTTAAGGACTGTGTAAACGTATAATTTTTAGATTTCAATGAAAATATACCTTATTTTAGTCCAAATGGAATAAATGCCAAACGTTTCAGTACATTTTAACAGCTCTCTTTTCAACGATAAACGTTCAATCAAATTGTTCTTATTTTATTGAATATTTTAAATAGGTAATGCACTCAAAAGCTTTAAGCTATAATGTTCACAATAAATTACCGGAAAAAACGTCTTAAAAGGCATTTAAATTTAAACGACCGCTCTGCAGCTGTAAACTGGCGGATCTGCTCTCATAATTTGTTTTTCATGTCTCCATAAATCAGAAAATGGATAAAAAACCTCAGCCCGTTTTAGTAGTCCTTCTCGGTAGGGGCTTAAGAAGCCAAATGTCTCCTTCCACGTTGATTACACTAGGGTATTGCGCTAACCTAAGTGGGAGGCTTAAAGAGATAAGGGCAGCTGGCAAAGTGCTTTTTATTTGAGGTACGATTAGACTACGTTAACAAAAACTATATTTATATTTATTTACATATTTAATTCTACTATGTTAGAATAAATGCAGCATCAATTGCAAAACTCACTTCATCAGCTCTCACCCTATTAAAGAGCCATTTAATATTAAAGCACTCACGTTGGTTGGTGCATACCTCATAAGCATCCCTTCACGAGCATGTCCGAAAGTTAAAAGCTCCATCTTTACCTTTACCTTTACAAGGTGTGTTTGCGGTAAGCCCATGCTCTACACGAGGTGAGTTTCTTCCAAGTAAATAACCATATATAATCGAAAGGCATTACGAATTCATAATATATTTGTTCGGGTGCTCGGTGCACAAACATCTAGCCATTTCGTGCCACCGGGTTTTCCCTTTCTGCCCGCAAACGGTAACGACCCAGCGCGCCGCAACTGTCGGTTGCAGGTGAGCGAAAGCTGCAGTAACAGCGCACACCGGTGAATAAAATTATCCAAAAATGTATTATTTACGCCCAGTCACAACCAGACACACGCATACTCGCTACACTACCCACAGGAAAAATGGGAGAAAATGGGTTTGCTCCTGTCGGAACCCACTTCAATGAAAGCTTCCGTTTTATCGTACAGAGTGGAAAAGGCATACCTCATACTCTTTCTTCTTCTTTTTTTTACGGCAGCTACCGATGGTTTCCGTATGACCGAAATTTCGACCCAAAGCTAACATTTGGGAAGCGAAAGCTAAGAAGCGAGGTCGCAACCGAGATTTACCACAAAGTCACAGGAGTGGAATGCTCACGAAAATCAAAACCACAACGAGCTTCACGAGGCTCGGCAATTGCAACAAAGGCAAATTAATTTCGGTTTGCAATAAGACATTCTTAACTGTTCAAAGGAATTACCTTCTCGTTTGAGTGGAGCACTTCGTTCAGCTCAAGTGCAGCAGCAAATGTAGCAGCTATTTTAAAATTGCAGATGCAACCTGTACCCTTTGCGGGAGTGTCTTTGCTTGTGATGGGGTGGAAAAGGGGAACGGTATTTTAATATGCAAGATAATTGTTACAGCTTCTAGGGTAGCGTATATCAGTATGCAATTCCGGGCTATCAAATACAGAGAAAATCTCAACATCACACAGTGCTGCAAATGGGTTACAACAGCAGCTACAAAGGGCATAAATAATCGTATTTTGTTAAGTGAATTGCATAACTCTAGGCGAGCTCGGGATCATGGGTCGTGGAAAAAGCGTTTGAAAGTCATACAAACGATCCCTTTCAGAGAATTGCCTCACAAACGGTGCTCAAAACGGGCTTGTATCTAGCAAAACTAGCTCTCATGTAACCAACGATGATGCTCACACTAACAAACCAGAGCCCTTTTTCCAATATTCACAAGTGTGCAACCATCCCTGTCCATTCATCAAAATGGTAGGCAGTGCAAAGAAATGTAAGGCTTCCACTCCATCCTCTACTTAAACATCGATGAGAGCCCAAGTTACTGCGCATTTTCCACATCGATAATGCATGAAATAGAAGCGCACCGTACGGATATCGAGTTCCACACACTGGACTCATAATGAGCGGCACTTCTTGGGCAGCAAATCAAATCGAATCAGAAAAACATTCTGTTACGTTCACGTTCGCCCTCACTGATTCCATTCGCTCATTTGGCTAGAAACCCTCGCTCTCTCTCTCTCACACACACATGTTCTCTATGGCCCTGGATCGTTGCATAAATCCTAGCAAAATCAATAGCGATAAAAATGGTAAGCTGACAGCTTCCACAGTTCCCACTTTTCCAGAGAAACAGCCCTGCCACTGCCACCGGTCCCCGTAATGAATATTCATTGCACATACGCATGTGGATCTGGGCAAGGGAGGCAAAATCAAACACACCGTTGTGCTCAATCCCGGCCACAGTCTCACAGTCTCAGTGAGGCGTTCGGTTACGATTAGAAAGAAACGCAAGTGTAAAGCTGGAAGCTTCACGCTCGATCTGTCCGATCGAACCGGGTCGTCTTTCGCATTTGCATCGCAGCGTCAGGCAGTGGTACGCGTTGGGGCTCGACCCAGGGTCTGAAAGTGGGGACGGCACGGATTTACGAGCGGCCTGATCCATAAATGCAAAGGTCACAGCCGCATCGCACACCGAGCACAGGCCGAGCGCAAGGGGCACCCGGCACTCATAAATAACGCAAGATAAACTGACACGTTCCGTTTTATAATCTTACCTCCTACGTCAACTGGAAAATGAGTATCGAGAGTGTTTTGTGCATCCCCACCCTCATGCCGATATGCTTCGATCGATTTCGGGCAAACCGTTTTGCTCTGCCTAACCCAACGGTTCGGCCTTCTTCCGATGAAGCGAACGGGGATGGGGAGTGGACTTTCTAAGCTCAGCAAATCTACCGGCACTGGGGGTTTTTGACCCCCCCTGTGGAGCCAGGCCGGTACAAATATCCTTACAAATCCTACACGGCTGAAGACGGCCGCGCTCCGCTGTGTTGTGAAACGTTTGTTTGCTCCTGCAGCAACACGGTTACTGCTCACCGTATGGTGAACAAAACCTGCCCCGCTTAGCTTGGCTCCCTGCAGCGTTTAATCATCACCTTTATCGGAAAAGAAGCGCTAACGAGGGGGGCGAAGCTGTGGGTAGGTAATCTTCCTCCATAACACATACACATCCATCAGGGAGTCCAGATGTGTGGGACTGAGGAAAAAAGCAGTCGCAAAAGACGCAAAAGCTCTACAAATAACGTTTTCAGTGTTGGAGCATTTAATATGGTTTGTTGTATATGAAATATTATACATGCGCGAAGCTTTTAGTACAGCAAATTAAACGATACTTTAATCATGTTGTCACTTTTTACGCCTATAAGGTATGCAATCCACAATACACATAGTATGGCAAAACCATGGAAAATGATTATTTTCATACTAATGTTATAACATTAAAGCATTTTATCCCACAACCGTACGCCATGAAGTTGTTGCCGATGTAAAAATATCTCCTCCATTTGAAGGGAACATGAAACAGGAATCACCGTAATCGTTTCTTACACGAAAACGGGTAAATACTTAACGCCCTTCTTTATGTCAGGAAAATTCACTTCATGCTTCAATAGCTGTGTAGCTTAACCCCAGTTTCCAGTCCTCCGGTTTCTTTATTCTCAACATTTTACCGCTTTTCGTTTTGCGATCCCACACCAAGGTACAACACCTCCGCAGCAAAGGTGTATAAGAGTAACATTCGTTAGCATAAATCTCCCCCAGCGCGGCTGGTGTTGCTGCCGTGTTGGACGAGAAAATTGATTTAAAGTAAAGTAATCCCTTGCCAGCAGGGTGCAACCTTTCGGGATGCGAACAGTTTCACCGAGATGTGTGTGTGTTCACGTTAGGAAAAAAAGCTTTACCTTTCTTATCCAACAGCACTACTCCGCTTGTGCTATTTTCTTTCTCTGTGGCTTCTCAACCGATTGCAGTGCTTTCGCGTAGTTGAGTGTATTTCTTCGGTTTCTTACCTTTTTAAATTTATCTTTATCATACATTAAAGCAGTAAAGGGAAACCCCATGGAACAGCGCTCACCCTGCACGGTGAAGCAGGCAGGCATACTGCTGACGTCTGACACAATCTGCTCGTGGTGCAGTGCCGTAACCAAGACCTGTAGCCAAGTTTACAAACTTTATCCCACCACCAACCAGGCCAGGCAGACCAGGCAGGCAATCCATCTTTGTACCTGATAGTATACCGCCGCCAATGCGGTTGTGCTTATGGAAAATCCAATTTTCTTTATCTTAGTAAACTTGCTGTATGTGTTTTTTGTTATTTTATATGTTTGCTTCGCTCAACTTGTTGGGCTGCTTTCCCCGGTTTTGTTCCATCGTCCTAGTACTTCTACCATTGCAGTCTCTGGGCGTCGTAGATACGAGCTCCGCCTGCGTGAAGTTTTATGTTTATCTTATGAAAGTAATTTCAAACATGAAGCTTTTTAGGGTGCTGTGGAGATGAGTTGCATGAGTGAAGATGATAAAAACAAAATGTATTTCAATTAAATTTATTCGAAAATTGTAACATTACACTTAATATAAAGCGATTAAATCACAATAAGAGTAGTTTCCATGCCTTGTGTAGCCAAAAGTAGGTGGTATTGGATCGAAATTGACTTGGAAGTATTACAATTCAAACAATTTGCTCAAGTGTTTATACATTTCTGCCTGTCGAAAGCGTCAAAAACTGATCAAGAAATGAATTTATAATGCCGTTGTTAGTATTGTCACACTATCTGCCTCCTTCTAAAAGAAACAATTTCCCTTTTTTATCTCCCACCTTGCCATTTTTCAAATAATCGACCAAACAAAAAACAGGAGCTGAAAGTTCCATTTCCAATACATTTTAACTTTCTCACAACCCTGCCACGGACAGCAACACCAGTAACGGACAGCTCCAGCAGGATACAGTTGATTCTCCGTAAAAAAAAAAAACGATCCTTCGCTCCGGCATCGGAATCAAACATCGGAGGCTAACTTGGACGTATTTTGAATATTTCACCAGCGTCACCAGCGGCCGAATGAGCCAGTCAGTTTGAAACAGGTTTCACATCGGGCTGCCCCCGCCTGGCCTGAAACGCTTTCCATGTTATTTGGCAGCACAGGCGAACCTGTCAACCATGCAGATGTGTTATGTGTAGGGCTTTCGGTTCGAAAGTTTCCCTGCTCCCCCCGGCCCCCTTCTTCTGTGCTGCTCATTTCATGTCGCTTGAATGTGCAAAGTGCGCCACTGAGAAAAAAAACGGAACGGGGTTTTGCTTTCCACTGTCAAATTAAGAACTTTCGCTCATTTCTAATGCGTGTGTGGTTTTTTACTAGGGGTTTTATACGACCGTGGTGTGAGAACTGGGCGAAGGAAACCCTTCTTAAAGTTTCACTCAAACCGACAGACCAGCGAGCACGAAGAAAGTCAATGGGAGATGATTGAAATGAAAAAAGTTTTCCTCTTCCCCCCACGTTCACTTGGTGCGCAGTAAAAACAACTGAGAGCGTACCGGAGACGACTTAACTTCGTGACGTGAACGCACATACACACAAACACATATACAATCGCACAAATACAGAATCTTTCGCTTGTGTCTGGATTTCCGGAATCAAACGAAACAAACGAGAGCTAACACTCGAGACAAGTAGCGTAGGTTCCGCCCAGGCACAGCCCACAGTCCCGGAAAGCCACTCACTGCTTTCACCCAGCCCAGCGCGCCATTTCCACCCTGCTCCTATCGGAAGCCGAGAACGAGATGTTTCACTTTTCCGCCTTTTCCATTTGGTCGCTTTTTGATGGTATTATTTTCTCACTTGTTCGCTTCTCAATCGCTCGGTGTGGATGTGGATGTGAATCGCTGCGAAAGTTGCTGTTCCATCTTCGCATCTTCGCTTTCCAACAGCATCATGTCGGGTTCGAATTTGGTTCGATCGTTGCCGTGCCCTCGGTGGACGTGTATGAGCGATGAGAGTCGTTTCTTGTCGAGGTGAGTTTGAGGATTTTGCCACTGGCTTTCGCATCCTCTTGCACAGCACCGGTACCGTATTAACTTTCCATCATCCTGTCTTATCTAAATCTCGTTCTATTTGGCCCCGCTTTTTCTTCCATCCATTCATTCATTGAACCGCCCGTTTGCCTCCCAAATGCCTTTCCAATACAGCTGATCCGGATGATGGATTTGGTGAAGCAATTTGTTTGGTAGGGGAAGAATAAATCAACACCCCTCCGCTCGTCCATCCGGCCCGGTGGCAAATAAGCAGTAGCAAAAGCAAATGGGAAGTAAATAAATGCCCTGCACACGTAGACAAACTTTGTGTTTTGTGCGGGAGAGGCCGTGCTGGGCACGGGGAAAGGCCCAACGCAAACAAGAACGTCGTTTCTTGTGCCTTTGTGGAGGGAAAAAAGGTGTCGCATGTTTCTGTGTTTTTTTTTCTCCTTTTTTGCCATTGAGGGTGGTGTAAATTTGTCAGGTCAGGAGGGTAATGGAGTAGTACAGTGGCACAATTTTCAAAAGCTTTCGTACACTGTACGCGCGCCCCCTCCCGTTTAAATATGCGTTACGAATGGAGGCGCCTGGTGGTGGAAAACTTCCTGCGAAGGAGCGTTTTTTTGCTAAACGCCATAAAACTCTTCCAAACAAATGCCATTCTTTTTCTGTCAAACCTCCTTCAATGGGGTGGGAAGCCTGCTGCGCAAAAAAAAAAGCGCCCGAGTGACGGAAAATTAACTCAATTGTCCCCTCGCGGTAGCCTGACGAACGGTTTCCATGTAAATTAAGCTGCCAAAAATCGGAAATGGACGTGCGCGAGCAAATACACCGACTGCAGGACTGTCCGCCGGCTCTAACCGAAACGGAGAAGCAACAAACGAGCTTTGAGTAATTTATTTGACATTACTTTTCACGCAAAGTGTGGGAAGGGCGAAATGGAACGAGTGGTTTAGTGGGGGCGAGGTTTTTTTTTAATGGGAAAAGGCACAAGAGGATCAACGGAAAGGTTTTTCGTTGGCCTAATTCTTGGATCGTAACAAATTAACGTCCATTGAAACGCGGCTGCCCACACGCTGAGCCGGGTCGCTGTGTGTCGTGTGAGAGCCTGAAATTTACATTAGTTTCGGTCTCGACGGTAACTTTCGACGACCCTAATTGGACCCGCTTCTTTCGGGGTGGGGTGACGGATAGATAATCAAGCAAAGCTAATTGATGGTTCGAGCAGGAAGGACTGCGACCAAACAGACAGCGTGTGAGAGTGGGTTCGATGTTGAGCCTTCGATTAATAATTCAAATGGTACGTTCATCCAGTAGTCTCGGTCTCAAACAAGAAGGTATGCTACTAGGTAAGGGTTGGTTTTGGGACACTTTAAAATATAGAGTTGGTTTGTACTATAGTTGTGAACCTAATTCAATGTGCATAAAATATGTTTTGGAAGCTATTGTGGCTGCTGTCTAGCTGTTGTTGGTAATAATAAATATATAAAGTAGTGAGAATGAATACAACAAAATAATGATATTTAAGTAATGCTGTAGGCAAAAAAAGCAATGTTTACAGTTTTAATATCAAAATAACTGTTGAACTGACATAAGAAAGATAAATAAAACTCTAAAATTCATCAATAAAATTGGCAGCTAGTAAATCAAGACTGACATCTTAGTGGATTGTAGTACACAGCTTATGCAACAGATGGCGCTTTAACGATAATATCGTTTTTTGTTATTGATAACCTTCTTTTAAGGTGTCTGTATCCTTTACGTGAAGCTATGAGCCATAAGTTGGATGTAATATATCGATGCTACTTGATAATTTCAATCCCAACCTATAAATTATCGTTATTCATTAATTTTGACCCAAGAACAAGCTTGAAAAGAGTTTCGAAGTACATATTATCAAGTACAAGCAATAATTTCTTCAATTAGGGGAGTGCTTTTATATGTTCCATGCGTGCTCATGTACCTTCCAGCTGCACCTGACCTTCAACTGCTTGACTCGCAGCTAACACTCCTTTCCAAACCCGAACCAAACTCGCAAACACCGCCCCTCACCACTCGATTCTTCTACCAGCGATGCATTTCATTCTTTCCCAATGCGATGGCAATAAAATTCCATTCGATCTCCGGCGAACCCGGTGGCAGGCCGGAATACTTGAATCTCATTTTTGCCGGCAAACGGAGTGTAGGAATTTCTTCATTAAATTCTTTTCGCACGCCACCAATGGCACAAAATGAGGTCGCTTTCATAGTAGTGCCTCGCAGCAAAGGAAACCTTCGATGCGGGATGTATTATAAGCACTTGGAGATGGCTCAACCTTTCAGCACACTAATTAAACGATTGGTTTGAACCCATTCCAGTGCTCGGCTACGGTGATGTTGCTGGTCTACTTCAAACGCACAGAAAGCAGAAGACATTTCTTCAGAACTCCTTCACGAACATTGCCAGAAAGGGGTGAAACCAAACGGACGCCGACCTTTCTTTCCCCTTCCCCGGTTTAATTGACTTACCTTTGAGAATGTGCAGCAGCAGAATGCCCTGGGCGAGTCCGCGTACATCCATTATTGGTTTTGGACGCGCCCGCCAACGGCATAGACGTGTGCGTTGTTGGGCCCCTTCTGCGCGCGTACTTTTCACTCCACTACACTGTGCAGCGACGGACGGTGATCGACGGCCCTCCTAATGGCAGCCGAGCACGATAGCGTTACTTCTCCACACCAACCCCGCTGAACGTTGCTACACCCGTCGGTGCATTGTTGGGCTGCTGCTGTTGGTTCGTGCCAGCGGAAACATTTCGCAGTTAGGCAGCACGTAATGGCGTTGCGTTGCACCGTTACATGTTGCACCGGAGGCAAGAAGATGAACCTTCTTCTGGTTTTGTTTTCCCGTACCACACTCGCGGAACAATCGCCCAAACCCTGGGGGCTAGTTTATTTATGGAATTTTAAATGTTATTTGCTCGCAGAAATCAATCGTGGCAGCAGTGGTTACTCACAAGACACACAGAAGCTGCATTCTTCTTATACACTCACACGAACACACGAACACTTTTTCACAGAATCGCCATCGAGCGAGAGCAAATGCCAATTATGCTTTGACAAGCTCGCCGCTGGCCACTAACCTACTTCCTTCCTTTTCCGGCTCGTTTCTATCCCAATCACACTTCACTAAACTGGTGCGGCGTTTCAGTTTGGCGAACCTCTATTCTTCTTGCGTAATTAATTATTCAACTGCTTGACAGGACTGCTGCATGGGGGGGAAGGTTTTTATTTTCATTCTCTTGGCTTTTTTCACTTCACACTGCCACGGAGCTTTCTTGAACACTGACTGATTGGCACACTTTTTTTGCACTCGCTCTCTCTCTCTCTCTCTCTCTCTCTCTCTCTCTCTCTCTCTCTCTCTCTTTCTCTTATTTGTCACCCTATTTCAGCATCACTTCTCCACTGCACCGTTTTTTGTGTGTATGTCTACACTGCCACGCTAAAGTGATGAAGGAAGGTAAAAGAAAGAAATTAAACCAAAACCTTCTCAAACACATACACCTGAAAAGGTAAAATCTCCGCACTGTGTGAAGCACTTAGGTCAGATGCTGCTAACCGTGGTTAATTATCGAAAATCAATGCAATCAAACTTTTTGTACTTTAAGAGGGGGGAAAACGCGAATCAATTTCGTCTAAAAGTAAATTGAAAACTTCTTTTCGGAGTACATTTTTGTCAGGCGAGTCTGCGTTTAAAGTAAGTTAGTCGTTTCGCCGACTTTTTAGTAAAAGTGTCTTTACTTTCGGTGGTGTTTTATAAATTATTTGTCTTTTTTTAGATGTTTTAGTTGTGTGCACATTTTAGAAGTTATTTTAGTTTGCGTGTACGCGAAGAGTTTTATCCCGCATTAGGCCCACTGCAGTGTATCTTCCAGTTTTTTGCTGCAAAAAATAAGAAATGAAAGAGAGAAAAAGGGTGTATGATAAGAAAAAGAATTATTTATTTCCTCTTGTCTGTAGTTTCAACATTTAGTTCCCCGCGTCTGCCATCACTCCAAGTCGGCCGGTAAAGTTAAATGAAACGAAACAGTTCCGATGTTTGACTTTTCGTACTGAGCGTACTCAGCGTACTTCCTGCAGCTCCCCTCTCTCACCAGGAAGAGGGTGGAAAGAACAATCTTACCCGGTTTCCGAAACAATCCGAAAGGAATTAAAAAGTTCTTTACCGAGCACCGAACTGGCTGGTTGGAAACTAAACTCTTCGTCGGCTTTCTCCAAAATCCCCCTAGGGAGCGTTTTAGCAGGAAAGGTAGAGGAGAAATGGTGGTACGGCATTTGCATTTTGATGCAAGTATTAATTCGAGTGAAAGACATTGACACACGCACACACACACAGGCACACAGCCACACAAACGAGTGATATAAAGCAGCATTTACCCAAGTTGTGTGAGTGAAGCAAACTTTCTGTCGAAATAAATCCTACTTATGCTTGGTGTGCAAAGTTTTCGCTCCACCTTTTTCCGATCGGCAGAGAAATGCAGGAAAGCCCACGCGCCTGAAAGGTATGCAAGTTTTGCGTAAATTTATGTGCGCTTCCTGGTACAGAAGAAGAAAGAAAAAAGGCACTCGCACACACACAGGGACAATTTCTTTCGCATGCAAATCGTCTGCGTTCGTAATGAGCACAGTTTTCGTCAGACCGAGGACCTGCTTACCCGACTTGCACATTAGTATGCCATACCGTTGATGGAAGACACCCGTTGCTTATCGTACAGCAGGCTGCCGCCATACACGCCCGGGCTGGTTTCGATAATTAAGCTAGACAAACTTCCCCCAAGCCGGCACTGTGCACGACAATGGGAAACAAATGCAACTTCGCATTGTGATGAAATTTGAAATTGACTGGTTGCGATGATGGTTTACATTGCTTTCGTACAGTTGCAACATTGTTGCATCGAATGATTGTTTCCTGTTGTCACCTTTCGAAAAGACACAAGAATCCATTAAGAACGTCGGAACGTGCTGCACTCGATCGCTCATAATACCCGGCAAAGCAAACTTTCCAACCCGGGAATGTAAAAAAGCGTCTCCCATCTCTCCCATCGCTGCCACGGCGAGCTGAAACGTACGAAGCGACGACAAAGTGCTTTTATTTGTCAAACGGATTACTGGCGGAAGCGTACACCACCCAGACCGCACGCCACCGCAATCGAAGGAAACACATTCGGCATTGCTTGCCTGCTGTTTGCGGAACGTGATTTTAAGCCGAAGCTCATTCGTCTTCGATTTCGAGCTGCCCCGCACAGCTGCACGAGGGGCGAACAGTTTCCGTCGCTGGCACGACGATTGGGGGTTTTGGGCAAAAATGTGTCTGTTTTTGTGTGTGCTGCTATGTTTTCCCCATTTCTTTTTCACCTCACTTACAAAAGACGCTTTCTACCTTTCTACTCGCGCGTTAAGGTTAAGGCGAACGGAATATAAGCAAACACGGATACAAATGGGAAATTGATCTATGTCTTCATCGTGTTCTTCCGATGTCTTGGTCCCGCCGGAGGTCGCCCATTTTGTTTGTCACAATCAATCCGTGTGGCGTGATGCCAGCAGCAAACGTGGTAGCTACCTTTGTCAATTTAAGCCCCGTAGCTCTATGTATGTATCCCTATATTTGTGTGTGCGTGCAGACACACAAATGGCAACGGTTTTTGACGAACCTTTTTACCGTACGTTAACAGGTAATCCCGTTTTCTGGAGCGCACCGACGTGAATGCTTTTAACGAGACGCTTCCTTGTTGCGGAGCGTTTAAAATAGGTCAATGTAGCATTTTCTAAGAACGCGATTGCTAGATTTTAGGTGTTTGCGTGTTTTAGTGCTTATTAATTCCGTGTGATTATTGAGAGAAATGAAAATAGCGCCCAAAAGGTAGGCAATCTGCATTAAGCATATTGAAGCGTTTCTCTGTAGCATTATGATTACTAACAGCCCCTCAAAGATAGGCACTCTGCATGACACGAACGCATGTTAAAGCGTTTGTTTAAGGAAAAATAGGACCAAAGGCAGTATTGTCAAGAATAAATGAAGCAACAAATTCAATTTAACGAGCTATGAACTGCAGAATATGAGAATTTGCTACAGATAATTGAAATATAACAAAATGCTTACGTTAAATTCCATAATGTCACTGTTGAAATTATTTTTTTTATTTTTTTTTTTTGAAAGCTGCAGCTTGACTGTAATTTTAGACGATGCCAAGATTCAGAACTTTTGTTTTTATTTTACTCACTCTGTACTATTTTCAGACAGCTGCCTTCCGACACCTTCGTTGTATGCGTAGCAAACGTTAGTAATCAAAACTGCTTCCTTTCCAAATGAGAACTAAAATCCCATTAACTTACGAAAATGTAGTGCACTCCCCCGTGAAGCTACGCGATGCAAGACGCCCGCCAAAACGGCCCAGATTACACTGTACCTGTACATTTCTTGGCGCTCCAAAGGGAAGTTGCAGGCACAGTACAGGCAAGCAGGGCTGAGCCGTACAGGGGTAGAAACTGCATAATAAATCTATCTCAAGTTTCGCGAGGAGCAGTTGCTGCCACTGGTGTACAGTCTACGTGTACAGTCTGTGTGTTTGACGATGTATCCCGATGTGTGTGTATGTGTGTATATATAATAAATTAATCTCTTGACAGTTCACGGCACACGGCTCCCGCTGGTGAGCTAATTGGAGCGAAAATTAAGAACCAACTTCTGTGCTGTGTAAACACACACACAGCCAGCCAGCGCCGAGTCGTGCGATGAAGGAACGATCCCGGCACACGCAAGTAACTCTGGTAAGCTGATCGGTCGGTTGCCACCGCCATCAAGTGCGGTTGGCTGGTTGGCGGTTTTGAAAATGCATTTCCACCATGGCCGCATGCCGTGCTTGTTAAGCTTTGTACAGTGCCAGTAAATCTCTCCCGAGGATAACTCAGCCCACCTCCCCTTGGGGCAAAGCGAACATCGTGGCTGGGCTGTACTTGGCTGCTGCAATTTACAAATTCTTAAGAAGTTCGTGAGCATCCCTTGCTTTACAGCATCTTAATTTAAGTACAACTTTGCTAAAGAGATTACTTCAGGCGTTCAAATGCTCATAAAGTGAGAAAATTCGTTAAACATTTCCCCAACGTTTGACTGCGAATGGAAGATTTTCATCTTAAGTTTCCAACCATTGCCAAACCATGGTTCATTTACGTAGTGCTTCTGACACTGGCAATAATTTTCAATTAAATCAACAATTAACCCATCTTAAGCGCCTAAAACCTCTAATACACTCTAACTGCTGCTCGTATGCAACGGTGAACAAGTACCCCCGTATCAAAAGCCTGGCTGTAACGCTCGACTTGTCGCTTGTGTGGCTGAAGCCAAATACACTTTCAACTACCTGCTGCGATCGTTTATTATCACTTCCCCCACCAGTAGTACTGCATCTCGAGCTGCATCAACCTTTCAGGGGTTTTACACCCAACCGAGCGCAACGCAGACGCCAGGCCAAGCAAGCTGTGCAAACAGAACCGTTTTAGTTTTCAATCTAACTTAGATTAAATTTACCCTGAAATTGCAAGCCAATCTTATTACGCGCGCAAAGTTTAGCGATTGCTTCATCAGCGCCGATCCGTACCAAAAGGGGGCGTGAAAATCGAACCCGCCCGTTCAACTGTGACTAGAACAGTGCGGAACGGTTCCTATGCTGCTGATTGATTGAGATGGGCTGCCGGGCAAAAAAGGGCTGATGTAGTAGCGAAAAGTAAATCTACACTTTATTGAGCGAAGTGTAAAAAGTTAAGCTGAAGCGAATGAAAGTGCAGTTGTTTTCTGCTTTTGTCTAACAAAGGGTTGACTTCAATTGGTGTGTGTGATATTTGTCAATGATTTTTTTAAGATATAAGAGCTGAAGCGTTTGTAGAGCTCACACTGCAATCGAACTGAGTGAATGTCGTAAAAAACATTTATTTACAAAAAAAATTGCTCGAAAAAAGTCTCGAGCGAGGAACATATTATCGTGAAAAATATAGAAACACGCCTAAAGATATGCAATGTTGCACACATCTCGGGGTTTAAGGAATTATTTATCATTATTAAACTTCTTCTCTTTGTTTCAAACAAACAGAGTTGTTATTGATTCTATTAGAGGACAAAACGATCAATTATCAATTATCAATTACATCAAATCGTTCAGTTATTGAAACGATCAAACCATACATACAAACCAAGTGGGTTCAATTGGTTGCGCATTACTTGTTGGCAAAACTTTGCCAATCAACCCCTAACCTGTACTTACAACCTACCAAACACACACACAATCACACTGATGGAACACGCGTGCATTTACTTTTCAATTTCCCAGCAGCATTCCAGCATCAACTTCTCAGAAGCAACGGCACTAAACCTTTCCCCATCATCTCTCTCGGGAGGATCGTTCACGGATGATCAACTCGCACACAAAACTAACTTGCCGGTCCGCAACGCTCACACACGGCTGCACATGAGCTCACTCACCCACAAAAAAACAACCAAATCCCTAACCTGTCACCTACAAACCGTATTGGTCAAACAGGGTGATTTTTTTTTCTATCTGTCTCTGTTTCTCTCCCATTATCCCGTTCAAAATACTTCATAAACACCGCAAAACAACGGAAACGAGTTGTGCTACAACTTTCTTTGCCGACTGCCCCAACACTTGCACGCAAAAACATTTACACAGCTGCTGACCTGCTTCGGGAAACAGAAAAAAAGACGAAACAGGAACTAGGGACAGGAAGTGCGGATCGAGAGTGCAAATGGCATTCAAACCAGCTCCGCATACGGTGACGGTCGGATGGAAAAAGTTCAACCAGTGGCAACAACACAATCCATCCAGCCTCCTACACACATAACCAAGCCCATCCAAAGCCCGAATGCGCCGTATTTCATGACCGCAAAAGTTAATCAAACAAACGAAACTCCAACTTCCCAATATGCTTCCCTCACATCCTGCCGCCGGTCGGTTGGACTGCACTTCCTTGTGCCTGAGCCAGTGCTTCTGCCATTGCTCGTAGCGGACGTTCCGGCATCCGGTTGAGGTTGGTCCTACATCTACATCTCACAGTGCTGAGACGGGAAATGAGTTTCCATAAATCTGACTTCAAGTGTGGATATTTGCATGTGAGGAAGGATAAAAAAATCGTTTCAGCAACGTTTCAACAGCTCAGCAAACTGCAGTGAAAACACATTCACAGCCATATTATGGTGAAGGTCTTGACTGGAAACCTTCCATATTTCCTGGTTAATTGAACTAGCCCTCGCCCGAAAAACTGATCCCCTTTTAACCATTGTGCTTGTTCTCCGAGTTCGATTTGAGTCTGACCACAGTTTATAAATTTCTTTCCAGCGGGACACTTTTCCACTCTTTCTGCTCCGATGTGCTAGCGATCATGCCGCATGCCACGACCGAACGACTTTCAACGACCGCATCCATCTGTTTGGTCTCCACTGCCAGCTACAAAGTCATCGTCTCCACTCAACAAAAAGGAAACAGATTTTCGTGCCTGCACGGATGCTTCTTCTTCTTTTTTCGTTGCCTTGCCCTAACCCAATTCTTCCCGATACAGAGCGATGCTTCCTGCATGAATTTATAATGTCAACAAATGTGCGATCGCACACATTTGCCGGCGGTCGGTTGCACTCGAGACCCGGTCGTGTGCGCTGGCCGTAGACTGCAGGATGCACAAAATTCTCTTCGCTTGTGGTTGACTTTGCCTGCACGCCGGCACGAAAACGGTCGGCCAAGGGGGACTTTCAAACATTTATAGCACTTTGAATGTATGTATTTTGCTAGTGTTGCACTGTCAAGTGGTTGTGCAGCGGTGAATGAAGAATGCCCGGAAGGAATAGGATCGGCAAAACCAGAGCAGAAGCCTTCCCCGAGTTTAGATTGAATAATTTTGCCAGTGCATAAGATAGCACACAAAACAATTTTGCTATTTCTAATGCATCGAATATTGAGCAAGTTTGGTTCAATTTCATACTATTATGTTATTTTCATTGCCCTTCTTTCTTAGTCGGCTTCATACGCGATTGTTTTTGCGAGTGCTAAAAGTATGCAACACATATGTTTATAATATGGCTAAAGATTGCATACACTCAGGCGCTGTCAATCAATTTATCTAAAAGTACTTTTTGTAGCTTTACAATGCCTACATTTAGGCGCATTTCAACGCTAATCTTAGTGTGACAGAACTTTTCATGCTAAATCCCGAAAGAAAGCACTGACAATGTATCTTAACAAAAGTAAAAGCCCCATTTAAACTATTTAATCAGAACATACCGGGTATTTTAAATCCTTGAATAAAATTCCCCTTTTTTACCAAACACGTTACACTCACCAGTTTATTTAAATTGTTTCTCGAAACTTTCAACGCTTCATAAATTATTCATAGCGGATATAAAACGATTCCCCTACAAATCATGCGCAATTTATGCCATTTATCATACGTTGCAGGAGGCAAACAAAAAAAAACGCCGTTAAGCTAGAAGGAACCACTTTTGCACGGTGCACATTGGTGCACGTGGTGTTTAGCTTCCCGGTGGAGCTTTTGCCATACGTTTTCATTTATTTCACGCTACCCGCTCCTCGAATCGATTTTTATCAGCTCGGAGCATGAACACACACACATGACGCGGCTGACTTGCTTGGCAGTGAAATGCAGCACCGGCAGTTCCAGCTGGCACCATGAAATGGCGTTTTGTGCATTTATAAACGCTGACGTGGCGAAACGCTGTCGTGGAATTGATTCAAATGTATCGATATCCTCCAGCATTTGCACCGGTGGCTGCCTGACCTAGAAAAAGGCAACCCTTTTCGGTGCGCTTGTAATACCAGGCCATGTGATCTATGATCTGCTTTGACCCTCCCCTCGATGCCGCGTGCCGTGCTTTTCGTGGTTCGCGTTGAAGCTGACTGCCAGCCGAAACGATGGTCTGTCCACGGGGAACTAATACTCTGGCTTTAAATGAAAGTAAGGTACGGGGTCAAACCCAAACCTGCCCTGTACCGTAAATTATACGCTTTTTAATTTGCTCTGCTAACGATGCGCTTCTCTGTTCGTGTGTTTGCCCCTCTTACATCGTTCGTACGGTGGTTTTTTCCACTTCAAAATACATGCATGTACCCAGAATCTCTGGTGGGCCATTGAGTGGAGGGACAGCCCTGCGAAAGGCCAAAGTTTTTCGTTGAGAAAAATTTATGTAATGCTGATTCACCTGCTACCGTAAAGTGTGGTGTGGTGTGTGTGTGTGTGTGTATGTATAAATGGACCAGAAAAGCATGCACCACGAGATAAGCAACATACTGCCCGAATGGGTTTGGCAACTTCGAACTAGCCCACATCTTACGACCTACCGATGGTCACAGTAGAACCAGCTTCCGTACACGACCGTGCTCCGCCACCCAACCTGGACGGGACCTCACACCCAGCCGCTGCTTTCTGCTCCAGGGATGCAGTTTTTGTTGCTCCTGCCTGCAACCCCAATACACGTGTACAAGTGTGGGAAGCAAAACATCGAAAGTTGCTGCTCGTCTGCTAATGGTGCGGAATGGCAAAAGGGGCTGAGCTTGGCAGCAAGCAACAACAAAAAAAAAAAAACAACCTCCACCACTGCAGATTAAATCATGGCACAGCTGCTCATGGATGCAAACCGACCGTGCATAAGGTCGTGCATAAGTGTACCCTTTTTCCCCCCCGGATGCATCCGTTCCATTCAACCCAGCAGCACTTGAGGCTTCTCTGGCATCGAGGAGATGGCTCGTTATCGCAGAATTAATAAACCATTCCCTTTATCGATCAGGGGTTGGGCAGTGCATTCAACACGGAAAAGGGGATGCACTGTTTAGCATATGTGGTTATGAGGTTTTTATCAATATTATCCCTGTAGTTTATTTTTATAATTAGATTCTTATATGAATACAAGTAGATTCTTTGCTAATTTTAACACAAATTTGTAGTTTAAAGCAAATGAACCTATTACCTAACAGCTTAATAGTTTTGTAAGAAAATAAAAAGGCAATATAAATCCACTTTTTTAACTTAATACTTACAAAAATTCGAAACAAAGTCGTTCGTTTTTTTAAACTAAAACTTTTATAATTGAATAAATTGAATATTTTCGAAACATCGGAACATATTTCTTCGCAAAGAATCAATAACGAATTAAAATCCAGACCAGTTCAATGTATTACATTGAGAATTGTTGTTCATTGCTGATTTGGTAATAAATTTCATTTTCTTACTTTTCCAATGAGATTTTTATAGCATAATAAGAGCTGCGTGTATTGCATTGAACAAAAAGCCTCTTTCTTCCTTTTCAACACAAAAGGTATCTTATTTATGGTGTGCATTGTGTACCTTTAGTTTATTTCTTTGCCAACTTCTCACATGCACAATGTACCAAGCTCTCATACTGATACATATCGTTGTCAAACGGATATCACATACAGTGGCCATGCAGCATATAGAGATACAGATCTCTTCCAAACAACGCTTTCCTCCATCTTAAATTCCTTATCCTTGGTAGGGCGGTTGCCTCCAAGATTCCCCAATCAATGCTCCCGACTATTCCTTCTCATCCGTTTCCGCGTTCGCTATTCACGCTTCGAGTGCGTGCCAATTCAATAGAGAAAATTAATAATAAAAATACTTCAAACCCGAAACCTACCCCGTACGGATCGCGATAAACGCCCCAGTGTGTCGCTATAATTCAACCATCCCAAAAAAGAAAATGAAAGAAAAGACGAACCAACGATGGCAGGGAGGGGGTGGGGGGACACCAAAAATGATCAGAAAATAGCGCGACTTTATCCGGTACCTTGCTTGCTCCGTGTGCTGCTGTGCACAATTTTCCCTTTTTATGTGTATCCAGCCCGGCTCCAATGGAGCAGGAAATCCAATTTTCTGTTCAAGTGTCGTCTTCGCCGTGCGCCTTGGGTTCGCGTGCCGGAATCTCGTCTTCCCCTCGGCGTTGATGGCCAATCTTTCGATGGGAACACAAGACACTCTGTACAACGCACACACACACACACGCACACACGATGACAGGGAATAATTCTTCCCAGCTTCCACTACGCTCCCCCCTCCCTCCGCAACAGTGGTCGTGTCATCCCGTAACCTGTCACCTTCACCCGGGACACCCGGGGTTGAGTTTATTTTTTATTTCCGAAATCAAATACCCTGGCAAAAAATTATCACCACTTTTTCTTCTAGTTTGCCTTTTTTCACATTCCTTGCGTTCACTTCCTTTTCCTAAGTCCTAAGGCACGGTAAAGGAAACGTGCCGCTTCTCGGGTACAAAGGGGCAAGATGATTTATTTAATATTTCGCCCCCCTCTCAACTTTTCTTCACCATCACAACGCAACAAAAAAGAGTTAAAATCAAAGACCCAAGCAAAAGGTGACGATGATGATGATGATGCGGACGGTGATAGTGACGTATCGGGCTAGCAGCATCAGAGCCCCGTGAACGTTCTTTCGAAGAAGGGGCAGGAATCACACGCACTCAAGCACTTCAGGCTCAATTACGGCCAAGACGTCTGATGTGGTTCACAACTTTGATAGAACACGACAACGGCCCAGCACTCCAGCTCCCCGGTCGGTTGGGATCGTCTTTCATCCTTTCTTCCGGGGTCGTGATTTGCAAAGCAAGCAACAACAACTACGACAACAACAGCAGCAACAACAAAACAACGAGTTCGAAAGATCAAGTTCCGAGTTCAATAGTATGAACGTAGCAGTGGAAGCAAATTCACATTAAACAAGAAAAAGAGCACACACACACGCACATAGAGCCATTTGCTAACGATCCTACGTTCGATCGATGTCGTCCGAGACAACCCGTTGAGTGGTTGATAAATTTCGAAACGGTTGTCTGCTCGGCCATCGTACACCTACACCGAGGCACCTCCAGGGGGGGTCACCTTTTGCTAGGCGAGATTTATGGCAGCTAATTTGATGCAATTTTCCCTTTTTGCTCCTTAAAAGATAGCCCCGTTTTTTTGCATACAAACAGGAGTAAAAAGGACGCTGAAAACTTTGTCACACATTTTCCTACACACCGCTTGCACTTGCACACCTTAAGATCGTCCCATTTGTCAGCGCAATCACCTTGGGCCAACGGTTGGGCCATGTGCGGTAGCATGGGTAAATAATAGTTTCACCAACACTACTGCTTCGTCACCTGGTCCACCTGGTGGGCAGCTGCTGCTCGTTTATATTTAAATTTAAACTTTTTGCAAACCTGTTTTACATATCACTTAAAACAAAAACCTCCATTATAAAACTTTCACGAAACTAACCTATTTTGCTATTTTGTTCACTCCGCACAACACATACCAGAAGCAACCTGTACTGCAAATGTACTAGCAACACACTACCTCACACTACCATAGCTCCGAGCAGCTTCAAAAAGCACACGAATCGCATTAGAACGCCACCGTGTGCCGTACACCGGCTCCGGAAGCTGCACCAACAAACCTTGGCAAAACCGTCCCGACGAATCGCAAGATTCAAACTGACGGCAGGCCCAACGTGACAGCAACAGGATACCGCCACGAACACATACCCTCCAGGCAGACAGCGAGATAAGCACGCGCTGATGCTGATGCTGAGGTCCTGATGAGACCGAGCTGAGATGAGAGCGAGCGAGAGAGAGAGCGAACCGTATGCCGGAGCATAAACGGTGAGAAATGGACAGCACTGAACACGACCTACGGTTGCTAGTGGTGTGTGTCTCTCTTTTTTTTCTTCTTCTTCCTCTGTCAACATCTCATCGAGTAGGCAAGGCAAAGGAAATAAAAACAGGTTCTTCAACTCCCCACAAACAATGGAGCAAAAAAAAAGGAAAAGCCTGTCCAACTCTCTCACGCTCTCTCCCAACGTGACGGAGCAAATGATGCAGAAAGTCTCAAGGCTAGGTGAACCATTAGCAGAGCCCGAACCAACGCACGAAAGCCGGCAATCCCCTCCAGGGAGAACGGATGATGAGTGAATCCGTACACAGCCCTTGCAAGGGGGAGAGATGAGAGTGAAAAAAAACACGAAAGAATTAATACACTTCCAGTGACTTTTCTACTGCTCGGCCGTTATCAGGCCACACGCATGCTTCGCGCATCCTTCGGATGGAGATGCTGCTTACCGAAGGAAGAAAACCAAACCAAAAAAACACACATCTCAGCCTTCTCCAGCTGGACAACTCCAACGGGGCAAAGAAACGGGGAAGAACGAAAGCGCTCACACACACACACACTTATCCGCAAATCTCAGGAGATGAAATAAAGGCTCTCATTTTCTTGTCGTTGTTTTTTTTTTTTGCTCTTCTCTTTTTGTTCTATTTCAATTCCCCCTATTATCAAGATTTTTGTTCCTGCTTTTAAATCACTCACATTGGACACACACTCTCTCTCTCTCATTCGCTCTTTCACTTTTTCTTTTTTTTCTCGTTCTTTTCGGTTTTTTAAGTAGAGAATTTGTTTATTTTTTCTGTTGCCATCTCCACGGCCTACTGGAAACGGTTCATTTGCGATAGCAAGAGGGCAATGGAAAATTGCTTCCAGGGTTTGAAAAGCGGATTTTATACGCTCCTCCGCTTACGCTTCTGCAAATTGATGTGGTGTAGGAAATGTTGTTGCTTTCCTTCGACTTCCGGTTCATCTGCATTGGCAGTGCAACAATGTAAAATTCTTCCCATTTCACATTATCATTGTTTGCATGTATTTGATCGGAAGCAGTAGTTTGTAGTAAAATATGAGAATAATTATTACAAACCTGCATTTCAATATGTTTACGCTAATGCACAGCAGGATGCGCTCTTATGCTTCGAAAACGGCAAACAGGAAAGGGGAGCATCGTTGCATTGCTTCCCAATAAAGTCACGCAACGCACAGCTCTTCAACGTGTCAGCCTTTCATGTTTCACCTTTTCTTTCTTTTGCCGCGCAAACATTGCCTCCTATTGCAACGAATAAAAAAAAGAACCCTTGAATACCTTTTCATGTCCTTCTTACTGTTTCGTGCCTCCTTCACAGTCAAGCGTGCGTCCGCGTGAACATCATAAATGAGATGAGCAACAAAGCAGCGGCTTCGATTCGGCTAAAACCCTTTTCCGGGCGGGAATGGGAATGCAAAAAAACACACACACAAAATAAACGCCCGAGCCCGTCCTACTCCTGTCAGCTTGAATGTGCTCATTAGGGCGGCACACGAGACAAGGGTGGCACACGTGTGCGTTTATGCTGTCCCAATGTGTGTGTTCGTGTGTGGTTGTGATTGAGAGTGTTTTGTACTCCTTTTATATGCTTTCCACAACGTCAACCAACGGCAACGCAAGCACATGCCCGGTGACATGACAGGTTTGTTTTTATGGTAACTAGGCCACGCTGGTGGCGGGAGGGAAATAATATGCACACGCACCTATCAACGGGTGGGATGGGTAGGTGTCGGTGAAGCCGTACGTTACAGCTTATTAAGCGCAGAATGAATGAACAGCGCCAGCAGCGCGTTGCGTCGGTGTTTGTTTTAGGGGCGTCTCGGTGGCAAGGGAAAGGGTAGCTTGTGATTATTATAATATCGCATGTTTATTAGCGTTTTTTTTCTTTTGTTGAATGTAAATTCTAGTTAGGCGATGTAGTTTATATTGCATAGGTAGTATTTAAAAAAGTAAACCATGGTAAAGGTGGCTATGGGGTTGCTTTAACTGCTGCTGAAAGTATGGTAATAATAAACATTTTCTCTATTTTTAATAGACAAATTACTCCCATTTAATCTGTTTGCCAAACTACAGCAACTGAAAGCGAAACAATTTGAGAAAGAAATCTATTCAAACTCTCAGACATGGAACTTTTACAATAACGTATACTTATTAATCCATTAAAGCATCGAAGAAAAAACATTGCATATGTTTAGGCGTTTTTATTGCAGTTCAATTGAGACTTTTGCAACATAACGCTCCAAAGGCTGAACGTTAATATGCATTATTGCTTAATTTTTCTTATTGGCATTTAATGATATTCACAAAAATCCGTCTTGATTCGAGAAACTAGATAATGTAAATATTTTTCAAGTTGATTTCATTTCTAACTAGGACAGCACAGAAACACAAATAAAATAGTACATTTATTTCTACTCTATCTCCGTCCATTTCCCCCCAATACAAATACACTAACCTCTTGGTTTAATCTTACGCCAAAACAAAAACACAACATCGCTACAAACATAAACTTTCCCACATAATGCTCCACAGTTCACGGTTTTATCATTAGCAGAGAAAAAATACCGCTTGCTCCATTACAGTGAGTTTCGTTCATTCGCTGAGACAATTTAAAGATTCACATTGTACGCATTGCCCATCGCCCATCCCATCCTGCATGGTACTCGTGCTTCTACTCATTCTCAGCCACGCCATTGCATCTATCCACTTCAATAAGGCTCCCACCACTCACCACCTCCCCTAAAATGGAAGCCCTCACCGGATACCCACTGCCAGAAAGTTGCTTTTTCATGCCATCGCACTGACGTTACGTGGTGTGTGGGCTTTCTTTTTTTTGTATTTGGTTGGTCTCATAAAAGCTAGATGTGTTTTTTCCCGCCTCTCTATCCCTGTCTATCTGCCAATGCGCCCTTGCAAAGAGGCAGAGTCAAATGAAACAGATCAAAGTATTTAGCAGGAAGTCATTAGGCAAATCGGAGATCGCCCCTTGGGAGCGGGCATAGGAAATTGAATTATTTTGACAACGCTCAATTACCGGCCATCACGGTCGTGGGTTCGGGATGGCGCACCGGCAATGAGGATGATGCGCTTCCTCAAGTCAAGTGCGTTTACCTACCCACCGATCCAGGGAGGTTCGTGAGTGTGGGTACAGATATTGTAATCAATGCTCCAAAGGTGTGGCTTTTCGGGACATAAACAAACAAACAAAGGAACGCAAAGAAAAATAGGCCAATGGGGCAGAGCAAAACTTGTTTTTTAAATAGAAACATTTTAAGAATGGGACCATCAACAGCTTTTCGTTAGTCTTTTAATTAATGATGGCATGTGTTGCAGATTGCATACATGAAGGCGGAAACCGATTATCACACTTAGGGGATATAAACAGCAAAGCATTTTTAGTATAAAATTACTACATACTTTAACTGTTCTTTTAATCACTTTCATCCTATAATACTTTTACGAATTTCACGAACGACCGCGCACACCATTGTTAGCCTCCATTCTGCCACGATCCCGATATCGTCCCGAATGTCCGAATAATTTCGCATAATTCAATCTGCAAACTGCAGGCGAAATAGTTGCAGGCAAAAAATACTTTCCACTATGATAATTTCGAAGAATTTCCTGCAATTGTCCATACCACGCCGTCGAACGATTTTACATCGCCGCGCACGGGAAAATTCCAGGGCAAATGGTGAAGCTCGCAAGACTCGCAACGCAACAGCAAAAAAAGCGCGCGCGCACACACACACACATGCACAAACAAAAAAATATTCAAAAGTGCCCTACAACCTGCCAGCCAGCAGCATTCCATGGCAGTGGGGCACAGAGAGCTGGTATGCCATGGTGAACATTCCATGCCGCGCTGTTCAATGGGGACGCCTGGCCCGTTTGAACCAATCTGATCTGCCACACGGGCACTTGTGCCGTTTTCAATGTGTGTGAGCAGTCGATCAACGTCCCGTTCGCCAACAACCGTAAGCCCCTTACGTGCCCCCATTGTAATACGTCCAAAACCTTCCAAAAAAGGTGCACGTGTTTTTCCGTACCATCAAACGCGCACTGCAATTGATACTGACATTAAGTGAAGATGATGGTGGAAAATGGTTTTTTAATTAATATGTAAATTTTAAAACTCCCTTCATCTCGGCATGGAAATGCACACGGATTGAAGGAGAAAAGGGCGAAAAAAGCCACACTGTGTTGCCGCCGTACCAGCGTTTGCGAGAGGCGAATTTTCCATCCAATCGAACCTTCACCCCGAGCTCCGGGCTGGAAAGGGCATGGCATACTTCACCACAGACTACAGCGCAGGGTTACCGGCTGCCGGATACTGAGTACCAGCTAAACGGTTCGCAATTGGTACCATCGACCATGTTTGCCCGGCTTGCAGGCTCTTCAGACTTGCTTGCAGTGTCAGTTTTTCACTGTCACTCCAACGGTAACCCGGGACCACAAAAAAGCTCTTTCCTCCCAGATTCGCCAGATTCACAGCAGCCCATTTAGCTTGCTTCGGGTGCGACCAAACACTACGGCTCGCCTGCCGCCCGCTCTAAGCATGACGCCGTTTTCCACGGCACTAATTCGGAGGAAATTAATTATTGTTGAAAGGTAGTTCAAAAACTTTACTTTTGCATCGTGCCGTGCGCAAATGAACTTAAGCGTGGCTTGGGGATTTTTTGTTTTCGTTTTAAATTTCTAGTAGAAACCATCGAAACAGCAACAAACAACGCTTTCCGCTGCTGTGCGGAAGGTGTGCACAAGAGAGGCAGCAAGCAGCCCGAAAAAAATCCTCCATGTTTCTACGGGGCCAGTTGGGCCAGGCAAAAGATTAAGCAATTAGTGTACATTGCCGGCGACACGCTCGATCAAAATGCGGAAGGACGCTCGGCAGAATATAAAATAGCAAAGCCCGGGTCCGGGTAGTAGTTCGAACGCTTCGGTGACACAAACTTTGTCACGATCGGTGGGGAGCTGTGTTTTTGGGGAACTTTTTGCCAGTTGGAAGGAATCGATTTTCGTGCGCTGCCAATAACGTTCGCTGGAAAGTTTACTGCTGCGGGACCAGCAAGCTAGACATGTTTGGTTTGGTAAATGTGCCTCGTGTCATTTTCTTTACCTGATTCATTTCTGGAAAATGCTATTTTATGAAATTTCTCCGCCAAAATGCTTACATATTTCGCAAAATACGCTTTACGTACTTGAAAAACGACTCAGATATTTCATCAAAAAGGTGTTTTCTTTCCTCTTTCCTTCAGCGACAAACTGTGAACATCTTTATCTTCGATCGTGCGGCCCTTTGGTAGTATAGAATATCAAATAACATTTTGCACTTGTCTCGATTTCTTTCAACTTTTCCATCTCCCTTTTTTCTCTTATTTTCCTTTCATGTTCCGTGCGGTTCTTTTCAGCTGCGGGATTTGTGTTTATTTCTTTATCTTCACTAAACTGCCTTTTATCTCTTCCTTGTGTTTTTTATCTCCAATTTTATTTTTATTTACTTTCTTACAAGAAAAAAAAAACACATCCCGCTTACACCGTGGTGGCCCTTTTTCTTGTGAAAGATTTCCTTTTAAAATAAATAAACCAACTAAACAGCGCAAACATTACTCTAGCGTTGGGTGCGAAAGTGGAGGAAAGGACAGGAGGAACAGGAGCAGGATAACAACAAAAAAGCACAGCCACCGAGCAGCAGCAGCAGCAGCAGCAGCGAGATAACGAAGCGTATGTAAAACGACAACCGCCTGTTTGTGCAACCAGCTGGTTTGGAAAATGATGCCGCCGATGATGTTACCAGCCCTGCCACGCCGATACCGATAACAAGCACAATAATGAGCGGTGTGGTGCTGGTTTTCAAAAGGCCTACCCCCCTGCGGGGCCACATTATGCTCGAGCAGTGCGCGGTACACTTCGCAGAGCTATATTTAGCAGCGTTCTTTAATCACATTGCGCCCCGCGCGAATGTACGCCAGGAGTGCGGAATTCAATTAACCAAACCATCGCGCACCAAACCAGCCAACCGATCGCGTCACAATGCACCAGCTCTTATCGACAATGGAGCAGCCAAAGCATGGGGAAGAATGTTTATTTGAAAATTTGACCTCCCCGCCTTAAAAGGGCGCGACCTGTGCTTTTGCTTTCGAGTATCAACAGTTTGCTTCCGGGCATTGCGAGCGAACAGGGACGCTAAATTACACGTATAAAGACGAGCAGTGGGAATGGAGGGATAAAGAAGAGAGAAGACGCAATAAATACGGTTTAAAAGGAAGAATAAATCTTAATTTGGACACTTTTTGTCCTTTGTGGCTCTTGCTACAGCAACAATGTCGTGCAATTTGCCTACCTTTCAGGCGTTTTTTTCATGCCGTTTGTACTTTTCGCTAGGCCCTTGGCAATAAACCGGGGTTTAAAGACGAAGAGCGTTTAAATAAAAATGGGTTTTTTCGGGTCGTATGTTTTGTAACTTTCAAAAAGTTTGTGAAAAACAAAAAAATGATAAAAAGAGAGCAAAAAAACAAAAGTAAAATTTATTCCTTAACCGGCTCTATTTGGCTTAAATTCTAATAACATAAAGTAGTTTATTTTTCTATTTTATTGTTTATTTTTCTTAAATACGTTTGATTATTATTTTAAAACATTAACCGTTACTACAATTTATTCGGAACCAATACTAATGCAAATCAGTGATACATAACGTTGGTAAAAATCCGGATCTGACCAATACCTAGAATTATCTGGGGTCGTTTGAGTCGGACAATTCTGGACGACTCCGGACGACTCCCGACGACTGTGGACGACTCTGGATGGCTCTGAAAGCCTTCAAATGACTCCGACTCCGGACGAATCCGGACGACTCCGGGTGATTCTGGGCGAATCTATAAGACTCTGAATGACTACGACTCCGGGCGACTCCGGACGACTCCGACCCAGATGACTACAACTCCGGATGACTCTTACTCCAGGCGGAACCAGTGATTCCCATTTTGCCGTAGTCGGAATCAAACTAACAATAGCCGTAGTCGGATCGGAGTCGTGGGTGCGCTCCAGAGAGCACATCACTAGTACAAATGGAAATACGTTAAATTGCATACCTTCAGGCGCTTAAGATTACCTCCACAATGACAAAGATGACGATCTCCATGATCATCATTATCATCATCATCATCATCTTCTTATTAAGAATGTAAAAATGCAACAATCAGTTAAACCTGCGCAATGTGTTAAGTGACCATGGTAGCACCAAAACACAGACAACAAAACAAACATTCTACGTTGCGCGTCCAATCACTAACGGATTCGGAGAACTCATAAACAACCCCTAATTTAATTTCCATTACGCCTCAACAAAAATCGCCAAACAATCATACACCGCACTCAGTGTTAGCTGAATTGTGACTCGCTTCATTTTCCAACATGTTGCTGCTGTTGCTAGTCGCAAGGTTTGGTTCGCTTCGCCATTTGCCCAACTCAGCGCAGCTCATCGGGAGTGTTTTCTTCTTCTTTTTCTTCCTCCTCTACCTTCAGCATTGCGTTTATTTCAGCGCGTGTTCGAGCAGTGCAGCTAATCTGCCCACGGCACGCGGACGTGTGCCACCTACAGGACTGGAACGTTGCGTCCGACGGGTACGCCATACTCGACCAGCTGAACGACACCACCGGATTGCTCAGTTTAAATCAATTGCTTACCCCGATTCTGGACGGACCGATACTGAGAAGATTGGCACCCTTTGGCAATATTACTGTATACCGGTCCGATGTGGAAACACTGCACCTGACCACGGATTGTACGCTGCAAAGCATCTCCCTGCACCGTACTGAACTCAGCAGCATCATATTCGAGGCCAATGCTCACCTGCACGCGCTAGACATTGCCTTCGCACCACTAGCGGCGGTACCTTCCACGCTGGCCAAGCTGGAGAATCTGAAGCAGCTTGTAATAAGCGTCACTCAAATCGCTGAGCTTGATTTAACCGTGTTCTACCCGCTGAAGGAGCTGCTCCATCTCGAGTTCACCCAGAACCAACTGGCCAGCTTGGTTGGAGCGCCCCCCGGTGAGCACGTGGCATCGAAGGTGAGCAAAATATTAATACGCCTCAACCCGCTTACCACGGTCGATCTGAACCTGTTTGCACCCTTTGGCGAGCTGGAGTTTTTGGACCTTACGAGCAACAGGATAAAAAGCCTCTCCGGCAGTTTACGCGCACACCAGCTCAAGCACATCTCGCTTGTGTCGAACGCGCTGCGCAAGCTTGACCTGTGCCCGTGGGATGTGTTGGGCAGTGTGGCATGGTTGGAGCTGTCCTTCAATCGACTGCAGCAGATACCGGCCTGCCTGCAGAAGCTGCCGAACGTGACGGAGCTGCTGTTCGATCACAACCGCATCACTCACCTGCCGCTGGAATCGTTTGCGGATCTTGCGCAGCTTCGCGAGCTACACTTGTCGTTCAACCAAATAGCGACGATTTCGTTCGGATCTCCACTGCCTGAGCGGTTGCGGCGGCTCGAACTGTTCCATAACTGTCTGTGTGATTTTCCAATGCCAAGCAATCTGTCCACGCTACTGGTTGACGGCTTACATGCGCACGGTGCTGGTAATGGCAGTGCGAAGCTTAACTGTAGTCACTGTTGAGATTGTTTTAGATAGGGGAACCTGGGGCAAAATGGTTAGGTGGGGCGAAATGGTCACCTGCATTAATGGCAAATTAACACGGTTATGATGATTTCTAATGATTGAAAAACATCAAATACAATGTTTAAATCCCACCATGAACGTTTCAAAACATAAGATTTCACAATAAGTGAATAATTTAGCAACTAATATGTTTGCTCTAAACGATGTAAATTAACCGTCTCGAAAATATGCTTTCGTAAGAATTTAACATTTAATTAGAGTAAAAAAAGAATGTGTATCCAGGCACATGATATTTATCTATGATTTACGTGAAAAAGGTAACCATTTTAATCTAATTTAAGGTTGTTTGTGTTAAAGTTTGTAAAATGTTTCACTTGGGGCAAAATGGTCGTTATGTTTTGACAGGACAGCAACATGATGAGGCTGTGGTATAAGCTAAGGTCGCTACAATACCCTAGCTTTACACAAATAAAACTGTTCTGTGTGTATACTATAGCGCCAAGAAAAAATACTGACAACACGAGAATTATTGAAATATTCCAGCATTTGCCTTAATTATTCAACAAAACACTTAAATATTGAACTTAAATTTCTACTCTCACAATTCTACCGCGATGCAAGAGCTTAAACTAAAGCCTGAAGTTCAATGTTGTGGTCCATTTTGCCCCTTTGTTTTGGTGTGTTTTGACATTTTGTGTAAGACCATTTTACCCCACACAATACATTTTCACCACTAGAGACGATGCTTTATAAAATCCATTTTAAACGTATATATTTGTTATTAATGCGTCATTTTATGATTGTTTTTCATTAAGAAGACGTTGAAGTATGGATTGATGTCAGTGGAAAGTGGTTTAACCTGTGTAAAACCCTATTTCAAACGTGATTTTTTCAAACTTGAGTTTAGTGGGTTTCACAGCAAATAAAGCAATATTTATTGCCATGTACGTCTTGTTGAACTAGTTGGGCAAGGGTGACAGTTATACCGATCAAAGGCAAAATACGAAGCTTCAAGGGTTTCATGGAGTAATTCTTCCAAAGATGACCATCCAGCTACCCATAAATTCCATTTATAATTTTTAACAAACAAACTTTTATTAAAAACCCCTGTATTTTCTTCCTCGCTGCTAGCGTCCTTTAGCACAAAACCAATCTAGCCCAGCCACAGCCACTGTCCACATCCAACCTCCGCCGGGTTCACCGGTGGCTCACTTTTAATCAACACCAACAGCACCGAGCGTGCACAAAACTTTCCACTGCAATTTCGAACGATTAGAACCATTTACAACTGTCGCAAAAGGAATGCCGGACGGACAAGATGTTCCGAAAAATTATCTAGCACACAGGCACACCATCACAGCCGACACAAACAGACAGACAGACCGATCCCGCCCCGACATTAGCAAACTTTGCACTATCAACTTTATTATCAACTGTGACAGCGCGTTCTGGGCGTTCAAGCGGTCACCGGGATGGGGGAATTCCCGAGCACGTGTGTCCGTTTTTCGGGAGGAGGGAGGGAGGTGCGATTGCTCGTCCGAACTATTTCGAGCGGTCGAGCGCTTTGAGCGCGTGCTAATGGCATGTCGACTTTAAGCAAACTTTAAATTGAACTTCCTTCCGGGGAGCTGGCCCCGGCTGCTTCTTCTTCTCCCCAGCTGCAGGTGCGTCTGTGCACGTGACACGGTGTGAAAAGGGTAGAACGCGTTCACGCGTTCGCTTCAAATGTCTGCTGGCAATTTCCATCGTTTTCTCGCCCACAAGGGGACAGTTATGGCTACTGACCTTCTTTTTTTGTTTGCCCTCACATGAAACACATCTTCTACACTAGTCTTGAACAGCGTTTGCGAATGATTGTTGTGGAGAGAAGGAAATAGAAAAAAGGACTCCCCCAAAGGCTTCGGACAAATGGGTGCGATTTGAACGGAATCGCTGTTTTCCGAATCGCAACGTAACGCGGTACCAAATAACCCCCTGTGGTGCGTGGAAAATTGCACTTTCCCATTGCACAAAGCTCTCCATTGCCGATGCCTTAAAAGTTCCATGTGTATGGGTATAGCGACCGGCTCGGTTCGATCAAACACTCTCGGACGCTTGCTGCTCCGCCACTCACCTGGAGCTGTATCACCTCTCCACATCCATCCGAAATCGAAAAATCAATGAAATCATTTCCTTTCCTTTCTCCTACGGCAGGCCACCAGCCAGTGGCGCAGCTGTACGTTGGTGTGGGTTTCTAGAATTTCCCACGCTACAATTATCATCCCTTTTCTACCATCACCAAACTGCACCTTGCAATCGGAAAAACTATTCTCTCCCTCTCTGTCTCTCTTTCACTACCATAAAACGATATAAAGTGCACATTGCATCACCTGCGCGTGCCCGTTTGTACGCTCCATTCGCTTCCATTGCGTACGATACAACTGGTCGCGTAAAGTGCGTATGCTCAAGCGTGTGGATGGAGTGGAAAGAAAGGATGAGGAGTAGGGGGAGATCCACATGCAACACACATACATATACGCAACGTGTGTGTGTCTGCGTTGCCTTGTCGATTGTGCGTAGTGCACGCATGCCTTTATCCTGGTTACTACGATGCAAATTTACTCATACACACAGCCACCGTATGGAGCCGTGTGACACAAACCGGCAAAGGCTTCAACCCGTTGGTCATCCTGATCCATGCTCCATTCACTTCCCACCGTGGGGAGGTAGGGTTGGAGCGGGTTGGAGCGGGAAAATCGTAATCGAACTGCCCAAAAATGGTCAAACTGCAAGCAGTTCCTGCAAAGGCTTAACCAACACACCGATGGCGACGGGTGCAAGCTTTCGAGCTTCACATACACACAGACAGAAGCATATGCAATGCCGGTTTGAACGTGTTTTTTTTTTTGCCATTTCGCAGGAGGAAACATAACTGCACGAGTCAGAAATTAAATGCTTTCCACGTGGGAGGAAAGGTGCAATCACCTTCCATGAACGTTGCAGCCATGCGGGCAGGGCTGCTGTGCTTACAGGGCTGGTGGCAGCAAAGCTCCACCATTGCTCCTCCGTGCGATTTTATCGTGCGCATCGTGGGCAGTAAGCGTGCATTTGACCGGTGGAAAAATCGAAGCTGCGGAAGCGTTCTCCAGATGGGATTGGGACCGTCTGCTGCCAATTTTCATTACATGGCTTGGGCATTTTGTTCAGGCCCTTTTGTGTGTGTGTGTGTGTGTGGTCGTAGCTTTCGTAAGGCCATTTTGAATCTTTCATTGTAACGAATCCAGGTTCGATCGATGATTTTACATTGGTTTGCATTTTTTTATTTACAGTCTTCTTAACAAAGGAAGTACAGTTTTGTAAAAATGAACTCTTTTTGGTTGGTTTGGAAAGCTTTTTCATGCAGTCAAAAGATCAAATAACTAATAAACACGAAATTATTCGCAGATAAGGAAAGATGTGGATAAACAATAAAATTGAAAAAAATAAATAAAACAATAAGTAACAAAATAATGCAACAAAACCAAAAAAAATATCATAAAAAATCAAAAAACAACAAAATATAAAATATTTTGTGAAATCAATCAAAACAACACAAACATCAACAAGCCAACAAAATAAGATACAATAAGAAAACAAACCTTCAAATGAAAATGGAAAAATCCTTTAAAAAATAGTTTCAAAAAGTTTGTGTGCCCTTTCCACTTTTGCCACTGTTTATTTATTTCCACTTTTATACATCCGACCATGCAACCAGCCGACAAACAGAGAAGAAGAAAATAAAAAAAGCGAAGGTCGTTCACTTCCCATTTTCGATTATGAGACCATCCCTTTGTTCCCTCTCCGTACCAACAGAAACAGAAAACAATGCCAGACTTCTCGTACTATCGTGGCGAGGTTCGTGTTTTCCATTGCGATTTGCTTTGTAGTGTGGCTCTGTGATGATTAGCACCTAGTCTCTACTGCCCAGACCACACCAGACCATGCCAGACCACGCCAGAGAGTGTGTCTGATTTGTACCGTGACAGACAGCAGCTAAACAGCGTGGAGCAACAACAGTAGGAAGAAGTAAAAATACACCAACAAAACGAACTAATCTCAAACCAAACCAATTGGCGGCAGCCAGTTGGGGGAGGGAGTAGGAGTGTACGACTATTGAGCAAATGTCTGGTTCAGTGTCTGGTTCGCTTTTGCTCGTTATTGACGCGTCAGTGGGCCAGAATTGATTGTTGTCTAGTTATGGGAGGCTTTATTTTAATCAACACGCAACATTAAAAGACATCAAGGTGAGTTTCTGACGAAACATTTTAGGGCTTAAAAATCAATCCAAAAGCATGTACCATTTTTTGTTTTTTCCAGAGGAAATAATGGTGGAAAACGAATTCCAAAAATAAGACTTCATTTTACTGTACAACAAAAATCGTTTTTTTCTTCTCCTGAACTGCTTTTCCCTGATTTACATCCCGCGCAGAGGAATGGAAACAAAAAACTCTACCTCATCTTCTTCAAACTCATCGCCCAACCATCAATCACGTTCACGCTCACGATTTCGTACGTGAGAAAGCATTGATTTACACAGCAAAATTCCACCCATCCTACTCTCCCTCGACCATATTCCAGACTATTGATTTCAATTTGGTGACATTCATTTCCAGCTGTTTTGGCCCTATTTTTTACTTTACAGATTGCAATATGATGTAAGTCTTGTTTTTTTTTATCCAGCTTTACCTACCTGTTCTCACGGGCCGCTCATTTCCAATCAACTGCTGCTTCGCTTCTCCTCGCTCTTCCACCTCTTTTCTTTGATAAACTTTCTTCGTTTTTAATATTTCTTTTTTGGATTTTTTTTGCCTTGTGCTACCGACAAGATGAACGTTTAACGCTCCCTGCTCCCTCTTGCGCTTGTGCTTCACATTCAGTTCACAGCGGCGTTGCACTGCTTAGGTGCATCCGCATTCGTGCACAGCCAGTACACACTTTCACACAACACGCATACCACTCACCAGTGCCGGCAAAACCGGCTTGTACAAGGACAAGGAAAAAATGGACCCCGACCACTACTACTACTACTACTACTGCTACTTCTACTACTACTACCAGCACTACTACAACACGTACACGTGTTTTTGTATGAATCCTTCCCTCCAGCCGCCCTGCCGTTTTCTGTGCCTGTGCTATCTGTCACGCTTTACCGTACACGTTTTCGGCTATGTTCGAGCCGAAGCACGTGAATCAATGCACCGGCGGGCGGGAAGAAAAACTGCACCAAAACGCCACCGCCATCATCCACCACCACTGACACCAGGAGAGAGAAAAGAAGCGTTTATTTTCAACTGAAACTAACACACGCTCACACACGCACACGGTAGGCATCATGGCTTGCTTCAATTTGCAATTCTTCGTGGGGTAGGGACGAACGAGGAAAAGCCACAATCAAAGCAGCAAGGTGTGAGTGTGAGTTCCACCGGAGAGATGCATTTTGCTACGAATTGCGAACGAACAGGGGGAACACTAACACCGATTTCGTACGTATCGTAACATCGCTAGGATGCTGTCAAGCGAAGCACGATGAGAGAGAGATAGTGAGTGACAGAGACAGTGTGAGAGAGAAAGCACGAGAAGAGAGTTAATTGAAAATGCATTTGCACTGCAACTCTTCCCTCCCTTTGGCGTCCGTGTGTTTGCTTCGCCGGTTAAAAATGGTGCTTCTTATCGCACGACTGCAGACACGCATGAATCCGACAGCCTCTTATCGATCTCACTGTGGAAAAATGCTGGAACGAATGATTCATAGCTACCGAACTAGCTCGAAAAGGCTTTTTTTCATTTACATTTACACAGCACTTTTAATTGAATTTTTCCTTCTCGAAAGGAGAAAATTGCAATCAATAATGTACACTCCACTGGTAGGATGGTTTACGTTCAACGAAATTGCACACCAAATACACTTTAGCGCACTTTTTAACACTGAAATTTTCTAATAGCCCACACACACACAAAGCTCGAGTTAAAAGGAACTGCACTGGTCAGGACACACACCCGCCCGCTTACTTACAATGCTTGCCTGTACGGTCAGTGTTCATTCCAGCCCATCCAATGCATCGCGTTGATAAGCGTTGCAGCGTTGCATCACTGTCGGCCGATAGGACGAACACTGAGCGACCCAGCAGCAGCGCCGAAAGCACGCGCGACTTTTCTTCTCTGCTGTACCTCTTCGGTTCCTCCATTCCCATCTTTTCCCTGTCACCGTGAGTGGCAGAGTGTGTCCTTTTTTACGTATTCCCTATCCTAACCTTTTCTTTTTGAAACACCCAACAGAAAGCCCCTTTCGGTGTGGTCTGTGATTGATGATTCCGGTCTGCCGGCACGCGTTCTGAGAGGACCGTTAGTTGCAGTGCTTTCGAATGTAAGTACTAGCACACTCACATCATAGCAGGCGTGTAAAAGCTTGCGGCACGTGAGAGCGCGCGCGCACTCGCGCTCAGTGAGTTGCTTTCGTTCGTTTGGCAAAAGCTCGCTCACTCACGCGCTTTTGGGGGTGAGTGTCTCATTAAGCTTACCGATTGGTGATGGCGCGCTAGCTGGACACCTTTGGCGAAACTGCAGGAAGTGCACCGGCTCCTGAAACGCTCAGCAGCAGCATCAGTAGGCGACGAACCGGTCCGATTATCGATTGAACGCATCACGCGCGCTCACCGCTCATAAATTGTGCGCGGCAGTTGGGCGGCAAAGCGCATGCCCCTCGCACCAACTTTCGGGCCGACTCGACACGACCCGACCGACTCGAGCATAGTACGATGTCGCATGTGTGCAGCGACCGCTTGGTCCTTCGGGTTTCGGGGTTTACTATTTACCGGGAGCCATCGAATTTTACCATCAATGACCGAAACCCGTTTGGCCGACATATCCGATCGAGGTAGGGTAGGGTGACATACATTGCGCACAGGAGGTGTGGGAAGCTTGGGAAGCTTTACGCGTTGCATTCTAGTGCCGGTGCCGGTGCGTCTCGTCTCTCATCTCGTCAAACCATCAAAACCATGCGGGGTGCGATGCGCGTCAACGGACGGAACTGGCTACACATTTTAATGAAAGCATACACACAGAGAGTGGGCAGTGTGTCTATGTACACATCAGCACACACACACACACACACTCACGGACAGCATGAGTATTCTCGTACTCTCGTACTATAAATGATCTTGTGATTCGGTCCTCCTATGTGCCAGCTCCTCCTCCCCCACCTCGTTTTGGGGTTTCCCACCACCCTTTAACCGGCTGGATGATTTGGGTGCTGGACCGATTATGCTGCCGGTGCTTAACACGCGTCACTGCAACGAATTTACGGCGCTTTATTCGCCAGGTGTACGTGTGTGTGAGTGTATGTCTGCTGCAAATGTGAAGCATTTTCGGTGCATTGGCATTCAAATTGATTGCTTTAAAAGCCCTTCAAGGGTTTCATTCGTTGGATCGCGAAAGGAAAAACATGAATAAAGTCGAGCAGATCGATTGAATCTCAAATTAAATTGCCAAGAAACGAGCTTTCCAAAGAATACAGTTCTATGAAAATGTGTTATCAAATGGTATCAACTAGAGATTTTAAAGCCAGCTAATTTTAAACATAGAATGGATGTACTTGTGTCATTTTTTGGATAGCTGAATCACGGTTAGAAGACTTCGAGTTACATGGAAATATATTTTTGAAATCAACTGCTTTCATATTTTGAAATCAACTGCTTTCATATTTTACTTTGTATCGCATTTTGGTTGAAAGAGCTTGAGCTAAAAACGTGATTTCATTTTTTTAAGACACAAAAGTTTATGTAAAAAATCCTACGCTGTATCTTACTTAAACTTACCGCTTGAAGCACTAACAGAACATTAATTGTCAGTTATCTGATATCAAATTTGTGCTTTTTAATTGACACGTTTTTGTTCCATCGAACGTCCATCAAAACAGATCCCGATTTTTTCTTAGAAAACCATTATAATGCTCTGACTTTTTTGATTTGCCATATAATCCAATAAACCCAACATAAAAGTGTTCAAATAACGAGTTCCAACTGTAATTTGGTCCATTCCGATTGGTTCCAATTGGTCTAATTGTTAGATTGAAGCATTCAAAAAAACAGTTTTAATCCTAAAAAAACATGATAAATTCCATTGAAATATCTGTCTAGTTCCAACTAACTGGCCCATGTGAACCGTTACATTAAGGATCACTTAAATTTACATTTACACAGTCCCAGAACCCGTGAATGAAAGCATAATAAAAATCGATAATCAAATCACACTTGAAAGGGCACACTGGTTTTTGCTGTTTGCTTCTGCATCCCGCACGACCTTTCATCCAACCAAACCAATCGAAACGCAACGAATACCAGCGGTACACTTACCAGTAAAACATTTCTCTAGAAATAGAACAGCAATTGGAAAAAAGGTACAATCTCATTAAAACCATCCTTTCCGACCAGCCCACCGGCTGCGACCTGTGCGTCACACAACACTAGTGCGATGAATCAAATTTATTGTCTCCTTTGCTCATGCGATCGTACGCTTCGTGCTGCTGCTGATTGGATCTCATCGCAGTGGAAAAGTAATTCCATGGAATGCGTTAAACAACAACAACAACAACAAAATGCAAAAGCTTTCAAAGCGCTTGCACACCCCTGTGCCCTTTGATAGCAACATCGATTCATTACTTGCTTTACTTTGCTTTATTTTCCTCTCTTTATATGCATCCTATCATAATCTCATCCGTACTATTCAGCCCACAAACGTGCGCTGTACCACTGCTGTACAGTTTCATTCACCGTTCAAAGGACATCGCTTTTGAGCCGCAACGGACTTGCGAGCTTGCGAGACGAACTTCCAATAAATTACATTAGTTCTTAGTACCGACCACTCGGCCTACGACAGCGCTCCAAGATGTCCCACACTGCCCAGCGGTACCTGGTACGACGTGTAGGCCCGACCGCTACGCCTCCGCTCGTCAAACAGTCCCTGCCGGACGGCATCATCGAACGCTCGCTTTTCCTCGGCATCGTTAAGGTAAAAGCTCAGCGCGGGCACTACCTGCAGCACCGTGCTCGTTTGAAGCCTCGTTCGGGGAACTACATTGGACGCGGTTGGTACCGGCGCCGGTACATTATCGCTGCGGCGCAGTAGTAGCTGCTGCTGCTGGTGCTGCTGCTGCTGTTGGTAAGCTGCGTAATTTCCGTCCCGATTGCTTGCCGCGACCGGAACTTGTTGCACCGCGGTATGGGGTGGAGGATGGTTGTACGGGTAATGTACCACAGGACCACCCTGTTGTCGTGTTGCCACGGGGGTCGTATAGGGTAAGTTTGCTTGTACTTGAGCAACTGTAGAAGGCTGTGAGGCAGTGCTGTGAGGCAAAAAGCTACCAGAGCCAGTACCAACCGGATGGTAAAAGTTTGTCGGTCGTGTGTGACTTTGTTGCTGCTGATGGAGTTGTTGCTGATGGTGCTGCTGGTGGTATTGTTGTTGCTGATGGTGCTGCTGCTGATGCTGCTGGTACGTATTTTCCGGTACAACGGTTACCCGCTGGATCGGAAGCACTTGCCGTACGGGGGGAGCAAACCGATGGGCCGAGGGCAGATCGCTGTGCTTGTTGTTGGCCCCGATCAATACGGTGCGTGTTAGGGTGGATGGTGGCAAAACGCCCGTCGGTGGTAGTATCGATCCTTGCCGATAGATGGCACTCGTTGTCTGTGGATGCGGTTGTTGATACTGGTGCTGCTGGCGGGGAGGCTTTGGAATTTCGTAGGACTGCTGGGAAATTCGTGGAACAGGTGCAAGTTTCAGCGAAGGCGTCTGTTGCGTCAGAACCGGTCGCTGCTGGTCGTTCCAGGATTTGATCAGATCTGCTCGCACCAATTGAACGTTCGTTGCGATGGGATTGGAAAATCCGGCCTGGTTCTGGGTTGTTGTAAACAAAAAAGGAACAATAAAAAGGGTCATTAATAAGAAGCGGCATTAATTAAGCTCAATCAATTGCATTCTTTCAAGAGAAAAGAAAAATGTTCAATTTAATCCATGGCCTGCTGTTTATTTCCACAGAACATTTCCCAAGCATGTAATCCACGCTATCTACGCCTTTGTCGTTTCTCTCTCTCTCTTTGTCTGTCTCTAACATTCTCCCAAATACCGGACATATTGCCAATCATGCTGCAAAAGTGCTTTGTCACAACTATTCTTCCCACACCCGCCCCTTTTTTACATCGGAAATCCCTGTAAGTGGAATGCTCAGCTGGATGTTTCAATCATACAGTTTTCCCACTAGAACCGAGCACTTGGAAAGGGGGGTACGTTTGCACGTGAATGAGGGCGTAAAGCTCAGATGTAAAGCTTCCCTTTCCAATCACCCTACTGTTAGGCATTAGTTTGCAAAACTGTGCAAACATGCCGCAACCATCTCGAGCCGAGCCGGGCGTTGGCTGAAGTGTCAAAAAACGGCACCACCCGGTGGGGGTGTCCAGATTAAGCTCACTTCAATGATGCTTGAGATGGTTGTTCGTTGAGCTTTTTTGCCTTTGTTTTACACATTGTTGGATGTAAATTTACCAACCCACTTTTCCGAAAACTTCCCACACGGTGTCGCTTTGAGGACGACGGCGTGCAAAATGCTTACGCTGTTTGTGGTGTAGCTCCTTTTATCCCTCATTATCATCTTTTCACTCCAGCCCAGTCCGTCGATTATCAGTGTTCCCCTACTCCATCGCATTTTGCACAAGGACACACACACACACATTTCTCACCGCTCAGGATGGCTATAAACTTTCGATGATACGGATCGTTGCCAGTCAAATAAGTGCCGAAAACTAAAACTGTCCACCCGTTGTCTCCCGTTGTCATGAGCCACCAGGAGGGTAAACTTTCCTTTCGGGTGATAAATTAAACTTTCAGCTCATAATGAACCGAACCGAAACGTCGTCAACCAGGCAAACCGGTGTGACGAAGTGGACGACAGCGAGGGAAGCGTATAAACCGCAGTTAGGATGATGGTACTACCAAAAAGGAAAAGGACCATAGCCAGCACATCGGTAGCTAACGGCAGAAGTTGAGAAAACGGTTCTCGGGCGTTAAACCTTAAGACGAATCATTATATTGATGAAGCACTCAAACCCGGACGGACATCCATAAACCGTAGTAGGGCTTGGGGGCCTGCAAGCGGTGTGATAAAGGTAATAGGATAATTTTATCGATTACCACTCGAAACCGTTCAGCAAAACTTCGGACGGTGCAATAAACAATGTGTCATTATTGGGGTGGGAAGTTGACGTTCCACTTCCAGCAGGATCGGTGTAGCACTTGATCAATTATCGCCTTTTTTATAACGTCCTATTTTCCAAGGGACTTTCAGTAGATCGGCATTGTTTCAACTTATGTTATTGTTTTCCGTAGAATTTTAAATGAGCTTTCCATACTGGTCAGTAACGTTGCTCTATCATATCGGTTTTAAATTGAGTCATTTTGTGTAGGTAGCAAGAAGTTACAAATTTGCCTATTTTACATTTTTTTAGCATTTTGATTATAAGATATCGGAGCTTTTTTCCAACAGTAGGTCTAATTTCAGATAAAGAAGAGCCAATAGCGAATCGTTACGCCAGCGCCCTCTACCGGAATCACACAAAATTCCTGTAGTAACTTGCAATGGCTTATTCTAAATAGTAGGATATTTGTTATCATCACCAAATAATAGAGCTAAGTTTCTACGCTGAGTTTCTGTGCCGAAACTACACTCCACATACACTGCCGGGAATAGTTCGTAAAACCAATGGAATCAGTTACTGAATCGAATACAGACTCACCAACAGTTCCAAAGCCCGCATGAGTTTAGGAATCAATTCAAGGCATTCGAATCGAATGCTGGATTCGGATTAAGTGTAAAGGCCAATATGGGTTAAGAATGAATTCCAGTATCGCTATAGGTACATGGTCAAAGCCAAGATCGTTATGGGTTAGGCACTAGTTCAAAGTATGATATAGGATCAAAATGTGTTCCTGAATCTTTATGGGTCCAACTCTGAGGTGGGATTTCTGTATCAGTTTTAGGACCATTATGGGTTTAATATAACCCCCAGAGATGGGTATGGGTTCAAGTTGAATTCCAGTTTTCGTATAACTTCAGTTTCTATTCATAAAGAGCTTAACTATGGTCGTACGCTTATGGAGCTTAACTGAGCTATGACTATGCTCGTAAGAAAGGACTCTTTTGAATAGTGTCACAACTTGCCCACTGATGAGCCCACTAAAATAAATCCACATTCACTCACCTGATTTACAATGCCGTACGAATCTGCTTGTGGCACTCCGGAAACGGTTCTGACTGATCCTTCCGTTCTGGTAAGTAGTGTGGAGCGCTGTGGATCGAACCCAGAATCAGGATCGGTTGAAAGCGTCCCAAGACTTGACACATAAACATTATCCAACATGGGCCGGTACACATTCGACCCAACGGCGCCGTTTGGAGCACTAACTGGTGGCCTAACATCTGCTCCAAAGCTGTTCACCGCTGGTCCGCCGTACTGATTCACCACCGGTTCAGGGCCGTATTGTATTCTTCCTTGTTGAAACGGTGGTTCTAGCCCCGTTTCTGGTTCCGTCACATACTGCTCACCCTCCACAGTCGGTGGCACTTCAATCTCCTCCCTCTCCTGCACCTCCGGCTCGCCCACACGCTCCTCGATCACACCGACCCCGTTCATGAGGTCCATCAGCGAACGCATCGGGTAGGTAACCATCGACATCACAACATCCATCATATCCTGCCGATCTCCACTCGTCAACATCCGGCCCATACCACTGTCTGTTCGTCCGATCGCTTCATTCACGCCGTAAAGGCTCTCACTTTCCTCGCACCGCACGTTCATGTACCAATCGCACACCAGATGGCGCTGATTGAACAGTGTCCCATTGGGGCAAAGGAACGCAAAGCCACGCCCGGTCGAATCGGTGTTGGCGCACACCCGGAACACTTGGCACCGTGTCTCAACGTCGGCGTAATAACCTGGAATACGAACAAATAAAACAAAAAAACAAAACGGGGTATGAAAACGATAAGATTTCGATATTAAGATTTCGGTGCAAGCGATATTGGAGATTGGATTTGTGAAGGCCACGAATCGCACGAAGTTAGGGCGCCCACCCTGGGGGCGTCTCCTTTTCATATGCTAATATCAATGCCGGCTTCTGGCGCAGCGTTCCGTCACGAGATTGCCGCATGATGAAGGTGGATTAGACACATCCTCCCCGCTTTTTTGTTAGAAACCGGCACAAATGAAGGCAAATCGTCCCGGCAAAGCTCCCGGTCGAAGCGGTAGCAATTTCGTAAACCCACGCATCCATCGATACAGATACTAATCGCACGTGTTGTTCTGCTCTCTCTCTCTCTCTTGCTCCTTCTTTGCTCGAACAGCGCTATATATCCGCCATCCCACCGTGCCAGGTCACAAACGATCGTCAATAAATCAAACGCTGCTTCGTGTTGCGTACTTCAGAGTGTTTCAGAGCGTTTTCGATTTCGATCTAATTCCCCCCCTGTCTCTCATTAGGTTTGGATTCATTTTTCAACGCGAGACTTAGTTCGTTCGTTTGGTGACATCTCATTTATGAAGCGACGTTTAGTCGGGCACAACAACGCTTCATACCGGGGGGTTAATCGCGCACCCACCCCAAGGCAGTAATAATGATGGATGTCCCCGTAAGCGGCCAACTCCAGCTAGTCCTGCTGAAGCAAACTGAACGCATTCATCTTTTTGCACCTCCCAGCTACTCCAAAGCTACTCTCTGCTAACCTTTCGTGAAGGGTTTTAATTAATGTGCCGTTGCTTACAAAATGGCTAAAGCGCCGACCGACAGACCGACCCGGCCGCCGTAATGAAGAGCCATTCTTGCAAGGGATGGAATGAGATACGACCAAAGGTGGTGTCCACGCTTTGTGCACGTGCATACTAATGGAGGTGTGTTTTTTTTTTTTGGGAGGTTGATTTATCATCCCTATTGTGAGGAGATGCTTATCTAGTTCTTGAGGAGGTAATTTACTACAATGATGTCTTCTTAGTTTACTGTCAAAAATTAAGGGCTTCAGAAGAAGATCCTATTTTACCTAAAAAGCTCGAATTTCACTGTTTTGATACACATAAATCTAATTCGAATGTGTGTGTGTATCCTGGTCATGGCACCAGGGCCTCTTTTTTTAATACATTTTGCAATCAAAATTCGACTTCGCCAACCTTCCCAACCACACTTACCATGATGACGGTTGTCGCAGGTGAACTGTGTCGCCGGCACGCTACCCAATATCGGATAATCGACATCCGGTTCACCGGGCAGGGCCGAACGTAGCTGATCCGTCGTGCTGCTGATCGCCATTCCCAGCGGGTGGTGCAGACAAATATGAAAGAAAAAAGGGAAAAAAGCAAAAGCACGTTATTTGCTGTACACATTCTTGAAAGCAGAAAAAAATGTTTTTCGTTTTGGTGTGACGAAAAGGCCAGCCCGCCCAAAAAGGCCACAAATAACGCGCCCGTAAACGATCCATCCCATCTGGGCGCTTCTAGGAATTCTAGAGCTTTCTCTCTCTCTCTCTTTCTCTCTGGGTTATTTTCACCTCTTTAAATGAATCCGACAGCCTGGTTCGATGGCGCTCACCTGTCGTGTCGTTTTGGGGCGAGAAATTGTGGGGCAAGAAACCACACACAAAACCTGGCATGAAAAGCGACTTCAACTCACCTTCCACCACCGCCCCCCACCCGACCGGATGTCGGAAGTGTGCGGCCGACATTTTGTGACACCGTTTGATCCGTTATCGAGGTCGTTAGGGACGGCTGCTGCTGCTGTTGCCTCTGCTGCCGGTCGTTTGCTGGCGTCGTTTGCTTCCTGTTGCCACTGTGCGGGAAATTCGTTGCCCCATTCACATTTGTACCGACATTTTTCTCTAATGTTTCGCTTCCCTTATTGGTCACCGCAGGATGCCCGCCACGGCCACGGCCTGTCGTCACTTTGCCATCGGAATACGAAATCAAGTTGATCCTGCTGCCGCCGCCCTGCTCGGCACGGGCGAGTTTATCGACCACGGACGCACCAGATGGTGGCTGCTCGGGTTGGGTGGCTTTTCCAACAGCAGCACCACCACCACTGGCAATTGTCACCACGGGTGGGACGGCAAGGTGGCTGCTGCCCAGTATCTGGTCCGGGCTTTGGTGGCCCTGGTCGTACGGCACGATGGAGTAAAACTTGGGCGGAAGGAAGATGCGAGCCGGCTGCCGGAAGTCGAAGCCACCGTTTTGCAGCATATCCAGAATGTCCCGATTCAGCATCACCTCCATCAGATCCATTACCGTGCGGACGCCTCCGGTTGGTTCGCCATTGCCACGAGCACCATCCGGTACGGTCAGCAAAAGCAGAGCAGCGACAAGAAAGAACAACAGACGGCCTGAAAATGGAAAGGAAAAGAGGGTTTTTTTTTTATTGTAAAAACGAATGGGAAAGTGCAAAAGCGAACGAAAGTTGTTGCGCAAATGGAAATGAATCACAAGACGCTTTTGCTCGCGCGGAAAGAAGAGGCCGTAGAATCCGAACCGGGGTGCTTTGTGGTTCATATTTCAATCAAAGGATCGGACTGCCGTTTTTTTCCTCCCCCCTTTTTCCGTTCAAACGAAGTAAAACATCGGTGCAAGTTAAAAAATCCATTTCTGCTGAGAAGCACAGTTTTGTTCGCCAAAAGGGGAAAAAACGAAGCGGAAAGCAAAAAATAAAACTTCCAACTAACTGTGACAATCTAATAAACCACGCACTGTGTCATCATCATCTCCACGTTCGGTTCGCCGAAAAGGATTCTTGTGTACGGTGCCGGTTTTGATGACGGTGCTGGAATGTCCGGGCCCGGGTACCGGAAATAATGTCCCAAATGGTTGGACTTTTCTCGTTTTCTCGGGACGTCCCCAAATAAGCGAAGCCGTTTTCCTGTCCCCTTTCTTTTGTGTGTATGGTTGGTGAGTTTGCTACTGTGTACGGTGAAAAGTGAAAGGAGCAATAAATTATCCCATCGTCACAGGCATTGGGTTAAAAATTGACCGTTGAGCGGTGAATACAGTTCCCCCAAATAACATTCGTGTGAGCAGGAGAATGGTCCTTAAATATTGCTCGAATGAGTCTTTTCTGAATCACACACTGTTAGTGGTGGAATGAAATCCCCATTGGGCTTGTTGAGTGTTTACAAATAGCCTCAATTAGCTCATAATTACTGTTTACTTTCCTTAAAAATTGTTAAAAAAAATCGTACTTAACCGGCTTAATCTTGTTATTTTAATGGCATATTATTGTCTTTAGACTAATTGATAATTCCAATTGATATTTAATCATAAGATAGACTGAAAGACTGTAAGAATGAGATCAATAACTAACACAACTCAATGAAATAATTGACCACAGCATTACATTTCAGATTTAGTCCTTCGAACCGGATCAACCAAAAATATGATTTTATAGCTCTTTTTACAGTTTGTATGGCTAAAATTTTGACTTTTAAAACAACCCAGTGGACTGATATCAAGGATTGTCAGATCGAATAAAGCCAATCAATTCCCAACTGGCTCAATTTCTGTACTGTCCATGGTATAAATTATACGTCACAATTAGGTCTACAAGTGACCTTTGCTCCACTGGGTTGACAAAAAAGGACAAACAATTCCAATAAAAGGTAATAACTTATTAAAGTAACTACAGCAGAAAGGCTTCAAGATACATATGCATGTATACAGAAAGGTATTTTGATATCTACCCAACCTAATCATTCATAAATTTTCTATAAAACTGCGATAAAATTGACATTTAGCACCATAAAAAAGGTTTAAATTAGCTTTTTGTACAATTTTCATTACGTAAAACGACACTTCTTGCGTTGAGATATTATTTATCCTTATTTCAACAATTTAATTCTCAAATAAATAAGTTTCCTATCGATGATGTATTAATACAATACAAAAAAAGCAATCCCACAACAAAACAAGCCTTAAAGTCCATCTTCAACAAGTGTCTTAAAGTCCATCTTCATTCCAAGAAGATGTGATCTGCTATTCCTTACACTCATAGGACGACAATTTTACGACCCACTCCTCCCACCTATCGCTCCATCTTCACCCGGTTCGATCGGCACAATCGAACATAAACGTACCGCTTCCATCCCGGCCCACCTTTCGCCGGGTCTCGCGCACACCTTCGCGCGATAGAGATCGGTTCTGCTATTTATGTCGCGCTGTCGCCGTAAATGAGGGTTCAAACACCTCCCCCACCAAACCAAGAAGCCACAAACGGTCGCACCCGGATGTTCCCATCCCATCCCATAGGCGCTGCATTCCCTCTCAAGCTAATTATAATCCAAACTGTACAGAAGGCAGCCGGGCCCGTCGTCCTTGGGACCGAATTTACATCCATTTTCACTGTGAAAAGATCGGCTCGTAAAAAGTTACAACACGAGCATTAACGATCCGGATCCGCACATGGGGGAGATGAAGGAAACGGGAAACACGTTCTGGCCCAAACAGCTTGCTCCAAGTGTCATCGATTCCTTCTGAAATAGATCACGCGCGTTTCAAAGCGTTTGGGCAGAGGGAAGGAAAGCTTAAGAAAAGGGGAATTGAGGGGGCTTAAGAGTGAGGATGGGGAGGTAAGGCAACCATCAAAACCCATCTCCAGCACGCAGACGGCAAATACACATTCCACAAATTCTCGTTTAATTTCCAAATTTGTGACTTGCGATCAAGCGACCGGCCGGTCCAGCCCGCAAAACTCCTGCTTCAACCAATCCACCCTTGCTTGCCGATGACGCCAATGAGTGTTGACAGTGGGAAGAAATAAAGCAGCACTGAAACGGAAAGACGTATGATAAAATCATTCCCCGTCACATTCGCCACCCGCTTCCGTGAATTCGAGCCGCCCAAACACTAACTAACACTGGGTGACGACGGGTGGACTACATGTGGGTGAGAGCAAGCGGGAGAGAGAGCAAACAAGATAAAATCAATTATGCAAATGAGTGATGGAGGTTTCGAATTCGAACATTAAATTATTGAGAAAGAGGTAGAAGAAAGACGCTGCCCATAAAGGGCGCTTGCAGATCAGAACAGATCAGAACACTCCAACAAATGGGAGTGTTTGTGTGTGTGTGCCCCCCTCGGCCAGTACCGAAAAATGTGTCCGAAATGTTGCTATTGATTTTTCCCATTTATTTGACAGCATTCGAAATTGGAGGATGGTCCAGTTCTTCCTCTCTTTTTTTTTCTTAACACCCGAACCTAAAATGACCCACGTGGTGGGATGAGAAAAGGACGCCTCGATTAGGCACCCTGCTGGGAATTATTGTATCCTTCCCAGGCAGCAGGAGATCCCTGGGGGGGGGGGGAGGCGCTATTAAATGAAAAGTTTAAGAATTGTGTTTCATTATGAGTTAGCGAGCTGAGCTGAGTGAGATTTTAATTCGGCGGAGGGACCACCACCCCATGGGATAGATAGATAAGCGGAGACAATAAAATCTTTAAGAGCATTTCTAGGGACGAAGCATCAGTGGCACACCAGTTATTATTTGAGGATGTGACTGTGTTTGAAGTGTTTTATTGCCAAAAGTCGAAAGGTGGAACTGGTGGTTGTGGAGAGACAAGGAGAGAGTGTTAATAGTGCTCTACTGGGCGCAATTTATTGTGAGCAATTTGCAACTTTTTTTTGTTTCTAGCTCATTTTTTGAGTGATAAACTAGATTAAGGGCAAAATTTATCGGCAATTCCAAGTCTATTAACATGTCTTTACTCCAGATTTTTGTTGAGTTTGTCATAAATTTTCAATTAAAATTAAAACACGAGTTATACAATGCTCTAGTGTAGCTCATTTTGAATAATTTAGTAAAAGAAGAAAAAAAAATCACTCAAATGATAGTGAGATCAAACGAATAAATGTCCCAAGAGTAGTCGGCAAAACAATTTCTTCGAGCGTTTAAAAGAATAAACGTAAAATTTGAATAACAAATCCATCCCTAAATCACACTACTAACAACTACCATAACATTAAACTTAAAAGACAAACAAATATTGCAAATTCTAATACAATCTTCCGTTCGATTTGTATATTTTCATTTACAAAAGTTAGTTTTTGTATTTAATCTTTTGTTTTAATCTATTTGTTTAACTAAAAACAAGGACTCAGAAAGCTTTCATGTCACTTAAGTGCAATTGCATGTATAGAAGTTAAAAACGCCCTCTTGAGGGAAGACAAACAAACTACCACTAGCACGTACACATTTAATCACTATTTTTCGCTAATTAATAATGTAAGTTATCACTCCTTCACCCTCCTGCAAAAGAACTCTCATATTGATGACCCATCTTAAACAAAATAAAAAGCATCAAAAATGTTCTACCACTCCCTCCGATCGATAACATAAACAAACCATCTGCCTAATGTGACAGATCCGTTCCTTTCCCTTTCACGTCACATCAGCAAACCAGCTACAGCAAACACGAAAAGTGATTTTGAGTGGGTTTGAAAATAGTCATAAAATGTTATGCTCCACATTAGTTAGTAGTGGTACCTAGGGAGCCTAGGTTTTTGTATGTGTGTGTGTTTCTGTGTGTGTGTTTGCAAAGCCCCTTCAAAGCAAACATCTACAGGTGAACGAGTTTAAAATAAAAGTAAATCACGCACAACTCCTGTTGCTCTCGGCCAGCACACCCGTACTGCACGCGATCGGCAAGGTTCGTCGCTCCAACTACACACGGCCGCTACAACTCAATAAACAAACATGTTGACACACATTTGTCAGCCCGCTTTACGACGTCCCAAAAGGGTCGTAAACGTTAAAATATGCCTCATTTGAATTTTTATATTTATCATAATTACAGCCGCCGGTGCGGGCCGGCAGGAAGGAAGAAAGAGCGAGCAAACACCGATGTTACGGGAAAGGGAATGACATTCCTTCTCTCGCCACGTTTGATGAGCACTGTGTGTATGAGTGTGTGACATATGTCTTCACGATGGCCACCAACAAAACTTTGATCGTCTCTAATCGATCGTTTTTGTCCTCGGTTGTCCCCTTCTCCAAGGGAGAACCCATTCTTAGCGGTTTTCATTTTCATCTCGAACCGGATCTTCCCAATCGCCGGCGCCAAAGCTTCAACAAGCGGGCGGGTTTTTTCTCGATGCCGGCAGATTTTTTGTCACCAGTGTCTAGGGGAATGAAATTCTAGCTCCTTCGCCGTTGGACTTGTTTTTTCGCACATCCGCCTTCGCTTTGTGGGTGGGACGGCTGGTGGTGATGTTGGTGGCCGTTCAGAAGCGTGAACCATAAATTCGTCTTCTTGGCTAGACGGTACTAGAGTCCCGTAGACCAAAACATGTCAACCGGATCCACACACACACACGTGTTCGAAGTTTGATTGATGCCACTGTGAGGCAAAGCAGCATCGTTCATGCGCAGACATACACAATCGATGCGTGCCGCACATAAGCACGCCAATCAATACACGGGCTCGAGAGCCCAAACATGATAAGCCGGGCGTGTGTGCCGGCTCGTTTTGGCTTCGGGGCGTAAAGCACTAAAAGCCTATAGCTTAGCATAAATTACACGGATTTGTGTAGTGGTGGAGCGGATGAAGAAGGGGACATCCAAAATGGGGAGTGAAGTTAGCGCCAACGACTGAGCTGAGCGGTCGCTTTGTTAGTAAAGGTCTACCCGACCACCCGCGTGCCGTGTGTGTTTTAACGATTCATGTTTGAAGGCTAAATAATTTCGCTTAGAATTGAGAAAAAGATGTTAATGTAGAAAAGTGTTAAATGTTTTACAACGAGCTTTATGCTTCGTTATGATCGCTTTTTCGTTCGTTTGAGGAAACATTTTCAACAATATGTTCCAAATGTTACCCGCAACACCAAGAAAGTGTTGTTGAAAATGACTTGTTACGGTGAAGCTCCACCCAAAATTAGTATTCATAAGCAAATTAACAAGCAAATTTATTAAAAAAACGAAACTTTCCAATTAAGCCTATTTCATCATTAAAGCATTCAAACGATCCAATTTAGCAAACCGTCGTGCGATCGCGGTTCCCCGTCGTGCACGGTAGGAAATGAAACGATCCCAGTTCCTTCGCCGTTCGCCGTTATCGGTCACTATAAAATAAGCAACAACGAAACACTTTGAATTCTTACCAATTCTCCCTCACTAAAGGGCATAGGGTTGGACGGACTCGTAAAGCCAACACGTTCTGCTGCCCAAAACTCAAGATCCTATTGGTTAGCCCAGAATGACGAAAATTTTACGTCCCACTTTAACGATCACGAATCCAATTCGATTTCGGTTGCCACACTATATGAGAAGCGGCAGGTGTTGGCGATGGTTTCCAGCAGAAAAAATGAAGGGATAAATGTTTTCAATGGCCGGGGACAGCACCTGTGCGCGTCGACGACTTCCACTTCTGGAGGTGGAAAATGGCATACAAACGTCGTTCATTATTTGATGAACGTTAGTGATAAAGCAATGGTATTCTTGGTTGCTTCTTCTGCTTTTGGCAGTTAATTGTAGGGCAGCGTGGGACCTTTCTTTGCCCTTTTCACTCCCAATGCGGCAGGTGGCATACGATCAAAAGCAAAAGAAGGAAAGAAGGATGTTTTAATCCTATTAATACATTATCTACGGCAAAGATGAGAGAAAAATATTGTTTTTGCCGTTTTATCAATAGAAATAAACTCAAAATAAGTGAGGGCATCGGTTTTGCAGTATGTAAAAATGTCACTAAAATCTATAATCCTCATTTTATTGACTTTATTCACCCTAAATCCATTAAGAACCCTCACGGAATAAAAACAAAAATGATTAGAACCGTATTCCATGCTCCTCAAAAGTGCTTCATTCCCTATCAAAGCTTTATCTCAGACGTGACAAACCAAGAGCAAACAACCGATCCAATTCAATTGCATACATTTCAATCCATTTTGCTCGTTACGCGCACAGTCCCGGTACAAGCAACAGTTACAATAGATTCTAGCAACCTTTCAACCCTACCTGTGTAGAACAAAATCAAATGCAAATTGTTTACTCAAATAACGCCCCACGTAGATAGATAGAAGAAAGCTGTGGAAAGAAACTTCCTCCTCCCTTAACATCATAATCTACTGAACGATGCTGCAAAACCACACCGTGTATATTTTAAAAAAGGGAAAAACATCCCGAGCACTAAAGAAGAAAAACCACAACAACCAAACACACACACACAACCGTGAAGATGCTATCGGAAGGAAGCGAGCGAGTCTGATGCACCTTCATCCACCTAACCTGCTAACCGTTCGGGACGGATTGAAAGCATGAAAAATGACGCCCCATCGTCAACGAGAGGTGGGGCTCGCGGTACCAAAACCCCCTCCTCTCCAGCCCAAAGTGTTGACGGACAGATGACTCTTCTACTCTATTTGCCAATTCGGGAAAAGAATTTCCATTCCCTTCCTCCCCCCAATACTAGTGGAAGGAATGGAGCGCTTGTGGATCGTGAAGTCAAGCGCGAGCTTAACGGATCATAAGGAAAATGTTTCTGTTGCTCGTTCGTGCGAGAAAAATCCTTGGTGGTTGCACCGCGTTATGCTAATTTTAGACTCCAGCAACGGTTTTACCCCAAAACGGTGGTTTTGAAATTTTGCGTTTTTCATTTTCTTCCCCTCTCGCCTGCTCTGTTTTGGGTATCACACTGTTGGTGTGTGGTGTAGCTGCGCTAGCGCTAGTATTGCGTTACTTACTGTTCGTCGTACAGCGGCGTAGCATCCTTGGATAGTTTCCTCCCGTTTTTCGAAACGGTTTGACGTCGTCAGTCAGCCGAAAAATCGGGCTTCTTCAATACCCTGTGCCAGAAGAGAGAAAGGAGAGGGAGAAAATAGCAAGCATGAAAACTCCAAGCATAAGGAAAAGCCACAAAATCGAATCCACACGGCAACACGAACGCCGGGACGGAACCGTGAATTTTGGTACGTGCGAATCAGCGTGTCTCTCTTGCAAGGTTGTAGCGGGGTGCAAGGGTGGCGAACGGGTGACTCGTGAAAAATTGTTCCGGAAAAGCCACTTCCACTGCACTGACACACACACACAGCACTGATACATACTCTCACGCGCGGAGAAGCGTTGGAAGAAAAATGTGATGATGCACTTTTGGGAGTAAGGGCCCAGAATACGTTCAAACGAACCGGAAAAATCGTACCAAATCTTCGCGACGTGTCCGTAGGTACTCCGTAGTGTCTGTAGGTGCGCTTCCTCGTACTCCCTTTGCACACAGCTCCCTCTCACTCCCGCAAATAAACGGAGAAATCTTTTATACAATAAAGCACTTAAAAATCCATAAATCTAATTTCTCACTCCCGGATTCGTTGGTGTGGTTGTGGTAGAAAAATAACGGGAAAAAGCGACGCATGAGGGAGGGCCTTTTTCCGGTTAGAGCAAAAAAAAGCGGCAGCACAAATGTTCACAACACGATGCACCTTCTTTCCGAACACGGGTTTTTCCTCGGGAACAGGGAGGAAATTGTGCTGCAACGTTCGCGTTGGTTTGATCTTGCTACGCTGCACCATATTTCGTTTGCCCTTTTCGCAGTATGCTCACTGCATCTTTTGCCCCGGGCCCCGGGAAAGGTTAAGACCACTCGTAGACGTTTTACAACTTCACACCGACACCGAATTCACAAAAGAAGGAACAGAACAGAACAAAAAAATTGGAAAGAACTGAAATCAAAATACCACAGCACACACATACACACACTCACACAGAAAGATTGGGTGAAAATGAATGGTAAGATTTGCGGTCGAAACATTCGCGCGTGACTCTTACGCCCGCTCGCCCGCCTACCGTCTTAACCGTCCCGCTTGCTACTGAAGGTAAAGGCTTACACAGTGGAAATGGTGAACGGAAAAATGTTCTCACGTGCGCTCAGAGGCTGAGATTGTTCCTTTGCCGTCTTAGCGGTCTACCCACCACCACACCATCACCACACATACACACACACACACTCATGAATCACGGTCAGTAAGCCTCTACGCTTCGTTTATCTGTTGGTCCCGCTTTGCACGTAAACCGAGCTTGCAGCTCGCATACTGCACCTGGCTTTGGTGAGCATGGCACGGTTGAAATATTTCAAATCCAACGCTAAGATAACCGTCCGAAGGAAGAGTAACTAATGGTGCATAACCGGAGCACATTTAAAGGTATATCATCCTGCCGTGTAGTGAGTTTATGCATTACACACTGTGTCTTTACTGGCACTTTATCGATAGGTGTACGTTTAAGTTATTACTTTTAAATTCACTCACTTGTGAACACTTTTACACAGACTTCACGTTTTAACATAAGAACACACACACCACTCCCTTTCCACATAAAAAAGCACTCTCTTTCTAGCGAGATCGTCGAAAGAGGTTCGTCGCTTGCTCCGGTTGCTTACCGTTCGAAATGCCGCGATCGACTGATGGTGTAACGATAAGATGGTTCCACTTTTCTGGCAGTTGATCGTACACTCGATCCACCCGATGAGGCATCGTACGATGGTGACGAAGTGATCCGAGCAGTAGAGTGTGGCGTCTCGGGAGGATCGTTAAGCGCCCATCGTGTCCGTTTGATGGGGTGGGAAAATTCCAGTTTTAACGGATGCTTGCAGGGTTTGAATTTGAAGTACAGTTGAAATAGATACTGGATATTAAATTATGATATATACTGTAGTTTTAGCACACAATGTATGACTTTTCATTTACATATATTTGTTTTACACCTTTGACAAGGCATAGCAATGTAAACTGCCTAAATGAGCTTATCTTGTTAGAATATAAAAGCTCTTTGCAATGTCACAATGATTATTAATAATTTATGCGAATAAATAAGGGTTTTTTCTCTGAAAACTGTGTAAATAGATGTAAAAATTTTGACTAGAAAGCTCTCAAAGATTTTGTTTTTGGTCAGTTCATTTTAAATAGCTTTGTCATGATTATTTTGGCGCAGTTCTCAAGGTAGTAAATTACTCAAAATGTTTAAAATAAATTTGACTTACTTAAGGGTTATGTTAGAACTGATCGTCATCCAGAATGGACATCCAATTAAATGTAGTTAACAGTTGGTAGAATAATTGTAGTTAGAAAAACAGTAATTAAGACTTTACCTTATGTGTACCACATGAAGAATGACTTATTAAAGCGATTAATTGCCACAGCCTTTGTTAAGAACTCACCCCTATCAAAGTATGCTAAATTGCACAACCCTTTGCAAGGTGCGAACATCTCATCTGCCGGCCAAAACCAGGCGTCTCCACACACACACACAATTACCGTCCGTCGGCAACGATCAATTCACCGGCTTGATTGGAGAAAAGTATCCACTCGATCCCGGTGTCGATGAAGAAGATGGGGCCATAAATTATCGGTGCGTGCTCATTAAGCTAATCCCTAATGCTTCACGGCTCACGCAGTAATGTGTCGCAGTTTGTCACGTTCACGTTGTGCTTTAGCGATAGTACTGACTGAGCGAGAAAGAGAGCTGAAGAGATAAGCATGTGAAGGAATGGGGGGAAACAAAAATCCACCAAAATTAATTTTAAATCCCAAACTCTTGAACCCATCAGCCGGATACGCTTCAAACGACAGCACTGTCCATCTCATGTCAATAATTGCCAGAATGTTTGGAATAATTCCAGAATCACTATTTTTAGCCCTAAAACACACACACCCGGAAGCATTTCGCAAAGGAATTCCCCTAAGTGGAACGGTTCTGTTTACCCACTTGTCCACTTGGAACAGATCGCTTTTCAAGAGTTTGCGTGTGTAAATGCCTGTCTCATCTCTTAATTTGTCCACCCGGCATTCCCGGCCCGGTGTAACTGGATGCGTGAACCACTCTTGCCCTGCTCGAGTGACCGTGACACCACTTGTCGACGACGACGACGGCATGGTTCTATTTTCGGACCGTACCGAACCAATAGAAGAAAAAGGCTAATTTGAACTGTGCTTTTGTTTTCTGGCACCGGCCATGCAGCCGTCACTGCTTATTTGTGCAAAATTTGCCAAATCCTCGCACGAAGCGCTGGAGTCAAACAAAGAGTGCCAGTGATGCCGATGGGGCTCGTAAGCATGGCGTCACGTCTACCGGTTTTACGCAATGTTTACGGTCGCGGAATTCTTGCATATCCGTAAACCGAAGGCAAACATTGGCAAGATTCTTCTCGGTAAAAGCCCCAAAGAAAAAAAAAACCGTCCCAATCCGATCATCGATCGCATTTTTCGATCTGCCTGGATGGCGTAATCTCGCGTGTTAGTCATCTCGTTATCATCTCGGCCCTTCTTGCAAAAGGGTTGCCTGTAAGCGCTGAATCAGCGACAAAAATATATGGACTTCCATTAGACGACACCGTGGTGCGCTCGACACGATCGCCGATCATTATGCTGCCCCCGAACAAATGTGCAACACGGACACACAGGCACACACACACACATGGTTGTTGTTTATCGGCGTGTATGCAAATCTCGCTGAACCTATCCAGCTGTCCGTGCGCGATGGAATATAAACTATGTATGCTGACTAAACAGACATCATCACTCGCGATCATCCAAAACGGATCGTCAGAAACGAGCGGCTGACTTGGTTGTAATATTCCAAAGCGCGATCGAAAGATTTTAGATTTGGAAATTCCACCACAGCAACCGTAATGATCTTATCAGCCTTCAACACCTTCGCCCCTCGCAGCCTCGTTCGAAGGGACAACCGATAGGGCAGCGTTGCTTTATTTTTAAACCATTTTTTGATGTTTCTATTTTTGTTTGCATCAAACGGGCGTTTTAGGGTTTTTGTTTTTGTTTTTGACGCAAGAAGCACATTTAATTGCGCGAGCTCTAGGCGGCTTCTGCTTCTACACCCCTCACATCCCTATGGGCAGCTTGCTTGTTTACTAATCATACGCCAAGCGACGAGATCACCCAAGCTACTAGATCAGGTTCGTGGCGTGCCTCACGTAGAGTGCTTCTGTTTGTGTGTGAGGCTGCACCTTTTACGGCGCCCCGACCAATTTGTGGGTAAGCAGATCAGCAGTAGCAACATTGAATGAAGATCACCGACCTAATGTGGGTGGATTACATTTTCGAGATGGGAATTGCTGTTTTTGTGCGTCCAATTTGTTTGGATCATTTAAAGTGGCCGAGAAGACATCAGGGGAATTTGTATGTATGAAAGTCTAATCTGCTTGCCGCTGTTATAGCATTATTTGAATGTGTTTTTTTGAATGTGCTTTCAATAAATCAACAACGAAAATTAGCGGTTTAACCTGTTACGTCAGCTGACCTTGACAGTACGAAACGAATCGTTCTTCGTGGCGCATAGAGAAGCTTCAAAATTCACTTTCACGATCGATGTTATCAAGGGCTGAAAAGCTGCTGAAACGCACTGCAGCTCAAACGACGGGATGCTCACATGGGAAGAGATGAATGAACCTGGAGCCGGCAGTGCCGGCCTGCACCGTACCGCAGAAGGGTCAGATTCCCGACACGAAACAAAACATATGCAAATGAGGATGAGGTACGATAATCGGAGCAGCATTTCGATAGGCCCAACGGTACGACAGCGCCTTAGCTGTGGCGTCCCGTCTGGCGCGTCGCAACTATGATGTCAACCGTCGGCAATGTTGACCTCCCATATCCAGCGCTCGAAACATATTTCTCCACCGATTCCGCAAGACGAGAGCGATCGATCGAAAGAGACGGCCAAAAAATCTAACTCCGAATCATTTCGTGGGTGAGTTCAAGACTGTTTTAGATACGAAGCCTTTGGGCAGCAGTGTGCGATAAATAATCCCTCCCTCAGGTCAATCTGGTGAATTATTTTATTGGCAAATTATGCTCCCTCGCAAAGCACAGCCGACAGAAAGGTGTGATGAGGCCGGTTTCAAGGTCGCCAGTTCCTACGAAGCCCACTGCCCACGAAGGGTCCGTCATAATGGGGCAAAAGGTTAGGAAGAGCAAATGCTTAGGATCGCCCTTTTTCACTCGTTTGCTACTAAGCACGGGGAAGGGAATCGTTTGAGTGTTGATTGTCGAACATAAATTTCTAGATCTTATACTTGTTTTATTGCTATGAATGGGTGAAGGTGAAGGTGAAGGCAATAGATTTAAAAGGAGCAGTTGATCGCATGGACCATCTTTAAAGCATCGGTTTCCCTCACTGACGAAAGAGACAATGCTCACAAGGGCTAGTGACATAGAATTAAGATAAGAAATAAAACATTTATATTTATTAACTGCTTTATTGTTAAACGTAAACGAATCGTTCCCTACATCAAATTCCAATAAAATAGAAGAAAGCGTTACAAAAGCTTTAAGAAAGCTCAACTAATGTTCATAGAGGGCAGCACTGTCGGATAAAAGACTTCGCACAGAGGGCTATTCTGTTTTGGTTAAAAAAAATCCCAACAATCGTATCTATTAAATGATTTTATATGCCTTTTCCCCCTGGCAAATAGGGATTGTGAATCGTAATATTTAATTGTTGATGCTGATTCAAAATGTTTCGTATGATTACTCAAAACCTGTATATGATTACTATTACAAGTGATCTATAGGACAGTTTGTCTTTTGACACTTTAAATGCATTTAGCATATTTTTCTTTAAACTATTAAGCATTTAAGCATTAAACTACTTTACTCTTATTTTTCTCGGTTGGAATTAGTATAATTTCCTACTGATTAAATAAATAATTTTAATCTATTATACACTTTTTTCGCCCATAATGCATGCAGCGTAAAGAAAGAGATCGATATATCAAAATCCGTCTATAGTGCCTTTCCCATTCATTCTAGCGCTCAACCGTATAGCGCAACAGAGATAGCTCAACATCCGTAGATACCCTTCTCTTTCTACGCTCGCTCTGTCCAGCCGAGAAAGAAAGAGAAGCCAACATTGCGGTTGCTGGAGAGGGTTTCTCAGCTGGCGAAGGTTTGTACCCGCAAGCCATCTGTCGCTTCTGTCAAATTCTCATAATTTTTTACACACGCCAACGGAACGGACGTGTTGTGTGTCTAGCTGCAGCGTCAGGCAAAAGAAAAAAAGTTCCTCTCCAATTTCCTATCGTAAAGTGTACGTTTCTACTGTTTCCCGAAAAGTATTGTAGCAACATGAAACTGTTCGTTGTGTTGAGTGTGCTGATTGCCGGTGCGCTGGCATCCGGAGAAGGGCCGAAAGTGACGGATAAGGTAAGCTTACAATGACGGCAGCGAACGAAGGTCAACAACCGGCACAGCACCGCATCATCCATCAGCTGCTTTGTCTTTCCGTTTTTTTGTAGCATAATTGGACAAAAACAGCACTATGTTGAGCGTCTTTTTATGCGTGTGCTGTTGCTGTTGCTGGTACTTGCACTGCCTTATCAGCATTACGAAACGCATCTTCCACATCACCCGCCAGCATCAGAAGCTGAATGTGGTAGTGAAGAGGGGGTTGGGGGTGGGTTTGGCATACGAATGCTTACGTGTCCTTCTGCAATAGGAGAGAAGCACGCGTACACGCGCGTTTTTCTCTTCGGGTTGGTGGCCGGTTGTTCAAACACAATCCATTTCAATCACAGTACGAATGCTATAAACATGTGACAATAAATGGGATTTTTTCGTTTTGTTTCGCCCCTTTCCAGGTCTACTTCGATATCACGATCGGTGGCAAGCCGGAGGGACGCATCGTGATCGGTCTGTTCGGTGGCACCGTACCGAAGACTGCCCGCAACTTCAAGGAGCTGGCCGAGAAGACCACCAAAGGAGAAGGGTAAGTTGCATAGAGCGTACAATTTCCATAATTCATTTAGCATCCGCATAAAAACCCTCCCACGGACTTGTAATTGAGCGATAATGCCCAAGCCAGCTGGTATCGTCGTTTCAATTCCACTGCATGAAGCAATTGAAAGTAAGGTTAACGGCAATGATGATCGTAGCAGGCGATGAAACCATAACCGGATTGAGGCGTGTAGGATGGAGTCTGTTGTGTTCTCTCCATTATGCTTTCTCCTTTCGGTTTATGGTATTTTACTTGCTCTTCTTCTCCCGTGCCTTTGCCTTCCACTGTTTATGCCTCCCACGGGGTCATTTTTCTTTATTGAATCTTATGCCTCCGCTCCACTGAGGTAATGCATGATTAATTCGTGCATAAATTAGTTCTCAATCTTTTCCCCACACGCGGCTTTACACTAACGTAACCGACCGAACCAATCCTCACTGTTTCTTCCCACCTCCCACTCCCCCAATAGCTACAAGGGCAGCAAGTTCCACCGGGTGATCCGCGACTTCATGATCCAGGGCGGTGACTTCACCAAGGGAGACGGCACCGGCGGACGATCGATCTACGGCGAGCGCTTCGCCGACGAGAACTTCAAGCTGAAGCACTACGGTGCCGGCTGGCTGTCGATGGCGAACGCCGGCAAGGACACGAACGGTTCGCAGTTCTTCATCACGGTCAAGCAGACGAGCTGGCTGGACGGGCGTCACGTCGTGTTCGGCAAGGTGCTGGAGGGCATGAACGTGGTGCGCAAGATCGAAAGCACCGCCACCGATGGGCGCGATCGTCCGACGAACGATGTCGAGATTGCGGATTCCGGTTCGCTGCCGGTCAGCGAGCCGTTCGCGGTTGATAAGGCCGATGCCACCGAGTAAAGGGAGAGTGCGAGTGACCGAAAGACGCTCTCTCTTCCCGGGAGCGTATAGTAGCGTCAGAAAGCCGGTTGGGGCGCTACAGATCGCACACTATCCATCCTGGACGAATCCTCTTGTTCGAGCGAACGGATGCACCCATAACGACGACGAGAAGGATGTCCAAGAAAAAAAAGTGATTCAAAAAAAGGAAGGAAAGGGTTCTGAGTAGTGTGTTCGCATTTAAGAGGAGAAGAGATCCATTCTTCGCTAAGTAAATCTAATTCAGAAAATAAAAGAGACGAGAAGACATATTTTTATGATAAAATTTACACCTATAAATGTTGCTTTTTTTTTCTTCTCTCTTCTTTAGAATTAGTTAGTCCCTTCAGTTAGTTTTGAAAAGAAACATTCACTGTTATCATTCTTGTCATCGTGACAAGCTTACTGCTGCAGCACACACGCGCTTGCTCGTCTATAATTTATCATTCGTTCTGCACCCAGGCAATTAAGAAACAGAGCTTGTAACGTGGTAATTAGATATCGATGTAACGAATCGGCTGATATGGCATATACTGAAGCGGGTTTTTTTTTCAAATTCTCAAACACCGACACAACCCGTCTGGAACAAGTGACATGATTTCTGTGATATTTGTGGTCGTTTCCGGTGAAAATGCTACTTCCGCAAAAGCATTTGTGCTCTTATGCCTGAAACAATAAGCCAGCGAAATAGAATAGGCTATGTTTTTCCTTCGCAAAGCAATGCCGCGATAGACTCACGCGCAATGCGCAAACAATAGCGCGTTTGAGCGTTTCCCGCTAGTTCCGCGCAGATCTGTTGTTTTCCATCTGGTGCGTGTTCTATTTTTTTGCTGTGCCCGGCCACACGATCCGTGACGTACTACGCTCTATAATTAAGCATAGAACGCAACTGCCGTACACACCCCGCCGGTACCCCTTGCTGTAGCCCTTACAGTGAGGGCTACTGAGGGGTTAATTGCGCGCGTGCAATGCGCGAAAAGTATACGCATCTCGTCGTGCCGCTGGTCGACGAGCCCTTCGGCGTGTGTCGGTGTAAATATTTACCATGCAGCAGGCCGTAGATCCAACGGTCTAGGTCAGGGATGAATGAACAGGCAGGGCTGTGTTTTCCCGACCACACAAAACACAATCGTGACGCTGTGTGTGCTGATAAAGAAATAAAAACATTGCATTCTTTATCAACAGGAAACACTTTCCATTTCGAATTACGACTTTTCTTTGCGCGCGGAAAATGATCGACACGACGAATGAAGTACGTTGTTTCATTATATCTTTTTAATGTTTCAGGTTTTATTACTCTTGGTTTTTTGGTTTTGTCCTATATGTACACATTTGTTTTTCTCTTGATATTTTTAGCCACGTTTGTTTGTTTGTTGTTGTTTTTTTTTTTCAGTGATCCTCCAATCATCTGACTCCAACCATTAACCACTTTTTTCGTACTTTTCTCTCTTCTTTCGTTGAGCTCGTGCCCCTCCAAAACACTTCATATTTATAGCATTGTTTTGTTTTCCTCCTTTTTGCTTGCTTTCTGTGTTGTGTTAGTGTTGTGCGTTCCGTTCAATTTGTTGCTGTTGTTTGCAAATTTTGCATATTTTGTATATGTATATGTATAAGTATATATATATATATAGTTTTTGGTATCCTTCTAAATAATTACACAACCTTTCAAATCTGTTTTTTTTTTCTATAAATTTCAATAATTTGTCTTCGTTTCATTTGTTATTCGTTTTGTTTTGCTCTTGGTTTGTCTCGTTTTTTTTGTTCGTATTTTTTCGCTCTCTTTTCCTTAAACAGATCCATTTAACTTACTTTTGCTATATTGTGTTGTTTGGTTTCTTTTCGTCATTTTTGTTGTTGTTGTTGTTTTCTTACCTTCTTTTCTACCACATTGCAATGTGGAATGTCCTTGTTTTTTTGTATTTTTTTTGTTGGTTCTACACTGGGCTTACATTTATATATAATTTAACAAAATTCTAACTAACTTTCTACAATGTTTCGGCTTTATGGGCTTATTATTGGGGGGGTTCAGCTTTAATTTACCATCTTACCATCTTAAATGTTTGCCGCCTGTTAAATATCTTCTATTATCTACTGGTTTTTTAAACTATTTTTATATGCGTATTATTAATGCTGTTTTTTAGCTTATTGTGTTTTGTTTGCTCGTGTGGTTTGTTTACACGCTTTTGCCAGTGGTATTTTGATGTTGTTGTTGTTATTGGTGAACTTTGTGTGTGTTTTGCATTGTGCGTTAACCTGCGTTGCCACAAGAAGAGTGTGTTGGTAAGTGTTTCGTAGAAAAGAAAGCAAAAAGTTTGCACTTAACGTTGTTTTCTCTGGGTTCTGATTCCATGTTCTGATTGTTTCATAACGGGGGGCGGGAGCAGTAGAAGATTGTTTAAAGTTTCTTTTTTGTGCGATACCATCACATGGTTGTTGCTGTTTTTTTTTTATATTCTTTTTTTATATATGATTGGTTACATATTTTGCTTTTACTTGAGAATGCATTGAGTGTTACGAAAACGGAAAGCCAAGCTCAAAGTTTTTTTGTAGTAAATAACGTGTAAATTACCGTGACTAAATCTAAACCCAAACTGTATCCTAGTTTTACTTCCTTTCCAAAGCCATTTACATCTGCCGAAGATCGGGAAGATCGTTGATAAAATTGCTGTGAGCAATTCAGCAAAAACCGGAACGTTTGTTTGTTCGGTTTTGTTTTATGATTTCTTATTTATGTCTCTATTGTAATATCACACGTCTTTATCGTGCGTTCGTTAAATTCTGGCGTTAAAAAATGTATAAAACTACATAACAAGCGAAAGGACCAGAACAAAACAAAACAAAACAAACATCCCCTTGAGAAGTTTTCCACCGATTGGTGGTTACCATTTTTAATATGGCTTTATTCCGATTGTGTATCGTTTTAACCTTTGTGCTGCTCACTCACCCACAGCATTTACACTAGGCGCGGTTCTCTATCACGAGAAATTCGCTTAACATCTATACACCGTTTGAAACACTAGCGAGAACCCCTACTAGCGAACTATTAATTAATGGCATTTTTTATATCAACTTTCCTTAATTATTTGCTATTATTGAAGCGTATTTATTGACGCAATACACAATGCGTTTGCGTGTTCGTGTTATTTCCATCTATTAGCTGCAGATAACATGGGGCAAGAATCTTTGATGATGCGTTTGCTTTTCTGCTCCAATAGAAGCAGAATCAAGTAGTAGAAGAACAATTAATTGACATTTTGTTAGCTCAAAAACTATGAAAAAACTGTTTTATTATTACTTTTAATGAAAACGCAAGCAATTTATATGTATATTTACAGCTGGGGTGTTGTGAAGGTAGATAACGTACCTAGATTAGATAACGGTAGACGTAGGTAGGTAGATAACGGTAGATTACGTACCTTTGCAGATTAGAAATGTATTTAATCATTCAGAATCATTCAGTTTTGAAATAATTTTGCCGAGCACATGCCAAGGATTTTGTCCACATTTTAGGCCACATTTGCAAATCAGCTTGTTTGATACGATCACGATCACGCAAGAGGCTTCAAACGGGGGTACCATTTTCGTAGCCAAAGATCGCGCGACACACTTATCAAAAATCATACAGACACATCTTGAATGTTTGCCCGTTTTGTTCAAAAACGATGGTCAAACGTTTGCGTACGATTTCGCAAGACAGTATTCCCTACATGCACACCTTTCACTAGCTGGTGAACAACACCGGGAACTGTGCTTGCTGGGAAGGGAAACCAATTGAAGGCAATCAACCTTTGCTACGGTAAAGATGCTACCGGCATATCATCTGGTGGTGGTACGCCAAATGAGGTTACATCTCGACCGGTAGAAGTGATGCAGCAGCAGCAAGTCACGATCAGTTTTGATTGGTTAATGCGTTGTGTGGACAGGGCAACAACGTACATAGCCGGGTTGCCGGCTCGAGAAAAGTAGATAATCACCTATCAAAGCCATTTGCGTTTTGGGAAGATGTGCAGTGGTGGCCAGTACCGCCACCGCTTACTGTTTACTATTGTCATATATTGCTTCGTTGCTCTATTTACGGTGTGATCTGGTGTATGGGTTTGGCGTCAGTTTGAGCCAGTTTTTTTATGTATTACCGGCCCAACTCATAATAATGCGGGCAGTAAGGATCATAACAAAATTATCTATTATTAGTATTAATTGCAGTAAATTTAGAAATTCAAAAAAAGCCCAATGAGTTACTGCAAAAGCTCCAATGAACAATAAGCTAGCCTTCCATTCGTACTCTGGCGTTTGCTGGTATGGGTATGGAGTAAGAGCATTTTGAATATGTGAATAACATTCTTTTCGCAAACAGTTTTCCTATATGTACAAACACACAATCTCGATTTTGTATAAGATTTCTTTGTTGTCTTCTTTTTTTTTTGGTGTATAACTCTTAATCGCTTTGTCAACTCGTATCGCCGTCACGTCTCCTGAAAAACAACGATCGACCGGGACAAAAGCGTAATCAGTTAACTGAAAAGACAAAACTCAACTGAACTTCGTCAACCGAATCGGTGGAAAAGGAAATTGATTCAGTGGGAGGAGAGAGGGGGAGGGGGGGGAGATAAATATATTTTTTTTAAATTTTATGTCGATCTCCCTTTACATTCTATCTCTGCTTACTCTGTTAGTTAGAACTAAATCAACAACCGTTATTAGTTTTTTTTTATCTGCGACTAAGTTGAACGAGATGTTTTTTTTTAAATATTTTTTTCTTGTTTTTTTTCTTCTTCATATCCGTTGTCGTTAACATCTGCAACAATTACTGGTTGATTATTGTGTTTTACTTGTCTGGTTTGTTTTTTAGTTTGGGTTTCTTCGCTTTTGTAACACGATTTTAAATGTTGTGTGTTATCCTAATATACCTTTTTATATACGTTTTATCATTCTCATTTTTACATCTTATTTTAACGTTGTTTTTTTTTCTTTTTCTGCTTTCTCGTTGCGCTTCATTTAACTTTTATTGCAATGGAATGTTTCTGTTGGGTTTTCTCATTTAAGCTTACTTTCACGATTATTACTCTACATATGTGTGGGGTTTGTTTTCTTCATGTGTTGCTTGTTTAATAACGTGTGAGTAACGTGGTTAATAAATGTGGCGGATTTAACTTTTATCTATATGTTTTCTTGTTTGTTTTTTTTTTGCTCTGAACATTTTTCATTGAATTGTTCATTCCTTTTCGTGTGTACGCTTTGTTTTTCTTAAGTTACTCATTTCATTTCAATATATGTACCTTAACCATTACGTTTGGAAGCTGCGATTTGGAGATGTATTGCTCTCGTGCCCGTCGTGCTCAGTATTTCTGCCGCTCCATCTCTGGAGTTGGTTGCATATTATGAGCATGCATTTTCAAATGTTCCTATTTAGTGGAGCGCGTTCCTAACTTTGACATACGTGACGAAACACTATACTATTAAACACTAGTAACACCTTCCATGTCTACCGTTTCCTTTCTTTTTTATTCATATAAGCGTATTTACCTTACTCCGCTCTCTTCTTCTAACCGCTATGCGCAAGCCCCGCTTTAACAACACTCACGCGCGCACGGAATAATGGCCGCGAATGTTATGGGGGTTGCGCGATAGGGCAAATTAAATTAACTTTTCATTAAACAGCCGTAATCTGACTGAGCGTTTTTGTATACAATGTAAGGAGTTGGTTTTTAGAGCATCCTCCCGTGACGATCGTGCGCCTGTTTAGAGGCACACGTCTCGAACACGGGACCAGAGACCAGACGTTCCTTGTTTTAATTGTTTTTCCAAAACTATCCTATCAACAAGTATCATCCTTACAACACTAAATTGGGAACGTGGAGAGGAGGAGGGGGGCTTTGGAGCCTTCCCCTGTTATAATGTGGGCTAATCCTACTCGAAAATCATGATACTGCATACTGTACAGTCAGTGGTGTAGGGCGGGAAGGAACAACATTCAGAGGAACAAGTTGGAGCACTGAAAACAAACTCTCACCCCGTGTACCTAAGTGATCCTCCTCCACAACCCATTGGTTGTTTGTGTGAAGTCCGGAACAGTGTTATACTCTGATTGATTTTACTTTTGATATTCACATTACTTCATATGTACAAAACGATTAGAATATGCACTTTACCACTCTGGTACCATCAATGATCTTCATCTTCAATGGGATAGGAGCTAAAGTTGTGCAGCAATCAAATCAACTGGTGAAATGTGGCTATCCGATTTCACTACCATTAGTAATGGGGGGGGGGGGGTGGGGGGGGGGCGAGGAGGAAATACTACGTTAAATTCGATTCATATGTTTTCTCACTTTTTTTTATTACCCACGCAATGTTCTGCGTCGAAACATCCAATCATCCCGGTCACGATGTACTCTACCGTACTACTACATGCCTTCTTTACACCACAGACACTATTGCATGAGGTAAAGTAAAACTCAAAGAACGGGTAAATATCTGAGCTTTGAGAGTGAAAAAGTAAACATAGTTCAGCTTTTCATTCCTTCATCTTCCATCCACCGGTTTGAGATTATTTGAGATCTTTGAGTTGCAATAGAGCCATCCAGTAACAAAATACCTTTTCCCTTTATCGTTCTTCCTACAACGTTCCATCACTGGAGCAAACAGTTCCAAACATTCCTATTCGTCAGGCAGTCGTAATTTCAAAACGTTTCTACTTACGTACTAAATGCACAACTTGAAGGTAAAAAAATATATACTCATGTATGAAAGTGTTTCCTTTTCTTCTGTTAACGATCAGCAACTCCCCACGATCAGCTATGCTGGGACGCGGGGGGTCGTCGTCGTCGATCCATCCCGGGTACTCTCTACTAATCACAAAACTGATATGCAAGAAGTGTAACGTTTTTAGTAACAAGAATAAGAGACAGATTTTGTGAATGTGTCTTGTTAGTAAGAAAATAGTGTCCAGAAGCAAGAGTGAAATGGAACTGACGGTAAACACACTTAGTGGAAATGTTGGTCTAACCGCACTGTTGGTTTCGCTCTTTCTTATTTCTGTCCCCTCTGTTATATCTCCATCCCAGTATCACTAGCTGTACAGGTGTTATTTTTAACGTGAATCCTTAAATACTCTAGTGAGCCTCTGATGCCTCTTAATCGTACGGGGGAGAACCAGTTGGGTATTCTAGGAGTTCTGCCGGAATAGGAAGGAATCTTTGGTTAATGCATAATGTACAAGCGACCTAGTGTTTGGTTAGATGTTTTGCTATTACTAACCCTATCATATCTCTGTCAACTTCACCAAACCGTACTCCGATCTTCACACGCTATTTCAGGCTAAAACCAAGAGATTATACAAACGTTTCCCAAACAGCAGCAGCTGCTGCAATGGCTGTTTTTTTCTTTGTTGGAGAGTTGTACGATGAAGTGGGCAAGGATGAAACTTACTCAGAAAGTAGATTGTCAACTGTCGTCCGCCGCGTGCTCATCGCCCATTGTTTGCTCCGATGGTCGTCAGCTTGACTGTGCCGGTAGGTCTGCTTCCGGCCGGTCGGACGGCTGCTCATGACGATCGCCCGGTGAGCCCGGTGAGCGGCGACCCGCCTTACACTCCGCCAGCTCGTTCGCAATCTCCACCGTCACCGCGCTGTTCTCAACGTTCGGTGCCTCTCCAGCGGGCACCGTTTGACCGGCCGGCCCAGACTGTTCCTCGTAGTCGTAGAAAATGTTGCTCGTATCACGCGGCAGATTCACATCGATCGGTTCCGGATCGATGGGGATTGCGACGGCCCCTGTGGTAGCAGCAGAAGCAGTAGCACCACCACCATCCTGATCCGGCGACTCCATCGGACTTTCGACGCAGATCGTCACGACGGGGCGGGGCGCACCTTCCAGTCCACCTAGAATTTGATAGTCAACGTTCGTGCCGGGTGAAAGTTTGATGTCACTCGCACGGGATGGATCGCGCGGTTCTTTGACCTTGGGTTCGCCTTCATTGGTTGATCCGTCCATCGAGGGGAAGGTGATGATGGTCAAAGAAGCAAACGCACAACAACAACGCATACAACAAACACACACACATACAGAGAGATACACACACATGGGAGAAGGTGGGGCGCGAGAAGAGAGAAGAACATAGAAAGACACAAAAAAAGAAAGAAAAAAACACATTTACAGCAAACACAGAGAGGTGCATCTTTTCGGGGAGTATAGTCTCTTCAGACTTTGGGTGTTTGGTGTTCAGAGTGAGCGGCTACTTAACGAAGTTGGGTGTGTAATGGTGGTCGCACTCAACGAAACATAGCTGCTAGTGGTGTTGGGTGTAGTCAGAGCGTAAAATCAAAATCAAACGGTGATGGCAGGAAAGCACATCCAAACCAAAACGTGTAATCGGAACTGCCATCGGCTTACCTTTCTCGTCCAGCTCAGACTGATATTCCTCGCTCTCCCTGTGCACCAGCACGTGGACAAGCGTCGTCTCACCCGGTGCCGGTACGGTCGGTACATCGGGCGACGGTTCCGTCACCAGTATACTCACGTCCGCTGCCGACGTGGACAGTGTATCATCCGCTAGAAAACAACACGAAGTCAGTCAAAGTTGTCCAACATTCAAATTCCCATGCTCCGATACTCACGCACGACCGCATTACGGTTCAGACGCAATGCACTCTGGGCGGAAAAGCCACGCTCCAGGGGTGGCTTTTTCTTTACAAAGCTTGTGGCACGCTTCGACTTCGGTGTCGCCGGGGGCGGCACTGGCACCTTCTCGAGGGACGTGGTGAGCGACAGGTTCGTGTCGCTGTCCTTCAGTGGCCGCTTCTGTGGCTGCGGCGATGAGGTAGACGTTTCCTCGACGGCGTCCTGGTGCCGCAGGAAGAACGGGAAGTTGTAGAACGATCGGCGCCGCTGTCCCTTCACGTCCGGAGCGTCCCTGAGGAAAATTGGAACTTTGGTTACTGCTCTTTCAGACTCCAATAACACCCCGAAAACCTACTTCAGCTCCAGTCCGTTCGCATGCTGCTGCTTAACATCCTTCACCATGTCGCTCGTACCGGACACCAGCATCAGTGGAAGATTAAGCCACGGCCCAGCCAGCTCGCTCAAATCGGACGCATCGGAAGCTCGGGACGACTTTCGCGACGAGGCACGGCTTGACGTGGCCGTACCGCGGCGATGAACCTGCAGATGCAGGAAGTTCAGCGCGGACAGTTTGCTCTGCCATCCGCCCGGGCTGGAAGTTTGTGTGTTTTCTTCGTCCAGTGACATCGGGGAGCGTTCCCGTTCACGTTTCATCCTAAAAAGTCAATGGAAAGTTGAATTTATAGCATACAAAGCAACAACTACGAGCAAAACAACACCATACCTCAGGTAGTCCTTCCAGGCGGTCTGTATCGTTTTGGCCGCCTTCTCCTGTCGCTTCCAGATGCGCGTCGACGACACAATCTCCAGCTCCTTTCGCGTTGGGAACTGCTTCTTGAACTTCTGGTCCATCTGGTCCTGCAGCTGCTTGAAGTTGTCCGTCTCCTCCACGTGCCCCAGCACATGCTTCACCAGCGCGTGCAGTATGTCCAGACAGTGGATCTTGTTGCCCTTGGAAATGGGTAGATTGAACGACACCAGCGCGACCGTGTTCGGTTTCGGGATGCCAAGCGGTGGATCCAGAGACGCAATAAAGTCCGACAGCTGGTTGAAGTGTATGAACTGGCCTGCGTGCGGGTCGTACTTCGACCAGCGGATGTAGAACATCTCCAGATCGTCCTCCACGATGCCAATCTCCTCCTCCTGGTGGGCCTGGTTGAAGTTCTCCAGGATGATGGCGATGTACATGTTGATCACGATCATGTAGCTGATGATGATGAAGCTGGTGAAGTAGGTGATCGCCAGCAGCGGATGGCCACAGTCACCGTTGATGGAGAAATCGAGCGCCAGCTCACAGTCCGGCGGTTGTATCATGAGCGACTCTAGCACATCGTTCCACCCAGCCGATGTCATCAGCCGAAACAGGAGCTGCATGCTGCGCCCGAACGTTTCAAAGTTGACCATATCATCCAGGGCGCCCTGTTGCCTCACATGTCCGAACAGCGACATCCCGATGATGGCGTAGATGAACGTGATCAGTGCCAGCAGTGCGCCAATGTTGAACAGTGCCGGTAGCGACACGACCAGCGCAAACAGCAGCTTACGGATGCCTTTTGCAGCCTGGAAAGAAAAAGAACAAGGATTTATTTGACGTTCACTGAGGGCATCTCTTGTTGCTTAGCTCACCTTAATCAAGCGCAATATGCGGCCTATGCGGAACACCCGCACTACCCGAAGCAACGTGGGCGAGATGGGCAAATCGATCATGATGTCTTCCATCAGAATGCCGAAGATCGATGCCAGCACGAGCAGAAAGTCGAACACGTTCCACGGCACCGTGAAGTAGTGGTACCGCAACCCAACGATCTTCACGATCGCTTCCAGCCCGAACACGGTCGTGAAGAAGGCATTGCTGACCTCCAGCACGAAAAATACTGCATGCGGTTGATCGTAGTGCTCGATGCCCATGGTGAGCATGTTTAAAAAAATCAGCACAAATATGGCTATTTCGAAGCTGCAAAGTAAAGCTCACAATTAGTACCCACAGAGAACTGCCTTTGCTGTTAGTATCTTCTAATTACCGTCTTGAATTGGAAAGATCGTAAAACATCGCTAGAAACTGATTGATCGGGCGCTTGATCACCTTCTGCGGCTTTTTGCGGCCCAGCTTCTTCATCGCGGTGTAGTAATGCTTCTGGGATTCGGTCAGGAACATTTCCAGCACGCCGCCCTCGTACTTCTTCTTCAGCATGTTAAAGTTATCGATGATAACTCCGATGAAGAGATTCAACGTGAAGAATGATCCACACACGATGAAGATGACAAAGTACAGATAGGCGTACAGGTTTGCCTCCCGCTGCGGCTGCAGATCGACACCTCGGGCATCAACGGCATCTGCCATAACCTCCATCCATCCTTCAAAGGTGGCCTTTGAGGGAATGAACATTTGCAGGGGGAAATAAATTTGAATGATAACATTAGCCCACAGTACAGCAGTTGAAACGAAAGACGTTAGAAATTAAGCTTGTAAGTACCTAAACAAACGAAATGGAAGATCAACCATACGGAAGTAAAATAGTTACAAGGAAAAGGTTTATACTCACAACTTGAAACAACGCTAAATAACCCATCCCGACGTGATCGAAGGTGATCTTCGAATTTACCCAGCTGTAGTTGAGCGCGTAGCATTGCCACTTGTCATTGACGATCTAGAAGTACGGAAGTCGGTAACCATGGCAACACAACACAACACAATGTAACGGACAATGAAATGCACAAAAAGCGAAACGGAAACGGAAACAAGATTTAAGAGTTCGGAACAGAAATACAAACCGACGCGTAACAGCGTACAAACAACGCAAAAACCAACAGAAACGG